>NW_027133808.1:4395000-5860000 GCF_026122565.2 Emydura macquarii macquarii
ACCCACAGAGACAGACAGAAAATGAGTCTGAATGAGAAAACAACTGAAAGGAGACATTTCTGATTTTCAGGAGCACAGAGTTGCCCTTTTTGTTTATAAAGCCTGAGGCTGTGTTGTTAATTTGCATGAATGCAATGTGGGGTGAGAGCTAGTGGACAAAAGTGAGGGGCGGGGTTGTGTATGCGTGGGGGAGGGAAGGTAGTGTGGGGATAGGAATCAGTAATTTTGAGGAAGGTGGGGGGAGAGGGGAGTTTGTGGCAAAATCTTTTACAGGCCTGGCAAAAACAAATCTAAGGCTGAGCCTGACAAAGACAGGTTGTCTGTGGAAAGTGTCCCCCTTTTCAAGATTCCTGGATAGCTCCTGGAGAGAGGTTTTTCCTCTTCCATCCCCTTACATGACAAGGATCTGCAGACAGAGCCTCCCTCCACTCAGAAGGGATGCCAGGCTGGGCAGTTTCTTTTCCTCCCTGGCTCACCCCAAATGTAAAAGTGGCAGAGTGTAACCATTATTTTAAGCTGCAGCAAGGGGAAGGCAGCCCTGGGGGGGAGTGGGAAGGGAGAAGGGAGGGGACAGGCAGAGACTGCAGTAACACTGCCTTCCCTGGGCTGGCTGAAGCATCTCACTGGTGACAGACCTGGAAGCACGTGGCTACGTCATGGAAAGCCAGTCTTTCAATGCAAATTTCAACTCCTCCTACTCTATCTAATGCCTGTAACTCACATCCAAGGCTCAGGAGCGAAATCCAGGGGGGGATCTTTTCCAAATGCACACCAGTGTTGGAAGCAGGGAGAGTGAGCGGAAGGAAAGAGATCTGTCTCTCTCTCTCTCTCCACATACTGTGATCTTGCTAAGGGCTAGATTTGCATCTGTTCTGCAGGGTGATTGAGACCTGCAGGTGCAGTAAGATTACATAGATCACTGGGCTTTGATGGTAAAATCAACACTCTAAGAGAGGAGTATACATCTTCATCAATCAGACTTGATCTGTGTGGTCCTACTGGTTGAGTGTTTTCTCTCCTAGGGGCAGCACAATGGCAGTCTTTCAGTAGGATGAATCCTGTCCTGGCTTTTGTTCTGCAGATCCACCCATCCTCATAGCAATCAAGTAACAGGCTATGGTTTTCTCTTTGAGGATCTTTTGTCTCTGCTTAGTTATTGGCCTCAACTGGGATTTCTTTACCTTACTTTTCGCTTGGCTTCATGCTGAAAAAGGATTTCTTTTCACGCTTTTGGTAATAATCTAATGTTGATCTAGGGGATAACCATTCATCCTGGCTGCAAAAAGCATCCACTGAGAAGACTCAAAGAAATAAACCACGTGAGGGGGGAAAAAAAAACTGGGAGAAGATCGGAATATAATTATTTTTTCTATGATAAAACTGGTGCCCCTCTTCAGGAGAACTGATCCCAGTTTATTATTATGCAACCACAAGGATCTCTTCTTTCTCAGGGTGTATAAGCTGCTGGATTGCTTTTCGCCCAAATCAATGTGGTTTCTTTGGAACATTTTCAGCAAAGGATCGCATATGCTGCAGTGTCTTTGTGGCAAGAGTCTTAAGAAAAACAAGAACTCAACTGGTAAGCAATACATTGCATCGCATTGTTTTCCTTTGATGCTCTCCTGTCTGTTGCTCGTTGAAGTAGCTCTGCAATCCTGCTGAGGGGAGGAAGGGAAACATAACGAGGCCAGTACGGACATGCATGTGCATATGTGAATGAATAAGCAAGGAGCAGTCTTAGATTAGCTTCGTCGCCTATGCAGACCTTTTGGTTTCTGTGTGGCATGCCCAGAGGGAATGAAAGTTTTATATTGTTGCCCTTTTTTGCCGAAAAGGAAAGATTGCTATGTTCAACCAACCCTCCCCCTCAGGTGCAGCTGGTTCGAGAAGAGGGGTCAGGGGCTCTTGGCTCGTGCCGGTAATCTTGCCCTCGGTTAGTTACTGAGCAGGGGCTATGCCACTCGGGCTTGCCCAAGACTTTCGGCTTAGTTTGCACAACATTCCCACCCAGGAGCATCTTTCCGGAGTGAAATACAAGCCCAGAACGCCCCATTCTGCACCAGCCACCTCCTCCCCCCCCCCCCTCCTTTTGTGACACCGGTACTTTCTCGGGGCTTGTGCCTCGAGGGAAACTAAAGCAAAGTAGACCTGCCCAGCAGAAGCTTGGGTGCCTGTATTTGTTATTTATGCATTGGCTTCATGTTTCCTTGATAACCCCCCACCCCCCATCACCACCACCTCTTACCCCCCTTGCTCTGTTCTCTCTGCTCTAGTATGATGATGCTGCGCTTCCTTCCATTCAAACAGGCTCCAACGGGGAAACTTGCAGCACGTTACATAAGGAATGCAAAGGCAGGTGCTTTAGGCAACCCGATCTCACCCCCACCTCCCCGGGGGGCACTTCCTCTCCCCACCATTCCTCTTTTCAGTGCTTGCCCGGGGCCAAGTCAGCGGGCGGGGGCTGTCTCTGGGAGAGAAGCGGCTCTGCAGGCAAAGACCAGCCGCAGAAAGAGAGCGGGAGCCTGGGCTTGTGTTTGCCGAAGCGCATCCCTGCTCGCGCTCGCTTTCCTCGGGTGGCGGGTTGTGTCTGCAATCCCCGGAGAGCCCGGGCGGCGCGGAGCCCGGAGAGATGTGTTTGTGTGTGTGTGTGGTGGCGGCTGCATGGGGGTGTGTGGGGTGATGGTGGGTGTGTGTGTGTGAGAGAGAGTGAGTGGTGCTGGCTGCCCTGCAGTGGCGGCTCCAGACGCTGGCACTGCAGTGTAGTAGATCATAGGCTCCCGCTGCCTCCCTGACACCCCAACAGCAACAAGCAGCAGCCTCGGCTCAGGGCAGCGGCGGCCCAGCTGCTCAAAGCAGGGCAGAGCGAGCAGGTCGCTCGGCGCCCAGGCGGGCTCTCAGCGTGGGCTCGTCCCCCAGCTTTGCCGCCGCCGCCGCTGCAGCAAGGAGCACTTCCTTCTCCGCATACCAAAGAGGCCCCCATGCCCCAGTCCGCCGGCTGCAGGGCGGGAAGCTGCTCGGGGCGGGGGCTGGCTCTTGAGAGGAGCGCGGAGCCTTCCGGAAAGTGCCCGCTCCTACCCGCTTCCACGCACTGCAGTGAGCGAGCCGCCCTCCCCACCCCCAGCCATGGGGAACTTCGGAGCGGTGCAGCCGCCCCCTGCCTTTCCCAGCCGCGCCTCGGGCGGGCGGCCGAGCCCCCTTCCCCTCTGCCCGGGCAGCGCGCGCGCCCATACACACACACACACACACACAGCCGCTGCATTCGATGCCCACTGACAAATTGCCCTCACTCCCCTCCCCTCCCCCTTTTCTGGCCTCTAATCTGCAAACGTGGCAGCCGGGTTCGGGGGGCAGCCAGGTGAGAGCGAGAGAAACGCTGGCCCTGAGACCGAAGGCGTCGGGTTACGGCTGCAAGCCGGGGGAAACGTTCCTGGCCGGCCGGTTTTTGTCCCCCGACGGGTTCCTGACCCTTCCGAAGACAGAAGGGGCCGGTCGGGCTTGTTTCTAGACGTTTCAGGTGTGCCTAGGGGATGGTGGCGTTGAGTAGACCCCGCTGTGGTGGGGAGAAGAGGGGTTAATAAGAAAAGTCGCTTTGGGGAGGCAGGGATCTCTGAAGCACTGGCTTCTTCCCCCCCCCCCTTTAAAATTGGTTTGTTACACGTGGCCCCTCTTTCCCTGCTTTGGGGAAAACATCACAGTGGCTTTGGGGCTTTATTTGTATTTGTTTGTATAAGAACATCTCAAATGACACAACATTCTGTAGCAATTCACATTCTGGTTTGGGAATGCTGGAACCCTGGGCAGGGAGGTGCTAGAATAATTCAGTGCCTGGCCCAGAACAACATCAACAGTTGTCATTTGCCTGAACCTTATTAGGATAACAATACAATCCAAACTAGGGGTTTCAAAGGTTGCTAACCTGTACTTTACTGCATTTCAAGTCATATTGCCTGCCAAACCTTGCTGTCCTTTTCCCTTGTTTCTATAATCTTTTTGTTACAGGGACATGGTAAGTTTTACTTCTTTTCCTGCTCCCGATGAAGTATTTAAAATGTGTTGCAAGTTGTCAACTTGCTGATCCTGAGGTCCACTGTTCCTAAGAAATTAATCGATCAATTAAATGTAACCAAACTCCCCTCCCTTCCTAATTGTAATAAGCACAAGAGAAAAAGACTGATCATCCACCACTGTTTGTTATTATGCCTCAGAGGAGATAAATAGGTTATGATTCTAACAGAACTAATTGGCAGCGTGTAGACTGTGGGATTACTACAATGAATTTCTTTGTCAGTGTCTGATGTATCACAGCAGTTCAGATATTAGATCAGTTCTTGTCCCAAGTTTTAAAGTTTTGCAGTCATTTTCTATGGCCTACTAGTCTGTAGCTGAGTTTGCAACCTCTGTAAAAATATATTACATGCTACAGGTGTATTATTTGAGCTCTTGAGGTCAACACTGGGAATTTACAAGGTGTTCTGACTATTATTTGTGTTGTGTTTAACTAAAACAAGCATCAAATTGAGCACCAAAATATTTATTTATTCATTCAGGTGTCTTTTGTGGTGATGTGGTTTCTGAGTCTATTGATCCAATAAGGTTAAGTACTTTTAATACTTTTGACACAAATATAGCAACAGAGACTTAAACTAAAACCAAAGCATATGTCTCTACTGTAAAACCCTTTCCAGAATAAAATTAAATGATCATTAGCTATTTGGAGAGGCTAATAAACACTAATCTTCTTGATTAGATTAGTTGATATTTTGGTAATTAATGCTGCTTACTAGAAAATGATTACTGCTATTGTTCTGGTTGTAAGCTATTTTTTTCTGTCTTTGCAAGAGATCAGGGATCCTACACTTGTTCCCATGCTTTACTCCAACCTCCCTATGTGACACATGTACTGCACCACACTCTTCCTCACTTGCAAATTTTAGAGTAGCCCAAGTCATTTGCTATACTCTTTCTGAGCCCATCCCTTATGGGACAACTGAGGTAAGTCTAAAGTGTGACTCCACCACATTGCAAAGTGTGAACTTACCTGTCTTTCATCACATTGACTCAGGTGCAAACTTTTAATAGTTCAAAGGGTGAATGGTAACAGTTCTGGGCTGAGTGCTTAGTAAAAGGCACTGGTGGGTGTTTGAGCAATTAAGATCCACTGATTGTTACGAAGCATTTTTGTTGCTCTTTGGACTATTTATCTCTAAGAAAAGCTTTGTTTCCAAAAATGCAGCTGAGCCTGCACATTTTCAAATAGTCTTTTCTTTCCCCGCTCTAATTGTAACTTTCCCCCTTGTGAAGTCTGTCTTCCAGCTTTCTCCTGATCAGGACCCCCAGGCTCAGTTCTAGTTTCTGTTATTTCCCAGTGAATTCTGAAGCCAGCCCTTCCATAGCTATTGACCCAGGGTGTTATTTCAGAGAAAGCCAATATTAGTAAAGCACAGGACTGCTGATCTGGTGAGAGTTGTACAAATCATGTCAATATCATGTTAGGAAGTTTTAGCTTATCTCTAACAGGGTGGCTAAAAAGCCTTTGTGTTTCCAATTAGGGATCTTGGGAAGAGGATCTTTGTTTCATAAAATCGCATGATTGTTATCAACTTCATATTTCTTTATAAGGAGAGAAAATTGTAGAACTCATTTGACTTGTTTTTATTTACAATTTAAAATAATTTTCCTTTTTAGCTTTCTTAAATTTAGTAATAATAAATATTAACTGAAAGATGTCTGTGCTCTGTCAATAATGTAAACATTACAATCTTTTTAGATTCACAAGGCCTCATTCTCCACTACCTGTAGCTTGTGTAATCAGTTCCACTGGGGCACACTGGGTGAAAAATGCTACCATTCTGACATGGTGGAAATGACTACACAAAGTGTTAGAAAATGGAGAACAGGTTAAAATAATATTTTATACTGATCTAGGCCTGATCCAAAGCCTTTTGAAGTCAATGGAAAGATTGACTTCAGTGGGCTGTGGATCAGGCCTAACTGTGCATATGGTTGGTTAGGGAATGTATTGATTATGGGGTTATTTTAAGGCTTGAAGGATTGGTAATAGGACATTTTCTAACCTCTAGGATTTTGTTTCAAGTTTAGCTCAGACTGTCAGTGACTGAAAATTTGTACCATATGACAGCTGTTCTGTTGTCTATGGGAAATGAGTTGGTTGTTTCAGTCCATTTCCTAATGGACAGGGGCCTCCATCACATAAATCATTACCAAGTGTGGCATCCTTGTTCAGTCTCAGCAGAGAGAGAATGTATTAAATGTTCTTCTCTGTTCCTTCCTATGAATAGATTTCTCCCCAGGTTCAAGTGGAGGGATGTTGGTGTATGGGAGCTGGATTATTGTTACACAGGCTGTAAATATTGTGTGGATACAGGAATTTAGTTTCCATTAATTTCAATCCAGGACCAGTCTCAAGCCAATATTCACTTAAAAGGAAGAAAATGCCAAGTGTGGAATCCTATCCCAATATTTAAAAAATGGGATCTCCTGATAATCCCTTAATAACCTTTTTCTTCATTCCCCACCCCCCAAAAGAAATAGTTAGACTGCTCTTTAATGGCTGCATATTGTTCTGAAGAGTTTTGTAAACATAACCGTGCAAAAAATGGAACTGTTTAAAACACCGACTTAGACTCCACATTTTATGGGCCTGTTATGTGTCATTGTTTGAGTTATAACTAAGTTGCAGCCAGATGCTGCAGCCCTTGCTCATAGAAAACAAACCTCCCACTAGAAACCGAAGGCTGTTTTGCCTGCAGGATTGGGCCCATTATGTTTCTTTCACATAATACCAAAAAGCAGCTTTTACTGTAAATACTATAGAATACTGTACCAATATTAGGTGCAATATTAGGTGCATAGTTTTTCTTTGAGTACTCAAATGTAAAATGGCCTATTTACATGTATCTCACCCACTGAAGCTTTGTCCTCCATGGAATATGTTTTCTGAATTTATACAGATTTAATTCTTCTCTGATCAAAGTAAATTGCATATTGCACTTCTTAAAGGATGAAATGTATTCCTGCTCATGAATCTTCCTACATGATACATCTGCTTACACTTAGTTCAATGTCAATTAATGATATGCCATTTATAAATGAATTAATGTTTAAAAGGATCACTTGGACTTATGGAAAATATGCAAAGTGTATGTATAGACATTATTGGGTTTAATTTTGTAATTAGGCAGTTTTTATTTTAGGATGATATTTAATCTACCGATTAGTTTGTTTGCATGTTTGGGGGCAAAACTTCTGTTGACTTCAGATCTGAGTAAGGATTGAGTAAGAAATTCAAGATCTGGCCCTTGACAAAGATATAATATCCAGTAAATGTCAGTAAAAATATACACTGGGGGAAAAAAGAGAAATTATCAAAGTTGAGAGATTTTCAGGAAGACTTCATTAACTTTTAAAAAAAAAAAGTAATAACCTTTCCCTTCCATCACTACCCAAGTAATATGTGTTGCAGTTTTCTTGTACTTACTCAGTATGGAGTATGAAGCATTGCAGTAAGTTGTCAGGTCAAATAATGTGGCTGGATTAAAGAGATGACTGTGCTGAAATAGACTGTGTTGGATCTCTAGAACCGTTAGTAAATTCAAAGGTTGTGGATATGAAGCCTACTAGAAGAGGGTTTAGATAAGGACTATCTTGTCATATAGGAAGCAGGAGACCTGATTCTATATACTTGGTTCTGTCAGTGACTTCCACTGTGATTTTGCTCAGTTTCCCGCTCCTTAAGTTGTGCAATGGCTGAACATTGCACAACTACATTGTTTTTTGCAACTTTTTATGAATGATTAGATCTTCAGAGGCAAGTCTTATCTGATAGCCAAAATGTTAAAGTTAATGTAAGTTCCCCCCTCCCCCCCCCCCCATATATGACGAAAAAAAGGTGGTGGTGGGTTACGATATAGTATAAGGATTCAACCGCTAATGGACTCAAACCTACAAACCAAGGTGTAGTCCCTAGAACTATGTGCAGTCCCACTCTCATGGGGGCTGTGTGTATAAGTAACGCAGGCCATGTCTATACTGACGGCAGCAAATTTGCTGCTGCCAGATCGATCTTTCTGGATCGATTGAGCGGTCAGTATAGACCCACTCAATCGATCAGGAAGTCGACTGAGTAAAACCACCCCCTCAAGAAGAACAGCGCAGTGTAGACTGCGTAAGTCACGTCGAGTGCTCTGCTTCCCTTCTGCGCGCTAACTACTCCCGTCAACTGCCGCCGAATCGCGAGGTAAGTGTAGACCAGGGGCAGTATGCTTGGAAATAACGTTTTCAGGATTGGGCCCATTGCATTTAGGTTAGAGAGAGTCTGAGCCTCATGAGGAGTGTTATTTGATTGTTAAGAACAAATGAAGGAGTGAGAAATGACAAAAGGGAGTGGGTGGCCAATATTTTTATCTCTGATCATGTGCTGAGGTGCTCCAGGAGAATATATACGTCTTTCATGCAGGATTTTAAAAGCTAATTTATTGTGCTATCCAGCTGGATTCTGGAGCCACTTCTGGAGTTGCTGAGCATCCTAAACCCAATGGGAGTTGAGGATGCTGGGCATCTTGTAGGTCTGAGTCCATAGTGAACAAAATGTAGGTATATAGCCTGTTTTCTTTAAGCTACTCTACAGCAAAGGTAAATACAGTATTCATAGTAAATAAAGTCAGCGCCATTATCCAGCACACAAACACGCCCTCCCCCCCAGAAAAGAACCTTAATCTGTGGAGTGAAATCTCACAAGAGTCATTAAGTGAAAGCCTTTTAGTATATATAACAAAACAGAACATTGTTTTTGTATTGCTTTTAGCATATCAGATTAAAAATATTGATTGCCTAGATAGCTGATGTTTAATGCATGTTGTTGTTGCAGATGTGAAAAATTTCTTGAGAAGTCAAAATAAAAAGGTTTACTGTAATAAAATTCAGTAGACTTGTTTAGGCAACAAACTGAGTTGGATATATGTCATATTTTTAATTAATAGACTTTTAAGAGAGAATGGAATGGTGCTGTGGAATAACAGTAAATGACAGGCAATTGGTGATAGAAATTGATGTCATGGTTTTAACATCCATACATTATTATTTTTACTTTTTCCCTCAATTACTTTAATTTTAATTGGAAAAGGTATGAGGAATTTTACTGAGCTATTTTAATATTTGCATATGAAAAGTAATCTCTTGGAAATTATTTGGCTTAATCAATTTGTGGTGTTAAAATTAAATAGGTCCCACTTGACACTAAAGTAGTTCCAAGGTTAAACATTTTAACCTTGTTAGAATTGTTTTTTGGTTTTGCTATTAGATCGTGATACAGGTCAGCTGTAATCTTGTTCGAAAACTTTGTTCTAAGGAGAGTCCAGGAAGGCCTATTTTTTGTGTGAGTTGGTGCAATGTAATATTTTGCTGCTTTGTCAAAAGGCCCAATGACATCAAATATCAGTTTTTAGTATTTGTGCGGTTTTCCCATTTGAAAGAATACATATCTTGTAAAATTCCCTGTGGTACAAGGGATGCACATACAAGGTACATATGCAGAGGGCCCCTCCAGGAATGGATATCTCCATGCCCATGCAGAGGTGAAGGATGCTGCCTCTGGAGAGCCTTCTGCATCCTTGGGCTGCCACAAATACCCAGGGGTTAGGACACTTCAGTTTCTGCAAACTGCAACCCCTCTCTCTTTCACCTTCCCATTGAGGAATTGGGGCTTCTCAGGGTTTGGGTGACAGGGATGAACCAATAACAGATGTACAGTCCCTTGTATGGAGATCTGGGATAAAATACTGGCCCCACTGAGGTCAATGGAAGTTTTTCCATTGACCTCAGTGGGGCCTGGATTTCATCTCGATCGGGAGTTAGTACAGCCTGAAGCTGTGTTATTAACTAACTGAGGGCCTATGGAGGGTGATCCATGGAGACCCAGACAACCACAGAATGTCTCCTATTGCAGTCATGGGGCCATGAGGAAGGGAGACCACTCGTGTTTGCAGATGATTCCTTCTTCCAGAGATCTAGAGGATCCTCAAGATCCATATGATTAGAAGGCATCATCTCCTGCAAATTGATGCCCCCACCCCCTAGTTTCTTTCCTTTGGGGGGATACTCTATGGGGGACTACTTGTGTGTGCAAAGGTTTGTAGAATTGAGTCCCAATGTCACATAAAACACCTTCGATTATGGATGGACCAAGCAGGAGGAAGAGGCTGCTTATAAAGGCAAAGGCTTCTGTTTACATGCAGATTTCTTGGTACAAGTCATGCTGGAAAAGAAAATATAGAAGAACTCCATTGTACTTTAATGAGGTTTTGAAATGAAAATGTTACATTTTTAAGCTTGTCAGCGAGTGGTTGCAGTTCTTGAGTAAATGGATTTTCTTAAGCATGTCCCATTTATGCCCACTGCATTTCAATGTTTTATGACTGAAAGCGCAAATGAATGTTTCCACTTCTATCTGGAATTAGGGAAATATATCACACAATATTGTGAGTTGTTGGTAACTTTCACAAATTCATTCCTTTTTTCTGGTGTTAATAAATTCATTGACCTTGACTAAAGCAAATGGTAACTAACAGTAAAAAACTTAGTGCAAGTGACAGTAGAAAACACTTGGAAAGGCTAGGGTATAGAGTTTATCTAAGGAATAGAGAAACTCCTAGGAATTCAGTGCATTTGTTAGTACAGAGCTATACCAAAGAGGATCTTAACGAGGATTAAATAACAGTATTATTATAATTAACTTATGCTCCTTCTGACAACTAGAGATGGGCCTGAGCCAAATCCCCTGATCCTAATGGCCCTAAATATTGGGGTGTAAGAAATCTGAACCCAAATCTGAACATGGCCGATTGTCCCCGCCTTTATCATTGGTCAAACCAAAGTCCCTGAACTTGAAGGTGTTTAGAATCAAGATCTGGATTTTGTGGCTTGAATCCCTGTCTACTAACAGTATGTTTGTAGTAGCTTTTTAAAATGTGTGTACAGTAATCTCTTATGTAAGACTTTTTGATTAGGCTGTGATCTGTCTTTCAACTTCTATTGAAATCTGTTCATTCTTGGCAGGGCACATTGTTACTAACTGCAACTCAGAGCCATTACATTTGAGGGCGGAGGACACCCCAAAGCTTCATACCCCTTCAACACTTTTTCCCAGCTGCTCTCTAGACAGGATCTTTTCCCCACTCAAACCAAGCAGCCTTCTTCCTTCTCTCCAACCTCAAGCACAGAGTTGCATGGGTCTGCAGTTCCAAAGTTTGCTGATGTCTTGGTCACCTCTTAGCCCTGTCCCTGATCCGTGGATCTGGCTTGGGTCTATTCCAATTCTGTTACTTTATTGAAGGTTAACCCTGCACGTTTCCCCCCAGATTTAGTTCTCTACTCGGCGCTATTTCAGACATTTCACAGTTATGTCCTTTGTTTTTAAAAATGTGGAAAAAATAGCCATTGCATCTATTTTCTTTTAGCATGTTTTTAAGGTCTTTCACTGCTTTTTAGGATCCAGCCAATGGCAGTGAGCACATATAATAGTTTTTGGTAATGACTTGATTATTAATGAGCGCAAAGTTGGTGGGTTTTCCTAATTTTCTAAGGGTTTGGGCATGAGCTATAAAAATGGTGAATTTCACACTTTCTGCTAAAGTGCTGAACCGGAGTAAATGTGAATGTGCTAAAGCGTTTGGGACTGAGTCCGCAAAAGAAAAGCAAATCTTTGTGAGAAATCAAAAGAAGAAAGGGCACATTCTGGCTCTTCTATGGATATGTGGAAGGGCTCAAGTACAAGAAAAATGATGGGCTTTTTTTGTGCATGGGGACCAGCCTTCAGAGAGAGACTTGTACAGCAGGACCCTGCACCTTTAATTCCCTATGGAACAGGCCTCTGCAGCTCTTCCCTTCCCCGTAACATATTGTAAGATATGACCTCTGGAGAATTTCCAGTGGGTTCAAATATTTGGAGAACAGCTGACTGAATCCATTTCTCCTTTCTGTACTCTGTAGCACTGAGTGCTGCATGGAAAGTCTGACACCTGATGGGGCTGAGGATTCTTTCTTGTCTCTGAGATTTTTTACATAAACTCTCCTCCATACAGCAAGATCTGGCCCCCAAAGAAATGCCTGGCAGAGTAGCTTTGCAAATCAAACAGTTCCGTTGGCCTGAACCCATAACCGTTTCGATTTTTCTTTGTAGTTTTGGACTGGATTGCTAGGTGATGAGTGAGAGCCATTTGTGTGATTAGTAAATAAGATGGCAAGAACAAAGAGTCTGATAGAGAAGTATGTTTCATGTTTTAAAGTCTCACATTTTTAAGGAGGGCCTAATTCTGGATATTCAATTGCAGTGACAGTGGAGTTGCACAAGTGTAGCAGACCAGAATTTGGGCCACTGTATCTGCCTGGGCAAGAGTAAAATTCTGTAGTGCATCCACGTGAGTTACTTAGTTTAGTTGGGTGAGAAGTCAGAGTGTCTGTGTGTGATACTGGTGAGAACTGACTGACTGCATCTGATATTGTGTTCCCGATTCTTTTTAATTTTAGCATTTTGGTTTTTTTTATAGTTTATAGGGGATGGTATATGGGGAGAGTTATTGGCACAAAAAGGAGATGAATCCTAGGATTTGTGGGCGATAGAGGATGTGGTGTTTCCTGGATGAAGACATTCATTTGGCATGACTGTACATTAGAAAGCGTTGGCTTACATAGCACATTGACCCCGAGACTGTCACTCTCAAGAATCAAAATGCCACACAACAGTGAAGAAAATAAAATTTGGGGAGTACCTGAGGAAGACACAAACAATATGGTGCAGGAGGGTAAAAAAAATGTGAACCATGATGCATACCTCTAAGGAAAATGAGGGAAATCAAACCAGACCCGAGGACATGCAGATGAGTTGTCTGGGGCTTTATTGAACAATCGTGATTTTAATTTTATTGCCTCCTGAATGCTGGGTTGGGAAAATTACATCCCAGATAGACCAACTTCCAGCAGGAGCTAAAGAGGAGCCAGCAGTTTTACCAATGACACAGATAGAAGTAGAATGTAGTTTCTATAAACCCAGGTTAGGAACGTTTTGATATACTGTAGGAAAAAACACGGATGTGCAAGGTGAGCAAGTATGCTGAGAAAGGGCACAGTCCCTGCAGTCAATGGGCATTTTGCCATTCACTTCAGTGGCTAGCTGAGTGGATGATGAACTGGCTTGTTTGCTGACCACAGTACTGTAACTGTTAGTGGAAGCAATTTGGGATAGAAGATGGTAGAACAGGAAGATTTGGCTAGAGAATGGGTACAAAAATTAAGGAAAAAGAACATACTACTCCTTTGTAGTCATATATAGGAGAAGAATTTTGGGGTAGAACTGGATGAAGTAGGAATGGCTAACACAATTTTTTGTAGATAGTGAAAAAAGCAGCAAATTGCTCTGCTAAAATGGTAGATGTATTTTTTAAAATCCTGTATGAATCAAACTGGAATACTGTGGCATGCACTTTCCCTCTTATTCTCAGAGGGAAATGAAAGCAAGGAGACAAAATGGTAAACTGAATAATAAAGGGGTCCAAGGAATGTACAGTAGTTTACAAAGGTTAGAGAAGAACATACTGTTTTGAGGAGAACAGAGTTTAGAAATTCTTTAAGCTACTGTCCAATAGAAGAGCAAATAGGCATGAAGTTTAAGGAACACTTTTATGGTAAATATATATTTTTTGAACCAGTTGCCTTACCAGTGTTACTGTTAACACCAAAGATAATGAAATTTGAAGGATTTCTTTTAAACCTATTTATGCTGTTTACTGCTGCATACATGCTGTCATGCTGTCTGGAGTGGCTCATGACTGAGTACCTGCCTACCTGAGGGCAGACTGTCAAAAACAGGGCAGTCATCCCAAATTGGTGATGTGTTCTATAATTAGATTTCACCAAGCCAATGACAAATGTGAACTGCTGGATCTTTCTAACAGTCTCACCACGCATGGAGTCACAGTCTGTCCCCTTAGACTCTCCAGTCTATCTTGACACTAGTGAGCTGGACTTAGTGATAAATGGTCTCTTACACCAAAATCATATAATATTCAGGTTGCTTCCAGTCCCAGAAGACCAGTCACTTACCCCAAATCAAGTGGTACCCTAGATCTTATACCAAAAATGTCTGTAGCCAATCCTGTAGTAAACCATTTAAAGGTTTATTAACTAGGAAAAACAAATAAGAGTTGTTTACAGGCTGTAGCAAGCAACAGTATACACAAGTGAGTTGCAGTCTAAATCCTAAGACTGACAGAGTTGTAGTGATCTGTCAATTCAAAGTGACTTTCAGAGCGGATCCAGGAGGTAATCCCAGGGAATCTCTGACTTCAGTTTGATATCTCTGGCTCTGTGAGAGTTCAGACAGCAAAGAGATGGAAATTTTTCCTGTGTCTTTGTTTTATGCCCTTCATTCAGCCTCCAAATCCATTGGACGAGCTTCCTTGCATATAGCATTTCTAAGATGTGATAGGGCCATTAATCAATTATTTGCATTGTGATGTTCCTTGATGGCCCATCTGATTTTGATCGTTCTGGATGAGCGGGAGGAAACACCCTTTCCATCTGAATTCACAAGTTTATAGCAAACATTTTCAAAGATACAAAGCAAAACTTACATTCCTTATAGCATGGAATACAGGCATTACAAATAAGATTAATGGATGCAGCAACTTACAAACATTCTATATCGTCTAAATACTAAATACAGTCTTATAAGACTAATACCTATTTTGAACAACACTAACATGTAAGTGAACTGATCTGTTTCAGTTCTTAGCTAATGCCCGTGGCTTGGCAAGAGCTGGCACGTGGCCTACCAGCATCACACATGCATTATTCCCATGTTGGAGAATGAAAATATACTAGTATGTTTCACTTTTTATTATTTATTATTTTATTTTAGAAATCAAGGTGCTCAAACACTGTCACAATGCTACAGGGTTTAGGTGGCAAATGCTCCAGGGAAACATTTTGTTTCTTTAAAAATATGGTTTACACTGGAATGCTTAAATGTACTATGTACATTTATGCAATTTCTATTGGTTATAGGCTTTTTTATACCTTATTTTTACAAAACATAACATTTAAGCAGAGCTTTGACCTGATGGGTGAGACCCTTAAAAGATATGGAAAGGTCTGATACTAGAGGAATTTAAGTAACTGTAAAATTTACAGAGGATTAAATTCCCCACATAGATACCTCTGCACATTTTAAATCACCAAGTGGTGTGGAGCGGTTAGTTCTTATTATTATTTAACATTTATATTGTGGTAGCTTCAAAGGCCACAACCAAGTTGGGCTTCACTGTGGTAGATGCTGTACAAACATGTAATAAATTACTGTACTTTGCTCAAAGAGGTTACATTCTAAAAGTGGCCTACTATACTAGAATGAATTTCACCCATTTTTAATGAAAACCAGAAATAACAATGTAGTCCTGATTGTTTTAATTTTGGAAAAACTCAGCATGTAGTACTTGGTGGAAACCTGTTAATACTTCTCTCATAGGATGGAGAGGCTATGTTTATCAGAGAATTCAATACTCAACAACCTGAATGGTTGAATTCAAACATTGAATGTGTATTTTGTCCTTTCACAAATTCCTGGACAAACCCTTAGTACAACCATTTATTTGCAAATTATATATTTGAAAGAACAAAGTATCAATCTTTAATCTGGAACAAAGAAGGAGGTTGCACTTAACTAGAAAAGATGTTTCTTGTTTGTATCTTTGAATAGCTACAGTAAGAGGGTGATGGCACATAGATTTTGTTGTCTTAAAACAGAGATCAACAGGGGTGCTGGATTTGACATCTGAGTATATTACACAGATCTAGGGTTACTGAACCACTCATAACATGACTAACCACTCTGTAGGTTTAAAAACAAATCAAACCACCTATTCTAGTAAACTACTTTTAGTAATATAGGAGAAAGAGACTTTCAATATAAACACTTGGCAGCTGTTACCCAAGTCGGTATCACACTAACATAATGACCCTAGGAACTTCCCCAAAGTGTGGGCTCAGACTGGTGTGTCAGAAGCTCCAAGGGGGTCAAGACGGACTGCTTTAGGGTTCTCCCCAAGGACTCAAATATCTTGATGGGGTTTTTCCTTTGTAGGCAATCCCTCTCAGGTTTGGCTTCATACAGAAGAGAGACCATTCATAGTTTGGCTGTTACTTAGAGTGGCTGCCTTTCTGGCTTGCTAGCCAAGAGAACCAGCTTTAATCCATCTTTTGGAAAAGTCCTTGCTAGTGGCCTTACATTGGAAGGCCTCAGTGCCTTGCTTATACAAATTAATAAGCAATCCATCCAGTCCCTTCTTTTCCCCTGTAAGTGGCATCAACAATTTCTTCCTTAGAGGGTCTGCAGTACAGATGTCCTAAATCTCTTACAAGCGTCCTGTGACAATTAATTTTCTTACGTAGCACAGAAAGATCTGACTATTGCTGTAGAAATTTGTAGCATGCTCATATTAAAAGTACTGTTCCAAAAAGCAGCCCCCAGAATATTAATTTTTAATTAAATCTTTTTTTTTTTAGTTATGTAATTTGAATTGGCTGTTTCTATGTGTGCTTCATCATATTAAAGGCCTATACATTGAACTTACACCAATGGACTTCAGAACACACTTCTGAATTAACTATGAAGTGAAAAGCTGCGGGAATAGAACATAAAAATCTGGCTTCAGATTCTCTGTCTTTCAGTTAAAGGAGCAGTTAGAAGCAGGGGCTCTGTTGTACTTAGCAGACAGTTCTTTCTGTTCTCTTTCAAGAAGTCAGAGTGTTTCTGAAAACTCTCATACAGCTCATTGAGATATTGTGGGTCAGGTGCCAATACAACATTTTCAGAAGAGTTTGTGGGATGCTATTATAGACAGTTTGTTTAGACTAGTGGTGAACCCTACATTGACAATTGCATTAGGGCTAGAAATCAGCTGTGACTAAAACCTGATACTTGCCCTGTCAGCTCCTGGAGCACATCTATACATCAAGAGGAAATAGGCCTTGTTATCTCACTCCCAATTCTTTTATAGTGAAAGGAGTTAGCTTAAGTTTTTAACTCAGCTACTTTTACAAGTTTATTTTGTATCTGTAGACAGCTTCCACTCTTTTTTTCTTTCTTTTTCTGTTACTCTAGTTTGTTTAGAATAGGAGAAACTGTTATCACACTATTTTCAAGAGATAAACTGCAGTTTTTACATTTTATGCCAGAGGTCTGTTAAAGGAGACCGTTCTATTCATAACATTGTAATGCTGGTAACTAGTTGGATTTCTGCTGCCCTTGAATACATAGCTATGAAGTTAAAGATTATTCACTGTTCTAATGAAATCTCCCCAACTTTGCTGTAAAATAGAATTGTAACTTGTATACATCTCTACCCTCGCCACTTGAACACAAAGAACAGCATACAGTAGAATCCACTTGTATGGATTTCCAGAGGGGTAGCCGGGTAGTCTGTATACAGCAAAAACAATGAGAGTCCTGTGGCACCTTAAATACTAACAAATTTCTGTGGGCATAAGCTTTTGTGGGCTGCAACCCACGAAAGCTTATGCCCTCAGAAATTTGTTAGTCTTCAAGGTGCTACAGAACTCTCATTGTTTTCACTTGTATGGAGGTGATGTTGTATACTTCTGTCCACTCTCCCACACAAATAAAATTCACTAGAAGTAGAGTTTCACTATAACAGGCATTGGCCTACCTGCTAAAATATCCCTCCCTCTCCAACCTGGGGTTGGGGGAATGGCCTTCTCATCACCCCCTGCAGTTGTATGTATTATACAAGGCTGTTGGAAGCCAATATCTGCTGTCAAAATGGTGGGTATCTGCAGCAATTCAAGCTTCCCTTTACTTCCTAACAGCTTTAGAAAGACTGGGAGCTAGGACTTCTCTGTAGCCCTCCATCTATTGAGTAGTGGCAGTCTTTCTTCTTCTTCCCATCTCAACCAGAACAGAAGAAGGAGCGGAGAGGAAGTGTCATGCACACCAGTGATGCTACATTCATAATAATAATACACATGGAATGCAGCACTTGACACCCCTGTGTTCCAAGGTTAAGCCTAGTGAAACTATTTTGTAATGAAGTGAGTGATGCAGGTTGGAAGTAAGTGAAGCAGGCTGGAACTGTCACTTGAGTTTCCTGATGGGGGTGAAGGGGATGCAAATTCTGCCCTTCCTCCTTGAGGTGCAGGAGGCACTGGTCAGAAAAAAAAGGGTGAATACTAATAACAGGAGGGGAAGGGCAGGATTTCTAAAACTCGCTTAGGTTGAGCACACCCCTGCATTTTGCAGAGTTCTGCTCCTATTCACCACCGTGCAGTGGAGATTTATGTGTTGGGGAGGAGGTGAAGGGGAGAGAAAGGAACTAGTATATCTGTCACTACATAGATCCACCAATTGATTCCCCTGTAAGTATATTCAGAATCATGCTTCAGAGTTTTTGAAGTTTTTAGATTATATTAAGAGTAACCCAAATCCGTAGGTGACCAAACATTGAAAAGTATTTCCATGGGTTTAGTTGTATTATGGAGATTCTTTCTAGGCTTTCATTCAAAGAACAAAATATGTTGTGTTTAAACTTGCAGCAGAAATAGCCTTCACTGTAAGTCAGTGCGCTATTGTAGTATTGAATCTGCAGCTAGAAAGGCTAGTAATTGTAGCCTTAAAAGTTATGTACTTATCAATAGAATATTAAAGGTGACCTGCTAAAATAAAATACCACATTCCAGGAGCTCCCAGTATTCACTTTATTCCCCGTAGGCTCTTGGACACAGCTAGCTCATTATTATTTACAAACTACCTAGTCCATTATTGCTTATAAACTGATCTCTATTTTGATTATCTTAAGTCTTGCAGCACCAACTCCCACATTGGCCAGTTGACTTCTGTGCCATTTCTGGTGATATCACCACAGTGTATACAAGGGGGTTACCTAGGAGTGGGAGCCAGCTGGTCATCGTTGCAATGAATGATGTAGAAGGTGAAAGAAGACCTTTGGGTTGACTTTTAGGGCTGACTATCCCCATAGTTTGACTCAAAGGGTCAGTCCAGAGGGTGGACTTGCATCACATATCAGCACTAGAATCTGGAACTTGACCTTTGCAGGTCACCTTTAATTTCAAAACCTTCTTGTGATCATTTAAAATCCTAACCGTTTTACTACATTGGTGCTGATGTTGACGTTTTCAGGTGCTCATTCCACTGCTGTTAGGCTCTGAGATAGGATCTCCTGTGTTGGTTTTAATACACAGTATTCATCCAATAAACAAAAGTATGTAACTGAATGTGAAATTTGATTATTCGGTCTCTATATGTAATACAATCACCTAGTTTCTTCAATACTATTATCATTTTTTAGAATCTCAATAGCTTTAACAATGGGCTCAATCTTGCAAAACTCTCATGGATTCAACGGGAGTAGGATCAGACTATATATCTGCCTGTCTATATATTAATCCAGGTGATGTTTCTAATCTTTTGCTATGTTTAAAAGGTATTCTTTTAAACAGTAAAAAGCAAGTTCCATTTAGACAGCTACAAGAGAGAGAATTAGTTTACTACTTTTTCTGTAACTGGAAAGTAATATTTCTGCACATTCCTTCTCGCCTCCTCCCCTCCACCAGTCTCTCATAAATTGGAATGAGAGCTGTGCAGATTGTTTTTCCTCTCTTTTCAAACAGTCTGTTTGGACTGTTCCTAGCTATTACTGTACTTTGAGAGGCTTAGATAAGGGCTGTTTTTACTACATTAACTGACTCACAATACAGCATGTTCATACTGAACTGCACATTATAAATTCTGTGCCACCTAATCAAATCTCATGCAGTAGCTTTGAAAGGATTGTGTATGCAAAGATGAAATTTAGCACCTAGTGAAATTCAAGCTCCTGTGTGAACTGATATATTTTCCTCACATGTTGTATTACAAAGAAAATATTACGCATGTTGTATATAAAGAAGATATTGCCAACATGCAAGTTTGATGAGACGTATGCATCTAAAATGTGCAGAGCTACTGGATTTTTTTGGGGCCAGGTTCACCACTTCTCCAAGCAGGTGCAATTCTGTTGTCTTCAGTGGAGTTGTGACCCCTTATGCTAGCAGTGAATGTGGCCCATTCTTTCTAAAATTTGCAATTCAGGATGGCCCAGTGGCCTAACTCTAGTGCATAGGTTCCTGCTCATGGCAGCATTATCTTCAATTAGCTCTCTGAAACTGGAAGTTTGTATTTGCCTGAGATTTAGTAAGGGAAATTTGACTAGAAACAAAAGTGGAAGTGTCTAGTATAGTTTCATTGTCCAAACTGAGTGAAATGCAGAAAGTTAACAAGCAGCATTTTAAAAACTCTTTTAATTTCAGTAATTTAAGGTGGCCAGATTAATTTAGGTAGGAAAAAGTATTATTTTTATCTTGCCAATGTCCTTTTAAGTTAGTATTGACTCATTGTTCACAGGAGCTAACCTTAGTCCTGAATAACATTTTTTCTCTGTATTGTTACTTTTGCATTTCTTTAACATAATGTTCCAGAGATGCAAAGAAAGTGGTCTTTTTTGCATTTCATATTTACAAATTGTTCTCTTTTGTTAAATAAAGAATTCACAGAATCTACAGGAGCAGTGGCACTAAATTCTTTGTCAAATGCATTTTCACTTTTGTAACCAAGAGTGGAACACGGTCCCACAGAAAAAAATCTTTTTATGTAGCTATAATGTCATCACAAAATGAAATTAGAATTCCAGATGGTCATTGTGTTCTATCTCAGGAAACCAAGAAACCTGCTGCTTTATATCCAAAGTCAACTGCACACTAGGCAGTAGCAGGGGGTAGTATTTTTTTTTTTCGTTCTCATGGCATTCCTCTGCATTATCTGGATCTTTTCCTTTTTTATTAAAATGTAGCACTACTAAATGTGCTGAATGTCCCAGAGGCAATTAAAAAAAAAAAAAAAACAGAAAACCAAATCACAATAATCTTACATGAAATGATATTGTTCACTTGGCATGTCAAGGGCTAGGTTATGTCTAGCTCCAGAGGTGCTGGAACAATTTTTGCAGTGGGGGTGCTGAGACCCATTGAATCAAACTGTGAACCCTGTATATAATGGAAACCACTTCAATCCAAGGAGTGTTGCAGCGCCCCTAGTTCCAGCACCTATGCCTAGTTCTGCACTTGGAATATCAAGGATAAGATGGTGCCCAGCCCTTTTCTCCTCCCAGCCCTTTTGTTCTTAGAGCTAGGCACAGACCTTTTTCTTCTGCTGCAAGCATATGACGATTAAGACCAGTGGTGCTAGGCTCCTTAAGGATGAGGGCAAAGTCAGGGTCATGTCTTTGTTCACCTTCTGCACTAGCCAGCAGAGTTGGGTGGCATGTTGGAGGACATATAATATACTGTATGACAGGATGCTGCAAGCCTCTGGAGGCATGTGCTTTTTCTCAGACACAATGGGTCTCAATTTGATTTTATGCATAGCATTGTAATTCCATTGACTACAATTCAGCTATTTCTAATTTACACTGATGTGAGATCAGAATCAGGTCCTTTGCCTCGTAGGGATGCCCTGCATCATCCTTACACCTCAGTGCAGACAGTGACTTAAAGTGACAATCTTGTCTCAGTCATTTATGACATTAAAATGGCTACACTTTTCAGAATTTTGTGTTATTTCATGGAATTTGTGCATGCAACTTCTCACTGTTTGGATGCTTCCCTGAAAAATGGAATTTTTAGTTAAACCCAGAAAATGGGTTAACTTCTGTTGGCACGCACATTTCCATTCTTTATTTGAAAGCATCACTTTAAACTTGAATTTGAACAGTTCTTGAAGTAGTTGATCATAAGACTAATCAGTTGCAGGCAAATTATTTGTAATCTCTTTGGCAAATGTTGACTTTCTAATGGCTACTACTTCAAATGCAAGCAGATAACTGATGAACAGTTTTTAATCGTTCAAATTAGATTTCAAGATCTGAATGATATGCAGTTGTTAAAATAAGTGACTTTCAGGAGCAGAAGCATAGCGACCTGTTCCACAGCATTGAATCAGCAGAAAGGCTGGGGAAATAGAGAACTACTTCCTGCCAGTCAAAGCTAGGAAATTGTTCCTTCTAGAAATATGGCACCAGATCCTTGTCTGATTATTGAAGTGCAGGCGTGCATGGGCATAAAGATAACAAAGCTTACTTTCCCTTGATGCTGCACCAGTTATCAAGTCTCCAAGGTCAGCTTAGAGATGCTGCTTGCCCCAATGGGCTGAGATAGCAATGAGAGATCAGAGCAAAGTAGAAGCATCCCTCCCATGCCCCATATCCTCTGGCCACAACCCCCTCACATGAGCAGCAGGAGAGGAGGTGGCAGAGAACTAGCATTGTGACTCCTACACCATTGGCGGAATCTCCTGTACACTTTCTCCTTGGGGCAATATGTTGGCTCTGTGGCAAGATTCCACCAGCCACACAAAGCAAGGCAGCCAAACTACAGCCAGATTATGGCCATGAGCTCCAAACACTCTGAGCCAGACTCTCAGCTCATCTGAATTGCTGGAGTTTATTTAAAGTCAGTGATGCTATGGGCCAAGCTCTAAGAAGTCTCTACTGAGCATGTATGATCTGTATGATTTTTGGAGGCTTATAACTTGGCCAAATTTGGGTGAATTTTCCTGGGGGATGGCAAGAGACACAACCCTGACACCAGCCCCACACTCTACCAAATGTCCCAACTACTAAGCATGGAGTTCCTAGAGATTCTCAATAAAACCTTCCTAATTTTTTCTTTTAATATGTGCAAAACAACATGTTTGTCCCTAATCTTGTTCTCAGAAATGGCTGGACCTTTTTAGCTGAAACTTTTCCAGAAAAATTTAGCCTCCAGCAGACATCCAGCATGAACAATTTCAGCTTAGATGTTTAAAATTTGGCACATTTAAAAGCAACTAAAAATAATAGGACATGTCAGGCAACCTTAAATATAAGCAGCCCTGTGAGCTTCACCTAGAATATGACAGCACAGTAATTTTGCACAACATTTCTCACGCAGAGAGCGAGAGACAGATGCTATCTTTACCACAAAGCTTCCAATTCTTGAGAAGACATTCAACACAGGTATTTGTAAAATTTGCAAAGAATGACTTCTAGCTAAGACTTTTAGCACACTTGTTACTGTTCTTGCTAGAGGAAGCCTTCAGTTGAGGCTAATTGGTACAGCTGTGCTGTTTATGGTCACAGAGGGTACCAATTTGAGTTTTATTTCAGTCACACATGGGAGGTATAGACTGCAGTGAATCTAGCCATCTTCTGTAATATTTGGTCACCAGTACACACAGGTTTTCTACAGGTAATAGTGGCAGCTGTTTCAAGGTTTGAATGGTAAATGTTTAACAACAGATGGAAGAGGCTGGATAGGGGAATGACTCCCTCAGCTTTTTATCTTCTCTTATTATTAAACTGATCAGTTTATGTTAACAAGAGGAATGATTGGTGTTGCCACTCAAGTTAAGTCTGTGAGTAGTTACCATATGGTTGTATGACAAAAGAGAGCAGAATCCTATGTCCTGTTGCACTTTCCAAGAAAACATCATGTCACCACTTAGTAAAAGTATTTGTTCCCTGGTATTTTTTCCTATCATTCTGGCTATTTCCAGCTTCCTCTGTTTACATACAGGTGTTAGTAGAGACAGAATACATACACCATACGCTATGTTTTGATGAGCTAGTGTGACCACATTACTTACAGCTAGAAAAGGAAAAGGAAACCCCAAGTCCATTATTAGGTTGCTCCAAGGAGTGAAAAAACCCTGGTGTTTCATGACAGAAACTGCTGTGTTTTATTTCTGATACTTTTGTGGAATGGCTTTTATTCATTGCTTTCTGTGTATCTAATGGAGGATTTTCTTGATGGACTTGGCTTTTTAGCTACAGCCTTTTTTGTGGAAGGTTGACTTTTGCAGTCTGTGTGCCCATGTATCAGAATATTGAGGCAAATCATGTCTACTACTATTTATAATTCTCATCATGTATTCCAGTTTAACTTTACTGGAGCACATACCTGAGTTCTGTCTTTCAGGACTTTTTGGAAAGCATTACACAGAATCAGACTCAGGGCACTGCGTTTAAACTTGGGGAAAAATAATAATAGTAATAATATGAGATTTTACTAACAGCTGGCTAACATATTTGTTAGGTGTGAATATTTAATATTCAAATATTCACACTTAACAAAAACAGAGAATTTTAAACAATATTGGAAGTACTTTAAAAAAAATTAACCAGTGACTTCAATAGTAAAATTGTCAGTGCCATCCTTTCCATACACAGTCATTCTGCTGTTTATACAATGCCTATCTATAGAAAATAAGATTTATAAGTTCTGCATCACAGATATAAAAGTTTCAGCAGGACATTCACTTATTTTTGTTTTAGCATGTATGCACAGTCTGTCCCACTGATCTTCATGTGTGATATTTTATGCAAATTGAGTTAATTTGCATATCTCAAAACATTTGCATATAACCATCAATTTCTGCTTGTGGTCAATACATATTGACTCAAACAGGGGCATGGGCTAGAACATGGAGCTGCACAAAATGTGGCAGATGTGATTGGGGTAGGCATTTGCTAGGGAAGTAGGAGTGCATCTACACATGATGGAATAGGTGGGTTGAGTGCAAGATAGTGTCTGGTAGCTGTCTGGGGGGAGCTGGGTAATAGATCATGGGGTGGGTGCTGGGATAGGATGGTTGTGGGATGCCTGGCAGGTGTTGGTTAGGGCTGCTTTGAGGTGAGTTTGGATGCTGGGATATGTTTGAGGGTAGACACTCTATTGCAGATACTGGGATGGGTGAGCCTAGGCTGCACAAAACTAAAAGCCCTCCTGTCTCAACAGAGGGGAAGGAACAACAAAGCCCAGGCCACAACTGAGTTTGGAGGACCACAAATGCAGAACAGAAATAGGAGGGTGGGTCAAAGTTGAAAATCCGAGTTCTGGATCGGGACGCCGAGCAGAGAACCCTGGACAGCACCCACTGCTCCACAAAGGAGTCCAAAGTGGACACAACCCAGAGGATTGATGGGGAGTGTCTACCTATTGCAGGTTCTGGGATGGGCAAGCCTAGGCCAACTCAAACCTAAAGGCATACCCCCTTGATCAAAGAGGAGGAACCACTAACCCCAGCCAACGGGATGGATCACTTGATAATTGCCCTGTTCTGTTCATTCTTTCTGAAGCATCTGGCATCGGGCACTGTCAAAAGACAAGATACTGGGCTGGATGGACAATTGGTCTGACCCATTATGGCCCTTCTTCTGTTCATATGAAGTTTAGTCGGCTAGAGGGTGGGCCTGCAGAGAGAAAGGCAGGTGGAGGGAGCTGAGATCAGTGGCTTGGGAAGCGATGTTGTTGTTAGGCAAGGACGTATTAACGGACGAAAAAGGTAGGAGGTCTCCCAGTTTGTGTATTTTTTGTGCCTGTCAGGATTTCATGCTCAAACACAAAAAGAGACAGTTTCCCCTAGCAGTTCCACTGAGCAGAAATATCAGAAAACAGACCAAAAAGATTTTTAATTGTGATGATCTCTCTCATAATTTTTGAACTTGCAAGGTTGGCAATACTGCAAATATATCAAAAATGTTTAGAAGGACTTTAAGGTTTGTGATGAGGAAGGAAAGGAACAGTGAGAATGAAGATACACAAAATGATTTAGAGTGGTTTTCATTACTTCTACTCTGTTCAAGTTCTTTAGATGTAACAACTCTTTTATTAATTTAATGCCATGTTTAATCAGCTTTTTGACAGAATACTTAATTACTCCCAGCAGGTATTAGTCAATTGATACCAACCAACCAGTGCAGAACTTTATTATACTTAGAAGGCAGACACACTGTAGTTCATGCTCTTTGATTTTCACTGTGAGACATAATTTTGCATTAACATAAGTCTGATGAAGGTAATAGATTTTAATTAGTTAATATTATTTAGTAATAGTAGTACCAGTAGTAGAGAACCAACAAATTTTGGAGATTAAGCAAAAGTGATTGAAATGAAGAAAGAATTCAACTTCAATGGACTATAAATAGACAGGAGCAAGAACTAATTGGCAAACAAATTTGAGATGTTGGGCTGGATTTTCTATTTCCTCGCACTTTGTGGGGTCATTTACACCTATGCAATATCAGCATAAAGCACTACCAAATCAGATTTCTCCATTCACCTGTCCCAGTGGCAGTGTTTTACATCCCCTTTACACAGATGTGAATTGCACAAGGCCATCGTTACTGGAGAATCAGGCCCATTGACTTTATTGCTGTTTATTATTTTACTCTTTGTTTATTTGTAATGATATAGCTTAAAAACTAGACCTTTTAAAGTCCCAGATATGTTTCTGTTATCAAGTATATCAGGAGACTAATGAAAGCCAAGACCTGACCGTATATGCCATTGTAATGATGTTTGGAGGGGGCTTGATGTGTGCTGCGAAGGGCAGAGGGAGGATTACCATTGTGAATACGCTGCAGTGGGTCACTATCAGCAACCCTTTGCTGCCGCCTTGTAAACCCTGGTGGGGCTATAGTACAGGGGATTAGAGTTTCTTCTGAGCCTTGATTTAAAGCTACTTTTGTCCCCACCTTGGGGCTACCCCCTCTATGTTGTGCCTTCATGAGGTGCAGCACAGAATTTGAACCCAGCAGAGAACATCCTTTTGTTTTAGCATGTTTAGCTTTGCAGGAGATTGTTATCACATGCTATAACTGAAATGGTGAGATTTGTTGCTTGGCATATAATTCCCTGGACATAAAAGCATTTGAGTACTAATTTTAACTAAAGAATATCACTTGATTCTTTGTGTCAGGAAACCAAGAGTGGGATATAATCACGAAGTGTCATAAATATAGTGTGCATAACCTAAAGTTGATCATATATTTCAAGCTTTAAAAAAAAAGTGAAACTTTTATTGTAAAAGTTATCACTATGATAAGATGCTGACTTTATTTGGATGAGAAATTGAAACAAAAAAGAGTGGTGGTAATTTGTAACCTTTTACTGGATCACGTGGGTAATAGATCACTAGGGTTAAAAATTAGAGCAATCTAGAGAACTGGCTCTGCTACTGGAGATTTTCTAGAGGTTTTATAAAGCTCTTCAAGAGCAGAATTTAAAAGATTCATACCAAATGGTGTACTTATGTGTTATGAAATTATCAAAGTTGTATTGACTTTCAGGATTTGAACCTTAAGAGGCTGTGGCCCATGTGTTTCTTTTATGCAAAGGGCAGGGAATCAGAAAGATCTCAGTCTGGTGATAAATGCACCGTATTTTGCTTCTTTAGAATGTCTTCATATTTCAGATAGCGTATATAACCTCATTGATTTGCACTAGTCACTAGAAACAGAGCTGGGTAAAACTGCTGAAAATTGTGAACAAATGTTTATGGGTTTTTTAAAAGAAATTCAATTTAACTATGTTTATACCACTTTTGTATTTGCTTTTGTCTAGGAATAAGGTTACTGACACGAATGCTCACCAAAACAATATGATTTCAACAAATATTGCAGAATATTAATGGAGAGCAAAATTTGAATTCTTAGTCATGACTATGTATTTCACACACTGCATTACAAATGCTCATCCATGCAGCAACAGAAACCTTTGACTCATGTCATATCAAAATAGCTCAGATTTTGAACTGTGAATATCCAATATACAAAGCAGTTCTCACAGTGAATGTATTGTGAGCAATCTATACAAACCCTCAACTCTATGTGGGAAGCCCATTGCAAATTACTTTATTTTGTGAATTAGCGAGTAAGTGAACATACATTAAATAGCAAGGATAGTGAATTATAAAGTGTAGTTTGTTTTGTCAATTGTTCAATTATAAATATTTATAATACTTCATTGTGTTCTAGTAAATGCATTCTAATGTACTTCATAAAAAATAATGTTACTGCAAAGTTCCCGGGTAAATCTTTACTAAGAGATGGGGAGATACTACTAGTTTTTTAGTTCTAGAGGGGTAGCCATGTTAGTCTGTATACAGCAAAAACAACGAGAGTCCTGTAGCACCTTAAAGACTAACAAATTTCTGCTGGCATAAGCTTTTGTGGGCTGCAACCCACTTTGTCAGATGCATCAGGACTCTCGTTTTTTTTAGTTTTTTAGTGTGATTTATAGGGTATGGTGAAAATCTAACTTTTACTGTAATTAAGTGATCACTGTACCTCTTAGCTCCCTTATTTGACCATGAGAAATCTACCCTTCCCATATTTAATGGCATGAAAATGTTATGTAAGAAGTAGTAATGGTGTATACAACATCCCTTTTAACTGACACCATGGCTTCACCATGGCGTGATGACACTAGGGCTCCATTCTCCACTGCGCCAGAGCAAAGCAAAACTCTGGTGCGATGGAAAAGGAGGGCTGATGGGGACCTAGCCCTGAGAAAGCTCTGATTTCTGCACAAACTACCATTATGCCAGAGGAGCAAAGCTGTTGACCAGGGTCTTCATCCCAGAGCTTTAGGTGGTCTTTTAGATACCCTTTCTCTAGGCCATGGAGTGCTTAACGATAAGGACCGGCAACTTGAACTTGATTTGATATTCTTTAGGAAGCAGTATAGAGAGTGGAGGACAGGTTGATGACAAGTTTGATACTTTTGTGGTAGCCTGTGTTGCTGAGAAGACCTTCTGTACTAGTTAGAATTTTTGAAGCACTGAAAGCTTCATGTCTATGTCTATGTGTATTACCGTAGTCCAGCTGAGAGGTGATGAAGGTGTGAATAACCAGGTCATCATTCACAACAATGGGACAGAGTTTTCTAACCAACTAGAGATGGCGGAAAGTGTTCCTTGAGGATGTTGCTATGTACGAGTTCATCATCAGTAAGGAATCAAGCAGCCATCCTAAGCTGTGGACTGACCAGCACTAAGTTATGCTGTTGGCAGAACTTCCTCCAACAGAGAATCAAGCACAGCAGAGAGTCCTTGCTTTGCCACAATCCCTGCCTCTCCATCTCACCCTGGACGAGCCCCTAGCATCCCTTTTATTCCAAATGACTCAGCATAGCAGAGTTGGGTGGCAAAGATGGTGCAGGAGGTGATGTAGCTGCTATATTGGCTGGAAAGTCCACCAACACGGGAAATTATCTAGGGGGTTTTGCTGGCTGGTTTAAGTTCCCTTTGCACTGTTTACACGAAGTAAACTTAATGGTGTGGACAATCCAGTCCTAAAGTTTTTTAAATGCTTGATGACCACCATTGATCACCATACCATAGAATTTGAAATGACAATGAAATAGAGTACTCCATGTAAAAACAGAGTGGGAAAACTAAATCAAACATTTCACAGAGTTGCAACCAAACTCAGTGTCAGGGAGTAGAGATGCATCAGCAGACTCTGCAGCAAGAAACACATGCTGAAGTGACTACTGTTTGTGATAGATGTGGGTGAATCACCCAGTTTAATTCTGTTCTGTTCTTGTTCTTTTACCATGCCCCTCACACTCTGGTATCATCTAAACAATCTTTCTTCGCGAAACAAATAAATGTCTGCTAGTGTTTTTGTGCTGTCAAAATATATCACTTTTCCTGATCACAACAAGAAAATCCTCTTGGAGGATAACAGAAGATATGTTTTACACATGTGCATGTATATGTATGCCGAAGGAAAATTCTTTATAATGATATACAGTGTGATTACATACTGGTGCCTTTGCACACAATACTTTATTCTGTTTGACAAGTCAAGTAGTGCAATTAAAAGGTGAGTTTTTAGATTAGCTATTCATATCTGGTAAGAATTGAAAAAGAAGCGTGAGCTTTATTGAATTGACATTTGTAAGTATGTGCACCTGCTGTTTGGATAGAAATGAATACAGTTATAATTCAAATACTCTTTCTATAACATTTTTGTGTTCACGCAATTAGTGCTGAACACTGAAGAGAAGGGTTATCTTTTTATAAGGCTTTCTTCAATAAGAGTTCCTTTAAGTAGAGACTGAAATCCCTGTTTTTACTTGTTACTGTTGCACATGCCTTGCATGGCAAAGTGGTGTGTTTTTGTAAAGTAACTTAGACCATAAGCTCTTTGGGGCAGTGACTGTCTTTTTGTTTTATATGCATACAGTGCCTAGCATAATGGGGCCTCAATCCCTGATTGGGGCACTACCACATTATACCAATAACAACATGAAAATAAGCAATCATCAAACCAGATGTGCCCCTAATTGGAGGTTTAGAAAGCATCTGTTCATCTCAAAGTCCAGGGCTGTAGTCATGTTGCATGCCAGGAAAATCAGAGATAAGTCAGTGGAGTTATAATAGTGGAAAACTGGCATAAATAAAATGATAATCAAGCTCTGTGTTTTTCTGGCACAGAAGAAGCACATTAGCTGATAGTGCCTTAGCCTGTGGGCTCTACGGTCCTCTTATAAAAACTGTTAGCAGCTTTCTTCCTAGCCTCACTTGCATTTTAGTTGGGATGTGAATTGACCTAAAGTACATCTCTAGACTCCTTTTGCCTAATTTATTGGACATAATTAATGTTACATAGCCAGATTATGCTTACTGTAGGACAGTTTATAAAAGTGTAGTATCTGTTCTTATATTAGCTGAACATTTTTTGTCCATTGTATGGTATTATATTTATTATTGGGTAAGTAAGGATCACATTCTTACTTACTTAGGTTTACCTCCTGTTGATGTCATTTACCATGTAACTGAGGGAAGAATTGGGCCTTAAAAATGGTAATAAAGGGACCAACCCTGCAGACATTATTATGTGAGCAATGGCAGTTGTTGTTAAGTGATGTCTAGGGGACCAGGTTCAAAGACATGACTAATATTGATTTTACTAGCCTGAATCTGTAAACTTTGCAGTAGAATTTTATTAAATAAACATGTTACTTTGGTGAATTAAAAACAATGCATTACAATCAGCTAGGTACTTCAGACTTGAGGCAGATCCTCAGCTGCACCAAAGCTTCAATTGACACAGCTGTGGCTATGGGGGCATAAGTATAATTCATATTAGAGAGACAGTATGGCTATCGTGCTGCTGTGGGCTGGTTTGGCCCCAACCATCAGGTCTGCTCTAAATTCTGCTAGCTTGTAACAGACCGTGAGGAGCCATTTTGCCAGATAGTGCTATTGCACTCCTGCAATACCTATCTGACTATGTTTTCCCCTGCTCCTGGCACACTCTCCACACGTCGATGCTGTATGGGGGTGGAGTTGAACTGGTTATATCAGCTCTATATCCAAGCAAAGGATTCCTCTATGCTGGAGAAACCATCAGTTGCCTCAGTAGGGCAGCATTCCAGTCCCTTTGTGTCACTGGTTCTGGCCACTTGCATTAAAACTTTAAGACCATACTTTTATGAGCAACTTTTTCTCATGTAATAGTTATTGGGTCTTTTAGGGATAATTTCCCTCATTCAACAGATCCAACCTGCACTTTTGTTTCAAATAAGAAATAAGGAGGCAGGTTCCCACTCTGCTTTCAGAGTCCTCTTGTGCATATGCATATGCTCATAGTCTCAAACAGTCTGTGTTTCGTGCCCTTGTTGTGCGATATTATAGCTACCGAATAAATCACTGAATAAGTAAATAAGAGCTGAAGCTGACATTAAACTTGTTTATTAGGGACAAGGAAAAGAAAACAGAATAACTTTTATTGAAATTAATATAGCACTTCTGAAAGCAGGGACTTTTTGGGTTGCACTTAATTGTCAATTGGATTTTTATTTGGTTATTTTTTTATGTAGCTCAGGGGAATTTCCTTTGTTGCTATTCATCACAAATGTGCACATATGCTCAGTTAGAGTATACATGTACACACTCTGGTTCAGTTCCCCTAAACTTATCATAAATATGCCAAATCATATTAAACATCTCAGTCTTCTCTATATGACTCAGTCATATCTTTCAGTGGATTCTCTTATGCATTGACTAGAATGGCAAATATTTTATACTAGTGCTTTTCTCTTGTAGCACACGGTAAACATAAATGTCTGTTTAAATATGTATACATTTTGTTTTCTTTTTATTTCTCAGATATAAGATTCAGAATAATTAGATTTCCTAGGCTTAGCTTTTGCAAGTTTTCATGTATAGATGAAAGTTTGGTGAATGTATCTCTATACTTTGTTTCCCAATCGGCATCTGCAAGGCCTGTGTTCAGATAGTATTGATGCTAAATAGTACAGATAGCTATAGCTTAGTAACTGTTAGTATATGATGACATGCTTATGTAAGGCTCCAATTAAATTTGATGATATACAGATTGAATTGTTTCAAAATCTAGGCTGAATGCGAGGAGGGACTCCTGATAGCAAGACCCATTCAAATTTACCAGAACAGTGCTGCAAATTTTCAGCAGCCTCTCTGGTTCTAATGTGAATGATGCTCAGTAGTCATGATTACTTCATAAGATTAACAAGAAAACAAAATATGATTACAGTACTAGGATATATATAAATAGGCTATTAGTGAAAATGATGGAAGACAGCATAAAGGTTAAAGTTAATTTCAATCAGTATAATGTCTGGTAAGTATTATATCCAAACAGTGATATGAATAGAGTTAAGTATACAGAGGATCTAAGTCATAGCCCAGTATGTTAATGGAGAGATTCTCAGAGCTTTCAGTGGGCTTTGAATTAGACGCAAAGGTTGTAAGGAAAAGGTTAGTACTACAGAGTTGCATAATGAGTTGTGAATTCATTATTTTTTACAAATTGCTTTCACTTTATTATTGACAAACATTTTCGATGCACTAGCTATGATGAGGAGATTGTATGAATTCCCTGTTGAAATACACTCAGTGTATCAGGAATTTTTGCCTGAATAATTTGTTTGTGGAGGGCGGAGAATATGGGCCTGATCTTGCAAGGGGCTGAGTGCCCTGACCTTCCATAGACTTCAGTAAGAGACAAGGGTGCTCAGTGCTTCACAGTGCTTGGAATCTTGCAATATTGTGCTCTACGTCTAGGGAATGAACAATGGCAAGATAAATTGAAAGGGATTTTTTAAAAGTGTGCCATTAGTGTTTTTTGTGTTTGGAAAAGGGAAATGGAGAGCAAAGTCTAATGCAATCAGTTTGATCATCACAGCTCGATTAGAAGATTAGCCGTTTCTAGTTTTGATATACTGTAAATCTCATCAGAAAATCCTCATTGTTGGCTTATTACTAGAGTGGATTGGTTATCAATCTTGTTAGTAAAACAGTTTGAGAACTCACCCTGATGTTTTCTGCATTATAGTTGGTTAAATAAAGTCTGTTGGTTTCCTGTACAGAGTCAACCCTTCAGACTTAATGTGGTAGAATGATTCATTCACATAAGATAACCAAGAAGAGGAAGTTAGACTTGGCACTAGGAAATGCAGAGGATGTTTAAATACATCATTATCTGTAATTGCAGTGTGACATATTATACGCTACAATTGATAGATGACATGCTGACAATATCTAGTGTGTCCTTTTGAGATACCTGTTCACTAATTTGTTGATGTTTACTGGTATTTGCCAATTTAAATATGGTATAATAGCAAAAAGTTTCTGTGGCATTTCTGAACCTTGGAACTTGTTTCATATACTAAAGGTGGTAAATTTTGAGTATTTCATGGCTTATTTTTTGTATATAGCTATTTCTGAAATATAACAGCTGTTGTATCTTTTTCCCAAGTCAAGCACCTAAATAATTATCTTCTGTACCTCTGATCTGACTGTTAACACTTTGGTGCTTAGCATTTGAGAGCAGTTATGCTTTCAGGGTGCGATTATATAATTGTGTTTCTTTAATCCAGGTGTCCTAAATATAAATCACAAAAGGACCCTTCTTTCAGATAACCTTTAAGGACCTAACTTACACAGAAGCAATGAAATCTAGAGTTAAGGCTCAAGTCCTTTATTCACCTCTTTGAGACTAAATATTGCAGCCAATTCAACTGTTGGGAGGGCCCAGGAATATGCAGGCAAAACAAGTGAGTTAATGCCACCAATCTGATTTTGTGTTAACATAAAATGTGGAAAATGATAGAACTTGTATTCAATTTTCATCTTTAAAACTTCCCGTTTTTATAGGAGGGATGGTCCAGTATTTGGGCATTAGCCCGGAACTCTGGAGACCTGGGTGTAATTCCCTGCATCTCCACAGACTTCCTGTGTGACCTTGGGAGAGACACTCAGTTCCTCTATTCCCCATTTGTAAAATGGGGATAATAGTACTTCGCATCCTCACAAGAGTGTTGTAAACATAAATGTAGATTGTGAGGCTCTCAGAATCTATGGGAATAGGAAGCATATAAGGAATATGTAGGTAGAATTTCACTTTTAAATTGATCTGCTTTGGTGGGTTCAAATCAAAACTTTATTTTTTTTTAATATCTTAAAATATTCTCTTTTTGTCACAGTAATTGGAAAGAATGATAAAAGGGGACTAAGAGGTGCCACTAACATGTTAAGTGTGTTATGAATCAGAATAAAATTCTCTCAGATTTATTTGGATTTAGGGTGACCAGTTGTCCTGATTTTATAGGGACAATCCTGATATTCAGAGCTTTGTCTTATATAGGTGCCTATTACTCCCCCCACCCCCTGTCCTGATTTTTCAAACTTGCTATCTGGTCACCCTATTTGGACTATATGTGATGGAAATGAACCTGTTTAGATTTAGCTAAATCTAGTGCTAGGAGATGGTACTGGCATCTGTTATGCTTCCTCAGGTTTATGGGAGATGGAGCTTCTCTTTGTTGAAAAAGGAATATTTTGACAGACTGGAGGGGCAGCCTGGCTTCCTTTCTCTGCCTGTCCCAAGTTTTCTGCTGTCACAATCCCCGGTACCCTTAGACGGGAAAGACAAGAAGTCTCCCTGCTCTGCCCCCTGCCCCCAGTCTCCCTGTGTTTTGTTCTCCTCAGCAGGAGGAGCCATTGCCATTTAATTGAAGACAAGGGTCTTTGACAAAGCAACAATTGAAAACGTTCTGCTGGACAAAGTGGAAGCACCTCAGGAGCTTCTGTTAGTTCTGTCAGTGACCCTGCCTCTGCCCTGAAACTGGGCCCGACAGTGAAAGAAGGGAAGTATTCTCTTAGTTCAGATGCATTTGTGTGGCATTCAGAATCAAGCTGTTAAGGCCCTAAGGAGTTGTGTGGAGGAGCTGTGTTACCCCAAAGGGAGTATACCTGATGCTTCCCCAATCTTCCTGGTGTGCAAGTTGCTCCCTTGTTGCACAGGAAGGGATGGGGTTGTAGCCCGGCCTCCTCTTCACCTCCTTTGAGGTGAATTGTGTCCCAGGGATGGAGGTGCACAGAGGGAGCAGTTCTCGCCCCCCCAAATGGGTTTGGGCAAAATGGAGGGCTTCTTGCACTCTTCTTCCATGCACCCCCTAAAGGCCAGTCATAGTGTGGCCCTTAATAAGGATGAAGTTTGTCTACAGGGATTGGTATGAGGATGCCAGAATTCTTTCCAGTTCTGTCACTGACTCATTGCCTGACCTTGGGTATCTTGCACAGTGTGAGCCATCCAGCTCCTGCTTGTTCACAGGAGGTGCTCAGCATCTTGTAGGACTGGGCTCTGAACCTGAAAAACAGGGATAATAATACCTATCCCAAAATGATACTGTGAGATGTAACACATTTTGCCAAATGCTCCTTACAAGCAAGGTTGTACTATACCGTACATAACAAAGTCTGGGGAAGACATACTGTTGGAGGCATCAGTATGTAGTTTTGTAATAAAGGCATGGGAGGTGCTGACTGTATGTTTTAGCTTTATCCTCTATCATGTCTTGTTGCCTTGTCCTCTGTCTTCTCTGCTCTGCCAGTTGTGTTAGCCTTAATCACTCATTTGTCTGCACTCCCATGCACTCTTTCTGCCTCCATACATGGGACACCTTCTCTGAATTACTTCTTTCCTAAAACCACTACCATGTCCACTTTCAAGTCCTTCCTTAAAACCCACTTCTGCTATGATGCATGCTGTAAATAACTATGTGATTATGGATAGGTCAGTAGGGATTATTGATTGATAGTTACAGAGTTAAAAACATTGATTGATCTTAACTGTGCACTTAGTCTATGTAATCACATATTTCCATCTCTGGTACCCTCATCCTCTCTCCTTTTCACCTCTGTGTGTTATTTTTTGTCTTAAATTAAACTGTAAGCTTGGGGCAGAAACTGTCTTCATACATGTTTGTACAATGCCTCCAGCCATGAGACTCTGATTTTGATTTGGGTCTCTGAGTGCTATTCTAATATAAACAAATGATGATGTTTGAGGAGACAATGTTTAGCTCTTTGTTCGGAAGACTTTAGCCTCTTGGTTTCACGTACACTACAGTGGACATACAGTATAATTTTTCAACAGCTGTGAAAAAAGTTGTGGCTCAAAGCCATCTTCATTGCTTGAGAAGGAGGAACAATGCCTTAGGGATTTCTGTCCATCACTTTTCTGTTGGGTGAAATCAGCTTCTACAGATATTGGTGTGAGATATCTCATATGACTAAAGGTACAAGAGGAAACATGATAGAAGTCAGTGTTGATACTGGGAAGCCATAGTAGTTTAAGGAATAATTGTACTATGTTGGTATCCATGTTCCCAATACCAGATTATGAGCTATGGATCTCATTTTGGAATCAAATGTGCCCACGCGGGCCTTTTAGCTACCCTAATCTCATTTTTCATGAGAGTAATTTATAAATGTCATGATAGCTGGAAGAATGAGATTGCTTTGTATATGCTTTGTTTATACAGGACAAGCTCACAGCCAGAGCATTATATGTATTATAATTTATTAATGTTTCATCTATCATTGTGTCTAATTTGGGGGACACAAATGCTAACATTTGCAAGAGATAAACAGTCGTAACAAAAATCAGAAGGCAGAGCTGAAAACTGATGTGTGAGTTTGCCCAGATAGTAAGTGTACCATGTCTTTCCTGATGTCTTTGGCCGAGACACAGCTTACATTTTTGATATCTCTATTTTCAAAGCAGAGACATTCTAATAGCTCACAGACTGGTACAGCACCTATAGTGTACATTGTAGTTACTTTGACTGCATTGCTTTAAGGTCATGCAATGCTGTAAAAGTCACAAAATAATTTAGTTGTGTGAATATCCCTCCTCTGTTTGTAAATACTATTCACTATGCTGTTTACAGTAATGAAATGCCACAATAAAAATAGGTTAATAAGGTACAAACAGCAACCACTGTATCACAAGAATGGCATATTTTCTTGTAGGTTCTACCCATGTTTTCAAAAAATTTTTAGTTTATATAAAGGGTGCTTATCATAAAACTAATTTCCTATTTTTGCCAGCTATCAAAGTTATATATTTAACTTCCAGAAGCAAGTAATTAACACAGTGATTTCTATTTCCTACATATCTATCCATTTTCCAATTACTGGTGCAATTTCAAATTCCTTGTTTCAACTGGTTCCTTTTAAATTAAGTATTTAGCATGTTAAAATATTACTATTACAGGAGTGGGTGTGTGAGGTTGTGGGGCCTACGTTGTGTGGAAGGTCAGACTAGATGATCATAATGGTCCCTTCTGACCTTAAAGTCTGTGAGTCTATCCCTTAGATTTTCTTCCCATAGGACCTTACCTACCAATTCTCTGAGTTTGTTGAAGTCTGCTTTATTCAAGTCCATTGTTCTTATTCTGTTGCTCTCACTGCTTCCTTTCCTTAAAATCATGAAAGGTGACATTTCATGATCACTTTTGCCTAAGTCCCTCCACCTTCTGATTCACAACCAATTCCTCCTTGTTGGTCAGACTCAAGTCTAAAAGGCTGTCCTCCTAGTTACTACTTGCACTTTCTAAACATGTAGGGATAAAGTTGTCCCCAATTCAATCCAAGAATTTACTGGATATTTTTTTTACCATATTACTTTTCCAACAGATGTCTAGGTATTTAAAGTCCCCCATTATTACCAGATCTTGTGGTTTGGATATCACTACTTCTTCCTGATTTAGTGGTCTATAGTAGACCCTTACCATGATATCACCCCTATTTTTTACCCCTTTATCTTTGCCCTGAGATTTCAACTGATCATCTTCTCACCTCCTTCTGGACCGCAGAGATATATTTTTGATGTAGAAGGCAACACTTCCCCCTTTTTTATCCTACCTATCCTTCCTGAATGAGCTATACCCCTCTATACCAATATTTCAGTCATGAGATTTATCCAAACAGATCTATTTTTTATGACAATTGAGTCATAGTTTAGCTTTTGTACTAATACTTCTAGTTCTTCATGTTTATTTCCCACATTCCTTGCATTTCTGTACATACATCTAAAATGTTGAGTAGATTTCCCACATTTGTTGCTTTTGAGACCCTACTGTAAATTCCCACGTCCCCTCCTCTCTATATCTAGCCCTATGTTAAGGGAGCCTTTTTTTAGGATTACCTATTGGCTTGTGTCACCTGGCCTTTTTGAACCAGTTTAAAGCCCTCCTCACCAGCTTGGTCAATGGGTGTGCAAAGATGCTCTTTCCCTTCTTAGTCAGGTGTACCTCATCTCTTTTTTTTTATTGTGCTCATCATTGCAGCTGCTGCTTTCTTTAGAAATTGTTATCATCTGTTTAAATCTGAGCTTTGTCACTGGCAACTTTTGATTTCTATTCACACCTGTATACTAGAAATACCATTTCTCATTAATATTTATTATTCCTGCAAATTCCAACCCCCTTTCCTTTACCCACTTGCAAGCTTTTTTTTTGTCTATCATTCATTTCTTTACTTCTGAAAGAAGCTAAAGACTGGTGTACTTCATGTGTCTTCCTCTTCCCCACTAATTGGAAAGAGAAATCAACCACCAAATAGTTGATGAGTCAATGCTTGCTGTTAAGAAAATGACCAGCAATTAGCCAGGTGCACAAGCATTAATTTTCTGTGAAGTTGCACAGAATGTAACTGAGAACAGAATTTGGTCCTAAGTGTTCTTAATGAGTAGATCTTGGGCTGCATTCTAAATACCTCTTATCTATGGGAATCCCTTTCAGAGTATGCTGAAAGGCCAAGTTGTGACATTTTTACTATAAAACCCACCGTTGGCTGGCTGTAGTTTGGTAGAGTGCCAAAGTTGTAGAGCCAACCACTCTTTGGACAAATATGATAGCAAAATAGCTTTTCTGAGCCTCTAAACAACCTACCTGTGTTAATTAAAATTTATTTTTTCTCCTTCATATTTTAGACAGTCTTGCTAATGTGTCAAGTAAACCAGGAATATAGTTTTGTATAATCTTTAATTTGTCATTGGCTTTCAAAGAATGAAGGGATTTTTCCATCCATACACTGAGATTTGGTAATCACAAAACTAAACTAGATATTTTCTTTGCAACAGCTGTTTTTTTTTTCTTTGCCATAACTTTGAAGGCAACCCTTTACATTAAAACCTGAAAAGGACAGTTTGAAGACTGTACTTTAAATGCTGGCCTGCTTGTGATGATTGCTTTAGTTTAAAATGAAACTGTTCCATAGCCTTTGATTCTGAGAAAATGTTACTTTTGTGGTTTACAGTAGCTTCATTCCTAATACTGTGCGTTATGAAAAAGTAGACCACCTATAAGAATATAATCTGCTTTCCTGCCTGAAGTTCTGCCTCTAGATGTGATGACGTGTGATTTGCACTTTGTGCTGCAACTAGGGGAGAGTAAGCCAAAGAAGGCTAGGCTGGCTTGAGCTGAGTGCCTGGCCTTGACTTTGCTATGTCCATGAATGAAAATCAGCAAAGCCAATAATAATTTTTTCTGGCATTATTTTCTGTCAGTCTCAATAAATCTATTATCACATTGTGTATTTCTTTTGAATTTGTATGTAATCAGCTTAAATAACTTGCTTTCATGTTTCAGTTTGTAGAGCCGAGCCTCTCCCATTGGTCTGGCTCAGCTCTGCCCTTGCTCTGCTGTACCTTTACACATTCTATCTATCTGTCTTGTTTCCAGTATGGCCCTCATCTCAAGATTATGTACATGCATCCCCAAATCATAAAATGTATGCCTCAAGATATCTTTTTTCCCTCTCCCTCACCACCCACTTCCCATCATCAGGAAGTAAACTTGTTTTCTCCCTTCATTTTTTTTTTTTTTTTTTTTTTTTTTAAGTGCAGTTACTGAGAGAAGGGAAGTCAAAGAAATAGGTTTTGCATTTTGCTGTGAGATTTGTGGTCATTTGGTCTCTTCCAGGAAAACTCTGCTTCCTGCCCATGTGAATTTCACTGACAGTTCCATTGCTCTAGCTGTTTTAGTAGGTCACTTGATGATGAAGAATGACCAGACTCACAGAGGACTTTGAAGAGGAGGACTGATACCTTGACTTTAACCTCGGGATGCAGAAATGAAAGCAGAGTATTGCAGTCAGGTGCTCTCAGCTACTGTGTTCTGAAGGAACTGAAGCTTATTTAGGATTGATGGGGTCAGACATAGATACAGAAAATTAAACTAGTCAAACTTGAAGGTCATAAATACAGGTCTCCCTATAGCTAAGTCTAGAGCCAGATTAACTCATACCTGGGCCCTAAGCAAACCCTGCTGCCCCTCTCCCGGCTGGCTCCCCCGTGCCACAGGTACTCACTGCAGTTCTCTATCTAGCACCTGGAGGATGGTGGTGAAACTCCAGCTGGTCAGGTTGAGGTACTGGTTCAGACCCCATGGCAGCAGTGGAGCAGCGCAAGCTGTCCCACTGCCCACTCAGGTTTGGCCCAGCTGTTATAATGGAGGAGCAGTAGTGCCAAAATTGAGTAAGTGGTGTTGCAACCCCCACACACCAGGTTGCAATGCCCCTCACTCAAGTTTGACACTGTCAGCTCCCCTCCTCCCCATGACAGAGGGCATGAGGACCATTAAATTTCCCTCTTCAAAAGAGACGTTGTGACCTCTGCTGGTAACTGTTGCAGATGCTCTTGACTCTTTAGCTAGGAAGGCCATGGATCCAAGTCACAGATAATGGCTTGGTTTTCTGCTTTGTGTTTGTTTCTAGGATTCCCTGCTGTGTGAATGAGTGGAAGGAGAGAAGATGTTGGGTCCTGTGTTCATTGTATGGTTCCTGGTTTCTTGAAGCCATCTTGGGATGATTGTCTCTGAGAAGTAGTCTGATAGTTGTACAACGAGGCAGGTGCTGGGGCTTGGGGCTGAGCAGAAGCACTGGTTAACAAAGTGATTTGTGGCCCAGAATAGTTCAGTGGAGTCTGGTTTTAGTAGCTCTTCTGCAAGAAGAGAGCGGAGATACGTTTGCTTCTTCAATAATTAGGATGCAAGCTTGCAAAAATTCCATGTTATGGAGACTGTCTACATCTGCCTATGTTTGCCACTTCTGATACTTGGGGGTTTTTTCCTTCCTGATGCATCTGTGTAATGGTGTGGCACTCACCTCTCATGAGCACCCCCTTCTGGTCGGGTATGCCTGCAGTCTTTAAACAGTCCTGGCCCTGATATCAGACCATACCCCCAGAGCTTCCTCCCTTGAGGCAATGGTTTTGCCCTCTTGGTCTGTTTGGGCTCCAGCTAGGCATCTTAGCAGTTCAGTTCCCCTTCCGGAGATGTATCACAGTTCAACTGTAGGCCACTTCCCCAGTGGCCTGTGGGGGGAGGAGAGACCAGGGCCCACCCACTACTCTGAGTCTCAGCCCAGGGACTCTCAGGATAGCAGCTATGTGCTGCTATGTCCCTGTAGTGAAACTGCCTTTAATTCCATGGGCCACTTCCTTTGGCCCCAGCCTTCGCCAAATCTTCACCCTTATATCAGAGCTCATCCAAGTTCAGGTCCAGCAAGCAGGCAGCCAGCCAGGAGCACTTCCTCACTCCCCCAATCCCTGCCAGCAGTGAGTTGTCTCTGGTCCTTCAGTTCCCTTTGGCCAGCCAGGGACACCAGCTGCATTCGTCAGGCTCCAGCAAGGAACTGATTGGTTGCTTCCTCTGCAGCCACTCTAGCCTGCTTGGAGGACCTCTCCACTGCTCCTATCCTGGGACAGGTGTGGCAGGACCCTGAGTCTTCCAGCAGTCTCCTCAGTCTCTCTCAGGTCATAAGTTACCATTGAGATCAATGAGGGTAACAGGGATGAAGGCCAGCTCCGGCACTACTTTTACCTAAAACTATCCTAGAATAGTAACGTTTTTTTCCCCTTCAAATAAAGTAACATTTTACAAAACAGGTAAGGAATGTTAGAGACTTTGTGGACTTCAAGGCCCAGATTCTCTGCTGCACCCAGATAGTCCCTTAGGGAGCTAATTGCAGTTCCTTGATTCTCAGACCTGTGTTTTGACAACCCCAGTTTCTAGGGGCTACGTAAAGCTCCACCAGCTAGCAATGGCTGTCAACCAGCTGGGGGGAGCTGGAATGCATTACACTCTGCTCAGACCACTGCCCTGCACTGACACATTTCTGATCTGCCCTCTATATTCTGGGCTGCAGGAGAGAATGGTATAGAAACTGGTTACACTTGTTGAGGACTCCCTATGATATGTAGCCAGTTTTCTCCTCCTGTGCACCATTGGAGCAGCACAAAAAGAGTGAAGCAAGCCATAGAATGAAAACAATGCTATGTATGAGTAATAAAAACTACTGGGAGAATGTGAAATTGATGTGTTAGAATGGCAGACTTGGTGGAATTAAGAATTCTGAATTGGTCTGTCCTATGGCAGATCCTTCCTCTGCCCTTGAGGTCCCTGTTCTTCTCCAGTAAATCACTGCAGTAATACCACTTTGATGTCGTATTTCCTGCCCATTGAGTCTAGTTGAGAAAAAATTACATGCCAGAAAACTTCACTGCTGTCATCGGCCAAGTGAGTACATAGCTGCAACAAGTCAGCTGAGTCAATGGAACTGTGGTACACTTAGTGCACAAGAAAGTAACGAGTCATTTTTAAAATGTGACCAGTGATATTTGAAATAGAAATTTTACATTGTTTGCTATGTAACTTTTTTACATTGGACAACGTTGTAATCCAGTTGCTTTATTAAAATACAAACAAAGAGGAAGCTAACATGAAAATCCTATGGCTACATTTCATCCAAACAGCCAGCATTAACGTATTATTAAGGATAAGAAGGCAAGTGCTCAGAAGTTAGGAAATGTACAGTTAAAGTTGAGAGATCATTCTGAAATCATCTCTCTTGTGCTTATGCTTTAAAATGTGTTCTCAGTCTTCACTCCATTTTCTGACTTTGAGTGTTAGATTTCACACTTTACCGTTGAATTAATGCTAATTTTTTCATCGTGTCTTTGTTTCATAAAGAAAGGACAAGAATAACAATTGCCAATGTAGCTTGTAAATTCCTTGATCAGATGACTGCTAAATACAGCCTTCTTTAACCTAATTGACCCAAACCCAGTTATCTGTTATTCAAGGTGGTTGTAAACCCAGGTAATCCTTAACTAAGACTTCTGAAATGTAGGCAACTCTTGACCGAGACTGACCAAACTCCATGTGTCCTTGATTGGTGCATCCGAAATCCAGTCTCCGATCCTGTGTCTGGATCTGCTGGCAAGGAACTCTGTGCCTGTGTGGAGTTCTCAGCTGCACCCTTCCCTTGCCTCATAAATCCTATTGAATATTCATGTGCAGGGGCTAGGGATGGTTTTTACAAGCTACAGAAATTCTGGCCCTTATTCCCAGGCACAGCAGAGCCACGTTGTTTTCTCTGCCTCTGGGGCTTTCTGTGGCCATGGAGGAGAGGATATAGTTTTGCCTGTAGGAAATGTACATATTATCTACTCATTTGCACAGAAATTGTACTAGCACTTTCAAAAACAACTCTTGTTTGGTATTCTTTTGTCTCCTATCATCTTCTTGTATATGTGCAAACACAAGCTAATGTTTAGTATTGAAATGTAATGAAATTGACTGAGTATGCAATGTTCTTGCAACATGCTTTAGTGCTATTGTTAGAAATGTATCAGCATTTTTATTGTAAAGCTTTTTCATATATTGGTGGGCAATAATTTCCATTGGCCTGAAATTTGGCATGCAAGCTAAGTCCATGTTTAGACCCCTAAATAAGTGGTTTGATTTTCCCTAAGTGTTGTTTACCCAAGAGTCACAGTTGATGTCAATAATCCAAATAGAAAACTTTGAAGTCAGTAGGAGCTGTGGGTGCTCAGCTCTCTTGAAAATCAGGCCACTTATTGAGGCCTGTGATGGGGTGTACAAACCCCACACTGGAGAGGAAGGGGATATGGTGCAGCTCTGGGCCTAGGTGGCCCGGCCCTCCTGCACCTGCAAAGCCTGCACAAGCTGGATGCAGATCTTTAAAGGGGGAGGATAGCAGCTCACAGGTATGTAGATGGTGGAAGGGAGCAGTCCTGTGCTCTGAGCTTTTGGGAAGGAATATCCAGGAGCTCTTCCTGCCCAAGGCTGGGAGATACTGATCTGACCAAGCCTGCAAAGAAGGGATTGGTGACTTTTGAGAGGGTAAGCCCGGGCTCCCTGATGGGAGGAACAATGACAGAAGTCTATCCCTTGTTGGGGATGCTAATTGGGGAAAATCCTGAAGGTGCAACGGTCCAGATCCCAAGACTCAAAAACCTAAGTGGGGGAAGACCTGAAGCCCCTTGCTGACTTCTGAAGATTTCCATGTCATTGGACTCGTTATGTATAGACCGAAAAGAGTGGCCTTGAATGTGTGACCCAGCTGGGGAGCTGAGTTGCTAACAGGACAGATCCCCATTCTGCAAATGGATAGTAAGAAAAAGGAATGTCCAGGAGGAAGACAACCTGCTACAGCCCAGCCTGACCCCTACGCGATACTTCTGGTGAGTGTTTTTCTTTACAAGGTCTAAATATTGACTTAGGAACCTGACTTTAGGCACCCATTTTTTAAAAAAATTTCAGCCTCACTGTATAATTCGATATACTGAAGAGCTTTTGTGAAAAGGGGACATTGTCATGTAACTGTGGTAACCTACTCTCCTGGCTCTATGTCTATGGATAATATTATACCACACTGTCTTTGGTGATACCTTTGAAGTAGCTGCACCCTTATTCTCAGCACTACACTTTCTGATCTTATCCTAGGATATATCAAGACTTATAAGTTACAGTCTCTATGGTTAAAACATCATCAATGTCTCGACACAGTTTTTAAGTGGCAAACCTCAACGGGTGGACGTAGCCTGGAATGTGAGCCGTATGCTTCCGAGACCGAGAGATGTGGAAGAGAGAGAGAAATTTTAAATGATATGAAAATGCTGAGCTGAGCTCAGAGAAGGAGACAGTTGACTTGTTCACTTTTAGTGGCTGATTAATCTGTGTTGCTTTGGCCAATATTAAGTGTTGCCCCAAAACCTTTTCCAGCTAAGGACAGAAAGTACAAATCTTGTCCTCACCATCTGTTGGGTGCGTGAGTTACTGGTGCTAAATTCAATCAACAGACAACCTTTAAGTCTATTCAGGAAAGCATTTGACAAAGGGCTTTCAAAACCCCTAGGGCGGTGTCTAAATGCTGAGAGCAAGTCTGATCAGAATAAAACTGAAAAAAAAAGTAGTGTGAATAAAAGTCTCCATTTGCTTTCTCTTCGGATTGCTGAGTGTTGCCCCTGGATCACTGTTGTTGGAGAGCACAGGCCCTTCCAGTACCTTGGGTGATTATGTCACTGCTCTTAGGAGAGGGTCAGGATAGAAGGAATTGATCATAAAAGTAAATCTAACTTTAAAGCCTCTGATTTCTTGCACTTGCCTTCTCAAAGAAGTAGCAACTAGAAGCTCAATAGGTAGAGTGATTTTTAGGAAATAATTAAAGAAAGAAAACAGCAAATGGTATTGACTTATTCATTTATTTATTTTCTTTACATTTGTACAAAAGTAAAAAAAGGGGCAGCTATGCCAAACTCAAGCACCCTGCCATTGAAAACACAAATGAAATTAAATAGGCAGCACAACACATATGACAATTACTTATCTGTTCCACCCTTTGGGCTATGTGCGCCCTCCAGTGGTGCAGAAATAATGAAATCATAAGAAAACAGAGAAAGGGGCATAGGGCCTGCACAGAGGCGGAAGGGCAGTTTCACATTAGCATCTTTTCAATTAGGTAGCTGCCTCCAGCCCCTTCTTGATTGTCTGGAGTTCAGCTCATATATTGCAAGCAGCATGTGGCTCTATCCTGAGGTAGGTGGAATGAAACATCCACTCTTCAGAGCATTTTTCTGTTCCTAACTTGGCAATTTCTGGTGCATGGTAAATTGCTGCTGCTCTGAACAGCAACAAATCCTTCTTTATGTGCTTTAAACACTTGTGGGGAGCTACTGGCAACTAGCTTGCAGTGACCTACCAATGGAATGTGCAGCAGGGTAGATATCGGTGCTGCCATTGTTGGGAAGGCTTATGGTGATTCACAGGAACCCACGTTCATGGAACAGAGCGTGAATTGTGGATCTTGGACTTCTACTTTGCCTCCAGTACAGGAGTAGCTGTGGAGCTCCAGATCTCCTGAAGTGACTTGTCAGCTGCTGTGACTTTTATACATGTGACTCATAGGATATAGGCCTTTGTGCCTGATGGGCTGTAGTAATACTGGGTTCAGTGGTCCTCCTTAGGGTAAAAAATGTACATGAGGGCACAATATAAGAAGTATGGCTTGGTTAGTATCTAGGCTGCCATCAGCTTCCAGCCAACAACCGAGTATGGTGAGTGGGAAGGGGATGCTTCCCATCTTGCTATGTTTCCCTTCTGTGTGATCCCTACCTGCTTCTTCGGATGGAGTTTTGAGCCCCCATTTGCCGTGGGAAGGGTTGGTTAGCATTGCTGTTGTTGCCATTTTTCTAGTAACGTTAATGGAAATATTGTTGACTGTCAACTTGAAAAGCTTATAGTGCAAGTCGGTGGACCTTAAATCATCCTTCCCCGGAATGAATAAAAATGCAGTGATAACATCCATTGGCCATAATTGACCTAATTTCCATCATGTCAAGCATCAGGGTTTTTCTTTGATGTGATCATATAACTGCTCCTATCAAATCAGCAGTGCCTCTTGCTCACTTTAAAGTGTGAAAGCTGTTTGTGTTTGGGAAATGGGGTGCACACATTCAAATAATTCGTTGGGGCTGCCTCAGCAATGATTTAAATCCTCTAACTGAAATGTGGTCTGCATTGTGCTGCATGGCACCGAGTACCATCCTCATACGTGCAGAAATAACTTGATGTTTAACATCAAATGACAGCGTAAAACAATTGGCAATAAATATGTGGGGGTGGCAACCTGGAGGGAAGATCAGCCAGATAATTCAAAATGGCAACAGGACAAGTGCAGAACTCTGGGCAGTTGGCAGAGGAAAACTGTGAAGACCCTGATTTTTTTTTTTTTTTTTTTTTTTTATTATTATAAGGTATTTTATCCTTATTTAAAAGATATTTTGTGCTGGCCTGCACTGTGTTCTTATTACCTTGATGCTGCTGCTGCTAAACATGACATCATGCTAGAAAGTATATAGACTGTTCTGGTACAATTCAGAATTTGGCATCTGTACTTGGTTTTGATTTTCGTCCTGTTTCCAAAAGTTATTTCAGTTCTCTCTTTCTCTCTTGCCCTTTACTGTTTAGTCCAGATCACAATTTAATTTCATATGGTTCAAAAGAATACTATCAAAATTGATGGATCTGATATTTATTTATTTATCTTAATAAGACACATTTTAAAATATTTCCCTTCTGATCTCCAAAAACCCTTTTATGTTCTTCTTTTGTTCAAGAAACAAAAAGTGCCTTAGAAAACACACTAGTGTTAACGTGACCTCCTCTGCTGAGCCAGTCTGTAACCACAAAATCATAGAGCTATTTCTACCATTAACTTGGGCTTAAGAAGAGGATGTGATAATGTTGCCCTTTTGCCTGTTTCTAGCATGTAGGCCGAATGTTTTTTATTTTGTTTTCTGTTTCAATATTTTCTTTTGAGGGCTATTGTAAAGTGGCAAGAAGTAAGAACAGTTAATACACTTATCACCTGGAAGTAGAATCTTTTGGTAAAGTATTTACAATTGCTGTTTCTTGAGAATGTTAACTATGTAGTTTGTAAGAAAAGAAAATAACATTTTTGTGGTTAAAATTGTTTGTGTATGTGCACTTGGAGTTCATCAGCACATGCCACTGAGACATGTACATGTTTAGTTATTTTTCATTAGGGCTTTGTTTCGTGTTCATATTCTGAGATTACTGATTTAAGAATGGTATTTATTTTAAGCCAAAGAGTTGTTGTGTTGTGGTGATATATATATATTGCTTTATACTTTGTAAGAATAATGTGTTTGTTTTATTATGTGGCAGTGTAAGATATATGATGCCTTTAACTATTCGCTTCTGTGCTTTTAAGTGGTTGGATTTTGTAAATGATGGTATGTTGTCTGGTTTCTGGAGCAATGTTTTATTTATGGTGTTTCCCAAGGTTTTTTATTTTTTGTTACACACCTTTCACTTTTATTTCTTATCGGTAAATGAATCATTAAATGCATTGGGCATCACAAAATTAAGTTATAGGAGTGGGCACTCTGGTAAAACTAATGGTGGAAACCAATGTTCATATTTCTTGAATAGTGCGAAATTGTGTGGAATGACTATAGCAGCAAAAATATACTACCTACAAGTAATATATCACTTCAGTGGGGTTCTATGCACTCCATTGTCCACCTGCTAAGAGCTGATTGCAAGATACTAGCCAATATTTGTGCAGATTGGTGACAAAGGATCACAATATACAAGCAAAGTATTACCTAAGTATTTTTGCTTTGGTCACAGGAAGAGTGTATTGACAGGGACAATTATAAATATGTTCTCAATCATATTTTTTTTGTTCTTTGTCATTTTCAGTGGTGGAGAATCAGGTCTGGTTTTCAAATTATGGCAAATGGCAATTAGAAAAATTTCTGCCTCTGAAAACTGCCTGTTGTATGAACCAGGATATTGATATAGGTGTGTTTGTAAAGCATTTATCACTGTGGTATCTAAGCATTGGACATATATTAGAAAATAAACTGAGACTTCTTGGGGGTCAGTAAAATATACTGATGGTTTTGAATTTTGTGGCATAATGTGATTTAAATGAACCAACAGAAGGACACTAATGCTTCATGTTTGAGGAAAAAAATTAGAAAGGAGCCATTTTTAAGCACTTTAATTAAAAATAATTACGTGCTCAATATATTTAAGTTTATCAGAACAAGTGACAATGGGACTTAACTCCCAAAAGATAGTTATTTTGTAAACAAACAATGAAGGTAGAAAGAATCAAAACCAGACTTATAATAGGACTGTAGTTGCAGTCTTAGGCCTGGTTTACACTGCTGCCAGTGGTAGACAGGAGATATGCAAACTACGTTATGTAGCTTGCGTGTCTCCCATCGATGTACTTATGTTACCATACCGCAGGATTTTCACAACGCTGTTGACGGGAGACACCCTCCTGTCGACGCAGCCTTGCTCCTTTCAGGGAGGTGGATTACCAGAATCATCTAGAGAGCCCATCGGGATTGATTGAGCAGGTGTCCACCACTCGCTAAATCGATCCCGCTGAATCAATCGTTGCGGAGCCGGCAGTGAAGACATACTCTTAATGGTTAGAGACTACCATCTCTCCATAATAAACCACACATGCTTGCAGGCTTGGTATTCTTTAACTTAAGGGTCTTTCTATATGTAACATTAATGGAATTTTTCTTAAAGCACAGGCCTCTACCACTTAAGTTTTTAATAAAATGCAACTAGTCAACATGATCACATTAAAAATATAATAAAGCCTAACCTTACTCCTACTGATGTTAATGTGCAAACCACTGGTTTTTAATGTGTGCTCTACAGACCCCTGGGGGTCAACAGACTATGTCTAAGATTTCCAAAGGAGTCCGCACCTGCATTCAACATTTTTTAGGGGTCGTCAGATGAAAAAGGCTGAAAACCACTGGTCTAAACACTTCCCATAGACATCAGTGGACAATTGGGATAATAACTTATTGAAATCAACAACAGTGGGATTGGGCCCCAAACTACCCACAATAAATATTGTTAATGTGTCTTAATTACAGTTGTGCATAAGTACTCAGAGAGAATAAAGTCTGGAAAGTTTGAAGGCATAGCAGTAAGCCATTTTGGAACTAGCAGGAAACAAACATTACATACAAGTTTAACTTGTATCTTGGGTAACTTTTTAGAATGATTCAGAAACAATTTAACTTTCTTCAGACTGGCAATTTTCAGGCCAAATTAATTTTTTCAAGCCAAGGTTTGGTGGGAGCTAGGACACCAAAATAGGGCTTTAATATGGAAGCTGGCTTGTAAGCTTTAACCATAGAGTGGCTACCACCAGTCCATAATGTTTAAAGAGAGAGCATATTTTACATATATGCATATATGACAACAATCTCTCATATGTGCATGTGTGTGTAATAGTCCTCTTAGTTATTACCAGGTAAACAAACTGACAATAAACAGAGCCCTATCCTCAAGTCATTGGGAATTACTCTTTTCCTGTAATGTGGGAAAGGCATATGTTTCTGGCAAAGACACATTGGTTAAGTTCAGAGTAGGTAGTCAAGCAGTTTTTCAGTAGATTTTCTTTTCATATTCATATCATTGAAGAAATTATGTGTTTACAAGTTTGAAGGGAAAACAAATCATGGTTTTAAAAAAAAAGGCAGGGAATGAATTCAACTGTCTTTGGGAAGGGGATATTTTTGGGGTGGGTAGCCAGAGCCAACTGAGAGATGGAAAAGATGACAGCTAAGAGACAGAGGAGCTGTCCTGAAGAACAGCATCTTTGATGGGCCTGAAGATCCAGGATATTGGGAAACCTCTCCACTAACATACATCTTGGGAAACCTCTCCACTAACATACAAGTGAAGTTCTATCTTGCTTCAGCGAGCCACATCCACATTGCAGGTGTCAAGAGAAAAGCCTGCAAGGGAAGTAAAAAAAATAAACTCACTTTTAGCTGTGAACATTCTTTGTTTTGCAAAATAACTTTCAATCTGTCCTTGCCAGAGACTTCATGATCAGGAAAGAAATTGACACAGCACAATGAGAATTCATTTCTTGGTTTATATAAACATATCACACAGTTGCAGCATTTTTCTCAAAAGTTCTAGAAGTTTGTTTGAGCCTATTTATGCAAAGTCTTGCTCAGAGTTCCGGTATAATAAATATCTCAGGAAATTATTATTAGTTATTTGTATAATGACTTAAGACTCACATTATGCCCTGGACAGACCCATCCTATGTGACCTAATAGTAGTTTCCATTTCTTCTCGGGATCATGAATTCTCATTCTATGCTTCTGTCTTCAGTAGGTTTAAATGGCTATATTTGAGAGCAGAATTTGGCCATACATCTTCATAGCTAAATATAGCAAATCGGAACAGTGAATCTTCATTTGAATGACATCTTCTTTTCTTGCTCCACTTATTTTATTATTATTATTCAGTCCTGAAGAAAAGGAAATAAACTTAAGTTTCAGTTGCATGAGTTTAGAGGAAAGTGATACAGATTGATAAGATGCATTATAGCAAGTTAATGTTTTGTGTTTTGCAGGTCTGCTTAATGAATATATTTTATAACATTTACTGGAATCAGTTGGAAGGTAAATATGGTGATCAATCTGAACCTGAAAGTGAAACAAAATACCGTTCAGTAAGGCTGGCTCATAACTGAAAGCTAAATTTAATGTACAGGGGAAAGAAAATTATTTACCACACTGTTAGTGGAATCTCTGTAAGAGAAAGAGGGGGTTTTTAAGCTTTGATTAAATATAAAAGTCTGTGTGAGGAGGTGCCATTTATACTCAAGTACCTCCTTCCTAGGATTTAGTTTTATTAACACAGAAATTAATAATAATACAAAAAGTTTAGCTTAGACCATCTCTCCAGGCTTTCCACTTTTAGGATTCTTCCTAAAGATTACTCACCCCATGCCTTAGATTATCTTTCTCCAGAGAACCACTCCCACCTCCTTTATATCATGAGTTAGCAGAACCCATTTATCAATCATCATACAGAAATAACAGCTGCAAACGTGGTGGGGTATTTGAGGCAAACAGTACCAATCCACTGCAGGCTCCCTCTGAATAGCCTGTTTTAAAAATTCTTTCTCGAGTCAAAGATCCTGTACAAAAGCGTATTGCAGAATTAAAATTAGAACGTGAAGACAGCCTGAACTGTGGTATTTTGGCCACGAAGTAAAGCAATTATGTGATATTACAAACTTCCTGTCTCTCAAACAAAAAGGCAAATTAATAAGCATATATATGTGACCATTTGAGCCATTAGAGTATAAGAAGGAACAATGAGGGAAATGTGAGGGAAATTCTCTGGATGGGTGAAGCAAGAAAGGAGAGATTGCTGTTGGATCTAGTACTTCCTCTATAAATCCTTGGAAATCTAACCCTTTCTCTCAATACCTGGTCTTCTCCCACTTGACTAATTACATTGAGTAGTACTCCTATGGCCTCAACCACGTCAGGACTCCAAAATGTATTCTAGATGACAGTCCCTGCATCTACTGCAACCTCTTCCTCTCTGGCTTCCTTGACACCCATACCAGTCCCCTGTAGTTTATTGAAAATATAGTTGCTAAAGTCATCTTTCTTGCCCATCATTCTGACCATATCAATGCTCTCTTCACTCCTTCCATTAGCAAATTCCAGTCCAACTCCATTCCAGCCTACATCTCAATCTCATTTCTGATCATGGCCCTCTTTGCACCACCAGTGATGCCAGTCTTAATGTCCCCTTTGTGTCCCCCTCCAACTTCCATGTTTGCACTTACTTCTGTGCTGCTTCTTATCCATGGAAGACATTCTTCTGTCCATCAAACTTTGCCTTTCTTCATTCAGATTACTTCTAAAGACTCCTATCTTCCATAAGGCCCACAATAAGCAGTGAGAGTTAAGAGGAAGAAGGAAATTCACATCAAAATATTGAGAGAGTAGAAACCATAAATAAATGCACATAAAGCTAAGTAACAACATGATCTTCTTTTTACCTTTTTTTCTTTGTTTCTCCATCTCTGCCACTCCTCCTACATTCCCCATGTTTGTTACTCATTGTGTGCCATATTTGTGATTAAATGTTAAGATCCTTAGGGTCAGGGTATTTTTCTCATTTGCTGTATAAAGTACTGAGCTTACTTCGCTTGTGGAATAAATTTTAAATATCCTTTGTCATATTAAAGAAAGGGATCAAAGCCAATAGTATAATAATACCTAGGTCTTATATTGCACTTTTTCATCAGTTGATTTCTACATGCTTTACAAAGGAAGTTAGGATTGTATCCCCATTTTACATTTTAAGTGAGGGCTACTGAGAGGGAAGGAGAAAGGATTAGGCTGGAGGCAGTTGCTTTTATCAAGTGGGGCAGGATTATGGATATTTCAGTTTAGAGGAATTTGGATGGGAAAATTCTAATTACAGAAAAGGAAAGTACACACACAATTTTGAAGGGTTAGATAACTCTTATGACAAAGTCATACAACTTCTTAGAAAATGGTAATATTTCTACAGAGTTTTTTGACATTTCCCTAGAATTTAGTATAAAATTAAGGATTCTGCTGTAGAATTATCTAATATAGCTCAAAAAAGCCTGTAGAAAAGATGTTGTATGCAGTGTAGTTGTAGCCGTGTCTCTCTCACCAACAGAAGTTGTGTCAATAAAAGATATTATCTCACCTACCTTGTCCCTGTAGAAAAGATATATATTATTATTTGTGTAGCACTCAATTAAATATGTACATAATCCTATAGGTGTAAGGCCTGATTGTCAAAAGTGATCAGCACCCATAACTTCAGTAAAAGTCAGAGGCCAATTCTGAAAAAATTGTCCGTATCTTTCTTAAATTCTCTAGAACTTTTCCATAAGAAAAGGTTGATTCTTGGGTTCAAGGCTGTTGGAAGAAATCCTGCTTTAAACAGAATAATGGAAAGTAGTTGAGATTATTTTATGGAAGTTGGCATGGCATTTCAGCAACACTTCCAGGCCCCCATCCTCACACCAGCACCCAGTCGCAATGGCTGGTTTGAGGATAGGTAGCTCCGAGGGTCGGAGGAGGAGGTTATGTGTGTGGAAAAGGATCCTCCACCCAAACTGTGGCATGGCTGTAGGGAGTTGCTTAGCAGTAGGGGGAAGATGGGAGGATTCACAGTAGGATCTATATTTCACCCTGCCCCTCCATCCTTTGGCCTCCTGTAGACTGGTACACAGAAAACCATTGCAGAGTTGAGTACCAACTGCATGGCCTGCCCAAATCCTGTCCCTTCCTCTCTTGCTCAGCAGAACAGCACTGGTTCTGCCTCCTGGAGGAGTCTGGGGGGGGAGGTGGGGAAGTACCTCTGCAAATGTGGATGAGGAAACAGGATTTGCCCCTTTAGAAAATGAAAAATCCTGGTTAGGTCTGTAAAATATGAGTGAGTAATATGAGAAAAGCAGCTATTTCTAAATCAGGATTTACATTTGAGCCTTGTCAGCAAAACATTTTGGACCGTTCCCACAAAGATGCAAACTATTCTCTTTCCACCCTTTGTCAGAGTGTTCATCATTGCTCCAATTTCTTTCTTTCTCTCCTTCTGTTCCGATTTAATGGTTGGTAGTAAAATCATTTTGCCGAAAGTTCTAAAAATAATCCTGTGTAACTGCTGTGTAAGTGGAAATGTAATTCGTATTGGCTAAGTGAAGGGACATTGTGCTAACTGAACTGTAATCCTGTGTATCTGCGTGAAACGAAGTGATAAGTCAACAGCACAAGTTGATCTCTGAGGTGGAACTGAAGTTTCAGGGCTGCATTACCTTTATTGTCATTTGTCGCCTTTTAAATTGGTTGCAGGATAATCTTAAAATGAAATACTGACTTCAGTGTGTGGGCATGGGGACAAAGGAGGTCAGTGCTGGGCCACATTCCTGAGGGGCTGGGAGTTGGGTCCAGGCTTTGGACACAAGTTGTCCTCCGCAGGACCCCTGACTTGGGCTAAAAAAGCCATATACTACACAAGCAATAATCATGTGCAAACCATAGCACTTTTCTAGCCTTGAAGTTGGGGGGAGCATATCTGAGCAACTTTCTAGCAGTGTCCAGAACAGGGCAAACCTGCCCAATAGGCACTTGGTAATGGTATCGTAATATGGACAGGCTATGTTCCCCTCCCGACCATTCCTCCCCTCACCACCTGGACAAAGAATGTGGTAAAAGGGTGTTTTCGCGTCTTTCCCAGACAGCATGTCTGTTAGGGAAGGCTTGGGATCTCTCCCCCTAGTTTTTTCCTTTTTGCTAGTTTGTTAAGGGACTTCATGGTCATTCCTCTGTTAAGAGAAATGTATATGATACGCAAGTTTCGTGGGAAATAACAAACAGGGTCGGGTATAAATATATGCCTCCCCTAGCCATTAATATTCATTTTATAACCATTTATATCACCAAATAGGGATTTTATGGGGCGTTGTAGAAGTGTGTGTATTTACATATTATTTTAGATAAAAAGTTGTAAAGTAGTGAACTCGGAACTCACTTTGTTGGTCGCGCGGCAAAGGAAATGAGTGGACTAGAAGCTATAACCGAATAAACGCTCCTTATCACTCCACTCAGCTCTATCTCTCTCTTCAACCGACCCTGCAACACAGTGCAATGAGGCTCTAAACTTCTCAGCAATACTATATGCTTTACTTTCTAGAAACACCACCTGATGGAGCAGTCAGGTACAACACCCAATACACCTTGGGCTTAGCTTGGTGACTTATTGTGGAATGTACACCACCAGAATGAGGAATGAAGTAGTGCAGATGCATTAAAATGTCCTCCACAACATTGTAGCGTTGGCTAAAATATACATTTGTGATCTAATATGTGATAAGAAAAATCAAAAGACATATGTAGGTATTCCTGAAACCTCATAGCATATTATTAAGCAAACCCAAAAGAACAGAATCAGTAAATACAGTATATATTTTCTTAGGAAAAATATGGATTAGGTATGGGCTGAAGCCAAGAGGTTTGGATCTGGATCATATGTTCTTCCATGCAATTTGCAAAAGGCCCTTTAGAGCAAGATGGTCTATAATTATTAAGTAGGCCATTTCATCAGGCCTCATTATCTAAAGTGACTGTTTCTCGAGAGATACTCTTCAAGGAATTGAGGACAAATGGTACTAACTTTCTGAACTATTTCAGTCAATGTGCAGCGCTGTGAAAGGCTGCCACACTGAGTTACATCATGAAAGCTTAGCAGATCTTGAAAATGCCATAGTCTCAGATTTTGCTGTTTCCTAAAGACTATTGCATCAGTGCATTATATGTGGTGTCATGGGTTGTTTTCTTGGAGCAGTAATTAATCTTTTAGCTGTAGTCTTAGCCTTAAGAAGCACAGCTTTTCATGAGCTATCATGATGTCTAACCTACTGGTGTCTCCAAAGCTGCAGGACTCAGTGCTGCTCAGACATTGAACCATCACATAACTTTGTCCCAAAGTGTATGAGCTTAATAGCATATATATATATTTCTGAACAAGACTGTAGCAGTCTTCTGAGTATTCTTGAATATAAACTCTCAAGTTTTGGACCATGATGTTCCAGCCCATATCATGCTGCTATTCTAACATCATGCTAGTGTTTACATTTTTCTGGTTTCAGGAATTTGAGTGGATTTCATTGTGGGGAGATGAGTTTGCTGTGATTTTGGGAAGGTTTTAAGATTTGGACATTAGTCCAACTAGGGTGTTATGTTTATTTTTTTAAAAACTATTATTGCCATTTTGTACAGGAGTCTAGAGCGTTGGACGGGTGCATTTTAAATAAATCAAAATAAATAGGTGATTATATTAAGTGCTGTGTAATTAAACAAGAGAAAATGGTTACGACAAAGAAGCTGGCCGCTTGCTTTCACAATATGTGGAACAAAAAGATCCCACGGGCTATGATTTGGAGTAGCCCATAGAATATGAATAACTGAAATGCTACCATACACTGTGTCATATTTTCTGGAAAAGAGTCTATGAACACTTTATTACCATCTAAATGTGTATTTTCAACTAAATAGTGAGCTTTTTGCATCAGGTGTGAATTCAATTACTGTTTGATATCGCTGGCTTCATAATTTGAGGGGCGAATTCTGGTTTCCAGACCCCTTTTTGGTATTTTTTGGCTATTTTCCAATTTCCATGTCTGAATAACCATTTTTTCCATGTGGTATAAGTTTGGATAAACCCTCCAGATTTATGGTTCACAAAAACATTCATGTAAACTGGAAACATCAGACTTAAGATGTTTTCTACTTCTCTGTGAGAATGCAGGAATTGTCGTACCAGATCAGAGCTCTGGTCCATCTGGGTAATCTCACCCGTAAGCACAAATTCATCTGTCATCTCTATGCTGACATTTCACAGATCTACCTCTCTGCTCTGGACCTGTCTCTTCCTGTCCAAACTAAAATCTCACCCTATCTCTCTGACATCTCATAAGGATGTCTAGACATCAGCTCAAATTCAACATGGTAGAAACAGAGCTCCTAATCTTCCCCCCTTCAAGTCCTACCCACTACTTCCTTTCTTGATCACTGGATAACACCACCATTCTAACTGTCACTCAGGCCTGTAACTTGGATGTCATCTTTGACTCAGACCTCCCTCTAGGTTCTTATATTCATGGTATGTCTATATCTTACAGATTTTTTTCTCCATAATAACTCTAATATGCAGCCTTTCTTATCCAGCCACACAGCTAAAATTCCTGTCCAGGCTCTTGTCATCTTGCATCTTGATTGCTGCAGCATCATTTTCTCTAGCCTTGACAAATGCAATCTTGCTCTGCTCATAGATGCTGCAAATATCCTTTTGCTAGTCTGTCGTTTTGCATCCTTCCACTGCCTCTCCCTTCTTTGTCATATGCAACGGAAGCTACTTGTCATCACTTTCAAGGCCCTTCACAGCCTATCCCCACAGTACCTATCATCTCTCAGTATCGAAAAGTTAACTCCTGACTCCAATTTGGCCATGATTCCAGCCTCCATGACCACGTTATTAAATTTTCAAACAAACATTTTCATGTTTTCTCCCATTCTGCCGTCATGCTTGGGAAGAGCTCCCCATAAATATCCACAAAAATATCTTCCCTTAAAAACCACCTTAAAAATCTCCTTTGCTGTGATGCCTAAAAAAAAGTTGACAACTGTTAGGCTGCTGGTTTGCTGAGACCACAGTGTCTCATTGTTTCTTTGTACTCTCCTGTCAGTTTGTATGCATCTGTCTCTTGTCTTATACTTAGATTGTAAGCTTTTTGGGGCAAGGACTGTCTTTTTGTTCTGTGTTTTTGTTCAGCACCCAGGACAAGAGGTCCTGGCCCATGACTAGGGCTCATAGGTGCTACAGTAATACAAATAATAAATAATATTAATAGTCCAGTGTCTGAGAGTGGCCAGTTTGAGATTATTCAGAGGACGATACAAGACATACTCCATAATAGACTGTTAGGTTCCCTGTGGGCAAATTCTTTGCTCTCTTCTTACAATGCCAGTTTGTGTTTGGTTTATTCCTGATTGTATGAGGGGTTAAAGTCCAACGAATTTTTTTATTCTGCCTAATATAACTATGGATATCATCATTAGCTGTACAAGTGATCACTCCTATTTTGAATAATACCAAGCATTTGGCTTCCATGTGTCCTAGAGCAATGACTTCTGTGGGCTAATTATATATTGTGTCAAAAACTCTTTTTTCTTTTATTACTTTTAAATCTGTAACCATTCAGTCTGACTGAATAATCCCTTGTTCCTGTAATTATGAAAGGGTGAGCAGGAGTGTGAGATGTACCATTCGTAAATTTATATACTTCCATTGTGTCTGCCTTTGTTAGTCTCCTCTGTAAATTAAACAGTTCTAAGTTTTCACTCTCTTCATGTGGTAGTCTTTCTGTGTCTCTGCTTTTGTCTTCTCCTTCTATATTGTCTCAATGCTATATCCTTTCTGAGAGTTAATGTTCCAGATGAGGTGTACCCCTGATTTATATAATGGCATTATACACTCCCAGTGTTTCTTGTTCAGTATATTTCCTTAAACATTGGAACATTTTGTTTGCTTTATTCATTTATTTATTTTGACTCACTGTTTACTGAGCAGAAGTTTTCATTGAACTGTTCACAAGGATGTCCAGGTCTTTTTCCATCACACATTTTACCTGCCATAGTTCCTTTTTTTTTGGCTTAATTAAGGTGGAGTTCCCATTTTCTGAAAAATATATGTTGCTTGAATGGCAGGTCAAACCTGGCCCCTTTATCCATACTGGTTTTTTTAACGTTTTTTGCTTTCCTGCATACTTTTTTATTTAAGGTTATCAGTATAACCAACACCAAGCCTTCAAAAATCATGTCAGGCCCCATTCCACCTCTGCAAAAAGACCCAGACCTAACCCAAATAACAACTCTCCCTTCCCCACAGGTTTAGTTTAAAAATCATGCAATGTTTTTAAAAAATGGGTGGTTTTGTTATTTACCTTCTGCTTTTTAATCCTTTATGTGGGTCATGTTTCCAGGCTTCTCAGAAACCATGAGGGCTAGAAACTTTCTTTTGAAAAAATAAAATAAAATGAAAGCTGAGAATCTCTGGTGATCACATGCTTCCAGAAGCTGGATTTTAAAAAAACAAAACAAAACAAAAAACAAATATTGCGAGAGTCATGATAAAGTTGTGAGAGTTGGCAGCACTCTGGTATGCATACCTCTTTTGACACTATTTTGGTATGCTTAAGTAGACGCCATCCTGAATCTCAGGGTTTTAATTTTCTCATGTTTTTTAGATTTTTGTGTCTCTTTTTCATTAGCTTCCTCAATTTGATTAAAATCCTGCTCTGTACAGATTTTTGGTATGATTATTTCCTGGAGGATGCTGAAGGTAATTATGTTGTGTTCACTATTAGTTAGTGACTCAACTGTAGTTATTTCTTCTACCAACTCCAAAGGTTGAAGCTTGAGACCAGCTTCTCCTGTTGCATGTTTTAGAGTTAGCTGTTCCAAGAAGCCATCATTCAAGGTGTTGAGAAATTGCTTCTCTAAATCTTGTGCCATTGTGAGAGATGACTAGTTTATACACGGGTAGTTGAAGTACCTCACAATTATGTGTTATCCGCTTTAGCTGTTTCTTTGATCCCCTCACCATTGTGCATTCTGTTTCCTTTTCTTGGTCAGTTGGCTTCTGGAATAATCCTACTTGTGCATTTGTATATTTATGACTTGGGAATTGTGTACATATAGATCTTACTCTATGGGCCCCTCCATTCAAAATTTTTATTACCTCATTAGTTTCTATTGCATTTTGTTTAAGGTATAGTGCTACTCCCCCTCCTCAATGACCTAATCTGTCCTTCCTGTATAGCTTATAGCTAGGTATTACACTATACCATTGTTTTGGGTTTTTTTTAAAGCATCCTATCATGTTTCAGTAATATCTATTATGTCAAGGTCCTTTTGCATAGCCACACACTCGAGTTCACCTATGTTTGCTTTTAAACTTCTTGCACTGGCACATAGATATTTATAATTTTTTATTTTGGACTATATGCCTATTTTAATTTAAATAAGCACCCTGTCTAGCACTCTGTAACTTTCCAGAATTTACCTGTCATCTCAACCTGCCCTTCTTCAGTTCATCTTATAACTTCCATTGTATCTTTTACTGGATACAGGATACAGATATACCTGAAACATATGGCAAGAAAAATTGTGGTGTTATAGGGAACTTCAATTTGGGAGACTTGCTGGAGGTCTCATGCAGCTAGCAATAAAACATCACTGAAGTTTCTAAAAGTTATAGATGATAATTTTGTAACACATACCTTATGTTGGATGCAATGCTGTAACTCGGTTTTCATTGGGCTGGAAGTTCAGTGGTTGCCTAGAGACCAATTATCTTAACCTGATTACATTAAATATGGGCAAGTAGACAGTGCCTAAAGTAACATATATACTTAGTGCTTCAAAAGGGCTAATTTCCTAAAGTTGAGGAAAATTATGAGTAGAAGTTGACTACACGGAAAAATGTAGACAGAAAAATATGAATGAAAATTGGGAGTTCTTAAAATAAAAATGTATTAATGGCCAATAGCAATGAATCCCCAATTAAGAAAGAAGACAACTTTGGCTAAAAGCCCATCCCGGTTCACTGGTGAAGTGAAGGCAAGAATTAGAAATAAAAAAGCAATACATAACAAATGGGAAAAAAGGGGAAATAGTTAGAAATCAAAATAAATTAGAAATTATTAAGTGTAGAAAATAAGCAACCAAAAACATTAGGGTTGGTAGAGTTTAAGGACAATAAGAAGGAGTTCTTAAAATCTGTTAGTAACAAAAGAAATCCTAGCAATGAGGTAAACATTTTAATGATGATACAGAAAAGGCAGAAGTGATAAATGAATATTTCTGTTCTTTATTTGGAAAGTAGCAGGATGGTGTAATCATATAACTTAAACTCTAGATTCATAAAAAAGTTGGTTGAGAAGATCTCTGGCTCACTAATGTTAATTTTTAATAAATCTTGAAATACTCAGGAAATTCCAGAAAATTGGAAGAATGCTAAAGTTGTGCTAATATTCAAAAAGAGTGAGTGGGATGACCTGGGTAACAATAGCTTAGTTAACTGGACATCAGTCCCAGGTGAAATGATGAAAAAATTAATACAGGATTCAGTTGATAAAGAATTCAAGAGTGGGAACATAATTAATACCAGTCAATATGGTTTTATAGAAAAAAGATCTTGTCAACAAATGTGTTTTCATTCTTAGAGGCGCTTGGTTGATCAAGGCAGTTATGTAGTCATAATATATTTAAGCTTTTGTAAGGCATTTGACTTAATACTGCATGATTTTCAGATTAAAAAAAATACCATTATACAATATAATTAAATCGCACATTATTTGTGGATTAAGAGCTGGCCAACTGACAGATATAAAGAGGTAGTTGTCAATAGGGGAACCATAATTGCATTGGGGTGTTTCCAATGGGGTTTTGCACAACAGGTGCTAGTGCCAATGCTATTCAACATTTTTGTCAGTCGTCTGAAAGTAAATATCAAGGGACGTAGTGAAAAAGAATAGGGAGGAGATTTTACATCTGCATATAGCATTGGTGGGACCAATACTAGAATGCTGTGGACAGTTCTGATGTCCATATTTTAAAAAAGATGTTGACAAATGAAAGGGTGCAGAAGAGAGCCACAAAGAAGATTTGAAGGCTGGAGAAAATGCCCTTCAGTGAGAGACTTAAAGAGCTCAAACTGTTTTGTTTATAAAAATAATTGCAAGGTGACTTGGCTACAATGTTTAAGTACTTCATGGGGAAAAATATCAGGTACTAAAGGGCTCTTTAATATAGTGAATAAATGCATAATAAGAATCAGTGTCTGAGAGCTAAATCCAGACAAATTCCAACTGGAAAAAAAAATGTATGTTTGTAACAGTGATGGTTATTAACCATTCGAGCAAAAACTCGCAAGGGAAGTGATGGATTCTCCATCTCCTGATGTCTCCAAGTCAAGAGTGGATGTTTTCTGGAAGAGAGATTTCAGCTACACACAAATTATTGGGCTCAGAATAGGGGTAACTGAATGAAATGTAATGGTCTGCATTATACTTGTCAGACTATATGATCTAATGATGTCTTCTGGCCTTAAATGCTATAAATCTGTGAATCTTTTTATTTCTTACATTCCTGGCTGATGTCTTTTCTCAGGTTTGTAATTGAAAATACAGTCCAGAATTCAGAATAGTTTTCCTGGCCCTGAACAAAACTCACTAAAACTAAACTAAACATATTTATCAGCTTCCTCTGCCTGCTGAATTGTGAACACATGGTATATTTTTTCTTCTTTCAAGTGATCTTTTCCTTTCCTTTCTTTAAAGATCCATTGCAGTTCCTTTCTCCCTCAGAATACTCAGAACATGTACCAGTTTAACAAGAGGTCTCTATGGGTTCATGCTATATTAAACTGATGTAAGAAGAAAGGTGGCCAGATATTCAGACTTCCCCTGGAAACACAAAATAAACAAGACCAAGATTTTCAGAAGTGGCCAGTGATTTTGCATGTCCCAATTCAGGCTCCTTTAATTTTTTTTCTCAAATGGGGCACTTGAAATCACTAGTCACTTTTGAAAATATCTCAGGTTGCTTATAGTCAGGAAGTTTTCCTTTCAATCATTAAGCAAGAGCTTTGTATCCTGAATTGCTGATATAGGGCAATGGTGGGTAACCTTTCGCCCTCCCTAGGATGCAGAAAGAAGAGTGATGACAGTATGAACTCAAGTCTAGACATCAGATCTGGGTCCTTTTATCCTATCCTTTTTCTTATTGCATGTCCATAGGAATGCTTGTGGTCAATAGAATTCTCAGTAACTGAATTCTTAACAGCAGATCAGTTTTGATTATCCTATCACATTTTAATTTAAAACCAAACTTTAATAACCAGAGGTGATTGTGGATTTTTTTTAATAGTCAGATTCTCTTTAATGTTGAAATACGTATGCTTCTTGCATATTTCTTTGGATGGCTACATCTCTCTTATGTAACCTTCCCCTCGCCACTTTTGTTCCCAAACATATTGCTGCAAGGAAATGGATGCCTTAGCAGGCAGCTCCGTTTTTTTCCCTAGATGCAGAAATGTTTGCTTATCCCAGCAAACCTTGCACTTTTGCAGGGAAGAAACAATAATTTTCTTCAGTAATGCTCTGTGAGCTCTGAAAATTCTCTCCATTAATGATGAACTTGATTTTTCAATGTGACTGGCAACATAGAAAAAGCAAAAGCAGTCCTCACTATGGATGGATTTGGTGAATTATATTTGCTTTGCTAGAAGCTTCTTTGTTTTAGCCCTATGGTGATACTGATTTTCATAGCTGTTCCCAGTAGTATTTTAACAGCCTTTTTGAGTAGCCTTACCGCTCGCATGGAAAATGATTGTTCATAAGTTGAATTACCTGCATTTTGTTAGGCACACAGACGCATGCAGTAGCAGCAGCTTTTGTGAATATTGTATTACTTCGTCACTAATGAATGTTTAGACAAGCATGGCTGCATTAAATCCAATCATTTTTATTAGGTCACTTTATTCCATGTTTGAATTGCCACTTCTTTTCTCAAGTTTGTCACTGAATATGAGATTTAAAATTCAGAGTGGTTTTCTTGGCCCTGTATAGATATCACTATAAAGAAAAAGCCAGCAGTTTCCTCTGCCTGCTGATTTGCGAAAGTACAGTACATTTTTCCTTTTTTCAAGTAATCTTTTCCTTTCATTCCTTCAAAGATTCATTGTTTGCAACTCTTTTTTTCCTCAGAATACTCAGTACATGTCCTAGTTTAACAAGAGACCCTTATGAATTCATACCATATTAAGCTGATGTAAGACGAAAGGTGGCCAGTTATTTAGACTTTTCCATTGGGAAATAGAAAAGAAGCTGGTTTTATATAGCCAGGAAAAGGGTGTTAATTAGAAACTGGCCTGAACATTGACAAAGGCAACATTTGAAAACAAAAGATAGTTTTCAAGAGATGTGTTTTCACATCATTTTGCTTAGTTCATTTTATGTTTTTCCAACTTTGATCCAGAGATGGGTCCAAGCAGCAAAATTCATATTTGGTTTTCAAAACCCCCATTAAAATTTGAGGGTGTATGTATTTGGGCTTTTGATTTAAACTCATCTTGTCTGTTAGCATTGACAGGAAAGCAGATATTGATATCTATTTACTTTTATGAAGAAAGTTTGAAGGGGACATAAGAGTCTGTATTGCCTTGTTAATACATTCAAAATGATGTGATTAAGATTGCTATTAGGAAGCAAGTGCAAATAGTCCAGTGTGGAAGCTCTTTCCTATGTATCCATGGATACTTTTGGGGTTTGCATTCCCTCTTTTTCTAAGGGTATGTGTCTGTAATTTTAACTGATGGGATACTATTCCTTTGTGTTTTACCTTCACACACCCTGCATTTCCCTTTTAAGGATAATCTAATCAGTTTGAGTATCATAATTACACTTTACCTCTCGCTGCTAAAAAGCTTTTGGAAGGAAATTTAACAGTGTACAAAATGTGTATATCTTTGATGGGAGACCAAGAACAGTCATTTAGTCATCCTTTTGTAGCAGGTGATGTCAGTGCTTAGAATTTCATTTTCAATAACCTGTTCATCAAGTTATACATGCAACTACAGGTTCAATCCTCCTCCTTTTATCTTCCCCCTTATAGTTTGCCACAATCATTTATCATGTTTTGTCTTAAATAGTATTATAAGCATTTAGTGAAGGACCTTGTCTTCCTAGACTACTTAGCACAACATGGTCCTTGATCCTAACTAGGTCTTTTGTATTATTGCTAAAATTCAAACAATAATAAACAATGCTTAGGCCTACATTCACCATAGAGAGCCTGAAAACATGACTTCTACACAGAACCTGGCTGCTGGGGAACCTATCTAGTTGACATCCAAAACTGAGCACCCATGACTTCCATCGACTTCTGTAATAAAATTGGGTGCTTGGAAATTTGGAATACCAGACCATTAGTTCTTTGTCTCTTCCCTCATCCTTTTTGGATGAAGATACCTGTAGTAATGATAGAGCAGTGGAGCCCAATAATGTGGGGAAATGAAATGTTCTCTGAAGAAGGGGAATAATGCATACCATTCCACTAGTACTGATTTCTAGCACCCTGAACATGACTTGTGGAGGAAGCATCTGCGGGAAGCAAAAATTGAATCTGTGACTGATTTTTCATACTAACTCAGTCCTGGGATGTTTACTATACAGACACAGCTGATTAGACCTAGTATTTATGTCTGAAACAAGGGATTTTTGTACTCTTGTATTATATGGAAACAGCCTAACTCATATCAGAGAATCAAAAAAGCTAAGGATAAGAAAGACCCCTAATAGGTTGTCCAGTCCAACTCCAGAACAGCGCAAGGAGTGTTCCATTGCCATGCCAGTCTCTGATCCTGGAAATGCTTAAGCATGTGTGTAAAGATTGCAGGGTTCGGGCACTAATGTAGTTTTTACTTTGAGCTGCAAATTTGATTTTTAAACTAGGGGCACACAGATAAAGGTGGGGTTTTTTTTTTAGTCTGGAGTTTAACACTGGGGATTAGTCTGGGCTGAGCTGGGAGACTTTGTGAATAAATCTTTAGGGCAGATCTTTTGAAAGTAAAACTCCCATAGACTCCAATGGGAATTGACTTAGTACAACACTGTGGACTTTTGAAATCTGTTACTAAATTAGAAAAAAAAATGAACCAGTTTTTTAAAATAATATTCACAGAGTGTATTATATTGACTTTGTTTTCTCTGCATGTGTGGACAGTGCCTAGCACATTGCGGGAGCTACCAGAATGCAGTTAATACTCCCAATAGGTTAATATAAAGACATTTGTGAGGAATTAAAATTTCTTCTGTGACATTATCCATGGAATATTCACAAAAAATGAAATCCAAATACATCACTGTCTCTGCTTTATTGGGTTAACACTGGCATAGTGCAGGTGTCATAATTTATTTAATCATTTCTTTACAGGATGGTTTTGTAAACTTACAAAATATCTTTTATAAAAATAAATGGCCATAAATGGTGCAGGTCTTGGCCCGTCAAATGTATTAAAGATCATACCAAATTCCTTTCAAAAATGGATTCATAGAATCATAGAACCATAGAAGATTAAGTTTGGAAGGGACCTCAGGGAGTCATCTAGTCCAACCCCCTGCTCAAAGCAGGACCAACCCCAACTAAATCATCCCAGCCAAGGCTTTGTCAAGCCAGGCCTTAAAAACCTCTAAGGATAGAGAATCCACCACCTCCCTAGGTAACCCCTTCCAGTGCTTCACCACCCTCCTAGTGAAAATTTTTTTCCTAATATACAACCTAGACCTCCCCCACTGCAACTTGAGACCATTGCTTCTTGTTCTGTCATTTGCCACCAGTGAGAACAGCCTAGCTCCATCCTCCCTGAAACTCCTCTTTCAGGTAGTTAAAGGCTGCTATCAAACCCCCACACCTCCCCTTTCTTTTCTTCTGCAGAATAAACAAGCCTAGTTCCCTCAGCCTCTCCTCATAAGTCATGTACTCCATCCCCTAATCATTTTTATTGCCCTCCGCTGGACTCTTTCCAATTTGTCCACATCCTTTCTGTAGTTGGAGGCCCAAAACTGGACACAGTACTCCAAATGCGGCCTCACCAGTGCAGAATAGAGGGAAGTAGTCATTTACCTCAATGTGCTGGCAATGCTCCTACTAATGCAGTCCAATATGATGTTAGACTTCTTGGCAATAAGGGCACACTGTTAACTCGTGTCCAGTTTCTTGTCCTCTATAACCCCCAGGTCCTTTTCTACAGAACTGCTGCCTAGCCAGTCGGTCCCTAGTCTGTAGCAGTGCATGGGATTCTTCTGTCCTAAATTCAGGACTCTGCACTTGTCCTTGTTGAACCTCATCAGATTTCTTTTGGCCCAATCCTCCAATTTGTCTAGGTCACTTTGTATCCTATCTCTGCCCTCCAGCATATCTACCACTACCATGATCATCAGTGGATCAATCTTCAGATATAATGATCTACTTCTGTGCTTTCTTGAATCTTTTTTTTTTTTCTTTTCAAGAAACCTATAAGTGAATGCTTTGTTGTTGTTTGGGAATCAAGGAAACAATCTGGCCCCCTTCTTCTAGCATATGCATATGCATATGCAGAATCAGGGTAGGTACCCTCCTAACTCACTGTTAGAAATGAGCCTAGCTGAAATGCCCATGTGTACACCATACCACAAGAGGTTTGGACTGCTGGCTTGTGCAATGGGATCTTTGTGCCCACGCTAGGGGGTCGGGGAAGCTCCAGTGTGCGTCTCCCTCTAGCCTACTCTGAGTCCTCATACCATGTACAGAATGTTTGCTGGACCATCTGTGAATCTGGTACCCTCTACCCCCTATATTCATGTTTCTCAGTTGTAAAGATAGGATTGTGCACGTAATATAGTGAATGTTAAGATGGACAGCTAATCTTTTTATGTTTCGTTCGGACGGTGTTTGATGAGGAGGAGAAAAGGTTGGTGTTGATTCAGAAGGAAATATCTGAGAGTTAATTACATGATTGCTCTGAGATAGAGCACCACTTAAGAAAAATGACAAAGCAAAAGAAAAAATGGGAAAAGCGTAGAGCACAAAGGTGGAAGCTTGGAAAATTAAAGATAATAATTTGTGCAACAGTCAAATAGTCTCAAATAACAACTAGCATTAATTCTGGTCATCTTTTCATGTCCATGAATAAACTAAGACATTATTACCAGTCAACTTACTGAGACAAGGGAAACCTGGCCTAGGTAAGAAGCAGAAACAAGACTATATACATATTTATTTTTCCTACTGTATTATATGAAGAAACTGACAAAAATATACTGGTTGTGATGACTAATGATAGAAAAGAAGTCAAAATACTATTCATGGCTACAGTCGGATCTATATGGACAAATGCTGGATCGAAAAGTTCATGTCATCTGCTTCAAAGAATTGCAGAGGGAACACTTGTTAGAGTTAGTGCAGGTTATAATTTGATAAGCACTTTTGGTCAGGTGTGTCGTGGAGCACAAGGTCAAAGATGATAGAGTTCATTTGTCCCTGCCTTAACCCATCTGCTGCTCTCTGTTTCTTATTGTTCAATTTGTTAATATTAAAATGAAGGAACTGTGTCTGTGGAGAGTGTGTGTGACTTGCTCCCCAATCCTATGGTCCTGTACAAAGGATGTCCTCCAGCTACCCATTGCATCAGTCTTACTTCCAGCTGAGAGAGGCTGGATGAGATTCCGTCTTCAGTCCATCAGCAGTGCTTGCACATTATCTAGAGAGATCACTGGAGAGCAGCCAAAGATCTTTCATACTTTGAATCCTGTATATCTGAGGTCAACACTCTGTCTTACCCCATCCATTCATGTCAACCAGGGTAGTCAAGGTGATTCCCAGACTTTTTTATCTGGGGGAAAGGAGCAATGAATCTCAACTAAGGGCTATTAGTTCTGGAATTTGGGGTATTGGTTTGATTGGTGGAGTTCCATGCTTTGTGTTATCTAATACAAGCTGCTTGAGGCATTTTGTTCAATGTTGCAAATGTCTGGAGGTCAATAATATGTGCATTTTTAAAACTATAAAACAAACCAGACTGAGTGACAGGAATATTAGAGGCATGGAAGAAAGATTAAAAAGATTGTGACTGTTTCCTTTGAGAGCAGATGAAAAGGATACACAAAGTTATACAAAATGAATAGTATTGAGAAGGTAGATTGGGCACTTTTATTTACCCTTTCTCATAATACAAGTATTAATGGACATTCAATGAGATTGAAAATCAGATAATTTAAAACAGATTAAAATTCTTCAGACAATGTAAAATTAGCCTGTAGAATGCATTTCCCCCAGAATATCATTGATGCCTAGAACTTAGTAGGATTCAAAAAAGGGTTGGACATTTATATGGATAATGATATTATGCAGAGTTAGAGAAAGACTTAAAAAACAAACTAGTCATCATCCCACGTCCTTAACTGGTCTAAATCAGCGTAGTTCTGTTGACTTCAGTATATCTAGAGCAGTTGAGAATCTGGCCTGACAAATATGGGAAAAGCTATACATTTTCATGCTTCAGAACATAAGCCCACCTCTAATTAATGGGGGGTTAGGAAGACATTTTCATATTCAACAGGTTATTTCATAACTGCCTGCTTCAAGGTTTCTTGTACCTTTCTAGGAAATAACTGGTAAGGACTACTGTTGGAGGAAGGATATCTGATTAGATGATCACTTGTCTGAGCCAATATAGCATTTCCTGTGTTGCCATATAGCTATATATGTTGGAAATGGAACCTGGGTTAGTGCAATGCAATAACCACAATGCCACCAGGATGTTTCTGAAACAGAACTGGGAATTCTACAAACTCTAAAGCTTCATAGCTTTCTGGGGGCCAGATGCTTCAACTGGAGCAGTGCTGATTCATTTTAAGGCAAAATTGCTTGATGTTGTTATAGTTGAGAAAGAAGTTGCTGTTTCTAGAAAAGCATTTATTTTTTTTTAACCTTCTTTATTGTTTAAGAAAATGTAATTTTATTTTAATAAATAATCTTTCTGAAAAAAGTAGCACTTCCCCTTTTAAGTGACAACTTCAAAACTTTAAACAGCCTTTATAATATAATATAATATAATATAATTTAAAACTATCATGTATAAAACTCGATGGAAAAAAAAATCTTGTCAGATTCTTTATATACATATTAATCACAATGTGGCCTGGTTCCAACTGTACAGCTACAATAAAAAGGAGGCTGAGAAGCAGTTAGGCCAGTGGTTCCCAACCCGTGGCCCGCGGGGTCTTTCAAAGTGGCCCACTGCTTCCCTTCTGCTGGCTGCAGAAGGGAGCTACTGCCTAAGGACCCAGGTGGAGCGTATTGCCTCGGGGCTACAAGATCGGTGCAGACTCCTTGCTGCAGCCAAAGGGATGGGAGATCAGCACTCGCCTCCCCCTGGCTATAGTAGGAAGCACAGCAAAGCACTCTGCCTGTGTCCCTAGGTACTGGGGTTCTTGCTGGAGCCAGAGGGAGGGGAACACTGATCTCCCATCGCCCTGGCAGCAGAAGGGAGCCACTGCCTAGGAACCCAGGTGGAGTACACAGGGCTATATGATGTCTGGCTGCAGTGGGGGGTGGGGATGGAGGCTGCTGGTGAAGTAGCCAGGACCCAGCATGCTTGAGGAGAGGAGCAGGACTCTAAAAAACTAGTACCTTACGGTTTGGCCTGTACTTAGCAGGCCATCCACAGTGACTTAGCTGCCGGGTCATGTGCTTCAGTGTGTAGTGACAGTCACTTATCTACACTAGTGCTTTGTCTGTGAGTGTGTGACATACTGTGGGTAATTTGTAGGTGTAAAATAGTGAATTTAAAAAATGAGCACAGTAGCATCAAAATGTTTACTTTAAATTACTTTAAATACGTAGTGTTTTGTAGTCTTTAATGGTGCATACATCAATACATTTTTTAGGAGGTGATACACTGGTGGCCCTGCAGGGTTGTAAAAATGATATTTGTGGCCCTCAAGCCAAAAAGGTTGGGAACCACTGAGTTAGGCTATTCCTTTCTTTGTCAATGCTTTATATAAACTCCTGTAAATCTCTACAGTGTTTAAGGATTACACCAACTGGAGTGGGAGACGTTGGGGGGTGGGATTGGGATGCAAACAGAAAAATATTTAAAGATCAGGTGAAATGTGAGCAATCGATATTTAGCCTTGGTTGATGGTAAATGCACTGTAAATCCACATTCTTTGATGTATAAATACATGAAAAAAGACTAGCTGAACTTTAAGTATCACATTACATAAATTCAGCTCTACTAAGGAAAAACTATTGAAAGTTAATTGGAAATTAAAAATTATTTTTTGTTCAGTGCTTTGTTTGGACAGTTTAGTTTGAAAGAAGATGTCAAATGATCATGTTTATCCCTTCAGCTGTCATTGTTTAGCTTGCTACATATTAACTTTGTTTTCCTATGAAGAACAAACACTAATTCATTACATAGTGACAATTAATGCTGCCATGTATTTGACCAAGGCACTGAGGGTTTTTTCTCCCCCTCATGTGCTACTATTCTGAGCTGCTAAAAGACTGGAAGAATCTTTGTACAATAAGTCACTGCAGCTTCCTGACAGTTCAGATCATTTTGTAGCATACTGTCATCCAAATGACTTGATATGTTTGGAATGAATAGAGATGGGAACATTTTGTAAGTTATAACCATGGGATAATTTATTCATACAGAGAAGATGTATTTGATCACTGATAAATTTCATTCCTGCTTTCATGGTATAAGTAAAAAAGGGTGTGTGGATTGCAGCTGCTAGCTTAATAATTTTACTGATGACTAAGAATGGAATGGATCTTACTGTGAGTTATATAATCGGTTTAAAAGCTCTCCATATTCTCTTTCTGACAGCTTATAAAAAATACAAGGCAGAGAATGTTTTTTTTTTAAACACTTAACTATTTTATGATGAATGTCACAGCCAAAGAAAGATTTGGTGTGAAATATCACAACAGTAACTCTAGGAATATTTTTTTAAATCAGCATTGAATCTCTTTTAGCAATGATGTTCCTCTAACCCAAACCAAATATGATATTTTCAGGCTCAGATATCTCCATTTAGGAGGTGGGGGGAGGAAGGTTCTAGTGGGCTTCCCAGTTGCTCTTTCTTTGTGTGATCCTGCAAAATGCTGAACATTCGTGTCCTGATCCAGCAAAATACTCTAAAATACATGCTTAACTTTAAGCACATGAATAATCCCATTTAGTAATTATATGAATTACATTTACACCCATTTTAAGGCCCTTTTACATTGCCAGAGTGATGTTTAGAAGTCTGTGTGTAAATGACAAGAAAAAGAGAAGGTCAGTGGCATACTGGGAGGTGGGGGTGGAGGGGGGGGGGGAAAGGGGACCATGCCCCTGGCACCAGCCTGGAGTGGTGCGCTGGCTGGACCCATGTGGGAGTGCGGTGGGGTCAGGAGGGAGGGCTGTGCTGCTTGGGGCAAGAGCAGCTCTTTGCCAGGGTGCTGGGCCCACATGGGAGAGGGGTGGGAGGAAGAAGCAGGGCTGGGAAGAGGGAGCAGCCTCTGTGCTGTTTGGAGGCGGGGCCCGCGCCAGAGCAGCTCCTGGCCAGCTGCTGTGAGTCTATTGGGAGGGAGACAGAACCACCGGGCTACCCTGGGTGCTGGGGGCTGCTGTGTTCTCTCCCTGCACAGCTGAGCACCACTGGAGGCTCTGCAGCCAGACCCCCAGCAGCACAGGGTCCCCCCTCCCCCTTGCCCCTCAGCATTGGGCGTCGGAGACCAATGGTATGCCACTGGAAAAGGGGCCAGTCCAGAATCAATGAGAAAAATAAGGGAAAAGAAAAGCAGAAAACTTTTTAAGAAGAACAAACCTAAAGTTGAAGGTGTGAAGGGTAACATTTTGACCTTAGCCACAGCTCTGAGCAGGAGTAGCCATAGGAAGCATTGTGCCACAGACATCCCTCTGATTAACAATTCTAGCCTTCCTTCCTTCTTTAGCCTAGATTACATTAAACTAGCAGCCAATTATAACAGTTTCTGTGCTGGCTCAGCAGATAAGGATGGAGTCAAGGCACTGTCTTTTTATCGTTCCCCCCCTTCTCACTTTGTTGAGGGAGTGACTAGGTGGGTACATATCACCTGCTTACTCCTGTATGTCCAGATGCATGTGGATGTAGGTCCCTCATCCGGATGTTCCTTCTTTCATCGAGGGTATGTCTGGACTGCAATCACCAGGTGTAACCTAGCCAGCTCAGGTACTGGAGCAGTGAAGGTAAAGCAGCATGAGCTTCAGTGTGGGCTAGCCACCTAAGTAAATACCTCGGCTTCTGGGCAGGCTTGTAGAGACCGTGCTGTCGCAGGTTCACTGCTCCTGTACCCGAGCTAACGAGATTAAAACAAGCTCAGTTTTGTCTACAGAGCTGCTGTCGCACCCTGAGATTGCAGTAGACAAACCCAGACTCTCTTAGGCTATGTCTTCACTGATAGCGGCAAATTCGCCGCCGTCAGATCGACTGAGTGGTCAGTGAAGACCTGCTCAGTCGATCCAGAAATCAACATATTAAAACCATCTTCTCAAGTGGTGTAGTGTTGCGTCGACAGGAACGCAGTGCAGTGAAGACGGTGCGCAGAACAGAAGCACTGAAGTCGACGGGAGTTACACAAGTTTTTTGCGTAGTTTGTGTAACTCCAGTCGACTGCCACCAAATCTCCGAGGTAAGTGAAGACAAGCCCTTATAGGGAATATAGTCTGAGTCACAAACTAGCCCAAAGGAAAGGTTGATTCTCAGCTTGGCAACCATTAAAACAGGTTGATTTGCAACTAAATGTAGACTTTACGCTAAATTTGCTGCTACATTTTGCTGTTACATTTTGCTAACCAAGAGGAAAGGTTGTTTCTATACACATTTATTACATAGCTTAAAACACATTTATTCAGATTCTTATTTTTTACATTTTTATTTATATTAGAAAATAGTGACACAATTCTTGTTTAGCAGATGATTAATTTTTTACTTTTGAGTTGTGTTAAGGTGTATTTGGATGGAAATTGGAATTCAATTAAAAACACACACAAACATTATTTTAAATTTTTTTATGAGTTAAATAAAACTACCTTAAATGTATTGGGGGTGGGGTGGGGGAGTAAGTTTGTTAAATACTGTTTTGCATTTCGAACTGATTTATTAAAGAGAAGTATTATCTGTAGTTATAATTGAACTGATTGTTTCTGATCACCATGTTCGTCAACATTTTAGAACTAGAAAATTTCATCCTCATACTTTATTTTTCATTCATAGTTTGGAAGCAGAAAACAAGCTTTCCTGCTTTTTCAACTCCCAATTGATTTCTCAACTTTGAATGAACTAGGCACTGAAGTAAAGTAGCGAAAAAATTGAAACGAAGAAAATATTCTCTCACCTACAGAAGAGCTACTGTCAAAAGCTGGTTTAGTACTTCAACAAACTCTAGTTCCAGATGCTTAGCCAATGACTTCCACCAGCTCATTTGTTTGACTTTCTTAAAAACTTTGTCAGCAAACATATACTGCTTGAATATCATTATTTTTATTTAATTTAAATGATTTGAATAGATTATATTAAATTTAGGCCTTAATATAGGTATCACAATTTTAAATTTACACTTAGGTTAATTTTTAAAAAGGAAAATATACTTAATTTAAATAAGTAAAACAAGATTTTTTAAAAATAATTCATTTTTATCCACCCTGTGCTATCTTCATTTCTCTTCCTTCATTCATTGTCTGACCGTAAGCAAGTCATGTAACTTTTTTGTTTTTCTGTTTCCTCATCTGTAAAACAGGTATACTTACCCACTTGTGTAAAGCACTGTAGATCCTCTTATGAAAGGCAAAGTGAATAGTTCTGTCAGATTATTTTCTACCAGACAAATAGTATTTTCTTCCACCCTTTCAAATTGAATTTCATTTTTCTTTCTACACAGATGTCTAGCCACTCAAGGGCCCTTTGTATTTGCCATAATACCTCAATGACGTTACATTTTTAGAAATGTGCAGAAAACCTTTTGTGTCCAAGTTTTAGAACTAAAAGCACAAATGGACCCTAGCTCGCGTAAATCAGTGCAGCTCCTTTGAAGACAATAGAACTCTGCTGATTTATAACAGCTGAGGATGTGGCTGGATGTGTGTGGGTTTAGGGGGAATAGGACTGGGAAAATTAATTTAAAATCAATACTCATGAAGTCTTAAGAGAAAACATTAATGTGAATGTAAGAAAAGCCAACCTTAATGTGAGGCTGAATTCTAACCAATTCCAAAGCAGCAGAGTTAGTTATTTTTCCTCTTACTCAGGAAAAGTTGTAGCAGCAGTTTTGGAAATGGCTAGCTGTTAGATGATATCGGGGAAACATCTTCCTGTATGATGGAAATAATATGATTTCGATAAAACTTTTACATTTAGTCATATTAAGGGAAAACTCAAATTCAAATGAGATTGATTTTTTTTAAAAGCTACTGTTAATGACACTGATGGTGAGCAAATGTATCACCATGGAAGCTCACAGATTCTCCTGAAGAAAGGCTTGGGAAAAATATGATAGTGCATGTTATAACACAAACAGAATGTTAAACATATAAATGACTTCACGACAAGAGGATCAGGAAATTCAATTGTTTCAGTTAACAGCACCAACAGTCCTATGTGTGGACACACATGATGAATGGAATAGCTGGGCTTTCATTTCAGTTTTGTAAGAGGATTAGGATGCATGCTTTCCCAACATTGTGCAGGTCTTCAAAAAGCAAGAAGCATGAGAAAACAAATGTAATCCTCTTTAGCTACCAATCGGTAGTAAATCAACATATTTGCTGCAAAAGTATCTAGCACGATCACTAATTTTCTTTACTGTAATCACTGAGTAAGTAAATAGTACTTGTTTCATCATGCCAACAAGTATTATGGTAGGTTTATAAAAGAGGACATAAAGTATTCAGCAGCAAGTAAATATTGTTCTGCTGGACTTTGCTACTGCTGTGGCCTTAAAACAGCACCAAGATCTTAATCCCTGACAAAATGGCCTTTCAGAAACATTAACTTACTCTTTGTTATATTAACATCAACTGTGTGAAAGGAGCTTTGGTAATCCACCAGATAAAAACAGCCACCATCTTATTTTGTATTTTATAAGATAACTGGGGCATACCTGCTGAGTTTGGAAGAGAGGCGCTGATTAATTTTTGCTACTTGGCGCCAGCTGACAGGAGATCAAACACTGAAGAATCGGCCTGATCACTCATCGACGTGCCAGGCAGCCAGTACAGTTACGGGAGTCTATATCTAGGCCATCTGTTCAGGACTAGTTACTTGAGCAGTTCAGTAAAATGATTAAAAAATAAATAAATGGTGTGCTTTGTGCTGCTAATATAGCATAGGAGGTAAGTTAGTCCACAGTCCACCATGATTGCTATATCTTGCTCTGTTCTGTGCTGTGTTGATAATGAAGCTGGGAAAAGATGTACAGAATTGTGATGAGGTGAGCTCCCCCACACTAGCCCTGCAAGAGCTGAGTTGGGCCAGGTGGCCTCAATCAGCTAGTTAGGCTGCCAACAGAGCAGATTTAGGCTGGAGGCAGCTAATTAGAGAGACGGTCACCTGTGCAGGAACAGGTGGAGCCTACAAGGCCACGTAGTGGACTACAGATTAGGCCGCTGCTTCTGAGAAAGGGCAGTCATTCCCTGGGAAAGAGGAGGAGTGTTTGGGTGCTGCAGGGAGATAGTCTACAATCATGCCCTGGGAGGAGGACATTTGAAGCTGGTACACCCAGAGAGAGAAAGGAAACCATAGTGATAGGAAACAGTCCAGGGAAGGAGCTGAGAGGAAGCCCAGAACTGCTGAGCTGGACCCCAAAGAAGAGGGCAGGCTTGGGTTCTCCTGTCGGCCATCAAGGGGTGGCATAGAATTGAGGTAGTAAATGGCAAGACTGCCATGGACTGCAGATGGACTGTATTCTGGAAGGCAGAATGCTGAGTAACCTAGCCGGAGGGCTAAGTCACAAAGAAGACGTTGAGGGTTCTGGAGCGAGAAGCACTGCAGACCAGAGAGGGAGAGAGTCGCGGTGACAGTGTGCAAACTGCGGACGGGGGCATTGGTCTTGAGAGATCATCCCCAGAGTGATCAGGAGGAGGCACCAGACTGGTGGTGAGTGGTGCACCCCGTGACAATAACCTCTCCTCTCTTTCTACACAAAAGCAGTGTCTGGATCTCTCCGTATGGTACTGGGAGAGGAGGATGCCTAACCCGTCCTTGCCAGCCCATGCCCTTTTTTCCAATGAGAGGGGGTGAAATTTTGGGACTATATTAAGTATCCCAGTAACAAGTGGTAGTCATGGAAATATGGTGCTTCAGTTCAGAAAAGCAGCATGTGTCCCCATGGTGAATCAGGGGAATCGGTTCCTTGCCTGTAAGATTTCTGCAGGAGTGGACAGCCACAGGGTGGTAGGCCCTTGCAAATGCAGGTTCAGCTCCCTTGTGCCAAAATAGGTGCTCCCCTTTGGCCAGGAAAGGGACAGGGTAGCACCTGGGGGCTATCAAAGGTCAGGGAGAATCCCAGGGAGTCAGGGCTGCCTGGGTCAATCAGGGATGACCCAGTGATTTGGAGAGTTCTGGTGAGTCAGAGCAGGCTGAGTTAGTCAGGAGAAGGACAGGAGGTAAGCACTGTGATTCCTGGAGGGGAGACTGAAGGCAGGTAAGCAGCAAAAGTGGAGTTTGCTAGCTGGCATCCCCAAATCGGAGAGCCAGGGTTGGAGACCATTGAAGGCCAGGAAATGCAGATGGAGTTGCCTGCTGGTTCTAAGCCAGATAGTTGGAGCCAAGGGCTGAAGGAGGGGTGGGAGTGGAGGAGCTTCCTACTGACATCTCTAGGGCCGGAGAGCTGGACCCGGAGGAACAGTTAGAGGACTGGGAGAGTGAGGGATGCTCCCCTGGTAGAGATGATCTTCCAGCGGAGAGGCTGGGAGTTTCTGCTAGGAAGAATGAGGTTGTGCTTCATCTGGAAGGGTTGGAGGAGGAGTTGTTCTGGCAGAGGGACAGAAGAGGAATGACAGAGAATCTGGGCCTAGCTGAAGGTATTTGATCAGTGGGGCATCGAGGGATGAGATTTGTTGTGTTTTAATGACTATCTATACTGGGTGTGGAAAATGGACTATATCTGGGACTTTTGTTGGGAACTGTTTGAATTATGTATTGGTAATAAGTCTGGACTAGAAGATAAGCTTGCATAGAGGTTCTAAAGATTCTGAAAGGGGAAACTGAGGTAGGTCTGCCTGTCATGCTCTGGCCTGCCTCTAGAGGGTGCTCTATTTGAGCCTGTCCTGTGATAAGAACATAGCAAACATTATTTCTGCATATCGTTGCTTAGTTAAGTAGGGCAGGATTTATTTCTGAATAATATACATAATAAAGCTCATTTTTCCTCAGTGATTAAATTGGTAGTCATTCAGATAGGCTATGATTTTGTATTGGTTCAGTCAGCATTAGTTAACTGAAAATAGCTAATTTGGGGATTTGTTAAAGATAGCACAGCATATACAATTGTTTTGCCTAAGCCTTTCTTATTAACAGCATTAGCAGCTTTCATCGATAATACTTTTGGAATTTATTTTTTGATTAGTTGATAGTGCTCATTCCAACAATCAAGTACAGTTTAAGCAGCCAAGTTAAGATTTAATATTTCACAATTTTCAGAGATGGTTCATGTACTTAAGCATTTCACCTAATTCTGATAGTGTCTGAACATCATAGATACAGGTTGTGTTTGAGATTGGTCATCCAAGTGAGTGCTGCTTTTATGGAATATTTTTGAAAGTGCATGTGCTAGATTGTTGGCACCTCACTTTCCTTTATACAAACATCAGTACAAGAAAGTGAAAATATCTCTGTCTAACATCCATTTTTTGGTGTGGATTCTAGGATTTTATTTTAGTATGTATTGTTCTACAAAGATGAACGGAAACAACGCTGAAGAAAAATATTGCACACATCCAAATTACTTTATTTTTATTTTCTCTCTGTCCTCTTTCTCCCTTGGAGCCAGTGCAACTTTCTTGTTTGTTCTCATCAATTCACTAGCTCTCTTGTATTAGGATCATCTGTGTATTTTAGTTTTATTGGTCTAAAAAGAGCCATAAAACCTAATGCAAGTTTATAGTGTTTACTGTTTGTTATCTTTATCTGATGTTACATATGGATGTGTGTAGTTAAAATTTTTTGTTCCTTGTATGGTAGGTGAGTGAAATGTACATCTCCACACGGAACATTTGAGAGATTCTGCCCCTTGGGCCAGTGGCAGTGACAGCCATAAACTGAAGGGAAAATTACACCTGCCTCCACTGCCCCCTTCCCTTGTTCCCCAGCATAAGAGTATTCCTGAGGTGGATCTGGGAAGGGGAGGTGCAAAGCTATGGCATATGTCCCTAAAGCCATTGTTTTTCAGTGGAAGCCATAGGTGCTGCAACCAGCCTCAGTTATGCTGAGGGCCTTTCAGGAGCCTAAAATCTAGAGGATGCAAAGGTAACTAAAGCCAGCACTGCCCCTGCACTCACGGGGCCGTACAGCACAGAATCTGACTCATCATATTGACCATGAATGAAAAGAATCTGGTTTGTGTAGTATCATAAGAGTTGGTAACTAATACCACCATCAAAACAAGTAATGGGTCACAAAATTGTTCAGTTTACCACAATTTAATATAATAGACTTAATTTTTTAAGATGATATGGCAACTTCTAAAAGTTTCTTGTTCACATTTAAAACCTAACCTAGAGCATGCTGACTTAGCACTGTTATGCAGGAAAAGCATAGCATGGCACTTTTCTTCATCTTATGCATTAGTTATGTATTCCAGAATTTTCAAATCTATGCCATAAGGAGTGTGCTGTTGTCAGATTTTTTTATCCTATTTTTATTGGCATGTCTACAGGCCAAGTTTTAAATTGCTCTGGCCTCTGGATATGGTTTCTCCGGCTCAGGGTTGAGGCAGATTATATGGGAAGTTTCTACATTGCTGCCTATTCAGTACCAGTTGCCATGAGGGCTTTCACCCTGACACCTTCCACAGGCAAGAACTTGACTTTTTCAAAGTTTCAATTTAAATGAAAAAATTAAACAGTCTGGCCTACTTCAAAGAAAAGGATTTGCATCCTTATTTTAATTAAGCATTGAATGAAAGACGTTTTCTATAGTTATGTTCAACAATAAAAAAACAGGTATGCAAGGTGTGTCATTCCCCTAGTGCAAGCTGGACTGGTGAATTGCTGTCACCTCAATCCCTCACTCTTGGAGCCCATTTTACCCTGCTTTGCTGTGAGAATCCCCACTCCCAGGCAGCTCATGCACAGCTTATAGCATGTAAATTGCTCCCAACTGAGTGAGTGAGTGCCTCTAGCCAGCCACTCATGGGATTATGCAATGGTATGACCCCAGCTAATATCCCCAGTCCCAAATGGAACCCTAGGAACTGCTGCCTTACAATGTTCAGTGTTGCCCACTGAACACTGCAAACTCATTTGTCAATTTATCAAAAAAATGTGTCAGTTTATCAAAGAAATTAATAGGGACCAAGCGTATCACTTCAAATGCAGTCTTTAACACATCTTAAACCAAATGCACTGCTTTAGATAATACAAACAAACAAATGTATTAAATATAGAAAGATTTTAAGTGATTATAAGTCAGAGGAGAGTAGGTCAGATTTGATCAAGAGAAAACAAAAAGCAAAATGCATTCTAAACTAAGCTTAACACTTTCAGCAACCTTAAAAACTCAGATGATTCTCACCACAGGCTGGCTGATCTGCCTTCAGCCAGGCTCTTCCCCTGTGATCAGCACTTCAGTTGCTTGGTGGTGTTTGTAGATGAAGGTGGAAGAGAGAGAGATTGCAAAATGTCTCCCCTTTTTAAAATTTTTCTTCTCCCCTCTGGGGCTTTGCCCTCCACTTCAGGGTCAGGTAACAAACAGTGTCCGTGTATGGCCTCAGCCATGTCCTGAGTCAGTTAGCATCCCACTAACATGGTTCCTTTGTTGATGCTCAGGCTAGTCTTTTGTTTTTGGAAGAGATGGGTTGTTTTATGCATGCCTTAGTGAGGTGTGAATTGCCCCTCAGCTCTGTAGAGTTTTGCCTAGATCTGTCTGAAGCCATGAGACACACATTTGGGAATATTACATAGTGAAGCCTCATAACCTACACATGACATTGAACAAACATATTACTGTGACTATAATGTTCAGTATGCCATGAGCATTCCAAAAACATTTTACATGACATACTTTGCATTAAACCATTCACAATTACACTATAAGGGTGAACATGAATGATCACGATTATCCCATAAGGGTGTACATGGGGGTGCAGTGTGTCACACTGGGCCAGGTCTTAAAATTTTGTATGTTAAGTACAAATTCACCAAAGCACTTTAAGTTCGTGCACAAATTGCATTGAATTTAATGGAATTTAATCATATGCTTGAAGTTAAGCATGCAGTTTATTTGGCTGCTGATTTGGGAACATGGCATATTTCTGGTCAGTCCTTTGGTAGTTTCTGAGTTTTCCTGTGATTTCAAAACCTGATGGCTTAGTGATAGCAGAACGTTGCCCTGGAGTTAAAGTAACCCTGTTCAAATGGTAAAAGTTGGGATATCAGACATGTTACAGAAGAGACTATGGAAAGCTGGAGAACTTGATTCTGTAAATGTTTTGTTTTCTTCCAGTTTTACACTCTGTTACAATAAGGACAAAATTAATGTTGATTAGTTCTTTGCAGTCTCAGCTCACTGGAAGAAGGATGCACTGCAGATAGGTGAAGGACAAATCCAAGCTGTGTGCTCTTGAAGGGCATCCAGAGTGTAATTTTCTGTTGTGCAGTGACCAGGACAAGCAGGCAGATGATTGACAGACACATGGGATGGGTTTAAACAGAAGGCTGCAGTTTTAGTAACTATAGTCTGGGGAGGGGTCCTACATTGGCCTCACCAGTTCTCATGTACCAGGCATTTAATTGCTTCCAATGTGGGTTACAGGGCTTTTACCACAAACCAAGCAATAACTTTGCATACAGCCTCCTTGGTTTATCCCATGGACTCAGTTCAGTTGTGAAAACTCTTTTTGTGCCCCTCGTTGTCCCTTGCTCAGATAAAGGGGGGAGGTGGAGTGACAGAGTCCACAAACTGGGGTGGGGAGAACCTCAGTCTGCAAAGACTTCAAGTTATCCTCCCTCCCCCATGAACATAAGGTCCAACTGCACAATCCCAGGTCTCATTTACCTCTGGGAGCTGGCCCTTTTAGCCTTTTTCCCCACATTGGACAGGGGCCACAAGTTGTGACAAGTCAGTATTCATAACAGCATTATAAGAACCTTGAAATCCTATTGTTTCTAACCCAACTGTGCTACCAGGAGGCTGCAAGGAAAGCACAAAGACCCTTTGGGATACATTCCTTCGTGACCCCTAAAAACTGATGATTTGTTGTATCCACAGCATCATAAGTGGCACAACTCCTAACTTACAGCTAAGGGGAGAAATAGAGGGCTAGCTAATCAGAGCAAAAGGGGCTTTTGCAAAGCCAGAGCTCAGATAGGCAACGAAGTAATGGTAGGGGACCCAGCAGCCAGTCAGCTGACCTCATCCCCTTTTACCCAGTCAATGGCTAAGCAGAGAACTGAAAGGGGCAATGGGGAAGGGGGACAGTCCTCTCCATGCTATGCATGTGTTGGAAATCAGACTTCTCTTACTCCCTGCTATCCAGTCAAAGAACCTCCCCCACTGTAGGTGGTAGGAGGTTATTTCAGTATTGATCTGAGCCCCTCATAGCATTAGCCTGCCCTTGTGCATATTAAGGTCTCCAAATTCCATTTTTGGAAAAGTTCAAATCTCTGCAGCAAAGAGACACAGAAGGACCTTTTCACTCCATCGATACTCTGCAGCCTTTTGAAAAAGCCAGCACTATTCAGAAAACCGCCATTTTGGTCACATTTGATCCACATTTGATCCACATTTGAAGATCAGGTAATATTAGAACTTCAATTGAGAAAGCCCAAGAATGATCCATTTGTACTTAAAGGTTCCATGCCTTTTGAGTGGGACTTCACAGCATCGCACTGTAGCTTGTTGAAGGGCTCCCTTTTCTTTTAAAATCAGTGCTTTATTTTTATTAGAAAAGTAACAAAGCACTTTACAGATAAAATGCAAAATAAATGATGTTACAACAAATACAAAATTTTGACAAAATACTTCCCATTGAAGCCAATGCAAGCTCTTGTGCATGAAGTCAAGCGTGTGCCTACAGGTTTGCAGGTTTAGAACTTTATAAAGGCAGATTTGGTATCTGTACTTGAGATATAATTTTCCTTAGTGACTCTCTAAGCTCAAATATGGAGAAAAGGATCCTTTGCAGTGCCCTGTTTATCACTTGTCCTTAGTGTATATTGTCAGGGGTGGATTTTTTAATTGTCTCTTTAATTTTATAAAACTCTTAATTGAGAGGAAATGGGAAAAGTTATTTCCTGAATGATTTCAAAATCAAATATATTCCTCAGTTATCTGATTTGCAGGGAACAGAACGGAGTGATAAATAGAGAGCTAGATCCAGCCAAACACACCCAAGACTTTCTAGCTTACAGAAACCTCTGAAGGCTAAGGATGCTGGCTATGCAGAAGATAGATCCTACACCAGGGAAAGGCTGACCAGCTTTGCAAGGTCCAAGATGAGAAAGGAACAATTCTACAGGGAACTGTGGAGCAGGTCAAGGAAATGAGAGTTTCTCTAAGTTAGCCCCTTACCTCCTGTGCAACATGACTGCCTGTAACAAGTCCAGTCCCCTTTATTTAGCTTGCTGTGGCTGTGTAGTTCATGAGTTCCTACTAACCTAGGGCCTAGAGTCACTTTCCTGCTTGAATCATGCTGAAGAGAAGGACTGTAGTAGATGTGGAGCTGCTATATAATACAAGAATACTTATACAGTATTTACACAATTATTATGTATGTGTTCTGGTCAGTGAAGTGACGTTAATGTATAACTGGAAGATTATTAGACTTTGCTGTATGAATGGATTGATGTAGCTTAATAGGAGGTGGCTGAAAAAACTAGCAGGAGCTAGCACAATAGCTGTAGATAAGTAGCTTCCCAACAAACAGCGGGGGGGAGGCAATATCAAGGCAATGGCTACTTCTGTGCTCCAAACTCAGGTTATGCAGCTGTTTTGCCAAGGCTGAATGCCTAGAGATGAAAGGGACACTAAACAGTTAAAAGGACTCTCTCTCTGGAGGGAAAGGAGAAGAGAGTTGTGAGTGTTCCTGGTGAGATCAGACTGAGATGGAACAGAGGCACAGGTCCTGTGCGAGTGTCCTGAAGGCACTTGGGGCTTCCCCAGCTTCCCTGGAGTGGTAAACATCAGGGACAGTCAAGCAAACGTACAGGTCTTTTGTCTTCAGATCTGTTTTTCTCTGAAATGCGTTGGTTGTAAATAAAATGATGCTTTGCTTTAAAAAGGCTGTTTGACCCATGGTTAATACAGTGACCATAGCTCCTGGAGGAAGAAAACTGGAGGTACTGAAGCTAAGACAGACCTGCTGAGAGAATCATGATTGATTGCAGGGGACTTCAGGCTAAGGCCTGATGTGAGAGTGAGAGGGTAACATAATTCCACCCTGACAAAAGTGATGGTCTCTGACTGCAGGCCTCAGACCAAGAGAAGTTCAAGGTGCAATTAGCCCAGTAAATGAGACAGGGACAATTTTTTATGTACCTGGGAGTCAGGAGGAATAATTCTGCTCCCTACTCATTGGATCTGCTGCTGGTTTTTTTGAGAAGCCTTAATTTGTTATTGCATAGGTCTATGATACACCTAACTACTGTCTGATGTGATGCCTCAGGACATGACAGTTTAGCACAGTGGTCCTCAACCCCTGGGGCTTGATCTAAAAGAGGATTGCACTGTGAGCTCTGTGCAGTATTTTCTTCAAAAGAAAAACTTTGAAGAGTGAGCTATTTTGGTGAACAGTTATTTGTTTCAAATGTTTGTGTCAGTGAAAAATTTTGTCCAATCTGTGCTCAGTTTGTCTGCAAAAATGCTGATGCTGCTTTGTGTGGTGCATTTCAAGGTTTGAACGGGGCTGGAGTGGATTGTTACCATGGTCGAAATCACATGGTGTTTCTTTAGCCTTCATAATTGACTGAGGCTATTCCATATCATCATAAAGGTCAGTATTACTTATTGTGACTGCATTTCTCATAGGGAGAGGTTGCATTTTAAATGATTTATTTGATCTAATTAGATAAAATGCATTTTTTTTCCAGTGTTTGAGATTCTAAATATTATAATTACACAGTCTTGAACAGATTTCTGTTTCCATTATTAGAAATTGAAATAAGCATTGTATAATTATTTGGAGATGGGCCTAGACCAGACCAAATCTTCTGCTTATCTGTGTTGTCAATTAGTAGTATACCACTTCATAAACCTATCATCATTATTATTATTTATTATTTGTTGTTGTTAAGCATTTAAAAAACCCAAACTAACAAAATGGCAATTCAACTTATTATAACCCCCTTCTCTTTTTTTACCACCCATCCTTATGGATATCTAGCTTCCTCAGAGCTTGAACAGGACCTATATGAGGTTTCCTGTTAGCTCAGTGCATTATGGTATAGTATATTGTTGCACCTTTTTGACCCGAGTGGCTAGTCAAAGTTCAGGGCCATGGGAATGTTCCATTTAGGAGGAGACATTGGTGGTAGCCTGGTATTCTGTTTGATGCAATCTTGTTTGTTTACAAAGAATGTACAAAGTTCTGCTTCTCTAAACACAGGAGAAACCAAGAACAAAGGACCAGTTTCTTAGCTTTCAGCCCCAATCCTCTTTAGCCAACATTAGATCCAAAAAACTCTCTCTCTCTCTATCTTTTTCCAGGGTCTGACTGTGTTCACCAGCTACTGCTTGGCTTTCTTGCTTTTTCCCTCTGCTTGTCAGTTTGTGTGTTTTTTAACCTTCTCTCTTTCTCCCCCTCTCCCTCTGCTCTTGTGGTACTAGTTTTTGGGCAAATTTTGGTAGGCTGTGTTTTAGGTGTGGTCCCATAGGTGTTTCTTACAATTATCTTAAGAGAAGGGTGCATTCACACATCAGTTGAAATGAGGTTTTAACTCAATCAATAACAAGGTTTCTCCCAGCTCATAACAACATCATTGAGAAAGGGGACAGTCCCTGAGACAGTATAGTTCAGTTCTATTCTTGCATCAGAGGCCTGGTGGCTTCTCTCAATGTATACTACATATATAGACGCTAAGGCCTGAAGGGACCATCATGATCATCTAGTCACACTTCCTGCACAGTGCAGGCCACAGAACCTCATCCACCCATTCCTGTAGTAACTTAGAGCCCTCCCCAGTTAGTGTCATATCTCTGGCCATTGGAGATATTTGCTACTAGCAGTTGCCAGATGGGCTACAACCCCTCCATAAACTTATCAAGCTCAGTCTTGAAACCAGTTAGGTTATTTTTGCCCCCACTGCTCCCCTTGGGAGGCTGTGCCAGAACTTCGCTCCTGTAATAGTTAGAAAACGTCTAATTTCAAGCCTAAACTTATTGATGGCCAGCTTATATCCTTTTGCTCTAGTGCCAATGATGGCACTTAACTTCTCCCCTCTTGATGTTTATCCCTCAGATGTATTTAGAGAGAGCAATCATATCTCCCCTCAGCCTTTGTTTGATTATGCTCAACAAGCCAATTTCCTTAAGTCTCCTCTTATAAGGTAGGTTTTCCATTCCTCAGATTATTCTCTGCACCTGTTCCAGTTTGAATTCATCTTTCTTAAACATGGAAAACCAGAACTGCACACAGTATTTTTACCCTTTTTCTTTCTCTTTCTCTTTCATGTGCTGGATTTCTTCCTATGTTCCACCATTTTCTCTCTCTTTCTATTCTTTCTGCTGCTGCTGCTGGTAATTTACCATGAGACATGCATTGAAGTAACCCACTGAATAGCAACCTTGGGTTATATATAATTGTGTCAGAGTGTGTAAGTATACATCTGTAGATCTACCATATATGTGGATGTGATACCCATGTGATAGTTGTCAGAGGCATGTGATGAATTGCATTTATGCACTTTTGACCATCTCACCCACCCATTAATACTTCTGATAGAAGTACTGACATACCAGACCTTTCAGCTGCTTTTGACTTAGCTGCCATTAAATGTCAGCCTGCCACAAATTATTTTCCTTTTTTTGTCAAAATGTGTAATTCTCCCTTCTCCCTCTCGCCCCCCCTAAAAATAACTTGGCCTGCTGCATTTACAGACAATAGTCAAAACAAGATTGTGACAGGTTTAAGGTCCAAGATTAAGACCCTGCAGGAAACATTCCAATGGGATATGCAGTACTTGCATGTAGCTCTGCAAAGTCCCAAGATATTGAACCTTAAATCTGATATTTTAATGTATATATTAGCTACTTTAAGCCACTTTAAAAAGTTTTTGTAGTTACCGCTTAGACTTGCACAGTTGAACTCAGACTAAATAAGGCCCCTGATTTTACAGATAGAGAGGTATTAATCATAGTGTATAACATTTTAAAAAACTCTTCCCTAATACATTTTAATAGACTTTGTCTTAAGAAAGGAATGGATTGAGGTGCAGTCACAATGATTACAAACAAGACTTCTTAGCACACTAGAAGGATAGAAATTTTATCTAGATATGCAAAAGATAACTATAATACAATAGGTTAATTGTCAAATTATTGACTTTGTTCATGATTGCTTTTTTACTATTTTTTATTACAAATATTTGTACTGTAAAAAGGTAAGAGAGAGAATATTTTTCAATTCACTTCATACAAGTCCACTTAGTCCTACTTCTTGTTTAGCCAATCGCTAAGACAAACAAGTTTTATGTTTACAGGAGATAATGCTGCCTGCTTCTTCTTTACAATGTCATCTGAAAATAAGAATAGTCATTCACATGGTACTTACTGTTCTAGCCGGCATTGAAAGGTGCCAGATATGCCAGATATGCTAAACATTTGTATGCCTCTTCATGCTTTGACTCATAGGTTCTAAAGTTTTACATTGTTTTGTCTTTGAGTACAGTTATGTAAATAATAATAATAATTACACATATTTGTGGCACTTTCACAATAAAGAGATTGCACTACAGTACTTGTGTAAGGTGAATTGAAAAATATTTTCAATTAATCTAAAAACACCCTTTGTTTTGTTTCTTTTTTACAGTGCAAAATTTGTAATAAAAAGAATATAAAGTGAACACTGTACACTTTTTCTTTGTTGTAATTGAAATCGTTAATTCAAAAATGTAGAAAAACATCCAAAATATTTATAAACAATAATAGAATGCCAATTAAAATGTATTAATAGTGCAATTAACACTGCAATTAATTGCAACTATTTTTAAAATCTAGGTAGTTTGTTTTGTGTTAATCACATTAATTAACTTCAATTAATCGACAACCCTATTTTTTAAATGTGACTTATCTCATAGACGGTCCCAGGAAAATAAATTAATAAATAATGTATCTAGCTTATTGTTTCTTGTGAGGATGATGTTTTCTAAGAAAATAGCAGAGTAGATCTCTTTCTGTTTGCTTTAAAAAAAATTTGCTTTTGTTCTTTCCAGTGACATAGGAAAGCTTTTCAAAGAGGGTCACTGCTATCAAAGGCCTTGTTCCTCTAAACTATTTTAAAAATATTTTTGTATCATTAATTATTGAGCCCCCATAAATGTCTGAGCAACCAGTAAAACACACATTCAGAATGGGATGGTGTATATCACCGTTTGTCTACAACCAGGGACCCCGGAACCGGGGGACCCGAAGGGGCCATGGCCCCTCCACTTTTTAACATGGACGTAGTAGCCTCAGGCAGGTGCGGCAGGGGCTGCGCTTTGACAGGGGAGCTGATAAGGTACCCTGGATCCTCCACCTGTCCTGGGTAGGGGACTGTAGTGCCTGAAAGCAGCCCTCGGTCGGTGTCCCCACCCTCCTGGGCATGCCACCCAGGGCAGGTGAAGGTTCTGGGGCTCCCCACAGCGGCCCAGGCTGCCTGGGTGGCTCTTACCACAGCCAGGCTCCTGCTTCTGGCCCATCCAGGGAGCAGTGCCTCGGGAGGGAGAAAAGGAGCAGGAAGCAGGGCCACAGTTCTGGCACTGATAGTCCTTCCCCCCTCTGCCCCCCTTCACATGGGTTCTGGCACGCCTGTCCACAATATGTATACCTAATGTAAATGTTTTGTTCTCCCATCTCTCCCACTCCTGTCTATCAAGCCACAGTCAAAACATTTAAAAGAGGGCCACCTCCATTCAGAATTGCACAAGAATAATATTTTGAGCAAAAGTTTGTTTTTGCACATTTTTGAGCAGAGTAAATGGCTTGCTAAAATAGTGTAAATAAGTGAAATTTTAAGTGTGCCATGCCCAACATTTTTGTGAAATTTGTCAGAAGAACTAGTACCAGTTTTGCATTAGTCACGGCCATATAGAAGAGGGCGCAGTGCTCTACTCTGTACACACTTCTAAGACCCTGTGTGTTCCATGACTGCTCCGCCTGTTATCAAGCAGAGTGGATCACTGCCCTGTTTACTTTCCTAATTATACACTTGCATATCCACCATGGTGTGTACTTTTAAAATAGCATTCTGGCAGATGACCCAACCAGTCTGCTCTGGTACACATCATGTCCACCCACCTCACTTTGGAGAATAAGTGTTCAGCTTTGGATTTTGAACTTGCATCCCTTTTATGATAGCACATTGCCTTAGACCTCCACTATACCCTTGACCAGCTCAGTTAATTTTGGAAGAATGTTTGCTTAGGGTTACCATGATTCAGGTTCCCCAAAAGAGGACACTGCTGGGTGAGGGATCCGGCAGCTGCGAGGGACCAATCAAATGTGGATGCAGGGAAGGGACCAATCTGGAGAGGGATCAGTCAGGGCTCTTTCTGCGCTACAACATCTGCTCCTCAAAAAACTTGGACATTGCCTCTTATTTAGAAAATCCTCCCCCTGGACAGAAGGCGGAGGATCAAAAAAGAGGCAATGTCTGGGAAAACCTGGACATGTGGTGACCCTATGTTTGCTATTCTAGTATTTAAAAGTAGAATGGGTTTCTCTGCCATAAAAAAAAGTTATATATAAGCTGCTGCATGTTGCCTTTTGTCTATTGCAACTTAGTCTATAATTGCAATTATAACCAAATTGGTAAAGACTTGTTTAATTAAAACACTTAAATATCCATTTCTGTTTGATAGATCACTGGCATCCCACCCCTCCCCCCCACCCCCATCCCGGCTCTGCATAGTTGAAAAGTGAGGATTACAGAAAGTATTGTTATAGTGAGTTAATCTTAGATTGGAAACATAATTCTACATTTGAAGCCTATGGCTGTAAGTACAATAAACTCTGTGGGTCAGAGTTATAAAAGCAGCATTTGATGGATCCAGCTACTTTCACTGACTATATTGTTTACGCTGAAAAAAAGAACAGATAAGGTACTTTAAGAAACAGACCTTTCACTCATCTGATCTAGTCTGTGTTTAATTTGATTTCATTGATTTGGAGGAAGGGTAATTTCATCATCACAGAAACCAGATCAGTAGTCTCTCCATATTGAAGGCTACATAATTTTAATTAGCTGAAATGTCTGAAAATTATATGCTGTAAATATAACCCATTTTATATATAAAAAGAGAGGGGAGATGTCAGGGAGCGTTTGTGTAGGGTTTATAGCCAATGGACACCAGACCCCAGCTTTGAAGGACTTCTGCTTCTGGCCCAAGGGAGGGTGAGAGGCTATAATATCCTATCCTCAGTGGAGAACAGCTATCAGCTGCTGAGAGCTTTACAGCCACTGAAGACATCAATTCTGATTATCAAAGCTGCTCTCAGTTGGCCCTTGAGGTTGCTTCTGTCCAGACTGACTGCAAAGCATCTCGAATAAACAAAGCTTGAAACAAAAGCCTTCACAACAAAACAGCATTGTCTCCCCCGGCATCTCTATCTGGGTGCATTTTTCCCAATTCTCCTCCTCTGCAGTTTGGCAGCAGAGTCAAAACAATTCAGTCTCATTTTCCCTAAGTTGGGAGAGACTAACCAGCGCTCCTCTTACCACTATCTCCTGGTTTCAGGAAGAAGCAGATTATATGCTGCCCCCCTCTCCAGAATTTTTCCTAGTTGGTCAAAAGAGAAAGGAGAGCCCTGCTTTGCCCTATATCATAAGGCTCTTGTCCCCTAAAAGGAGCAGTAGTTCGGGGTTTTCAGAGACACCAATTTTTACCCTGGGACTACTTCCTGTCTCTCAGGGGCTGCCTTCATCATTCCCTCGGTTTCTGTCTGCCCCAGAACTTATGGAATGAGGTAGCTTGATATCTGAGACTTCTCCTTCTGTTTTTAAAGGGCCAGTGTACCTCATATAGCGATCAGTGGGTCATGACCCATCTACATTAGTAGCTGCACTTCCATCCATGACTCGCCAAGATAGCTGTAATCCTCTGGAACTTGAATCCACCCTTCAAATAGCTAACCTGTTTTATACGCCTAATGAGCATATTGCAACTACATTCAGCAAGGTCCAGCTGTTTTTGTGTATGCAATCTATTTGCCACAAAAGTTTAACCTTTTTTAAAAGGAGGTAAAATCCTTTAAAATATTTTGGTAAACAAAAAGGTTAATTAATCTTTTGATTTTTCAGCAAACCCACACAAGCTCAAAGAGGTGGTGATATTTATGTTCTCAGGAGCAGAGTTTCCATCCTTTGCTTTTAAGTCCTCACTTTTTGTTCTCTTCCAAACTTCACCATAGTAAAGATGAGAAGAACCATTTTTTCTTACATTTTGAGAGAGCTAAGGCTGTTTAGTAAAGTGATTTCTGAAGAAAATAGGGAGTGAGGTACAGAACCTGAGTTATTCAGTTCACTATTATCTCAATTTTACCCAGTTGGAATCTATTCAAAATACTAACAATGACCCCAGTTGTGCAATGGGCTCCATGCAGAGGGACCTCTGTACACAAAAGCACAGGGCTGCAGACATATGCATCAGAAGGCAGGACTGGGAGAATATGGATGCACAAATGGGGAAGTTGTATGGCCTGTGTTATTCAGAAGATCCAGACTAAATGACCACAGTGGTCCCTCTGGCCTTGGAATCAATGAATATTTGTAACAAATGACACTTCTGGCTAGAAATTAGCAATGTGAATTTGTCTTATTAAATTTTTAAAGATCTCAGACTGGATACTGTTAGAAGACAACTTATTTAGTTTTGCAGTATTATCAATGGTAAATTCTGGAATTATATGCCCAGTTATAGCTATATATTTAAAAGACAATATTTCTATTTTGTCTTTTATTGTTCTAATGTAAAGTTTTCTTGAGGTTTTTTTCAAAGTTCTGAATGTTTTTTCTTTCCCTCCCCCTGCCAGGCTATTGTTGTTGAATCTTATGTGAAATGTGACCCTTCATTTAATTGTGTATTGAACAATGCATCTTTTAAAAATTTTGTATAAACTATATGTATTTTTAACTCTGGCTACAAGCCTTCCAAACAAATCATGGCACCCAACTGCTAGTGAAAGGAATGGGAATAGATCCCTAAAGTTATGTTAACATTATCTTCTTCCCTCTTTTATGGTACCTTAAAAGGCAACATTAAAGGTTGAAGTCCAAGTTTGTCATCCACTCCATGGCTTCTGATGACATGGAATGGGTTGCTGGTGATGTTTTCCAGTGAAGACTCAGAATTTCAGGTAGTCTTGGGACTAGTGACTAATGCATTGTAAAAAGTCTCCAGCTGACATATGACAACTTTTTGCAGTATTTCTTTGTCCCTTGAGAATGTGTTGAATGCTGATGTAATATCAGCAATAATTTTTAAAATGACAGTGAAGCAGCTTCTCATTTTGTCAGAGAGAGAGAGAGAGATCACTTTGGCAAAGGAATAGAGGTCACATTTTTCAATGCTAATAAAATGTATATTATAAAATAGAAAGTCTTTGGGCGTGCAGTTTTGCTTCTCTATTGAGATTGTTACCAATTTAAGAAGTGTTGGGAAATGCTTCATTATCAATTACAAAGAGAAAAAAAGGTGTTCCAAAGAGGCCATTGTAGAGAGTTTTACTCCTTCCCCACATACAAAACTACTGTAGCACACTTGCTTATGGTGCATAATAGCAACTATGCAAAGTCTCACCCATAGGGCAAACTGGAGACAAAAATGAAGCTTGAGGAATCTTGTCCAAAGTGCCCAATGAATGGAATTAGAGTATACTTTAGAATTCATGTAACAATACATGAAGGGTTCCCTGTAATAGGAATCTGCTTTTGCATCATTCTTGGAAGTGCTAGGGTTTTCAATCATTTCCAAGCCTTAGAGGCGGGCAAAAGGTTCCCCTGTCCCACCTATCCCTAAAGCAGTCTGCCTGCCAAATCCCTCTACAGACTTGTCTAGTGAACTACTCTGCTAAAGACAGAGCTGCTGAGGAAATCTCATTCTCAGGATTCCTTTCCTCCGATAGTTTTGCCCATTTCTGTCCTCCTTGCCAACTTGGTCTCTCTCTCTGGTACAAACAAGGTCTTCAGGGTGGCACTTTGAAGAAGGCTGTGGAATTCCCTTGTCTGATCCTAGAAAAGAATGCGGATGGCCAGAGATCTGTGTCTGACTGCAGCTAATGAAGCAGACAATGAGGCTCGCTTCAGCCCCAGGGTCTTTATTGGATTGCCCAGCCCTCAGGCAGCCATGGTGGCTGTAGTAGTTTCCAACAGGCCGCTGGACTCAGGCCTCTCTTTTCTCCAAGGAGAAAAATCTATCTACCTTCCTGGGGTCTCCATGAAAGAGAACCCAGAAAACCAACCAGAGCCATTCCTGATCCAGGAGAGACTCTTCCTCCTCCCCAAAAAGGGCTCAGAACATCACCAGGACTCCTCAGTTACCTAGGGCAGAGCCAAGCCCTTGACCTGCATCTTTCCAGTATCACAACAAGATCTGTCAGCTGCAGTACTGTCTGTGGAATGGCCATTGTGCCGGTACCAAGGTACACAACTGCAGCCCCAGTGTTGTCAGTACCAGCAATTCCACAGACTTACCAGGCAGCAACTGATTTGCTTAGCTTCTCTGTTCTCATGTGGTACATGACCACTTTTTAAAGTGGAGGGGCCCCTTGCTGTTCTTGGCCCATCTAGATCTGTTGCTGCCAATGTTGGTACCAGCTAGGAAGCTGACAAAAGATGTGCTCTTGATACCAGCTTCGGTGTCTTCTCCATGTCAGTACTGGGCTATTCTTCAACTTCAATGCCAGTATCTATGTTGGCACCCATAGCTCAGGTACCAGGGTGTTCCTCTGACAGGGTACCAATGGTGCTTCATGCTTTGGCACCAGTGTTGAAATCCTTCTTGGCACTGAGTCTTAATGCAATCTCCTCAAGGTCTCATGGGGCATTTCCAGTCCTGACTACCATGTTGACTTCAGTATTGCCCTCTTTAAACTGGGCTACAGGCAGATCAGGGAGTCTAGTGACTCTTTCTAGTTTGACTGTTCTGTTGCCCAATGACTATTTGAAGGACTCTTCGCAGTTGGGTTCTTCTACTTCACCATTTCCTCCTAAGCATCAGTCTAGTAAGTCTTCCAGACTACATCCAGAGGGAGAACATAGGTACTGAGAGTGGAGCCATTGTTATAGTAGAGACCGGTCATCACGGCCTGGTTCCTGCTGGCTTCCTGTGCCCTGAATGCTTCCTCAGTGGTCTTTTTGGAAACCATGGAGGGTTCCTTGGTCTCCAAGGTTCTCCTGATCATTGGCATGTTCGAGGACAAGATCATCAGACCATTCGGCCGGTTAACTTCCAGGGTCTCCTATGCTGGGATCACCTACAGATGTTGTTCCCACTCAGTCATCACTGCAGCAAAACTGCAGGAAGAGCCACTGGCTCCTGTTGCTTTATCATCTTCCTTGTTAGATGATTCCTTGGCCCAATATTCCTCCTTCCTCTTCTGGAGGATTTTAAGTCCTATCAAGACCTCCTAAGGAGGATGGTGCAACACTGGGTATTCAAACTGAGTTTGTCCAAGGAACTCTCACAAGCTTTTGGACAGTCTTTGGTTGTCAGTCTCCGCAATGGCAATGCTCCCTATAAACGAGGCTCTCCTGGAACCAGCAAAAACATTGTGGCACACACCAGCCTTTTTACCTCCTATGACTAAGCAGGTGAATAAGAGTTGATGTCCCTATACAAGGCATCAAATGTCTTTATTCCCACTCAGCCCCAAACTCCCTTGTGGTCATAAGACATTGTGACAGGGCAAGTTCAAAGAAAAAGAGGCCAAGAGGCTTGATTTGCTTGGGAGAAAGATTTATTCCACCTTGTCTCACCTAAGGCATGTAGCTAATCAGAAGGTGCTTTTATCAAAATATTACTTTAACTGGAAGACGTCTAAATTCACTGAGAAGCTTCTTGAAGATGCTTGAAGGGAGGAGTTCAAGGTGTTCCTGGAGGAAGGTTGCCTACTGGCCAAGACAATGCTCCAGTTAGTGCTTGACGTATTAGATGCTTCTTACAGGGTAATGGCCTTTGCAATAACAATAAGAAGGGTCTCTTAGTTACAAAATTCTGGTATAGCCCCCAACTTTCAACACACTCCAGAAGACCTTGCTTTTGATGAGCAGTCTCTGTTCTGTGAAAAAACTGATGAGATTTTTACACTCATTTAAGCACCCCCATATCACTTTACTATTGAGTGCAGGGGTGATGAAATGTTGTTATCCTCATTGTATGAGAAAAGGGTAGCAGAATTGTACTTAAGCATGTCCTGACTGATGGGGTCACCCTCAACTGAACTTCACTCGCTAAATGGGCGTAGGGATGCCAAATCCCAGGGAAATGGGGGAGAGGGTGGGAACAGGTATTCCTACCTGGTGGTGTGGACTCTGCGAAAGGAGTCCTTGACACCATTTCACCCTCCCCTCTCTACTGTTTAAAGAGAGAGCTGATTAGACTCAATTGAGAGTCCTTGTTTTGTTTAGTGATCGCTAGAGCTGAAATCACAGATAACCAGGTGCTGAGCCTTACATTGGCTGTGGGACAATGCTGTGAAAGAGACTGCACAGCCTGAACTTGCAGTGAGGTTCCCCAATACCCTCTGAAATCACTGAGAGCTGATTAACTGATGGAACCTCAGAATGTGATGCCAGAGCAGAGAATCGGTGTGCAGTAGCAGGGTGCAGTAGCGGTTGTTTTCCCACACTACTGGGTGGTGGCTTGAGTCAGTTCTGTTTTGTATTGTGAAGAGGAACCCCTAGATATTGAACCCAGCCCTTGTTGCTGTCGACTCCACTTGGCAGAAGGATTACAACACCTGCCAGGCTTTTCTCCCTCATATCAGGAGCTTGTCAGTCTAGATCCTGACCAACAATACGACTGTAATGTACTATGTGAACAGATGGCAGGGGCAGGGACTGGTCAGTCCAATCAGCTGTCAGGAAGCAGTGATGCTCTGGCACTTTTGCATCAAAAAAGATATTGTCCCCTCTGTTGCTCACTTATCTAGCTCCCAGAATCATTTGGCCGACAAGCTCAGCAGGAATTTTTCCAGGAATTGAGAACGGTCCCTAAAAACAGTGTGTTGAGGACCATCTTCAGGGCCTGGAGAAATTCCCCCTCTGGATCTATTCACAACAAAGGACAATGAGAAATGTCAGTTTTGTTCTTGCGCGGGTTATAGTCTAGACTGGCAGTCTGATGCTGTCAGGACCATGGCTAATGGATGCCTTTCCCCCTATTCCCGTAATCCCTCAGGTTGTCCTTAAATTGAAACAGAAGCATGCTAAAGTAATACCCATTGCGCCAGTGTGGTCAAGACCATGTTCATTCTCGGATCTTCAGTCTCTTGACCCAACCCCTGTGGCCTCTTCTGCATCTTCCAGACCCTCTGTCACAACATCACAGTGAAATACAGCATCCAAATCCAGTCCCTTCATATGTTGGATCTGAGATGAACACTGGCATTTTATCTAGAGAAAACAAAGCCCTTTTGAGTAACTCTTTGTTTCTTATGCTGACAGAATGAAAGGTCAAGCTATTTCAGTACAAACCATTTCCAGATGGATTACATCCTGCATCACAATCACAGATGAAATAGTGGATACCCCTCCTCCACACAGACTGGCCCTCTTAATAAGAGCTCAGGCTACTTCTATAGCGTTTTTAAGGCACATTCCCATGTTAGATATAAGTAGGGCTGCTACTTGGTCCTCTGTGCATACCTCCACCCAGCACCTCACTGTCATGACTACTTCAAGATTTGATGCGAACTTTGGGTAAGCAATCCTGCAGCCACTATTTAAATAGACACCGAGTCCCACCATATGATAGACCTGCTTGTCAGTCACTTGCGTGGAATACACGCCTGCAACCACTTGCAGAAAAAGCTCTTACTTATCTGCATTGCAACGGTTGTTCTTTGAGATGTGGGTGCAGACATGTATTCCACAACCTGCCCTCCATTCTCCCTACATCGGTGTTCAGCCATATCTTCCAGTGCAAAAGAACTGAGAGTGGGAGACTGGGGTGACGCTGCCCTTATATAGACTTGAGAGAGGCTACACGTAGGCTCGGGATGCTTGTCTTGCACAGCTATAGAAATCTCTCTGGGTCCAGTGCATGGGGTGTGCACACTCCTGAGTTGAATACGTGTCTACATCCACATCTTGAAGAACAACATTTACAATACAGGTAAGTAAACTTTTTTTCCTCGGCCCTAGCATATCTTGGCAGTAACCAGCCACCCTGCAATACCCTCCCATTCCTTAACATCTGCCACTACATGCAGATGACCAATATGTCCACTAGCTCAATGACTGCTCAAATGAACAGAATTTAGATAGCTACAAAAATTAACAAATTCTCATCATTAAATTTCAGAGTTAAGACTCCAACTGATAGGAACAGAAGCAGTTGGTACCTCTCAGGAGATTATCTTGGCAACCATAAAAGCTAGACAACTGTTTTAAATGTAAGTTTGCATCCTGCAGCTGAATTCTCAAATTGAAATTGAGGAAAACATGGTCCCTTGACTACTGTAATTATTATTGTTTGTTTATTTAATAATGCTCACAAGTTTGCCATGCCCCTCACACGTTAAAAGACAGTAATGGATTTTAAGATTCATGGATTTGAAGGTCAGAAGGGACCATTAGGTCATGCATTGTGACCTCCTGATTTATGCTGCAGATTGCTTACAATTTTATTGGTGAACTTGAGGGGCAGTGAGGATATGACATACAGAAGGAAAGGGAGGAGTGAGGAGAGAGACAGATTAGATACCATTATGCAAATACTCAATTTGAACTACCATGTCACATGCCTGCTTAATGATTAGGGCTTTAGTCTCTCAAATGTGCCAGTTCTAATTTTCATACTAAATGACACATTGTGGCCTTGAGTGTGCACCAGCAATGCTGCCATTGAAACAGCTGTCATTAGAGCAGCCACTGAAGCCAGTGTATATCTAAAGGAGTTAGGTGTGTGCATCCAAGGACAGAATTTACTCATTCAATTTTGAAAAGTTACACTAGAATAAGGAGTTACTGAAAAAACTTGAGAAATGGGAATTGACTGACTTGCCTAGACAGTCTCTACAGTTTTTTTTCTTAAAGTTGTGCTGACATATTATGAAAGACTTGATGTATGAGAGAGAGAGCTGGAGGAATACTATATTAATATTTATAATATAATAATATTTATGATTGGCAAAGATGAGCAATTTGGTATATATTTTGCATGCAAAATTTGCTGAGATTAGCTCATTCATTGCTTTATTCTTTCCCTCTTCTTTTTATTTTTATAATTGTCTTCACTATGGACCTTTTTTTTTTTTTCTGTTTAAGGACCTGATGCAATAAAAAAGATGAATTGGTTCATTGATGCAGGATTTGTGCACAAAAACAATGTAAGATGCACAGACACACAATAACAATATGTACTATAAGCTCTTTGGAAAAATCAGGATTTATCTTATCCTGATTTACAATAGGAATTTACAGTAGGCGCTCCTAGAACTAACAAGGAAGAGGAAACTAATGGACTTTTTGAATAATAAGGTATACTTCATTTCAAAAGAAGACACAAATCACAGTTTCTCATGCTTCTTAGTTTCCATTGTGCAGTAAATTGTGTCTATAACTGAAGAGCTAGCTACCACCAAAGAGAACTCTTTTGATGTACTTCAAGTGTGTGACCATAAATAATTAAACAAATTTTCATCCTATCAAAACAGCCCTAATTAATTCACCTATCAGAAAATGGAGATCTGTGACTGGACGTTTTGCTGACATACTTAGTATTTCTGTTGTATGAAATCGAGACCGAGATGTGCACATATCGTAAGTTTCAGAATGTTGTTGATAGAAAGTACATTGCCATCTGCAGCTCATCTAAGAAGGAAATCTAACAAGTTACCTGTACAGAAATTCAGATCGTGATGAGGGGAGAGTGAGTGTGGAATCCAGATCTTTCCACTTCTGTCAGAAATGTACAAAAAACTCCAGCAAAATGATGTGACTAATCACCTGTTCTCATTGTTGGGATGCTCCTCCTGGGCAGCTGTTCCAGAATGAGTGGTTAGTGTAGATATTGGACTTTATCAATGATTCTTTTGAAATCACTAAAATCAATAGGCGTTAGACACCTAGGTGCACCTTTGGGATTTTCAAAAGTACCTATCTGCATCAATAGATACCTAAATACCTTTAAAAATATGTCCCTAAACATCTAAGTAACATTTGAAAATGAGACTTAAGACTCCTAAGTCACTTTAGATACTTTTGAAAATTGAACCTCTCACTCATATTGGTCTTGTTTCAGCTGTGATAATAATTCTTATCCCATGTCTACACTGGAGATTTGCTCCAATTGCAACCACTGGTGATTAGCCATTAGTTTAGCTTCAGCAGTACAACCCCTAACTTAAACAAGGAAAGCCATTATGTGCTCCATGAGGGTTTACTTTGTTTGAAACTGGAATAAGTGCTACCAGCACAAATGGTGGTTTTGCCTGTCTGTGCTAGGGGTTGTACTGCTGCACCTAACCTGGCTGTTGGCTGTAATTGGAACAAGTATTTAGTACAGACAATGCCTCAGAATAATAGTTGAAACAAGCCCTTTAACTCTCTACAGACACCACGCACAGCAAGGTTATCTGTTTTTCGTTCTGTTATGTCTGAAGAAGGCATAGTGTTCCAATGCCATGCAGGGGAAAAGATGCATACTTTAAAAAAAAATACAGCTGAACTGGAAAAAATGATAATTCTCTCTCCCATAAGGAGAGAAGAAAATAGAACAAATGAAATGCAGAAAAACAGGAAATAAATTCAACATGTATTGTCTCTATTGTTAGCTTCTCTGTTGCCTTTACCTACTTGCCTCTTAGTGGAAGGTAAATATTTAAAAACATCTTTTAACTACGTCTCTGGTATAAATTATAGTGTATTCTCCTGAAATGGAATAGACACAGTCAATTAGAGTGCAACAATGCTGTACCATTAATGATTTATATAGCTCTAAATTTTTTTCCCAGTTGTGTAACTTCTTGTGCTCTGATTGGTTTGAGTTTCTGATTTACATAGTCACTGTATGGTTATTATAGAGTTGATTGAATTAATCATGAATAATACTGAATGCAAATATCCCTTTTTTTCTTCTCTGCTGATTGTTTACATGTAGATCCTGATTTTTGCAAATATCTTCACTGTCTTTAAGTATTTGCCAAATAGTTTATGCAAATTTTTATTAGGTTCTAATCCTGCAACACGTGCTTCTGGCCGGGGGAACCCCGTACTAGTTTGTAGAGTGTGATTGGTCACCTAAATCATCTGTTTTTTTTAAACCCCCTTTGATAGGATGACTGAAACTTTTTTTTAAAGACAATAATAATAGCAATTAACACAATACAGATTTTGTGTTGTATAATTTTAATACTAAATGCGAGACGTTTTGGGAATTCATGAAACATTATCTGGAATTACTGGCAGCCACCCAGTTATTTAACAGCCAGTAACACTGGCAGAAATCTCACCACTTACATTCATAAAAATGTTAAAGAATCAGTTTTTGTATTACTCAACCAGCTCTAGTTGTTTCTCAATAACAGTACTGTATGCAAATCCTTGAACTCTGATTCGCTAAAAGCCATTATCAGTCTAGTGAATTACAAGGATTTGTGTGTATAGTTTTCATTAATCATAATGGAGGGACATGTATGTCTCTCTGTTCTGGCTCTATAAATCACTCTGTTCTGGTTGGCTCCTGTGCCCAGAATTTTCAAGCTGTTTTCCAGCAGAGGTGCTGTCTTGGCTTCTCTTTCCTTTCAGATGAAGTGAAAAAAGGCCAAAATGTACATGAGAGAAGAAAAATTTGCCAGAAAATATAGCACTGGAGCTGTGAAATTTCTGGAAGTGATTTCTTTAAAACAATTGTAACCTTTAAATAATTTTCCCTCCTTCCTCCCCTCCCTCTTTCTTTTCCACACCCACTTTACAGGGCAGCAATACTTTGGTCCCCTGAATCACTCCTGAATATTCTGTATAGGTTATACTGAAAGAATCCCTAAAGGGGACCAAAGGTTCCCCTGATGTGGGGGAATTCTTGGGGGCGGGGGACGCTATTTCCTCCTCATCTCCTCTGCAGAGAGAGCATAGCCAACTAGGGAGTGGTGAGACAGGGCCAGTGTACATGGCACTCTCCCTGACCATCGACGAGCACAGAGGTTCCTAGGTTGCTTGAAGCTGAAATGGTTGTCAGCAGTCCTGGGATCATGGGAGGCAGAAAGTTGTGCTTAGATCCATGTTCTTCTCTGTTCTCTTCAACTGCATGTGAGCTTGCCACAGCTGTGGATTCAGTGCAGTATACACAACAATGTTGTAGTTATTTTATGCTCAGGAGTTTTACAGACCTGTATGAGGAGCAAGGGGGCAGGAATGGAGAAGGTTATTTTAAAAAAAAAGGGTAGGAGAAAGAGATAGGGAGAAAGAAAGAGAGAGGGACGTAAGAACCATAAGCATTCATTTTTTGTTTTGTTTTTAGAGTTATTTACCATTAAAAGAAGTTTAAGAGACCAGTTGGATGTTTTGAAGTTTGTTCCTGTAATACATGACTATTGACCATAATAGTTGAATGTAATAACTAGTAGGTGTTTCTTGTTAATTCAGTAATAATAGTTTCTTTGACTAATAAAATCCAACTCTTTGGGAGTTACTTGGTCCAGGATAAAATTATCTTGTTAGTAGGAAGCTGTCTTAAGCTTTTATGATAACACAGTTTTAGGTGTATGGATCATACACAGTAGGCATAAACTGGTTCATTTAGTATGAATATTTTTTGTTACTTTATTACTTTACACATCTGACATAAAAGGGTGATTACAATGGAATGTCCCAGAAAAAAAAAATTGCTATTGAACTATCTCTTTCCTAGTGGTTGAGATTCCAGTTACCAACCCTGAAGGTAAAAGGAAATCTAATTCTTATGCCTGATTTGCTTTGGCTCCTTCAAAGAGGAAGCCATTAACCTTGATGGAGCATTTCATGATGCCAATTTACACTTGACAAAAATAGCTTGGTATATTTTTTGACTCCACAATAGAGGGGCTGTGCTGGCTGATGAATGGCCTTTTCAGGCAGGACACAAGTGGGTAGCCCTTACACTGCACAATTGGCTGTAACTATCTAGTTTGTTCATTGTCCTTCCAAGAAGACTGATGAATCTCGCTGACATCAATGACCATTTTATAATTAGGAAAATGTTAAAATGACAGGCCACCTGGAAAATATCTGACAGCTTTCTGTTGATGTAGTAGAATTGTCTTGCTGTGAAAATTGTAGTGAATTTAGTATAGAAATTGTTCCATGTAGTCCACTGTGACAATATCCCCAAGCCCCCATATTCACCAATGTCACGTAATTATGATGTGTTCTGTACAAAGTACATCTTGTTTGGTATTATTTTAAAAGTATTGATCTGCTAAACATTGATATCTTGTCAGATTGTATGTGCTACCATCGTATGTGAAATTATGAAACGTTGAATATTCTATTCCAACGTGTTGCAGGGCGAGACACACCAACAGCCTTTCAGGCACGGCAGTGGAATGGCCAGACAGCGTTAATGTAGATTCCACAAACAGGAATCACATTAGCAATGGGGTTTGACTGACCAATGAGGACAATCCCCCAGGTCACAAGCCCGATTGTTCTAGCAAACTGAAACAGACTATAAAAGGGGGAGCATGACATCATCACTTGGTTCCACTCCCATGCAACTGAGCACCTGAAGAGTCTGGAAAACAAAAGGACTTTGAAGGTGGGAGGGGAGTCCCAGGCAGGGAAAGTCGTCCAGCCTGCATTTAAGAAACTGCTTGTACCAGCTAAATCTTGTTAGTGTGTAGAACTTAGATTACGATGTTATGTTTAAAAATAGTTACCAAAGAAAATAATCTACACTTGCCACTTATAATCACTTACAATCTATTTTTCTGTAGTTAATAAACTTGTTTAATATTTTATCTTAAACAGTGTGTGTTTGAGTTTAGACGAACTCTGCCAGTAACAAAAGCTGGTGCACGTTCCTTCCACTTTGAGGGAAGGACGGACTGGATAATAATCTTCACCGGTCAAGCTTTTTGACCAGGGCTCGATGGTAGATTTCCTGGGGTCCCGGGCTGGGGAGCCAGCTGAAGCATGTCTATTGTTGGTTTGTGAGTGGCTGGAAAACATCCATTGAGCTAAGAAGGGTGTGGTCCCTGCCTATGGAGGGCTGTGTAAGTGCAGTACCTTTCAGAGGTTTGTGGCTTGTCACAGCATCACAGTGTGAGAGGGAGTCCAAGCTGATGAGAGAGAAGGCTCAGTGGTATCCCAGCTACCAGGCGATACCTCAGGGGTTCTGCATACTGTCACATCTATATTTTAGTTACTCTTCTGGGGGGGGGAGGGAGGGATTATAGGAGACATTACAATGTCACTTTGTCATTCAGTTATTTTTAAAAATTCAGAAGGTTTTCTACAGTTTGGAAGATTTTGATCATTATTTAAAAAATGATGGAAAACCACAAACAGCCTTTCTCTTTCAATTTCAGATCTTTTTTCTTCGATAACTAGCTATCTTTTTCTCTAGATATAATTTGTGTTGTGCCTTTATATGCATCACCCACAAGCTGGCTGTCCTCTCCGTGTCTCTCCCATGCTATGGAACACTAAAAAGCCAGGCTTGTTTCAGCATCTGTACTGAAGTGATGAGCCCATACAGTGTTTTATGAGTGGGAAATCATTTGGATGCTTTGTGTTATCACATCAGTTTCTGGTCTCATAGCAAACAGAAATTTTTGCTGATAATACCAAGGATATTACATGAACCTGACTGAGACAGTAAGTCCCTTGACTGCATGTAAACAGCAGAAGAAACTGAAGGCTTCACTGATGCTGGAAACGGCTCAGCACATATTACATTCCTTTGCCTGGTAACTAGGCCTCACACACCTCTGGTATTTAGACTCATCTCGTACTTGCACTGACCATAGCCAGCTTTCTAGGCAGGACTCTGTTGGGTCTCTAACCTTTGACTAGTGTTTAAGTCTAGTATCTTTCTCCTATTCCTTTTGAGTGTTACCCATAACTGATAATGGAAGCCCTGGAAATTTCTGGTGCATTTATTTTATCTACCTGTTGGATCTTGTCATTAACTTAGAATGTAAGTCCTGTAAGGCAGGAGTTGGTTTTTTTTACTACATGTTTGTATAACACCTAGCATTGTAGGGCCCTATTCCCTGATTGGAGCACCTGGGTGCTTCTATACACTATCTAGTATGTTAACCTGCTGTCCTTCACTGTAGAATGAGTGCCTTCCATAGACAGTAGATTGCCTAGAGGACATCCGAGTATCTGTCACATTTCCGTTTTCAAGTTATAGAAAATACTATAGATGTGTTTTGTTTTTTTTATGAGGAGCGGGGGGAAAAAGGATAGTGGATGGTGTAAATGTTGTTATTCCTAAGTGGAAAACCTATCAAATAGGAAGGTTTTGCAGCCTTTTCTAAAGTCTGGATTCAGTTAGTTTTGGGGGAAATTCATTCTACATCCAGATCCCCACAACTGAGACTGCATTGCCTCTATCTCTGCTGTGCTTTGTACAGGACTTTGTGCTCTGCAGAGGTGTGCAACTGTTTTAGTGGTTAGTAGATGGAAAGGCAATCTCTGGTAGCTGGGATCTGATCCATTCATTACTTTGAAGATTTGGACCAAGGCTATAAACTGGCAGTGGATGCAGATTGGGAGCCAAATGATTTTAAAAAAAAAATGGGGTGGTGATGATGATAGTGGATGGGAAAATTCTTTTACCTTTCTTGCAATTTTTTGTACTTTTTAAAAAAAATATAATTTTATGTCAGTTATCACACACAAGGGGTTGGTACCAGCTGTTTAGTGCCTGATGCAGCTCATGGGACCAGAAAGGTGGCCCTTGATCCTCAGGTTGCAGGGGACTGGTTTGGTCTCCAGGCCTAACATAGAGTAGCCTCAAGGCTGAATGTTGTGCAGCTACAGCATTCCTCAAGGGAGCTGTTATGCAGCCCTGGGTCTCTGGAGCACAGAAGCATTCTGACCTGGCCTATGTTGCTGATTAAACCCACAGCTATTTCAAGCCAAGAGCTCATCTCAAGCTAGCATTTTCTAGTAAAACCGTCTTTAGAAGGAGTTATAATCATCTAACTGAATGATGTGACCTGAACTTTTGAAAGCCATGTGCTTTTCAATACAAAAAAACCCTGTCTTAAGATACATAATGGATTTTTTACTTTTCTGATCTTCTTCTCCTAAATGAATGATGAATTTATGGCCTACAATTTCCATGCTACAGCTGTAGTGTGACAATATCACAACTCTCTTTCTCATTCTCTCACCTGTCTTCTCCCCTTCTTCTACTTTTATCTTCCATTTTACCCCAGTACCCTCCCTTTAATTTTCTGTCTGGTCATCTGCTCTTTTCTGTTTCTTTGTTGTTCTTGGTGTTCAGTTTTACAACATACTCCCCACTCCCTAATAGTTGAAAGGGCTTTTATGAGTGCAAGTTCATTGCTGTGGAAGAATCTATGGAGTACTGCCAGGTATTTACAAGAAGGAAAATTGTTGTGTGACATTAAAATTAGAAAAGAAACCAAGGTTTTGTTGTGCTCATTATTTTTATGGCCATGGGAAATCATTGTCAAAATATTATTTGGCTTAAAAATAATATATTTAGGACTAATTAGGTAATTTCATTTTACATCCCATTCAGATGTAAACATGTCAGCTTTCATGCAGGTGATTGAGAGGATGACAATTTGGTGGAAGTCATGGAACAGCTTAAACCATCAGCCGAATCTCTGGAGATGATGTATGAATACCAAGCAATGTTTTCATGTTGCAGTAAGAACAGAAGTAGGCCATATGGGACACAGCTAGGATTATCACTGGTGGTACTTCTGGCACAGGAAATGTACATGTGCTATAATTAGGTCATGCCCCTTATCCAATTTATAGCACAAAATTATCTGACCCTGGCACTTACTTCAGTGCACCTAAGGGGGAACGATCTGGCCTGGCATCTGGCATTGGTTTTAAATCTTAAAATTAAAGACTTGGTAGTCTATGGAAAAAGCATTGTTTCCAGCAGATCTGCACGGTCTGCACTGCCTTTCCTGAGACAGTCTGCAGTTCCTGACAGATCTACATTAATTATTAAGGAAAACAGGGAACTGGCATTTAAATTTAAAAAAAAAATCTTATTAAAGGTTTGTGAGTGACCTGCCTTACATTAGATATTCTTAGCAGAGATTCTCCTAGTAAGATATTTAAGTCTGCATTTTGGTCTGAAGGCCACTATCGAATTAAAATATGGGACTGATATTGTACCATCCTCAGATTAAGGATGATGCTAATGAAGTTCAAATACACAGGGAAATTGGCACAGCAAGAGCTAGATGGGAATAATCCAAAGGCATTGTAGCTGGACAACTGTGAAAGGTATATGTGAAAGGTGCGACACATGTTTATACCTGTTTGATTTTCTGGATCCTCAGCCAATATGGAGTCCCACTAGTCATGAGATACTTGATTGACTTGAGAGTTAGCCCCGTTATAGGATTGACTGATAAAGATTAGTTTAATGGGAGAAGCAAAAAATGTATGCTTACATTGGCAAAAGATTTTGCCCTTAGTTCTAGTAATAATGCAGTAATCTAGGATTAAGCAGATTTAAATTTTCATTACCATAAAAAAAGTTGATAGATGTATAATAAATATTTTAGTGCTTATTCTGTTCCAGCAATTAATATGGCATTTATCCTGTTTAGTGCCCAACTGGTCATGATTTGGGTTTTTTTTTTTTTTACATGCCATTATATTACACTGCAGCTGCACATGTCAATTATTGGCTAACACAGTAATATATTATGCCCTTTTAAGATGATTAAACCATTGGAGAAATGCACTTGACAAGTAGCTTAAGTGATTTCTAACATTAGGAAGCCCTTTTATGTCAGCCTTCTTGTAAAGGGAGTGTGGTAGTGTTTTAAGTAGTGCAGTATGTTCTGTGAGTTTGGTGCAGTGCAGTAAGCTTGTATAATATTAGCACTGTCTTGATGTTAGGTTTGGATCTTAGCACCACTTGGAAAGGTGGATTTTTTTTTTTTTTAAACGTTGCATCAACTACTAATTTCAGTTACATTATTGCTATTAAGCCCACTTTTCCTGGAGTTCCATTTTTTTTTATCTAGGTACTTATAGAATATTGAGGAAACTTTCTGCTGACCCTGGGAAGTCTTGACCTATAGGTCCAGTGTTATGTAATTTCCTCATAGTAGATACGCCATGAGAGATTGGTTTTGGGTCTGCAAATCATCAATTTGATATTTGTCTTGCAAACCAATACCAGGGCTGGGTCTGTTATCCAGACCACCAGAGTCTGTAGTATAACAGAATGGAATTTTTGCCGTCCCCATCTCCCCCGGGTATGTGTGTGTGCGCTCATGAGCATGCACGCACGCGCGTGCACACGCACACACACACACACACACAGGAAATATGCAGAAAACACATGCAAGAAATTCTCCCATCACTACTTCTTTCTCACTTGGACTTCAAAAAAAGTTTCTCCAACTCTAGTAGTAGTGGAGTCTCATAATAATCCTTTCTGTTTACTCATATAGAAGCAATTGAATTTACAAATCTGTTTCCTCCTGAAGGTATTTCTTATATCTGCCAATTTTAACCTTATTTTTGGAAGGAAGGCATTTATTTCAGATGTTAGGGGTAAAAATGAATAATTTCATTTGTGTATATGGACAGAATAATATATATTTTATCAGACTGATTTCAGAAGTGAGGCACCTCAGCCAAAATGAACATTTACCTATCTCTTCCCTACCCACTTTGGTGTGTTGTGATCATTAGAGGATGTCTTCAAAGTGCTTTGAATGTAAAAAATACTCAGTGCTAAGTATTATTAGAGCAATATGCCGCCAGGGTGTGTATTGCTGAACTATTGGGACACACTTTGGCTATGTCCCACCAATTGAGAAATGCACCTGTAGTGCACTAATGCATACCTTGGAATGCTATATTTTTCCTGGAGGCTGAATTATTCATTTACATTTTTCAGTCTTTCTAAAAGCAATTTTGTAGAATTTATGCAACACATCCTTCTGTTAGTAGTAAAATGATGATAAGAGAAAAGTGAGGACAGGTTCTAACTAAGATTCTCTCCAATATTTTGAATATGTTGTCACATTAATTTAACTCCCCCAACTTTAGATTCTCTGGACTTAGAAACCCCACATCTTCCACCCCATGTGTCCCATGAGCCTGAATGTCCCATTCAGCAACAACTATGGTCCAGCAACAACTCTGAATACTGTTTCTATTGGGAATAAAAATTAGGCTTCTAATTTTAGCTTTTCAGTAAAAAGCAAGACTTGAGATTTGGTTGTTAAAGCAAAAACTGCTGATGAAAAGGCATTTGGGCCGAGGGGAAATAGATTTAATCTGTGTCTTCTATCTTCCCCTCACTTGCCTTATCTGCCATGCCTTTTGCCCAGCCCTTTCACTCCCTCACTAAATTTCTAAGAAATGGAATTTGGAGCCTTAAACTAGTTCAGGTCTGTCAGGTCTCATGCAGTATGACTCCAAGGTTATATCTACACAGCAATTAAGATGTGATTGTAGTGTGGGTAGGCATAATTGCACTGGCTTTAATCTAGCACAGGTGACAATAGTTGTGAAGATGTGCTGGCACAGACTTGAGCTCAGGCTAGCAACCCGAGTACATGCCTGTTGGGACCCTGGGTGTGTACTTGTTAGTTCACGCATGGGTCAGTAACCTTTCAGAAGGTGCATGCCAAGTCTTCCATCACCTTGGTGATCTTTTCCATCACCAAGTTAAGGTGAGATTAATGATCCATGTCTTTGTCCCTGTAGTCTTCGTATCTTTGCTAACTAGGTCATTTGTCTAACCTTTTTCTAATTCTTACCAAGTGTGTGTCCACACTAAAGTGTATTCTTACCTCGTGTTAGCTAACATATATGGTAACTAGCATGAAATGAAACGCTAGTGAACACAAGGCAGTATGTAGCATTTACACATTTTATCAGGTCAAGATAAAGACGTGGGGGGGGGGGAAGCCTAGGCTTTACCTTGACTTCTTAACACATGTTTAGACTAAAACTGCCATATCTTTATTAGGATTTTATTTTGTGTTGGTTACTACCTGTTATCTAACTGGAGGTAAGACAACATCTCTTTTCCTGGTGAAGAAAAGACCTTAGAAGTGGTATTGGCTTCATGACCTCAGAGCTCTGGATTACCATAGATAGGTATCAGCCTCATGACCTCAGAGATCGGAAACGGCTGGTACCTAGTCATTCACCATACCAGTACCTCTGACGCTACTATCTCATTCTCCAGAATCTGTTTTCATATTTTTTAAAGGAAGCGTCTAGTTGCTTTGGTTGTGAAGAAAACCTCAACAATGTGAGCAGAGAAGAATGTGCAGAGAGCCTGGAATGATAGCTAACTGCCCCCTTCATCTCAGTAAGGTGTTAACTCATGACTTGTGATGATAATTTAAATGTATTTCATTCCTCATATAAGAAAGGAGAGGAAGGATCACAGATCTGTACAATTTACTATGTGTGACATATAATTTTTGTGCCACAAGTGGCTGGCATCTGAGAGAAACCACCACTTTTGTTTTCTCCAATCAAAAGGGAGCCATGCTCAAGAAGCCCAGTGAAGATCAGAGTACACAGAACCATATTTTGAGTATCCATAATCTACTGTGAGCAGCATCTCATTCTGGCAACTCACATGGGCGAAGCATATTTTGTGGGCAGAGCTTTGAAGAGTATCAGCAATTTTTTTCCCCATTTTGATGATGCATAGACAGAATAATAGAATTTACATATGGTAGGAACCTATTGGATCACTTATTCCATCACCGTACCAGCATTGTTCTCAGTAAGGAGTTCTGTTACTTTGAATGTCATTTTTCTGTTGTGGAAGGGTTGTCAGTCATGTTAATAGATACACAGGATCATCATAGCTAGATTTTTATATAGAGATCTGTAGACAGGAATCCCATACATATGGAAAATTGTCATATTGCATAGTTTTCATGCTGTGTCCTCTTGGGTGAAAAGATGACATCTCAGCTGAGGAGTAATGTAAGTTTGCCTTGTAGTCCTTCTTTATTTCTTTCTCCTAGCATTATAATTTTGACACACTTCCTGTTTCTGCAGGTATAGTCTCTGCTCATTGGATTCTCAGGGAAGTCATGCCCATATAAGGCTCGCTCCTTTCCTTGATTTCTCTTAGATGTTTCCATGTTTTACAGGGTTCACTCACAGCTAGTGATGCCTCCTCTGGGCCATCCTGGGGATTAGCTCTGGCCAGGTGGTGTTCCCTCCTCTGGCAGTGTCTCTCCCCTGCAGAACTCCAAGAACCACAGCCTCTTCTTTGTGACTCAGCCCTCTGGCCAGGTCACTACATGACTTCCCTTCCAGGGAGGTAACAAAGTCTTTCAAGAACAAATTGTTCCAGCAGTCTGCTAATCTCTGCCTGGTCTGTGCCATGTCCCCAGTGGCTGGCAGGGGAACCTGGGCCCACCCTCTATTCCAAGTTCCAGCTCAGGAGCTCTCCAATCAGCAGCCATGATCTGCACTTCCATTCCTTGTTGCTCTTCCCCTGAGTCGTCTCCTATCTTCCTGGCTTCCCCCCCTCTGGCCAGCTTCCCATCTCCCTCTTCTCAGGGAGTATCTGTGGACTACCCTTGATAGTCCTGAACACACTTCCTTCCTCCCAGAGAGTGACAGCAGCTTACTTCCCTGCAGCCCCCTTCTGTTGCCAGCTACCTGGTTTTATACAGGCCCCTCCTGTTACTGTCCAGCTGAGCCTCCTGTCTGATTAATCAATCCCTGCTCCCTGGCTTCTCCTCCAGATGCAGCCCATGGAGTTAATTTGTCCGCCTGGCCATCTTAACCTCTTCAAGTTCTGTGTGGGGTGTGCAACCCATCACACTATCATTGCTGATTCACTTGTCAGATCCCATTCATTTGGAATTCATGAAGTGAAGGAGCAGAAATACTATATATTTTTTTATACCCTGGAAATTGTTTTATGCATTCAATCACATCCATTTGGAACAAGCTACGATAGAATGGGTGTGAATGTGTTCACATTTTTAAGCTGTACTACTGAAGCTTTCCTATCTTCTGCTTAAGTACATATTCCTTAAATGTTTCTTACATATTCCTTGGCACTTGTATAGTGCTTTTTCATTTTCAAGGAATTTACAAGCATTCACTAGTTTAAGTTTAAAACTAGTTGAAGTTATTCAAGTTGGGAAACAAATTAATACATGCATCTACACAGATAAGAGTTAACATGCAGTTCTGGAAACATCAGTTGACCACAGGATGCAATAGCTTCTGTGATAAGGTATGGCCAAGTGGCTATGAGAGAGTCACTGAAGACGGATATGTAAGACTCAGATTGGTCAGAACCCTGTTCCTGGCCAGCTGGGAAGGGATAACCATGAGACCACCTGTAGCTAATTAAGGGCCTGCCTAAGATCTATTAAAAGCCCTTGCTCCAGTCAGAGGGCTGAGAGAGTTTGGAGAGCAAGGAGCTGAAGGAAGCAGAGTTGAAAAAACCAAAACCAGAAGTGGACTAGGGGACAGAACCATGGTAGGGGAAAGTTGCCACTACCAGGAGGGTGACTATTAGAGTCCGGGAGGACAGCGTGGGGAAGCAGCCCAGGGAAAAGACTGTAGCAGTTTATGTGAGCCAGCAGTGGGAGGCTGCTGCCATCAGGGTCCTGGGCTGGTGTCAGAAGTAGAGAGCGGGCTCGGACACCCCCCCACCAGTCGCAGCTGGGACAGCCAAAGCTCTCCCCAGAGAGGGGTGAAGACCCCACAGGCCCCAGCCGGGACTATAGGCTATGGCGTGGGCTGACCGCTGAGAGAAGCGCCAGACCCAGGGGCACTGGGTGGACGCCCCATGAAGTGCCACACCACACTTCCTAGAAGAATGGAACACAGGAAGCAACAACATTCATTATGGGAAATAGATTGGTGCTGCCTATATGTGATACAAAAGTCTGCAACTTCACTATTCTTAATTTGTACAAAGATATGGAGAAAAACAATTACCAGATAACGTTTCTATTTGGGGAAATAACAGTTCACTGAGAAATGGATCACTAAGTTTTTGCTTTCTGGCTACCTACTATCTACAGCTTTTAGCAATTAGTTTCACATTTCCTCTCCTTTTACAGGTATTTGCAATAACAAGTGTAGAATAATTTAGGACCATATTTAAGCACTAGTTTATAATAATATAAGTTTAGGAAATGGATGAAATTTCTGCCTGAAAAGAACTGATAGAAGTTGCTCAGAACTCTTGCTATATCTGGGAATCTGGTTTGGATTTCCTGAGATTAGTGTCTGGCATGCAATCCCCCAGAGAACTGTGTGTGGTGGAAAGATGCTATCAAATCTCCTGCAATTTAATTTAATTTCCTGCATTTGGATTCTTTTGTTTCTCTGCATTTTATGTATCAGTATTATTATCCCTGTGTGTTTTTAATGCATTTCTGTGCAAAGCACCAGAAATAGGAGCTCCAAGAAAAAGAGAAGTTATGTTATTGGGTGGCTCAGTGAGTCAGCTGGATAAGCCATGGGACCCTATCTCCTCCTGCAAGACATTGCTTGGAAACACCACATTCCTTCCTCTCAATGAATATAACAGTCCTGTGTAAAATGTAGCTCTTTTTCCTAGCAAGGGTACTAGTGTCATCTGTATTCTTGCCAGAGCCCTAACAATTCACTCATTTTCATGTATGTATAGTATAGCATAGTTTGGCAGTTGGAGTAAGTGGCTAGGAGTCAGCACTCTTCCATTCTAGTCCAAGCTCGGTCACTGACTCACTAGCTGACCTTGGAGTAGTCACTTAATCTCTCTGTGTTTTACTTTACACATCCTTAAAATTAGTATAACAACATCTACATGCCTTACAAGAGTGTTTAAAAGTACACCAAGTTTTGATGATACTATATATATGCATGGGACTTCCTGCTGAAGAACAGATAAACTCTCTTGTGTGCTTATTAGTAAGCCAACAGCAATGCTCCTTAATTGGCTTGATATCATACTAATGAGCACAAGATATTCCTTCCTTCACTTGCTTTACTATAGGAGCTGACAGTACTGGTTTTAGATCTCCACTAAGCTTTGCTAGTATCAAGGATCAGACCCAGTGATGTAACATTTTTATGGATTTGATTTTATCCATTTGCATGTTTTTATAAACTTCTAGCAACAGGTTTATCAGAAATAATATGCCTAGAAAGTTTTTGCAGACTGCCTTCACCAAAAGTTGTCATTTCCACCCATAGAGAAAATTTTTTTCAAAATTGCCTGAGTCCCATTGCCTTTCAGGCGCTTAAGGGCCAGTTTTTTAAATGCCTATGGGAGTTAGGTGCTTAGGTGTTTTTGAAAATCTTTCTAGGTGCCTATCTTTATCCTTAAGTACATAAATACCTTTTAAAATCTGACCTTAAATGCCTACGTGATGTTTGAAAATGGGACTTAGGCTCCTAAGTCATTTAAGCACTTCTGAAAAATTTACCCCTGGTTGTGGCATTTGTTGGCATTAAAAGTGCAAAAAACAAAACCAAACAAAGTATACATTTTCAATATCCATCTAGAATCATAGGCATGTAGGACTGGAATGTACCTGAATAGGTCATCTAGTCCAGTCCCCTTCACTGAAGCAGGCCTCAGACCATCCATGACAGGTGTTTGTCTAACCAGTTCTTATGAACCTACATTGACTTTGTTCCAGTGCTTAAATACCCCTACAATTAGGAAGTTTTTCCTAATATCTAACCTAAATCTCCCTTCTGCAATTTAAGCCCATTGTTTCTTGCCCTGTCCTCAGTAGATAAGGAGAACAGTTTATCGCCTTCCTCTTTATGATAACATTTTTTCCACGCATGAAGGCTGTTATATCCCCCCCCCTCCCCAGGTCTTCTCTTCTCTAGACTAAACAAACTCAATTTTTTCAATCTTTTCTCACAAGTCAAGTTTTCTAGCCCTCTAATTATTTTTGTTGCCCTCCTCTCGACTTTCTCCAATTTGTCCATATCTTTCCTGAAGTATGGTGCGCAGAATTGGACACAATACTCCAGCTGAGGCCTTATCAGTGCTAAATAGAGTGGCAGGATTATTTCCTGTGTTTTGTTTACAACACTCCTGCTAATACATCCCCAAATGATGTTTGTTTTTTCACATTGTTGACTCATTTGTTTGTAATTGACTATAACCCCCAGTTCCTATTCTGCAGTACTCCATGCTAAGCAGTTATTTCCCATTTTCATTTGAGCAATTGATTATTCCTTCCTGTCATAGTTTTGCATTTGTCCTTATTGAATTTCATCCTGTTTATTTCAGACCACTTCTCCAGTTTGCCAAAATCATTTAGGATTCTGATCCTGTCCTCCAAAGCCCTTGCAACTCCTCCCAACTTGGAATTGTCTGCAAACTTTATAAGTGTACTTTCTCCGCCATTATCCAAATCCTTTATGAAGACATTGATTAGAATTGGACCCAGGACAGATCCGTCTGGACCCCATTTGATATGCCCTTCCAATTTGATTGTGACCCATTGATAACTACACTTTGAGTTTGGTTTTCCAGCCAGCTGTGCACCCACCTTATAGTAGGTTTGTTTAGGCTGTAGTTCCCTAGTTTGCTTATGAGAAGGTCATGTCAGACAGTATCAAAAGCTTTACTAAAGTCAAGATGTATCACATCTACTTTTCACCTTTTCTACAAGGCTTGTTAGCCAGTCCAAAAAGGATATTAGGTTGGTGCTTACAAACTGACTGTTTGTTTGTTCCATTATCTTTTTGGGTACCAAAGTTAAGCTGACTAGTCTGTAATTCCCTGGGTTGTCTTTATTCCTCTTTTTAGAGATATATTTGCCCTTTTCCAGTTCTCTGGGATCTCTCCCATCCTCCACATGTCCTCAAAGACAATGGCTAATGGTTCAGATCTCTTCAGCCTGTTCCTTAAGTATTCTAGATGCATTCCATCAGGCCCTGCCAACTGGAAGACATCTAAGTTGCCTGAGGTCACATCTAAACTTAAAATGCTGCACCAGCACAACTGCAGCACATCAGTGTGGACACTTCCTATGCCAATGCAGGGCTTCTCTCATTGGCATTGATAATCCACCTCCCTGAGAGGTGGAAGCTAGGTCTACAGAAGAATTGTAGTGCTGATCTACACTGGGGGTTAGGTCGTTATAGTTATGTCTCGCAGGGATATGGATTTTTCCTAGTGGAGACCAGACCTAAGTAATTCTTAACTTGTTCTTAATCTTTCCCTATTTTAGCCTCAGATTCTACCACAGTTACACTGATGTTCACTATGTCAGCTGTCAAATTACTGCTAACATTTTTGGTGAAAACTGAAGCAAAAAGACATTTAACACCTTGGCCATTTCTGTATTTTCTGTTATTGTCTTTCCCTCCTCACTGAGTAATGGGCCTATTGTGTCCTTGATCTTCCTTTAGCTTCTAATGTATCTGTAAAATGTTTTCATGTTGTTTTTATATCTCTACCTAGTTTAACCTCGTTTTGTGCCTTACCCTTTCTAATTTTGTCCTTATTCTTGGAGTGTTTTTTAAATCTTCATCCTTCTTAATTTGATCTAGTTTTTACTTTTTGTATGACTCTTTTGAGTCTCAGTTCATTGAAGATCTCCTGGTTATGTCAGGGTGAACTCTTACCATACTTCCCATCCTTCCTGTGCATTGAGAAATTTGCACTAGTGCCCTTAATAATGTCTCTTTAAAAAATCTACCACCTCTCCTGAACACTTTTTTCCTTTAGACTTGTTTCCCATGGGATCTTATCTACCAGTTCTTAAAGTCTGACTTTTTGAAGCCCATTGTCTTTATTCTGCTGTTTTCCCTTCTACCATTCCTTAGAATCATGAATTCTGTCATTTCACGATCACTTCACCCCAGCTGTCTTCCACCTTCAAATTCTCAACCAGTTCCACTCTATTTGTCAGAATCAAATCTGGAACAGCCTCTCGGCTAGTCACTTTCTTTGTAAAAAAAAAAAAAAAAAAAAAAAAAAAAAAAAAGTGGTTGTTTTCCAATGCATTCTAAGAACTTGCTGGATGATCTATGCTCTGCTGTATTATTTTCTCAATGGATGTGTGGGATTCCTTCCTATCTTTCTCTCCTGTAACTGTTTTTAGTTAATAGGTGTCTGTCTGCCTTTGAATGAACTGTATGTTATTTATATTAAAAATGAACTTTAACCAAGTATCAGTTGTTTCCTTCAGTCCTTGTTCTAGCTACATCTTCTTTTAGCTATACCGCTATATTTGTCTTCTGTCTATACCTTTGAAATGCTCTTATTTTGTCCCTTGAACTGAGGTTGCTTCCTCTAAATTAATGTTATCCACTTCTCCTGTGATTTCTACAAGAAACCATCCAGCCAATCATAGATAGGTTGTGTGACAGTCAGAGAGAACTGGTTTTATTAATTTTTCATAAGAGAAACTTTCAGATAACCTAATCCATCTAGATGTGTAATAGCTAAACTAGATAACTTCACAGTCTTTATTATCATTACCCTCATCCTCCACTTCCCTCCTATTCTTTGTCATACTCACTAACTGCATTTTCTTACAAATAAGATTTTGGCTGTTTGGGGCAGAGTCTACCTTTGTGATTGTACAGTTCTTAGCACAGTGCACCTGCAATCCTGACTGGGAATTTTGGGTGCTACCATAGTACTAAAATACATAGTAGTCATAATTGCTTGAGCTCACAAAAGTCCAAGGGCCAACATGACTGTCCCTTTCAACTCTGATTAGGTGTCAGAGACTTTTACTGACAAAAAGATATTTTAAATGGCAAAATGCACCAAAGTAATATCAGGCTTTACAGAGGCAATAAAACCTAGACTCTGAATTAATTATATCCATCAGGTATATAATACATATCTTGGTAATAGCAAGAAAAAAAGAGAATCTCTTTGCTTATAATGGTAACTCGTCATGACTTGCTCCCCAGCAATTTAAAAACAGAATATAGCTTATCTTAGGAAAGTAGAAAATGTTTTGTCTCAGATGGGACTTTTCTTTAAAAGCAGTATTCCTCCAGGATGACATCTTCACGCAGTAATGCATCTTTGTAAGTTGTTTCCATTGACTACTTCTATAACTTTAACAGATTAATTATTTCTTTATGCAATTTTCATCTAAAGAGGCTTGGTGCTAATTTGCTTCCTGTAACAGTATTGCTTAATTAGGCAATCAACCTTGTGTCTACATGCTGATAGGGGAAAAAAAGTGACAGAATTACACAATGGGTTCATTTACAACAGTGCAAAATATAAACTTGAACTAACAAATTAAATGGAAAGTAAAGAAAATACAGCTGAGGCCTATTAAGGGACATATCTTGTAATTAGCACATCCTTATTAACTAGGAAAAACCCTACTGTTTCATGTACAGCATAAAATGTGTTTCCCAGAAAGTGCATATTTTAACCAGATCATCATTCTAATAATACCTGTTCAATCCTTGAATGCTCTGTATTTATTTGTTTAGGGCCATATTCTGTTTTCATTACTTCAGTAATATCTTACTCCATGAAAATTCCCACTCAAACCAATGGCACTACTGGCAGAGAAAGGTACTACTCAATGGCACAAGGAGGGCAAAATCTGCCCTTTAGATTCATAACACAAACAAACATAGAAATTCTATCTAGGGCTGTATGTGCACATAACTTAATTTTAAAGGTGCAACAACATAAAACCAGCAGCATAAAACCATTCCCCAAAAATAACCAGGTAGTGATATCTAATCAACCAGTACCCTGGAAAGCACAAACATGAGCCCGTATTGTATGCATCCCTTGACATGGGCCTTGAAGCATGCCCTGAAGGACAAACAAACTAGTGTGTTATAGACCAGTGTGTGGAGTGAATTCCAAAGAGTGTCTACACTGTCATTGGGAGATATGTTACCAGCCCATGTAACTGTACCTGAACTAGCTCTGATCTAGCTAGATCAAAGTAGTAATAACAGTGAAGCTGCTGCAGCATGAGCAGCTGCAGGGCCTAGCCCCAACTACCTAGGATCCTGGGTACATATTTGAGCGGCGGCCACCTGTACTGTTCCAGCTTCTCTGCTATTGTTACTCAGCTAGCTTTGATCTAGCTTGATGTCTACATGTGCTGCAATCACATCTCCTAATTGGAGTGTAGATATACCCAAAGTGAAAGCCCTACAGTGAAGCATGTCTTGCTGGCAGCTTTCTGTCTCTTATTCTAAGTGGGCTCCAGGGAGTTCAATGAGTTGGTAATAAACACTGTTTAAAACTATACACAAAGATTCATCAGTAAAACTGACAAGGAGACAAGAGGGAGATGTCCTCTTGTGGGCCTCCTTACCTCTCCACTCAGTGTGCCTTGTTCTGAAATACAACACTCTGCTATCTTAGAATAAGGTCTATTGAATATGTTGATATAACTTGAGGATGAGGGAGGTGATATGAATTATGAAATTATTATCCAAACATGAAATATCTTTGCATACGATCATACCAGCACAAGTTTGAATATGATGCTCCATTTTAGCGCTGGATAGACTAAACAGTATATAGCAATTTGGTTTATAATATGAGATTTAAATGAGCAAAGCTACTTAATCTGTCTCCTTAATGCATATTTGAACTTGAAACCCCACTATAATTTTGCAGAGTTCTAGCAGCTAACTTCCCTGTGTGTTGATTAAGGGCTCAAATCTGTCACCCTTACATCCGCTAATACCTACTCCATGAATAGTCCCCTCTCTAAATCAGTGTGGCTATTCGTGAAATAAAGTGCTGCCTAAAGCAGTGAAACTGGGCCAAAAGCTTGCAGAGTTTTTCACATTTTAGTTTATCTGAAGTTTCTAATCTTTTATTTGTATCTAAAAATGTAAATTGCTGTGACCGCTTTTCCCCCTACCTCAAGTTTGGTTTCATTGTATCGTATGACATGTTCAATCAAGCGCTGCTGATATCCAGATTCTATCAGAAGCTAATGCCAAAAATATTCATTCTAACACTTCACAACACGCAAGTGAGCACTTTAAAGCACAGACACAGGGCTGCTAGCTATTGTTCTTTTGTTTTGCCCTTTGTGTACAGTTCCATAAAGTGAAACAAAGGAGAATATATTGTAAAATGATTTCTGGTATTTTTTCCAAAACACTGCTGTTCATTTCATTTGTGTGTGGCAAATAAAAATTAATTACTGCATTGCAGATAATAGCACTTAAAGGTCATCCTTTGAATTGTGCATCTCTTTGGTATCATTTTCATGCTTTGAAGATAATGGTGTGATTTTGTTTGTTCACTGTGCAGTGGGCTGCCTTTGGAAGCATATTGAAAAAAGAAATAATAGTAACAGGATGGTGCAGTGTAGTTGCTCTGCAAGATTTGCCTCTGCTGTAATGTCTCTCTAGTTAAAAATGTGCCTGGTAACAGTGCAGAGGTCTTTTATTCTGTAACTGTGGAGACATGGAGCTGACAACACTAAAATAGATATATTGGCATGTGTGAAAGTGGATGTGTTTGAGTGTTTATCAAATCATCCAAATGGTTTGCTGCTGTGATGCAACCTGCAGATGCTGCATTGTTCCTCTCTGCTTGGTTCCTTCCCTATACCTCCCCCCCCCAACACTGGAGAATGTTTACAGGTACTCCAGTTTAAAATGGGACTGTGCCTGTACAAAGATATATTCATTTACGTAAGTATTTTCCCCATGCTGTGTGCATGGGTAGAAATGAAGCTTCTTGGGGGAAATTTGACGAATGTTGTCAGTTAATGCTTAGGTGCCTTTTTCCCCCAATAAGTTTCATGAGTTTCCTGATAGTTACAGGACATATAGTTTTGCTTCTTCACCCTCATCTGCATAATATATGCATTGCACCACCACTTGAGTTACGGAAGGTAAGCAGAGCATACTGAGTTATTGTATTAATGGAAATTTTTAAAAATTATGTCTGTATGTATTTATTGGGGGAATAGAAATGTCCATTATTTACTGCTATATGTAGGCATTTCTCAAATGCCTACATCTTCCAGCCATCAGTGTGTAGGTTAACACAGATGTGTATTCTGTACAGACAGTAGTGTCACAGGTCATTAACTGTCCTAACATCACTATTAAAAACACATTATTTTTCAGCTAAAGGTTTTAAATTTTACTGTTGTTGTGGGGAGCTGGCCAGCTTAGGAGGAATGATAATGGGATACAGAGCTTTTCCACTGTAAATTACCATTTCAGATTCAGCCAACTTAGTAGTGACCAAAAGTTACTACCATCTGATAGCTAGTCAGTGGCTTTGGTGAAATGCATTGTCTCAGTCCACTTTTCAGTGGAAAAGTGTCTACATCCATGTGACATTGACAACATTTGTCTGCATAGGCAGATAGGCCAAAGTCTGACAGAATGGTGGAGAATGAACTACCCCTTGTGCCCAGAAGTGGTCTGATTTGAGACCCATTGGTGGAGCAGTGTGAGGAATCGCCTTTTCTGTGGATACACAGAGGACTTCAGTCATCCTGGGTGTCATGCTGACACCTTTCATAAGCATTGCAACATGAATCTGAGACAATCTCCTTGGCATATCAATCCAATTTTCCCATTAATACTTGGGATGCAAAAAAGATCTCCACACAGAGACTTTAAGAAAACCATGTCTTCTTTTTCCTCTCTCTCTTGGCTGAGGTGTGGCATTGGGATGGATCACATCGGTTTGTATGAATGGCATGTATAAACTCAGTAAAGACCTGGGCAATCATCACATGAAATTCAAATAAACTTTTCATAGTTCACCTATGCTAAGATTTGTTTGAAATTGTTTAAATGAAGTAAGGGTTATTTCTAGGGACAGCTGCATTCAAGAAAAATTATATCAACATGACAAAAAGCAAAAATCTTAATTTTTTGATGACCTGTTGATGCCCTTTTAGTGTTGCCATTTGATGCATGGCTATTGTTTTGAAATGCTTCAGTAAAGTCAGTCATTATGCTGACTCTCAAGTACACTGTTACTGCTGATGAGATTTCTTTTAACCAGTAAATGTGATGTTATGTTCTCAGTGGAGGGGAATCGTTCAAGAAATACAAGAATACAGAATAAAGTCTCTAAGGAACTGTCATGGTGCTTTTTGTTATTAGATGGATTTTCACAATAGAGTTGGTTCTTTCTTAAATCATTTGGTATGGCTAGCAATATTTGAAGTCAGTGGGAGTATTGCTTGATTGATTAGGAGCACTAAAGTGCTGGGATTTTTTAAAAATTTAGATTTCATTGATAGGACAACAAACATGAGAAAACACTTTCAATGGAAAACAGAATAGTTTGGAACAATATTAAACTAGAGAAGTGAATTGAAAGTGAAATCTGCTGCGGATTTTCTTTTCGGGAAAATCTGCATGTTTTGACTATTCCATTTACAAGTAGATTTTTAGAACTGTAAAGAAAGTGACAGCCTCATTTTCAAGGGTGCTAAGTAGCTCCAGTTCCCATGGACTTGAATTTTGGGATTCTCTATTGCACCTGTCTCTAGGGGTTACTGTAGCAAAGGCAGTGAAGCAGTTTTGCAACTGCTGGATTAGAGGGAAAGATATCTTTCATTGCCTGCAGGCCCTTCTGCATCTGCATACAATCCTGTTTTCTTGATCTTGCAGAGGATTAATAAGAGATAGTGTGTACAGACTGCAATCATTTCAAAGAGACATTAATTCTGAAGCCTAATGGTGATGGAGGAGGCTAGATTCACTCCTGCAGATTGCTTTGCGCTCAGTAATGCGAGGCAACATTAACTATTTCATGGCTAATAACTTTAGCAGAAACATTACTCTGGATTGATGTCTTAGAGCTTCAGTAAAGTACCACCTCTTCCCGTCTCCCCCCCATTTGACCTCAGGCCATATCTAAAAGGAAAAAGTACATCAATGGGAGTACGAAAAAGAGGTTCAGATGAGTTCAAAAAAATCAGTGAACAATTAATTTATGTTCAGTGCTGACATCTCCATTTACCATAGAGGTTTCTGGCAAATCCGTTTATTTCTTAGAACAAGATAGGAGTTGGGGTTTGTCAGCTTTTTTTACACTGCAGACCTATTTTCGTTACTTTATGCAATTGATTTAAATGACCTTGAACAGGGATAGTCTGTGATACTCCCATAAATGTAATGTGCCTGGACCACCTTTGAAAATGCAATTTAGGCTCCTAAATCATTTAAGTGGGTTATGTGATTCAGTTTCTCTCCATGCTGCCTTCCAACATACCCTCTTCAGGGATCTTTCTCATGAGACTAAGTTGTGTGCAGAGATGCAGTCCCTCTTGAAGTTAAATGCAATAGAACATGTTTCTGCAGAATGTTATGGTTTTACACCAACTAGTTTTGATTCTGAAGAAAGATGGCAATTTCAGGCCCATCCTCTCTCATCCAACAATACAAAATCCTTATGGTCTCAGTAACATAATGATCCTATTTGTGCAGCTGAGAATGAAGCCTTTCCAGGACAGGTTGGTGAGACACTATGAACCCAACGAAGACAACATGTCCTTGCTTTTGACAGAGACAGAGAAGGGCTTCACTCCTCTGTGGGAAGACTCTGAGGGACAAAGTTTTATGGGAAATGACTTTCACCACTATCCCCCACTCTCAGCTAATGATAGTGCTGGATTTCTCCAGGCTTGGTTGGGATGCTCACACATAAGGCATCAGGGTTCATGGCCACTGGAACATCTGGGAAGTAAGACAACATATCAGCATTCTAAACATGAAGACAGTCAGTTGGACTCCCAAGTCCTCCTCCTTCTGAAAAAGAGGTGTGTAGTAACAGCGGTCACAGACAGCACTATGGCCATATACTGTATCAGTGAACAAGGAGGGATCTACTGATAAAGAGGCAAAGGATCTTTCACATCTGATCTGTGATTCTCCGTCTGGTGGGGAAGTAAAACATCCTTGAAGAACAACTCATCTGAATCCACACAACTGGTCCCTCAAAAGTCCGTGAAATATATATTCTTCTAGTTGGGATATCTGAAAATAAATCTGCTTATCATAAGAATGGCCATAGTGGGTCGGACCAATGGTCCGTTTAACCCAGTATCCGATCTTCCAACAGTGGCAAATGCCAGATGCTTCAGAGGGAATGAACAGAACAGGTAATCATAAAGTGTGATCCATCCCATCACCCATTCCCAGCTTCTGGCAAACAGCAACCCCTGCCAATCTGACTAATAGCCACTGATGGACCTATACTCCATGAACTTATTTAGGTTTTTTTTAACCCCATTATAGTCTTCACAACATCCTCTGGCAAGATGTTCCACAGGTTCACTGTGCATTGTGTAAAGAAATAATTCTTTGTTAATTTTAAACCTACCATCTATTTTATTTCATTTGGTGACCCCTAGTTCTTGTGTTATGAGAGAGTAAATAACACTTCCTTATTCACTTTCTTCAAAACAGTTGTGATTTTATAGACCTCTATCATATCCCCCTGCAGTTCTCTCTTTTCCAAGCTGAAAAGTCCTATTCTTATTAATCTCTCCTCATAGGGAAGCTGTTCCATACCCCTAATCATTTTTGTTGCCCTTTTCTGTATCTTTCCCAACTCCAATATATCTTTTTTAGATGGGGCAACCAGATTTGCATGTAGTATTCAAGATGTGTGTACCATGGATTTATAAAGAGGCAATGTGATATTTTCTGTCTTATCTATCCCTTTCCTAATGATTCCCAACATTGTTAGCTTTTTTTGGACTGCCATTGCACATTGTGTGGATGTATTCAGAGAACTAGCCACTATTACTCTAAAATCTTTCTTGAGTAACAGCTAATTTAGACCCCATCATTTTATATGGTTAACATATTTGGGATTATGTTTATTTAACATAGTTGGGATTATGTTTCCCCCTGTACATTACTTTACATTTATCAACATGTAACTTCATCTGCCATTTTGTTGCCCAGTAACCCAGTTTTGTAAGATCAATTTCTAACTCTATTTAAATTTAGATTTAACTCTTGAGTAGTTTTGTATCATCTGCAAATTTTGCCAACTCACTATTTACCCCTTTTTCCAGGTCATTTATGAATATGTTGAACAGTATTGATCCCAGTACAGATCCCTGGGGACACCACTATTTACCTCTCTCCATTCTGAAAACTGACCATTTATTCCTACTCTTTGTTTCCTGTCTTTTAACCAGTTACTCATCCCAGAGAGGAACTTCCCTCTTATCCCATGATAGTTTACTTTTGGTTAAGAGCCTTTGGTGAGGGACCTTATCAAAGGCTTTCTGAAAATCTAAAAAAGTACATTATATCCCCTGGATCACCCTTGTCCACATGCTTGCTGACCTTCTCAAAGAATTCTAATAGATTGGTGAGGCATGATTTCCCTTTACAAAAACTATGTTGACACTTCCCCAACACATTGTGTTTGTCTATGTGTCTGATAATTCTGTTCTTTACTATAGTTTCAACCAATTTGCCTGGTACTGAAGTTAGGTTTACCAGCCTGTAATTGTAATCACCTCTGGAGCCTTTTTTTAAAAATTGGTGTGACAGCTATCCTCCAGTCATCTAGTACAGAAGCTGATTTAAATGATAGATTACATACCATGGTTAGTAGTTTTGAAATTTCAAATTTGAGTTCCTTCAGAACTCTTGAATGAATACCATCTGGTCCTGGTGACTTATTACTGCTAAATTAATCAATTTGTTCCAAAACCTCATCTAATGCCACCTCAATTTGGGACAGTTCCTCAGATTTGTCACTTAAAGAGAGTGGCTCAGGTTTGGGAATCTCCTACTCATCCTCAGCCGTGAAAACCGATGCAAAAAACTGAGTTTCTTCGCAATAGCCTTATCTTCTTTGAGTGCTCTTTTAGCATCTCGGTCGTCCAGTAGCCTCACTGATTGTTTAGCAGGCTTCCTGCTTCTGGTGTATTAATTTTTTTTTGCTCTTACTCATTGAATCTTTGGCTAGCTGTTCTTCAGAATTCTTTTTTGGCTTCCTAATTATATTTTTACACTTCACTTGCCAGAGTTTGTTTCTTTCTATTTTCCTTAATAGGATTTTTAAGATACCTTTTTGCCTCTAACTGCTTCTTTTACTTTGTTTTTTAGCCATGGTGGGCACTTTTTTGGTCCTCTTGCTATGTTTTTTTAATTTTTACTTTCCTCAATACTCTTGGTATCAGTGAAGTCTGGCAGGATAAGGCCAGGGTCCTTCTCATTGCATCAGCATAGGCAGGCAGCAGTGATATTCGGACCTCCTGCAGAGGTCTTGGAGAACTTGCCTATCTTTACAAATAACACCAGATCTTCTGATGCATCAAAAGGGATAGATTCGGCACCCAGATTCTGAATTTCTTCAGGACAGCCTGGGCACTGGGACTCGGAGGGCTTCTGAACTTTGCTGTTCTACTAAAGTGCAGGAGGTGCTGTTCAGTTCCAACAGCCGACTCTTTCCTGATACGACCACAAGTGACAAAGGTTCTCCTTCTGGGTCACAGAAATGATATAACTACCAGCTACATTTCCTCTGTCTGCCCTGTAATATTTATTTTGCTTCAAGTCCCTGGGATTGTCCCCTTCCTCTACCAGAGAATGTCTGGCAGTCAGTTCTGCTTATCACATGGAGGTAGAGCACAAATCTGTGTTCAGACATCCTTTGGCAAAGAGGTTTATAAAAGGACTGATAAATTCCTATCTTCCTTTGAAGGTTTTTATTTCCTGAACATGGGCCTGCAGGCTCTTGTGCTGCTGCTGCTGCTGCATCAACAACACCACACAACCACTCTACTAGCAAATAAAGAATTGAGAGCCCTATGACCTTATGCTTCACTAAAGGTACTGTCCTCTGGAACCAGATTAGAACTTCTCCAGAGTCCCTGATTGGTCTGAGTACACCATTTAAGCCTGAAGGAAATACAGGAAGTTGTCTGTCCAAGAAGGTGAATCCTGGATTGCTGCTTCTACAGAGCCTGCAGCCACTACCTGACTCCTAGTCTCATTCCTGATTCATGACTTCAGCCCTGCCCTGTTCCCAGCTGCTGCCCTTAGCCTCATTCAGTCCCTGAACCTGGTCGCCCTGGTTTCTGACTGCCCCAGTTCCAACAATAGGCTTCAACTTCTTGGATTCCAATTCAGCACTGGCCCTCAGCTATGGCTCCTGTTTAATTTCAGCTCTGACCCTTGGCTTGACACTAACTCCTGCTCTGAGCATTAGGTCGACCACCCCAACCCTGGTCATGATGGGACCTCAATCTAGTCCTTACAGAGTTGACGCAGCATTCCTGTGATCCCAGGGGAGAATGTTCCCTATTCCATCTCCCCACCAAAACAGTTTTATCATAGCCATGACATCCGCTAGAGAGGTAGTGAACTTGCAAGTGCTTACAGCTGAGTTGTATTCCCTTCATTATCCTGAATTAAGATAAAGTGATCTTTAGCCCACATCCTAAACTTCTGCCTTGGGTGGTAACTGATTTCCACCTCAGTGAGAGCTTGAATGTGCTAGTGTTCTTTTCCAGGCCTCACGGTCACCCTGCAGAGGCAAAGTTGTTCTCTAAATACTAAGAAGGCTCTCTAGTTTTTTATCTAGACAGATCAAAGCAGTCTAGGAAGTCACCTAGATTGTCTATCAAAGCACCAGGCTCAAGCCATTGCAACTCCGCAATTGTCCAAGTGGCTCTGGCTTAGTATTGAGGAATGTTATTGGCTGACTAATAACCCCATGTGAGAAGGCCTCCAGGGCTTGATTTAGTTATGTTCCAATAGTTGAGAACTTCAGTGTTGCTATGTGGAGCTGAGATCAATCCACACCATCACAAAGGTGATAGATTTGAACTCTAGATCTGTTGCCTCATTTGGGAAGTCAGTGTTACAATCCTTAACTGGGCCTTCTTGACTTATCATCCTGGGGAGGATATTCACTGCTTACTAATCTCCCAATAGTGGCCATGTGCAGAGGCCACACAAAGAAGTTACCTATAACTGGAGTTCTTCAAAATGGGTATACATACTACCAGCCCATCTTCCTCCTTACATGAAACTCCTTTTTACTCCCTAAGGGGCTCTGAGATTGCGGGTGGGAGGACCTTAGGTGATTGAAGCTCCCTGCCCCCTTTTAGCCCTGCTTCTGAATTGTTCAGAGCTGTGACAGGGATGGCCATATAGGCACTACAAGGGCTGCACCACTGGTGTTTGAAGTAAATGTCTGTATTTTCACATAATTTCAGTTACTAGTAAGTAGCCTTTCATTTCTAGGGTCTGTTACTTCAATTTGTAATTTGACTGAGTTGTCACAATTCTTGAGACTGCTGTTTTATTCTACACAGGTTTTCTGTACTCATCCCAGTATTATTTGAATGCCTTCCAGGAGCGCATTCAGCATGTGACTAAATCTGTCACATATTGTTTATTCTGTCATCCTCTTGCCAGAGAGAAGCATGTGGAGTTAGTTTTGGGAGGGTTGTGGTGTGGGTGTTTTGGTTTGCTTTTTGTTAATGACACTGCCTGCATTGTGCTTATTAGAGAAAGCAAGGTCAAAGAAATGCATCTTACTCTTGGAGTGGAAGGTGGTGAGGAAGTTAAGTGATCTCCTCTCATCCGATTCATTCTCTCTTTCTTCATCCTTTCTGACCACTCTGCTGCTTTTCATGCTCTCAACCATGACATCCTTCCCAACTGCCTGGGACAATTTGCTGGAGTCTCAGAGAACAGGCTTTCTTGGTTTTGCTCCCATCTATCAGTCTTTCCCCCACCCCCACTTCATGCCACTCAGAGAGGCTGGCCCAGTGAACAGGGAGCTAGCCCTGAGAGTCCTGGGTTCTACTTCTCCCATGGACTTCTTGTGTGACATCAGACCAGTGCTCTAGGAACAGAGGTTCAAAGGTTTTTAGGCACCCAAAGATACAGCTAGGCATCTAGTGGTGTTTACAAAGCATCTAACCGAAGCGCTTTTGAAAATCTCAATAGGTGCCTAAATACCTTTGAAAATCTGGCCTTTAGTTTCTCTGTACTTCAGTGCCCCATCTGAACGATGGGGATAACAGCAGTGTTCTCCTCACAAAGGAGCTGTGAGGAGAAATAGGTTAGAAATAGTGAGGCGGTCAGATATTATTGTGATGGGGCCACATAAGTACCACAGGGAGAATGGGAACTTCTCTATACCATTGCTATCCTTTCCCTTGGTTGGTTTTGGCCCCTTTTTTCTACCTACCCCCCTAACATCTCCCTCTTTTCTGAATGTAGCCTTGGGTTTATTTTTTCTGAGTCCCTGCATTCTATCTTCAACACCACTCCTCCCCCTTGCAGAGGGATTCCTACAGGCTCATCTAACAACCTCCAGATTCTTAATTTAATTACCAGCCCTTTCTTCTCTTAATCACCCTGCCTTTGTTTATAAACAAAATATTGATTCCCGTCCCATGGGCATGAGGTGGGAGTAGCAGGCTGTGCTGAAGTTAATCCTCCTGGGGCTAGGACAAGCAGACTTCCTGTATGAAACATCCGAAGAGGGGGGAAGAACAGAGCTCACACCTGCCCCCCAAATGGCACCCATACTCTTTCAAGAGAAACAGCAGTATCTCATGGTCAATAGTATCAAACACTGCAGAGAGGTCCAGGAGGATGAGAATGGATGTCTGTCCTCTATCTGTTGACAGGTGGAGACTATCCATCAGTGCTACTCGAGCAGTTTCAGTGTCTCTCACCATCAGAAGTAAAAGATATTACCTCACCCACTTTGTCGCTCTAATATTTGTTTACGTATACAAACATCTATTCTTTCCCAGTCTTGACTTAGTGAAAATACTAACAATTTAAGCACATTCCACCAGAAAAGGAGATTGCTTCATGGGAAGGGCCACCTAAATACCCCAAGAGAAACTGCTTCAATACAGGAAACAGAAAATCCACTGACTGCAAAATCCTAGTTGTTACCTGTCTCCCGTCACTAGACTTCATATGGGGTGTCAAACAATTTATCCATTCTCCATGGGGATCACATCCCACAATAAATCTTTCCCAAACCCCCTCTTCTGGCTTTCAAATAACCCTCTACCCTTGCCAAGCTTATCAGAAGCAAGCTCCCTCACAAGCCAAGACACACCAACTCAAAGTGGCACCAGATCTGCTAGAACAAAAGATGTAAAAGCTGCAGCCATAGCTCCACTGCAATGGTGATCACTACCTCCCCACAACACACCTTTTAAGATTAATAGGTCCTATATATACACACCTGTCGCATGTGGTGTATCTCATTCAGTGCATCAAATGCCTCAATAAAAACTGGTGGGTGAAACCAGAGAGAATCATTATTCTCTCTAATGAACTCACGCAGAAAAATGATAGGCAAAAACACCGTATTACCCATGGGCAAACACTTAAAGCAGCAGCTCCATATCTGATCTTTTGATATTTGTCTTCAAGGGAAACCTGCACAATACCTTCAAAACTGGTAACTTAAACTCATAATTCTGCTAGACACCAAAAAAAACCCCATGGACTTAACAGGGAGGCTGGTTTGATGGCTCATTACAAGAAGTGTAACACAACACATTGCGTGCTACTCTTAATTGCCCACTTCAGACCCTTTGTACAGAACAATCAACCCCCCCAACCAATTGCCCATTTCATTTCAAGTGACTGCCTCCAACATGTGTTACCCCATCTGCTTAACATGCTGGCCCAACTTGTATTTAGCTCAGACACTCTGCTTCTTCCCCCAGCAATGAAGAGGAACTCTGTGTGGCTTAAAAGCTTGTACCTTTCACCAAGAGTGAAGTTGGTCTAGTAAAAGATATTCCCTCACCTACCTTGTCTCTCTCATATCCTGGGACCAACACAGCTACAACAACACGGCAAACAACATTCCAAGGATCATTTCTCAGGCTGCAGACATTTCCTTATTAAATGAAGTCTACTATAATTTATTTATTTAATTAATCCATTTGATCAGCAAAAATCATGATGATACAAGGTGGTTTTACTTCAAAAGCAAAACAAATACATAAATCTAATTAGAGGCAGAGTTCTTTCAGGAAAGGTAAGGGACGTTAAGCAAACATCTTCACATCTTAGTACTATAAAACATACTTTTCAGTAAGTGTGCGTGAGCAGTGCTTCAAGTACACTTTTCATTTTGTTTGCCTTATTATGCACTTTCACTCTCCACTTACCTTACTGTATTAACTTTTCTTCATCATCTAAAGATATTATAGCTGGTCATGGTGTCAAATGACTCTCAGCGAAGCCTCTGTCAAATCACTTAATAGCAGCCCTCCACTTCCAAATGTCTTCCAAATTATACAATAGATATCTGCTTGACTAAGGGCTTGTAAATGTTCCCTGGCGTGGGTGGAAATGTTAATCTCTAAGGGAGGCCACACCTCCTGGTCCCTATGCCCTGTGTGGGGAGTTCTAGCAAAAAAGGGGGAAGTTAGAGGTTTCGGGCCTCTTCGGCCCCACAGGGCAATCCCACTGTTCTGGGCACCCCACCAACCCTCAGGCAGGGCGATCCAGTAGGTTGGGGCCCGAATCCACAGTCGGGGCCGAGCAGGCCAGATAGGAGGCTTCTAGCCCTCTGCAGGGCGAGCACACGGTTCAAAGCCCAGGCCCTTAGACAGGGCGGGTAGACAAAGTGGGGAAGTCTTTCACCCTTCACAGGGTGAGCAAACAGTTAACTGCCCAAGCCCTCAGGTAGGGCAGGGCAGGCAAAGGGGAGCAGTCTCTATCCCTCAGTAAGGTGAGCAAATAGTTCACAGCCCCAGCTCTCTGGTGCGTCAGGGCCCGACAGGGTAAATGGGCAGTAGCCCTTGGCAGGGCACACAAACAGTTTACAGTCCTGGCCCTTAGGCAGGCAGAGCCACAAGTCTCTAGCACTAGGTGGGGCGATCACCCCAAGGTCGGGGTAGGAAGAGGGGAAGGGGATGCAGGCCCACCTGACTCCACTGTGCCCCAGCCCAGGGCCCTGGCAGTGACAGGGTGTCCCATCACTGAGTCAGCGGGACTCCAGCCAAAACACACTGACTCGGCTATAGGCTATAACAGAGCTGGACCGGTGTCTGGCTTCCCTGGGCTCCTTCCTTCCCCACTTTCCCTGGAGTCCCTTATTCCCCCAGACACCCTCAGTCTCCTCAGGGTACTCTGCCAGGGGAGGTTCCACAACCCGTCGGCCTCGTCTATCTGTGGCAGGTCTGGGAGCTCCTCCAGATCGCAAGGGCCAGATACCGTCTCAGGTTCACAGGGGGTAGACAGCTCAGGCAGCTCCTCCAGGTTGTAAGGCCCAGTGACCTTCTCTGGCTCGCAGGGCTCAGGTAGCTCTGGCAGGTCCTCAGTGCCCCAGCCTATTGGTAGCCTCTCGGTAGCCTCTCCTCAGGATAACAGTCAGGCTCAGGCCCCAGCACCAATGGAGAGACATCCTTCTTCCTCAGCTGCCTTCTCCCAACTGAGCTGGAAGGCCCGCCCTTTATACTTCCTGTCCCGCCTCGCTGCTTCTGGTCAGGTGGGGGTGGACTTCCAGGTTCCACCTCCCAGAGGGCATTTGGCCCTCCCTCACTGTCAATTTCTGAGGGAGGCCACACCTCCCAGTTCCTACAGGCCTCAGTGTGGAAATATCAGATGTTGGGACTTTTTCTCCCTATAATGTGTCATTTTATTGATGTCTTGTTTGTACATCTTACACAAATCAGACTAATAATGCATATTGGCAAGATGCATTCAATTTGTGCATTAATCTAGTAATGTGTTTTTCTATTGTCATGCATGTGGTGGAAATAAAGCATTGGATTTATTCTTTTCAAAATAAGCTGTTTAGACTCTCATTAGTTCAATGTTATAGTTTCTAAAATGAAAGATAAAATCAACAGGCATATGCAATAGCGTAATAGCTATGGTAGTAGTAGACCTATATGAAGAGTATACATAAATACCTTGCTACACTGAGCCATATCTACTGACTTGTTTTGTCATTATGCAGCATCTTCCTTTCACCTGGCTGTGAATTAGCACCCTTTCTTCCCTTCCTCCTTCTGTTCACACCAGATATAGGATATATTGAGTTCTGAGTTTGTTTCATGATTAATTCTTGGCTGGCCTCTGCTGCTTTTCATGACTGCACCCCAGAGCAGATGGTGCTAAGCTTTCTGTGGATTGTTGAATTTAATTTCTTCCCACTTTTGCTTGCAAATTATTTTGCTTGCAAATTATTTCTTCCCACAATTTTGCTTGCAAACTAGCTGGTGAACAGACTAGTGGCAAGTGAGGGCAAGATTTGCAGAAACAGTATAAACTTTAGAAGGTCAATATGTTATCATTGATTTTTAAAGGAAAAAAATCCAAGTATGTACCATTTTCTTTATTACAGATTATTATATGAAAAACTGGTTACATCCTAGTATAGGGAGATGCATATATCCTAATAATGGGCTTTACAAAATTTAGTTTTATCCATTTTGAGGGAATTTGGGCTGTATTATATAATCGCATTAACCAAAAAAACAAAACAAAAACCCTAACTGGATTTCAGGCTCTGATGCTGCAAATCTTTTTTGCAAGTACTCAGTCTTTGGCTATGTTTACACTGACGGCAGCAAAATCGCCGCCGCCAGATTGATCTTTCAGGATCGATTGAGCGGTCAGTGTAGACCAGCTCAATCAATCAGGAAGTCGACTGAGTAAGTCCACCCCCTCAAGTAGCGTAGTGCTGAGTCTGCAGAGTAAAGGAAAGTACCAAGCACCACACTGAGAAAACAGTTTCTTAACTATTTACAAGTTTATTTGGGGCAAAGGGGATGTGGGGGACTTAAGCAGATTAGAAGAAGAACAAGACACAGAGTACACTAGGTAATGATTATACGAGTTTCAAAAGTATAATCAAATTAATGTTACTTATACCTGAAAACTATAACAAGAGTACTATTTAAAATCTTACCACCACAAGGAACAGGGTCATGTGACCAGTGGGGGACACGAGAAAAACTCGGGTTCAAAATCGGCTACACTTGACTCGACTCTCGCCCTGCAGAGGACTCGGGGCGGGAAGAGATAGCAGCTTCCAGGTGATCAGTCTGGCGGGCCGATGGCTCTTCAGTCAGGCCCGCCGAAATGCAGCAGTTATTATGCACTTGGAGGGGTGTGCAATATTCATAACAGCTGATGGCTGCCCCTGTTCGTGAGAGGTGTGCAGTATCGTAACAGCCGATGGCTGCCCTGGGCTTTTTGCAATGTCCCATTGTTTGCCATTTCAGACGTGCTATCTTAGGTGTGTCAGTAAAGGTACCAATAAGGTCAGGTCTCAGGTCTACTGTAATTGCCGACGGGAGAGGGTGCGGGGGCGAGTGCCGGTCACTGAATCATACTGTCGCCACAGGGGTGTGAACCAGCCCTGAGAGACATCAGGATCGTTGACTGCCGCTGAATCATGCGCTCAGTGTGAACCAGCCCTGAGTAGGATCAGAGCTTTTATCACCAGCAAAATCAGTGGTTGCAGGCAGAGGGTTTGCCCACAACTCCGTAGTAACCTAAGGTTACAACTACACGACAAGTGTGATTCCAAGCTCTCATACAGTCGCTTGATGAAGGCTGGTGTGGATATAAATGCTAGTATAGCCACCAGCGGCAAGAGCAGCAGCACTGTCTTGAATACGTAACTATGGGGCTCAGACAGGATTCTACTTAGCACAACTATGAGGTGCTGCAGCTGCCGTGCAGCTGAACTTCTGTTTATATTTGCTCTAGCTCTCAATGCGTGAGTATGAGAATGTGAGTTGGGAATCACACTTAAAGTTGCTTGCAGCATAGTAAAAGTGATGTATGTATCTAGTACTTCCTCATGTGGCCAAAATGACCTTATAGGTGTTTTTGATCTATAATAGCTGTGAGCCAGAACTTTACAAACTTGCATGTTTAAAGTTAGCCCAATTAATCCAAATTTAGGCATTGGCTTCAATGGGAGATGCTGCGTGCCACCTATTTAAGTACCTAAGTAAGGCTTTGTGAACTCAACATTAGGCATCTTTTTTAAAAATATCTTGGCCTAACTACAGACAGACAAGGGTGAAAATTTTGGCCATCATATATAAAGCATCTGTTATTGTGTAAATATATAATTATATATATATTCCAAAATTAGTTTACTTGCTGTCTCTGTTATTAATGGCTATCTTAAGGCCTTGCAACCTTGCATTTTTTACATCATTTGCTGAAGTGTGGAGAATGTCATCTTACTAATGAAATGCATCAGTCATTGTATGTAGTAGGTTTTTATAGGGCCTTGTTTAAACCAATAGTTTTTCAGGAAGGAATAAGCACAGTCAAAATATTTTTTCTTGTTTTCACAATTAAAAATGTGAACTTATAATAGTTTGTTTGTACTTGGCTCTCTAAATCTATTCTGTTTTTCTTTTTTTCTTTAATTGAAGGAAATTCTATTTATTTGAAGTTGTAGATCTTACTTTTGTTATGATATAGGGAATTTAATATCTTTAAACCACACCTCATTATATAAACATGTCAGTAATTCATAGTATTGAAAAGTTTTATGTCTAAGTATTTTTAGGAGACACAAGGTAAGTAAGGTAATATCTCTTATTAGATCAACTTAAGTTGTTTATATTAAATTCTCCATAACATATCAAAAGTATCTAAAACCAACTTAAGTTGATCTAATAAAAGATATTATCTCATCTGCCTTGTCTCATATCTTGGGACCAATACTGCTACAACAACACTGCAAATAAGTATTTTGATTAATTTTCCTTCCTTAGGGTTCAGAGGGTTAAAGAAATGAATTTTGTCGGAGACAGAAAGCAGAGAGGGAGCTTTACAATAGTCTAGGTAAGAAATAAATTCGATTTTTCATCTACAGAAACATTTAATTTGGGGGGAGCAGTCCTTTGGGTTAGTGAAATGCAAAACAAGAACTTATTTGCTCCCTAATTGTGGACTCAGCGGCTTTCACACAATTCTGTATTTCATTTTATCACCAAGTGTGGAAATGAATAAAGTGAACCCTGCAAAAAAAGGCTAAAAAAGGTAAAAGTAGCATGCACAGGCATTAAAAATAGTAAACAATAATTAAACATCTGTAATAAACCTATATGTAGGAAACACAAGAAAGGGATGAGTAGCAAAACTTTTTACTTTTAAAGGTAAACATGAAATAAGGCCAAAATGATCAAACATGAATTCTTAAATGTAGGGGCCTAAATAAGGCCACTTGTATTCAAGTGCCTAACTTTAAGAATACGGTGATGACTGAGGCCAACTGATAAAAGCCTGTGGAATAACAAGAAACTAACATTGAACGACAAGATGTGGGTCTACCAGACATGGATTTGGAACACACTGCTGTATGGAGGTAAGACCTGGACCACCTACTGCAGGCACAAAAGGACTAAATACCTCCCTCTCTCTCCCTGCTGTCTTTCTAATCCGTATTCTAAACATGAAGTAAGAAACCCAAGTTCCTGACACTTGAGAAAGCAAAATTGTCAAGTCTAATCAGTATTCTCAAACACAGACGTCTTGGCTTGGTCACCTGCGCTGGATGGATGAAGGAAGAATTCCAAAGGATCTCTTGTATGGAGAACTTGTGGATGCTCCAAGACTACTGAGCTAACTTGTGCTCAGGTTCAAGAACATTTGAAAGAGGGACTCAAAAACTTTCAATATTGACACAGCAAGGGGAGGATACAGCTAGCATGAGGCTACACTGGAGGGCTTTGCTGCACTGGGGAATCAGAGGCTGAAGAGAGGTGGCTGAGAAAGAGGAAAGCGTAGCAGGCCTCCAGAGCTGGCAAGTGTGGAGGCTTCATCCTCTGGCTGTGCACAGTATGTTTGTATTGTATATGGCACAGACTGTCGTTTTGCTTGAGAATTGGACTTCTTAGCTACTCACCATGCTGCAGCCTGACACAGAGTAGCTGAACTGCTTTGGCACTTGCACCGTCTTTTACAAGACTGACAGCTGCCATATGTTGATATGTAAGTTTAAAAGCCCATGTTTGAAAATGTTGGCTTCACTTTTTAAACATCACATTTTCTTTGAGAGTCCGTGGTAGGGACTTTCTTTGAAAGAAAAAGGCAAACAATATTAATCCACCCCTCCTTTTCCCCAACCATTAGCTGACAAAAAAGTTGCTCTCTGTCTCCATCTATTAAAATTTTAAATTAAAATCGATTAAAAATTACTGTCTGTACTTTGGTCATCTTTCACTTTCACACCTGCATACTCCTCCTCTTTGCCCTCCCTATAGCTCCTCTCAATCCACTCCACTTCACTCCATCCAAAATACTATCACAAAAAAACATTTTCCTCTCCTAGTGAGCTCTGGAGCTTTATTCTTTTTGTTTTGGCGCAGACATAATTACCATCAAGTTCCAAAAATATCACTGTAGCAGGTGCCCTATTTATGGGAAAATATGTTCTAAAAAGTAGGTAATTTTTGTCTTGCTTTAATGAAGAAGCAAAATATAGTAGATGAAATCTTATTTGCATTAAAGTTTGCAAGCATGTAAATCTGCATACAAAATAGGGAACAGCCTTGTTTTCATCACAGTAGCCCTTATGTTCAGTTTTTACTTTTTAAAAAGTGTAATTCATCCTGGCCACAATTTTTAAAAGTCAATGTCTAGAAGCAGACTCTTAGGTCTATATTTAGGCACCTATATAAGTGGGCTGATTTTCAGAAGAAATATCTGACTTATAACATCACATATTAAATTTTAAAAAGGCATGATATAAATAATTGGTCAGTTTTCATTTACACTGAGGCTCCTTTACACCACTCTGGAAGAACAAAAGGGCCTTACGTGGGAGTACATTATATTTGCACCTGCTTTTCACTGTTTAAAGAGGTGTAATATGTAAAACTGGCTCAATTATTTTATTGGAGTTACAGGGTTTTTTTAATGTACATTGGGGGTATGTCTACATGGGGATAAAAGCCCCATGGCAGGGCCACAGCTGGCCTGGATCAGCTGGCTCAGGCTTGCAGGGCTCTGGCTCTGGGGATGAAAATTGCTGTGTAGACATTTGGGCTTGGGCTGGAGCCTGAGACCTTCCACCCTCACGGGGTCCCAGAGCACAGTCTCCAACCTGAGCCAAAACAGAGCAATTTTTCAGCCCTGGACCTGAGCCCCATGAGCCCAAGTCAGCTGGCCCAGGTCATCTGTGCATTTTTTGTCCCCATGTAGACATACCCTTAAGCTCAGTGGCACTACTTGTGCACAAAGTTATGTTTGTGGGATGAGTCCTACAGCTGGAATCAACTTTTATTATAAAGTCCTAGGTTTGCCTGCTTATAATTTTTGGATCGGAAAATTGGCTTGGCATAAATATTGCCAGATTTACTCCAGAAGCAAAGTAGAATGTTTCTGCAAACTTTGAAACAAAAACTTATGAAATGGCTTTTTGAGTGATCGATTATCCCCTTTTGAAATGCTGACTATAGTCTATTGTTGTTGGTCCCTATAGCTCAAAATATGGCTTTATAGGCTCCGCCAAACTTCCAAAGTTAAATTTCCATGAAATCACGTGATGACTATATTTGAAGAAAATAAGTTGTAATGAAGCAAAGTTACCTTCAATGTGATAGTTAGGGCCCAGTCCTGTTCCCATTGGTGTCAATGGGAATTTTATACTGTTAGCTACAGAAGCAGCAGAAAATCGCACTCTGTGTATGCCCTCAGGGCTGGATTAAGATATGGACACAATAGATACAGGCCCGTATCCCTGGCTTCTGAAGCTATGTGATAACATCAGAATCTCAGTTTTCATTAAATTTTTTTTATAGTACTCAGGACTGTGAAGAAAAAATAGATGTTCATTTTTCCTTTTTATTTTTCAACTCATTTCTAACCTTTGTCTGCCCTTAAAGTTACTATCATATCATAATTAAAAAAACAAGACCTTTTGGATTTTTATGAACAGTGTGCAGATATGGTATTCAAATACTGTCTGGATGTGCTGACTTGCACTTGCTGTGCATTGTTCTACCAGGTTTTGCCTCAGGGAGGAGAGAGGGCTTTTTGTAAGTGATCAGGAACAGTAATTTTCAATTGTCATTTTCTTCTTTGGATGTCTTCAGATATCTCATACATTGAACAATGAAAAAAATAAAAATTTGCCTAAGAACTAGAGAGAATTTGTTTTTACAAAAGAAAAGTGTGTAGAGCGTAATCATGGTTCTCTGTATTTTCTAGGAAATATGGATAGTGCAAGTTCTCGGTTGCAACGTCTCTTGTGCTTTGACATTTTTAAAAATTTAATAAGATCTTTATGGGACATTACCTGCATCCTTCTACCCACTCACAAATTATACTGGAGATACAGTACCTGTGTTGCCTTTTGCATGTGGGCTCTTCTTCCTTTAGTGTAATTCTTTTGTTTCTTGTCTTAATTGTCAAATGTATAAATAATAGAGCTGCATGAGTGGTTCTGAATGAATAATGCATTTGATAAATTTTTATTCTTTCTCTGTTGGTGAATTGATAAGAATTGGTAGATTTTCTCTGATCTTCAAGCACCATTTAGGTGTCTGTGCCTTTTCCAAAACAGTGGTAATTGATTCAGTGAGTTGATTGGCTATTGGCTCTATTATTACTGTATTCTAGGATGCATTTCATTTCAGCTAGCTAATTTATATATGCTAAAATATTCCAAGCATTCTTTTACTTTCTCAATAGCTCATTTTACAAGATGTTCATTACTCCCTAATTATCCACACTGCTTATAAAGACAGATTTAAAATCAGAATTTGGTATTTTAGCCATTACTAAGACATTGTTAAATTAATCCTTCATTATATTTATTAATAAGCCTGCTTTCTTTCTAGTACTTTTTATTTTTTATATTTGTAAAATCCCTTAACCTGTTTGAATAGCATCAAAATTGTCTCCTTTTTAACATAAAACACCACACAAACACCTTTTTCTCCCTTTCCATCTCTCATCTACTGCTTTTTACCCAACTGCAGTGACATTTAGGTATGAGACTCCTCCCACCAAGTTTGTTATATCCATTGGATCAGTATCTCCATGTAATGACACTTCTAATTCCTCTTCACATTTCTATATAGACAATTTAGTACATTAATAGTATCACAAAAGTGATAAAATATTAAACTAATAGCAGTTGAAATATATGAGATTGGAACTTCAAAAGGAGTTAACAACCATTGCATATACACTTCAATACCAAGTCTAGCTAATTGGTGAGGATAATAGATGACTTTATATTTGACAGATGGTTGTTGGATGCGTGAGCCTTTGTATTTCGGAGAGAGCATCATTACATTCATGTAGAAATCCAGTTATGTTGCAGAGCTGCTAAAGACACCTGCCCAATTCTATGACAAACCCAAAGGCATTGGTTCTTATGTGGTTTTTGATTTATACCAGACTTAAGGAGTTGGGGGTAAGCTGATCATAAGCAGTCTCAGCAAATAATTTAATGTATCTGGGAGGAATTAAATCTCTCAACCACAGAGCAGTTGGAACTGTGTGTGTGTGTGTGTGTGTGTTTATGTATCTGAATCTTGGAATGCAAAGCTGTTGTTTGAGTCTTATGTTTAGTAAAATTACAGTATAATGGATAATATTGCCTTATGGAAAACTGTGAAGGTAATTTTAAGGAGGATTTTCAACGTAGTCTTAAAATGCTTTTTGGCTTATACCAAGAAGAAATACGCAATATAAACATTTTGCTGAAACTGATCCATTATTTTAGGAATAGCTGTGATTGGGGAAAAATACATTAAACATACTTGCACGTACGTTTGCAGTAAATGGCCAGGGTTTTTTAAGATATTGCAAAAATCTGTACCGGCCTCTGCCCGCCATCTCCTCCATTCTTCTGATGTGTATTTGATTGCTGGACTAGAGGTACTTTAGCTTAGATGAAAAATTGGACTTATCTTTGCAAATAGTTACTGTCAGAGAACAAAACCCATTGAGCCTAGGCAATTTTTATCCCCAGAGCCAGTGCCCTGCAAGCCTGAGCCAGCTGACCCAGGCCTTAAATGACTTTTTCAATAAAGATGAGTTTGAACACATTTTCAGATTATTAATAATTATTTTTAAATAGTGGCTATAGGAAAGTGCTGGGATGCAGAAGCATTGCTTGGAACAGGGGGATGAGGAAAGAGCATTAAGAGAGAGGAGAGAAGAGTGGAAGAAGACATTTGTGATGAATTGATACAGATATATACTAATCTGCCAATGCCATTCTCTTTTGTGAGCACAGTATTATTGGCCCCGAAGGTTCAAAAGTCATGAGTCAGACCCACCCCAAATATCTCTCTCAAACTCCCTGAGAAGCAGTAGCTAGCTCAATGGAAAAATTCTTTCATCAAGCTAGGTCTGTCTATACAGGGACTTAAATTGGCTTTACAATGCCACTTTGGTGCAAATTTTTCACACCCCTAACCAATGTAGTTAAACTGACCTAATTTTCTAGTGTAGGCCAGGCTTTAGTTGGGTGAACTTGAGTGCCTGGTATTAACTGAGGATATTGATATAATAGGCATCACATACACTTGGTTGAATGATGATAATCAATCAGACATGGTAATATCAGGGTATAAAATATATTGGAATGATAGAGTATGTCACGTCAGTGTGGGAATGGCACTATATGTGAAAGAAAGTAGAGTGAAATATAGTAAAAAAACCTTAAATGAATCCATCAGTACCATAGAATCTCTATGGATAGAAATTCCATGCTTGAATAATAAGCGTATAGTCGTAGAAATATACTACTGACCAGGATGGTGACAGTGATTGTGAAATGCTCAGGGAGGTTACCAAGGCTACAAATATGGAAAACCCAATAATAATGGGGGATTTTAACTATCCCTGTGTGTGATGGCGCACACCTTCACCCTGTTATTTTTCGGGGAAAACTACAGTTAAATCTCAAAAAATGCTCAGCAACACTCACTGGACACCTTTTCGAGTAGGAGTTAACTTTATGTGAAAGCTCAGCAGCTGTACTGGACAGCCTATCCAGCGGGAGTTTACCAGCTGCAATAATTGCAATAATCAGAGTTATGACACTTGACAGCAGTACTGGACACACTCTCCAACTTTAGTCCACCTGCTGTAAATCTGGATCTTAATAGTCAACATACTGAGGACCTCTTAATCTCAGGTTCGTGTGTCCGTGTCTCTCCCCCCTCCCCCCCCCCCCCCCCCACACACACACACACACACACACACACACACATCATCAGGCACAAATCCTTCTTAAAACACAATTACAATAATTAAAGGTAAAGACTAGTAAACATTTATTGAGAGGACAAAAGAAAATATAAGCTCAGTGGTTTACAACAGAGAGTTTGAAGCCTAGGCCCAAATGGTACCCGTGGGTAATACAGAAAATACAGAAAGCAAAGTACGTCACCACTCAGATGACTTCAGGAATAACAGGTAAGGAAAACAGGAGCACCAGGTAGGTCTGGAACAGGAACACCGATGAAATCTCCAATGGACGTGAACAGGAACACACATTAGAACACAGGAACGGATGAACTGGAACAGGCAGCTCTTGATCCGACGTCTTAACGATGCAGACACTACTATCACTCAGACGGACAAACCCGAGTGCTGGTACTCCAAGTCTATTTATGCTGTCCTTGTTTCTGGGCAGAACATAGGTCAGGTGACCTGGTGGTGCCCCGCTCCTTTTCAAAAAGTGCGCCAAAGCACCATGAGGAAAGCCATCCAACATGGATGCCAAACAACAACATTCCTGAAACAAAATGGCAATTGCACAAACAGGGCTAACAGCATGGGGGAGGTTTGTGCTCCAAAAATAAGCCAAAATATTATCCGACAAAAACTCAATAAAATCCTACCTAATAAAATAAAAAAATTAATTTAAAATAATGCCACCACCCAAAAAAAAAAGCCTTAAATCATTAATAAAAAATATTAAATTTCACAATACATGCCCAGGCTCAAGTAATTACAGCGTATGTAGTAACAATATCTAATGTTTTCATCATAAACATACACAAAATAGCCCCCCTAGGCCTCAATATAAAAACTAAAGTATCATAGCCTATTAAACATCTAACATAAAAATTAAAAATAAATAAATAAAACTCAAATTCATGCATAAAGCCATATTAAAATCACAGTTAAAATATATTTATGAAAAACTACTCATACAATTTACATTCCCTTATAAAAAAAAAAAATTAAATATATAAAATTATCAATATGCTTTATTACCCAATAATAGCATTAATTCTACCATTATGTACATTAAACAAAATTGTATTTGTGTATGCACGCAATGTACCCAAATTGTAATTAATAAAATGTATAAAAAAATTAATCCTACCCAAAACAAATGTTATTGTGATGTTGCTGTATTAAAATTCTATAATGTAATTTATAAAGTATCAAAATATATTTTGGTTATTAATAGTAAATATTAATATTATAAAATATATTCAACCTGTAATATTAAAAATGAATACTAATCTAATACAACGCATGCTAACACATTCAAACATAATAACCCTGCTTACACACATTCAAAAACAATTAAAACCATAAATTTAATAGTAAAGCATAATAAAACGAAAGTAATCAAAGTCCTAAATGCTGCAAAAGCTGTCACAAAACACAATTAGTAAAAAATCCTACTAAACTGGTCCCCCACTGCAACTGGAATTTTAAATCTAGCATTGCATCCCATTGTGCTCATGTGTGTGTTACAAATAGTTTCTATAATAGCTGCTGTAAAACTCTTTTAGTAAACTAAAAAATCCCTAAAGCAACTCAAAAGACTGAAACCCCCCCGTATACGAGTAAGATGGTGCTCTGCAATATACCCTGCCAACAAAAACATGCTAATTGCTTGGACCCTAGCTGCGGTGCCTTAAGCCAAAGTAAAAAGTATGTATCAAAAAGTCATCATGGTGGCTTATTAAGCAATAGCAACCACCAAGAAAGAATTTTGGAGGCCCAGTACAATTTGAGTTGTTTGACCACTGTCCTACAGGCCTAGCATAGCTTAGAATCATAGAATCATAGAATATTAGAGTTGGAAGGGACCTCAGGAGGTCATCTAGTCCAACCCCCTGCTCAAAGCAGGACTAACCTCAGCTATATCATCCCAACCAGGGCTTTGTCAAGCCTCAGCTTAAAAACCTCTAAGGATGGAGATTCCACCACCTCCCTAGGTAACCCATTCCAGTGCTTCACCACCCTCCTAGTAAAAAACTTTTTCCTAATGTCCAACCTAGACCTCCCGCCCTGCAACTTGAGACCGTTGCTCCTTGTTCTGTCATCTGCCACCACCGAGAACAGCCTAGCCCCATCCTCCCTGGAACCTCCTTTCAGGTAGTTAAAGGCCGCTATCAAATCCCCCCTCACTCTTCTCTTTTGCAGACTAAACAAGCCCAGTTCCCTCAGCCTCTCCTCGTAAGTCCTGTGCTCCAGCCCCCTAATCATTTTTGTTGCCCTCCGCTGCACTCTCTCCAACTTGTCCACATCCTTTTTGTAGTGGGGGGCCCAAAACTGGACACGATATTCTAAATGCGGCCTCACCAATGCCGAATAGAGAGGAATAATCACTTCCCATGACCTGCTGGTAATGCCCCTCCTAATGCAGCCCAATATGCCATTAGCCTTCTTGACAACCACTGCTGACTCATATCCAGCTTTTTATCCACCGTTACCCCCAGATCCTTTTCTGCAGAGCTGCTGCCCAGCTCGTCGGTCCCCAGTCTATAGCTGTGCATGGGATTCTTCCTTCCTAAGTGGAGGACTCTGCACTTATCTTTGTTGAACCTCATTAGATTTCTTTTGGCCCAATCCTCCAGTTTGTTTAGGTCACTCTGTATCCTATCCCTACCTTGCAGGGTATCTACCACTCCCCCCAGCTTAGTGTTGTCTGCAAACTTGCTGAGGGTGCAATCTACCCCATCCTCCAGATCATTAATAAAGATGTTGAACAAAACCGGCCCCAGGACCGACCCCTGGGGAACTCCGCTTGTGACCGGTTGCCAGCCAGACATGGAGCCATTGATCACTACTCGTTGAGCCCTATGCTCTAACCAGTTCTCTATCCATTTTATAGTCCATTCATCCAACCCATACTTCTTTAACTTGCTGATAAGAATACTGTGAGAGACCGTATCAAAAGCTTTGCTAAAGTCAAGGTATATCACGTCCACCGCCTTCCCTACATCCACAGAGCCAGTCACCTCATCATAGAAAGCAATCAGGTTGGTCAGGCATGACTTTCCCTTGGTGAATCCGTGTTGACTGTTCCTGATCACCTTCCTCTCTTCCAAGTGCCTTAAAATGGATTCCTTAAGGACCTGCTCCATGCTGCTTGCTTAGCTATTCTGACCCCTGTAGCATGACATCTTCCAGTTAACAAAAATAAACACAGCTACTAAATAATCTTGCAGATGTCTCAGTTTCTCCATACCACGGCACATAACAAAACAAAATACACAACATGTATGCATGCAGCTGCACATAGATAATGGTAATAAAAGAAGTTATCCTTAAATGTCTAAAAATATACTTTTTCATTGCCAAGGGGCATACTTTTACACCGCCCCTCCTATCACCAGATGTTGTTTTAACAACCCCAATTATCATAATAAAAAATAAAATATAATTGAAAATAAAAACCCACTATAAATAATTAACATATATAATAAATAAAAATAATTAAATAAATACTATTTGTAAAAAAAATACAAAAAGTCATTACTTAAACATCAACACTGTTAAGCAAAAGGAATTCTTCTCCAGAGAATCCAGCTACACCGATAATACTAAGCAATTTATTTAGCAATGCATTGGGAAGGCTCAGCAAGCGACTTCAAAGTACAATTATTTCAGCAGTTTCTTAAATACATTTCACTCATCGAGATAAACTAAGCCAGTTTACACTAGTCACCAAAAACAGTTCTTTGGGTCTCTGGGGGGGGAAACAATTCCATATATGGTAGGGAGGGGAGGATGAGGAGAGAAGTGGTCTCAGGGATAAAGGGGGGGGGGGGTACGTACAGGAGCATAATGAGGGATGCGTGACGGTAAGGAGGGGTGAGGAGAAGTGGTCTCACAGATAAGGAAAATATGTTGTGAGGCGCATGAATACGTATATGTGATGGAAGGCAGGGGCACAGTGAAAAGTATGTGATAACATGCAGGAACAGCACAAAAGATATCTTGTTCACTGCTTATCTAGGTACTCTCTGTGCTTGCAGTCCCTAGGTGTGCTCTGCATAGAAGTTTTATCCTAACAACACCTAACTGCAAAAAATGCTACCAGTCAAACCAAAAGCCACTATAACCAAGCCCCTAAAAAAAGCCATTCCTATATACAGCCTTCTAAGTAACTGTTAAAGTCACCAAACTTAATAAATGTTATAATTAATTTTAAATTTTATATTCAACTAATATCTATAAAAAGCCTTACACATTAAACCTTATTAATCTACAAATCAAACATACCGTATCTCACTAATATTCACACTAATCACTAAATATCCAGTATCAACAAGCTCCTCTGGGCCTGTTTCATGCTAATGAGATGCACCTTCAGCCTGGAGGGGGAGGAACTTAAAAGGGGGTGAGGGGTTTACCACAAGAAGGAGCGGTGAACAGGAAGAAGGTTGCTCCACCCAGAGACCGCTGGCAACAGAGGGAGTCCAGCCGAGAAGGAAACAGCCACTTGGTAAATGTGACCACAATGTAATTAAATTTAAATGTTCTTGTGGGGAGAAATATCAGAGTAACCCACCAGAATAACATTTAACTTCAAAAAAGGGAATTACGCAACAATGAGGAGGCTAGTTAAATGGAAATTTAAAGGAACAATCACTAGAGTAAAATGCCTGCAATCTGCAGGGAAACTTTTTTTAAAAACACCATAAAGAGGCTCAAACTAAATGTATATCCCTAATATAATACTTAATAAAAACAATAAGAGAACTAAAAAAAAACACCACCAGGGCTGAACAGAGTAAAAGAGGAAATTAGAGATAAACAGACATCTTTTAAAAATTGGAAGTCAAATCCTTCTGAGGAAAATAGAAGGGAATATAAACTCTGGCAAATCAAGTGTAAAAGTATAGGTAGGCAGGCCAAAAAAGAAATTGAAGAGAAACTAAAAGATACAGAAACTAACTGCAAAATTTTAAGAACATCAGAGGGAGGACGACTGCCAAACAATCAGTGAAGCCACTGGACGATGAGGCTGTTGCAGAGAAGATAAATTAATTTTTTTGCATCAGTCTTCACTGCAGAGGATATGAGGGAGAGTCCCACACCTGAACCTTCTTTTTTAGGAAACATATCTGAAGAACTGTCCTAAATTGAGGAGTTGAAAGAATTCGTTTTGGAACAAATTGATAAACAGTAATAAGTCACCAGGATTAGATGATATTCACCCAAGAGTTCTGAAGGAACTCAAATATGAAAGTGCGGAACTAACAACTGTGGTATGTAACCTATTCCTTAAATCACCCTCTGTACTGGATAACTGAAAGATAGCTAATGTGATGCTAATTTTTTTAAAAGGCTCCAGAGGCAAACCTGGCAATTACAGGCTGGTAAGTCTAACTTCAGTACCAGGCAAATTAGTTGAAACTGTAGTAAAGAACAGAATTATCAGACACATAGATGAACATGGGATGTTGGGGAAGAATCAACATGGCTTTTGTAAAGTGATATAATGCCTCACCAATCTATTAGAATTCTTTGAGGGGGGTCAACAACCCTGTGGACAAGGTGGATATAGCGTACTTGGACTTTCAGAAAGTCTTTCACAAGGTACCTCACCAAAGGTTTTTAAGCAAAGTAAGCAGTCATGGGATAAGAGGGAAGGTCATCTCATGGATCAGTAATTGGTTAAGAGATAGGAAACAAAGGGTCAGAATATATGGTCGGTTTTCACAGAGAGGAGAGATAAATAGTGGAGTCCCCCAGGGATCTGTATTAGGATCAGTGCTGTTCAACATATTCATAAATGATCTGGAAAAATGGGTAAACAATGAGGTAGCAAAGTTTTCAGATGATACAAGATTACTCAAGATAGTTAAGTTTAAAGCTGATCGCAAAGAGTTAAAAAAGAAATTTCCCAAAACTGAATGATGGGCAACAAAATGGCAGATGAAATTCAATGTTGATAAATGCAAAGTAATGCATATTGGAAAACATAACCCGTATTATGCATACCAAATGATGGGCTCTAAATTAGGTGTTAGCACCCAAGAAAGATGTCAGAGTCATGGTGGATAGTTCTCAGAAAACATGTGTTCAATGTGCAGTGGCAGTCAAAAAAGCTAACAGAATGTTAGGAGCTCTTAGGAAAGGGATAGGTAATAAGACAGAAAATATTATTATATCACTATGTAAATCTGTAGTACATCCACACCTTGAACCCTCTGTGTTTGGTCCCTATCTCAAAAATTATATGTTAGAATTTGAAAAAATACACAGAAGGGCAACAAAAATGATTAGAGGGATGGAACAGCTTCCGTAGGAGAAGAGATTAAAAAGACTGGCGCACTGTTCATCTTGGAAAAGAGGTGACTAAGGGGAGATCTGATAGAAATCTATAAAATCATGAATGATGTGGAGAAAGTGAATAAGAAAGTGTTATTTTCTCCCTTTACATAACACACCAACCGGGGTCATCCAATGAAATTAATAGGCAGCAGGTTTAAAACAAACAAAGGGAAGTACTACTTCACACAATGCACAGTCAACCTTTGGAACTCATTGCCAGGGGCGATGTGAAGGCCAAAAGTATGACGGGGTTCAGAAAAGAATTAGATAAGTTTATGGAAGATAGGTTCATCGATGGCTATTATCCAAGATGGTGAGGGATGCAACCCCAAGCTCCAGGTGTCCCTAAATCTCTGACTGCCAGAAACTGGGATTCATCAATAGGGGCTGGATCACTTGACAAATTTCCCTGTACTATTCAATCCCTCTGAAGCATCTGGCACCAGCCACTGCTAAAATACAGGATACTGAGCTAGATGAATCATTGGTCTGACCCTATATGGCGGTTCTTATATTCTTATGAGTAAGGAGCTCTCACCCCAAATCTGCCTGTTCCTAAGCACTCAGATCAGTTTTGTTCCCTAGCCCCCATATGAGTTCTACCTGTTTTCCAGCTCCCTCAAAAGTTCTGTTGCCACATTTGCTTCTCCCCTAGACCTCCATCAGTTCTGCCCCCACGTCTATTCAGCCCCCCATCCTCATCTCAATTCCTTTTGCAGCTACAGGGGGTTCTTCATGCCTCTTTCCCAGGCCTGAAAGGGCTGCAGCAGGATTCCCTTTTCCCAGAACAGATGTTGCAGGGAGGGAGGGGAGAGGAGCAGAGAAGCCATCCTGTTGCTCACAGGAGGGAAGGAAGGCTGCTGTGAGCTGCTGGGCTCTTTCTGCTCCCCTCTTGTGAGAATGGCATCAGCTCCTGAGGGAAGAGGGGCAAAGAGACCTGCTTGCTTCTTGCAGCATCTCTGATTAGCTGTTCTTTTCTAGGAGATGAGCAAAAGGCGAAGGTAGCCAATCAGAGGGGGATTTCCCCCAGGTAGGGATGAATTTCATGAGAGGGCCAGAGCTTCTCATGTCCTGAGGAGGGTGACTCATGAAAAAAATCGCATGGGTTGGCAACACTACTTGATTGTAACCTGTATTGGACCCTTCACTTTTGCACTATAGCCTCCATCTGGGGCTGAGACATCTGGGAGATGGTGGAAGAAACCTTTATACATAGCAGAGGGGCTAACAATAGGAAAGCCATCAACCTTGATGATACTCCATTCAGATGGGTTCACCTAGAACAATAGGCTGGCTGTAGCCATTGTCACCAATTCTGTCCCTGGTCCCCAAGCTCCCCAGATCTCCCTCAGCCAGGGAGTCTCCCCTCTCTCTTACCCACCCAGAGCATGAGCTAGTGCTACTAGTTGATTTCTGAACAAACGCTCCTGTGCACACCATACAGGAACAGCCTCCACATGTGCCAGGTTGCAACATTTGGCCCAGCCACCCCTCCATCTGGACAGGTGGACAGCCGGGCCAAATTTGAGTGGTGCTGGGACATTGTTCACTACGTTGCAGCAACCTGCTCTGAAATTTAGCCTGGCTGCCCCTCCATCTTAACCACGGAGTGGCCAGGTCAAATTTTAGTGGCAATGCAACCGCACAGCTGGAGCGACACTCTGGAGTGCTCTGGTAGCAGCCATGCTGATTTAGTATGGGACCACATTTTAAAAGTGGTCAGGCCAAGCCCACCCAGCTCCACGGCTTATGGAACTTTGAGAATGTGCAAAACCCTTGGGGAGGGGAGACATTCTGTCCTCTTCTGAATTTGTGCCACTGGCTGCAGCCCAGGGGAACTAATTTGCCCAGTTTGGCTCTAAGGGCTGGAACTTTAACCACCTGACTAGGGATTTGAAGCCTGTCAGTGGGTCACATGATAGAAGGGGGGCAAAAACTCTATTTAAGGGCAAGAGTTGCTCTCATCTGTTGTCCCACTGGCTGCACATTGCCAAGAATCAGAAGGAGGGCAGGAGGGGTCTGCCCACCTGAAACACAGGGCCTGAGGCTTCATAAGAAGTGATAAGCCCAGCCCCACATGGCAGAGTGTTTAGGTTTTTTTGTCTAAAGATCTGTAACCCTTGCATACTCTGAAACTAAAAGTTGCTGTTTGAGAACTCGTGCACAAAACTTGTGTGTTCTTTGCTTTACTGCCCTGTGTCCCTGAAGAGGTTAAACAGAAAAAGGTCCACAACTTCAGTGAAACTCTGGGAAGTATGCATTAGCTACTGTGGCAGCGCTAGAGGGGTTTGAGGCACTGGTTCTGTAGCCCATAGAACTAACCTGGTTGCTTGCATATATATCTATATATATATTATGAAGTTATTGTTTCTTATAAATGTAAGTGCTTATTTTATTATAATAGATTTATATTAAAAGTGTTTTGGCTGTAATGCAAGATACCTACAGGCCACATCCTGTATGATGAGCTAAGGCAAGTTAGCATACATATGTTCGGGACTTTTTGCTTAGATAGGTGATGATGAACTAAAGGATAAAGTATATATTTGGTTATAACTTTTATTCTAGAGAAGTCAAGAGACAATAACATGATGCTACCTCAGTTCATGCCCTCAATAAACTTACACAGGTACACCACAAGAACATGGTTAGGCCAGAAATAACAGAGGTGAGAATGAGCGAACTGTCTGGAAAGGATATGGATATGTCATTAATATGCACAAACATGCCAGCCTATAGAATATGAGTACCCTAATATTTTGTGGGTGAGGAAGCTAAGTTTGGACAGGGAAGGAGGGCACATAGTGCTCCGGTTATAAAAGTGGCAATCCACCATGTTAAGAGGGTTCTGCTGTTGCTTCCTAGTCTTGTGTTTTATGTTTAGTATTATCTTAGTCCTAGTGATATAGTCTTTCTTTGGGCTCTTAGCTCGAGCAGTTCCTAAGCTCTCTACTTCCCACTCAAGAATTGAGGAACCTGGACATCAGTATACAGGGGCAAGGCTGGTCCTTTATCTCTTATCACCAGGTTATCAAGGAAGGATCTGAGTATATTAATCCAAAACCTTTATAGTATATCATACCACATGTATCTCTAAAATAATAGTATTGCCTTTGTAATTCTTAATTATTATTATCCATTTGATTATTATCCTATTTTTTTCTCAATAAACTCTTTAAGGTTATATTTTGGTTCTCAATGAGTGTCCTTGTCAAACACCTGAGGGTCCTTTCAAAAATCTGTGTAGCCTAATTCTGGGACAAGAACCATTCTGATCAGATCAATCGGCGAGCCTATAACCCTATTCTATAAATATCATTATTAAAATTAGTAAGAAACTAAAAGGCAGCAGACTGGCGAGCCAGGCAGGTGGTGGAGTCAAACAAAATACAGAGTCTGAGTGACCAGACTGCAGAGTCCCATTACCAAAGGCATGTGCCAGGAAAAGCAAGAGACCCAAAGCAAGGAACATGATCAGTCATTGCCCTGACCCAAGTGGGCTTACACATGTAGGATCCAGTGATTGAATCCAAATACAACAGACTGGTATCAGTCAATAAAGTGGAGTCAAATCCGGTTGTGGCAACAGTGTGGCCAACTCTTCCAATTTTATCACAGGTCTCATGGTATTGGTATTTTTCTTCATTATTCAGTTGCTGGCATCACATGAATGGGAGCTTTAATTTTTCTGTATAAATTAAATTAAATTCCTTTTGTTGTTGTGGAGAAAAGCTGAGAAATGTGAACTGAGTGCTCTAAAGGCCCCCAAAGCAGAAGACAAATAAAAAGAACCCCACATGTATTTTTTTAAAACATCTTATGATTTTTAAGCCAATCTCATGATTTTGGGGATCTGATTGGAGAATAGGTGTCTGAAATTGTGCATGTGACAGTCAATGATGGTGCAGATGTAATACTTGCTCCAGAGGATGGCAGAAATAAAGGGGAAGAAACAGATCAGTGGTGGAGGAAGTCTGCATTCTCATGTGACTTTCTTCTTAGAATTCAGCCACATGGGTGCAGGAGCAGAAGCGGATGTTGGTTTGAATAGCAAATAGTTACAAAAACCCATTCACAATTAATTTATAGAATTAAAAAGCACAGCTGATTTGTTGAAGGTTTTCATCGCTCTCCTGTTGGTGGTAGTGTATTTAGCAAGATGGTAGTGTATTTAGGAAATGATCAGGTTACTGGATGTTGCATGGTTTCAAAACAGCTTCTCAGAGTCTGGGGGAGAAAGTCTTTGGAGATATTTAAGCAGGATACTGTATTTTCAGTTGTGAATAGTTACATTTTAAATTACTAAATTATATTTGTATATGTAATTGGATCAGATTAAGCCTTGCATATACACACAAATACATACATGGATGTGATGATGAATTTTGAAGTAGAAGGAGAGACACAATAATGTGCCTATCCATTCCGTACTTTTATTCCTGTCCTGCGAGCAAGGAATGTTAATCAACAGTACAGGATAAAAAGATTGAAGAGGATTTCTTTATTTTTCTTGGCAGGATATTAGTGGTACCAACACAGCACTTGAAAAGCCACTCAAAACAAACTCATAATAGCATTACTTATATTCCCTTTGGATAGATATAATTAATAGATACATACTTAGTGGTAGGATCACAACGTTAGCATATGGCCATTGGAGTGTACTTAACAGTATCACATTGCTGAAAGACTTGCCAGACAGTATTTTGATATTGAGACACTATTAGTTTCATTTCCTGTGAATACATTTGGCCTACCTAAATCAATTGAAACCTGATGTATTTATGATGGCGGTTGCCTGAAATGTCAACAGCAAAGGATGTATGGTTAGATGCCAATAACCATAGCCAATTGTTACTTTGTCTAAATCTGTATTGTCAGATTAATATTCTTCTGGTAAAGAAACCAGCTTCTTTGTTTTGGGTGTGCATATATCTAGAAATGTGGGTTCTCTTTGTAACCTGAACATCAGGCAGAAGTGAACAATTGCCCCTTAGAAACTCTCTTAGGCAGGTTGTCTCTCATCTTCCCCCATTGTCTCTGCCTGAAAGGAAAGCTGCTGCTATTGCACCGCTCTACAAAGAAGTGGAGATATGACCTCTGAATCATGGTCACTGCTATTTTCATATTACTTACACGTGATTAGGGTACTTCTGTTAGTATGGTGGAGAAACAATTCACAATAGATCACCAGTTGGAAGGTTTTTTTCCGACGAATGTAGAACAGGTTGATTTAAATTGAGTTAATTAGAATAAACTGTTTTCATATCAGTTGTCATTTGCTATCTTTGCAATTTTAAAAGTGAAAACATCTGGGCTTGGTGGAGCTACATCAAATCATGTTATGTTTCATGTGTGTTAGATTTATGTGTAACAAATTATAAAAACAGCACACTGTATATCTTATTTAAAATTCATTAAGTTGGAAGTCTCTCCCTGCAACATGGTATGTTACTCAATAAAGTAGAAGAAAAATATGAAGAGCTGAAACGAAGTGAGGGTGCATACGGTATGTCCAAAGCCAGGACAGGGTATAACGCAGAAAAAGTTTAAGAATTGGCTTAACTGACTACATGCATTGTTACTTGAAATGTTTAAGAATCTTGGGGGAAAACATTGTATGTAAATTACATCACCCCCAGACAGCAATCACCTGCATTGGCATTTTTATGGCGGATTATCCTGGTTTTATATGATTTTACCAGTTTCCTTACAGGTCAAGAAAGGAATATGCTTTTGAGGATGTTTGGTACTCAAACTGTATTTTATGCAGATTTCAATGGCATAGTGCAAATGTTTATTATAGATGTTCTTGAATATGGTCATATTGTGCTGCCTTTTCCAGATACCAGTATATGAATGGTCAGTGAGTATGACTGCACAGTGTAAAGTTAGAGTTCTGCCTTTATAGTTTCTCTTGGATTTCTGGGGGCTAATCTATTTGATGTTGTGGTAGATCAGTTTACCAGTAAAAATATATGTATTTAAAAAAAAACAAAAAAAAGAACTCTGAAGGTTTTACCACTCACTGGAAGGTATTTAAATGAAATTACATGAAGAATCTAGAACAAGTTAACTTCCATGTGGAATTCAGTATCTAAGGATGTCTGAGCTTAAAATGGAATCTTTTACTACTTCTGTGTACCAGCTGTCACTATTGAAGAGACACTATCCTTACTTTCTGAGAAGTATTTGCCATTTTCTACTATATCCCACCAAGTGCTCTTGAGCCCAGATATTAAATTAAAGGATGTGTCCCTGTTTTCCTCTGCAGATGACTACACATTTGTACCTTTCCACTTCTGACAGGAATGTATTAGGCTGCCGTCTGATGTATTAAGGGAACGTGCTGTTCCCTTTTCTGTAATAGGCTATTTTTTTTATATAATGTTTTTCATTGGAGTTCTCCTCAAATACAAGTTTGTAACTAAAACTCAGTTCAAATTAAATCCAGAGCCTACAAAGGAATCTAACCAGGGGCATCCTTATGCTAACACAGAGTCCCACTGAAATCAATAGAACATTGCATGGAAATCAAGGATTCATCACCATTTTAGATCATATTGCAGGATCAGGACCAAAATATGGTGAAAATGAAAAAAAAAATACTAATAATAGTTTGCTACTTCAAATACAGTGACATAAAAACTAACTAAATTAACAGATGTTTTAGATGGCTGATATACCATTGAGGGAGTTCTTAAGGTACCAAATACATGTTTATATGGAGAGATGTGGCATATCCCAGAGATGTTAGCATTATTAACACTCTTTCTTGGTAAATAAAGCAAACAACATGATGTAATTCAATCTAATGGCTCTGTTTCATGTGTATGACTTTTTTCTGAACAGATACAATAGTTGTTTATGTAGATCAACTCAAAGCCTTGAACATGACTATAACCTGTCTTGAATTTTGACATTGATTACTTGATGTGTTAATACATAATTGGTCCTTTTTGGATTTGAACCATAACAAAGCATAGGGAATAGGAAGAGAAGGGATAAGAGCACTAGGGACATTGTCAACTTAATTTTTTTGAATTTAGTCTGTTTTTAAAAATGTAAGTTGACAGTCAATAGTCTGACAGAAAAACCATTAAAGAACATATATGAATTTTTAAAAATATGGTGATTGTCACTGTAAAAGACACATTTTGTAAAATCAATTTCTCCATGCAATTCCCCTGAAGCAATCTTGCTCCACTAAAATTATCTCAACATTATCATATATCTGCCTTTTTCCCTCCTCCATCTTCAAGAAAGAGAAATAAAATATTTTTTTGATTCTAGGAGTGATGAGGTGGTAGAATTACAACCATCTTCTCTGCACCCTTAGACTTTTTTTTTTTTTTGTATTGACTAACATTGTGTATGTTCTTTGGGACTTGCCATTTGATATCTGTAATACAGAACTAAAATAATTTAAGTTTAAAAATAAAAGTTTTTAGATATAAAATGTGCTTGGGTTGCAGCCTTTGAAATACACTTTGGTAATGCATTAGGCTCTGATCCTGCAAATACACCCATGCTTAATTTTATGCCTATGAGTGATCCTATTGAGTTCATTATTGAGTTCATTGAGTATATTCACATATGTAAAGTTAAGCACATGCATATGTATTTGCAGGTTCAGGGCCTGAGAGTATATAATACTTGAAAATTGTTGACAACAGGCCTGACTAAAGGACCTTGGGATTTTGAAGAATCTGGCTCAGAAAATTCAGATACTATTGGACCAACTGGTCATTATCTGTTTTTTCATCATTTGAAATTATATTATTAGCTGCCAATTAAAACTTCATTTAAACTGTCCTGAACATGTAGAAGGGCTTGTTTGGTGCTGAAATATGGACTGTACCTCCCATCATTTATAGTTTTCTACCTTGATTTTTAGGTTTGTTTTCAATATAATGGTCCATAGGTGCATTTCTGACCAAAAGGAGAATGACAGCATGCTTCTCTCTTCCACAGACACATGTTTTTTTACCCCTGAAAAGATTCAGAGCTTTATAAATTATTTAAGACTCATTCTTTATTAGAATAAGAATTTGTGAGGTTTTTTCCTCTTTCTCTCCTTTTGTGGCTTTGCTGCGGCTGTGTTGACATATGGCAGTATAATCACAAATTTGTGGAAACACAATTAACATGCTTTTCGTATTGTAGGTGGATAAAAAATCCCATTTTGGCCATTGGTGCTTTTGTAAATATAAAGCATTGTTTTTAGAATGTCCAGGCACAGTTTAAGGTGACACAGTGTATCAGACAGTCAGGGTACGACTACACTAGAGCACTGCAGAAGAGGCTGGCATTGTAACCTACATTAAACCTGTGTGGTTCTTGATCCCCTGTAATGGCTAAATTATTCATTGAGTTTGAGCTTGCTAATGATTGGGCAAATGCACCTAGTCCTCATGCTTTTGGGTTCAATCCCTGCAAGAGATCTGACCTTGTGCATCATCACTAATGATAACCTGTATGGGGATTTGATCTGTTGGGGACCTCTTTAGCTTGCAGTGAGCTTCTGAGGCCAGCGGGAATGTATGACACATGCTATCACTGTGTGGCTTTGTCCCCCACTAGCAGCTTGAGCATGTGTAACCATGTCCCTGTTGGGTTAATAGTGGGGATTGTGAGATGTCTGGATCTAAAATCAACTTGCACTACAGTGCAAAACCTTAATGGCAATCTACCATTAAATAAGAGTAACTTTCCAAATGAAAGACTTGCATGACAGTTGGATATGCCAATTGGTTGATACAGGGGAGTATGAGAGTGCTATTGAAGTCTTGCTCTGTGAGTTTTGTGGAGTGCCTATTGTTTTTCAATATCTGTTAGAGATGAAAGCTAAAAGCCTTATGGAGTGTTATTGGCTGTGTTGAAGGTATGAAGATGGCAAGCAGTGCCAAAACCTTTCCCCCTATTTTCCCTTCTTATTTTCATGCTTTCAAGATATGGGTGGGTCAGGTCTCTCCTGATGCACCTTAACTATCTAACCAAATTACATTTTGGTATGTACTAATTGTAGATGACACAAGTGACTCCTTTAAAGTTGCCCTGTAGGAACCTGTTTATACCTGAGCCAAACTTTAACCATTTGGGCTTAAATTTTCCATGGCAGGTGTCTTCCTCAAAATGAGTATTTTGGCAAATCTCAGCAAAAACGTCAGCATTTCTAAGAATTAAGTTATGAAAAAATGTTGTTTTGCCCGCTTTAAAAAATTCTTACAAGCATTGTGTTAACCTATAGCATCTTCGATCTTTGGCACTTGAAATTTAGGGGATGAGTGGATATTGCCTTGGATGTCACCTTTTTGTCAACCACGTGAAAAGAATATTTTCTTCATTTCAGTTTATTTAACTAGTTCAGTTCAAAGACTAGTTCATTCAAAATTAAGAAACTAATGGGCAGTATGCAGTGTAGGCATATTCTACAATTGCTATAGAATCCTGGGCAAAATGTCTGTGTGTTCTATTACACCTAGCATAAGCCTCCTTGAATAGGTAAACCAAAATGCTCACACTTTTGAGTAGAGTTCAGAGAAAAAGATGTGTTTGAGCTACAAGGGAAGTGTGAGGGGTTAACACTGGTCCTAGAGGCTGGGCAGGAGTCATAGCTTTCAGGAGGGTACTTTGGATAGAAGATCTGCACTTTCAGCATGTGCCTACAGACTCCAAGATAGGGATCCAGTTCCTGGGACCCTTTCAGTTTCTGGAGGCTTAAATCACACAGGATCCAGCAGCTGGATCCCCTCAAGGCAGTCTGATGAGTGGCCAAGAGAACGTTCAACTGGATCTGTGACAGGGATTGGAGGGAGACTATGTTATACAATACTAAGTTTTCCTAAAGAAATAAAATAAAATCAAGTTCTAGCCATCTCAAATTGGACACCAAAAATTATTGGACACTTTTGAGCTTAATATGATCATACCTCAATTTCCAAACTGTAAAATAGGAATAATAACATCACATTTCCCAGGAGTGTTTTGAAGATAAATTATTGCCTGTGACACATTTAGGAACTATAGTAATGAGTGCCATAGAAATGATAATGAGGAAATTAATAATTCTATCCTCAAAGCAGATGTTGACTACACCTTGCATGAGGAGAAAAAAATACTGCACTAAATGCTGCTCTTGAAGTGATTACAGTCCATCCTGTGCGGTGAACGAGGCAGAGGTTCTGTTGAAAAAATAATATGTGATCATGGAATTAAAAAGCGTATCATAATGCATACGCCCAAAGGGGTTGAATTAAGGTTGTACAGGCATTTCTTAACATTGGAGTGCTTGACTTTGCAACCTTAATAATATTCTTTTAACATAATTTGTATGTACTTTCTTAATATTTTTAGAATTCAATGTTTGATTCACTGTATCTTAACTACTCCCTGCATATATATAATATGTACAAACATGAATGTGACATTATCATTCCACTTCTAAGAATTAAGTGTAAAGAATTTGTATGTCTCTTCAGATTCCTGAAAACAAGATTGGTATCGTTGCAAATTGTCTAAGTTCAGCTGGAGCCAAAATTTGGCATATATCCTTCTTCTACTGTAGGAACCTGGAGAAATATCAACACAAGGGAGTTGGTTGGAGAAAGTGCATAAATTTAGGTCAGGATACAGAAGTACATTCTATATTAGTTTTTTTAAGTCTACAGTATCAGGGATTTTTTAAAGTATTACCAGTATTAGTGCTGAGTGAAGTTGTTTCACTGTTGTTAATATAGAATTCATAATAATCTTCATAAATTAATATTTTTGTACATTTTCATAGTCTGATGTGAAAAAGTCTGCTGTAATCTATATTTGTTTTTCATTATTAGCCTCTGACATTCACTTTTAAACAACATTTTTTTTTGAATGTAAGCAATTGCCCTCATTATCATTATCCCTCCCATTAACAGGCTATTCAAGTACTAAAATACAAATGTTTACTTTTAAAAAGCAGTGTAGTATAAAAGACTCATGTTGTAAGAAATGACAATGTAGCTTTCCCTACTCAATGCTTTTTGTGCCTCTCTTTAGAGACAGTGCCCAGACTATTGCACTGGGCAGCACAGAATGGGGAGGAGGTGAGCAGCCTTCAGTGGTGAAAGAACAGGTTCAGAACTATTTAGAAAGCTGGATGTGCAAATGTCCGTGGGGTCAGATGCAATGTATCCAAAGGTGCTGAGGGAGTTGGCTGATGTGATTGCAGAGCCAGCATGGATTCACCAAGGACAAGTCATGCCTGATCAACCTGATTGCCTTCTATGATGAGAAGACTGGCTCTGTGGATGTGGCGAAAGTGGTGGACGTGATATACTTTGACGTTAGCAAAGCTGTTGATGTGGTCTCCCACAATATTCTTGCCACCAAGTTAAAGAAGTATGGGTTGGATGAATGGACTATAAGATGGATAGAAAGCTGGCTAGATCTTCAGGCTCAACAGGTAGTGATCAATGGCTCGATGTCTAGCTGGCAGCCGGTATCAAGCGGTGTGCACGAGGAGTCGGCCTGCGGACAGTTTTGTTCAACATCCTTATTAATGATCTAAAGGATTGGGCCAAAAGAAATCTGATGAAGTTCAACAAAGACAAATACAGAGTCCTCCACTTAGGATGGAAGAATCCCATGCAATGCAATGGACTGGGGACTGATGGGCTAGGCAGCAGTTCTGCAGAAAAGGACCTGAGCGTTACAGTGGACAAGAAGCTGGACATGAGTCAACAGTGTGCCCTTATTGCCAAGAAGGCTAATTGAATATTGGGCTGCATTAGTAGGGGCATTGCCAGCAGATCGAGGGAAGTGATCATTGCCCTCTATTCGACAATGGTGAGGCCACATTTGGAGTACTGTGTTCAGTTTTGGGGCCTCTCTATGGAAAAGATGTGGATAAATTGGAGAGAGTCCAGCGGCGAGCAAGGAAAATGTTAGGATGCTGGAGCACATGACATATGAGGAGAGGTTGAGGGAACTAGGCTTGTTTGGTCAGCAGAAGAGAAAAGTGAGGGAGGAGTTGATAGTGGCCTTCAACTACCTGATGGGGGGTTTCAGAGAGGATAGAGCTAGGTTGTTCTCAGTGGTTGCAAGTGACAGAACAAGGAGCAATGGTCTCAAGTTGCAGTGTGGGAGGTCTAGGTTGTATATTAGGAAAAAATTGTTTACTTGGAGGGTGGTGAAGCACTGATATGGGTTACCTAGGGAGGTGATGGAATCTCCATCCTTAGAGGTTTTTAAGGCCAGGCTTGACAAAGACCTGGCTGGGATGATTTAGTTGGGGTTGGTCCTGCTTTGAGCAGGGGGTTTCACTAGATGGCCTCCTGAGGTCCCTTCCAACTCTAATCTTCTATGATTCTATGAACCCAATGGCCTGGCCCTGCAAACATTCATATACTTACTCACTCACACAGGTAGCCCTATTGAAGTCAAGAGAAATACTCATGTAAGTAAAGTTAAGCACATACTGTGTGTTTTGCAGGAATGGGCTCCAAGAGATTAGCCTACTTTTGAATCTACTGTTGTGATCAGCTAAATTGAGAGAGATAACTAAGGTCACAGAAAAAAATCTTAGTGTATTAGAGGAATCCAAAAGAAAACCTGCCTTAATTATAGATTTTTTTAAAAAAGAAAGATTAATGTTTTGCTTACCTATAGGTTTCCACGTGATGGAATAAAATAATAGTAAAGTGACGCAAATCAATTTCCTCTTTTCTCTCACATACGCACACTGCTTCCTATCTATTTTTATAGTTAAAGAGAAAGCTGCAGTCTCCTAGCCCAGCAACAGCATGTGTCAACTTAAGAGTGAGTACAGAAAAGTTTCAGGTGGATCCAAAACAGTAGCTGCTATTTACAGCATGAGCCATGCATATGAGATTGTGTAGATTTCTAAATTACTTTGGTATATTTTAATACGTAAATTTTAAATGTGAAAAACATTTAAGTACTGTAATATCATTGCATTCATTTACATTATGAAATGCGGTGATAAAATTCCTGGGAAAAGTTACTCATAATGTTGTTCTTTATATGTGATGTAACACTGATAAGATTTTTTTTTTTTATTCATTAGAGGAGGAGGAAGAATTCAAGAAAACTGATATCAAACCATGTATAAAATAGGTTCTAAAGACTACCTTGAGCTCTGCCTGACACTGTGCCTAGAATGTAGCTTTCTTTTTTTTTTTTTTTTGAATGGATGAAAGGCAAAGCAAGTGTGTGCAGAGGAAGCTGAAGTTAACTGTGACAAAACTGGCTGACAGCAGTATGCATTTCATTTAGCAGTTGCCCTCGTCTTTCTTTTTCATCCATTTTGATCTCTGGCTATTGTCAGACAGTTTGCTATCTTGGTCAATATTGCAATCATTCAAGACTGTCTGGAAAAAAAGCCAAATTTTGGACACAGAATCAGGGCATTAGAGGTCAGACTCTGAACTATAGCACATCAGCTTACTCATTGTGAATAAGTTAACTGACAAGTTTAGCTTTTGTTTTCTGCATGAAAAGAGATATCACCTAAACAGTTTGTGAACTTGTTTCAATCTGTGGGGCGTTCATGAACTTTCACTCTTCACCATTTAGTGTGTGTGATTGCTAACCAAAGTCACATGGTGTTGTTTCTGCCCCTTAATTGGACAACTGAAAGTTTTAAAGCAGAACAACAAATAGTGAATACTCTTCTTCATGCAAACAGTCTGTACTTGAAAAGGGGAATTAGTAAGACCAGCCTTTCCTCTGACATTTGTTATGGCATGTGATGGGAATGGGGGCTGCAGAGGAAATATATAATGTGCTGGTAACCATTTTGAAACCAAGTAAATCTCTTGTCTGAGATGGTTGGGTATACATTTAGCTATATAGATATCTATTGGTTGTTAAATTTTGATCTCTTTGAACTATAGTCTTGTTTCCATGGAAGATTAATTTAAATTATGTGAATAAATATCATTGTATGAAAATAGTGTTTGTGTGTTTATATGTGTAATATGTGCACAAACTGTACAAAAAGTCAATAGCTAAATGAGATGGAATACAGTCAATATATTATTGTATCATCTATATAGCAGATATTTGATTGGGGACTATTTTGTTTGCTTCTTTAAAGAAAATTTTACTTTTTAGTGAGGCATCCAAGTATAAAAAGTAAAATAATTTTGTTGGGCTTCCAATTACCAGGCTACATCATCATGAAAAATTGTGTATTTTCTACAGGTCTGAAATAAAATACTTGGGTCCTTTATCTAACCGTACAGCACTTGCGTACAAATAAAGGCATTAATCCTGTAGTTGAGTCTGTGCTTATGGATTCAATTGCAGGAGCTGGGCCAAAGTGCTTTTCTGGAATTCTTGATTCCTGTACCAGAAACACACATGTAGCTTTGGAATCTAATGGGCTTAGCCGCCTGAGACTGGCTGTTCGCCATCAATGGCTACTGTAGAAATTTCCTGGAAGAAGTAACAGCTAAAGCCCATCTTATACATGTTGATCAATGATGCATAGTTCTAACTCTGATGCAGAGTTTAAAGAATTCTAAAAAAATGCTGTGAATGTTCAGTCCTCAATAAGAACAGGAGAAACAGGGTCAATAAAGTTGAAGGTAATGGAACATCTTAAAGGAAGAAAACAGGCATAGTGATATTTGAAGTTTTAAAAAATCTCCAGACTGTACTCCTAATGATTCATATTCTGGGGAGTGCAAGGGCGCACTGCCATAACTAGCTATAAACTCTCCTGTAAGTGACACTTTTTTAGAGTGACAATTCTTATCTCAAGAATAAGCAAAGCAGTCAGGTTAAATCAGTCACCGACCATCTGGGTGTTCGCCTGAAGAAATCTAGTCATAACTGATTTCTGAGTAGCTTCACTGTCATTTAAACATACAGTGCTGGCACTTTACTGCAGCCATAACTACAGTCAGAGAGCTTCATGCTTTGAAAAGGCTTAATAACCAATCTGCCAAATTTAGATTTGATTAAAATACTAACCATCTTAAGGGGTAGATTTTAGAAAGAACAAAGTCAGTGAAAATTGGGCACTCTGAAAGCCTCCTTTGGGCCTTTGAAAATCTCCCTCTAAATAACTAAATTTAAAGGGAAATTAGTAGGCCTACAGTAACAGTCTAATTTCACTGAGGAGGCGCAATTATGCTGATTTCTATCTCTGGTTCATGTTCCCACTGATATATTGGTGGCCCTTTTGTGTTTTCCATTATGCTGTAATTACATGAACTAGAAAACTGAAAACTCATTTTAAAACTTTTTAGCATAAAGTAAGTTTGACACCATCTTTTAGTGGGCATTAAGACAGCTGGCGTTAATTAATTAAGCAGGGCTGGCATTAGGGGCTAGGAAGCAGGGCAGTGGCCCGGGAAGGGGGACACTCAGGCTTTGGTTTCAGCCTCGCATGGGTGGGTGGGGCTTGAACGCCTAAGGGAGGAAGAGTGGGCATCCACTCTTTAGACTCACTGAGGCCCAAAGCAGAAACTAATGCTGGTTTTGAAATCTAACCATATTTGGTTCTAAGCACAAATCTAACTTTAGTTTGTTTGTATGGGTGCATTTTGGATAATTATTGCTGAACAGAGAAAAATGTCAAAGCCCTTGTTGACATTAATGGTGCTTAGAGAAGTAGTTTGGCAATTCAGTCTTGTGTGGAACAAGCAAATTTTATTAATATAATTGCTCTACTTCCCTTTGTTCAAAGGTAATACTGTTGCATTTTTTACATGCAGTTTTATTACATGGACTAAGTTTTCACTGTACTTACTAGACATATTTCAGTTTATTTCCAAGTTATTACGTTAAGAAGATTTTAGACTTACGTATTGTGCAGATGAGAAAATAGACCTCATGGATGTTCCAAATCTACTTAATTATGAGAGCCCATAAGAATCTTTGAAAGAAAATAAATTAAGCAGTTTACCTTTGAACTTTTACTCCTGTTTAGTCTGGATCCCAACACAAGTTCTTTTTAGTTTAGTTTCAGTGTACATGTAAACAAAAATAGAAATGTCAGATAGAAGAATCCTTTAAACTGGTGCACACTTTTTAACCAACACACACAACAGCTGGATCTTAGTTTTACTACCTGTCTTTTTTTTTTTTTTTTTTTTTATCTATATTCCAGTGCTCATTTTACCACTAGTTCTCTGTTTCAGGCAGTCAGTATAAGGTTTCCTCTCTCTTCTCTGCTTGAATCTTGTTACCTACTGACTGGTCATTCTGAGCTAAATTCTTTGTGTATCCTCGCTGAAGGTAATCTGATTGCATGACTGTAAATCATGGCAGAACTTAACCCGCCGAGAATGACATCTGCAGTTTCCTCCAGGTCTATTCCTGTTGGATGGCGAGATTTAGGATTGTGTTAGCTTGAGTCAAAATTCAATGTCATATGACATAATTAGATGGGGAGAAAACAGATGGGGGCTGATGGGAAAGATAAACTGCTGTTTTGGCCCAAATAAAAACAATGGCAGTTAGAGAGATGTCCAAAACAGAATCACCACACTGTTGATTTTAGGAGGTGGTCAACTGGTGGAATTAGAGCTAGACTGAATTTTGTGGCTCAGCCCTAATTATAATGGCAAACTAGTCATTTTTTTAAAGTTGCTAAAATGAAGAGAACAATTCTAATAATTGATAGTGCACCTCATGCACTCTTTAATGGGGTGGATTTCTCCAGTTTGCACATACATTCTTCAATAAAATTCAAACCCTGTTTATGTAATTCTCTTTTGTTACGACTGAGATTTCTCAAGTGCATACTAGCTGAGATGTTATGATATCTAGTTTGTATGTACTGTAATCTCTCTGCTTTAATGACAACAAAGATTGCTTTTATAATAAACTTTTTAGGTGGTTAGTCAATTTACCATGTTGCTACAATTAATTCAGAAATATTCTTATTAAAACAAAAGTGAGAAATACATATGATGTATTGCCAAAAATTAAGTTTCACTACATGAAGAAGCTATTTTAGCATCAAATGAAAATCCCCTGCTCCTAAAATCTCATTTGCACATACAGTTCCTTGCAACTACATGGAGCCTTGTTGACTTCACTGGGGTTCTGTGTAGATTCATGGATCTGCCTGCATGAATGACTTTGCTGGATTAGGTCCCAGATTAGCATACAGCCTTAGTCCAGAGATTTAGAAACTGAGCAAACTGAAAATATTTCCAGTTTAGTTTTCCTCTAGAAACGATATTGCACTTCAAATGTAGAGGAAGTTTCAAGGTATGTCTATACTGACAGCGGCAAAGTTGCTGCGTCAGATCGATCTTTCTGGATCGATTGAGTGGTCAGTGTAGACCTGCTCAATCGATCAGGAAGTCAACACAGTAAAACCAGCCCCTCAAGTGGTGTAGCACTGCGTCGACAAGAACACGGTTCCCGTCGGCACAGTGCAGCGAAGACAGTGCACAGAAGGGACGCACAGCAGTCGACAGGAGTTATGCAAGCTTCTCTGCGTAGCTTGTGTAACTCCTGTTGACTGCCGCCGAATTTCCAGGTAAGTGTAGACCAGGACTTAGATAGTAGTTTTGACTTCCATGATATACCAGATTTTAAAAAAAAAAAGTATTTTCTCTCTACTATATATACTCGTTTGGATACTTGTACATTAAAATAAATGTGATTGAAAGGGTATCATTCACTTGCCTGTCTTTCTCCTGTAGGGAATTACTTTATTCACCCTTAACCTGATCTATAATCATACAGCTCTCTCCCAGGATTAATTAGGTAGTGCTGCTTGTGTGAGGAGAGGTCCTGAGAAAGAAAAAAACATGCACAGTTTCTGCTTATGGTGACATGTTATCTTCTTTGGCTGGTGCAAAAGGCGTGTGATTTACAAATGAAACAGGGCAGCTGCAACCTGAGCACCTCATTGTGGCCAGAGGACATGCTGCAGGCAACCTATTCAGTGTTCCTTCAATAATGCTACAAAAAGTTTGTGTCCATTAACAACATCCTGTGTTGGAGTATCATATATTAACATAATATAAACTCCAGGTAAAGTCTCTTCCATCCCAGTCTCACACTGGGCACAGCCCCTCCTTCCTGAGGTCTGTCCATCTTCAATTTTTGGAACTGGTTACAGCTTTTCCAGCTCTTCCCAAGCTCTACTCAATCTCTCTCCTCCCCTGGAATTAGGAGCCCCCAGCTCTCCATCCTGGAGCTGGGTTCAGTTTGGTTCAGTTCTGTTTTTCCCTCTCTCTCCTGGAATCTGGAGTCCTCCTCCTCCCTCCCTCCCTCCCTCCCTCCCTCCCAGAGCTGGGTTCAGTTCTAACTGCCCTTTTGTCCCCTACAAAAGCTGCTCCTGCTCCCAGGAGCACTCTCCTGCAGCTGCTTCCACAAGCCAGCTACCTCTTTCCAGGATTCTGGCACCCCAGCTTGCTCTCCCTAAAGGGAAGATTACAACTCCCACATGAGCCTCTTCCTCCAGCCTCTGCCTTATTAGAGACCTGATTGGGTCACCTGACCTCTCCCTCATCATATAATATTCATTCTCACCAGCTGGGGAGTGAGTTAAGCTTGTCAGAGATGAACTGAGGCCCACCTCCCCTGAAGGGACTAGCCACCCTGTGACAAGAACAAACTTATATAACATTAATCTTAGCAAAAGCCAAAGGACTAAAAGCAGATCAATGTGCCAGAATTTTTTTTTAAAAATTAAAAAGTATTTAATTTTTGTGGAACAAAGATATATAATTTCATGTCTGTGAGTCACTTGCTAGACATTTAACACCTGTTTATTTTTAAAAATAGGGTAGTACTACTCAGAGGTACCAGAATGATGATCTTAAAGTTTCCAGAATGGATACTGAAATGCTGTGTTTAAACATGGAACAGGTAGAGCTTTGGTTATGCTTAACTCGTTGCTGATCAAAGGTATTTTACAAGATTTGGATAGTGAGGTTTGTCTATAGGAGGCATAACATTATATTAGGTCAGAGCTGTGTCAGGAGAACAAATCTAGTACCCATTGGATATTGTGTAATCACGTCTGATTATCAAACTAAGATTTCTAAATGCAATTTAAGAGAACAGGTACCATTGAAAAACTATTTTTTAAAAAAAGCTTTAAATATTTAAGAGTATAGATATATTAAGCTAAGGTTCAAAGATTCTGACAACAACCTTAACACTAGTTCATACACAGCAATACAGTGATTTGGGGGGAAATGAAGAAACCAAACTATGCTCTTCTGGCAACAGTTAATTATTGCAAGTAACTAAAACCAAAAATCTCCTGCTCCTTTAAGGGCTTATCTGAGCAAGCACTCTTCCAACCTGTGAATATACAAGAAGGGAAGAGAAGCAGGCTCACCTCAGCTTGTCCAACAATGGTAGGGCTTCCTCCAGCCCAGGAGCTTCCACCAGTTGCCCCTTGAGGTCATGACTCATTATTTTTTAAGGAGAGTAAAGTCAGTGAGTCTCCCCCATCCTTACAATAAAGGCTGACATCTGTGGTATCTGTAGCAAACCAGGCTCACTTTTCCTCACTTCTTCAGGGATAAGATGTTGTTATCTTAGTCTCATTTGGACAAAACCAATCCACAGTTGTTAATCTCTATTCAAGAGAAGCCCAGGATTGGAATACAGTGATTATACACATCTGGAGAGAGGTGTTTTTGAAGAGCTTGTACAGCACCTATTTTCACATTGTTTTCCTCTAGCTTGTGCTATTAATCACTCAGGTTCATGAACACTTAAACCTACACAAACAGAAAGAAGTGGAGAGGTGGAGGAGGAAAATCACCTACATCATAGTCATTCAACACAATCGCTACAGTATTAAAACCTTTCATTTTAGATTCCAGTGATCGGCATGAGGCATGTTTGACATTCTCAATGGAAGGTGAAAATTTATGTTGCCAAAGATTCAGCAACTAAAGCATATGTTAATGTTTATGTAATAATATATTTCTCATGGAATATACATGGAAGTTTTACTCATATATTTACTTTGTCATATTTTTCCTTGTGATAAATAATCCTTCTGTATTACACTTCTACATACAATAATATTAATATATTGCAATATGATAATTCTCTTAAGTGAAGAATATTAAGGATTTAAAATATAAAATCTTTTTAAATACCTTTCACTTTTGGAGTTCACCTCATATTGTTTATCATTTTATGAAGAATAAACAGTGTTGTAATCAATAGATTTTGAGCAATATTTTTAAAACAGGGTGCCTAAAGCTAGTCTCCTGGGTATGCAGAGTTCAATCTGTTTATCTTGTCAAAGAGAAGGTTAAGGGGTGACTTGATTACAAGCTGTAAGTAGTTACATCGGAAACAAAGTTTTAATAATAGGCTCTTCAAAGTAGTAGAGAAAGATATTACATCATCCAATGGCTGGAAGTTGAAGTTAGACAAATTCAGACTAGAAATAAGGCATACATTTTTAACAGTGAGAGTAATTAACCATTGGAACAATTAATCAAGGGTTCTCAACCTGTGGTCCACAGACCCCAGCGGAGTGAGTGGGGGAGGTCCACAGACTATATCTAAGATTTCCAAAGGGGCCCGCACTTTCATTCAGAACTTTACTGGTCCACAAATGAAAAAAGTTGAGAACCACTGCTATAGGGAATGCCTTTCTTCCTCATCACTGGAGAGATCTGCTATCCTTCACTATATCAAATCATTTTAAAATGACAACCAAGGCCTTGTCTAGACTAGGATTTAAAAGTCTGTTGTTAGAATGCATTAGATAACATTTTAGTAACCTAGTGCAAACAAATCAGTGTAGTCTTTAACATGTGCTGAACTGATTGAGTTTACCTGAGCTACCCCCTGTGCTGTAATGTGACCAGGATAGCATGTGTTAGAAATGGTGTATTTTGTCTACTGCAAACTTTTAAAACATGTTAACTAACACAACTTTAAATGCTAATCTAGATAAATCCTAAGGCAATATCTGCACAAGGTTTTTTTACAAGGTTTGAAAATTACACGTTGTTAGGACTGTCTCATTCCAGTGATATGAATGCTAGTATAGACACCAGTGGTCACCAGTGTTTGTAGCATAGCATTGCCTAACCCTTCTCAGGATAGGTCTAAATGACGAAGTAGGTCTAAAATACTGGTGGTTGCCAGCCCCTTATCTATGCTAGCACTCCCACCATTTTTGCTACTAGTAAAGCTGAAGCAATCTTAACAATAGTGTGAAAATGGGGGGACAAAAGGCCTAGTGTAGATAAGACCTAAGAGTACTTGTCCTCTCAAAGTATGGCAATGCAAATTGATGATTGATGTGAAAAGACACTTAAAATCAGGAAAGAAAACTGGATGAAAATTAACCATCCCAAAAGGAAACTTGTGAAACGTGATTCCACCCAGCTATCTAATTCCTTGCTGTTTTTACTGTTAGTATATAGAGACTGAGATTTTCAAAGTAGTCCAGCAGATTTAGCTATACATCTTCTGTTAAGTGTTCTGTACTGCTTTAAAACCAGTATTCTTTCCTGGGGATGGTTGGGACCAATTTTTCTGGAGTTCTGAGCATCCTCAATGCCAAATGAAGTTAATGGGAGCTCTTGGTTCTCAGAACCTCAGAAACTGGGCCCTTGGAGTATGTGTGGAGGATTTGGTAAAGGGTTTCTGTCTCGTTTATTTATCTGTGCTTGGATATGTGTTTCTTCTTTCTTTTCCTCCTTAATTCCTCCTGCTATATTTATCAGTTATAGAGTGACTTCCCTGGACTGCTCCTAGGTCACACATTTTGAAAATAAATATGGCATCCCCTATTGAAGTGATGGTAACTTACAGAGTTATTTATATATAGGCTTTCCTAGAGCACTCATCATGATAGCATGAGTGCCTCACAAACATTAATTAATTTATCATTAACACACACCTGAGAGGTAGGGGAACATAACAATATCAGAAGAATAGCCATATTGGGTCAGGCCAAGGGTCCATTCTAGCCCAGTATCCTGTCTTCTGACAGTGGACGGTGCCAGATGTTTCAGAGGGAATGAACAGAACAGGGCAATTTATCGAGTGATCCAGCCATTGTTGTCCAGTCCTAGTATCTGGCAGTCAGAGGTTTAAGGACACCTAGAGTGTGGGGTTGCATCCATGGCCATCTTGGCTAATAGCCATTGATGGACCTATCCTTCATGAATGTATCTAATTCTCTTTTGATCCATTTATACTTTTAGCTTTCACAACATTCCCTGACAATGACTTCAACAGGTTGACTGTAAATTGTGTGAAGTAGTACTTTCGTTTGTTTCTTTTAAACCTGTTGCCTATTAATTTCATTGGGTGACTCTTGCTTCTTGTGTTATGTGAAGGGGTAAATAACACATCCTTATTCACTTTCTTCACACCATTCATGATTTTAAAGACCTCTACCATACCCCCCCTTAGTCATCTCTTTTCTAAGATGAAAAGTCCCAGACTTTTTTCTCTCTCCTCATATGGAAGCTATTCCATACCCCCCAGTAATCTTTGTTGCCCTTCTGTGTACTTTTTTCAATTCTAATATATCTTTTTTGAGATAGGGTGACCAGAACTGCATGCGGTATTCAAGATGTGGGAGTACCATGGATTTATATGATAATATTATGGTCGTTTCTGTCTTATTATCTGTCCCTTTCCTAATGGTTCCTAACATTATTAGCTTTTTTGACTGCCACTACACATTGAACTGACTTTTTCAGAGAGCTATCCACAATGACTCCAAGATCTCTATCTTGAATAGTAACAGATAATTTAGACCCCATTTTTTTGTATGTATAGTTGGGATTATGTTTTCCAATGTGCATTATTTTGCATTTGTCAACACTGTGGTATCAATATTCCCATTTTGCCAATGAGGATTTGAAGCATAGCATGATTAGAAAGGATTTTCAGCAAGGTCGCAGAAGTTTCAAGTTGGTCATTAATAAGATACAGGATGGGAAAAAAAAAACTGTTGTGAGATTTCTAATTATTTGGCATGTTGTCATATTTTTATTTATTTTTTTAATCTTCATGCCTAACTGAACCTTCTATTGCAAATACTTCCAGGAATGGGGCTTTGGCAGAGTGCTGCAGCCGCTGCATGTGTTTCAGAGCAATACATGGTGGCAGGGCCCAAGCATAATTTTTTCGGGCCCAGTACAAACTTGTAACACGGGCCCCCTCCCACACACATACCCATGGGGGTTGCAGCCTGGGCTGGGCCTGTCCAGGCCCCAGTAAAGTGTACCCTTTCTCCCCCCCCATCTGGTGGCCCTGCATGCTGGATATAGCTAGTTTCATGTTATTTCTCAGTTTACCAGGGTCCCAAATACAGTGTGGCACCAAGACCCACAAAAAGTTGCTTTAAAAAAAACCCAGAAAGAATCCAGAAAAAAAGACACATCCCAAAAAGCAAAACCCAGTAGTTGCAAGAAGTCTGAAATATTTTTATTCATTTTGCAATGTGTCACTTTTTATATAAGCTAGTTGCATACTTCAACATTTTTTGATAATTCATTTCTAATTTGTAAATTAACACCTGGTCTTGGAGTGCGGTGGAGAGGGGTATGCTTGAGTCGTAATTGAAAACATTCTAACCTCTGATGAATACGGGAAAATTGACAGACATGTAATACTGCAGTGTAGTGAAGGTTTAGGGGATCAGTTGGTACTAGATGAGCTAATATGTACACAGATGGAATGTGAGCCTGATCACATGTTAAGAGAAGTGTTTTAATGCGGCAAGAAGAAAAATACTGAGAAATTAATTTTGTAAGTGCATGCATTTATTGAAATAATTTCTGGACATGTACCATCTTGTTTACAATATGTGATTTCTGGGCATGATTGCAAACCTGATGAGGTGGTTTTCACAGAGTGTGTAAAAAATCATTAAGTTTCCATGGTATGCTTAGTTTTGAAATCAGGCCCTAAACAACCTCTCCATTCTGAGCAGAAACAAGTTTTAAGACCCTTGCATACCTCCTCTGTTACTCACAAGGGCAGAGTAAAAATGGTGGAGTGAAGCCAGAGAATGACAGTTTGTGAAGATGAACTGGGTTTAAGTACAAATCCTCAGCATGCAAATAAAGCATGTAGCTATGTTTTACTGTCTTTTGCCTTACTGCTGACTGGAGTGAGTAACTCAGCAGCACGCTGTCTAATGCAGGAGTGGGTTCTTTCATGCTCCTTGTCATGCTCCTCAAGTTTTACCTTGCACATATGTACACAACACTTAGAACCTGGACTGTGCAGTATCAGACTCTTAACGTAAAGATTAGCTGAGCTATAAAGTTGGTCTGGAGAAAGTAGGAAGGTTCTACTGTACGGGCTGACATACTGAATTAAAAGGGCTGACATTTGCCTATATAGAAAACATCAGTGTCAGTTGCTCTGTTATAAAGTTATTTCTGCTACCATTTGGGATGGATACGTTGAAGCCCAAGAAAAACCTCTCCATCTCTGCATACACTTTGCTTTATCATTAGTGTCAGATTAAATGTACAGACTTATAAATATTTTAACGTAAGGTCCATTTGAAAATCCAGGGTGTGTGACAAAACATAGATTCAAAAGTCCTCAAGCTAGTCTTTTTTTTCCTGTTCAGGATGTTGGAGGTTGGACAATTGGGTTCCATTCACAACTGTACCACTTCCTTATTGTGTGACTTTGGGCATATCACTTAACCTGTGCTTCTGCTCCCCTATTTGTAAAATAAATGTAATAATACCGACTTCACTGGGATGTTGTAGACGTCATTAATGTCGACAAACTCTTTAATAACTCTGAATGAAAGGCACAAATATAAATACTGAGAAATATTATTGTTGATTACAAAAATTAAGATTTGGGGAAAAAAAATCTAAAAATAGAATATTATCCTAATTGGAGTTATTAGCAACTACTGCTCCTTAATGTGTCAGAAGTAAAATCCCTGTTAATATTTATGCTATTTGTAAAGAGTAATACCATAATTCCCCTGGTAGTTGACTTCATTAAGTGTATACTGATCTTTAAATTACAAAACAGGCTAGGTGAATGCAGACTGTAGTAATGAATTGCTTGCATAGCAGGATTGCTTTAGTGCTCTTTCTTACAAAATCTCAAGCTTTGTCAATATTTCTTCCAAGGTGTTTAATAATTTAAAAAGTGGCAGTTGCCACAGTATGTAAGGAAAGCTGATAGCTGGTAGTAATAATCTGAAAATATTGTTCTTTTATCTTGCAAGCACATGGGTGTTTGCTGGATGTGGAGAAATACAATTCAAGATTCTTTGGATAGGATGAGGCATAGAGTTTAGAAGAACAATTACACTCCAGAATATCCCTTATCAGCAGTACTTTGAAAATCTGACGTTTAACCTACAGTGTACCTAATTTAGTGTACCAGTTCAGTTCATCTGAGTTGTGTGTATATTACACTTGTTTCTGTGAGAGTTTTCTTTTTTCTCCACAGCATCATTTCTAATTATTGGCTACTATTTTGATATTTGTGTCCATAGTTAAATTTGTACATGTTTTCTGTCATAGGTGATTAGGATGCAAAGTAATAGATTTTCTTCTCAATATTTTCATATATAACTTCAGTTTTATTTTATCCTGTGGTGTATTTGACATGTTTAACTTTTTTGATCATGTGCATAGCACGGTGATTCACTGAGTAGTTTACAGAAAAAGAATGAATTACTAAACTATCCTCTGAAAATTTAACCTAAATTAGTTTCAAACCTAGTCAACAGTGTAGAGGAGTAGCGTAGGAGTGTATGAGCTTAGCCTCACTGAAACCAACACAATGTAACTACATAGTGAATAAATTCAGTGTGAGTGGAAATGTATTGCACTTCCTGGTACCATGTAGTATCTTACTGGTAAGTAGCGTGGTGTTAAGATAAACCCTTTCTTATTAACAGAACTATGTACAGAAATGGGGTAACAAGCTTCCTACTGTGCTGTGTAGCTGCAGTCTGTGACTGGACTACTGTACTTTGTTTCCATCCCAGCAGGCAGTGTGTCACAGGAAACTAACGACTACATAAAAAGTTACAGGAAGTGTGGCATCACTCAGGATCCAGTCTCTTTAAATGTTTCCTCTGATTTCAGACTGCTAAACCAAACAGGGTGTTTGGCTAGCATTTTCTGGACTACCACACAGAGAAAATTAACTGGGAGGGTTCTGCTTGGGAGAATTTTTTTGGACAAAAAGAGTCTCTTTAAAAGACTGGAGAAAAACATATTTTTAAATCTGGAAGCCGAGCTCTATATAAGTTAGAAGAAAGAGAAACCAAAGCTGGCCACCAAAGTTTTTAAAAAACGATATTGTTTGTTCACCCTTCCTGATGTGATATATGCCTTACCTGTAAAATGAACTGCCTTAGTACCTTGAATCCAACAGAAGAAATCATAAAAACATCTAAAAATGACCGAAAAAGATTTTCTACACCTCAGAAAACAAACCCAAAGTCCAATATGTTGTGATTGTTCAAATGCCATTGTTCTCCCTTTTCACCTTGTAGGGTTGCAAGATATTGGACCTTAAATTTGTCACTTTTTTCAAGACTGATTTTGCCTGTGCTGAGCATTGGGCCAGAGAGATTTTGAAAGGAATATATCACATTTGGTGTGAGAAAGCAACATTTATCTGGCCATTTGATTTAAAAAGAAATAGTGGCTGTTGAAGGTCAGAAGTTAAAAAATTTGGAAATATCCCTGGTGTAGATGGATTTGTGGGCAGAGTGCAGGTGAACAATAAAAGGCACATCATAAATAGTAGTTTTTTCACATGATTCTATGATATACCACATGATCATTACCACCATATAATTGTAACACACTAGTAGTTTTTGCCTGGAAAATCTACCCTGTACCAGATGATGTTCCCCCTGGGAAAGGATTAAGTGGATTTTTCTGATTCGTTAAAGTTTCTAGATATAAGGGAGTTTTCTTTATCTCCAATATCTAAGGGATGGGCTGAGCATTCTTGAGGTGGAATTCTAGAACTGCCATGCTTGAGGAGACAGCTTGAACTGACCTGTGTTATGTTATTGTTAATTTCTTTATTAATAAAGTCAAACCCCAACAAAGGAATGAATTTTAAACTCTGAACAATGTGTTGACTTTTAGAGAAGCTGGGGAAGCAGGAGCACCTGCTTATATGTTTTAAAATATAACATTGAGTTATCTAAGTCAAAGACCAGTTTTTAAGCATGACTACATATTATATGCTTAAAAACTGGTCTTTGACTTAGATAACTCAATAATGTTATGCTAATGGGCAACTGTGGAGAATAAGTGTGTTACGGGTATTATTTTTATGAATATCAGATGCATCTCAGTTTATCTGTTTGATATTATCCTGCCTAACTGCAAGGAGTTAAATGAGAGGAGGCTGTTAGGGAAGCAACAAACAGGGCATGAAACAATGGCAAAGATAAAATACAGCTCAAAGAACTTCAAGAGTCCTTGAGGGAACAATATGAAAGCTATTGACTGGGAAACACCGCCTACCACGCAACAGCTGGGCTGCCAAGATTTATTCTCCCCAAACCTGAACTAGGATCAAAGGGGATCCTCCAATCTTAAAGATGCTGGGCCTATGGAAGAAGGGGGGTTAAGTGGATTGTCAGCAGATGCACAGTGCGGGAAAAGATAACAGATACCCTAAGTAAGCGGGCTGTTTTTCCCAGCCCAGAGATGGAGGTGAGTCGGTTGAATGGAATTTACTAAAAAGCTTGAAAGGAAAGATTAAGTTATAGGTAAGGGGAAATATGCTTATTGGCCTTTTTTTGTTTTATCCCTTTGCTCTGCGTGCTATGTACCTTTGGGTGACTAAATAATCCATTGTTTTGAGGAAACTGCTTTTGAGTCACTTTAATCAGAAGCTGTCACAGGCTCACAGAAGAAGGCGACTTGCAGGTGCCAAACTCAGTTGGCCCTGTCATGTTAAAAAGATTGGGAAACAGGGCTGCCACCCTGATATCCAGTTTGAGTGTCTGAGTCCCTTTGAGAGAGGTGAAAGAAAGTAGGCCTGTGACTGTCACTTGGGGCTGTACTTAAGAAGGACTAATAAAGGTCCAAAGCACAGTTCACCCTGTAACCATGACAGGAGCATATAGGAAAAAGTGTAACAACTGTGTATAGACTAATATAAAATGTATTTGTCAGATTGCTATAGCATAAAAGTTTTACTGACATGGCCACATCATTGCAAAGTTACTCCAGACAGCTCAGAAGGTATTGTGTGTTGAAACATGCATGTCTTTTCTTTGTTAAAAATAATGAGTTTGTCTATGATGTGGGCTACTTTAATTATTTTTGTGGTAAATATTGAACAGGAGGGAAGCAGGGGCATGTAACTGCCTTTGCTTATCTTTGTCACTTTTTCTTTAGTGACCTGAAATGTGAATGAGACTTTTCTCATGATCAGTTTTTGTTAATCTTAAAGATTCATTTAAAACACACTGCAATTATTTGTTAAAACACAGTATCTGAATCTGTGAATTATTGGACAGCTATTCTTATTCCTGCTGATGGATAAGAGTCAGGAATATTTAATCAGAGCTCTTTGTGGTTCATTTAAACCTTTTCTCCTGGATTTCAGACTTGGAAAGTATCAATGGTTATATAACTTTTATTGCAATGAAAGGGTAATTGCCTGCAGCTCAGAAGGAAAAAAGTATTGGGACTGTGATTTCCTGTTCAGTTACTGAAGCAAGTCTGGTCCATGAAACAAAGGGGTTCAGATAATAGGGGCTGGTGATTCCGTTCTGCAATACCTAGCACTTGAATAAATACAGGAAAGATTGATTAACCTAATCGGTAGCTACAAACTGCCAGATATGTACTGGAGATTTAGTATTGTATGCGTACATTACTTTGGGGGCTAGTCAAGCACAGTCTGGGGGCTTGAATGTACTAGAAAGAGATTTTTAGGTCCAATCTACCATTAGTGGAGGTCTATAGCTCACACTAACATTTAGTGAGAGTTATATGTGTACATCTGTGAGACAAATGGTGCAGAATATCTTGAATCGACTGATTTACTCATATCTGTAAAAAATTGTAAGTGAACAATGACTTTAGCTTTAAAATGGAGCCAGTGCTGCATAGAATCGGGGCCACATCTAACTCAGAGTTCTAGTTAATTTGTGGTTTAGATTTTAGAAGTATATGAAGCAATCACATTTTTACAGGCTGTCAAATTATGTCAAGGCAGTAAAACACCTTCTGGAAAGAAATGATATTCAATATGTCTTTTGGTTTCTTTAGAAAATTCCCATAGTGCTTTGTGTAAAATCAAGGAGAACACTGGCGTTGCTTCAAGTAAGGAATAGAGAGAATATGTAAGAGCACCTTCCATATCCAGGAATTCTGAATGACAGTGTGGCATCTATTGAAGGTTAAGGCAGCCATTAGGCTGCCCTAAATTACACCCCTGCCTCAGTGCCCTGTATAGGCCATTTCAAGTATGCAAAACTGCTGGGGTAGTAGGACCACCCTGACCATACCTCCTACTCTGCCCAAGATCTACTCTGGAATGCCTCCTGCACCAAGGGCTGCTGTGGAGGCACTACAGGGCTAGTGGAGACAGCTCAGGACCACAGTTATTGCCTATGGGATGAGAAGTTTGCCTGTCCTGTGACCTTTTTGTGTCTAGTTGTTGCAGAGCAGCCCTAGTGCAATAGTGAATCAGAGCCTGTTAAAAATTGTTTTAGCTATTTTTAGTATGTAACTTAGCTTATTATTTATTTCTAACTAAAATCTCTTGCTCGTGTGAGCAGCGGTGGGTAAAATGGCAAATAAATTAACCTACAATTCAAGCCCATTTGAGTGAGGAATGAACTTAATGAAGTTCTTAAACTGTGCAATATTGTTATTGACTGAAAGTTTTAAACACAGATGTGATCTTGCTGTACTGCTCTGGGTTTCTTTCTCAGTCTACCTGAAGGCTGTGCCAGATAATTTCTGTTATTTTGGTGCTCCCCCGCATGGGCAGTGAAATCCTCCTTCTCCCCTCACTTCTCCTTCCTCTTGATCTGAAGATAGGTATGTAATATTTTGAAGAAATATTGCCTGTTACTCTTCTTGCAAACAGAGCAGTTGGATTCAATTTAGATTAGCTAAACAAAGTGTTTGTATTAAGGCTCATAGGGACAGAAATGTTTTAACAGAACCGGAACAGTTTGTATTTATGTTGATTTTTTTCTCCAACCCTATCTTCGGCACTCTAGGACTACCTAGGGATTAAAAACAACTGTATTGAATAAAAAATTAAACCATAAATATGCTGGCACCTAGAATTGCTCAATACAACACTGAAGCAATGAACCCTTAAGGTAACAGCTTCAAAATAAAGCCCCCCAGCCTATCATCTTGCTTCCAAAATTCCCAAGATAAAAATGTGTTGGAATCCTATCCAGAAAACAGGGAAAGCCATTTTACTATCCTACTTACAAATAGCACAGAAAATATTATTGCAGACATTATGGTCTTAACTATGGAACCTTGAGCTGCCATTCTTTATCTGGGATGCTCCTGGGCTGACTTAGAATGCCTCACTATCGACTCGGTTCTAGAGAGACAATCAAAGCTATAATGATTTGCATTGATTCAGCTAAGTTTCATTGGGACTACTCACGTGCTTAATTTTAAGGGTTTGCAGGATTTAGACCATAAGCACTGAATTGGACACTAATCTTGCCATCCTAGAGTTTTATTTCTTAAGTTCAGGTTTTTTTCTTTTTTATTTCTCTTCTCTGGTTCCTCATCTTCATACTCCTACTTTTCATTGTATACAGGCTTTTGTAAAAAAGCTGGGGTTTACACCAAATTCTTAAAACAGAAATGTAAAGGGTGAAAAAGAGGAAAATGAAGATTCTTTTGTGCTTACATTAAATAAAAATATCCGTGAATTTAGAGAAGCTCTGCAACAATTATTTTTTTATTTACATTTTTTAAATGATCAGTAGTGAGATTTCACTGACAAGTCCCAGGAATTCAAGGCCACACTAATCATATGTTAATCTGAATCAGTTTCTTGAACTCTGAGTGGAACCTCTATTTCCCTTTAAAATTGTGCTTAAAACGAATAGATTGTGAATAGATATAAGAGACTGCTTAAAAAAAATTAAATACCTGTCTCCAGAGAGTTCTGAGAACTTGGTCTATGAACCAAGGAGCCAAGTTATATGCAGCAATGAGGGTGGAAGTCGCTGACACTACTATTCCGAATCAGGCACCACTTTTCTGTAGAAATATAAAGGAAATTTATAAACAAAGAACATGTCTTTTTATGTTATGTAGCAAACACATTCATGTTGAACATGTTAATGAATAAATGCCATGGCTAGGTATGAATTGCCACTAATGTACTTGCCATGGCTAATGCTATGATAGTTTTCAACAGTGAGCAGTACTGACATTTTAAGGTTTAGCACAGTGGCTCTGTATGCAGAACAGTTCCTGGGGGCGTTGTGCCTCCTAGATCTCCTGTTCAGGTGCTGAAACATCATCCCCCTCATAAAGTTTGTGACTATGCTGCTCATTAGAGTCTTATATGGTGAATTCACAGCCCTCAAATATTATTGAATTCCAGCAGCCAGTTTTTACTTCGATGTTTTCAGCAGACTTCTATTCTGGACTGCCCGGTGAGGTACCATAAAATAGGGAAAAACTTCCTTACATTTCCTGAGTTCAGTGTCAAATCTATTTTGCAGGTCTTTGAATGCAAAAGAGTAATATGTTTCTGTATTTCTATTTGTGGTTCACATCATACTTTCAGGTAAATTGTTCAGAAGCAATCTTAACTTTCTTTCTCTCTCTCTCTCTCTCTCTCTGTGTGTGTGTGTGTGTGTGTGTGTGTGTGAGAGAGAGAGAGAGAGAGAGAGAATTCCTTTTTCATGTTCTTTGATACAGGTTCCACCATCAATTATGGTTTAGTTCTAATTCTAAATATGTAGGTCATATCCTCCTTTTGGTGAAGGATATTTGGAGAAGGGAGAAAGGGTGAAGACTTCTTATAAGAACTGTTGTAGTTTTCACTCCTCCACTTATAGGCGTATTTCCTGTTGTCAGTTATTTCTTTCTTTGCCCTCATTCCCTGTCCTCTGCAGTGAATTCTGAAAGTGGAATTAGTTTGGTTTCTATTGTCATTCAGCTTTTATTTGAAAGAAAAAATGCTTCCAGAAGAGAATGAAGTCTTGAACAGACCCTGAAAATAATTCTAAAGTAGAAAAATAGGATGCATGATGAGAACTGATGAGTCCAGTATAAGGAAGAAAACATCAAACAGGCAGATTCCCTTGAGATACGGAGAAGCAACTACTAATACTGTACCTGGAAGGGTGAATGGCTGAAAATAAGAGCTTGTTTGTGGGCTGTTTTCCTTTGTTTGGAGAGCTCTGTCTGGGGGCTGAGAGAGCAGCCAAAGTATTGTGATTCATTGCTGCTAATGTGTGGTTGTCATGAAGCTCAGGCAGGCATAAAAGCTGTGACTCAGTGAGCCCTCTGATCAGAGGACAGGACGAGAGCAGCAAACACAGGAGTTCAGACAATGAGAGAGGCATTGAAAACATGACCATCTATACCCACAATGATACCTTTGCAGTAGTATTAGAGGTAATTCCCATTATAAGCATAGGGAATACCACAAATTTTGTAATAATGATAAAATACTGTAATGCGGTAAACATCTGTTTTTTTCTTTGGAGATTAGTTATCAAGATGGCATTCGATTTACCCAAACATCATAAGAGCCAATAATTTAATTTATAAAAGTGCCCATCAGACAATCTGTGGGTGTTAGAACTTGTTAAACAATGTCTGCTTTTGAAGGATCTACTGTTAAAACTAAATAACACTTTATAATTAATCTTCTCAGAAATTGGAGAAAAGAGAAGGGCATTGATATTACCCTGAAGGTCAACAGACTCTGGATGGGCTATTCTAGTTGGGGAAGCAAATTCCAGAGCTCAGGGTCCTTAACTGAAAAAGCCCTGCTACCATCACCCTGACAATATACTCTAGGAAATGTTTTGAGTATCTGCAGAAATTAGCCAACCAACAGTGACTGGCTAGAAAGTGCAAACATAGGGAGGTGGGGATAGCTAGTACTTAAAAAAACAAAACTGCATGTGACAAGCTCCCCCAGGGTGCAGCCTGGAACTGTGGAACCACTGTGCCCTCTCAACTCTCTAGCCTGGGCTGTCTCTCACAATGCCTTGCTGGTGACAAGCAGCAAAGCCCTCCAGGCTCTGTTATCACTCAGCACAACAGCATGTGGAGCCCCACACCCAGCTAGGTTGCATGAACCTGGGTTGCCTCTCACACTGTGATGCTGTTAGCAAGCTGCAAACCTCTGGCAAGTACTGCACTTACACAGGGACCCCCCAACTGACTTACATGAATGCTTTTTCCAGCCACTCATGAACCAACAATTCAGAGGCACCGGTCAGTTCCCTCCAACTCCCTAGCACTGAGCCTCAGAATTGTACCATCTTGCTATGGTCAGAAGCCTGGCCAGTGTAAATTCATTACCCAGTCCGCCCCTCCTTCAATGTGAAGAGGACATACCCTAGCCTGTGTAAATTAAGCTGAGATTTTCTAAGCACTTCAACCAAAACACACTGTTTTAGGTAAAATATATAAAATAGATTTATTAACCACAGAAAGATATATTTTAAATGATTATAAGTGGTAGGCATAAAAGATCAGAGTTGGTTACTTGAGAAACAAAAGTAAATTCACAGTGTAAGTTCTATAAACTAAGTAAGATTTGAATCAAGCAGTGTCTCAACCTGACGGATGATACAAGGAGGTTACAGATCCTTAATACACAGGGTGGAACTCTCCTCCAGCCCAGGATCTCCTCCCCAGTTCAAATTATTTTTCTCCAGACATGTTTCCTGGTGTTGAGTTGTGGGGAGAGTGAAGCCAAATGATGATGTCAAGTCGCCTCTTTTATAACTTCTTCTAGCTTGCTGGAAAGATATTTTTCTTGTGACATGGGGCTCTGCCATGATTGGTCAGGCAGTGTCCATTATCAATACGGGCTCTGTGAGAAGCCTTCATTGTATACAGTTCCTGAGATGTTGGATTCTTTCCTTGATGGGTGTTGGTGAGCCATTAACACTGTCTGGCTACTCCACTGTTATACCTGAAAGATTGGTTGTGGGTGTTTCCCACCTCACAAAATAGTTCAGTATCACATACATAGCAAAACTTCATATACAATGATAGCATATACAATCCAACAGGATATTTATGTTCAACCGATCAAGCCTTTTAAAATGAAACCTCACAAGGCATACTTTGTACACAACATATCATAATTATAGGACAGTGGTGAATATGGGGGTTCCAAGGTGTTGCTTTGAGGCACAAAGTGTCACACAACAACAAACCTAAACCCTTGAATGTTTTCTCCTTTTAGCCCTCTCTCCCAACTTTTGTCTATTGTCTTCTTTTTTTTTTGCCATGATTTTTCATCGTGTTCCAAAAGCATAGGCCACTGCATCTAAGCAGTTTCATTTCAGTCAATGGGATTTTGCATTGGCATAAGGGCCATACTAATGGATCCCATTGTGGGACAAAGCTGTTGGACTGCAAACTGTGGACTGCAAACTGTTTGGAGCAGGGACTGTGTTATCCTATATGTTTGTGTAGTACCTAGCATATTTTGGGTATTATTCCTTATAAATAGTAATTTTTCTCATATCAAGGTGGCACACAGGGATAAAAGAGATGTCTCAGATAGACAGAACCCACAGCATATTGAGGCTTTAATTACAGCATAGCTAGATCATTGGCCTCTCTGCTTTAATTGTAATAGAAGTGACTCACAGGCATGCTGGTAAAAGACTCACCTTCATTTCTTGGGCTCAGTGGGTCTGGCTTAGAAAAGGTTAATACCCCATCACGTGGCAGCACTGAATATCTGCTGCCTCCAGTGGCCACTGTTATAATAACAGGGTGTACTTTATTTCAGTGGTGAGAATTGATTTATCATTCACAGTGATTTTATTTCACATTAGCATATAAATTAGTACTCTAAACTGTTTCGATATAAAATATTGTGAATAGGCAACCTATTCTTAACTGGTATCTATAGATGTCTTTTTTACTTAAATTTTAAAGTGGACAGTTTAATATATCATTAAATAGAAATTATTCTAGCACTTGTTCATCTCTAGGCAAACGTTTGTCACAGCAGTGCTGGTAGAAGGCTTATATCATGAAGGGATAATGACAAGTTGGTATAAGAGCATACTGTACTGTGTGTTTGTTTATGTCTAACCCATTTGTGGGTACAGCAGATGTGAAAAAAGAAAATGAGATCTCTACTTAGACAGGCAGGAATATTACCCAAGTAAGTCCCATGTCATTATGGTAGATCTGTGGGCAGTGATGGTTCTCAGTAACTCTCAGGAAGTGTGAAGCACATCACAGACCAGGGACCTTACCTCACATTCCTGACTTCAGTATTTTGTACATTCACCAAAAAGTGAAGAGGGGATACCTAATATTTTTTCCAGGTTATAATCATTTAGAGTCTCATCTCAAAATGACACCCAATTCCTGTGAAAGCCCTTAGTTGCCAGTTAACCCAATGGAAGTTGAGAGTACTTGGGGCCCTTAAAGATCAAATTGATCTAAATATTATTTGTACTGGGTATTGTGAAAATTCTTTTTAGCTTCATAACTATTGGCAGATCTATTCTTATATAGACAATTATTTTGTCTATATAAGCTGATAAAAAAGCTCAAAATTTGAATACCACCTTTGTTAATACAGCTAGACTTCCTTTGCACATTGTTCATTTAGTTTGAATTTGCTTAGTTTAGTTCAGTTGCACTATGCACCGATTATTTGTAACCTATGATTTAAAGAGGTAAGTTTGATAATTTTCAAAAAAATTGACAGGAGAAAGAAAACTGTTGAAGGGAAAAATTGCTCAAGGAACCAACACAAAACCAGTTTTGCCAAAGCCCACTCAGTTATCAAAGTGTAAATCTCAGATAAGCAGACACCGATAAAGGTCATATTAGTGGGCAGAATGAGGAACTGAAAGACATTTCTAATTGATCTGTTCTGATGCCCTTCCTGCTGCTCTCTTATCCTTTCATTATAACATAGTTAATGTAACTTCATACAATTTGACTTTTAGGTAAAACCTGGGCCCAAGCTGTCTCTGTTCAGCTCCAAATAGTGAGTGAATCAGTGGAAAAGCTGAAAATAAAATCCTGCTCTCTGAATTGCTGGTCCAGCATCTATCCAGTGGGCCGCTATAGTACATATTGCTACAGTGGGCTGAATGTATTGCCAAACCTCATCACTACTGATCTAGTTTTTTAGGTCTGGGGAAAGGTATAGAAATCTAATAGAGGATCCAGATCCATATAGAAATCTAATACTGAATTCAGAACCAAATGATGTGGCCTGGACAATCTCTAGTTTCAGATATAAGTACCAGTTCCCTTATAATAAATCCAGCTACATTTGCAAATTTCCTCCTCCTTCCAAACTGATTTCTATTTTCTGAAATAAAGGGATCTCATAGAGCAATAAAATCTAACATGAATAGCCAAAACCAAAGTTACTGTTTCTGACATCCTTTCAGCACTATATAGTATAAAGGCAAAATACCGTGTATGGGACTGTGTGTTTTCAAGACACTTAATAATTTGGAAAGCATAGAAAATAGTGGCTCATTTCTTTCAAATAGTTACTGTCCTTTGGGGAAAGTCTCTAGAACAACTAGCTCTTGCTTGTCATTTTATACACCTCATTTAAAGTAATCTTTATCTTGTTGGTAAAAGTCAGGGCAGAGAAGAGAAAGTGATGCTGGCTGAAAGTGTGTGTGCAGGGGTTTGCTTTGTTTTCTTTTACATTGCCCCTAGTAATCACTCAGTCTTCATTGTAGATCTTTGTCCCTCTGGCTAAGAACATTAGAAAGCAGTTACCTCTCAAACTAAAAGCAATGTTAACAGAGGAGTTCCAGGAAAAGAGACAGTTCAGAATGGCCTGGCCAGCATTTGACCCTGTCAAGAGAAGAAACCATAAGCCTCACCAGTGAAGAGCTTGTGCTTGAAGGAAAATTGTTGAACTCCAGTCCAGCTCACGATAAACAAAACTAAAGGTTCTACATTGAATACAATCTATATAATCTAGATAGTTTTTTCACTAAAATAACGCTACAGAGTAAACTTTCAATAGCTTGCATGAGAATTCCACCCCTCAACTATTGTTCTATTAATAACGATGGGAGGTTCTGTGACTTCCTATTACTAAGGAGATGGGTTCACCAGTAACTGAAATTACTCCTGTATTTTAGCACTGTTCATGCATAGTTTTTTGTTATGTGCCTTGTGCCTTCTGGTAGTTCTTTGGACTAGATTATGTAATGGTTGCCTTGTAGCAAAGAAATCCTTTGTTTCTTTGTGGCACTGCCCCAGATGACAATACTAAAACCTTCTTCATGCCTTTGACTCAGTATATAGATGATTGTGTTCACCTTTTCTGCCTGCTTGTGGGATCAGAGTTCAGATCTTTCTGAGTGCATCAAAGATTAATATTTCAGATTGCAGTCAAGGACCTCAATTTGCATAGACATCCAAGTGTTAAACACTGCATACATAAATATATGGAGACACAAATCAGCTTGATTTAAACCAATGGAAGCATTCATAGGCCTTACAGATTAGAGAGAACCTACAATAAGTTACTTAAAAACATTTGCTTTGTTTAAGCATCTGAAGATTGGTTCTAAGACTTCTACTGCAAAGGATCATAGAGGAATGCCAAAAGTTACTTGAAAGATTTTTCCCAGAGACCTGACCTTTGGTTGAACTTGTCAGCCTTGTATAACAACGCTTCTTCCCCGAATAGCCCTATTCTCTAGCCAGTTCTTTCTATCACTTACTTTGGGTCTGAAAAAATGGTATTGCAAAGGTCAACACACAATTATATTTAGATTAGCTCACTGGATGACAGTATCTCTTGTGATCTGTTACTGAAATGGGATGTTTGTTTTTCTGGTTTCTATTTCAAATGCATAAAACTAATTTCCCTTTGTTACCCATCACAAATTAATCTTTCCTTTGCTGTGATACAAGTGAAAGATTCAAATCTGGTCTTATTTTATCTGAACTGGTTCATCCATTTCTAATTTTAAATTTAACAAATAAAATTACAGAAATAAACAAAGTAAAATGGCTATAGTTTGTAGCAATTCATGTTTTTTATTCATTTAATAAGATGGATAAAGGAGATTTAAAGAGAAGATACATTCAGCACCATGTGTATACATTTACAAGTCACCATTTTACCATATAAAATTGTAAAAGTCTTCTAAAACAGTCTGGAGGAGATTAATTGGATGCTAGGATGACCCAATTTTTCCCATTGTACCTGTAATTGGATGCACATGCCAATTCAGAACTTAAGCATGTGTTACACTTTCAGTATGTGCCATAGGTCCCATTAACTATGTGCTCAAAGCTAAATGCTTTCCTTAAAAGAGATGTTGTCTCTAATCAGGGCTTTAGTGAGAAAGAGAATGATTAACTCCCTTCAAAGAGAGGCAGGCATGTAAATCAGAGAGGTGAGGATCCATGCCAACAAATTAGAGAGACAGCGACTTGTTTCTAGTTTGTTGTGCATTCCCTTGTTTTATTGGTATCTGATGCTCCTATCCAAGGCCAGCCTTGTACAGTATTCGGTATTTCTCTAGATTCGGCTGACGGAGGTAAATTATCCAAAAAAATGGCCATACAAAGCAAAGAATGATTTTTTCTCTTTGGATGTTACAGCAAATTTTCCTAAGAAGAAAGCATCACATTTAAAAAAAGATTAGAGAAGATTATGGGTCAGATTGTCAACTGGCATAGTTCCAGTGATGTAATTGGACTGAATTGCCTTTCACTGAAGGTCTGATTCTTAACAAGAAACAACATACATTGTTCTCTATTCCTATCTGCCATATGAATCAAGTTAATGTTGCTGTAAGATCCTTGAAAAGATTTCATTCAGTTAAGCAACCCCATGTTCAGACGCTTAAACAGTTTAGCTCAGTGTTCTTCACTACAAGGCCTGGGAGCCAATGGCGGCTCCCATAAACCCAAAGTGCAGCTACCTGACTAATTGTTTATATTCCAATTTATTTTATTTTTAATATTAAAATATGTTCTGAGCCTATCAAAGTCTGCCTTCTTTACATGTCACATTGACCACATGGTACAGTGTATGCCAATAAGTACATCTAAGTATATCCATTGTAAAATAACTGTAATATTACAATAGCGACCAACATGTTAATTTAGTAGTTGATGTGGCTCTCACATGGAAAGTTTTTTGCCAAAGTGGCCCCATCTTGAAAAATAGTGAAGATCACTGGTTTAGCTGATGCTTGGGGGCTTTAGTACAGTATGCAGGGCAAAAAGCAAAAGGCTGAAAGTTACTATAAAGAAATCAGCAACCCTGTGTAGGAGAAGGGAAAGGAGACTGAAAAATGAACACTTCCCAGTTTTTAATAAGCATGGTCTAGCTGAGGTTTGAGTTTTTTTTTTTATGTCCTCTTTCTTCTCAGTAGGGGAATGAGTGGCTTAACCGAAGTTAATGAATCTTTTGCAGCTATGTCAGCATCCTTAAAAAAAAAAATCTTAGCTACTAAGGCCTGATCCAAACCCAGTGAAGTCAATGAAATGACTCCGACTGACTTCATGGAACTTTGGATCAGGCCCCTTAAAGAGGTTTTCTAACAGGGCTCATGTTGCAGAATGGTGAGTGTTTTATTCTCTCTCTCGATTGTTTTATGGGATGTTTTCAGTGAGTGCCATGTATCAATACTCATCTATATAATTATTTCTGTGTGCTGCCTCCGAATGATTCTTTGATCAGGATGTTTACATTTCTAAAGGCAAGATTCCTCTTAATGAAGAAGGATGAAATGCACATTTTTTGTTTAACTTAGTCTAGGAGGAGAGAATCTAAAATGAGATAACAAACATGCTAGTCATATAGCGTTAGAACTCAAAGCAAGAGAGGTAGAGTCAGGGCATTGTAGGCTCCATATATAACATTTTGCAAAGAGGTAAAGTGATCTTTTCCCCTTTATAAAGGATAGAGACACAAATTAATGTGTTTGGATAAAGGAAAGTTGCTCTGTGTTGGTAACAGGCTTTGGTTGCCCATATAGTTAAAATATTATACGTTATGTTAGTTATACAAAATGTCTGCCTTTATAGATTCTTTTCATCACTTGAAACTTTCCAAACATTCACTTTGGAGACTGAAATTTCTCATGTTTTAAGTTTGTAGTGGTGGTTGATGGGTTTTTGGTTTTTTTTTGTAATTTTAAACAAAATTTTGTTGGGTGCTTGTGTTATGTTTCCCGTTAGAAAATAAATCTAACTACACGCTCATTAAGGATTGATGCCTTTGACTGGCATGAGGAGAATCATGTAAAATAAGCAATATGAACATTAATTATGAGCATACTCAGCAGATGCAACTTTGGCAGAATCTACATGAAGCTTCCTTCCATTGTGACATCCTAGTGCTCTCCTAGAATGTATCTTTAGAGGCCTTTACTGGGGAATCTCCTATCTCATTGCACAGCCATCTGTGTAGCTTCACAAGTGTTGGCAATGACAAGCACACTAGTGGAAAGAGAGCACAGGTGTTTTCCTTACCATGTTATATAGACCAGAGCATTATCACTGATTGAGGCAACTTGGTGATAAAAATTCTTGTGTACACTGGTGCTTCCATCATTGTACCCACTAGTGTGTAAGTGGAAAAGTTATACAATACACATTCAAGTTTCATTTAGATGAAATAAAATCCCCAAAAGTCAAAGGTGTTAACAAGACCCTGTTACTGTCCAACATCAAACAATGTCAAACAAGGTACACGGTTTGGTATACAGGAACCTCAGCTGCTTAGTGCTATGATAAACATATGAGGAAATTCCTGCCCAAGGTTAGAAATGCATTGATTGAAACACACAAAAGGCAAAGAATATTGAAACTGAAATTGAGTGATAATGTAAATCTTAATCAAAACCTATCAAAGTTCCTTTTTGGGGACAACGAATATTGGTTAAAGTCTCTCATTCTGTCAAACTATTCCTCTTAGTGGGGAAGAAAGAGTTAGTTCTGTTCAATTCTGAGTCAGGAATGATAGTCACACTCCTGCTTTTGACAAAAGAGTCAGACAACAGAAAGAGAGAGATGAGATAGGGTAGTAAACATGGGGGAAATAGGGCTTTGGTTGATATACTCAGGATACAGGGCAGCTGGTCATTCACAGATGGATGCTTTGGGCTGGCATGTCAGCCATGGCAGCTGTTGCTCTGGACTAGGGTGACCAGATAGCAAGTATGAAAAATCAGGATGAGGGTTGGGAGGTAATAGGTGCCTGTGTAAGAAAAAGCCCTGAATATCAGAATTGTCCCTATAAAATTGGGACATCTGGTCACCCCACTCTGGATCCCCGCTCACTTCCCCTGGTCTGGACAGGTCCTTCTCAAGTTGAGCAGAGCTAGATGGGCCATCTCATCTCACCATGGTGGTACTGTGCAGTACAGTTGCTTTGAGGATCATGTGAAAAGCTGAGAGCGAGAGAGAGGACAGGAGGATGTGGGATGGAAAAAAGCACAGGAGGAAGAAGATGACAAAGCAGGATCACTCATGTATCAGGTTGGGGTCCTTCCTGGTTCAATGATGATGGTCAAATGTCCCACTGGAGTATCAAAGTCCAGTGTCATGACCACAAACCTTCCTGAAGTGATGGTAAAAAGTTTTGTTGTTTTTTATTTCCATCTCCCAAAATCTCTTTTTAAGGTCCCCAAAAGGCTGATGGGTGAAATAATGCATATCTCCCATCGACCGCTGGCAGCAATGTAGACCAGCCCTTAAATTTGGTTCCTTTTTCTTAAGTAGAAAAGATTTAAAATATTGTTCTTGATGGTTGCCCAGACCACCAGATTAATTTCCTTTTAGTTGTTCCCTGCTTGTATTCAGACTGTTTAGCCTCATCTACTCTAAGTATTCTATGCTCCTTTTCAGCTTGAAGCCAGGGCATCTTGACACTGTGTTGAAAACTGGTTTGCTCTGTCTGTCCTAGCACTTAAACTGTTGTCACCCAACATTGCTGCTGAATGTGGATATATAATATGCTAATACAAACAAAGCCACACTCAACAAGGCAATTTTAGAGTAAAATGTAATTTAGCAAAAATGTTAGCTCTGTAGTTTACATATGGAGACATGGTTAAGTGCTCATCCCTGCTTTCTAAAAGCAGTTTGTAAAATACTGGAATTTTTTTTTTTTTTTTAAACACTTTAGAATATTTTTTGCTAAATATAATGCCACAGGAGTAGTGCTAATAAATAGTATGTACATATTTCCTTTCCTGATTGTGTGGCCTAAGGCATCAGCTTAGAATTCTTAAGCTGATAATTAGTGTTACAACTCAAATCATGTCCTATTTATGATCAAATATATCTGTGCATTCTTATTCTATATTGGTTCTTATACCACACACTCCTCACCATATAGTTTGAGTACTTTCCATTAGTATATAAAGCAATGTGACTAACATCTGTCATGTGTTCTCTTATTCTCTACACAGGGAGAAGTATGTGTAGTGTGGAGTTTTGTTTTGGACTTTTTTTTTTTTTTAAATAATTACACACACACCACACACACATACACGGTGCTATATATTTGTTAGAGAAGGCAGGTCAAAGACTGAACCTTAGACTAAAAGTGGAAGGCAATGAGGTTTGTGATGGTCCTTATTTCTGGGGAAGTTTATTCCATAGTCTTGACCAGCCCCTGAGAAAGCTCCGTCTCCCATGCAGATGAGCTTTGGTCTTATTGTAGAGGGTTCTGTTGTGCTGAGGAGAAAAGTTGTTAGCCATGGTCTTAATCCTGGAGCTTTAGGCTCTTTTAGATATCCCTTGGTTCAGGATATTGAGTGCCAAGATAAGGACTGAGACCTTGAACTTGATGAGAAATTCTATGGGAAGCCAGTGTAGAGAACGGAAGACAGGTTTGATGTGCTCATGATAACCTGTGTTGCTGAGGAGACATGCAGTAACATTCTGTCCTAGCTGGAGTTTTCTAAGTACTGAAGTCCTCGTGCTCAGGTATATTGCATTGCTGTAGTTCAGCCAAGAGGTGATGAAATGTGAATAACTGAGGCCAGATGTGAATAAATAAGGCCAGGCCAAGATGAGATGGAGTCGTAGCCAAGCATAAATTGTAGAAAGCATTAATAATGGATGCTTGTATTGGAGAGCTTAGTTTCCGTGAGAAATCCAGTAGCACTCCAAAACTATGGCCTGAATTGACCAATTGTGGATTTTTTATACTCAGTAAGAAGGGTTCAAGATGAAAGTTAAGATCTGGCCCAATGAACTAGCTGTATGACATTGTCATGGGAGGGTCAGAGTTTGTTCCAGATCTCAGTCCCTTGCTTGCATTCAGCAGAATCATAGAAATGTAGAACTGGAAGGGACCTTACTCGGTGATTTAGTCCAGTCCCCTGCACTGAGGCAGGGCTAAGTATTATATAGACCATCCCTGACAGGTGTTTGTCTAACCTGTTAAGCTCTGTCTGCAGTAAAACTTAAACCATTATCCCACCAAGTCTCTGTGATGCCAGTTATGTCATAATTGTGGTTATTCACTTGTATTCCTAATTCTTCCTGTTTATTCTTCATACTTCTTGCATTAGTATACAGATATGTAAGATGTTCATTAGATTTCCCCTCTACATTACATTCATACATGCAAACTGCATACATCATAACAGTTCCTTTACGTGACGGAGCCTCTCATTACTATTGTGCCATTCACTGGCTAAACCAGTAGCAACACTACTAGGTCTAATGTTCTTTAACCAGAAGGATAGACTAACCTGATGTAGCACCTGTCAGAGCACCACACCCCTTAAAAGGAAAGCTAAAACCTCAACATGACCTTCCTGTTTGTGTTATTTTAAGATAACATCCATGTAGCATTTCAGGGTCAGATTTTGCCCCTGGATAATAATATATAACACCCTCTTCAATGCAAATTGCTTGTGCTTAACCAAGACTTGAATTCGGACCTTAACATTTAATGCATCTTCAGTCTCTAATGTAGGTCAAGAGAAGAAATTAAATGATGACACTATATTGCTTACTGTGGTATCCCCCAGGTGTTTGTGGTCCCTACTGATTGCCTTGAATCATTAATCAAAGGGTAACTGCACTGCGCAGACCAAAATATAGTCTCAGCAGGCACATGTATTGATGATGATGCACTAAGAAAAAGACTTAATTGCATTGACACTATCATTTTTTCACAGTTTAGAGTGTTTATCAAAATTGTGCTTGTAACATCTAAAAATACTGTAATGAATGCAGCTTTGGGCCTTTTCATCTACTGTTTTCTTTTTTGTTTCTTCGGTTAAAGACAGCTGTTTGCTCTGAAAACAAATTCATCTCCGTCCCTTCTCTCTCTTGCCTCCCATTTGTGAGTGCAGCAGCAGGATGTTCACAGTTGTTGTAAATGTTCATTCACAGTTTTACAGTTTCCTAGATTCATATTCACAAAGGCAAAGTATTTTAAGACGTCCTCTTTATTAAAAATTCTCGTGCTTCACTGCTGCCACTCAGCATATAGAAAATGCTGATTTCAAGGGGTTTATTTCCCAAGACAAAATTATGATCCTTTAAGTTAAGGGAATAGAAAGTGTTTGCCCAGGGGATGAGTGAGATCATGGGTCACTTGTTCCTTCATTTTTAAATTGCTTCAGCTCATTGCTGATATAAATGTGGCTTGAGGCTAGTAGCATGGAGAGTATAGCTGAGAATAAAGGAAACAGACTTTGTTACCTCAGTGACAAAACAAAGCAGCTATAAGAAAAGAAAATGGAGACACCACTGCATGGGTCTGTTAGACCCATAGGCGAATGGGCCTTGGCTCCTCCTGGACCGCCCCAGCCCAACATTCTTTTTCTCTGTCAGCGCTGCAGGAATGTACAGACAGACAAGGAAGGAAAGGGGTATAGAACATGTGCAACTGGGTTCACTAGCCTGTGAAGTCTACCTGCTCAGAACAAAAGAAAGAGGCTAGAAGCACTGGTAGGGAGGGGATCAGGATCAGTTAAGGAGACAACAGTACATGGCTGCTTGAGCCCCCCAGAAAGGGAGAGGATTCAGAATTTGTTTTGCGGGTGAGATGCTCAGACATCTAGGAGGGAATTGTACTCCCTGTGACACTTCTATTTCATGATCCATCTGATCTTTAGCTATTGTGAAGCGTAAACACTGATGTACTCTAGGTATCCGTAGTGGCTGGCTTAAAAATACAGATTTGTTGTGTATTGCCTTCTATCGCCCATATTATAGAGGAGAAAGCTGTATGTATTCCAGAACTCGGCAAGCCTGTGATTTTACTGAAGGGATTGTTATTACTTCATAAACTGCAAGACTGGAATTCAAGAAGCACACTCTATATAATCCTAAAAATAAATTACAGACTTCATACTTACTTTGTTGACATAAGATGTGAAGGTGTGTGAAGACAGGAGCTCTAGTTTTACCTCTTTCAAATACGGTCTCACTAAAGTCGACCAAGAAATCAAGGGCAGAAACTGTCTCCTGAACAAACTGACAGGGTCCAGGTGGGGAGTCAATGTACAAATAAAGCATAGTTTGGGGCTTGCTGTCTGCTTTTCATCTGGAAATTGTATCCCAGTTTGGTTAAACTCTGCCCCACTAGGCTAATAAACGCACAGTTTCATCAAACCCTGAGAATTATTGCAGGGACACTGAAGGCAACATATCTTATATGGTTACCGGGCCTAGCCGATATCCTGCCACCTAACAGTCAGCATCTGAATGCAGCCCATAAACTGATCACCAAGGTGCAGCAAATGCCATACTTACCACTGTTTAGGAATATCTGGAATGTAGCCTGGCACCGACTGCATAGTAGAAATCCTATCTGGACAGTGCCACACACGTTCCATCCAGTTGATAACGTCATCAGCTAACTGTGGTAGACAGAATGGGATAAAGCCGTCACCATTACCAGGAGCTCCATCATTAGGCTGGATGAACAGCTACGTGGCTTTCGGCTACCACCAACTCTGGAGCACACAGTGCCAAGACCAACCATGCCTGGAGGCCAGGGTGTCCAGGACAGCCCACTGTGCATCTATGGTGCTGTGGTGGATGCTGCACACATTCTGGACGGTTGCTCTCTTTGTGTTTGGTTCCCTGGAGCTCTGCCCAATCCTGAAGTATGCTAGGACATCTCTGGATCTAAAGCCCTCATCCAAAGCCCTCTGAAACCAATGGGAGTCTTTTCATTGACTTCAATGGGCATTGGATCAGGTCCGGAGTTCCAGGGTCATCCCTCATGGGTGCAGAGTGTCCTGCCAGCCTTGCAGCCAATGCAGTTCTACTGCAGAGAGCAAAGAGAGGGTAGTCTGCATGACATGCACCCCCCCAAACCCCAGCATAGAAGACACATTTTGGAGGTAAGGTTGGACGGAGCTGAGTGAACGTAGGGGCTGTGGATTTGCAGCTAAGGGTGTATCTTCACAACACAGTTAGCTCAAGTTATAACTCAAGTATTACCCCCTCACTCAACTCCCTTCCACACTCAAAATTCTCCAGCTTGAACTAAGTGGTGCTCAACTAGTTTCAACTCAAACTAGCCGGTGAGGCAGGGGGTGCAGTTTGAAGCTTGAGTGATGTTGATGCTCAGGCTAGTAATGCAGCATCTTCATTTACATTCATTAGCAGCTGATCAAAGCACTCTGTCACGCCAGAATTTTGAAATGTGGTTCCTCTCACTGGAGCTAGGCTAGCAGTTAACTCAAGTGTGCTAACCTGAGCTACCTGGGCTGTGAATACACAGTCTAAGGGTATGGCTACACAGCACTTTGCTTGAACTAGTGCATTAAAAATAGTCGGGAGGCCGGGACTGCAGGGTAGCCACCCAAGTACGTACCTAGGCATTGGGTAGTGGTGACAAGACTGAAAAGGGTGAAATCCAGCAATGTTTGTTAAGATAAAAATCCTGTAGCTGCAGAAGCAGTCATCCCTGGCCCCAGCATTTCATGCATACGCACACACACACTTCCTATTGTTTTTCTAAATTCAAAGATTACAATTCCTAGCATGCCCAGTACTGGATCTAGCAACTCCACATTTCTCCCTGTCTTAGGAACAAACCCAATCTTACAACAGTAACAGTACAATAATTTGCTAATATATTAACATTAATTAGCAAATAAATATCTAAGAGGAAATGATTACATAAGTATACTTAGGCCTGGTCTACACTTACCTGGAAATATACTTAGGCCTGGAACTACACTTTCTTTGGCGGCAGTCGACAAGAGTTACTCAAGCTATGCAGAGTAGCTTGCATAACTCCCGTTGACTGTTGTACTTCCATTCTGCGCGGTGTCTTCACTGAACTGTGCCGATGGGAACTGTTGCCGTCAGTGTAGACATACCCTCTGAATTCTAGTTATAACTGAGGATGAATCCCCTTTTTCTTTACTAATCACTTAACATAGACTGTAGTCCAGACAGGTGGCCATCTGACTTTGATGTTTGTAAGGCCTAATATCGTGTCAGTTATCCTGTGTGGTCAGTGAGAAAGCAAAATCATCAGAAGCACTTAGATAGTCTGAAACATCTCTGCTTTACTCGTGGTAAGCTGGTGCAAGTTGAATAACATGCCATACTTGACCATCTGAAAGCTTGTACATATAAAGGTTGTTTTTTTTTGTTTTTTTTGGGGGGGGGGGGCACAACAGTCTTCAGTGGAGATGTGAACCTGGGTTCTCCTTTTTATGAGATTCCAGGTTTTCATACTTTTACAAATGAACCACATTCAAATTTTGGTTCCTTGGCTCCACATTGTTTCTGTATCTGTCTTATATTTTTTCTGGTTCTGTTGAACTGTGTTATATTCAGCTGCACGGATATATCAGATGTAGGCCTCTGTAATCCAGCAACATTTCATTTAGTAAGCATCTCTCTGCCAGGCAATAATTCAGCAGGTGATTTTTGCATTGTGGCATGGCATGTAGCCCTGTAGATTTGTAAGAAATCTGTAGTGAAGGTAGTCCACTATTTCTTTCCATTGTAAGTATCTGCAGTCTGACTTTCAGACTTTTACAGGATGATTCAATTCTCTGTTAGCTTGAGAGTAATACACATGATCTTCTATGTCTAATGTTATTTTCTGCCTTAAAAGTTTCAAATTCCAGCGAGGTAAATTGCATTCCACTCTCCAATGTTAATTATTTTGGGTTCCCTTTCCAGCTAAAGACTGTTGACACGAACTTGATCACTTTAGAAGAGGTGACCTGTGACAGAGGCTACTTCCAGCCACTTACTGAAGTATTCAATCAGGGTGAAAAGCAGCCTGTCGCCATGCTGCAACTGAAAGAGGAACATGCTGTTATGGTGGAACATGAGTTACTGCCATCTTGTCATGAAACCGGCATGTAACATGAGTTTTTATCGCCACTTCAATTTGATCATCCTTTCTTGGCCATTAGTATAGGTCTGGTAGACACTGTTTCATTCTGACAATTCCTTGATGTGTTTCATGCTCCAGGTGTATGATTTTTAGCTGCAGTTCATCCAGCACAATCAAACAGTAGGTAACTTGTATCATGCATCTATCTCGCAGAGAAAGTTTGTTGCATACTGTAAAATAAGGTAGTAAAGCTGGATCAAGGCATTTGGGGTTGTGTCATTGTCAGTTCCTGCAATCTTCAAATCTGGCATATTAAGCAAGCAGTTTTGAATTGTTCTTGTGCAACGTCTGAGAGTGCCCGTTATGAGCGCAACTATTTCTTCATCGTCATCTGTCTATACATCAGGTGAAGGTGAGGGCAGCCAGGACAAACAATAGGCCATCACATATTTAATTCCTGGCCTATACTCTGTCATGTGTGAAAGACAGTAGTCAGGCTGACCATCTAGCAATTTGGCTTCCCACTTGTCTGCATCCTTTAGATGTTAACAATGTCGTTAAAGGGCTGTGATCTGAATGCAGTTTGAAAGTACAGCTCTAAAGGTAAGTTCTCCATTTTTTTGTAGTCCATATGTAAATAAGTGCCTTCTTTTCAACAGTTGAATAATTCCTCACAGCTTGTGTGTTTTCTGAGCAAATGTAACAGTCTTTTCCATGTTGTCACCATGGATTTGAGTAAGTCTTGCTCCCAGACCATAGTCTGAGGCATTCTCAATCATGGATGATGCAGGGTCAGACAAAATAAATTTTAGGCTATTAACAATCATATCTTTCACCTTTTTAAAACTAACTTGTGCAACAGCTGTTCAGGCCAAGCTTGAGTTTCCCCAAAGTAGCACTCATAATGGTTCTATGACTGAAAGTGCAGTTTGTAATAAACTTGGCCATACCATGATGTAAAGCCTAAGGAAAGCGTGTAAAAGTTTGTAAGTCTCTTGGATGAGGCACTTTTGTAACTGCCAAGACATGGTCCAGGTCAGGATTCAGTCGAGTTTGCAAAAATATATGCCCCAGAAATAACTCTATCTGAAATGGCATTTGGCCAAATTCAGTTTCAATCCTGCTGTTTTGACGTGGTGTAGTACCGTGTGGAGAGGTAATCTGTATTCCTCAGGAGTCTTCTCAAATTGTCCAAACAATATCATCCAAATAACACTGAACTCCAAGCTTTTTCTTTAGAATCACTGACATCTCTCTTTGGAAAGTGCTGGGCGCTGATTCAAATCTGTATGGCACACATTTAAAGTGTGCATCATGCATGATAAAGTCCATCTTGCATGATAAATGCTGTGAGATCTCTACTATCCTCCTGTAGCATAACTTGATGATCTGCACCCTGTATATCAACAGTAGAAAACATCTTTGTGCTACAAAGATCTGCAAACATTTCTTCTATGTGCGGGAGTGGATGGCTGTCAATCACAATGGCTTTATTAGGCACCCTTATGTCTACTCAAAGACTAATATCGCCAGTCCTATTTTTTATCTCCACTGTCAGCAAAAATCCATTCAAACAATGCAATCTCTTCAATACTACCATTCTGTACTAATTTTTTAAGCTCTTGTGATACCTTGACTGTGAATGGAAGATTGCACAAACTCTGTCCTATGGATGTCACATTAAGTTGAAATTTAACTTTGTGAACAAATCCAAATGCACAGCCAGGGGCCTCCTCTGTACTTTCCTCATTAAGAGCAGAGAGTAGAGTTTACACTGTTGCAGTGCAAGGTGAGGTAGAAGCAATGTGCCCATTGACTACCTGAATGTATAGTGCAGCAAACAAATCTCTGCCTAGGATAGGAGTTCCCCTATGCATGATATAGAATTCTACCAGTCCGCAGTATGTCTCAAAAGTCACAGTTACAGATAAGCAACCAAGCACATGAATGCAGTTCATCAAGTAGCACTCTGGATGTGTCACTTACTGAACCAAGCTTACACCTAAAGTATTGCAGGTAACTCAATTCAGGCAGCATAGAAACTGCTGAGCCAGTGTCCAACATTAGTTCTACCACCTGGGGCTTCCCTCTGGCTGTAGCAGAAACATGAGCAGTACACATTTTTTTATCTGTGATGTGTGTGGAGCTGCTTCCGTCCACACTCAAAACTGTAACATCAGGCACAGTAACTGGTCATAATTGTTGATTATAGTGGTCACTTCAACCTACCATAGCAAAATGTCTGGTCTTATTGCAGTTGTTGCACTGAGCTCTCTTTGTAGGTCATCCTGTGTAGTTCATGGTGTGTTGTGTAGATCCACAATGTTAACATACTTTCCCCCTTGTGCGTTTTGTAGACTTTTACATATTTAAACCATTTTTCCCTCCCTCAATATTCTATGTTAAGATAACATTTTTGTATGAGAGAGAATGTATTGAAAAAATATCCATGCTATAGTTTTCAAGAAGTTTGAAAACTCACTTTTATTTGGTGGACAGAGATTATTAGACTGACTGGCAAATGTTAAATTAAATTAAACCTATTTATATCACACTGAAAGGTATATTTTTAAGGAAGAGATACCATCTTTCATTTTTCACATTTACCATTTAAATAATTGGTTTCTAGGAGTAATGTAGGTGAAATGCACATATGAAAATTTAATACCTGAAAAGCATGTTTATGTACATACACTCTTAGTAATTTGCTTCTAGTATGAAAGATCCCGTGTTTGATCCATGTGGCATGCGATGGAGTGTTTGCCCCACACCTGCCTGGAAAGGGTTAAGGAAGCTGAGAAAGGGCCTGTTAGTGAGATAGGCCTCACATGAGGGGTTTAGACTGGAGAAGCAACCCCTGATAAGGTGCACTAGGTCAGCTGAGCTCTAAAGCCAGGAAGGTGGCAACAGAAAAGGCTGCAGTGAGGAAGTCTATAGCCATCCTCTGTACATTAGAGAGGGAAGAAAGGAATCTAGGGAAAGACTAGGACCCTGGGAACCTGGCCCTGAGGGAAGGGCATGCCCAGAAGAGAGAAGAGTGGAGAAGAAAGCCTGTGAGAGGCAGGTAAGAAGCCACTCAGGAAGAGAGCAGCAAGGTTGAGGACTGAGCACACCTTGGCAGTGTGACTTAGTTGGAACCTGGAGACTGTCAGTGGCTGGAAAGCAGGTCCAGTGAGACTCTATACCCCCCAAAGGGGAAAATAGTGAGCTGGCTGGAGGGCCAAGTCGCAAAGAGGAAGCTGCAGCGCGAGGAGCGAGAGAGGGGCTGCAGCTTGAGAAAGAGGACAACAGATTGAGAGACCACAAGGGGAGGCATCAGCCCTTGATGAGAGCTGTTCCCCAGAGCAGCCAGGAGGAGGCGCCATCTGCAGCACATGAAAACCCCATGATATTGCTATAATCAATAGGCTAGAACAACTTCTTTTCACTTCATTTTTCATAGTGATATGAAACAGCCTAGGTGAAAAGAAAAACAAAATGCTAGGTTTAACGGAATCGTTATCTCCATCTGCTTATCAAGGTGTTATGAGAGTTACCTTCTGTGTAGAGTAGTGGCGATAACACTACTTGCACAAAATTTTTCCTCTAGAGCTTGCTGTTATTACCTCTAAATATCTAGGGACAGATTCTTGTTTATGCTGAGGCCACTCTGAAACACACTGGCGCTATAAAGTAGTCATGATTTACTTTTATGCTCTTTTTAAGGCCCCTTTATGCAAAGAGAGCAGTGAAAGGAGTCTTCGTGTAAGTGAGAATCAAGCCCTTAGAGTGAGATATTCAAAAGCACCAAAGAAACTGAAGAGTGTAAGTCCCATTGACTTTGCATAACTAAGTTATTTGAAAATCTCCCACCATTAGGGATCTCTCTCAGTCCCTGAGTGATCAGGGCCCTGGAACTAGTGGTGCTAGTGTGGCTCCAGTTAATGAAGGCGCAGGGCATAGTCCTGGAGCCCATGTAACAGGTTCGCTCACATTGTACTCTTATGGACCAGACCTGCACAATGGCATCTTGCACTAGTGATATGTGTACACTACTAAGGATATGTGTACACTGCAATCAGAGGTGAGAGTGCTGCACAGGCTGGCATACCACCCTAGCTGTACCCACACTAGCTTGGATATACATATAGTGACGATGCAGTGGCAGGAGCTACAATGTGGGCTAGCAATGCAAATATGTATCCAGGGCCTGGTGTATCTGGACAGCCACTGCTGAAGCTTGTGCCATAGCATCCTCACTGATTTTTAGCTAGATTAAAGCTAACACAGGTGTGCTTACCCAAGATGCACTCACAGCTCCAGTTGCAGTGTAGACGTATCCTTAGAGCTGCAGGTCCAGTGGATCACTGGACTCCTATCCATGAACCACTCCACAGATCATTCTGCCACGCTGATGTTCCTCTTCTGCTAAGATCCACTGTTGTATGTGAAATAAGATGAGGGAACTGCATAGCCAGTGATCCACTGGTCCTGCAGCTCTTCTGTTCCCTTAAGAATATTCGTGATCTGGAGTGGGTGGAAAGGATTCCTTCTCTCTCTCTCTCTCTTCCCCTTTCCCCCTCCCCATGCAGACCTCCTCAGCATGTAGTCCAGTTACTATGGCTGTGCAACAGGATCAGGATTTGTTCTCTGGGCTGCTGATGATGTTCAGTATACAGAGTACCTGTCCCGAAGAACTGCTGTTTGACTTTGGGACTGGAAGCAGATTACTTGCTCCAAGAGAAAATCCTGCCATTCATGCTCTCTGTGAGGCATTGAACTGAATAGGTTTACAAAGGCATCATTCCAAGGTTGAAGCAGACACCAGAGACAAATTCTTCTCCTATCAGTAATTATTTATAAAGGATGTTGCCTGTGTCTAGTTTTAAGGAGGTGGGTGAGGGCATCCAGTTGTTCTGGTGCTCTGATTGTATTAAATTTGTATCAGCCATGGGGGATTGTTATGTTAACATGCAGACTGTAGCAGAATATTTTTGATAAAATGGACAAAAGATGGAGCATGGCTTGATGAAATTGACAGAGGTATGACAATTTTCTAGGCACTTGACGTAACAGGAAAAAAAAAATGTTCTGGTGGCGTCTCCCTGGACATGACAGAATAACAAATAGTAAACTAGTAAATTTCTTAAAATAACTTTAAATATAGATTTTTAAAGATTTGAGTGCTTGATATTCAAAGTCAGGAAATCTTAACTCTGCCCCACTCATGCATGCATTATAGTCTTTAATCATATGATCACTTGCTTAAATAATACATGTAATACCATATAGGGTTTTTTTCTGATCTTAGATTCAGATATTTGGCACTATATAATGTAATATATATACATATATTATAGTGGCACTAGCGGAGATCAATCCACAGTGGGTGATTGGGGAAGATTGGAGCCACAGTTTGAGCCTCATCTGAGTCCAAAAATGTTAAGAACTGTTGTACATTGCTGTGACATGATTTTTTCAGGGGGGTTTTGTCTGGATTATTAATCATGTTTATTATGGTAGTGCCAAAGGGCCAACCAAGAATGAGGCCCCATTGTGCTAGGCAATGTACATACACAAATAAATAGATGGTCTCTGCCCCAAAGAGCTTGCAGTCTAAATATTCAGGACAGAGAGTGGAGGAAGGGGTATAACAGACAGAGTGAACAATGTGATGGCAGTTAATGACATGTTAGTTCCATGATTTTAGGGCAGAGGGGTTGGTGGGTTTACATAAGAGGGGATAAGCTAAATGGGAAGGACAGGGAATGGGAGAAGAGGGGCAGGTACGGAGTGAAATTAAGGCAAAGAGATTGTGGGGGAAGGTCAGAGCAAACAGCCAATCAACAGATGTCAGAGAAAGTCCACTCAAAACTGTAGAAAGTGCTATGAATGTGTGAAGGTTCCCACTTTGGCTGCTCCTGCTCCAACCACTGGAGGCTCTGCCTGGCTCTTCTCTGCAGTTTTTCCCCCAAGGCCATCTTGCTCAAACTACCTCTAAATTATAGCACTAACCCTACCCAAAGCCCCACAAGATATGACAATTTTCATGACAAGCGTGTGGATTTTAGCGTTTCCGAGTAAGCGTGTGGATTTTAGAGCACACAGAACTATCAACTGTTAAATAGTAAGCGAATGTCAACCTTAACTATGATGGTGCTATTGCCCCACTATATGATCGCTAATTTGTATTTATTCTAATTTTTCTGTCTTGTACTATTTAAAATGCTTATTAATGCCAATTAATGTATACATATGGGCATTGTTAATTTATAAACTGCACAAATTCACACTACACTCTAAAGCTTTCATTTAAAATCTGTGTTTACTTTAATTTCATACTTTATGCAAAGTACAGCATTACTATACAGAATACAATTCCAGGAAAGCAAATGACTATAAAAGTTGGTATCTACATCAGGCAGAAATTTGTATTCATAGAAGTTACTGTGTCCCTGAGATTGCTTTCCAGGAAGCTGTTAAATTTTCACTAATCCATTGTTGCAAGATATCCACTGTTTTCAATACTGGGTGATAAAAAGTAGTGTAAGGCAGATAAAAATAATGGTATCTATTATACTGAAAGAGATGTGGAGAATGGATTTGTTTTAGTTCTGTGTCCATTTTAGCAAGAGAAGTTTTAAAGAATTTACTACATAAAAGGAATAACTGTTCAAATAATTGATGCATTCAAATGGGTTAAGAGGAAATGGGATCTGAGGACACCTGAGTTATTGCAATTACCTACTTGCCCAAAGTTAAAATACTGTTATGTAAGGAGATCCTTCCTGAATTAGGGCCTGCTCCAAAGTCCTCTAGCGTCATTGCCCAGGACAAGCAGGGACAGACATGTGGGATGGGTTTAAACAGCAGGCCAAAACTTTACTAATTATACGCACTACATTGCCTGCCCCAGTTCTCACATAGCAGGCATTTAATTGGTTCCATTGCAGGTTACAGGGTTTTTGGTTTTTTTAAACAAACCAAGTGATCCCCAGTCTATCCTACAGACTCAGTTCAGTTGTGAAACCTCTCACTGCCCTCTGCTCCCTGAAGGGGGCATATTATATCCTGTGTTGCCTAATCTGCTGGCCACCTTTGTGCCCATGATTTGCTTTGAATATATACTCCAAAACCAATCCCAAATTGTACCGAAAGCTCTGTTCCCACTGCCCTATTGATTCACTGGAAATATTCCCCATTAAATTGTTCAAGGAATCTCCAGTACCTCCAAGTCAGCTTTTATATCCCTGGTTACAATGCAACGATGGGGCTCACTGATCCTGGTCCCAGGTAGAGGGTATAAGCCAGTCACAACAGGCCCTGCCTGGAACAATCACTTAGCAAGAAAAATTCAAATGCCCGAAGATCCTGACTGCCTGAGAGTAGTGTTGCCAGCCTGTATCAATGCCCTTCAATTTTCCAGCTCCTCTGGGTAGCTGTGATAAAGCCTACATTCTATCTAACTTAGTTCCCCATTAAGTCAACTTCTGCACTGGGCCTTGTATCTCTTCAGAGGTCAGTGGGGGACACAAGTGCCTGAATATCTCTGAAAAGCCTTTAATAGGTGCACACAGTCACCAATCCCTAATTTTCCTGTAAAGAGAGAGTCATCAAGATAATGGATAAGTTTTTAAGCTTGTTTTCTTCACAGCTGCCCATTCTTGTACTAATCTTCTTGAAAGCAGAGTACAACAGGGAATAGCCCATGGGTAAACATCGATCGAAATAGTAGTAACATTCATGTGGGAATCCCAATAAATTGAAATCTTTAAATTGGACAAGGAGTTAGTGAAATGTCATATTTTGCTAACTGAGGTCCTTGGCTACATCTCTTTATCATAACTACTGCTGTATCAAAGGAGGAATATCGAACCGAACATAATTAGGATCAATATTGTCATTAACAGAAGAGCCCCAGAGGCAATACAAATGGTGCATAACTCTGTATACGCCTTTCACTTTTTGAGGAATCCAACCCGGGGGGGAAAAGCCGAATATCCAACACTGGCAAACTCACAAAGGGATCACCCCTTCAGTTGCTAATTCCTCCTGGATTTTCTTTTGAACTATATGTTTAAATGGGTTTTAATAGCTTTTAATTTTTTTTGCCTGTACATGGTCTCTTTCTCCTTTGTATGGGATCTGAAAGCCAGCTAAGAATCCATTCCAAATATAAGCTGCATCTTTTTTGCTGAGCTTGTCCAACAACGTGTCCCTTAATATAGCCAATTTAATTGGAGATGGTGCTTTTCTCTGCATTGCCATCTCCATCTGCTGCTCCAGCTGGTGGCCCCCAGGGACTGCCCCTATTCCCCCAAATTGGGCCTTTCTTTTTTAAGAGATACATGCTCTATGCTCCTCCCCCGCCCCCTCATGCCCCGCGTGCATGCTTGCATCTAGAAAAGGAGCACAAACACTTTCCTTCATTCAGATTGAAACATGTACTTGACTTGACATCCCTGCTTTTACCCAGGTTTTCAGTGCTGGTAACTCACTGTTTTTTTAAAAAAATAAATAAATAAATTATGGGGTCATGCATTCAAGCCACAAATCCTGGTCCTTCCTTCCCAATAATACAAACCCATCATCCACCTCTTTTTCTAAATTACATATCATGTCTCTACCACGCCTTGCTGCCATATGTGATATGAGCATGTGCTATAAGACCTACAGATTTGAGAAGCAGAATATACTGCTCCTGGCTCAAATTTCACATCACACTTGTCAATATATAAAAAGCTAAGGTCCAGTTACCTATAATCTTAGCCACCTTTTATTTTTATTTTTTTACTTTTTTCCCCTTGTCATTAGCATCCTCCTCTTCATCTCTAAATAGTAGGGTGAAGATTTTAGTATATTTCCCTCTCAGAATCTTTTCTTTAACCATGTTCAGTAAGTGTGCTTCCAGTGGCTGGTCAGGTCCCACATATAAGAACATAAGGACAGCCACATTGGGTCAGACCAATGGTCCATCTAGCCACTACCCTGTCTTCCGACAGTGGCCAATGCCAAGTACTTCAGAGAGAATGAACAGAATAGGCAATCAAGTGATCCATCCCCTGTTCCCCATTCCCAGCTTCTGGCAAACAGCAATCCCTGTCCATCTGGCTAATATGATCAGGCACTGCTAGTTGGGGCTGGTGCTGTTATTGGAAGCTGGCCTATGCCATGCCCCTGTGTTCTAGAGATCTGCTGCAGGACCTCATCTCCACCCCTCACCTGTGCTAAAAGCAGTTTCCTCTGATGTGGGATTACCTGCTCCAAATGTGGTCCCTAGTGATCTAGCCCTGAGAGGACCTAAAGAGTTAGCTAGTCTGCCAGTCCATCCCGGGGCTCTATGTCCAGTGCCCTCTGCCTGCACATAGCTGGAGGTATATCTGACCTGATTACATGAGCTGCCTTTCTGGGCACTCCCCAACTCTGTATTTCAAGGGTCCTGGTCCTGCGCACATACTGCTGGAGGGTGGTTCATACCTGGCCATCCCTTTACTCTCGTTCTCAAATTCATCCCTGGGATCTGGGTCCCATGTGTCTTGATACTGTGATCCAAGGCCAAACCTGCTGGGGCTTTGATCCTCCCTCAGCCCTTCAGGGCTGGCTATATCCAGTTCATTAGTATGCCCCATTTCACCCCATCCATCTGAAGTCACCTGGATGAGGATCAGTGACTCACCACCTGAAACTGGGATCCTTTTCCTGGGCAGCCTATGGCCAACAGCTGACCTTTTTTCCCCAGTGCGTGATGGATCCCTGAACCACAATTTGGTATAAGTGGTTCCTTTGCAAACACCAGTGGCCAAAGCTCACTTGAGGGGTATGATCCGTGTATCTGTCTTCCAATGTGTGCCTGTCAACATCATTTATAAAGGGATTTTTGAACCCAGAGTTTTGCCCTTTTTGGGGAGGGGTGTCTGGTTTCTTGCCAACTCCATCTCTTAGAGCTAATCAAATGAGGGCCAGAGCACTCTGACTTTACTGGTTGTTAAGAATGGAGTCATGAGCATCCTTCGGACTCCTTTCAGTGACCCATGATGGGATCATTTCTCTGTCTTACCTCACCTTCTTTCCCCTTCTGGTTGGGTGCAGTGCCTGTCCTGGCAATAACTCAGACCCCTTTGTGAGTCAGTATACTCATGAGAGATTTTTAGCCATTTACATGCCAATCAATAGACTGGATCTGTACCCTCAGTCATTCTCAGATTCATCTTTTCCTATGAAAAATAGGAAGTTAAAAGCAGTGAGTTGCCATGCATCCTGAAACTGGAACAACAGTCTGGCAGTCCTGATATCTGCTGCTGTGTTCTGCATGTCCTAGATAGGACAATTAGCATCTCAAATTTATTTTGGGCTTTGTGGTGCTGTTGCATTGAGAAGTGAGAACACAAACGTCATGATACAGTGTCGACATTTGTCTCAGTAGGACAAATTCAGTAGGGTGGCAGCCAGGGGCCTGTGATGCTGTGTGGAGAAGGACATGCTGTGGATCGTCAGATGTCCAGACCCAGCGTTCATTGCCAAGCAGAAAACGAGGCCAACATAAGAGTTTGCCAAGCTTTTCATTTCCTGATAGCCACATGATATTATCATACCGAGCTACGTAAAAATATCTGAAGATGGTCTTATTTCTTTGTTTGCATTTTAATCCAAGAAAGGCAGGTCAAGGTATTTCATTTTTTTAAATCTCTGATTTTGCAGAGAAGGATTTGCTACTGAAAGGCTTTTGAAGCAGTTGTTCAATAACATAGGAACTTTCCATTCTTAATACTTATTCATTAACAACAAGGACACATTTACACAGTGGTACTAATTCTCTGGTAGCATCTGCACCTTATTCAGAGCAACAAACACAATGGTCTTCTGTAAGGACTAGCTACAGCACTGTCAATTTTGTGATTTCTTCACATAGACTGTGGGTTTTCAGACTGTTTTATGGGTCTGGGGAAAACCCCTCATCTATAGGGGGATTGCCTTCTGATTGGCTCTTTTCCATTCCCCTGCAATATGGGCAAGGCCTGCCAATCAGGACGGAATGCACATGCAGGATAGATAATTAAATCCTGCAGGTGTGGGAGGAGGGTTGCTAGTTAAATACAAGGGTAGAGAACTAAACGTGTGAGAAAGTAGATAATTAAATACTGTGATGAGGGTAAAGGGCTTGAAAATGAAATCCTGGGGTGCGGAAGGATGTGAAATGATGGTGCTGGGTAAGAAGACCAGATAAATCACTTTGGATAGGTGGGAGAATTAAAAGTCAAATTGCTTCAGTGGGAGTGGCCTGAGGAGCTGAAAGCGCACTAATTGTGCGAGGTTGAAATCAGAAATCAATTGAATCAGGGGGTTGTGGATTGGTTAATAAGCAGCCCTGGCATAAGGTTACCAGTTCTTGAGATGTTATCACAAGCCTCATAATATTTGCTGTTTTTTCTGAAAGTCACAACTCTAGGAGTCAAGTGATCATATGTGAATCTCAGCTTTCACTTACAGAAATGATAGGTTTCTAGCCTTCATGATTGCAGTAAAAACTTGTAAATGAGACCCTTAGGGACTCAAAAAACAGAAGGCAAATAAAAATAACTTTAAAAAAAAAACAAGCTTATGATTTTAAAACCATTCTCATGATTATGGGAGCCTAATTTTTGAACACTTGGGGTTTGGTGGTATTGTTGGCAAGACATCTCTGTTGGAACCACACTATCAGGGACACCCTTTGGCAACAACTATTCCTGGGGTTGTGCTCAGTGGAAAAAGATAACCCAGCCTGGTCCTGTACTTCCCAGTGATTCTTTTCTCGGGCAGAGGGGCCGTCATGTCTCCCCCCCATAGAAGTAGCTCACCCAGTTTCTGATTCCTTCCCTTCTGTAAGGACCCTGAACCCTCAGAGCACCCTCTACAGTGTCTGAAATAGAAGACCCAATAAAGTGGATATAGCTAATCCTTCCCGTCTTCCAAGAGGAGAGTTTCCCTTCTGGGGAATGGAGAGTGGAAGACACAGGGGTGAAATCCTGACCCCAGTGAAGTCAATGGCAGAAGTTGCACTGACTTCACTGGGGACAGGATTTCCCCACAGGCCTTTAGATTTTTCTGTTTTTTAGGTGATTTAAATTATGACATGCAGCAGTGTTTATTCTGGGTCCATCAGGTTGTAATAAAAATTGTACTAATTTGGCTTCGCTTGTGTTGCTGCTGTTTATGCGAACCAAGTATCCATCTGTGATTCGAGCAATTTACTTTATCTTGGAACCTTGGTTTATAAATTTGATTCAACTGTTCAGTTAAAGCTGAATTAAAAGGGTGATAGTACCACATTCATAACAGGTGTATGTGGGCACATGTGTGCACACACATCTGTTTTTAATTATCCCAAACTATAAATGCCCCACAGATGATTTGCAGGAAAATCAAGGGATTTAACAACATGATTTAGTAAAAGGCAGGTGTGCAGTGAAGTGTAATTGCAGTATCCGGAGCAAGAATGGAAAGAGTAGAGGATTCTTTCTTCTTTAAGAAATAAGAAAAAGGAACAATTTGGTATAAACAAATTATTTCAGGACTTGAAGCAAAATACAGTGCAGTCATTTAGGAAGTGAGCAATTAATTTTTTTTTTATAATAAGTTTCTGACTTCTTGTTAAAATATGGTTTTATAGGTATTTTTCAGGCATTTATCACTGTAACATACAAGTAAATATTGGAAGCATTGTAGTTTTTATGTCAGCTTTCTAAACCTGTATTATGTTTCATAAAGCTTATTGGTGTTCATTACCAACATCCAAAATGAATGATAATTCACACCACTAAACTATAGGAGAAAATGAAATACTATACTTTGTTAAAATGGAGCATCTTTATTAAAGAGTGGATCAGGAAGAACACAGAGAAATGCCATTAGACAATCACAGCAGCAGTAACATTTCATTTGAAATTACTGTAGATAATGAATCCATAGTGCGGCATATGGGACAATCATTTCTTCTAGATGGACAAGAAGATATGGTTATGTTGCAACTGTGCTAAAATCTGTGTTGACGTTGTGGCTCTGGGGGAGGCTCAGGCTAGCCACCCAAGTTCAGACCCTCGGGGTCAGGGTGGGCTTGAGAGCCCAAACTGCCACCCAAATAACAAAATCCTCACTGCTACTTTCCGTCCGCTAGCTTGTGTAGAGCTAGTCTGTGTCTACTCACACTAGGAGGCTTGCTCCAAGCTGCAATGTAGATATACCCAATGAGGCTTTGGATAAGTGACTTAAAAGAAATTGTTCCCATCTTGAATGTGCCACCCACAGACACACGTATGTATATGTAAAACAGACAACCTCTGAATCATTAAGTGCTGGTTTAATAGAATCATCTGGCTCCAACTCTATGGAAATATGCAAAACCCTGTTTTCAGAGAGTTCTGTGTTACTGTGCTTCTCTGTGGTCCCAAAGTAGCACGCAAACGCATGCACACACACCATGAGGATCTGGTCCACTAGGAGTTCATTTTGCTATTTAGTCAAAATATGTCATACTTGTTATATATGACAATGGCTATGTAAATTTCTGCCAGTGGAGTAAAGACCACAACATCTGGTCTCTACATAAATGTAGAATACATGTTAAAACTTCCCTAAGTGGGATAACTATATTCACATTTTGTGGGACCCAAGGCAGCCTTTACTTTTAACTGGTGCATATAGAGATCACCATTAAAATGTCAGCATAGTATAATAATTAGATGCCACTGCATGGTGTGTAATTAACCCCTACTTTTGGATAAGTATGTACCTGTGATAACTGTATGGTAATTGCTGGTAGATATTAGGCCTGATTCACCACTGTGTTATGTCCATATTTATCTACTGTAAACTCTAAATACACTGGGAAACATTGCAGTTACACTTGTGTAAAATTGAAGTAATGCACAAAGAATTAGACTCTTACTTTCTAATAGCTTTTACTGCATTAATAGTATTATTTGTACTGCTCCCAGAGATGTGCTTCGTACCTATTCTAAATCAGTTCTTGTTCTGAATGCTATCATTGTAAGTTTTCTGTACATTTATATTACATTATATTTTGGGCATATTAATTGTTTTACAATAGTCTGGTGAAATGTGTTGGTAACCATGGTTTATTGAAGAATATTTATTATTGATTAATTGTGCCTTGTGTAAGGCTCGGTAATATTATGGAAATTTATTGAGCCATGCATTGGAAGCCAAGTTGTGGTGCACGTTATATCCAATTGTTGAGGAACAGGAATCAATATTAAAAACTGTAGGGAAAATCCACTGCAAATCAAATAGCAAAAATCAGATTTTGATTTGTGTGGTTCTTGGCAATTCTCATCAAGAAGCACTCTCAGATGCAACAGTTGCTGTAGGTATTATCTTCAGTTTCTGGGTTTCTTACTTTAATCCTAGCTGCAATGTTTCTAAGTAACAATGGAGAAAGGTCCACCATTTTCATTTTAAAGGTTTGGGTTTGAGGACGAGGACAATTCAGCCATTTTTCACCACAGAAGTTTTATCTAGCGTACAAACACTAGTTGCTATGAATGGAACAGTGGACAAGCTCTGCAGTAGACCATACAATAGTCAGACCTACCTTGGAAGGCTTTGCTAGTATAGCTATATCAGTATACTATACTGGCAAAGCAATCCTAATGTGGACTTAGCTTATACTAGCAAAAGCACAGCTTTGCTGGTGTAAGTGCATTTACAGCAGGTGCTTCTACTGACACAGCTGTGTTCGTCAGCAATCACACCTCATCACATCCCTGAATGACACAGATATGCCAGCAAAAGTTTATTTTATTATTTTTCTCCATTTCTATCGGTGTAACTTGGAATCATGACAATGCTAGCAAAGGAGCCTGTAACCATATGATCTTATTACTGATACCCTTATCTCCCTTCCCCCTAATGTTATACTCAATTATTGCATCTTATCTCAAAGTAGTCTGTAAACTCTTCAAGGTAGGAACTGTCTTTTTGTGTGTTTGTACAGCAGCCCGTGAAATGGGGCCTTAATCTGATTGGAGCCATAGGGTGCTACTGTAATGCAAATAATGAGAATAGGAATATGTTGCTAATAAGGCCTAGTTCTGTATGTATAGGATTGTCACATGCCTTCGGACAGTTTCACATGCTGAGAAGCAGCAGGATTAGCTCCGCAATTGTTTTATCATGGATCATTGGGAGTCTGCTGTGAATACAAAAGAGCCCAATTTCTTGTGCAACTGCTTTACGTTTATAGTGAGCACAGCACTAAAGAATTAGGTCCAAAATGATCAGAACCACACACTCACTATAAATGTAAAGAGAACTTTATTTACTACATCCAGCCTTGGACTGATATAATTCAAATTAAAGCCTACTCAGCTGTATTCTATCCCAAATCAAGCATAAAACATGTAAAACTTGGAATTCATTACTTGGGGTTTTTCTCAGCTTTGATTGTTCCAGAATCCTGGTCAGAACTTGGATCATACTCCCTACTGATGCAAATGGATGAAACTCACTGAATTCAATGGATCTGTGTCCATTTATTTTTCCCCAATGATGGGGCTTTTCCAGGACGTTACAAAAGCATTCAGCTGATAATTGTTTGGTTTCATTTAGGCGTGTATTGTAACTGTTTTAGCTAGAACCTTTCATTCAAAGGAGTATATGCAAATAAACTCTCTAAACTGTGTGTTTTAATTATATTATTATATGGAAGTTTTTGGCTTGACTTTTACACCTGAGCTGGTCATAAACCACAACAAGTTTACTGAGCATACTCCCCGAAGTGTCTATTTCCTTTTTATTTTTTTAAATCCACGTTTATGAAGTCCCAGGCCGATGGATCCTGCTGTGAGTATGTTGTGTGGCAATGTCAGTCATGTTGTATTAACTTTAGTGACAGTTAAGGGGAAAACCTTCATTTGTCAGATGAGAAGAGAAAAAACCCATCTAGACTTCTGTCTGATTTATAACAGTTAAAGCTTCTTGTAAAAACATAGATGGTTTGGGGAGCATGTGAGGGGGTCAGTCACATGAGCACTTCTTCTCAGTGTGTACCTACTCTCTCTCAGCTTTTGCAGTGCTCTCTGCCAGCAGTTTCTCTTTTTCAGGTGGGCTGTTAGTGACTCAACCCTCTGAGTCACACAGAGTCCATATATGAAACAAAATGGACTCCTTCCAGGGTAAACAGTCCAACAGAGCCTATCCCAGTACCCTGGCTGATCATGTCTTTATCTGCAGCCCTCCCTGCTCTCAGTCCTTAATGGTCCCTGCTCTGGGATGGAGCAGTGCCCCCAGGGTTTCTTCCCTGGAGACTCTTCACTTCCTGATGAGCCTCAGCTGACACCAGTTCTCCAGCTGAGTCACTCCTTTACACTTCAGTCCCCTTCCAAGGTTGTATCAAAGTCCATAAATGCTGACCCTCTTCTGGTCTTCAGCCCCTTTTCTGGTCTTGTGTAAACTCCCTTCTCAGGGCACTCAGCCACTTTGCCTGCAGGTAGTGGGAGAGGGGAGGGAATGGAAGAAGACCCAGACTCACCCAGTGTTCCAGGTCCCAACCCAGAGACCCTATAAGTAGCTGCCAGCAGCTGTTTCCCTTTAACTAGTTGCTGCTGCTACTGTTCCCTTGGTCACTTCCCCACAGCCCCAGCACCTTCACTCTTACCTCAGGCTGAAGTCTTATTTGAGTCCCAGCAGCCAGCCAGGAGCACCTTTCTTGCTCCCTACTAGCAACTGCTCTATCCAGGTACTGGTGCCAGGAGCACCATCCTTGCTCCAGCCAGCAACTAAATGTCTCAGCAGCTCCTTTTATATGAGCCTACTGGGCTCTGATTGGTTGCTTCCCTGCAGTCTCTTTAGTGTAATTGGCTGCTTTCCTTATAGACTCTTTAAGCATCTTAGAGGACTCACTTCTTCTGCTTTTTTCCTGGGGTGGGATGTGGTAGATCTGTGAGGCCTCCAGCACGGGGCCTTTGGACCTAGTACACCCCATTACAGAGGAGCATCCATTGAATCTCTTCACCTTCCAACCTCTACATACACTGTTGAAGTCAACAGGCAATTTCTCTGAGAAAAAGACTATGGGATCCAGGCCTATGTTGTAGGGTTGGCTGAAATTTAGCTGAGTTTATTTATTTATTTAATGGAATTTTAAACAGATGCTTATGTAGGGTGGATGTTCAAACATGCATAAGTGATTCAGCAGTACAAGTCTCTACAGTTCATACCACCAGTGTATGATGGATTCTTCCACTGCTCGGCACTGTACATATAAGAGATGTTTTCACTATCTGCAGGTAGAGGTATTTCAGATCCAACATATAGTAATAGTATAGTTTAGTATAATAAATAATGATAATAGAAAACATTTCAAAATGTGATCTCTTTGTGGAGGTACAACACTGATACATGAATAAATGGCAGAATGTATATGCACACTGAGTGAAATCCTGACCTTATTGCAGTCAATGAGAAACTCCCATTGATTTCAAGAGGGTCAAGATTCCACATATAACTCACGACTTTATTGGAAAAGTTATTATTTATATATCAGTAGAGGCTCTTCACTAAGTTTTCACCTAGTTTTTTACTTTTATGTCACAGGTGTTAAACCTGAAATAGATTAGTAATCAAAAGTAAAAAAAAAGTTTTCCAGTTCACTTACAAATCTTTAAAGACTCTGCCACTCACTGAAGATCGTGAACATTACCAAAGTTTCAGTTCCCATCATGGTATCATTCTCACAGTTTATAGTTTTGCCTGCAGCCTTAGGGTTTCAGCCAGCCTAAATCTGCCTCAACAACTGCCCATTGCAGATGCTGCTCCTTATTTCTAGAGAGATTTTTTCGTTCAAAAGTGACTGTGTCATGGCTAAACTAGAATTACATGGCCATCTCAGGAGAAGAGTCAATGTCTCTATCCCACATGACAGTGATATCAGATGCAATGTTATTGCTTTACATTTACCCCCATCTGTAGCCCTATCATTTTGGGGTGTGATGGTGTAATGAACGTTAGAGATGGGCGAAGGCTTATTTTAAGTTCAGCCTTTTTATGCTGGTTCAGCACCTGGAAAACACTGCAAAACTGGCTTTGCTGGCCCCTGAGAAATGGCCTCGGGTCAGGTTAGTGACAGGTTGGCACAGGCAATCCTCCACTGCCCAGCCACCCTCATGCATCCCCTGGGCCTAATGGAGGAGTAACTGGGAGTTGAAAGGGGAGTGGTTGGAGCACTTTGCACTCTGGTGGTTCTAGACTGTGGGCAACCACCACAGATTAGAGCAGCCCTTGTCCTGAATCCTGGAGGTACTAAAAGGGCATGTCAAATCCACCTTCCTTCTCTCAACTATTGTCTGTGCCTTCTGTAATCCATTTCTTAAGAGGCAGAGCCCAAAGTCTGGTGTGGGTTCTTCCTTTGCTTAATAGATTAACTAGATAATAGATTAGTGCTTTGAAATAAAATATTGAGGAGGAAGATCAGCTTACTGTTCAACTGATCTGATTCTTTGGCATAGCTTGATTCATCCTGCAGCCTTGCCACCTGTCTGTGGTCTCAAGATTGGAGGTAGTCATTACTTACATGGGTAACTTTCAAGAAAATCCCAGAAGTATTGCAAGGCAGCCATCTTGGTGCCAAGGGTACATCTGCACTGCAGCTGGGAGCGTGCTTCCCAGCACAAGTAGATAGACTGATAGAGCTCAAGCTCTAGACAAGCTAGTGCGCTAAAAAGAGCAGTGTTGCTGGGGGTAGCATGCGTGGTGGGTTGGTCTGGCCGCCTAAGTATAAACCCACACAGATTCCCTGGGTACGTATTCAGGTAGTTAGCCTGAGCCACTTCCCATGCTACCTTGGCTATGCTGCTAGTTTTAGCACACTGGCTCGATCAGAGCCAATGCATGTCTATCTACTTGTGCTGATAGGTGGGAGATGGTTTTAAATTAATGGTTCATCATGGTACTTAGGGCATTGGGTGGCGGTTTTTTTTGTTTTTTTTTTTGAGATATCTAAAGACTAATTTCTGGACATTTTGATCTTTAAAGAACCTATGGGACTTCTTACAAGGAGCATTAACTCCACTATCCTGACTAAATTCTAACGTAGGTAATGATGTTCTGCCTAGCTATTTAAATGCTCCCTGCAGTTCCAATGATTAGGATATTTGCTTTCTGTCCTAAATTGTTAGAGCACTGGTTTGTGCAGATATAAAGTCTGTGTCCACTCTAGAGATGGCTGTATTTCCTTGGTGGCTGAGTTATCCATTTATGTAAATCATAGATCTGATTAAATTTGCAAAATCACAATAGGCTTTGTCAATCCTTAAACTGCTACAGCTGTGCCACTCTAGCACTTCAGGGTAGATACTCGCTTCAGTGATGGGATGGTTTCTTCTGTCACTGTACTTAATTTACCTCTCCAAGAAGGGATAGCTGGCACTGACTACTAGGTCGGTTGAACTACACCCCTGAGCAATGTAGCTGGGTTGACCAAACTTGTGAGTAGTGACCTGGCCTTAGATTCTTCCCAATGAAAGGTAAATAGATTGTTTTTCTGCTTCTCTGAAACTGACGACTCCCAGTGTCATCACAACTAAGCAGCAGGTGCCAGAAAAGGGCGAAGGACTATGAATAGAATAGAATACATATATGCTTCATGCAGAGGGAGTGATACAACATTTGAAAAACAGCATGATTAGCCAGATGGCTCATGTTGGAAGAGGCTCAGATTTCCTTCTATTTGAATTATACAATAGCAATTTCCTTAGCACCTGAAAATGGACACTTGCAGTTCAACAATGCCAAGGAGATACATTTAGAATAAGGAACTGTGGGCTGAGTCATTTGTAAAGAGATGGAGCAGAAGGCCTTTTGTATCTCTTCAGATGTTCGTATAGGCTGAAAGGGATTTTTTCTCTCCAGAGATGTGTTAATCTAGATTATTGGCCTCTGTTGAAACTAATTTATATTGATAAAGTTTGGATTTCTCAATGTACAGTCTCTGGACTTAAACAAGGAGGTATTCCATGCAGAATCTGTGGACTATATAGGAAAAAAGCTAATTTAATCATCCCCCACAAGATCCCAGAAAGGAGAAGGGGGAGAAATCAAGCCAGAGAAGATGTTGGAGGAGGGTGCTACAGGATGATAGTTGACTGCCATGCAAAGGGAGTTGGGGACGAATGTTCTGATCATGTTCAATAAGAGGGGGAATAGAAGAGTCCAGTGCCAATATGAAAGACTTCAAGGGTAGAGGAAGATGATGCAAAATAGAGAAGGTAGTTACAGTCAAGGATTCCGAGGGAGGTATTCAGTTTTCAGTGAGGATGAGAGGTGGAGTGCATGGAAAATTAAGTGGATAAGGGTGAGCTTTCTGGAGACTGAGCAGGAGTTCCAGAAGAAGGGAAGGAGTGCATGTGAGGGAATAGGTAAATGTACCTAAAAGGTTTCATTCAGAAAATGTGCTGTGGGTAGTGGTGCTAGTCCACTGCAAGGCCAAGGCAGGCCTCCATTAGCCCCATCCCCTGCCTTTAATACAGCCCAGCACAATTTACTGAAGTAAATGTCTGGGGCAGCGTATAAAAAGGCCCAACACCGCCAGAAGCACATCACTGACATCAGTTCCAAGTGTCCACCTGGGGGTTGAGCCAGACCTGTCTTTCCCCTACACCTCTGCTCAATTCCATTGCTCAAAAATATTCATGTCTCCTCTAATTATGACATAAGAACTGTCATATTGAGTCAGACCAGTTGTCCATCTAGCCCAGTATACTGTTTCTGACAGTGGGTAATACCAGGGCTTCAGGGGGCATGTACAAAACAGGGCAGTTGGAGTGATCCATCCTTTGTCTTCCCTTCTTGGTTTATGGTAATCAGGGGTTTCAGGTTGCCCCATGCATGGGGTTACATCTCTGACCATCTTGGCTAAGAGCCATTGATGGACTAATCCTTCATGAATTTACCCAGTTCTTTTTTTAACCTACTTGTACTTTTGCCCATCACAACATCCCATGGCAATGATTTTCACAGATTAATTGTGCCTTGTGCAAAAAAGTACTTCCCCTTGTTTGTACTAAACCTGCTGCCTATTAATTTTATTGGGTGATCCCTGGTTTCTGTATTGTTTGAAAGGGTAAAGAATACTTCTCTATTCACTTTTTCCATGCCAGTCACGATTTTATAGACCTGGATCATATCCCCCCTTACTTGTCTCTTTTCTAAGATAAAAAGCTCTAATCTTTTCAGTCTCTCCTCATATGGAAGTCATTCCATACCTTTGATCATCTTCATTGCTCTTCTTTGAACCTTTTTCAGTTCCACTATATCTTTTTTGCGATGGAATAACTTGAAGTGGACACAGTATTCAAGGTGTGGGCTCATCATGGATTTATATAGTGGCATTCTACCCCCATTTCTGCTACAATATTAACTTCCAATAGATTTTTTTACTTTCATTCTAAAAAAAACAAAAAGTAAAAGATGAGTCTATATTTATAAATGCTGAACCTAAATATGAATTACCTGAATAGTCAGATATTTTGACTTTCCTTTTAGCTTTTCAGATTTTATTTAGTTTGTCAAACCTCTGACTTAAATACTTCCTCTCCTGAAAGTATATATGCCCTACTAAAGAAAAGGTGTTTTTACCCTGCTTTTTTTTTTCAATATATGTTTTGTGAAGAAAATATGGATTTATATAAACTTTTGGTAATCTTTTAATATTCACTTGGACAATGAGATACCATTTGACCTTGAAGCTGTGTGTAAGAATTAGGTCCTGATCCTGACCTGTGAATGGTTCCATTAAAGTGAGGGCCTTAGCAATGATTGCTTGTTTCCTCAATAGTTATTAGTGGATCAAAGTAAGACAAAGGTTGGTTAGTTAGGTATGTATAGTTAAATGTTCTATATGATATTATGTTACTGCTTTTTCATTTTATGATGCTTAATTCGTTTTTTTGTTTTTGTTTTGACATACTCTGTCACTTTTCTAATACAAAGGAAATGAGAAAAATTTTCAATGATGTATCAAACAGATCCTTCGGTAATTCAATGTTTAGGAAATGGAGGACGAAGCATAGAGTGCTTTTAAGTAAATCATAATTGCTTGCCAAATGCTTCATTTCAAGTTTAGGTGCTTAATTAAGAGTGAAGTATATTGCATATATGCGTTAACAGATGGGAACCCTTCCCTGATCTGCACATTTATTTGTGCTCCCACTTGCAGTTCAATTTTATTTCTATTTAGATGTCAGTAGTTTTGGGGCTCTTTCCTCCTTTACAGATTGTTGTGAGGCTAAATTTATGTTGTAAAAATGCTTTAGGTCTCTTGGACAGAATGCACTCTAGAAGTGAAAAGTAGTATTATTTCAACTGTTTAGACTTGCAGTAAGTAGTTTTATAGCTGTTAAGTGCTACTTGTAGTGACTGCTAAAATGCCCAATTATATACACAGCTGGAAATTTTAGGTGTGCAACACAGCTACATTTCTAGGAAATTTTATTGTGACAATGAGATGTATTATATTTCATTACTTTCAACTATTTTTGATGGACTGTTTTCCCATATATATACATTCAGTTAAAATTACTTTTCACCTGTTGAAGTTTTTCTATAATTTAAAAAAAGACTTTGATGTGTTACTGGCTGTGAATTAATTTCTTTGTGAGTTAGAGGTATTTCACCTTCAACTCTGTGCCATAAAAACCTAGAAGAAGGTTGTGTTAATGACCATATCATGCCACTTTTAGTACCATTTAGCACGCCTATAGATACATGCAGCATAACAGTAAGGTATTCTTTAGATGTTACAAGCTTTAGACATTAGATAACAGCACAATTTTGGCAAATTTAAAAATTTCACCCCAAAGCTGATGATGATTTGCTGATGGGTTGAACTGTTTTTCATCCATCAGATCTATTTAATTCTCACAAAAGGTGTTGCTTTGTCTTGTATTCTTCTGTAGTCAAATGAGATAGTCCTTGAATTTCAGCTAAGTGATTGTCTTGTCTTGATTTTTTTTTTTTAAGTGAGGAGCTCTTTCAAGACTAACTGATGTTCAGAGATATTGGTAGCAGGCAATGGATTCCATTGTCTCATGGGCATCACAGGGGTCATGAACTCTATGCAACTAGTCATGTTTATTAAAATATGCTGATTGCTGTAAAAGGAAAGGTAATGCCATTACATCCTTATAAATATTGCATCCGGGGGTTTAAAACCACAACAGAGCAGAATGCATTGCATATAAAATCACTACATACATAGTCCTCCCTGTCTGATCATTTGTGGCCCAGTTGAGCAGTTGTCAGTCTGATTGTTTTGAATTCTCATTTCTGAGCTGTGCACCATTAGCTTCTAAGCTGCTCATCTTTTGATCACTAATGCCAGGTATATCTGTATATTTGTGGAACATTAGATATAGGGTTTGAATTTTTTTCAAAAGGAAAAAAAAATCTTGTTCCAACATATTGATGATTGGATTTAGTAGTAGATAAGACAAGTCTGCCCAAGCTTCTTCCACCTATAGGTGCTCAGAGAAAACTGCTTTCACTGAATCCTGGTATTGGGAGGCATAGAAATGATTAATGTTTCCTCTATAGTATTGGTAGTATTGTCCTTTCTCCAGCCACAGGGAAACACCACAAATTTGACTCCACTGATTTGGAGGAGCCAGGGCAACACAGGATCCTCTCTACTAGATGACCAGGTGTCCTGATTTTATAGGGACAGTCCCAATATTCAGGGCTTCGTCTTAGATAGGCGCCTCTTGCACCCCAGCCCCTGTCCCGATTTTTCACACTTGCTATGTGGTCATCCTACTATCTACACATTTCATACAAACCAGTGAAAGGTACCACAGGATGGAGAGGGAAGCATCTTAAATTATCGCAGACCATTGAAATTATTTCCTGTGCTTCTTCTCCATGCTATGGCAGCCCTTAGCAGTGTGTCTGAGGGAGCCCTTAGCAGTGTGTCTTTTGCAATTGTTGTGCTGTGCATGGAAGGCAAGAAAGCACTCCCTTGACTGGCAGAGTGGAGTCAAGGCCCCTTTCTTTGGAAGAGCCTGGCCATTGGCAGATCAGAATAGGTGTGTGTTTTTGTACAATTGAACCACTGGCCTCCTCTGTGTATGCTTCTACATTCTGCTAACCCATATGCTCTACCTACAACCTATGAAGTTACGACAACATGCACAGACAATATTGTCATGATTGCATTGTGGCTTTTGGTGAGTAGAACTGCTTTTATCTTTGTTACATTTAATTTAACATTTCATTCACTATTTATATCAGTAGTTGTTGTTTATAACATTAGCTGATTTGGGATGTTTTCGCACCCAATGCCGTCCTTTACTTTTCTTGCATTTTGCTTAAAATCAAGACATTTACTTTTTAATATTTTTAATGCTTGAGTGCAAGAATCTAGGATCTTTAGAGATGAGAGAAAGGCAGGAAGTTCATTTAGGTTATCTTCTGCCTTCGAAAGTTGCCCTCTCTTTTTTAAATAATAGTATCTAGGTGGTTGGTGAGTCTTTAATGATGGGTGTGTGTGTGTGTTCTATTTAATTATCTTGCCAATTTGCCTACCTTACTGTTCACAAAAATCAGTGGGGAAATTTGAATGTAACTTAGCCAATATAAAAATGCTTACCTTTATTTGCACCTATAGTTAGCTGTTTTGATGTCATGCAATGTGTGACAAGGGGAGGGATCCACAGGTATCCTTATTGCATTGGGAGCTAACTGTGAGTGAATGGAGATAGGTGCATTTGGCAATGATTACCCACCAGAAAGGAGGAAAACAAGGTTTATTTAGTCAGTCCTCTTTGCTATCAGGTGGACTAAACAAAGACTTGGACTCTACATAGGATAAGAGGAGGGCTAAGACTGGTTTGAAGGCAGCTACACAGTGTACTGCATTTCAGCAGATGACTTTGCCTACCAGAAGACAGACAAGCCTTAGTTTGGGTTAAGAAACTCTACCCATGTAAGACCAACTACTGGACTAAAAGACTGCAAATAAAGCATATTTTCTTTGGAGAAAATAATCCGCTGGTGGGAAATTGTATTCCTATTGTTTTTCTCCTGCTATTTTGAAACTCCAGCTGTTCAGAGCCTTATTACTTTGCATTTGGATTCTGATCCTGGGGACCTTGTTGTAGTTGTATGCAGGAGTTGTATGCAGGAGTGGGATCTGCTAATTGCAAACTCCCCAAAACCGTTTTAGCACCACTTTTGTATTTTCAGCTTGTATCCCTACAAAAATTGCATCACTAATCACTCAAGATGTTTTATCTAGTATTTCAATATTACTTGTTCTTTAATGCCCCCCTTCACCACCCAACTTGATCAATAGCTCCTTGTAGCAGAGCATCAGCAAACCTGCCTTGATTCTGCTTCTTTCTTTCTTTCTTTCTTTCTTTCTTTCACAAAGCCAGTCAGAGACAGAGACTCTCAATTGTGTAACCACTGATGAAAGTTTATTTGTAAGTTGTGTTCCCACTACCTTTTCTCACACACAGTTGCCTTCTTAGTAGGTAGGCCCAGGCAGGAAAAGCCACAGTTCTACAGCCACTCCCCTGCTCCTGCCCTCCTTCCTTTTAGCCCTTTATACAGCCCCAAGCTAATTGGGCTGGCAGCTGCCTCTAATTGTCTAACTGGGTGCTGGTTTTCTCCAGCCAACTCCAATTTACCTCCCTAAATGGGAGCTGGTGTGACACAGGGCAGATTCAGCAGTTCTTACTCAGCACCCTTGCACACTCCTTCATAAAACTGTTAGTATTGGAGAAACCTTCCATGAACCCGTAAGGTTGGCAACCTACAAACAGCTGTAGTTAGCAGTAAGTATGCATATGTTCTCTATTCTAGTTAATTATCCTTTGGAGAGCCTGCCCTCTAGAAAAAAGGAGGGGATGAGGAGGAGGAGGAGGAGAAAACCTATAAATACTCTTGAATAGATCTGGTCCTGAAGAATCAGAAAAAGTTCTGCAATAATCTGTCAAAACATGCTTAATGAAGATGGTAGTGAGATCATATTTTTGCTACAGAGAGGCAGGTATACAGCTCTGGTTTATTAGGTCTGGAAATAAAGTTTAGGTATTTTTAGCCACAATCAGCTTTTCTTATTTTAAATCTCCAATGCTTGGCAAAAACATAACTATAACCTACTGTATCCAGGCTACTGTGACTATGTTACTGGTTTGTCATATTCCATACAGACTACTGTCTGTCTTAATCAACCTTTTAGCTTTGGTAATGATTGGAGTTATTATAAACTGCTTTTAAACAGACCTCCTCCAGAGTGGTTTCAGTTATTTTTCATTCTAGCCTTATTTGAGAGGCTGGCAGGTTTTAGAAATGTTGTGGGTTCTAGGATGCCAGCTTTTTTCAGCCATGACATATTTTCCCTTACGCTTCTCTGTAGAAGAGCTGGTGCTGCTTGTGTAAGGTGAAAAGAGAGACTGGAACGTTAAAGCACAGAGACCCCCCTCTTCTTCTGACACACAGAGTCTGTTTTTCCTCCTTTTGTTTTTTTTTTTAATTTTATAAAATAATAAAGTATGTGTGTCTATATATATATATATATTTACACACAGAGAGACACACATTCTCAAAGCCATTTGTTATATAAAACAGAGCCTGGCTAAGCAGGAAAGGAATTCAAGACAGCTGGCTGTATTTTAAAGAAACCTTATTGAGGGTGCAGGAACAAACCATCCCGATGTGCAGAAAGAATAGCAAATATGGTAGGCGTCCAGCTTGGCTTAACAAAGAAGTCTTTGGTGAACTTAAACACAAAAAAGAAGCTTACAAGAAGTGGAAGCTTGGACAGATGACTAGGGAGGATTATAAAAATACTGCTCGAACATGCAGGAATGAAATCAGGAAGGCCAAAGCACAATTGGCGTTGCAGCTAGCAAGGGACGTGAAGGGAAACAAGAAGGGTTTCTACAGGTATGTTACCAACAAAAGGAAGATAAGGGAAAGTGTGGGCCCCTTACAGAATGGGGGAGGCAACCTAGTGACAGAGGATGTGAAGAAAGCTTAGATACTCAATGCCTTTTTTGCCTCTGTCTTCACAAACAAGGTCAGCTCCCAGACCACTGCACTGGGCGGCACAGAATGGGAAGGAGGTGAACATCCTGCAGTGCTAAAAGAACAGGTCCAAGACTATTTAGAAAGATTGGACATACACAAGTCCATGAGGCCAGATGCAATGCACCCAAGGGTGCTGAGGGAGTTGATTGATGGGATTTCAGAACCATTGGCTATTATCTTTGAAAGCTCGTGGCAATTGGGGGAGGTCCCTGATGATTGGAAAAAGGCAAATATAGTGCCCATCTTCAAGAAAGGGAGGAAAGAGGATCCAGGGAACTACAGACCGGTCAGCCTCACCTCAATCCCTGGAAAAATCATGGAGCAGGTCCTCAAGGAATCCATTTTAAGGCACTTGGAAGAGAGGAAGATGATCAGGAACAGTCAATACGGATTCACCAAGGGAAAGTCATGCCTGACCAACCTGATTGCTTTCTATGAAGAGGTGACTGGCTCTGTGGATGTGGGGAAAGTGGTGGACCTGATATACCTTGACTTTAGCAAAGCTTTTGATATGGTTTCTCACAGGATTCTTATCAGAAAGTTAAAGAAGTATGGGTTGGATGAATGGACTATAAAATGGATAGAGAACTGGCTAGAGCATAGGGCTCAATGAGTAGTGATCAATGGCTCCATGTCTAGCTGGCAGCGGGTCACAAGCGGAGTGCCCCAGGGATCAGTCCTGGGGCCGGTTTTGTTCAACATCTTCATTAATGATCTGGAGGATGGGGTAGATTGCACCCTCAGCAAGTTTGCAGATGACACTAAGCTAGGGGGAGTGGTATATACCCTGGAAGGTAGGGATAGGATACAGAAGGACCTAAACAAACTAGAGGATTGGGCCAAAAGAAATCTGATGAGGTTCAACAAGGACAAGTGCAGAGTCCTGCACTTAGGACGGAAGAATCCCATGCACATACAGACTGGGGACCGATGAGCTAGGCAGCAGTTCTGTAGAAAAGGACCTGGGGGTAACAGTGGATAAGAAGCTGGATATGAGTCAGCAGTGTACCCTGGTTGCCAAGAAGGCGAATAACATATTGGGCTGCATTAGTAGGAGCATTGCCAGCAGATCGCAGGAAATGATTATTCCCCTCTATTCGACATTGGTGAGGCCGCATTTGGAGTATTGTGTCCAATTTTGGGCCCCCCACTACAAAAAGGATGTGGAGAATTTGGAGAGAGTCCAGCGGAGGGCAACGAAAATAATTAGGGGGCTGGAGCACAAGACTTCTGAGGAGAGGCTGAGGGAACTAGGTTTGTTTAGTCTGCAGAAGAGAAGAATGAGGGGGGATTTGATAACAGCCTTTAACTACCTGAAAGGGAGTTCCGGGGAGGATGGAGCTAGGCTGTTTTCAGTGGTGGCAGATGACAGAACAAGAAGCAACGGTCTCAAGTTGCAGTGGGGAGGTCTAGGTTGGACATTAGGAAAATGTTTTTCACTAGGAGGGTGGTGGAACACTGGAATGGTTATCTAGGGAGGTGGTGGAGTCTCCATCTTTAGAGGTTTTTAAGCTGCGGCTTGACAAAACCCTCGTTGGGATTATTTAGGTGAGGTTAGTCTTGCTTTGAGCAGGGGGTTGGACTAGATGACCTCCTGAGGTCCCTTCCAACTCTATGATTCTCTGATGTGTCCTCCTGAGCCCACTATCATTTGTAGGACAACAAACAAGGTCTTTCTAGAGCGATGGAGATAATTGTATTGTCTACTCCCAAGTTTTCTGGGAATCAGACTGAGGTTTCATGTTATAGGACAGAGCATAAACGACCTGATTATTAGACAACCTCTGCACAAGAACCTCTTGAAGTAATATTGAACTCTTACAGTATGTGTATCCTTAATGGCTTATTACTAGAAACACATGGGATGTGAGAATGCCACTCCAATCACTTAGAACCTAATAATTATTATCAGATAAAACTTGCAAACTAATTAATCTTTTTAAAATTATTCTCACAAATGTTCTTGAGTCATTTGAGACCACTCAGTGGGAAACTCTATCATTCTAGAACAATTTCAGAACAGTAAGATTGGTGATTGGAAGGCTATACAACAGACATGGAATCTGCCTTAAAAATACTCTTGACAAAGTTTTGCCCTCCATTGCCTGGTTTCAAGTATGTCTGCAGCAAAGCTGGTGACATTGATGCTCATGTTGATATAGCAGCATTTAGAAATTTTAGGCCCATCAGCTCTCTTCCTTGACAGAATTCCATTCAGTCTGCATATTGATAATTAACTGTGTTTTTATCTGCTGCAGTTACTGGACTTCCTGCCTATGAGGTTGCTGCAAGTTCTGAATTTTAATTATTTACCTACTAGGACCCATTGTTGTTGGTAATGGAATGTGCCAACATGTCATGATTGTAGACAATGTATATTAGCATGAAATTTGCAATCCCAGTCCACTTTATAGTCCAAGTTGGGGCAATCTCTTGGGTTGGAATAGAAGACTGATTTCTGAAATTGAGGTAATGCATCTAAGAGATTCTACATATCATTGCAATATATGTATATATATTCGGAGAGGTCATTCCTCTTCATGTAAAGTCTTTGGTGCAAGGCAATATTTTCCCATGTGTACTTACAACACTTAGAACTTTGAGAGCACTATTAGACTACAAATAAAATATTATTAAACAACCCTATTTTAGTAACCATTTTTATTTATCTTCTTGTATTCTGGTCTGTCTTAATGCTCAATCTGGAAGTCTTTTATGTACACACTGCTCCTGCTGTCTTTAAAAAACAGTTTTAAAATCTCATTTGAACCAGTTATTGTTTTCCTCATCCCATTTTGGTACAAGGCAACACATTAACAATCACAACTCCCTAACATATCTGTAAGAATCTCAGTGAAAGTTTTGGAAGAGTAAGAATTTTCCATTGCCTGTTACTTGCAACTTTAAGCAGCTTTAGTAGAGTATCACACTTTTTGTTTCTCCCAGTGCGCATGTAGACTTAGTTTCAAATATATATCTCGACACATTAAATCTGTGTCGTGTGTGAACTGACACCTACTATAAGAATTCACTCCAGATGCACTACACTGATCTCTCAGCGAACTTGTCAATGGAGTTCACTAATCCTACAAAACTATCACCAGCAAACTAGTTTCTAGGGACTATCTTCTACAATTCTATGTTACAGTTCAATGAATCTCTGTATCAGACAATAAAATCTGTGTCTTAAATCCATCTCTTTAATCAGCTAAATCTCTTGATTAAAACAATATAAAGAGGGTGGGCTATATTTCCATATATATGTTTTGTGGATTTCTCAACGCATAACTTACTCTGCTTGTGAGATTTTTTGTACATCACTTCAAAATATCTTTCACCATTTAAAAAAAAATCACACTGTGCTAAGGCAATAGCGCCTCTGATTAGAGTTCTGACCCATAGTATCTTGGCACCAAATTTTACTGTCTCTGTTGGATACATGCAAGGACTACAATTTGGATTCTACATTGTAAATAATCCTCTGTGCTGAGCTAGAATTAATTCCAAAAAGTATCAAAAAGTCTAATACAGATGCCATAGGGTACTTTTCCTTTTTGATTTTAAATAAAAAATCTGCGCTAAAATGGATATAGTGAACCAGTGTATATACATCTAGGTGAATTTGAAATGAATATTTCTTATATCCCTGTATTGCAGATTGCTTAGTATATCACAATTGTAAAGTATGTGATTGAAAGGATTGGTTTAATTAGAATATAATGAATTTTATAAAAGTGGAAAAGTTGTGAAATAAGACACTGTTTAATCCCAGTTTTGTTTATTAACAGTGAACCTATACTTTCCTTTTAGGGGCACTGTAGCTGGTGAGAGGTACATATGTTTTTTCTAGACATATATTTTAAACACTGTATACAGCAAACTGAAATCACATCCTGAATAAACACTGTTCAGATTACAGTGTTGGCATCTACTGCAATAGACAATAAACATGTCTGAAGGAAATCTAGAAGTAAAAGGAAAACTGTGCCAGATCTTCAGTCACAGCAAAACCCTATAGTTACAACACCCAATGAAGTGTAATATACCTCCTATTGAGATTTCACTGTCAGTGTACTTGAAACCCTGGTTTTCTCTGGAGAGAATGCTGTATGTGCATACAGCTTCCATACTGCTAGAGGATTTTTTTTCCGAATCTAACTTTCTATTTTAAAGGGATGCTGTTAATTTTAGACTCCTAATTTTGGCTCTCCCCCAGAGGGATTTTTAAATAGACTCTTAAAAATATCAGTGAAAACCTATTCTTGGATTTAAGTAAATCACGACCATTTTTCCTTTTTTGCTATTGCATTAGAATCACAAGTGAAACAGGCAATCAGTTTGCAGTCAGATTGAAATGCAATAGTAAAACAAACAAATGGGGAAAAGTAGAGTCATATTTTAGTTTTCCCTACATAAGATGACTATCACAACAAAAAGAAGGAACTTAATAAAACCAGACTCCTTTTCCAATAATAATAATAATAATTTAAAAAGCAACTTAAAACCAGAGGCCTCTTTGGAATATGGTTTTCCTGACATTACTAGCTTGAGGTGGAGAGGGCTCTTCTACATTTTTGGTGTGTATGGGGGACTAGCCCATTATTATTAATGTCATTTTCTCCATATAGAAGCCCATTGACTAGATAACAGCATTCCTGATTCTTTTCTAAATTATATTGATGTGAATCACTGGAATTTCACGAGTGTAAATGCATGGAGAATTGGGCCCTAAAATGCTAACATGCAATAATCTCTGAGTAAATATTTATGCATAATTCCAATTAGCGTGGAGGTCTGATCCAAAGCCCACTGAACTCAGTGGAAACATTGATTTTAATGAGCTTTGGATCAAGGCCCAAGTGAGTTGCATGCTGCAAGGGAAGACTATTTTCCAAACTCTTGAGATCTCGCTATATAAAACAATAATATCCATTTTATTAATGTTCTAATCTTATGCATATGTAGATGATAGCTGCAATACAAACAGCATATGGGCTGTACTGTTAAAACAAATGTGAATGAATGTGACAGGTTGTCATTTTTAGTTTTAATTATCTGTGGACATACACATCTCCAATTCTGTCTCTTGTATTAAGTTGAGGTACCTATCATTCCATATCTAGATAAATGTTTAAATTCTGCTGTTTGGGAAAAATGAATGAAAATTAATTTTAGCTGTGGAGTGATATTTTTGGAGTGTTCACATAATTAAAAATAATGAAATGATTACGTTACAATATATCCATTTTTGCTGCAAAAATTAAAATGTTTTCCATCATCTACCACTTTATTCTGTTAGCATTTAAAATCCAGTTTTAGCTAACTAACATTTTAGTTAGTTGTCTGTAGATGCTTTAAAAAAGAGTTCTGGTGCCCACTGGGTCACTCCAGTGATATGCATAGTTGGTGCCTGACTGCACAAAAAAAGTTAGATTAGGTGAGTTTATATCTATATTCGCTGCATAGTTGCTAACAATCTCCATTTGTTTGGCCAAAATTTCTCCTCCTTTCATTAATTAGTATTCTATGTTTAATTTTCCCACTTAGCTACTCCAGAAGTGGCTGCATTTTAGTGATGAAGTGATGCCTGTCAGTATATGAGTGGGAATGCAGTTGTGCCCTTCAGATGCATGAGAAGTAAATGGTGGTGAGGACAGAATAAAGCTGGTAGTTCTTGATCCAAGCCCACTGGTGTTGATAGAAAGATTCTCATTTACTTCAATGCTGGGCTCTGGATCAGTGTTTATGCCAAAGCATCCAAGGCCACTGTCTATGTGTTTGAAATTCTTAGGTGGAGGATTCTTTGTGTACCTAGCTAAAATAAATCCCTGATGAGATTGTGCTGTAGATGAAGAGTGGCTTGTTGTTGAAACCTCTTTTGCAATGGGGATGTAGAAAGAAGGTTGCCTTTCTCATCCTTTTATTTTCACATTTGTAAAGAAACCATTTGCTTAAAGAAAATACCTTGACTCTTGTCAGCGAGTGAGCCAGTATCAATGCCAGAAATAGTTGCTGCCTGAAATAACTGGTATTTTATCATATTACTAAGATGAATTCTTCTTTACTTAAGATTCTTAATGTCAAACTATGCATCACTATCAGGATGTAAAGCCAACTTCTAAAAGACCTAGGTAATGGCGTTGGAAAGGTAAATTGCTAAGCAGTGTCTCAGGAGTTTCTATTTAATCATTTTAAGCATATTTTAACCTGTTCTTTAACCGCTAACTGAACTTCTCTTTCCAATACCCAAATGATAAATTTCTAACCAAGATTTAAATAGATGTGGGCTGATAGGTAGGCTGGGGAGCCATAATTTTAAATGACCATTGTACCTCTCTATTGTATGCATCCCACAAATTCTGATTAAAAGCTTTCTAATTTATTCTAAAGTCATTCAGTATTTGTGGACATCTAACTCATTGAAATAATAGGAATTTTGCTTACTAGAGACTGAGATTTACTTACAACTTCTGTGAGTGCATGGGTAGGGGAAAAAAGATCTGTCTCTTTAAACTTGTAATATAGAATAGAATTTGGAAGAAATGTTTTTGTATTTATAATATAGGAAGGAAGAGACAGCACTTAGGATTTATCTAAGGTTTATAAGATAGTCAATAAAAACAGCTTACTAGATACCATCACATTCCGCATATAATAATTGTATGCAGCGCTTAATACAAAATCTGAATTTTCATGTTACTGGATTTTTTATCTATTTCAGAACCTTGGGAAAGGGTTGTGATGTGTCATTCTTCTGATGCTGGGGTTAGAGCATTGTTCTGTAATGTGTTATGCAGTGGGATTACTCATTTAATGATCCAGCTGCTAATATGACTAGAATTGAGAATGTCTGAACTAATAGATGTATCAGTAATCTTCTGAAACTGGATTGACTCAGCTATCCACACAACATCACGCTGCTTTAGAAACATTTTTCATAAAATAACATTAATTGATTCAAAATCAATGAACAAAAAATGCTTTCTTGAAGGTTGGTTTTTTAATATATTGAAGTTGTTGCAGTGCCCTCTAGAGTACAACATGCATAATACACAGGAGCTTTTTATTTCAGTGGAGCGGTTATCCAAAAATAGAGCCCTGCAGGGATACAAAATTTGTACCTGCATCCGATCTGCGATTCACAAACATGGTCTGCAGATATCTGCAGATTTGCAGGGGTCTCTCCAAAAGGCCTTAAACTAGTTAGTAATTTTTCCTGAGCAGGAGAGTTTGGTTGCACTGCTGTAAAGATGGAGCTGATTTCAGTACACCTTTTTCTGGTTTATAGTACCTCACAGGTTTTACTTTCAATCTCTTTAAACCACTTTGACATAGAACTGCTTTGAATAGATTGAACAATTTTACTTTTGCTTAAACAGAATGGTACTTAAAAAAGCAGTAGAGCTCTTAAAATACACTTTTTAGTTATAGTTTGTTCATACCCTGTAAATAAAACTTATAATGTCATTATATGTTTTATACCCATGTTTGGTTTATGAATTTGCTAGATTAATACTGATTATTAATGCCGCTCTTCAATCTATTTTTCCTTTAAAAAATAATTATTTACCTAAATACAGCAGGTAGTAGAACTGTCATGGCTCAGGGCCAGCTGTCAGGTGCTCAAAATGGAGGAAGAAGCTTACATCTCTCCCCACTCCATGGACTCTACACAGATGCCTGGGGATAATATGCAGCCCCTATGCCTGGGCAGACATGGAGTCTCTTTTTCCCCCTGCACTCTGGGATGCTCTTTGTTCCAGAGAGGGAAGAGAAAAGGCTTATCCTTTCCTTGGCCTCCTCAGAAGAGCTGACCAGTCATGATAGGGTGGAGGTGAAGCAGGCCTCACTACCACAAGCAGGCAACTTGCATGCTCAGCCTGAGGCACAAACCACCCCAAGGTGCCCTGGGGAAGTGTAGTTCTGCACCACCCCCTACGGAAGGCTGTGGATGAATGTCACAACCTACTCGGTAGTTATAACATTCAGAAAAGTGGACTACAATGGAGTGATGAGGTGGAGGAGCAGATTGATGCAGCGTGGAACAAAGCTACTAGTGTTTTATGCCAATCTGCTATAAGTGCCATTCTGAGTGGGTATTTTATGGCTATCTTTCGAAGAAAAAAAAAGCATGCACATATTGTCACAAAGCAGGGCCAGTTACCAAGATTTCCTTTTGCTTTCAAACCTTCATTTTCAAAGCTGTGTTTGTGATCTTTGACAAAATTTTTGGAGTAGCCAGTGTGCAGATTCACCTACCTCATGATTTCTGGGGTTCTGCCTTCTTGTCACATGGTCTCCTTAAAATTCATTTTTTAAACAAACTTAATGTGATATTTAAAATGTAGTATTCTGATACCATGTCCCACACTAATATAGTTTTACAGCACCTGTAAAGGCGCTGAGTGCTGTACTTTGAAATAATGTAGGCATGCAGTTGGAGACACAGCTAGGATCATTGTCATCAGTGGGAGATCCAAAGGTAATATGTGGCCTTAATATTGTAGTCTATCCCACATAGCATATGGAACCACAATGCAGATTTCTGTGCAGAATGAGTTGGCCACCCCCAGCCGTGATTCTGCACAACATTAATTTACCAACGTTTGAAAACATTGTTAATACATTCTTGTCAGTGAGAACAATATCTGCTGAGCATGGCCCTGAGAGCTAATCCTGAAATGTAAAGGCAGAAAACAGCTGTGGTATAATAATTTAAAAGGGCACTTACCATGAAAAGCCATACTTGGTGCTGTTTTCTTTCATTCATGAGCTGTCGGATGTGTTACCTTGTCTTGTAAATCAAAACAGAATTTTTTATGGCTAAAGATGATGGAATCATGTCCATAGGAGATCATGTGTGTTGGTTACTTGTCACCACTTTGACATGGAATTTGTCTGGTTGCCAAGCTTGTGGGGAGAAAATAGCCTTATGAAAAGCAAGAGGCACAGAGGTACCTCTTCTCTCTCTCTCTCTCACACACACACATCCCCCCCCTACCCCCCCTGCGCCACCGAAAGAGGCTAACTATAGCAGCTAATGATGAATAAGATGGAGTAGGGGAAAAACAGGGATTCAGTAATAATATATAATCTGTGAGTGGCTTGTGTGCTTTATGAAATAATACCAAAAATGTAGCTCTTGTATATAATTTGGATTGGGATTTAAATTTTACAGCTGCTAGTCAGATAAAAGCTAAATTCTACTAGCCAGAAATCAGTCCAAATAATTAGAAGAATCCCACCAGCAAGGTCTAAAGCTATCTTAGATACTTATAGTGCTCCAATTACAAAGTGCCTCATAATCTTTAACGTATTTCTGCTCACAACACCCTTGTAAGACTGGAATGGACTGCTATTCCCATTTTACTATTGGGGAACTGAGGCACGGAGGGTCTAAATGACTTGTCTAAAGTCACAGGGGAACTCTGTGGCAGAGCATGGAATTCAGTCCATCTCCTCAGCTAATACCCTAGTCACTGAGTACTTTATCCTTTCACCAGTCTCTTTTTTCTTTTTTTTTTTCTGTGTAGCGGTGGGAGGGTCCAAACTCCCGGCTCCATAGACTTCCCAAGTGACAGCAGAGTGAAATGACATGATTCTTGCTGTCACAGTTCTGAATTCTATCAGTGAAAGAGAGCAGAGCCAAGTCAGTTTTATTCTGGTGCTGCTTAGGAAAGTTGTGAGTAAAAGTCCTGAGTAGTGCTAGAGCTTTGTCTGCAATCTTGGTTAAACCCCAGCGCACCAGTTACTGTTGAGAACCTCTCATATGTTAATGGCAAGAAACTCTTAAAACTGAAAGTTATAGTTCTACAGAAATTGTTGCCATAAGGCTCCTTGAGTTGTTGGGGAAACCTTCCCATTTGAGAGTGATTTCCCCCTTCCCCTCCCCCCAGCATTGATGTGTGTATTCTGAACACTTGTCTGTTAGGTCAGCTCTGAGTTCTCCCTAGATTAGAAGATCGAGGTTGTGGAACAATAATATGTAGCTGGAAAAAAGTATCTCCCCTAGCTTTGCACGTAAGTGTTTGATTTTTTAAGGGAACTTTGTCATTATTTTGGCATTCTTAGTATATTAATTCCCTGGGTTTCCACTTATTATCTGAGTATAGGGATGAAGTAACAATATCCATAGAGAGCGCAGGAGTAAACTTCATGTTCAAGGTTATGAAGATTATGTTTGATATTTGCTATGATGGATTCTTTTTAGCATCACTATTGCAGATGTTCCATATTTAGTGTTTTGTTCTTAGAGATTTTTTTTTTAATTATTCGCATTAATTATTGGAATTACAATAATGTCTAGGGACCTCAGTCATAGACTACTATTCCATTGAATTAAGCACTATACATACACATAACAAAAAGATAGTTCTTGCATTTAGGATCTTTCAGTCTAAGAATAAGACAACAGCTGGATAAAGGAAACAGACAAGGGGAGCAAAAGGAAACAGTGAGACAACACTGATCAGAGTGAAAAGCATTGTGTTATTTAAAGAATCTTGCAATATGAATGGTGAGATACACAGGAAAAATTAAACCTCATGGTAGATGGCCTCAGCAGTGAATATGAAGGCCTTTAATTCCTTAGGAATGATGAGATGAAAAATTAGCAATTTTAAGTCTTGACAATCGAATCTAAAGCAAATTGTATTTGCACTAATACATTTTTTTTAAAAAGGTTAAGTAACAACTTATTTAGTGCATTGAAAACCTCAGCTCACTAGGTGTTTTGTGCAGAGTCGTATTGTTAGTGGCATCATCTTGTTTCTTGTTCTTTTTCAGTGAATTTGTTATTGAAATATTAAACTATCCACTGGAATCTTTTGACTTCTGGTGGCTAGCCCAGTTTCCTGCACCATTATAATGTTCTGAATAATCTTGCTTTGGAAGAGAGATGTATTAAGTCATAGAACGATTGCTAAGTAACTTTGAACCAGTACATGTTGTTTATTTTTATGGTAGTTGTTGAAGAATCAGCATCAATTGCCAACCCCATAAAAGGAGCAAATTCATTTGTTTGGTCAAAGAATCTTAAGGGCATCTTAAATAATTCAATATCACTTTAATTAGCTGAAGACTGGGGTGTGGGGAGAAAGGTGGCTACCATAAAGATGTGTTTGTTGCAATATCAACCTTGCACTCTTACACTCGATGCAATGAAAACAAATGCTGTAATTCTAGTTTGGCACTGACTTTCTCAGCACTTGAAAAGTTAATGCTGTATTCTCTATACTGTAGGTGAACATCAAAACACCTTTATTACTTCCTATGATAGGAGATTTTAACATGTTGACTGAGAAGATTTTAAACTCTTTGGAGTAACAACATAAATAGGAGTCAGAGGCAAATTGCTAATGATGTTATGCTGTATAGAATATAGTTTGCTAAAATGAAACAACGTATTTCTCAGATTCATTAAAGATACATAGTATATTATTACAAATTCAAATTGTCCGCTTTCAACAGCTTGCCCAATTAGAAATGGTTAGCAAAAGTTCTATAGGATAGAGCAGTGTTTCTCAAATAGCGTTCCGCGGAACCCTGGGCTGAGTTGAAGGGTTCTGCGAAAAAGCGGAACTGTGCCGCTGAAATGAAGAGAAATCGCGGGCCGCCCAACAGCTGGCAGCGCGCCGCCGAATAGCTGATGGCGCCGCCGAACAGCTGTTAGCGCACTGCTGATGGCGCTGGGGAAAACTGCGCCGGGGAAAACAGCCTGCACAGTGCCGCCGAAAAGGGGAAAATTTCCCGGACTTGTTGGCGGAGGGTATGGCATGGCTGCGCAAGGGTTCTGTGGCGAAATATAATTGAGAAACACTGGGATAGAGGAACCCGAAAAAGCATTTCATATTAAAACTTTTCGTATAAGATTAATCACATCAGGTCATTTTTGTGAAACCATTTTGAAACAAAATAGCTATGTAATGAGCTCTGTTTGTTTTGGCTCTTATTCATTTTACTCTTCTACCATCTGCATCTTCTGCAGGTAGGAAGTACTGGACATGCAGTATTGTGGGCTTGGAGATGAAATGAGTGGATGACTTTGTGTGGTATCAGTGTCTTAGTCAACTGGTCATCAGCTAAATATAAAAAGGTTTTTTAAGTGCTGTGCAACTTAAAATATATTTCCATGTTTTGTCCTTTACAGAATATAGTAGTTTCTTGGTATAAAATATGTGCTTTTAACTTTTAACTCAATTGTTTTTAGAAAGAGTTTTTAATTTTTAGTGCTGGTGCCAAAATGAATATTCCAGCAATTAAAGTCTCATAATAGCATAGGTCACTGGCTCTCAACCTTTCCAGATGATTGTACCATTTTCAGGAGTCTGATTTGTCTTGTGTACTTCCAAGTTTCACCTCACTTAAAAACTACTGGTTTACAAAATCAGACACAAAAATACAAAAGTGTCACAGCACACTATTACTGAAAAATTGCTTTCTTTCTCATTTTTACTATATAATTATAAAATAAATAAATTGGAATATAAATATTGTACTTACATTTCAGTGTATAGTATATAGAGCGGTATAAACAAGTCATTGTCTATATGAAATTTTAGCTTGCACTGACTTCATTAGTGCTTTTCATGTAGCCTGTTATAAAACCAGGCAAATAGCTAGATGAGTTGATGTACCTTCTGGAAGACCTCTGCGTATCCCTCATTGAGAACCACTGGTCTAGTCCAGTTCCCTGCATTTATGGCAAGACTAAGCATTATCTAGACCATCCCTGACAGGTGTTTGTCTAACCTGCTCTTAAAAATCTCCAATGATGAAGATTCCACATCCTCTCTAGGCAATTTATTCCAATGCTTAACTACCCCCTGACAGGAAATTTTTCCTAATGTCCAATCAAAACTGCCCTTGCTTCAATTTAAGCCCACTGCTTCTTGTCCTAACCTCAGAGGTTAAGGATACAATTTTTCTCCCTCCTCCTTGTAACAACCTTTTATGTACTTGAAAACTGTTATCCCCCCCCTCAGTCTTCTCCACACTTAAACAAACCCAGTGTTTTAATCTTCCTTCATAGGTCATGTTTTCTAGACCTTTAATCATTTTTGTTGCTCTTCTCAGGACTGTCTCCCAGTTTGTCCACATCTCTACTGAAATGTGGTGCCCAGAACTGGACACAGTATTCCAGTTGAGGCCTAACCAGCATGGAGTAGAGCAGAAGAATTCTCATGTCTTGCTTCCAACATTCCTTCTAATACATCTCAGAATGCTGTTTGTTTTTTGTGTAATAGTGCTACATTGTTGACTCATATTTAGCTTGTGATCCACAATGACCCCCAGATCCCTTTCTGTAGTACTCTTGCCTAGGGAATCATTTCCCATTTTGTATGTTTGCAGCTGATTGTTCCTTCCTAAGTGGAGTACTTTACATTTGTCCTTATTAAATTTCATCCTATTTACGTAAAACCATTTCTCCAGTTTGTCCACATCATTCTGAATTTTAATCCTATCCTCCAAAACACCGGCAATCCCTCCCAGCTTGGTATCATCCTCAAATTTTATAAGTGTACTCTATGCCATTACCTAAATCATTGATGAAGATCTAAACAGAACTCAACCCAGACTGATCCTTATGGGATCCTGCTTGATATGCCCTTCCAACTTTACTGTGAACCACTGATAACCACTTAGAGTGGTTTTTCAACTAATTATGCAACCACCTTATAGTAGCTCCATCTAGGTTGTCTTTCCCTAGTTGTTTATGAGAAGGTCATGCGAGACAGTATCAAAAACCTTTTTAAAGTCAAGATATAGAGACATCTGCCGCTTCCCCCCATCCACAAGACTTGTTAACCTGTCAGGGAAAGCTACCAGGTTGGTTTGACAGGATTTGTTCTTGACAAATCCATGCTGACTGTTACTTATCACCTTATTATCTTCTAGGTGTTTGCAAATGTATTGTGTGTTGGAAAATGGCTTTTATGAACCATCTACTGAAGTAGGTGAGAGTGACTCCAGCAGAGAGGACAACACTTGCCCTAATAGTTAGGTATTTATTAATACATTCTTCTTCCTGTTGATCAATATCAGACTGCTGCAGGAGGGGACCATGGAACCATTATGTTACCTCGGCTATAATGAAAATGTTCAGCGGGAGACTCTCCGGAGACTGACAGTCGTATGCTTCTTTGACCAGACATTTTGTGATGGAGGTTCAGTATCATTAGAATAAACCAAGCTCAACAAAATGGAATTTAGGGAATCCATAGGGATGTCTATTATTATTATAGTTTAGTTCCAGCACTATGTCTCATAGTGTTATCCATGATGTATCATTTCACAGTGTACTGTGTGAGCGTCACCAACATGAACAACTCTTGAAAATTAAAGAATTTACATGCTTACTTGTGCCCCCTCTTCTAAGTGGATTTTTGAGAAAATTAGTACCACAATAATTATACACATTATGTCTCAGCTCCAGCACTGACTGTACCAGAAATTAGCTTTTGCTATTATGAATACTAACAGGTGTCACAACTGGTCACGAACCTGTCACATAGATGCTAACGTTAATGTGCATCTGAGTATTTTTGTAAAACATGAAATATCTAAAATATTACCCTTTATAACAAATAGATGTATTCACTCCACCCTCTTCCCCCATTCAATATTTTTAAAATACTAGGAAACATGAACATTAAATAGGTCATTATTTCCACCTCATAAAATGTAATTGAATCCAATAAAGGTCACTTAGGGCCAAATAAATGATCAAGGGAAAATGCCTAATTATTCATCTAGACCTACTTGACTGTATCAATAAGCAATATTTCTTTCATTGCAGTGGAAGAAAAAATTGGAGTTCTTCTCTTGTAGAAGGGGTGGAAAAATCTATCTAGAATGCAAAACAAAATGTATATCTCCCAACCACATAAAGTTGGGCACCACATTTACACATGACTATCTAAGGCTATGGCTACACTGACGGCGGCAAAGCCGCCGCCGTCAGATCAATTGCTCTGGATCAACTGAGTGGTCAGTGAAGACCCACTCAGTCGATCCAGAAATTGACCTACTAAGACCACCTTTGCAAGTGGCGTAGCACTGTGTTGATGGGAATGCGGTTCCCGTCAGCGCAGTGCAGTGAAGATGGCGCACAGAAGAGGACCCCAGAAGTCAACGGGAGTTACGCAAGTTTTTTGCGTAGCTTGCATAACTCCTGTCGACTGCTGCCAAATGCCGGAGGTAAGTGTAGACAGGGTCTAAGTGCTGAGTTCTCTTTGAAATGTCAAGAGCATACATTTTCCTGGTTGTTCAGTAAGGCCTTATTAAGAACTTCTCAAAAGAAAAATGACTATACAAATCCTCTGTAAAATAAATACTTGTAATCCATATAAAACATTATAGCATAAGCTTGATAAACCCAAGAAGTGTGAGATCACTTTCTAAGTTTTAAGATAAAATGTTTATCTTGTTTTGAAGAGAAAAAGATCCTAAGGGTGAAAGAGGACTGTGTATTCCTTGATAAGTTTGTATACTCTCTGGGGTGCACTAGGATATGCTGTGGTAATGTGCTCAAGGCTCAGTCATGACCTATTATGACCCCTGCCAGAATTGTATAATAGACTATTTTATCACAGACAATTGCTCCTGAAATCCCAGAGTCACTTCATGGACTTAAACAGATATTTAGAAATGGAAAAGGCCTATTGGATTTCCTAGTGCAGGATTGTTCACTTGAGTGTGGTTTCGAATGCTTTGTCCAGGCTATCTGTAAGAGGTTGATTGTGCACTATTGAAGTCAATGGGAGCTTTACTGTTGATGGGATGAGTGGAGGATCAGACTCTCTGAATGCCTTGTGGGATTTCCACTGCTTCCCTTGGCAGAGTATTTCACAATTCAGCAATTTATTGTCAGAAATACCAATACAGAGAAGGAATGTGATATCATACAGGAAGATCTGGATGACCTTGTAAACTGGAGTTATAGAAATAGGATGTAATTTAACAGTGGAAAGTGCAAGGTCATGCATTTAGGGATTAATAACAAGAATTTCTGCTATTAGCTGGGGACGCATCAGTTGGAAGTGACAGAGGAGGAGGAGGACCTGGGCGTATTGGTTGATCACAGGATGACTATGAGCCGCCCAGGTGATATGGCCGTGAAAAGAGCTAATACGGTCCTAGAATGCATCAGACGAGGTATTTCCAGTAGAGATAGGGAGGTGTTAGTACCGTTATAAAAGGTGCTGGAGAGACCTAATCTGGAATACTGTGTGCACTTCTGGTCTCCCATGTTTAAGGAAGATGAATTCAAAGTGGAACAGGTGCAGAGAAGGGCTACTAGGATGATCCACAGAATGGAAAACCTGCCTTATGAGAGGAGACTCAAAGAGCTTGGCTTGTTTAGCCTAACCAAAAGAAGGCTGAGGGAAATATGATTGCTCTCTATAAATACATCAGAAGGATAAATACCAGGGAGGGAGAGGAATTATTTAAGTTCAGCGCCAATGTGGACCCAAGAACTAATGAATATAAACTGGCTATCAGGAAGTTTAGACTTGAAATTAGATGCCGGTTTCTAACAATCAGAGGAATGAAGTTCTGGAATAGCCTTCCAAGGGGAGCAGTGGGGGCAAAAATCCTAGCTGACTTCAGAACTGAGCTTGATAAATTTATGGAGGGTATATGATGGGACAGCCTAGTTGGGCAATTGACTGATCTTTGACTACTGGTGGTAGATATGCCAATAGCCTGTGCTGGGACGTTGATGGGGTGGGTTCTAAGTTATTACAGAGAATTCTGTCTTGGGTGTCTGGCTGGTGAATCTTGCCCACATGCTCAGGGCTTAACTGATCGCCTTATTTGGGGCTCGGGAAGGAATTTTCCTCTAGGGCAGATTGGCAAAGGCTCTGGGGATTTTTCACCTTCCTCTCTAGCATGGGGCACAGCTCACTTGCTGTGGATTCTCTCTGTGTTAAAGTCTTTAAACCATGATTTGAGGATTTTAATAACTCAGTCATAGGTTAGAGATTTATTACAAGAAGTATGTGGGTGAGATTCTGTGGCCTGCATGGTGCAGGAGGTCAGACCAGATGATCATATTGGTCCCTTCTGACCTTAGAGTCTATGAGAAAATTCTCCTTGATACTCATCCTAAATTATTTTTATACACTCTTTTACTAGTCATTTCCTCTGGCATGGCCCAAATTTCTCTCCCGCCTTAGAAGTTACTCTTTATATAGGTAAAATATTATGTCTCCCTTAGCCAATTACATAATGAAATACGATTGTGGTTCTTTTAATCTTTTCTCAAGCTAATCACTATTTGTGCTGTTCTCCATACTTCCTCAGTTTGTCTAAGAAGTTGGGGAATTACAGCAAGAATACTACTTGTGAAATACAATAGCTCCAGAGGGGCTATGTGGCCAGCAGTAGTTGTGAACTAAAAGGAGCATCTGCAGGGTTCTTGAATATTCTCTACTTTCCTTAGGCCCTCTGTTGGGAGGTGGGGTCATTCTGGCCGAGTTAGACAGGGCCTGTCAAAACAGTTTCAGAGTTACTTAGAGAAGTTGCTTAACATATCAGCCTCAGTGACAGAGACAGACAGGCATGTTAGTTCTGTTTTACTCCAAGCACCAATCCACTTAAGGCAGAGCATAGCCCTAGGAACTTCAGTTCCTCCATGTGTTCAGCCCTTCATAATGCATTAGTAACTTTTATTCTTCAGCCTTTAAAAAGGTCATATTTATTTGTAATAAATGATTAAAAGCTTCCGTTTTCAATCACTTATGTCAGATACACACTTGTTTCCTGTTCTGTTGTGCTCATTTCCATATATACATAGGGCCTGATTTTTGCCCTGGCTTATGCTGGTGAAAATGAGGGATCAGTCTGTGTAGGTCCACTTGTGTGAGGTCAGAATGAGGCTCCCATGGTTTTGGAACCTCTTGTCCATAATTCATGTCTATGTAACAATATTTTTTAAGCACTGGATATCATACTGTTGTTGAACCAGGGAAAATTCTATGAGGTAGATGAGCATATAGTTTCAGAAATCTTATGTCAAGAATGTAATCTCTTCGCCTCCTTACTTTGATGGAGAGGAAATTAGCACCATATGGCTCCGTGCACTTAGCTCAATGACCTGCCATTCTTATTTATAATGGATGTGCTTTTTAAGATGGTCTCCTGAATGTGTAGGAGACTGTATGATTAAGGGGTGAGGCCTGGAGAGCTGCTTGTTATGCAAATTGAAGAAATTAAGATAATTATAAAAAAGGGAGAGAGAGAGCTTTTCAAAAAGTCCATCTTTTATTTTGTCTTCATCCGGCTAACAATGAATAAGATTATCATTCTGAATGTCCTTTCACGTTCTGGCTGAACAAATCATGCCTTGATTGCCTGACGGTTAACCAGTCACAGAACTTCCCATCTAAAGTCACCTTTTGGCATAATAAAAAGCAATGAATGAAGCTGTGACTCAAACTATTTTTTTTTTATTTTTAATTAAACAGAAGAGAATAGTTCTAATAAATACCCAACAAAATTTAGACCAAAAATTATAATCACAGAGCCTGATTCTCCATGAAGTGCAGGGCGGTGTAAGTGTTTCTAACTGTGGTACAGATGTGCAGTGTTATTAGACCAGAATAGGAGCATTTTATGCTTGCTTTGCACAGGTGTAAATTATTACACAGAAGTCTAGGCAGTGGAAAATCAGATCTGGAGTCTCTGAGTATGTCTACACTGCAATGTAAGCCCAGGAGCCAAACCCTCCTTCCATCTACACATAAATTGCACTAGGACTGATACCTAGGCTCCCAGAAGCTCATGGGGGTGGAGGGTCCAAGCCTGAGTCCAGCTGGGACCCAGGGTTAAAGTCTATTACTTTGCAATGTAGATGCAGCCACACTGGACTTGTGCTCTGGGAGTCTGCCAAAAATATCCCACAAGCCCAAAGGCTGACTTTCTTTGTCCTTGGGACAGTCAAGTTTTCCCTCATAGTACCACAAACAAAGGGCTACAGTGGCCACATTTTGGGTGGATCCTAAGAAGTCTGAGATATGGGTGGTTGGAGGCCTGCATAATTCTGTGTAAATGCTGGAGTCCCAGATTGAGATACAGGGTTCAACAGTTTCTAAACTGGGGTTACAAATGAGTGTAGATGCTCAAGCTCTACGTTAACAAATCCAGGGTTTGCTAACTCAAATTCTTCTAACCCTGGGCTTACATTGCAATGTATACATACCCTCATCTCCTACCACAGTACATGTCTTTAAAGAATAACTTTTATGCTGTATTGAACTTCAATTTTTTCCGCTCCTGTGAGTCTGTTTAGCTTGTGTTTGTGTCTAATGGTTAATTTTTTGCCAATAATTCTCTGTAAGAAGAAAAATCTCATAATCCTTTCCTTTCAATTTGCATAACCTACTTTTCTTTTCAGGGATCTGTGTAATATGAGGCTGTCTGTGGCATCAGACTCTTGCTTCACAGTAAACTATACTACAGAGTATTATGATCTTTCTGATTTTGAATAGGCACATAGTGGAAGTTTCAGGGAAAATCAATGGTAAAAAATGACACTCTACAAAATTTTAGTGACAGGAGCAAGGAACAAATGTTCACCCAAATGTAGATTGGCTACCGAGAGCATCAAGCCCTAATACCCAGGGTCTTTCTGTGAAGACCTTTCAGGTGTCCAGTGTAAATTCTGCTTGATTCAGTAAGGATCGGAACTTCTTATCTTCTGATTATTGTATGATCAGTCAGTTCATTTCCTCAGAGACAGCTGTCTTCCTTACAAAAATCCCACTAACACCTTGCATTCCTCTTGGCTCTCTTGTTAGCAAATTCAGCAAATCACTGAACAGGCATGGAGACTGTACTACCTTCTTATCCCTACGAGTAGTGGTCAGGGTTGAGATATATTGGTGGGGACGTTTGTCCTATTGCTGTACCAGAACATTTGATAAACAAAGGGCTGCAGTGTCTACCATTGTCAAACTAGTTCCTGTCACAAGGTCTAAATGCACATCTAAAAGTTTTAGAAATAAAATGATGCTATGAAGATGTCTTCAGGGTTTTTCTTCTTATTTAGGGTTGCCCCTCAGAATTTAGGCAAAGTACATTTCTTTAGAGATTTCTTCTGACATTCCCTGCCGCTGCCCCCCATCCCATGCATACCTGTCATCAGACGTGCACACCAGTTTCTGTTGGTGGTTACTCATGAGTGCTGTGCTGTTGAAGCTGATTTAGTCTCCTTAAATTCCATAAAGCACCTAAGTTCTGGTGGCTGTGCCTTGTGCCTTTATGCAGTGGGTAGATAGGAGCTGAGGCTATGACCTCCCCCAGGCTGATCCAGGAACTACCTTCTTCTACTGAATGATGGGAGCCAGCCTCTCTAGCTGGAACTAAAAGTAGTAATGATGCGGTCTGCGGCAACCCTTTCTGATGGAGCAGTGGTTGATGACACTTTCTGCAATGTGCAAGCCAAGGGTGGTGGTAGAAAAGTAAAAGTGGAAAAAGTGAGGGTCCTTAGAAGTCACCTCCACCCCAACACCTGAAAAATACAAATGGTTTGAACATTCCTTAGTGCATACTACCGCCTCCCTCCTCCTTGGGAGTGGAGTTCATGATGCTGCCGTCTTCTCCTCACCCCCTTGCAGTAGGACCAGCTGCAGCAATTTCTACTGTTCCCCTGAGGAGTGAAAGGGGTCAGAGTCCACATGGGGCTGTTTGGGGCATACGTAGGGAGTTTATTTGTACGAGCTTGCCTGTCTGCTCTTCTTTTACCACCTACAGAGCAGTGGATTTGTAAGGGGCTACTTCACTGTGTGCTGCCGCATAACACAAGGCCAGGATTTGTATAACGAGCTTCATGATCTTTGCAAGCACATAATGAACAAGGGAAAGGTGGAGTCTGCTAACCCTGACTGTCCATCTTACTCTTCTTCCATGTCAAACTTTAGATAAATCGTGTAGCTACTCCTTCTGTTTACCTGTGTGCAATTTTGATTTAAAAATAACTTGTGCAGACTGAGATAGATTCATCACTGGTGTAACTCCCCTGGTGTGAATGCAATTACATACAACCTTCTCCCAGGTATCAGTTGCAGCAACAAGGGTCAGGTTCAATCTGTGTAGGCATCCTTTTCCAAAATAAATATATGATGGCTTTAGCCCCCACTCAGAGCCACGCTCCTCCTTCTGGCTGGGGAAATTTAAAATATAATGTCCCTGGTCACCTTCGTAGAGGTTCTTTCCCACTTGCAAGCACTCAGCAGTCCTTGGGAACATGGAACCACAAATACCTTTTATTTGGTGGAAAGGGATTGCGAGGGGGGAAGAAACATAACCATACATATTTACATACAATAGAAATGAACAAACCCAGTCAATGTGTCAGGAATACAGTCACTACCGCAGATCCAAGTCTTAAATGTCTAGACCTCAACAAGCCAGAACTTAGGCACAGAATAATTCCCACCCACCTAAAGTGCAAGTGATGACTCTAGTAAGACTTACTGGTAGTCAGGAGAGCATCAGAGGGTGGCTTTTCAATGTACAGAAATCTGCTCCACTGGGTCTCAATCTGATGTGCAGCTATCTGCTTCTGTGACATCAGCTCTGCTGCTGCTGGAGTGGTTGGGCCTTGCTGTGAAGTCATTTTTGCACCACTGCTGGCCCAGCTCCCAGAGAACTGCTGAGTGCAGGGTTCAGAATCGTTAGGCAGAGAACTCAAGGCAAAACAGGGACCCTTGGAGAGAGTCCCTGCTCTCAAGAATAGAGTTGCTGATCTCTAAGATAATGCACTGTACCCTCTCCTAGTTGACCTTGAATTCCATTTCCAAACCAGAATCCACTGCCTGTAAATTCATGTGACCCACCTAACTCCAGGGCCTATCTTCCACAATTCCTATGCTCTTTCATAAGTACAGCTATAATAATAATCCATTATCTTTTATACAAGTGGAACATAAACAAATTCCAATTAAAGCAACAAAATGCAGTATGTGGAATTAAGGGTAAGCAGCGTTATAATTCATATAAATGAGCATTTGGTAGAACTAGCTTCTCCCTTGTACAGGGAGAAGAGTTTCATCTCATTGACCCTTCTATCTCTGTGACTTACAGGTCCACATGGGGAACTAATAGCTAAATTAGATAAAATGGGCATTTAATATGAGAATCAAAAGGTGGGTAAGGGACTGGTTAAAGGGGAGACTACAACAGATCATGCTGAAAGATGAACTGTCAAGGTGGAGAGAGGTTTACCAATGAAGTTCCTCAGTGATCGGTCTTGGGATCATTTTTGCTAATGACCTTGGCATCAGAAGTGGAAGTGGGCTAATAAAATTTGCGGATAACACAAAATTGGGAGGTATTGCCAGTATAGAGGAGGACCCGAATATTTGTCCAGAAGATCTGAACAATCTTGGAAACTGGAGTAATAGAAATGAGATGAAATGTAATAGTGCAAAGTGCAAGGTCATGCGTAACAACAAGAATTTTTGCTATAAACTGGGATGTATCTTAGAAGCAACAGAGGAGGAGAAAGACCTGGGTATATTGGTCAATCACAAGACAACTATGAGCTGCCAATGGGATGTGGCCATGAAAAAGGCTGATACAATCCTAGGATGCATCAAGCAAGGTATTTCCAGGAGAGAGAGAGGAAAGTGTTGTTACCACTGTACAACGTTTTGGTGAGACCTCATCTGGAATACTGTGTGCAATTCTGGCCATGTTTAAGAAAGATGAATTCAAACTGGAACAGATGCAGAGAAGGGCTACTAGAGTGATCAGAGAAATGGAAAACCTGCCTTATGAGACGAGAGTTACAGGAGCTTGGCTTACTGAGCCTAACACAACGAAGGCTGAGGGGAGATAGGATTGCTCTCTATAAATACCTCATAGAGATGAACACCAGAGACGGGGAAGAGTTTTTTAAGGGACAATGTTAACACAAGAACAAATGGATATAAACTGGCTATCAAAAAGTTTAGGCTTGAAATTAGACAACCATCAGAGGAGTGAAGTTCTGGAATAGCCTTCCAAGGGGACTAGTGGAAGCAAAAAACATAGCTTGTTTTAAGATTGAGCTTGATAAGGTTATGGAAGGGATGGTATGATGAGATTGCCTACAATGGGATATGGTCCATCCATAGCAAAATATCTCCAATGGCTGCATCTATGAGTCTGAGTTTATCTTATGAATAGAATATGAGGTTCAGGGTTTCCTGAACAGCCTTGTGATTTGTTATCTCTTTCCCATGGAATAAAGGAAAAACCTGGCCCTAATATTTCACTTTCTGTAAAGAGGGCTTGTCTAATGAGCATGTTGTGAAAGAAAATCATAATGGAGAAAACAATCTTAAACTACAGGACATAATCAGCCTGTAAATATTTTAAATATTTCATCATGGGGAAGCAAGAATATGAAGCAAACAGAGAGATTTAGGGTCTACTGGCAGCTAATTGCAAAAGTATTGGACAATAAACCTGCTATGGATGAAACGGAGTCAGATTTGTGCTAGAGCTCTATTTCTTGACCTCCATTGCTTCAGTACTTTTACCTAATTAGCTGAACTATATAAATAGCTCTTCTTCCTGGTTGAAGTCTCATTTCATGTACAGTTCCTTTTCTTAACAGTTTAATCAGACTAATTGTGACAAGCAGTGTATTTGTATAAATATTTAAATGTGAAGCATAAAAATTGAATTATTTATTCTCCAAAAGTGAGCTTAATGTAGCTTTCTTTTGAAATCATCTCATTCTCAGATGACTGTACAAGTCAGTCCTGTGTGCTGCATGATGAAATCCATGTTTAATGTTACAAACATCTCAAATAAATTATAGTTTTTGCATATTCCCTGTATAAAATACTGGTGGAAATAAAGCACAGGAGACAGTCTTGGTTTAGCACATGTAGAAACTAGTTATTGCCCTGAATTGAAATGCTAAGGGACCTCAATTCCTGAAAATGGGTAAAAAATGCAAATGATATGATTCATCATCCCCTCCTGTTCTATGCATGGAGGCATGTTAGCTCGGAGGTGAAAAAAAATTATCATATTGATGACAGCATTCCAATCTGCACAGTAAGACTCCGAGCTTGTTGCAGTTTTTTCTTGTGTATGATGATGTGAATTGCAACATCCACGTACTGTACCTCTTAGGGAAGAAAGCAAAATTGTATGTAATGATGCATTCTGCTACAGATGGGACTCATTGCTCTTTTTTTTTTCTTTTTTTTTTTTGGTGGGGGGGGGGGGAATGCTTCTAAACATGAAACAGATGCTATGCCAAAAACTGTACTGCATGCCAGTAAATGCATAATTGACCAGTCACAGGCTGATTCCTCCCAGTAGCATCTCTTGCTTCATTGCACATGTTGAGGTAGGTTAGCAGTATGCAGAGCTTCTTTTTCATATTGTCCACACATCATCTTGGATCAGATGGCATGCACTGCAACAGGTCACAACAGTGGAGCACCTGTGTTATCTGTTACTCTAATCATTACTGTTCCTTTCATACTTAGTGGGTTTCTGCCACTCAAGAGAGAATTTTTTGACAGCTACATTTTAGCAGGTGGAAAAAAATTCCACAAAGTAAACAGAACTGCTTTAGTTAGGAATTGGTAAGGTACTAGCCCTTAGGCTGTCACGTTGTGAATTTAAGGTGCACAGGTAAAGTGTCATATTAAGTATGTCTAGGCATTTGTATGGTTTGCAGACCATAACTACTTATTATCCTCCACTGTAATTGTTTCCCTTAAAAATTATGGGGTGACAGCAGCCACTCTAATTCTGTGTTTTCTGTAGAAAACTTGGAGGAAGTTAGTTGATGACCTTCAGCTGTGTGTGTGATTTATATCTACAAATTCCAAACTTAACAAATAGAGGGGAAAATGAAATATTTTGCATAGAATTATTCTTCTATTTTATGTAACACTTCCTTTTTGTATGTTTTAGAAGCACAACAGAATGGCAGCAGGATAATTAATTCAGATATTAACTGTCCTACTTCTAAAGAGAGAACCTATTTGTCTGAAAGCTTATTTACTAAAATGTGTATACTTACATCCAATAAGCGTCATTATCTTCCTTATTTAAGTTGTATAATATGCATACAAATTCAAATTTACCTATTGACAACTAGTGCAAATCCAGCCCAGAATCTGTCTGATGGCTGTTCCGTGAGTTATATTAAATGAGTTGATCAGTCCAGCCTCAAGTGGTGTCCACATTACACATCACTGTCACATTTGGTGCTAGTCAACATCAATTTGGCAGTCTCAGATGGGAGGCGAAAGACTGATTTTTATTCCTAAGGAATGCAGTTACTGTTGTTCTAACACTCGCACTAGGCCCCAATCCTGCAGTTTATGGTGCATAGATGCGTACCTGTACTGCACAGAATCTCTTTAAAACCAATCAGTCAGTGCAGAGGTGTGTATATGCAAGGCCAGTTGCAGGTTTGAGGCTTAATAGTATTTTTTTATTCACAGACAGCCTACTTTGTTTAGCAACTGAGTGCTAATTACATGTAATTCCTTGAAGCAAGCATGCTAAATTTAACTTTATTTACAGAGCTCTTTAATATGAATAGCCACAATTTCTACCTCATAATACTTATGCTCTGCTGTCTCTGCATATTACTTTGTAGTGTTCTGGTGTGTGTGTGCCACTACCCTCAGCTCGGTGTGTATGTCAGACCTGCTCCAGAGTTCGTTGGTTCTGTTGATTAAATGCGAGGTGACAGTTATTTCAAAAGATAGAGGATGCAGTTGGGGGTAGTTTCTGCCTTTGGATACAAAATCTTAATTCTCGTGGCATTTATTTAGCTAGTGAGGACTCTGGAGAACATTAAACATACTTATGTGTAACTATGAGTGGTCTAGATATATTAGTCTGGAAATGCTTATTTAGGTCGTTGTGACGCTTCCCAGCGTCCTCACTACCCTCTGCCTTCAGCGTCAGGAAGCCTTATTTGTGCCAGCTGTGGGTCAGCTCCCCAATTCCACCGATCACCACCAAACAAGCCCTTCCCTCTATACCTTGCAGGCTGTATTCTGTCTCTCTGCAAGGTAGCAATAGGCACACTCAAACCCTTGAGCCCTCTGAGTATCTCCCTGGTGTGTACAGCCCTGGCCCACTGGACACTTGCCTTATTGACAGATGCACTGTTTCCAAAGAACCGTATCCCACAGCTGCCAGTGCCACTTAGATCACTGCTCCACTTAACTCAGAGAAAATGGGTGTGTTTGTAGTGAAATCAAGTATAAATTTATTTAACCAAGTATAAGAGATTCAAGTAATAGCAAGTAGAAGAATTGGAAATAAATGGTTATATATAAAATAAAGTTATAACATGCATTCTAGAGCCTAGACTTAATTAACTAGATACTCTCATGTCTTGTAGAGTAACGCTCACCCAAATCCTTGTGGCACTTTAAGCCAGGTTGGCTGTGACCCTCCTTCCAGGAGACAGACACACTGTCAGTTTCCGCTCTAGATGAGGATTCCATGTGTTTCTTTGCCCCTCCAAGATATACTAGCCCCAGCCTTTATTCATAAACAGAATACTCCCAGCAGTTTGTTTCATCTTTTAGATTTCAGAACCTCTCATTTTGCAACTGCCTTAGTATTCATATAGGCATACAGTGCAAGGAATACAATACACAAATTGCCAGACTGGGAGCTAGGTGCCAGTTACCTCCTTCCAGAAAGGAATGTTTTTGAGGTATGTCACCTCCTGGTGACCTGCCTTAACTTCAAGATCTTGAGAGGATACCTTTCTGTATAGATACATAACTCCTTAAATATTATCCATACCTTCATTTCACTATGATTATCATGACCACTGGGCTGCTGGCTATCAGCAGAGATCTCACATGCCACACTTTGGTGAGCTGTTATGCATATATCTGACCCAGGAGATCCCTATAAAATCCTGTGTGCCCTCTGCCAATTGGCACCAGGGGTCCCAGGGTCACAACCTGCACACACATAGTGGATAACCATTATAATCTTGATTTATTTTTTTGTAATCACACCATAGTTTTTATCTTTACTACAGTACAAGAGGTGTTGCCTACATCTAGTGTAGGGTGTTCAATAAATACCAGGTTAGCTTTAGTTATTGTAAATATTAAGGTTTTAATGGTGTCCTGAGTGGATGTGTGAGAGAGAGAGCCTAATTTCCTTCCAGTACATGACAGCAACTCCTATGTGTATATTATTGGGAAATACTTCTAAATATTAGTAACTCGATTTTGGGGAAGCTAACAATAAACTGAGTCAGATGGCTTTAGGGGTGCAATCTCCAGGTTCAAACTGTAAGTAGTCTGTGGATCTGATCTTTGTAGTTGCATTGTAGTTGAATGAGTTTTTCCATCAGCTCCAGTGGGCTTTCTCTCTGGGTAGAGGAGCTTCCACTTTGTTTGAAGAACTCCCTGAACTAAGAGCAATTATAGGTTCAGCGTTCTTATATCAGAAGTTTGCTCATCCTGGTTTTACAGATCATTGCGTTTTCTAATTCTTATTTACATTATTCAAGAGGAGAAAATTCTTTCCTGTGAATTATTCTCCAGAGAAATACTTTAACTGCTCATCTTAAAATGTGCGACAGTGATAAATTAATATGAGACTAATATATAAAAGGGAAACAATTTGTAACTTCATTTTATAGGGGTGTTTGGGTGTGTGTGTTAAATACAGCACTGTTGAAAACTGAAAACAGACATTTTATTATTACAGCAGAATAACAACCTTAGCCATCATTCTCGCATTAAGGATTTTAAAAATGTATCACATCAGTGGTATGGAGAACAAAATTAACTTCTTTGCTGAGACTTGTACCACTGTATAGGACACTGAGAAATATCCAACATATATGCTTGGAATTTATATCTTCAGTTTAAATTGTGAACTATTGTTTGGGAGTTTAGGCTCTGGATTAGCTCTAAATTGGTCTGGCTCTTCCTGCCAGAGATGACCCTTTATGTAAATTCTTCGGCACTGCTGTCAGTATAATGCACCTGCTGGAAAGATGGTCATGAAGTCAAGAGCCAGGTTCCTGGGAAGTCAAGACCCAGACTGTTGCCATATGCCTTCTGAGTCTTAGATTGAGTCACTCTAACATCTCTTTCAGTTTCATCCTCCAGTAAAATGAGGGTAATAATTGGATACCTCAGAGAGGCATTATGAGGTTAAACTAGTGTAAAGATCAGAGGTCATTGGCTGGAAGGCACCAAACAAGTGTGAAGTATGGCCCTGATCCTGCAATTGTGTCCACATGGGCAGAGCACCACTGACTCTCATTTATTGTTTTTAAAAGAAACACTTGATTATTGTGAGCCCTAGAATGTTCTTCTCCTTTGGTCTGTTCGCGTACACCTCCTCCTAGGTTTTTTGGTTATATAGTTTCAGTGCTTTTCTCTTTTATTTCCTCCCCATCCTACAATCTACATCCTCTTTCCTCTTCTTTCCCTGGCTCTTGCCCTTTAATCCCACACCTCAGTTTCTTTGCTATGCTCAATTTTCTCTTCAGAATTACTTGCTTTCTGTTTTTAGTGTCTCATCCCACCCTTGTAGACCAGATATTACCTGCTATCATCTAATGTGTACTTCCTGAGAAAAGTGTCCCCTAGATTAGTAGTCTCTTGCAGATCATGGCAGTGTAGTTGAAATGCCTGTGTTTCACCTCTTACAGCACTGCAGAGAATCTGGAAATTCTTAACTGCACTTAGGCCAAACTGCATAGAAGTGATAACAGGTTCAAATTCTAATGCAGAAAGGAGGGAAGCTAGGTGACATGTGACAGGCCTTATAGAGGTGTGTGGTTCTGGAGATGCCAATGCGTCTTGCCAGCCTGATGCCAATTTCCTCAGCTCAGCTGTCTGGTGGCTTTCTTATGGTGGGCAGAGTTTGCATAATTTTATAAAAACAGAGACAATCTTTTTGTACAATGGACTGGGACAGGCACAAAAAAAAAAATCAGTACATTCCTGATTATCATGCACACAATCAATCTAGTTTATATGGAAATGATCAGAAACAAATTAAAGCAGAGGTAAAAAGTAACAGAATTTACTTTAAAAGAAATATGGTTTCTATTTTCTCTGATATACACTACGGTAGAGAAGGGAGTCTGTAAACAGGGTGGCAGAATGTCAGTGTCAACTTCAAGCAATCAAAAATCATGACTTAGAGCTTAAAATATCACGAGATTTAAAAATCATCGTATCAAAAGTTGACTTTTTTACTCCTCTCAACTCTTTCAGCAATGTGTGTGTGATAATTTTAGGATGGATGTTCTCTTAAACTTATCCCTTCAAAAATGGAGAGATGGGGTGGAAGAAATGCATCCATGCTGTTGGTAGTATTTAAGTTCCTATACACAGGTATAACATAAGTATTCAGTGGAGAGCTCTATAGTGTGATTAAAATTAAAATATGATGGAAAAACCTAGTTCATACTTAATTGGAAATATACTGGTGACGGGGAAGTTTGTCCTTAAGGGTAGTGGGTCCTAATGGTCCAGCTCACCCCATTATGTGGCCTGGGCCTCTAAGCATTGTATTGGGGGAGAGGGAGGGGATCTCATTATTATTTCTTTAAGGGCCTGGAGCCAGGAGCCTTGCAGAGCAGGCAGAGCAAGGCTCCTCTCTCACCCAACCATTTGGGGATAAGCTGGGAGAAGGGGACCAGCATAAATGCTGTGTCCCTCCTTCATAGTTGGGCACACACCAGGATTCATCAGCAAGGAATGGCTGGCCTGGCTGAGCATTCTGAAGACTAATTAATGAAAAGGGGTCAACTGAGGGAGAAGCTGCCCAAGACCCCACACCTGGCTAATCCACAACTCAGCTCCAGGGAGGAGATCTGAGGGCTCCTGCTTAAGAAGAACCTAAGAAGCCGGTTAGCAGAACTTAGCTCCAGGAAGGAGAGCTAGAGAGATTCCTGATTAAGGAGAGTGAAGGACTAATACAGCCCACTTCTAAAGATTCCTGCATAAGGAAGGACTGAAAAAAAGTAATCTAGAGAAGGAACTGGGAGGTTCCAGAAACAAACTGTGTACAGGCGCAGGAAAGCAGACTTTCCTGAAGGAAGGAGCCTGAGATTGCTTGTTGGACTGAGCATGAGATGATGAAAGTCCCCTGGTGTGTCTGAGTAAGTTCCTACAAATGTTTGTGGCTGTCATTAATCAATGAGACCCCTGGCAAGGGGGTACTCTTTGACAAAAAGGTCTCTCTGGACTTGTTTATAACCCAGGTGAAGGAAAGTGAGGTTGGGCTCACTTGCAGTGCCTGGCTTGACCGCAAGGAGCTGCACTGGGGTGACTGCCACACCCTCAAATTCTGCACAACACCTTTAAAATGGAGCTGGAGAATGGACAATGAACATCCAAGGAAACACAAAACCCTCTCCCTGTGTCCAGTTTTTCAGTTATTTTTTGGTAAAGATTTAGTTGAGCTGCAAAGTTCTTTACATGCAAACACCAAACACCTTTCAGAGCTTTCTGTATTTTAGTGCAGTAATTATATTCATAAGCCTAAATATTCCAATTCAGTCACATTCAAAGTATTTACAAAATAATTTTAAATCGTTTTAATCATATTTAAAATTTAAATCACAATTTTTGTAATTTTTGTTTTTCAATCCTTTTAATCATATTTAAATTTAAATAATAATTTTGTTCTTTGTATAACATTTAGAGCTACATGTATTATCCAGTAATGGCACTCCATTCTATTTTTTTTTAAACCCTCATCATTAATTGTCCAAAAAGCTAACAGTAATTCATTTTATTTTAATTATTTTTCCCTCCTGCCTCCCCTAGGGCTTCTCCCTTTCCCTGAACCTGGCAGGAGACCATCAGTTCAGCCCTCTCATATCTGTCAGTCCCCATCCCCTAGCTCCCTCCCCAGCATCACTTCTGCTCCTTTTTAGGGTTCTTTACCACCAATCTCAAGCCTGGGGGGCTGCAGTGGGGTCTGCTTTTGTCTCTTCTTTCCCAGGATTGGGTGTTGATCCAGGGACTCTTCACCTCCCTCTGCCCCTTCGCAGACCAGGTGCTGAAGGGGGAGGAGCAGAGGCACCATCCTGTCTGTGCTTCTCAATGAAGAAGAGGGAGTGGCCCCATGCTGGGCTCTTTCTCCCTCTTGCTCCCTTTCCTTCTGTGGGACCAGTGAGCAGAGAGCAAAGACTCTGCCAGCCTCTGGCAAGGCAGAACTTTGTGAGGGAATTGCAGCTGCTTGTGTCATTGTGAGACAAGCACCAGAACCCTCTGTAATCCTGTCACTCATTAAAAAAATTGCAAGAGATCTGGAACATCCAATAGGACCCACTCTGTTAACTAAAGTTAAACCCAGCATAATACAGATGAGTAAATGCTACTTTGTCCTTGCGACAGATGCAGCTTGTTAATGGCACTAGTGCTTGGTCTACACTTACCCAGCGATTCGGTGGCAGTCGACGGGAGTCAGACGGGCACAGTAGCTTGCGTAACTCCCATCGACTGCTGTGCTTCTCTTCTGTGCGCTGTCTTCACTGCACTGCGTTCCTGTCGACGCAGTGCTTTGCCACTTGAGGGGGTGGATTAATAGGGTCAACTTCTGGATCGATTGAGCGGGTCTACACTGACCACTCAATCGATCCAGATAGGTTGATCTGATAGCAGCGACTTTGCTGCCATAGATGTACCCTAGGTTAGGAGGGGTAACTATGACCTCTAACCCAAGAAAATCAAAGGGAACAGCCAGGTTTGGGGAGGAAAGTATAAGCTTAGGTTTATGTTCTGTTGTTACCAATAAACCCCAAATCCCAAGAAGGGCAAGTGTGACCTTATACAAAGTGTGTGTCAACTTTATTTGGAGCAGGATGGGAATTCCACCTGCTTACATCTGGCTTTTGCTAAATTGTAAGATTAAGAATTTTGTATCCAGTGCTGCCACAGACTTATTATATGACCTTGGGCTAGTCATAAAGTCATAGTCACAGGGTGTAAGGTCAGAAAGAATCACTAGATCATCTAGTCTGACTTCCTGTATATCACAAGCCACCAACAACACCTGGTACCCAAACACTAAACCCAACCACTAAAATGAGACCCAACTATTACAGCCGACAGGAGAGAACTATTATGTGCCACAGGCAGATAATAGGAGGGGCCAAGGTGCACCAATGCTCAAGATCCCTACAATCACAGGGAAATGATTAAGTGAGATATACCCAGATAATTCTGGTAAGTGACATACATGCTGCAGTGAGAAGTGAAAACCCCCTGACATCACTGCCAATCTGACATGGGGGAAAATTCCTTTCCAACCCCACACATGGTGATCAGTTAGACCCTGAGCATATGAGCAAGAACCACCCAGCCAAGCACCAGAGAGAAAAAATGCCTGGTGCCACCTCACCGCTCTGGCCCACCCTGCGCCAATGTCCCATCTCCAGCCGTGGTCATCTCTGATACTTTAGAGGAAGGAAGAAAAAAAAGCCAGAATACATTGGGGGAAATCCCTTCCTGACCCCAGCAGGTAGCCAGCTGAAACCCTGAGCATAAGCTTTAGGAACATAAGACATAAACTGGAAGTGGGCCCCAGTTATGTTGAGTCCTGTCCCCTACATCACAAGCAACCTCCTCATACAATTGCACTCATAAATTTGTCCGTCTCTTTCATAAAATTAAGTTTTGTCCCCATGACTCCTCTTGATGGTTCTTCTAATTTCCAGCCTGAATTTGTTTGTAGCCAGTTTATACCCATTTGTTCTTGTGACAACATAGCTCTTCACCCTCCCTGGTATTTATCTCCCTAATGTATTTATAGAGAGCACAATCATATCCTGCCTCAGCCTTCTTTTTGCTAGACTAAACAAGCCATCTCTTCCAGGATCCTCTCATAAATTAGGCCTTCCATTCCACTGATCATTCTGATAGCTCTTCTCTGCAATTCTTCCAATTTAAGTTAATCTTTCTTGAACATGGGTGACCAGAAATGTACCCAGTATTCCTAATAAGGTCTTGCCACTGCCTTGTACGATATCATTAATAATACTTCTTTCTCTGTACTGGAAATGTCTTGTCTAATACATTCTAGGATCACATTTGCCTTTTTCACAGCCATGTCATAGTGGTGTCTCATTGTCATCCTGTGATCAACCCACACACCCACTACTCACCTCCTCTGTCACTTCCAATTAGCAGAAATTATCAATATTAAACCCTAAGTGCATTACCTTGCACTTTGTACTATTGAACTTCATCCCATTTCTGTCACTCCAGTCTTCAAGGTCATCCAGATCTTCCTGTATAATACTCCAATCCTTCTTTGTATTGACAGTGCCTCCCAATTTCGTATCATCAGCAAATTTCATTAGCACTCTTTTTGTACCAAGCAAATTTCATTAGCACTTTTTTGTGCCACTCATTTACTTTTTGTGCCAAGATCACTAATAAAAATATTGAATATGATTGGTCCAAACACCGATCTGTGATGAACACAGCTAATAACCTCCCTCCAATCTGGTAATTCACCTTTCAACACAGCCCATTGCCTTCTCTCTTTAACCAATTCCTTATCCACCTTACAATGCTTGTATTGATCTCCATCTTCCCTAATTTGACTAATAATTTCCCATGTGGGACTGTGTCAAATGATTTACTCAAGTCCAAGTATAGAAGATGTACTAATACTTCCTTTATCTAAAAAAAATCACTTATTTTCTCAAAGAAGGAAATCCAGTTAGTCAGGCATGATCTCTACCTTTGGTTAACCCATATTGCATTACATCCCTTTTATCATTTACCTCTCTGAATTTAATTATTCTTTCCTTCACAATTTATTCTAAAGCCTTGCATAATACTGAGATCAGACTAACAAATCTATAACTGCCTGGATCACTTTTTTTCCTTTATTAAATATGGGTACTACATTAGCTATTCTCCAGTCATATGGTACTATCCACAAATAGATAGATTTATTAAAAAATACTTGCTACCAGACTACCAGTCTTGTGCCACAGTTCTTTCAGTATTCTGGGGCGGAAATTATCCAGTCCCCCCCAATTTGAGAGTATTAAGCTCTTTGTTTTCTGCCACCTTAGATGTGGCCATTTCCATTTCTGGACACTCATTTCCATTCGCTGTATTTTCTTTGTGCACAAGTTCCATCTTATCTTCATTACTGAACACCGAGGCAAAGTATTCATTTAGTTTTTGGGTCATACCTAGATTATTATTAGTCTCCTTCCCATCCATTTTGCATAGCAGCCCAAGCTCCTCCTTCCTTGTTCTCTTTTTATTTATAGAACTTAAAATCTTTTTATTTATTTTAATTCCCTTGGCAAGAGTCAATTCATCTTGATTTTTAGCCATTATCACTTTATTCCTACATTTTCTACATTTCCAAGATGTAGCTTTCTTTGCTGATCAATCCCTTTCCAGTCCCTGTAGGCTCTCCATGCAGAGATTCCACCATCCTATGATGAAGGTAAACACTAGTAATGTCCTTTGTTATATAGCATTCCCTATTGAAATCGGAGAGGAGAAAAACATATTAATTAATCAAATATATTTTGTATAAGAACCTGTTGCATTTTCTCTTTGCTCAGAAGTTCATTGGGTGTCACAGTTTATAGATTCCATGGCCGGAAGGGATCATTGCAATAATCTAGTCTGATCTCCTGTATAACACAGGCCATAGATTGTGCATTGTAAAAAGGAACAGAGTTTCCATATTAGTGTAATGAATCTCAGATGTAAGCAAACTACAGAGAAGAAACATGACTTCAAATTTGTTTGGATGATGCAATCTACAAGTAGAGTTTGAGGATGTGTAACCTAAGGCTTTTTTTATTCTAAGCATAAGATTCTTACATATGCAATAAGATCATGCATACTTTATTGTGGACACATAGAGCCAGACTACAAATGAATTTTGGCACCTAAACCCCAGTTTTAAATGCCAAGTCCCAGTTTTAGACCTGTCCACAATCCATTTAAATCTGTCAGTGCCTAAGCTCACTTGGCACCAACATTTTCACTGTGCAGATGCTTACCTCCCATCTAAGCACCAGTGTGAGCCAAGTTCCCCCACCTATCTTTCCCGCATGACCTGATCCAGTATGCATGCTTAGGGGGCCTCCATAATAACCTTTAGCCCAGTGGTTAGGGTATTAACCTGGGATGTGGGAGAGGAGACCCCTAGTTCTGTTTCCCCCTTTCAGCCCAGTGAGCAGGGAGTTGAACAAGAATTCCCCACTTCTCAGGTGAGTGCCCAAACCACTTAACCATAGGAAATTCTCATGTGGGTGTCTCTTGTTCAAGCCATTCCACTTCAATTAAATATTAATTGGGCCAGACACAATGAGAACCGCTGTCTAAATCCCTTCCCTTCATCAATCAGCATCTCTCATTGAAAATATTCATTTTTGAATGTAGCAATTGAAGTGGCTAAAGTTAAAAGTGGAAAATAATTTTAATGTAAGGAAAATCCTACATACCATGTGGAAAACAGCCAGCACCTAATGATTTTAAAAAATACCACTCAGTAGAGGCCCTGGAAAGCAATACATGGAATGTGTAAATTAATGTGTTTTTAAAAACAAGAGTACCTTGTCAATAACTTTAAAGTGTGTGGGAGGGGGGCCTCCAAATGTTATCTTCCCCCTACCACTATGGTTAACAGTGAATATTCTTTGAATGTTTCATACTCGTATAGAACAGTAAAATGCTCAGTGAGGATTCAGTACAGACCATTTACACTGGAAATAAGCTGTTTGTACCCATATTTCTATCTGTGTAGATATTTACATTTTGCTCATCTCTGTAGCATCTGAGTGCCTAACAAGTGCAGATCTCTACCAGTACTCCAGTCTTTAGAAGTCTGGGCCTCTCCTCTGAAGAGTGACTGTGAAAAGGATTACTTTCTTGCTCAACTGATCTGCTGCCTGTTTGTATTGAGCCCCAACTGCTCACTTGAGCAAAATAAGTCACTTTACATTCCGTTATCCTTATGGTTGAAATATATTTGAGTTCTATTCCCTTCTTGAGCATCATCAAAAGAAGGTTTTAGGAGTTTGTTGCACTTCTGAAAGCCCATTGTAAACAGTGGAGTTGGACATGTGTAACTCTGATGTTCTGTCAAATATAAACTTCAGCAATATGAAGATCTAGTTTTCAACAAAATGAATGACTTCTGTCTCTTCTTTGCCTTTTTTTTAGACTTTGCTTCTTATGGTTGCTGCAACTCTCCTTGGTTTTTTCCCTATATTTTTCTCCCCACAATTGTCTGGGATTGACTATATCTTTAAATAATGTTCATAATATTTTCCTCCTCCTTCCACTTCTGAAAAAAATCAGGACAGGGGCCGTCTCATCTGCCCCACAGTTGCGAATTCTTCTCTTACACGTATGTTTTAAGGGATTTAATGTCTTCCAATATAGAAGCCAGAACTAGCTAGATAACCATGGTAACGGACTAATTTTCAGATGATTCTGGTGAATGCCTCTAGGAGCGTGGCTGCTATTCTCATTTTTAAAACTGTGTTTGTTACTCAACTCTCCCATTCCGTCTGCCAACCTCTCTCTCATTTTTAATGCATCCATCACCTCAGTATCTGGGCTACAGCATCATTTCTGACACAAATTTTCACAGGGAGATCTATTTGCTTCAGTGTAAAGTTAAATTCATGCATAAATTTTAGTAAAATCAGGTTCTAAACATTGCTGAATGTTGAAATTGCTGAAAATGTACCCAAATAGCCTCATTTATTTGTAAAAACTCTGTTTGGTTTCTGTGGTTATGCTAAGGCATGTATGTTAATTCTTTATGGTCTCTGCAGCCATTGTGCACAGTTTTTAAGCAGAAGCTTAACATTCCTTTCCCCATGAATTCAGGTCTATATGTAGCATTAATAATTTAGGCTTGTGGGGGTAGGAACACTGTCTCTTCAGATTTCTTGTAAAGTGCTATGTGCACTTACACTATCTAATGAAAACAGGGGCATGCACGAGGGGGGGCAAGCAGGGGCAATAATAATCTCCCCAATAATAATTGTCTGGGGCACAGAACTCCTTCGGACCCAGGATTGAAAGGGGGGGGGGGGAGGAGCAAGCTCCTCCTGGTGTGGAAAGGGGTCAAAGTTAAATATCTGTGCATGCCCCTGAATGCAAACATTAGTAGACTTAACTATTGCTCACCAAGCTGATGACACATTCATTAGGTTCTTTGTTCTCACTTTAATGCATGAGTCTTTATGTACATAAACTCCCCCTAACATTTGTAAATCCACCCACAGACCTGAGAGTGGCCTCCAACATCTGAGGTATTATCACTTGTGTGATTTATAATCTGGTAGTGGTTGTTGTGATTAAAATGTCAACTATTCTTTGGCAGGCTGCATTAGATTAATGTGTACCTACTCCATAGGGTATTTTTCCCCCACTGCAGAAGCTGTTCATGTTAATAGGGAGAAAAATGCAATGTTTGTTCTGTTATCTCAAGAAACATTGCTGTGTGGTGGGCACACTTAAAATAAATCATACCAGTCTGAGAAAGATTTCCCTATAAGTATAATGGAAAACACTGCTAAACTCTTTGAGACAGACCATCTCCCCCCTCCACTGCCCCCAGTTTCTAAAGTACCTAGCACAAAGGGGTCAAATAATGTACAGCTAATGATAGCAATAACAGAACCAGTAGCCAATAACAGAACCATTAAAAACTGTGTAACCAGAAGAAGCTTGTATGGTACTCCACCCATGGCTGGATTAAGAGTAAAACGGGCCTGTGACAAGGCAGCCTGCCCCATTAAGAGCCAGGAGGCCTGGGGCCAGTCAGCCCTGTTCACGTGGCCCAGTTCTGCTACACCTGATTTAAGAGGTGGAATGCCCAGCAGTTGAGGGCTGGCTGGGAGTAGAGCAGACATATAGGTCTGAGCTGGGACAAAAAGCCTGGTCGAGAGCCTTGGGTGGTTTGAGGGCTGCTGTTGGTCGGAGACCTTTGTAAAAAGCTGTGCCTGGACTAGATTAGTGGGTTGATCAGAGCCCAGCTGCCTGTGAGTGAGCACTGGATTTTTTAATGCAAGTTATGTGTGTTCTGTGGCCGCCTGCCCAGTCCAGGGACCACACCTATGACTAAGGGTGATCCATCCCTGCACCCCCGACAGGTGCAGTCTTTCTACACTTTTTTCATGCCCAAATGTAGAGGCACAATTCTGTGGGCATAATCAATTTGATTATTAGAGTGTTTAGTTTCAGAAGTAAAAATAGTTAAAATACTGGGCGGAAATCTGGGGGGAAAAGAATTATAATTATCGTTGAACAATAAGTCTTGCATGCTGAAAACTGCCTTCTTTTCTAAATTGAAACAAGTATTTCCAGCACAGAGCAACTCAATGGGGCAAATAAGATCACAATAATTGCTAGTTTCAAAGTAACTTCCTATACAGGAACATCTTTCATGAGGATTTATACAAGCAGTAAAAGAAGTTATTGATGAGAGAACTATAAAGGAATAAAATACATAATCTTCATTAAATTGCCAATTAGTTTATTATGCAGAAGCTCTTCAGAAAGCATTCACTAATCTTCCACTGATACCAGAAGTATTCAGGCTAATTTATTTTTAATTGATTTGGAAAGTTATCATCTTACTATCTCACACTATAATTCTGATGAAAATTTGCAGTCTTTGAAAATCCGATAACAAAAATTCCTAGCAGCTATAGAAGTATCACAGCCCTTCCTGGCTCAGCTGGCACAGACCTTCATAATAATTGAGAAGACAAATTTGTCTCTCTTTTCCTGTAATAGATTTTGCTCTCAAAGATGAGGAGGTCATTTCCCCAGACTGCACCTTAGAATGTGGCTCAGGGCCATGTGCAAGAGGCAACCCATTGCAATGATATGGGCTCAGCTGGACATCATGCCTTCTAGGCTCCATTGATGCCCATCAGTCATAGAAAATTACCTTTATCAGTATGTTTGGAAAACTATTTTGTAGCTAATCATTTCTGTAGAGCTATGTTTATACATGGTGCTGTACAACAGGTGAAATGGATCAAAGTCTGGCTGTGTCTAAGTATTTACACTGCTCATTTACCATGGTACATGAGCACCTAATACTATTTAAAAAATCCAGGTCATGCTATTTAGCATATGCTTTGGTCTTGCTCCCTCCCTTCTTTCCCTGAATGTGACCTAGATGTGTGTGATATTTTTTTAACCTCTCTTCTCTTTCTACTCCATTGAATGGCTAATAATGTATGAATTTACCAGATGCTTACAGGTGATTTAAAGGATATTAGATCATGTTTTTCAGCCAAGGTAATTACTTTCCTATTTTTAGATCTAGTACTAAATATTTGTGTGACACAAGGTTCAGCAGCTTTACTCATAATTGATTTTCTTCACCCACCCTCTGCCTAGCCTATTCTTAAGGTTTTCTTTTTCTGCCTCATAGGGAAAGCTGCTTATAAAGTGGGCATTCTGAATATCTGGTTGAGTTCTTTGATATTTCTAGAGCAGACAGGTACAGAAAACACTGATTTGCAGGTTTATAGTAAAACCAAATTGAAGTTTATTTAATGGAATTTAAGATAGAGATTTAAAATAAAGGCAAGTACAAGGATTTGGAAGCATAAGGTTACAAAGAAAAATGTAAAACACAATCTATATCAAGCTCCTTTCCTGTCTAATGAGGTAGTTCTCACCTGCTCAGTTCTTGCAGCGCTTATCCATTTCAGAGAGCTGGGATCCACCTTTCATGAGAGAACTCCCACTGGCAAAGTCATTCCTTTGTAATGGAATTACCTGAGCTATTTCTTCCACTTTTATACTGTCAAAGTTATTGTCTCTTAGCTCAGGGGGCTCCCTCTTCCAAGAACGCTCCTGGGGTTCCTTTGTCTTTTTAAATCTCCAGCCTGTGTCTAATTCAAACAGTAAACATACACCATCTCCATGGATATCCGTGGTTCTCATATTGATTGGGTCAGCTCTCAGATGCCCCTTCCTCATGTGATAGGTTTGGAACAGGATATCCTACATGTTACATAACTCTAAAATTGTGTCCTATATAAACATCTCACAATAACCATGACAATCAGCTAGTTCTTAGCTTATGACAGAGATCTTGTGCGACTCCCTTTGAGAAGATGGTTGGACATACGTGTGCCTGGGCCTGTCTGTGTTAGAGGTGTCCCCAAGGCCTTTGTGATAGGGCTTCCCCATTACCTGCTAGAGAAGGGAAATAACCTGAATTAGAGACGTGGTCAACCTCTAGGGGATTGACTGATTGTCTCCCAGCCAGATGGAGCAGAGCTCGGTGATGTTCAGTTAGATACCTGGGCTTTATAAGGAGCAGAGGAAAGTCAGTTGGAGCTGGCTGTGGAAGGGAGCAGTCGAGCTGGGCTGTGGCTGGACAGCTGAGCCACAGAAGTGGGCCAAACTCCTGTGGTGAGCCTCTGGAACAAGGCCTGGCTTCAGGGAGACAATCCTGGGACCTAACTTTATTCCCCCAAATCAGACTCTAACTTGTGCTCCCAGGACAAACCACCCAAAACTGTGATTCTAGGAATCAAAGACACATTAATTTTACCATGCAGTCATTTCAGAGTCAAGCGGCACAGAGGGAAGCTCAGGAAAAGGCTTGCTTCCACCCAGTACACCCTTTATGGACTACCCTTAGCCCTCACCAGCCAACACTTACAAAAAATGTTGGGAACTAAGCCATCACATTTTCTCTAAGGAGGGATGCCATTGACTGACAGTTACTGTGGAGCTGTCTGCACTGTGACCCATCCACATGCCCCCTGTCTCTTCCCCTGAAATCTGTTAAGGGATAGGAGTAGGGGAAAGGGGCTATCCATCTGAAGCAACCATGAAAAACTCAGCTGAGTATTGGAGCCTATGTTTACACAGACAATAAAAAATACAGTCTTTTTTGGTGAAAGCAGTTGTTTGGAGGGAAGGAGGCTATTGCATCTCTTTATTCAATGGCTCTGCATTTAAAAAAAGCATACCAGAAACCTCATACTGAAGATTACAAATTAAAGGCAGAGCTAATTCTGTTGCAAATATATTTTGGTGTTAGTTGCCAGACTGTGTCATACAACATACACAAGGAGAACCAGAAATAATCTATACACAGTGCATGTTTCCAAAACCAAGCAGACCCTATAGCCATTGCTGCCAGTAGCATTAAAAGGTTGAGTGGGTTGCACTATGTAAAAAGAGACTAATGCATTTGTGAAATTTTCCCATTGAAAATAGTAGCTAAAACAACACAACCCTTGGAAGACATTTTTTTTTAAACGAGTGACCTAAAATATTGGAAGCTAATAGCAAGTTATTATTTATATTTGCTCTTTGAAGTGCTACATCCTGGGCAGTGTGAATAGCCAAAGGATAAGGTGTGTGTGTGAGACAGTATGAAAACTAAGAATCTGAATACCATTCTGAATATAATTATAGCAGGCTACTGTTCAAATCAAATTGTCTTGCATAGGAAAGACCTTTACCAATGCTCATCAGAGGTCTATATTTAAAAACAATTGTTTTCAGATAGAACATACACATACATGAACAGAGCATTCATGTATCCTTTTTGATGTGCTCTTTCTCTGTCCTTCCTGCTGCCTGCATAAAGGACTTCAAAGAACAGGAGATTATTTCTAGCTTCTGATTTTTTTGCTTCTCTTTGTTATTGTTTACACAAGGTTTAGAACAAATTAAACTGTGATGTTGCAGAAATTGTAGCTATTAGCTATTTTGACCCCACTGTTGAAGCACAGTGAAATAGAAGATTGCAATCTTATTTCCCTCAGATGAGAATAAGGGAACTTTTATAATCTTATATATGTATTTAGGAAGATTCGTTTCCTCATTTCAAATCACCCCAAGTAATTTCATCACTGGTAATGTATTTTTCCCAGAAAAGCTATTTTTATATTTAGTAAGGAACAATTGTGCTGTGGTTGTCACAAATGGGTATTGATAGTGATGGGACCAGTTTAATCAATGCTTACCATATGGCATTGATGGTAACCTGCTGAATTTTTGATAACACGAATTTGACATAAGTTGAGATCTTCTCCTCTGGCAGTAAAATCTGAAGGATGGGCTCCGGGGGAGGTAATGTCCACAGAATCCTCTTGCTGATTTCTTCCACTATAGAACCATAAAGGAGATGAACAATGTTGTGAACCCCTAGGGATCTACAGGAGGAGGCAAGCATCATTCATGCAGGGGTTCTGTGTCTGCTCTGTCCCCCTCCAACAGACCCTGGATCCCATGATAGATTTGGAGCTGCCTGAAATAATTTGCATAATAATGTTCTCTGTTTGTCTGATAGTTGTAACAGGATTTATGGTATCTTGATTGGGTTATTGTGAAGTCTTCTGTATACATCTATTGAGTAAGATGCTGCAGAATTGCACCCAGTTATATACTTCAGAGACAATGCAAGAGCACTCACTTTGATTCTCTGGTTCTGATCCCCTATGAACCTCACCAGACTTGTTTTGAGCACCAAGTCCAAGTATATGAACTGAGAGAACAAAGAACCTTGGCAGGATTTAAAAACAGGGAATCACACTGAGACACAGATCCCTCTAAGGTGAGTGGTATGGAGTAAGGGCTCTAGGTAAGACAGATGTGTGGACATTGTATTGTTTTAAAAATATTTTTTCACAGGCACCTGAATCCAATCAGACCTGCTTGGTAAGCAATGATTAATACATGGGTCCTATAACCAAGATCCTGATCAGAAAGTGAGAGAATTGCAGTATTGCACATGAAAGGAAGTGAAAATGCAAGGGAGAGCAGCACTCTGGGAGACCTGAGAAAGGGTCAGAGGTTCAGCTAGCTCTGAAACCTCCCTGTACCTGTGTGTAGCAGGGAGGAGTGGCCTCCCTCTGAGATTGATACAGAGGGAGAGCCAAAACCCCACTGGGGGGTTGAACCCAGGAAGACAACACCTGACCGGAAGCAGGTAGGCGGGGCTAGGCCTTTAAAACCCAGGCCTGCTCGCTCAGTCAGGGGCCGGCGGCCAAGGGAGAAAGATGCCTCTCCCTTGGTGCTCGAGCCTAGGGCCGCGCCCCACGTCAACCCATAGGAGAAGCTGCCGGATCTACCCACGATGGGGGGGGCTGTGGATCGGGAGGAGCTGCCCGAACCATACGAGCGGAGGGAGACCTCCGTATCCCATGACCTGGAGGAAGGCCTGCCCGAGCTGGCTACTGCCTGGGAGCCTGAGGACCTGCCAGAGCTGCCTACCACCTGGGGACCTGAGGAATTAGAGGAACTGCCCTCCGCAGAGGACCCCGCACAGTTTCTAGACCTGCCACCAGTGGATGGTGAGGGACTTGTGGGACTCCCACACGCCTTCTACCCCAGCGACTCAGAGGGAGATGACTAGCCCCAGGTACTCTAGGGAGAGGGTGGGAGAAAGAAGCCCAGGGAAGCCGACTACGGTCCAGCTGAGCTGACACTCACTGTGAGTCAGCGCGTTTTGGCTGGAGCCCCGCTGACCCAGTGACGGGACACCCCATCACTGACAGGGCCCTGGCTTGGGACACAGTGGAGACGGGTGGGCCTGTGTCCCCCTCCCCACTTCCCTACCTCGACGTGGGGTGAATTCCGGCTGAGCGCCAGAACCTGTCCCTTACTGCCTGCCACGCCCTACCGAAGGCCGTGTATAGACTACTTACTCACCCTGCTGAGGGCTAGAGACTGCTGTCCCTCTGCCCTGCCCCGTCCTGCCTAAGGGCCCGGGCCTTGGACCATTTCCTCGCCCACTCGGGCCATAGACTACTGCTCGCCCTACCAAGGGCTCGAGCCTGTATGTGTTTGTCTGCCTGCCATACCGAAGGGCCGAGCCATAGACTGCTTACTCACCCTGCCTGGGGCTCGAGCCTGTGTTTGCTTGCCTGCCCTCCAGAGGGGCTAGGCTATAGACTGCTTCCTCACCTGGCAGAGGGCTCTTTCCTGCTGCTGTCCCGTCCCTGGCTGAGGGCCAGGCCATAGACTGCGGGCATGCCCCATGGGGCAAGAGACTACTCCCCCAAAGGAGCAGCCTGAACCTACTGAGGGCTGGAGGAGGCCCCTTTAATTCGGACTCCCCGAAGGGCATAGGCGCCGGGAGGTGTGGCCTTCCTCTGAGACTGACGCAGGCAGAGAGCCACCAGCGCCGCCCCCTACAGGGAATCTTCTACACTGTGAAATGTTATCTATCTGGGGAGATGATGCCATGGAGGCAGCTACTTCAGCTTCTGTGCAAGAGTGGGTTATTGCACGAGGAGGGTCCCCTCCTTGTATGGATCTGAGTCGTGGGTCTTAATGCTATCACAGTAATGGATATGCAACATTGTTGTCCTGATTGGCACTTTTTATGTGACGCTGTCATTAATGGAGACATAAATATTTGTATGTGACTAAAGAATGAATCATGAATCCAAACCACTGAGCTGTCTTATGGACTCTTACTGTGTTGTGATAATCATGACTGTTTTATGGGGGGTCTAGTATTCCCATGTGAAGTAGGTTGCAGAAACACCTGTAATTTTAAATTCAAGGAGTGCTTGATCTCAAATACCCAGAAGTCTTACCAGACTGGAAAGATAGTTCCCATGTCTTCCCAGTTTAGTGTGTGTCTATTTTCCCAGTAAAATGTAAGAGCTCAGTAGAAATGATACTAAGCAGCTATGGCCTTTAAAAAGCTTTGAGAGAGAATATGCATAAATAATGATGATAAATACCCAGGCTTCTATTGTATGGCCTCTATTAGACACTGACAGTTGGATAGGAGAGAAGAAATACTCCTTTTGTGAGTTAGTGTTTTTATAATTCTAGATTTTCCGGTGGTGGTAATGCTAATTAGTATATATTTATAATGCAGTAATAACCCCCTGCCTATAGGCAGGGTATCTTTCAAGACAAAATAATTTAGCATTAATGAGTGCATTCTGGGGCTGCGTGACATTTTTAACTAAATGCATAATGAAATTGAGCCAAGACATGTCGAGGATTTGTACAAGACTGGCACACCTTCTTGCTGAATGATCAATAATTTAAACACAGACGTAATGGACTGAAAATGGAACTAGCTCAAGAGTGTGTTTCTTTTATTGGATCAAATGTTTTTCCTGTATTTTTTAATTCTAAGAGGAGCTTCTCATGGGTTATACTCTTAAATTCTGGAACTTGTGCATCTTCTCTGCCAAGAACAGAATTTTAAGCTAAAAATGCTGTGGCACAGAATTGGTGTCTTGGGTATTACATACATAAAACTAGTGATGCTATTTTACTACCCAAATGTATTATTGTGAATATATAGAAATTAATTTAAAGGGACACTAACTCAAAATCCAGTAAATTAAAGTAAGTAGCTTCAGGCACGACACCTTCTTATAAGGTCTCCTGCCAACTTATTATTTTCCCTGTTGCTCTGTGAGTGTGAGTGATGAAACTGCGACTGCTCAGGGAAAAGAGTTAAGTTCCCTGTAAAAAATATTCTAATCCAAAGCCCAGTGAAGCCCACTAGAGTCTTTTCATTAACATCTGCAAGGCTTTGGATCAGTCCTAAAATGCTGAAAAATGAACCAAGTAAAACTTAAAATTTCTCTATTCGTTCAATAGTTGTAGGTGTTGTTTGAAACAATAGTAGGAAATTCAGACAAAAGTTGATACATTTTAAAGTGGCTTTTATCAAAATGTTCATAAGTAAGGCTGGTGTTTCCTGGAAATTGTTGCTATTGCCGCGGTTGTTTCAGAAACGACTCTTCATTTCCGGAATCACAGATCAGAGGGTCACGCAGGGTCATGTGCTCCCCTCATTCCCCCAGATTTCTTCTCAGCTACACCTGACTCATCCACAGGGCAGAGGCAACATATGGGCAGGACACGCATGGTCACGTGTCCCCCAGATTTCTGCCAGGAGACACCTGAGTCTTCCCCAGGGCAAAGCCTGGGGGCTGGGTGCTGTTGAGACTTGCCACCAACTTCTCCCCTCCTCAGACAGACCTGGGCTCACCAAAACCACTGTGGGACTTCCCCTGGGCATGCAGAGAATTTGGCAGCAGGATGCCATGGACAGTTTTTTTAGAGATGACTTTATTGATATTAATCAAGAGTAGTACTTGCATTGTGAAGATAGAGGCAATAAATTGGTGTTAGTTTTTGAAATATAAGCTGTTTGCAAAATCTCAGTGTATTTGTTCTTCATTTCTCTAATTGAAGTGAGAAGCCACATTATCTGGTCAAAATTATATATTATTAAATATACAATTAAAGTAGTCCTCCTTTTCACTTTTTTGTCATATTATGTTTTCCCTGCACATGGCCTACATTTTTAGTTCTACCATTACAGAGCAATAAAAGATCAACTTTTTCTTTTTGGAGTAATGGTTGTTTTTCAGCAATTGCTATGGAAAACTCTCGTGTAATCTATGTAAATGCATTTTGTCTTTTGCTAAATGGCTGAATACAGGCTGTTAAGTACCTCTTTCATTGTATGCTCAGGTACAAACTATTTTTTACAACTCAAACTAAAACACCATGTGCCACATAGTAATTCTAAGTACAAAACACAGCCTCCCTATGAGAGAGATGCTGCAATGATTTTGGTATTAATGCTGCAATAAACAGAATATCACTTTTCAATTAGATTTTAAAAGTGGTATTTTTATTATAACACATCACAATCATTGAATCATAGAACATTAGGGTTGGAAGGGACCTCAGGAGGTCATCTAGTCCTGCTCAAAACATGATCAACCCCAACTAAATCATCCCAGCCAGGGCTTTGTCAAGCCAGACCTTAAAAACCTCTAAGGATGGAGATTCCACCACCACCCTAGGTAACCCCTTACAGTACTTCACCACCCTCCTAGTGAAAAACGTTTTCCTAATAGCCAACTTAGACCTCCCCCATTGCAACTTGAGACCATTGCTCATTGTTCTGTCATCTACTACCATTAAGAACAGCCTAGCTCCATCCTCCCTGAAACCCCTTTTCAGGTAGTTAAAGGCTGCTATCACATCCCTCCTCATTCTTCTCTTTTGCAGACTAAACAAACCTAGTTCCCTCAGTCTCTCCTCATAAATCTTGTGCTGCAGCCCCTTAATCATTTTTGTTGCCCTCTGCTGGACTCTCTCCAACTTCTCCATATCCTTTTTTTAGTGGGGGGCCCAAAATGGACACAATACTCCAAATGCTACCTCACCAGTGCCGAATAGAGGGGAATAATCACTTCCCTCGATCTGCTGGCAATGCTCCTACTAATGTAGCTCAATATGCTATTAGCCTTCTTGGCAACCAGGGTATACTGCTGACTCATATCCAGCTTCTTATTCACTGTAACCTCCAGGTCTTTTTCTGCAGAACTGCTGCCTAGCCCGTTGGTCCCCAGTCTGTAGCTGTGCATGGGATTCTTCCATTCTAAGTGCAGGACTCTGCACTTGTCCTTGTTCAACCTTATCAGATTTCTTTTGGCCCAATCCTCCAATTTGTCTAGGTCCATCTGTAGCCTATCCCTACCTTCCAGGATATCTACCACTCCCCCTATCTTAGTGTCATCTGCAAACTTGCTGTGGGTGCAATCTACCCCATCCTCCAGATCATTAATGAAGATGTTGAAGAAAACCGGCCACAGGACCGACCCTTGGGGTGGATGAAAGCCGGAGATTTGAGGTCTAATGACTGTCATTGAGTAGGAGGTGAGAATGTGTGAGCAAAGCAATTTACCTCTTGTAATGAGAGAGCCATTCCAAATCTCTGTTTAAACCCAGTTTGAATGTTTAAACTCCAAAAACAGACTTCAAAGAGAAACTGCTGAGTTAGAAATGATCTGCAAACTTGACACATTCAAACTGGGTTTAAACAGAGATTTGGAATGGCTCTCTCATTACAAGAGGTAAATTGCTTTGCTCACCCATTCTCACCTCCTACTCAATGACTGTCATTAGGCCTCAAGTACCCGGCTTTCATCCACTTCCCCCATTGTTCTCTATGCACTTGTATATTCATGTGATGATCCTATGTTTCTCATTTCTACCTCTGCATCTGACGAAGTGAGCTGAGCCTCACGAAAGCTTATGCCTGCTAAAATTAAATTTGTTAGTCTTTAAAGTGCCACAGAACTCTCGTTTTTATTAAAATTAAAGTTTAACAGTTGTCTTTTAGAGACTAATGGCATACTACTTTTATGAGCTGGGTTAAACGTTGCTACGGGTTGAGGTAAAAGCTCATTGAAACTAATGCGTGAATGTGCCCTGCACTTAAGATAGTTGTGAGGCAGTTAATAAGCCACACCTAAAACAAGGCCTAAGAGAGCATGCCCAGGAATTTTGGATTGTGTGGGTGGAGGGGCTTTTTGTTGAGTATTTTGTTTTTGTTTGGGTGGGGAGAAGGAAGACAGAAGATGGAAAATTGGGAATGATTCAAAGCAACAGAAAAAGCTGGAAGGAGCAGCTGAAAGCACAGTGTCTGATTGGCAGAAATCTGGGGAGAGATTTTTTGGAGCAGGGATGCAGCTTGAAGAGTGCTCTTGGAGTTGTGAAGAAAAGAAGCTGTTTCCTGCTGTTTGATTCCTTCTGCATTCAAAAATGCAGGACTTTATCTTGTAAGCAAACAAAATTGCATCAAATAAATGACCGATTTCTGTTCCCCACTGGAACATCCCCAGAGCCACAACTTTGACTAGCTTTTTGGGTCAAAAAGGGTAACAGTACTAACATCAGAGAATACAACTGTTAGTGTTTTTAAATTATCTGACATGATATATGATGTGATTTCAAAGCAATGGTAATGACACATTTTATATCCATTTAATTATATTTCTGGGCAGCCAATAGGAAACATTCCCAAAGGCAAATTCTCTCTTCTGGAGCAGCAATACAAGTAGAAACAGCAATAAGAAATAAAGGGTTGTCATAGCAGAGTAAGATTTTCCAATTAAATCTACTGTAAGTAATAAAGACTGAACACCAAATCTGTGGTATTTTGAAATGGGGGTGGAATTTCACATCTGAATCCAAGGGACATACCCTTTACCAACAGATTCATATTTTGTTCTAGTGTAAAATTGGAAGGGAGTCTCTTCCATTTTGACTGTGATCAAAGTCTTCAGTCAATGTGGCAGAAATCTTTAGAAAGCAGATGACTGTCAGATGTTTTTGTTTAGAATGAAATGCTGAGAAATCAGATCACAATATTTAGGATCTATAACTTTCAGGGTAGAACTGATAAAATATTTTTCTATCAAAATGTTTATTTGATGGAAAAATCATCTGATTTCTCAGAATGAAACTGAGAAATATTTAGGATCTATAACTTTCAGGGTAGAACTGATAAAATATTTTTCTATCAAAATGTTTATTTGATGGAAAATGGCTTTTTCGTTTTGTTAAACAAATTTTTACAAAAAAGTCAGGTTTGTCAAATTTTCAGGTTCCCATAAGACGCCCAAATTGAAAATGTTCAGTTTTCAAATAAAAACTCAACATTTTGCAGAAAATTTTTGATGAAAATAAAAATAGCATTTTGTCAACTTTTTGAAACATTATAAAGTTACAAAAGCTGAAAACAAACTTAACAGTTTAATAAACATTTCTTTTTCATCTATTTTTAAAATCTATTGGCCAAAGCATTTTTTTACTGTCTTGAAAATGTTCAGAATCCAGAGGTATGTGGGACGAGTAGATAATCAAAGTGGTGTGCAGAAAGTCAGACTCATTTTGGAGTGGTGCTTTTTGAAACACTGCATGGTGGGCAGCAATAATGGTGACTTAAATGCTGGGGTAAGTTGGTTATAGAAAACAATATGAATAATAAAAGTTTCTCTTCTTTGGCATTCAGAAGGTGTACAAAATTAGTGTTCTCAATGGAAACTTCTAAGTGCTGAGCACTTTGGAAAAGCTGGCCGCTTTATTTAGATGCTTCAATGAGAACTGAGCTTTCTTGAAAATCTTTCCACTGTGACTGATGGGCTCTTTTTGACAATCTGGGCTCACAAGAACCTAGTTTCATGTCACTCAATTAACTACTGAAGCCTAAGGTCCATTTCTGTTTTTGTGAACAGGGTGACCAGATAATCGAGTGTGAAAAATCGGGCCACTTTTTTGGGGAGGGTGTGGGACATGTCCTACATAAGACAACGCCCCTAATATCGGGACGTCTGGTTACCCTAGGACAGGAGAGAGAAAGATGATGGTAATATCAGTAATAGGGGAAACCAACAAACAAAAAAATAAAGAGTAGTTCTGATCTGTGTAGCGAAGGTGCATACATGAGATTAGAGCTGGAGGACCCAAACACAGTTCTGTATTGAGATTTGATATAACCTGAAGTATTTACTCTCAAATCCTGCTAGGCATAAATGTTAGGATAAGAAAATATAACATTTGATTATTAAGATTGGAAAATCCTTGATCATTGTACAGTTGTAATAGCTTTACGGAGGAACACTCTTAAGTGTGCCATTGCTCTTGAAATTACAGAGCTATTAAAAGTAAAATCAGCAAGCAAATATCATTTAAAGTGTTATCCAACCATGTATATTAGAATTGTCATAACATTTACAAAATGCATACAGACAGGCGGAAAGGCTACAGTATTAACAGATGACAAAATATGTGAGGAGAGAGACAAAAATTTCTGCTGCTACATTTTAAAGAGACTTAGGCCTTGTCAACATTAGACGGTGTCGTCAACGCAAATTACAGCGATGATCAAAAAGCTCTGTAATTACAACACTTGTGCCTGTCCACACAGCACGTGTTGTGTTGCCGAAGTACGTCCACGGTTGGTGCACTAGCATTGACAATGAGAGCAGTGCACTGTGGGCAGCTATCCCACTGTGCAACTCGCCACCTTGTGCTGCTAGGAGTTGTGTGGAGGTGGAGAGTATCACAGTGCATCATGGGTATGGGTGATGCAGTGATATCTGTCCTGTTAGTCCATGGGTTTCTGACTGCGTTTCGCAGCATTTTTCAACAGCTCCAGTTTCCTGAGCACTCACCATCTCTATGTGAAAGGATGGATCCTGCACTGCTCTCCACTGTTGCTGTCAGTGTTCTGAACGCGGCTGGTCGTGCAGTATTTCATGAGCTCCCATTCGGAACAGGAATCCCAGGCGCGTGACCTGCTGTGTGCCATGCAAACAAACTATGCCAGATTACTGTTTGCATTCACAGAGCATCTGCAGACAGTGCACCACCACTTTTGTGTGTGTGAAACAAACACTGAGTGGCAGGATTGCATCGTTATGCAGGTCTGGGATGACGAGCAGTGGCTGCAGAACTTTAAAATGTGCAAAGCTACTTTCATGGAATTCTGTGCGTAGCTCACCTCTGCCCTGTGGTGCAAGGACACCAGAATGAGAGCTGCCCTCTCGATGGAGAAGAGCATGGCGATCGCCGTGTGGAAACGGGCAATTTGAGACTCCTACTGGTCAGACAATAATCAGTTTGGAGTCTGGAAATCCACCATTGGAGCTGTGTGATTGCAAGTGTGCAGCGCCATTACTTGCATTCTGCTATGAAGGACTGTGAGTCTTGGAAATGTGTGTGAAATAGTGGATGTCTTTGCAGCGATGGGATTCCCTAAGTGTGGCAGGGCGATAGATGGCACGCATATCCCAATTTTGATCCCAGACCATCTTGCAATGGAGTTTATTAATAGAAAGGGGCACTACTCTATGGTACAGCAGGCACTTGTGGATCACCATGCATGTTTCATTGACATCAACGTGAGTTGGTCAAGGAAGGTGCATAACAAATGCCTCTTCAGGAACACTGGCCTGTACAGAAAGCTGCAAGCAGGGACTTTCTTTCCAACCAAAAGATTCCAGTGGGGAATGTTGAAATGCTTATATTGATCTAGGAGACCCAGCCTACCCCTTTGTGTCATAGCTCATGAAGCCTTACACAGCAAACTGGATAGAACCAAGGAGCGCTTCAATAACAGGCAGAGCAGGTGCTGAATGACCGTTGAATGTGTGTTTGGTAGATTAAAAGCTCTGAGGTGATGCCTTTATGGCAGGTTAGACCTAAATGAGGAAAATATTCCCATAGTTATAGCCGCCTGCTGTGTGCTCCATAATATTTGTGAAGCTAACGGTGGAAAAATTTCCCCCTGGTGGAGCGCAGCGGTGGATCGCCTTGCAGCTGGCTATGAACAACCAGATGTCAGGGCTATTAGAAGGGTACAACGGGGGTCCATTCTAATCAGGGAGGCCTTGAGGAGCCATTTGGACAATGAGCACCAATAAGGTGTCTTTGTAAACAGCGCTCCCGTATGCTGTGACTGCTGTCCAGCTTTCACTGTGTATCAGTGTTAGCTGCAACCACTGTGTGAAAGAGACAAATAAAGATCGCTTATTCTTCACAGATTATGTCTTTATTAAATAACAATTATTCACAATACACATGAAAAGCTACGCTGGAAGGGAGAAAGCAGTGAGGGGCAGTGTGAGCTATGACAGCTGGGTGTAAGTCCAGCTATTGTTCTGGAAGCTGCCTGGAGGGGTGTAGTGAACAGAGTACCGAGACAGGCCAGGATTTTGGTAGGAATGTGTGGATGGAGTTTGGGGAGGGCGTGGAAAGCAGATCTGTATTGCCTGCAAAGGGGGAGGCAAGCACACATTAATTCAATCTGCAGCATTATTAATAACTTCAGCAGCTCCATTTGCTCCTCCATTGCTTTTATCATGCACTTGTGACCTGCTATTACTTGCTTCTGGTTTTCCCTCCTCTCCTGCCTATCGATTCGTTTTGATTTTTTAACAGTGTCTCCATGCCCTTTTTTCTTTTTTTTCCACCTCAGAGGACTGGAGGAGTTCTTGGAACATCTCCTCTTTGCTTCTCCATGGTCATTTTCTTATCAACCTCAGGTGCTCGGTAGGTATGGCGGGGTTTCCCCTCAAGGGCACATCTGTAGAAGCACAATAAACAATGAACAGAAGACTGATTGTCACTGCACTAACAGCATTAATGCATTACTATAAAATATACCTCTTTCTCACTGTCCCCAGGCAAGTGCACAGCTCAATGATCAACCAGGGCATGGTGAGTTGTGCCCAGGGGGAGGGGGCACTCAAGCTGGGGAAAAGGTTCTGGGTCATTGTTTGATGTATTGATTCAGGTAGATAGGGACAAAATTTCAAATTGTGCCAACATTTTCCACAGGCAGGGGCTATAGAAGCCTATATCTCACTCCTAAAAGTAAGCAGCGATGCTAGGGTGCATCTCCTCCATGTGAGCAGCTTCAAACCAGGTCCATAGGCTGCTCACCTGTGTGCCGCTTTGATCCCTGCACAAGTGATTGCCGATTGGCATGGGAAAGTTTCCTACAACTGGGGAAGAAATAAAGCAGCTCTGTCAAGGAATCTCTGGCAGAGGATTGCATGTACCTCCAGGAAAGTTTTCTAGAGATCTCTCTGAAGGATGCCCGTGAAATCTCAGTGTGCAGTAACCCAGTATACCACTGCAGTTGCAGTCTAAAAAAGCTAATAGAACATTATGAACCATTAGGAAAGCGATAGATGATAATACAGAAAATAACATAATGCCAATATATAAATCCATAGTACGCCTACACTTTGAATGCTGCATGCAGTTCTGGTCACCCCATCTCAAAATAACTTCTTAGAATTTGAAAAGGTACAGAATAGGACATCAAAATGATTGGAATATGGAACAACTCCCATGTGAAGAGAGAGATTAAAAGATTTGGACTGTTCACCTTAAAAAAGAGAGAGCTAAGGAGGGGATATAGTAGAGGTCTATAAAATCATGAACAGGGAAATGTTATTTTGCCCATTTTGGGGGTCACCCAATGAAATTAATAGGCAACAAGTTTAAAATAAACATAAGGAAGTACTTCTTCCACAACACACAGTCAACCTGTGGAACTTGTTGCCAGGGGATGTTATGAAGGTCAAAAGAATAACTGAGTTCAAAAAAGAATTAGATACATTTGTCAAGGATAGGTTCATCAATGGTTATTATCCAAGATGGCCAAGGATGAAACCCCATGCTCTGGGTGTCCCTAAAACTCTGACTGCCAGAAGCTGGGGCTGGATGACAAGGGACGGATCACTTGATAATTGCCTTGTTCTGTTAATTCCCTCTGAAGCATCTGGCACTGGCCACTTTTGGAAGTCAGGATTCTGGACTAGAAGAGCCATTGGTCTGATCCGGCGTGGTCAGCCCCCCCACACAATTCACCAGCCCGGCTGTCCTGAACTCCATTTTCAGGCTCTGTCTCTCTCTGACTTCCTTAGTTTGTCCCACGTGAAAGCTCCTATAGTTTTACAGAACCCACATTAATTCCCCTAGTTTACACCTCAGTTATTTATTCTTGTGCTCTTTGTTCTTTGTTCTCTGCTCAGATTCCCTGCTGAGAGTGACATTGGAGCTTGCATTGTCTCTCTGGACCTCTTGCTGATCTGGGTTGGTTTCAGCGAGTTTCTTAATGATTTTATTCATTCTACCCAGACAGGGAGGTGACACACACACCTATGTCTTAGTCTGCCCCGAAAGCAAATTTTCCCCTCATCCTCTTAGCCATGCAAAGTATGGGGGAAACTGAGGCACACTTTGGACTCATATAAATATTACAAAGAATTCCCATTTTGTCTCACTATCCTACACTCTATTTCTGGGGAAAGTATTCCATCTCCATATTTGTCCACAGTGATCCTTTCCATTTTTTTTAAAACCAGAAAATGAACACTTTTTTAGTACCATGATTATTCTTTTGCCCCTCTTTTGGGACCTGAAAATACTTGGCTTCAAATGGATCTTCTCTGTCAAGCTCCAGATCTCGGTTTTCCAGAAAGCCAACCCAATCAATTCCTATAAGAGGTCTAAAAGTCTTTTGTATGTACTGTCCATTTGACTTGAATTAGTGTAGCAAGGCATTGTTGGCTTTTTCTACAGCATAAAACAAAGGATACAACTCCTTGAATTTCTGGCTTTCTCAGTATTATATTCTTTTCAGTGTCATCCATCTGTTCTTTCATGTTTCTTTTACCCAAAAATAAAATTTCTCTGATAATACATTGATTGTTGCTATGATGATCTGAATTTGCCTTAATTCCAAGAGAAGCTCTTGCGATGAATATGTTGATCTTCCCATCTAAATCAATAACTTATGTTTCAGATGAGTTAGGCCTGACGGTCTCATAGCCTTTGGGCATAGACTCTTTGGTTTTGTACATTACTTCTAGTTGTTTAATTCTGTAACTTGTACTGAGAAGGAGTTTAGAACAAAATAAAGGGAATGTTTTTTCTAGAAATATGGTACACTGCAAATCTCCACCTCAAATACCCATCCTGCCTCTCGATCAAAGCTTTGGAAGTTCATAAGAAATTGGATTTTTAAGTTCTGTTAAGGTAAAGCAATATACTTTTTATAGATTGATTAAACTATATGTACATACAAAGTGAAAGAGTTACAAAGTTGCACAAAGGAAATAAATATCTTGCTTTTTTTATTTATTACAGTGAATCCAATTTGACCTTAAGAATGTTCAAGATTAATTATTCCTCTTCTTTCTTGTGCTGATTGTATTTTTTCTAAGTGTCTTCATTACATTTACTTGGGCTATTTTGCCAGGTGGTCTTGATTTATATTTCCGTGTGATTCAGCAATGCTTTTTACTATTGTTCGAGTACGCAGACAGTGAAGTATATCAATTTTACTTGTGTGTCTGCAGATTGGGGACCCATATTTTATATCTCTGACTCATATTACACTTGGTACATTTACCAGTAAAAAGTTGGGTTTTCTAGCTACTAGCTAGGAGCCTGCGCAAGGAGGGGAGGCAGGAGCATGGGTGCCCCCAGTAGTTGTTGAGGAGGAGGGGGAGTGAGCTGCTTCTCCTGGGGCCGGGGCAGAGGGGGAGGAGAAGAGGAAGCTACTTTCTCCTGTGTGGGGGAGGAAGAGGGGAGAGTGCGAGCTCCTCCCAGGGCAGGGCAAAGAATGTTCTCCCCCAAAAGGGGTCAAAGTTAAATTTCTGCACACGCCCCTGCTATTACCCAAGCAAACTTTCCATGACATATGAAAGCTGAACTAGGTTAATTCCTCCTTTTGTGCTCAGTAATAGATTTAGTAAACTCGTATATAAAGAGCTTACAAAACTAACCCCAACATGATAACATTACAAGAATTATTTGGTGGGGATGCACTAAAATTGCCTGTGCATTTCAAAGTCAAGAATATAGAGCTTTCTGTCTCTTTCTGCAAGTGAGTGTGGCGAATGAGGATAGCCTGTTTAGCTGTCAGGCTGCTGCAATCACATTTTGTGGTTTTGTTGCAAAATCTCTAAAAATAATGACTCTGAGATTATAGGGGACTAAGAATCCATCTCTGTGAGAGAATGCTCAAATCAGGAAGCCAAAATATGGAGAATAACCAAAAGAAGGGATTTGTAAGAAGGTAATGCTTGGAAGAGAGCTGTAAATATTTTTGATGGAATATGGTATTAATGCCCGCACAGTGTCACTATTTCAGAAATCTTTATAGCTGCTGTGGAAATGAGGGGAAAATGCTGTAACATTTGAGACCTTAAGTATTCATTCTGACTGAGCAAATTGCTGATTAAAATTTGCAATTCACAAACATGCATAGTTGAAAATAGAAAGTATCGAGCTTAAATTAATTTTTTAATTTTTCCCCAAGATGCAAATTAAATCGATGCCATCTTACAAGTGAAACAGGAAGTACAAATTAAGTTTGCACATATGCAATCTCCAGTTAGCTCTGGGATCATACTCACAAACTTGTTTTATCTGCAAAAACTCTATCTTCCGTAAGGAGCTTTGCTTTGTCCAGTATAGCCCTAGCTACTAAAAAAAAACAATCAGTCTTCTCTCACGCTTGGTTAGAGATGCTTGCATGTGGGAGAGGCAAATTGGCTCCATTTCTAGAACAGTTCACCTAGGAAAGCTGCTCCACTCCACTAAAAAGGATACATGAAAATCTATCTTTTCTGTGTTTTGAGTGTTCCCTTTTTGATAATTAAGGCTGATGATTGGGGCCCTGCAGGCAGCCACTGTTCTGGAAGCCCTTGAGCTGATGGCTGCTCCAGCCGTGCCCCAGAAGAAGTCCTGGAAAGTCACAAAATCCGTGACTTCCATGACCTCCATGACAGAATCATATCCTTACTAATAATACTGCAAATAAATGTAGTGTAACAGGTTTCTAAATTGGGGGTCATGATTTTAAGGTCTTATATCTCAGAAATTCCAGCAAGACAAATGATGTGTATCCATTTGGAGACCTGGAAGAATTCTCTTACAGGTGGTAGCTTTGTAGTGTTGTGAAATGTTAGACCTTAAACCTTATATTATAGAGGTCATTAGTTCTAGAATTGTGGGTCTAGCAACACAAATTAAGGTGTGCCCTGTGGAGCTTTGGAAAGCCACACATTTTCTGATCTTGGCTCTGCCTCTCTTGAATTTGCCTGCAGAGCTTAGTGGCTCAGCAGATATCCCTCTTTTCCAAACTCCCTTGCCTTGTGGGAATGCTATAAAGCATATAGCGAGCCAAAGCAACCCAATGAAATGTTACTTTAAAATAACCTTGATTTGAGATGAACTGTTAGTCAAAAGGATTTTGACAAATTTCACCTGCACTTTGCAGGAAAACTATTGGGAGCTGTCCTGTAATGATGACCCAACACAGCTGTTCAGAAACTACACACAATCTCACAATAGAACCTAATCTTTCCACTCATGAAGGATAGGTTTCTTTAGCTTGAGCAATAGGAGGAATTTTTTAGCCATAAGCAGTAGAAAGACTATTAAATTATGACCAGCTGCTGTTTAGAGGACTTTTTGAACAAAACATTTTTTCCCCTCAAAATGCCAATTTGTTGAAACCGAAACTTCACAGGAAAGAGTCAGTTTCAATGAATCTCCCAATTCAAAAGAAAATTGAAAAAAATTTCAAAATTGTTGAAATGTCTTGTTTTGACATTTTCTAAATGAAAAGTTTCATTTTTTTATTTTAAATGATTTTTTGAAATTTTAGTGAATTTGTACTGAAAATGTTTTTAAAAATTTAAAAGATGAAAATTGAAACAAACACTTTGGGTCTATCAAAATGTTTAAGAAATTATCAGATTATCAGCTGGTGAAAATTTTAGCGATCTGACTTTTTATCTTAATTTGGGATGGGAAAATTTTTTGAAATTTCAAATTCTCACAAGGATGGGAAAACCTCTGCTGTCACCTGCAACAAGGCAATAGAGGGCAGCACATGTGCGTACATGCACAATTACAATAAGATATAACAGTTGCTAACAGTAGTGCTTATTTACAAATTAATGTCTTCAAATATAGCGTATGGACTACTTTTCTAGGCAACTTAAGTCTATGAAACATTTGAAGGAATAACAACAATCTAGTTTTGAGGAGAGGAGCTCTAAGTAATGTTAGACATGTTAAAAAAATTAAATTTAGTATTTTTGATGACATCGAACTTAAAACAATTTGGACAAAAACCCTTCAAATTTTGTACAAAAAATGTCTTTGCCTTCGGGGAAAATCTAGCAGTCATTGGGCCAAAACAACGTTCTAGTCCAAGTTACAGACTAGGTGTGGAGAATAAGGGCTTAGAAATAGGGTTTATGATGAGTCATAACCTTAATTTAGCATCATTTTGTTGATTGTACCAATATAAAACAACTTAAGGCATGCTGATGCTTGTTTAACTTGGTGCACTCAGATTTTTGCCATTAACTATTTTTATCATAGCTCTTTTTTCCCCAATTCATTATAAAAAGCTGCAGCATGCAATAGTTTCCTTTCATTATCTGGTTTTATTCCTTTTTTCCTACACAATAATCTGGCTGCCTCCATAGATTTTATGAGTAATATTGTGATTTCTTTGGTATGTGGTAAATGTTTGCTAGTGTGACTCTGGCAAGAATACTCTGTAGAGATGTGTGAATCATCTACTGTACTTAATGTTCATTGTCTTATTTTTTTACACACAGTTGTAAACAGTGATTTGCATGTCAACACTAATTTAAACTCCTCTAAAAGTTTTCTCCCTTCCAAATACAGATAAAATATAGTGTATTTAACTTGTATAATTTAAACGTAAGGTTACTTCTTTTTAACCTGAATGGTTAGCCAAAATTCAGCGCCTTGCTTGTTCTGTTGTTAGAAGGAGAAATTGTTGATGGAATGACATGTTTCTTTGATGCAATGCTGTTTATTTACTGAGAATGTACATAAAATCTATTTCTCTGAACACAGCAGGAAACAGTTTCTCTGCTCACAGTTCCAAGCACTTTCCTAGCCAGCATTTAGCCCAAAAGCACTCTCTGTAGGGCTCAAACTTTTTTTGCTCGGACCCTCTTTGCAAACATTTCAGGCTGTGACGACCCCCCCGCCCAAAGTGCCATGCCATGCTACCTTTACTGCCATGCTTGGGGGCAGACAGCTCATGACCCCTCCCATAATAATCTCGTGACCTGCTTAGGGCTCACAACCCCCAGTTTAAGAATCCCTGCAGGCTGTTCACATGGCCACATTCCCACTGTTGATCCTGGCTGTGTCTGTGACTTTCTGCTGCTTCTCTCTCAGCCCCTTTACTGTTTCTCCTGCTTCTCTCAGACATATACACATCTCTCCACCAAACAATACCCAGGGGAATCCTGCTGTCCATATGTGCCTTGCATGTGCCTTTTGGTTTGGCCAGTAACATATGCCTGTGGTTTGGGTGGAAGCTGCTATTGTTTCAGCTATCTAGTTTGTGTCAGGGCAGTTCCCCACCCCAGTCAAGAATGGATTAAAGAGCTCCTCTGGATTCAATTAGCCCCATCCCATGGCACCTGTAAAGCTTGTCAATCCTGAAGAAGGGCAGATCCTTAAAAGCGAGGATCCCTAGATCAGGCTGGGTGACATGAAGAGCTAATGCACAGACCTCTCAGGAGATACTGGGGAAATTGTTTGGAAGCAACAGGTGCTTGAGCTTTCTGAAGAAAAGAAAAGAAAAGAAAAGAAAAGCTGATCTGATCTTTTCTTTTTGGAGACATGGGACCCAGCTTTGGTTGTTTGGACACACAAGGGATAGATTCCTCCCAAGGACTATTGAGACTGCGGAGGCACAATTTTTTTGGGTTGTCGAGGTATTTTTCCTTTTTCTTTTGGACTGCTTTATCACCACCCACCACACCTCCTTCATGGAAAGGGGCAGGCTGTCTAACAGATATTGCAAGAGAGCTATAAGCCAAGTCTGGATCCCAGCCAACAGTCACATCACCATCCAGAGAAGGGCATCCAAGACAAGAAATGCCCCCTCTGCCCTCCAAAGGGGTGCCAGAGAAGTACAACCTATCACAGTGGCTCTCAACCTTTCCAGACGACTGTACCCATTTCAGGAGCCTGATCTGTCCTGTGTACCCCCAAGTTTCACCTCACTTTAAAATTACTTGTTTACAAAATCAGACATAAAAATACAAACATGTCACAGCACACTATTACTGAAAGATTGCTTACTTTCTCATTTTTACCATATAATTCTAAAATAACTCCATTGGAATATAAATATTGTACATACATCTGTGTATATTATGTAGAACAGTATAAACAAGTCATTGGCTGTATAAAATTTTAGTTTGCACTGACTTTGCTAGTGCTTTTTATGTAGCTTGTTGTAAATTGAGGCAAATATCTAGGAGAAATGATGTACCCTGGTTGAGAACCACTGATCTATCACATGGTGCCATAAAGGAGCTTAATTGTTTCTTATGAAGAGTGGCAGTTATACCCACCAGTTTTAACAAGGGTTAGCTCAACCCATAACAATAACATGCAAACCAAGAGTCTTATTAGAAAGGGCATTTATGATATAGTTTATCATTAGTTTTCTATAAATAATCAACCATTACTGATTAATGGGTTAGCTTCAGGCTTGTTTGCTCTGAAGGTGTTCTTATGTTCGCAGTTTCAGTAATAGAATTGCACTCTTGGTGAACATACAGCATATAACTGGCATTTATGAATTTTTGCCCTATTGTAAAGTAGATAGAGCAATACTTTCCCATCTGCTTCCATGTATTCTACACCACAGCAAAAATCTAAGGTTCAGAACATTGCTAGATAAGTAAGTGTTGAATATACTGCTTGCTTCCAAAGATGGGTGATTGAACTTGCTAGATATAGTATTGATGGTGACTGCATGTGTCCATTAGAATAGCTCAGTCACCACAAGAAGTTCTTCCAGTCCCCAAGACACTAGCAAAAGCCAATCTAACCAACATCAGTGCTAGCTTTTTTGGGCTGGTGTAGGTATGACATATAGACACCTTTTTATTGGCATGGCATAGTGCTTCCCTCAACACCTTTTGCAGCTCTTACTATTCCTGCTGCCTTTCTTGCAGCCTCTTTCTCTTCCATTCACTCTTTCCCTCTCCTCAGACTTGGCCACACATGAGGGGGAAAAGTGAGTTGCAGTTGCCGTTAATACACAAAACCATACCCTCGGGTTTCCCTGTTGATGACAGTAGAAGAGGGCCTGTCTGCTCTCAGGGCTTGTCTACACTTAACTGGGAGATTCGGCGGCAGTTGACTAGAGTTATGCAAACTACGCAAAAAACTTGCGTGCTCCTGTTCTGTGCTCCATCTTCAGTGCACTGTGCCGACGGGAATCACATCGACGCAGTGCTACGCCACTTGAGGAGGTGGTCTTAATACATCAATTTCTGGATCGACTGAGCGGGTCTTCACTGACTGCTCAGTCGATCCAGATAAGTTGATCTGATGCCGGCAAATTTGCCGCCATCAATGTAGACATAGCCTCAGTGATTTGTGCTTCAAAAGCTGGAAGACAACAAAAAAGAGCGTGTTGCAGTGCAGCAATGTGAACTAAACCAGTCCAAAACAGGTCAGCCAAGATATCATGCACCAGAGGAAGTGGATAAAAGTATAGTGGAATGTTAACTGCATTGATCAACGAAGTGAATAAAGGGTGAACTGAGAATCTTTGTGCTTATGTTAACTCATTACTCTTCTTTTCTCAACTCCAGTACTGACACACTTGCTACTTAAGGAATCTTTTCCTAATTGTTTGAAATGCTACAAATGAACACCCAGATTTTTAGAGATATTTAGCCATTTCTAGGCTCAGTATTGCAATGACAGAGTCTCTTCTTTGAAAGAGAGCTAGGATGGGTGCTTAAGTCACACGAGTGCTTTGGAAGGTACTACCTCAGATCTTTAACTTCCAAACTGGAGTCCTACATGGAAGATTGAGTGATAGGAATAGCGTCATATACACAAAGCATGGACTGTGGTGATATTTTAATGCAGTTTATAAAACTGTTTAATTTCATTTTAACTAAGTGGCTTTTTAATAAAGTTAAATGACAAACTGTATTACAGACTGTTGCCTAATAGATCGTAGACAGAGGCCTTTATTGTTTTAAACCACTTTCATTTTAAACACTGCCATGTCCTCTGAATAATGGCATATTGATAACCATCCATTGCAAAGTAAAGCCTCAGTCTTCTTCCATTGATATAAACTCAAAGGTTTTTCAAACTTTTGACCTTTCTCACCTGGGCTGGAAATACATGGAAAGAATGTCTTATATTTAGAGGGAGGTTATGATTTCCTATTCCTCACTTTAGGATTGACTGCATAACTAATAAGCAGAAAATCCAGTTGTTTTTAATTTATCTAATGAATGAAAACTGAGAAAGCGTGCTCACTGGCCCGTATTCATGAATGGAATTTTGTGTTTGTCAGGGTGTTTTCAGCATTCTGACTGTTTGCTTCTGGCACAAGTTTGACATGACAATGTATTTCAGTAATGTAAGTGCATGATTTTTGTGCATCTCACAGTTTGAATGCATGTGGATTTTATTTCTGTCCTTTGGTAAGAGAATTGCAATTTACTTGCAATTTACCACTGATATGGTGGCCATAGAAGATGCTTCATCTTCCTGGAATAGAATTAATGAGTAGCAGATTGTGCTATATCAATAATCATATCCTAGATGTAAAGCATGTCAGAACATGCTGTAAAAATGCCTGGCCCATGAACATAATGCCTCTTTATAAAGAGAAAATATGAAAATCTGGAAGACGAAGGATGTATTTTACACCCAAGGAGGAAGTATCTTACTTTTGGAACATAGTTCTGATAAACAAGTGTACAAAAATATATTATGTCATCCCACCAAAATACATACAATAAAGATGTAATCAGTTTTCGAGAGCCTTCAAATATTTGGCCTTGCGTATCCAAACCAAAACTGAACATGTCTAAACTTTGGACAGAGAAGGTTGTTCACTATCTGAAACCAGATTAAAATGTCATACCTATTTCTTTCATGAGCTGGACCAAGTCATTGGACACCATGAAATTTTACAAGGTTAAAAAGTAGGTATGAATTGTTGCAGGTCCATTGCTAGTAGTTGCAGGATTTTAACATAATCAAATAGTATTTTTAACTAGAAACAATTACTTACACATCAACAATGCAATAATGCAATAAACAAAAATGTAAATGTAAGGTTGGCAGCTTTGGAGCTGTAATCTTACTTGTACCTCAATATTATTTAGAGTCTCTTATTCTTCAGAGTGAAAGCTTTACACATTTTTTTAAACAAAATAAAATACATAGTGATTCCTTCATTCATCAAAGGGAACCACCATTACAGGGCACAAACTCTAGAGTAAAATGCAGTGAATGTTTATCAGCACACAGCAATATATGCTAAGAAGTGAATACTGTCTCCAAATTGAAAGGAGAATCTCAGTGGACAGAATAACAATTTGAATTGAAATTTGGTCAGGACATCATTTTCCAGTCAAAATTGGGCACTGGTGAAAATGCCAGTAAGTCCATAATGACTTCAAGTGGTGAGAACTTTTTTTAAAGCTGCATAGTCCCGTATATCATGCCAGGGTATTTTTCCAGACTTAGTAGGAAGGCATGTATACAGACTCAACAGGAAGAATGCTTCCTGCCTACCACCACCATTTCCTGAAGTTCTTCAGTGTTCCTTTGGGTCTCTTTGTCCAGCCTAATTCCATTTAACTTAAGAACACTAGCTGGATCATCAGTGTGGCATGTTAGCACTCCAAAAACAGATGACCAGAGTATCTACAATCTTAAGCTCCAGTCCTTCAAGGAGTTCCATGTGGGCAGAGCCCCACTGCAGTCACCTTAACCTAGATTTTACCTTCAGATGTGGGGTCCTGTCACTGTGTATCTTGCAAGCCAAACTATTATTAATTTAATAATTTAATATTTGTTAGTCTTTAAAGTGCCACAGAACTCTTGTTGTTTTTGCTGTATACAGACTAACATGGCTACCCTTCTGGAACTATTATTAATTTGTATTACTGTAGTGCCAAGCAGCCTCAGTCATGGTCCAAGAACTCGTGCTAAGGCACTGAATAATACAGAACAAAAAGACAGTCCCCTGTCTCAAAGAGCTTAAAATCTAAGTATAACACAAGAGAGAATAGGTAGATGCAGACAGACTGATGGGCAGTGAATAACAAGGAAATAAAGAGACTATATCAGTCAGCATGATAGGCAGTGGTATCAGTGCACCAACAACCTAACCTCTATCAAGTTTTTTATAGGTATCACCACAAAGGAAAGTTTTAAGGAGGGTTTTGAAGGAGAATCATGAGTTAGATTTCTGGATGTTTACAGGGAGCTCCTCCCAAGCATCAGGGGTAATGTGGGAGAAAGCACAAAAGTGTTTGTCTGAAAATTTTAACAAGTAGGCAGTTGGAGAATGGCATCATGGGCCAATCAGAGTGGGAGTTGGTATGTTGAAAGTGAATGAGAGATGGCAGGTAGGGTGGGAATACGCTGTGAAGGGCCTTGAAAGTGAAAACAAACAGCTTATGTTTGATTTAATAGAGAAAGGGGAGCCAGTAGACTGATACAAAGAGAGTGACATGGTTAAAGTGGCAGGTTAGGAAAATGATCTTTGTAGCAGTATTCTGAAAGGACACAAGTGGGACAAAATTATATTTGTCAAGGCCAGAGAGAAGGATGGTTGCAGCAACTGAGGCATGAGTACATCAACGGGAGATACGCGAGCGGCAGTGTAGACCAGGCCTTGAACATGTTGTGCAGAAAGAATCGGCAAGATTTAGACATGGGTTGGCCAAAGGTAGCTCTAGCTGGACTGTATGGGTACATTTGCACTCTCAGAAATCAACCAGTGTGCACTTGGTGCACTTGCAAAGGGCCCCCTTCTCAGGTTTGGCCTGGCCACTCCTCTGTCACGTATCTTTATTTCAATAATGGTAAAACATCATCACAAAACCTATGGTTTCGGTATTTTGAGTTAAACTGCACCCTTAACACAAAATTCAAATGTAGCTGTTTAACAATAGTATCGTTGTCCATGTAGTTGAAATAGCTTCATGTGTAAGAAAAGAGGAAGCTGCAGAGAAGTGTTCTATGATGATTTCAGTTTCTTCAGGTTCCACTTAATAAATGAAGAAAGAGATGCTGATTCGTGGTAAACCAACTAAATGATTAATTCCTATCATAATCCTACAATGGAGAGCATCCCAGTCTCTTGTCTAGAAAACAGATGCATTGTGTTTCTTTTCACACTATGGTAGATTGTCCTATGCAGAACATCTTACACCTATAGGTTCTCTCCCACCAATTGAGAAAGAGGCATTCATTACAGACCATACAATGGCTATTAGGTCATACCTAGGGAAAAGCAAGTTGCTATTAATATTCATTGATTTCTTCCGCAATGCATGGCCAATAGTCAGGTTTCCATCTAAAAGGTGCAATATACTTGTAATTAATACAAATATTTTGTTACCTGACCAACTGCTGTAAGCATCTATCAGCTTTGGAAATTCTACTCAGATCTTCCAAAGTGGTTTTATTCACAATGGTTCTCTTAACCATACTTGGGGAGGGATGGTAAATTACTTTCATTGAATATTTCAGCTGACTTGCTCTGTTGTAATTTTATCTTGGGCTGAGTTAGTTCCATGGAGTTATATCATGTACCTGTTTACAATGGGTTAAGTCACTTTTAATTTGACTCAGCTATGTCACTCGGGCTTGTGAAAAATCCACACTCCTGAGCAACACAACAATGCTGACCTAATTCCCTGTGTAAACAGAGGTAGGTCAACAGAAGAATTGGGAGACCTGAGTTAACTAAAGCAATGGGAGAACCCCTCCAGTAGGTGTAGTGAATGGCCACACTGAACAGTTGTGGTGCTGTAGTGTTTCATGTGTATACATAGTCTTAGACATGCAAGTTCTAGGGGAGTTGGGTCAGCTGCCCTCTTAATTAATGATAGATTCCTTTTCATCTAGTTCCAGAATAGCATCTCATTGTCATTCTTCTTGCTACTAGCTATGAGCTCCATCTTCTCTGGAAAGAGGAGAGAAATAATTTCTTCGGTGAGAAATAATGGCAAAAACTGACCTTGTTGTTTTCTTTGATTTATTAATCTCTTCCTTGTAGATGATTCCCTTTGAGAGGTAGCATACTGTATTATTTTTAATTTTCTTTGGCAGACTCCTGGTATCCAAAAAGAGACTTGCCAATTTACATTTGTTCTGTTCTTCAGAGCAATTTATCAAAACGTATCTAAATACTACAGCTCTGGAAACAAATCTAATTTCAATAAGTTTGCACATGAATATTAATTGTGAGATGAGTAAGCTTGGTATTTAATGTAGCAGTCTCAGCACTTCTGTGACTATTTATTAACAGTAAATAGTTTTACCTGTACTATTTATTGTGAACAGCATAAGCCAATGAAGACAGCTACAATCATGAGGTTTGGCCAAATGGCCGCAACTTTATGCCTTAAGACAACAAAACAAATGCCCCTGACAGACAGTTTTTTCTGGCAGCAAGGAAGTTGTGAAGGAGGGATGTGAACCTGTATGCTGAGCTATCACCATCTTGTTCCTCTCTCCATGCTCAATCCAGAGAAGCCTAACTGTCCAAGGCCTAATAAGCTTACTTCCACTAAAGAACCTGACTGGCCTACATAACTCCAAGTTCTAGCCAGGGCCTGCATCCTTGGCAGGATACTGTGCAAAGAAGTGCAAATCTTGCCATCAGAGCTCGAGTATCCTTGCACAAGAGGGGACATAAAAGAAATAAGACCATGTTCATGATAGTGTGAGGAGAGGCTTGCCAAAGGTGCAACATGCTTCTGTTGGTGACAGAAATGAAAAAGAAGAGGGCTGCTTCTGCCTGTTGCCACCTTCTATGGGTTATGGCCCACCTGACCCCACTTAAAGCACAAGGACTGATCAATAGTATCCCTCGTAAGAAGGGGAGTCTGCCATTAGTTGGCAGAGGCCACCTGGCATGGGAGGGTATCCTGCCACATAATCTGACAACAGTTGAGATGGCCAACTTTTCTGTCATACCATCCATTGGTAGGTGCCTAGGAAGAAACTTTAAAGTGAGTCAAAGCAAAGATGGGCAAAATCATACATTTTGCTTGGATTGCAGCTGGTTACATATAATCTAAATGTTTTGCCATTGGACTGAGAAATTTGCACATGTTCTTCATGACACAATCTCAAATACTAGCATATCTCTTAAGTGGAATCATGCCATTTCAGAGACACAAGTTCAAGAATGAGTAGTAGTAAGCAAGGAATTTACTGAGCGATGTAAGCAACTGTGAATGGATTTAAATCTGTTCTACCATAAAAACTGGGAATGTTTTATCTCATCAAGAACATTGTGAAAAATGGCTAACAAGGTGGCATGTGGAAGTCTTATATTTTCTAGAGGGAAAGACAGTAAATTATGAAGGAATAATTTAACTAAATTATATACTATATTGTCAGCAGGGTTTAATCAAGAGAGAGTGCTAGAATTGTGGCCTGCTGTCCATTGCTATTCATTAAACTGTATATTGGTTGACAATAATAGATGCTGCTGACTTATTACTTTTTCTTTGGTTATTCAGTAGAATATCATAAATCACTATCAACTGAATTAAAAACTAGTTGATTTATTTAAAGAAATGGAATTCCTAAAGAACTGCTTACAATTTAGCATTAATTAGTGTTACCTTTCAGTCTGTAGTCTACTTGCTTTAATTGTCCTTACAAGGTCAGTGTTAAACATGATGATTTGGAATGTGTATGCTTCAGATGTATCTCCTGATGAAATCTTTGCACAAATGTAAAAATCCCAAACACATCCCATGTTTCCTTGAGGTAGAAAGTATATAAGATGTAGTATGTAATAAATGAAGCTTAGTTCTAAAAGTCCTCCAATAGTGTGCCTCAGTTTTCTGAATTAAAAAAGAGAAGAGAAAATGGCAGGTTGGTATATGTGTATTGTGAAAATAATAAACTAGGCCCCCAACCCTGCAAATCATTACTCAGGTGAGTAATCCAGTTGTTATCAGTGAGATTACTTGTGTAATTATTATCTGTAGAAAGAAGGGCTTGCAGGCTGGGCTTTTGTTTCCTTTCACTTGTTTAATAAATTTGTTTTTTATCTTTGTTTTTAATTCAGTTTTTTCTTTCTTGCATTGCTTTCCTCATAAACTGGCAAACTTTGGTTTTAAAACACTTCTCTGCCTTGCTGCTTCTTCATGGCTCATATAGTTAAGAAGACAATGTTTTTAGGGTGGGGTTTTCCAGTTTTGAGCAAAGTGTTGAATTACTTTAGAAAGTGTTAGCCCTCTGAGACTCTGCAACAAGAATTGATGGTGCTTTGCCGTGGTTTCATCTCTATGGCTTGAATCTTCAAGGCTCTGAGCATTTCTTCTCAATGTTTGAGTGCCCTCAATGCCCACTGGCTCTGCTAAGTCTTGAGAGCACATAGGACATTGTAGGAGGTACTCAGCAATTTGTAGGATTTGAGACAACGGTTTTAGACACATGTAAGTGTAACTTGCATTCTGTTCCAGACAAAATTAGGCTCCATGGCTACAGGTGCATAGTAGTGTGGCAGCAAGAGACTGCTTCATTTTCAGAGTGAAGGGTTGATTTTCCCCTCTAGTGACTGTAGAATGCTGGGTTAAATCCAGAGCTGGGTCCTTCTCAGGGTCAGAATATTCCAGTCATGTTCTTGGGATGGTATCAGAGGCCTTGACAGCTGAACACAGTAATGGGTTCTTCCCTGCCTGACTGAACATCAGCCACTTGGAAGAATTTTAATGAAGCTCTGGGTTAAAGTGATTGGGCTTTTTCTAATTGACAGGCTAGCAATGGAGATGAGTTGCTACCTGAAAAATGCTTCTCTCCTCTTCTCGCCCCGCAGAAAGTTTATGAAGGGGAGGGTGCAGACCCTAAAGCAGACTGGCAAGTGCCCTATCACTTTAGAAACTAGTGATTGAGTGAGGTGGGTGAGATATTATTCCCTCTTTTTTAACACTCCTGAGTAAATATATGTCTATGTATTTTGAAAAATACTTCCTGGAACTTTTCCTCCGTGTCTGTCCACAGTTGTTTCTGGTTCTCTAATGATGCAGAAATTCCACAAGGTATATTGTCTTGGAGTGTGAGTGATATTCCTGAGAATCAAGAATTATGTAAATGGGGAATTCATTTGTAGGAATTTTCCTTCTCTCAATGACTTTGCAGCAGTTAGTTTAAACTCTGTACGGTTATTATGTTGGTCTACCTTGAAACCTGAATCTGCAGCATTGGCAGGATTGTAGGGGTTAAAGCCCATAGCCATTTTGTGCTTTTTAAGGTGTTTTTAAGCCTTTCCATCTGGGAAGCCATTTAATACCAAATACTTTTTCACATAATACATTTACTATCAAGGGCTGTGAAAATGAGGTAATGGGTTTGAAATGAGACTATTCCTCAAAACAATGAGGTTGAGTCTAAGTAATGAAACAAGTAATGACAAGCAGGTGAAAGGATTTTCCTGAATGGATTAGAGCTGATCTGGGTTAATCTCTTGCTGCACAAACTAAGAACTATGTTCTCTTTGCTCACTTGATAAATACACTGCATGACATTCTGCTTTCAGTAGCTCTTTAATCATGTTATTCTGAATTATCTTGGTGAGCAGAATCTGGTCCAGCATCTTAAATATAGAAAATGTGTGATTAGTAACCCTGCTGATTGCTTCATAGGAATATGAGTATTAGTGCCAAGAAATCAGAAAAAGCCTATATAAGAATCCATTCTCCTTCCGCAGTAGAATATGAACAAGGATTTCAGAATCTGTCCCAAAACCACTACAATTTTTTAGTAGGTTGAGTATTAAATAGACTCTTACAAAAGTGAGTCATCTGTAACAAGTGTTACCATTTTTGTTTGATTATTTAAAAACAGAAAGGGGAAATTTTAAAAGGCACCAACGACAGGTAGATCCCCAACTTCCATTGAAATCCCTCTAAATGGACAGTTTCTTTTTTGTCTACAGTTCCCAGTCTGAAGATTTCTGGGTAATAGCAGTAACCCTTTAGCAGATTGGGAGTAATATAACTGAGCTGACTTGTGCTTGTACAAATGGGTGTACCCACAAATATTTGCAGTTAAAGAAACCTGTTACACATTGTCTGGTGAGCAGAGAGAAGGACAGGAGTAAACAACAATCCTGAATCCAGGCTGCTATGGTACTACAACATAATGTGTTCGAAAGTTTTTGGACTAAAAAAAAAAAGGGGGGGGGGGGTTTGTGTGCAAGGAAATGATCAAAGGAAACTTTCATTAATTCCCCACCCCCAAAAGTATGTAGCTAAAACTCCACTCTACTGTAGAACTAACTTAGACTGTTTAACATCAGAACCAGAGCCAAACTAGCTTTATGCCTAATTGGCATAGCCTGCCCCAACAAAGGTAGGTGTGTTTGTGTTTGCGTGTGTGTGTGGGAGGGGGAGCATATGCGCACAAGAAACAGAAGTGGAGTGCAAGAAGAGAAAAATCGAAATGAGAAGGAAGAATGAAAAAGTGGCACATTGTGAAAGAGACACCCGCCCTGAGTTATGCAAGTTACAGTGACCTAAGTCCTGTCCACACCTGCTCTATGCATCTTCTGCTGACATAGCTTCCATCTCTCGCGGAGGTGGAGTAATTATGCTGACAGAAGAGCGCTCTCCCATCAGCATAGAGCATCTTCACCAGACACACTACAGTGGTGTAGCTGCATTGGTACCGCTGTAGCGCTTCTAGTATAAATCTGCACTTAAACTATCCATGAAAGTACCTAAATAGACAGATGAAATTCAGGCCTTATCTTTTTTTGTCATCTTACATTGCACTGTATAGTTGTAGTGTGGTTGTCCTTCCATTTTGTTCAGTTTGTTTTTCTTAGTTGTCTGTTCAGTTTTTTCTGAGCCTGCCTCACTACTCAGTTTCTTATTCCCCATCTATTTTTTCCCTATGTTTTTTCTCCCCATTCTCCTCCCACATTCCCCCCAATTTATTTTTTCTCTTTCCCATTGTCTTCTTTTACCTCCCCGTTCTCCCCACATTACATGGTATCTCCCATTTATCCAGAATCTCCCTCTCCTCTGTCTGACTCTTTCTATGTCCCCAAGCTGTCTCACTCTATCCAAAGGGGCCTTCAGCTTGCCCAAATTCCTCCTTATCTCCCCTTGTAGAGCCTCTGGATAGGGCTCTATCTCCCATCCCTCTTTTCACATAACTTGTTGCATTCTGTCCCTCCCATCAAAGGCCTTGGTTCTGCTTTCACTTTTTCATCTCTCCCACTGGCCATTATTCTACATGGGGCTTAAACAGTGCAGAGGGCTTTGTGCTGGGCCTTTGCTCCAGGAAGAATTTCACAGTGTGTATATTTGCAAACAAAAATATTATTAACTTAAGTTAAGGGTGCTATGGTATATTACCAAAGAAAATAATCATCCAAATACCTTTACATTAAGGCAGAATTTAGGACAGAATTTAGAATTTGTGCTTTTTCATTTCTTTTTCATAGAAATGAGAGGGGGGTCCACAATAGCAGAAACAGTACAATGAAGCCTGTCAGTTCTTATTAATTATGCATATTGTGGTAACACTTAGAAGCCCCAGTCATAGACAAAGACCCCATAGTGGTAGGCACTGTACAAACTTAAAACAAAAAGACGGTCATCAAATCCAACAAGTAACAGGAAGTTCATCTCTTTCCCATTGGTCATTGTAGCATGTTTCTTTCATTAAGTAGCTATATAATACAAGTCCATTGAGAGAGCTTTATTTTGCAGTTTCCTGGAAATGCTTGCTTTATGAAAATACACAATCATGCTTTTGTAAAACTCCACACATCTTACATCTACCCAATATCTGTCATAGTTAACCTAGATAAATTCTTTAGAATGTGCATGGTGGATTTCTCCCCTCTCTGTAAAGCACCAGGCACACAGTTAGCATAATAAGCTCATGACACGAAATAAGAAATGTGATATTTTCCACACATAACTGTTTATGATGCAAACTAGCCCCCATTCTTTACAGGCTTTATAACGGTACAGAATAGCAAAAAGAAAATAAACTAATTGGATTAATTAAATTACTGCCTTTTACAGCTGATGTAGTTACATGAGGCATGCCTGTTTGCGGTACAATGGATGGTTATTTTAACTTCTTTAAGAAATAATTATTAATTATGCTGTAATCTATGTGTATAACTAGTAATTTTGCCATTGTTTATGTCAAAGCGTATTTGAGTAATTGGATAATTATTAAAATTGTTGGGTCCAAAACAATTTGGTACACTTTTTATGCAACTGTGAAATGTCTATATAGTATACATTCCATGATATGGTAAAATATATATATTGTAACTCTTGCCACTGCAAATTCAGTCCTTAAAACAAATTCATCCAGGTTGTAACTCCACTGACTTCAATTAATTTGGTCCCTTGTTAATATATCTACATTATTTTGTGCATATTCATTTTAAACATTATAGAAAACATTATCCATTTACATACGTAGAAATCATCCTTGATTCATAAGAAAACATTGATCTGAGAATGCATTTTTGGAAATCTGCATTTAAAAGCGGTAGGCTCTACAGGTCAGGATGCACAAGAGATTGATAATGGGACATAGAGTCTTCACCTCATGGTTACCAGTTAAAATCTGGCTCATGATAATGAAAACAATGTGATCATGTGAAGACTGTTTGTGGGGAGCTCCATGAAATGTATTACTTTCGGTTTTATTTTACATCACGAAAGCTACCACCGCAATAGGCAGTAATCTGCATTTTTGTTGGCAGCATCAGCACAGTCACAGCAAACTGCATTCTCTGTCTTAGATGCAGGCCCTCTTATCTTTGGTGGATTGATAGGCCACCAAACAGCCTTCCCATTCACTTCATTTACTCTGTTTTTCAATCTCATCTTAAAACTTTGCCTTTGTGTGTGTTTTCCTCTCCTATCCTACAAAATAATATTTCAGACAGCAAGCATTATAGCTCCACTATTCAGGAGGAGGAGGCAACAAAAATGTCATTCAAGGAGGTGTATAAATAGATTCCATCTTACTTCTGTCTGTTCTTGCCTACTGCTTTGCTCAGTTCTCTGCACTTTTGTGTCTAGTCCTGTTTTGTCTGTTTGTTTCTCAAAAGAAGGAAGAAGTAAAGGAGGACATACATTTGGGGAGGGGGGAGAGAGTGAGTGAGAGAGAGTGCAAAAAGAGTCCCTTAAATTAGAGGGGGAAATCATTCATTTTGAAACGCCCACTGACGATACTGGCTCCCACATCATAGGATGACTTTGTCTCTTTGGGAACCTCCTGCCATGCTAGCCCCTTGAAGGTCTCTTCTCTGTGATGTACTTAAAATATGGGTGTTGCTTAACCTCTGTACAGCCCAATAAATTAATTCACAGAGCTAGATCTGGTAGCTGTCTCCATCTCCTTCAGGAGCTGCAGCTCTGCACTCCATCTTTTCTTGGGGAAACCAGGGCTCCTTTATTTACTTTGTAAATTCTCTTCAGTTGAGGGCATGGAGCTTGGGCTTGTCCTTTCCCTCCGTCCAACTATAAATACCTGGCTCAGGAAGCCCACACACTGTGCTTCTACACTAGGAATTTCTGGTTTTTGGTTTAGACCATCTGTCCCCTTGTCACCACAGGATCTTGACTTTCTTCTATTTTTTTCAAATGTTCTGACTTTTGCTGTGCTTTCCACAGCAAAAAGATGTGCCTGCATGTGCCCAGTGTCCCCTCTCTCCTTTTAGCTATTACGACTGTTTGGTCTCCTATATTGTAGCACCTCCCAATGTCCTTTCATTCCCTGCTAACTGATGGTGCCTCAGCCTTAGAACAGGCTTCCTAGTGACTGAAATTCTGGTTCCCTTTCAGATAAATAGTTCCTGTTCCTCTGAGACTTCCTGTTCCTGCCCTCTTGCTTTTGGTTCAGGGCTCCTCACTACCTTCCTTGATCATCCCTGTGGGGGACCCATGTTAGGGGGAATAGTGATCCTGAGCACCTGATCTCCTGGATGCCAATTTCACATAGGTCTTGAGGTAACTTCTGTATGAGGAAGATTTGCTCTGGCAACTCGTAGGATGGAGCTTCCATTGCCTAAATCTAGATGGTTGTTGTGGGAGCCCCTGAATTTAGCAATAGGGCTTTCACTTTCAGCAAGTCTTCCCAGGATGTCTCTTAGGGAATTGGATCCAGTTGGGGAGGTAAGGTGGAAATGATTATGACATCTCATTTATGCCCTTAGAATTGGTACTCATGTTAGCAGTAGTATGCCAATAAACCTGCCATTCTTTTCAGATTGTGTATCTGTACCATTCAGCCCTGCCTGTGATTAATCTGGGCAGACAGCAAGCTGCTATTATCTGTATGTAGCCTGACTGCTAGGTCTACTGGGATATCTATGGTAAATCAAATGTGTAGGACTAAAGGGAATTTGAATTTGTGTGAGAAATCAGAAGCTGCTATCGCCTGCTGTCAATGGCTGTAATCTCTTCAGAAAAGACTTTACAAGGGGGTTAGGGACATCGGAATCAACACTACCATTGCTCTGTAAGCAAGAAGTACAGTCCTATGCTGCACTCCTCAGATCAACTTTTACCTAAGATTTTTTTTTTCATGAAATATCAGCTCCAGTTTGGGTTTCCAACAGAAGGAAGTGCATACTAATGAATCCTCTGTTTCCATAAAGGTTATTAACTGTGTGGAAATAGTTCTTACTTTATAAGAAGGAGTAAATAACACTTCCTTAGTTACTTCCTCCACACCAGTCATGATTTTATAGACCTCTATCATATCCTCCTTAGTCGTCTCTTTTCCGGGCTGAAAAGTTCCAGTCTTATTAATCTTGCCTCATATGGAAGTTGTTCCATACCCCAATTGGTTTTTTTGCCCTTTTTTGTACCTTTTTCAATCTCAATCTACATTTTTTGAGATGGGGTGAACAGATCTGCATGTAGTATTCAAGATGTGGGCGTACCATGGATTTATACAGGGGCAATATAATATTTTCTGTTCTATTATCTATCCCTTTCCTAATGATTCCCAACATTCTGTTAGCTTCTTTGAGTGCTGCTGCACATTGAGTAAATGTTTTCAGAGAACTCTCCACAATGACTCCAAGATCTGTTTCTTGAGTGGTAACAGCAAGCCTTACTTCAGCACCAGTAAAACTGGCTGACATAATTAACAACACCTATATACATACCTATTATACATCACCTAGATAAACAAAATATTGTGGCGATATGGCTTCTGTAAAGGAAAAGCACGCCTCTCTAACCCACTAGAGCTCTTGACCTATGTTAATAAAATAGTGGCTAAAAGTGAGGTGGCAGCATCATTGTTGGGGAGAGAAGGTGAAAAACACCTTACTAGATTTAAACTTCAGGATGAAATTAAGTAAGCAAAAATGTAAGTAAAATTTACAGGGATTTAGCCTGATCACTTAGCAAAGTGTGCCATGGGGATTATATGTGGTCTAGACCTTGGATCTGAAACATGCAGCACAGTTTCTTTCCCTCCAACACTGTTATGGGTTATTGGTTCGCTACTAACTTAGAAGGAAGCTTGCCATCCTGTGACTCATCGCTGCTTTCTGTCACTCACTGGGTTTTCCTTGGTGAATTCCCATTCAAATACTGATCAGGCTCGACATGGCTTGGCTTATGAGATCACAGCTCAAGGAGGTACGGCTGCATTAATAAGTTACAGAAAGTCATAATGTTTTCAAATTCAATATTGCAATGATGAATTATGGAACATACGTAATAAGATTTTAGTTGGAAGTGTAATGTCAAAGCTTATTACATCCTCCATGACACACAGAAACTTCTTCCAGTACAATTTAAAAAAAAAAAGAAGTCAATCAGTAACCAGCTTGTCCTCCTATTGGAAACTGAACATTAGGGGCCAGATCCTGGGATCCAGCTGATCTGTGTGTGTGCAAATGCAGTTTTAAAAGTTGTCTTTTTACTTACCTAATTCTGGTGCTGCCTTTGTTCAAGGCTGGACCCATTGTAGTGGGATAGAGCAAACCTCAGAATGGTCTAATTTATGGATTGGCATAGTATAGGTGTGTCTTGGACAATCCCACATTTTTCCCTGCTACCATGTCAACAGGGAGTGGGAAGTGGCATAAGAGCCCCTCCTGCACCAGCTTATGTCACCTGCAGATCACCCTTTCAGTGGTATGACCTTTCTGGGCCAGCTGTGGTAGTTTAAGGCTAAGTTCATGCTGCATCGTGTAGCAAAGCTGTCACACCACACTAGAAAATCGGTCCCCAAAACTTTATTTGAATTAAATAATGACTCTGTGCTATGAAAAAATATGAAATAAGATGATAGAGAACTAATTAAGATCTAGTAGTTTTATATCCATGACTCTTCCCGCTGGCATTTAGAGAAAAGTTAATTATTTTTGTTCCACTGCTCTTAACATTATTGTTACTTTTTGTAATAATTTTTCTGCATAGACATGACACTTTAATGATCAATAGAACTGTCAGCTTAAAAGAAAACAGATGGATTTGTGAAGCACTCAAGAAAAATGGCATTTTTCAGTCCTTAGGGGAAACATGTATGTTCTGGACTAAATCTCTAAGTGTTACATCATTATATTTATCATTCTTAGATTTGAGGGTTGGACATTTAACTAAAAATCAGAACACCTGAGGGACTGGCAGTGTTCTTCTCCATAAATGGCACAGAGATCTGTCTCTCTCTCAGTTACTCAACATTAACATGTCAAGAGTTATCCTTACCTTAAAGTGAAGTGGTGACCATCTCTAGCTTTTAGTGCTACAGTTCATTTCTTTACATAAGCATTATAGAGAAAGGGTATTTTAGTGTGGGTGGCTTCACTATAATGGAGTCTTAGAAGACTCTTAGTCCAACTGGAACACGAGATCTTCCTGTCTGAGAGTATTGTGTGAGAAGAATGTAGCAAAATTATACTAGCTGTGTCTCTGAATCCTCCTTAGATAGCAATTGAAACAGCATCCTAAATTATGATGTATTTGAGTTTTCTGGGGTGATGGTGATGTGAGGGTGTGTCAAGAATACCATTACCATTTAAAAAAAAGTCCTCGGGGCATAAACAGGGAATTAAAAGAGGAAATACAGGCATGTTATCTGGAGTACTGTGTCCAGTTTTGGGCCCCACACTACAGGAAGGATGTGGACAAATTGGAGAGAGTCCAGCAGAGGGCAACAAAAATGGTTAGGGGGGTGGGGCACATGACTTATGAGCAGAGGCTGAGGGAACTGGGCTTATTTAGACTATAGAAGAGATGAGTGATGGGGGTTTTGATAGCAGTCTTCAATTACCTGAAGGTGGGTTGTTCCAGAAAGGATGGAGCTAGGCTGTTCTCAGTGGTGGCAGTTAACAGAAAAAGGAGCAATAGTCTCAAGTTGCAGTGGGGGAGGTCTAGGTTGGAGATTAGAAAAATCTTTTTAACTAGGAGGGTGGTGAAGTACTGGAAGGTGTTACCTAGGGAGGTGGTGGAATCTCCATACTTAGAGGTTTTTAAGGTCTGGCTGGGATGATTTAGTTGGGGTTGATCATGCTTTGAGGAGGGGGTTGGACTAGATGACCTCCTGAGGTCCCTTCCAACCCTAATCTTCAATGATTCTATGTAGTTGCACTGAGATGTCCTCAGCAGCTTTAGTATCATGTTGCTAATGTCCAAAGAAAAGGGGACAGTAAGACTAAAGAGGAAAATCATAATGAAGGAAAGATGAAAAAAAAGGAGGATTATTGAAAATGGAATCGTAACAGTGCCATAGATTTCTGTTTAATGGAAATCAAACTGCTGGCATGTGATGTGCTCAACCTATGATCAGAAACAGCATGATTATGGTGGCCTGACATATCTGGCACTCAGCGTTTGATTTTTGTGTTTCCCTCGTTTATATGGAAGACAATTCAATATCTTTTATATCTCTAACAGCTGTGTAGGATGCAACAAGACAGACAGAAATTACCATAACCTCAGTCGTCGCTTCAGAGTGATGATGCAGTGTTTTATAATTAGCTAGGTGAAATTAGTGCCCAACGCGCCCAAACTATATATGGAATGTTTGTAAATATTATTCCTTGATAGGGAGCCTCTTGCATCACTGAATACCTATACCAGACAATTAAGCAGAAATGATGTCTCAGAAGGGACACCAGTTTAATCTTTCACAGCTGGAAATACAGTCAGTGTGTGAGGTATGGGAATAAGAGATGGTGTTAGGTTTTTTTAGATTTTAGCTCATTTTTAACCCATTGTTATTTCATTTTATTCACACCATTTATCCAAAGAAATGTGTAGATTTTAATGTACTGACTGTCTTGTCCAGGTCACTTTAATGTTATTTTTATTTTATCTGAATTGTAACTTTTCCTGTTACATTTTCTTTATAAAATGTGTCAAGGGAGGGGATGGTGAGGGTGGAAGGAAGTGCTTTAAAAAAAAAGAGAGACTACTATGCGTTCACTGAAAAGAGCTATAAATGTAATCCATATGATTTTATAAATAAGCTAACCGTACACCAAAGATAATAAATCTGGAAAAATTGCCAGCAATGGTGTCTCAAGCAAAAAGCAAGGAAATGATCTCACGAGACAGAGAGACTTCTTTCTCTTTAAAAAGAGGCAAAGGGAAGTGTGTTGGTCTTGATGACCTTTTTCCTGTTCATAAAGCATCTCATTCAATTTCCCAACTGGTAAATTAGAAAGTCTTGGCGCAAGATCATTACTAACCACCCAGATAACTTCTTCCCAACTTCCACACCAAAGCCTCAGCTTCCTCCTCAAAGGCGTTCCAAATACTTTTAAAATAAAATTAGGAAGTTTTCCTTAAACCTTATTAAGCAAAAGTTTAACGCATATTTTATTAATTTCTAATAGCTTTTCAGAATATGAAATGGTGCATTATAGGAAAAAACACTTGCAATTTAAAGTGCAGTTATACTTTGAAAAGTAACACTAGTAATGAACACACTATGGGGTCTTTGCTTAAAGTTGACCTGAGGGATTCTGAGCACTCTTGGCTCTCACCGAAATCAATGATAGGGCAGCATTGGACCTTTAAAATCTTTATTACTGGTGATAATGAGCCTTAAGGAGTCTAGTTTGAAGGAGTTGAGGGGTTTTGGAACCTTGCAGGATCAGGTCCTTATTGTCAACATGATTTGCATATTAAATATGTTCAGTGTAAAAGATGTTTTCTAATAGCTTTCAACCCTGCAAATTCTAGTCTGGGATTTGAGAGTCAAGCTGGGTATTTTCTGGCTCACCATTATCATCATCAGTAAATATTCTGCAGTCCAAATGCTGCCCTTATTGTTCTCAAATGATGACTATACTACAGTCTGTGTGTAATATGAAGACAGTTGGGATTAATATGTTGTATAAACATGTGGGTTTAATATGTTGTATAACAGTTGTAATGTGAAGACAGAGATAGTTCTACATTTGAAACTTTAACAATTCTCTTGGTAATTTGAGTCAGAAAAGAATCCAGTTCATTCTCCCAGAGAACTGTTGGCTTCTTCAGTCTGACATTACTAAATCTGTTCACTAACTACCAAAGTGAAAGGATGTGACTTTTAGATAAAAGGGGGCCTGTTTTACATAGTAACTTTTTGGAGTATAAACACAGTTTAAAATCTCAACTTCTGGATATTTTTCTGACTATTCAAGGGTGATAGTGATGGGGAAATCAATAACAACAGGAGGGCTAGAGTGAGCAGGCTGGAGGAAGGCAGTTGAGTTGGTAGAGACAGATGACAGTTGGTTTGAAGCTGTGGCTGTACTAACCAGCAGAGGCGAGGAGCTACAGCTGCATGTTACCTGGCACTGGGGAGGAGGCTTGCACCAGCTGATATGGCAGCCAAACAGGCCAATTCTCTAAACCAAAAACTGCAATAGGAGTACTGCAGGTTTTTGGTTATAAAACTACTCTTAATATACCACTTAATAGTGTGCCAGGTCTGAAAACTCCATCAGACATTGCCTTTTTTCACATCGCAAATATTATATTTATCTATATCTAGATCTATCTGTTTTTAAAGTTCACCTAATACAGATTTTGGCCCATGCTGAGTTCCCTTTGTACCATGCTGACAGCAGGAAGGAGACTTCAGTCAAATGTGCATAGTCTACTGAGAACTGTTGTGCCAACCAGAATGACCATGGCTGATTGAAGAGTGATGTTCCCAGATTTGGCTCAATTATGCAAGTCCACAAAAGGAGACTTCAAGCTGCCCTTCAAGATGGGAGTTATCACATTCTCTGACACAGTGATGGAAACTGGAATTATTCATATATTTATGAATACAGAAGAGGCCTTAAAGATCATCTAACCTGACCTCCGGACCATAGAATTTCACTCAGTGATTCTGCATCAAGCCCAACAACTTGTTGAACAAGGGTACAATTTTCAAAAGCTCCTAAATCCCATTGTCTTTCAGTGAAACTTGAATTCCCAAGTGCCTAAATCACTTTTTAAAATGGGATTGTGGCTTCTAAATCACTTGGACATGTTTGAAAATTGTATCCCTAGACAATATCCTCTAGAAAGACATCCAGTTTTGTTTTGAACACTTCAGGTGATAGGGAATCCAACACATTCCTTGGAAACTATTCCAGTGGCTATTATCCTCACAGTTTAAAAAAACAAACTTATTTCTAGTTTGTATTTGTTTCAACTTCAAGCCATTGGCTCTTGTTTTGCCTTTGTCTGCTAAAATAGTGAGTTCTGTACTATTGGGTATATTCTCTGTCTATGTATTGAGTGTTGCCCAGTTCAGTCCTCATCCCTGACAATCTAAGCATGGAGCCAAAGGTGAACGGAGCATTCTCAGTGATGAATAGGAGAGGATTTGAAAAAGTGTGTATCCTTATGTCATGCGTGAAGCTCAGGCAGGCAGGATAGGTACACCAACATTCATGTTCTTGAAACTCTGTTCCAGAACTTAAGGGAAAAGTATGAAGGGATATTTTGGCAAACACCTTTACAGACTCAGTGACAGTCTAACAAATTTCCAAGGCTATTGCTTTACTAAATTACTAATATATTTACTAGTTTTTAATTACTAGATATGAGATTTAATTTACTCTTGAGTGAAACTCTGTTGATTGTGATAGTTGTGGTGTTTTGTGTAGAGGCAGAAGTCTTAGTGGTGGAGAGGGAAATATGACAATATGAACCTGTGATGTCAGTAACTTGCTAGCCACTTCTTTCTATTGGTGATGTGAGAACACCTTCTAAATTAAAGATCAGACATTCAGAGTATAGTTGATTAAAACTGGAATTCTGTTCTGGGGGAAATTCTGACATTCCAAAATATTGTCTTGTCCTGAATCAGAAAGAAAAGTTGAAATTTTCCTGTGAAATGAAAATTCAGAAGTTTTCATTTCAGAAACTCCAAACGAAGTACAATATTGAAGTATTTGGTCAAAATGCTTAGTTCTGACTATAATACTAAAAATAATAATTGAAATGATAAGGTCAAAATGATTCATGAGGCACTTTAATAATTTTTCATAAAAAATGTTGACAAAAATCAGTAAATTCCCACTAAATGTTTTTATTTTTGTCAAATCAGCATTTTATAACAGAAAAATGTTCCACTGGAAAAATTTCAACCAGTTGTAGTTCAAACCTTGTAGTCCATATCTATCCTTACTGGGTGCTGGTTCTTAAATCACTTGGTAAGTGAGCTATGACCTCTTCAGTGTGTTTTAAGTTTATGTGAATTTCTTTCCTCTGCAGCTGTGAGTTCTGAATATCTTTGGCTTCTGCACACCAGTCACAAAACTTTATTGACAACTGTCTTTAACTCTTGCTAGCCAGCTTCCCATATGTGATGGTGCTTTGTACTGTGGATACATTTATACCAAAGACTATGTACCATAAGCTCTCTACTGACTATATACTCACTAATTTTGCCTATTTTTTCCCTTGATTATTTTTACTTACTTTCAGCAGTTGTAGAGGATAAAATGAGATGTCTAACAGCACACAAGAAGACAACTCATCAGGAAATTGCATACTAATTGTCAAGTGCACAAAACAAAACTGTGAACCACTCAGCTTAATACAATCAAGCGTCCACCTCTGGGCTCATGCACACAACCTCTTTTTAGAAACAAGATGAATGGTGCTGAAGGGTTTGTTTTTCTGTGCCACAAATACAATGTTGCCCTTTTACAGTATGAACCAAAGTAAAACTGCTGGAATGTCAAAATACACTTCATCAAGTTAATGGCTTCTTAAATGAGGGGATACTTTTTACATAAACTAAATACATCAACTATATAACCTGACCTATTCATTGTGGGATCGTAAAACATTTACTCCAGTGGTTCCCAACATTTTTGGCTCGAGGGCCACAGATACGATTTATACAACCATGAAGAGCAACCAGTCTCTGCCAGCAGCCCCTCCCACTCCCCCACTGCAGTCAGAGGGAAGAAGTTCAGCAAGGAGGCTGCCTCCTTCCTCACTGATCTCCCGTCCCCTTGTCTGCAGCAGGGAAAGCCCATCCATCCTGTAGTCCCATGTGCTCTACCTGGGTTCCTAGGCAGTGGCTCTCTTCTGCAGCCAGGAGGATGGGAGATCAATGCTCTACTCCCTCTGTCTCCTCCAGGGCCCTAGTGCCTAGGGACCCAGACAGAACGCTTTGCTCTCTGTTGGAACCTGGAGAGGGGAGCGCTGATCTCCCCTCCCTCTGCTGGAGCCAGAGGGACCCAGGCGGAGTGCTTTGCTGGGGAAGGGGAGTGCTGATCTCCCATCCCCTTGGCTGAAGCAAACAGCCTGCACCAGTCTTTTAGCCCCACGGCAACACACTCCACCTGGGTCCTTAGTCAGCAGCTCCCTATGCAGCCAGCGGGAGGGGAGTGGCAGATCACCCTGAAAGCCCCAACAGGCCACTTTTGGCCCACGGCCCACAGGTTGGGAACCATTGATTTACTCAATGTCCACGTAGAAGGGATCCTGATGATCAGTAACTCTTTTGTTTTCACACCAGTCCAGCCTTGCTCATCTTCATTATATTTTGGGGGTACCTCCCCCCTCCTGCTGTGCACCCTTATTTTATTGAAAGTAAACACAGCAATTATGATTTCATTATTTCTGTCTGGCGTATTGAGACTGTGATTTCATGCATCTTTAGGGCAGTTGTCTCCCACACTAAAGTGAAAGCCAAATGTTTCCTAGTCCCCACATGTGATATCTTTGGCAATAAAACTCTTCTGTCTTTTTAACAATATAAACTTTTGTCATTTGTTTGATATGACTGAATTGGTGTATGCAAAGTCTGAAGCAAATGAAAGTGAGTAGTTTGAAAAATAATCCCAGCACACACAAAGCAAACTGGGGAATTGACAAACTTGGAAACTCAGACCTGGTCTACACTGCCCCTGGCGGTCAATCGGAGATACACAAGGTACACAACATAGCTTGCATATCTGCCATTGATATACTTATCTTGCCGTACCGCAGCGTCTTCATGGCGTTGCGTCGACAGGAGACGTCCTCCTGTCGACGCAACCTTGCTCCTTTTGGGGTGGTGGATTACCGGCATCAACCGAAGAGGCCATCTGGGATTGATAGAGCAGGTCTACATGACCCGCTCAATCAATTCCGCTGCATCAATTGCTGCAGGACCCACAGTGTAGACATACCCTCAGTGAATAGGATTGTTGTTGTGCAAAAAGGATGTCAACATAAAAATGGTTAAGTCATTCAAGTCCTGTGATTTGACTTGCAGAGATTCTAACTGAGCACTTGCACCTGAAACTGAAGTCAATGGAAGTTGGGGATGCTTAGCCCCTCTGAAAAGCAGACCATTTATTTTTATTATTCAGTAGCATTTTCACTCAAGCAGCAAAGCTACCAATGCCAGATGGTGATGGAAGCTTTACTACATTAGGAGACGCTAATGAAGATGCATTCAGGATGTGAGTTGTGTTACTATAGTAACAGGATCTGAAGCTTTTCAAAATGAAATACATTTAAAATATATTGTATTATTAATTTATGCTACATTATTAAAGGAACAGCTCCATGAAAAATAGTAATTTTTAGATAGATTTTTCTTCTCAAAATGGATGTGTTATGATTAGGTAAAATATAGATCCCTGTCACAACTTTCCTTTGCTGGCTGTTTCCGCTTCCCAGGAATGTGAGCACAGTGGCTGTCTGTCTATACTTTTATTTAAGGTAAATTATTCCATGTTCTTTCTGCCCACTCTTGCTCTCCTTTTCTCTTTCACCCTTTCTGGCACTTTTTTCCCCTATAAAATTGAATGGAATATGAAATTTTTCAATAGTATTTTTGAACCATCCTAGTAAATTCCGTAGCAGGGATTAATTATTAATAATTGATGTTTGTATTATGGTAGTTCCTAAGGGTCATGATCAGTGATTCAGCATCCCATTGTGCTAGGTACCACACAAACACATAAGAAAAAACTAACCTTGCTCTAAAGAGCTTATTGCTACAACAGACATAACAGGTGGAATAAGAAATAAACTGGAAGAGGGGCGAGGTGGAGGATGGGGTAATGGTAAAGCAAGTATATTTTAGTTCAGTAAGCATTAGTCATTACTTTTTATCTGTCTGGGCCGAGATATCATTCCTTCTTAATGGTATAGGGTTTTTTTAATTCCTTCTTATAGAACCCAATTTGTTTAATTCCTATTGAATTCTGCAGAATTTTTCCGGAAGGGCTGGAAGGGTTGGAACAAGGTTTTTCTCAGAAGCAGTCATCCATTACTTCTTGTTGTAAAGGCAGGCTATCACATGGTAAAACAGCCAGGAGAAGATTAAAGGCTACCTGCCTGTCATGTGACCTAGCAAGGAACATAAGGTAAAGCAGTGTCCCCTTTCTGGGGGCTGAGGGAGGCAAGTGAAAAGCTTCTGGGGACTGCAGCCTGTGTTGGTCAGGACAATTGCTTTGTTTTCTGTTTGTCCCATAATTTGTGCCCTGAGGCAAGGGCCTGAAACTGACTCAGACATGGCACTGGCTCCTTCTTGGTCTGGTGAGCTTGCCCAACAGTTTACACAGATATTGTTCCAATGTAATATCCCTTCCCCTGCCATAGGGACCAGATCATCTTCTAACACATTCCTCACCAGCCTGACCATCTGGCGTGTCAAAGTTACTCCCGTAGTTAGGCCTCCCTTACTAAAGAACAGCATGCAGCCTTCATTCTACTGGAATCATCTATTACTATTGTTGTGAGCTGGATTAAACCTTCGTCATGGGTTGAGTTGAAACTTCAGGGGTTTAACCCAGCTCATAACACGGTTTTAAATATTTATATTAATGGTTTTAATATTATTCCTTTTGTCTAAATCTATTAAATTCTTTTGTAAGTCTGTAGAAGTTGAGGGAAAGAGTAAGCATTTTTCTACACAAACAGAAGTTATAGTTCTAATTTCTTATATTTTTCATTGAAAATTAAAATATTTTACAAACATTTCTATATGGGCCAAACCAATATATGCCGTTCAAACAACTGCAGTACTCAGACATGTATATCTTCCATGAATATACCAAATCACATTTAATTAGATTGTAATGTTTGGATAGTTTTGCAAAATCTCCTAAGAAAACCATGCAGACTACTTATGGACCAATCATAAATTGTTTTACCACTAAGATTAGTTCTGCATTTCAGGCATATTAAAGATTACATCAATTCCGTGCTTTGGCTCAATACTAGGCAAGCTCAAATTAAAAGGAAGCTCAAATTTCAGAATAAAAACACCAAAGAGATTAGTGAAGTAAAGAAAGTTCAAAAGAACCCAGACTACCTGGTCCTCTTTTATTCGGTGTTATGTGTGAGACTTTTCAAATCCTTCTCAGATGTATCTCTGCTCCTTCTTTAATAAATTCCTTCCATGAGGAGTCAAATCTGTAATTTTTTTAAATAATTCACTGTGTATTAGGTGTTACTATGAAACTACCAGTGTTTTATATTGCAACATCTGCATCACTTATCCATCTGTATAACATCAGCTTACAATACTGAGAGGTGTGGATATTTGTGGTTTATAAATATTGTATGAGCACTTTAGCTTTTAGTAATTATACTGCATAAGTGTCCTTAAAGGAACAATCTATATCATCCTCTTTGTGACTAAAACTGAGAAGTTAGCAACTTTCCTGCCTTTTTCTTCAGGATCAAAATGTTTTGCTTTTAATCTTTAAATATATATGTCTGTCTGTGTACATACACACACAACATATTTAAATACATATTCCGCTTGCTAATGAAAAGCAAATGTAGCTCTGTAACCTTCTGTTCCCTATTTCTGTCACGTTTTGGTTGCTGCATTTAATAATACTAAAATTTAATTAGTTTGATTTTTTGAGTAAGTGCTACAGGTTGGATATGTCTTACCTTTTCTATCTCCCACAGCAGTTCGTAGTCTGTTTTCTGTGACTTTGTAAATAGACCAGAGTAAAGATCCCAAATACAGTCCAAGACTAAAAGTATCTTAAATAACAAGTTTTATTTTTCCATTAATTTTCTTTAAAATTAAAAATAAGAAGGACCAAACATATTTCTATGTAAGATTACACACTATCTAACCTAGGTATGCCAAAGACTTGGCGTTTCAATAGGGTTAAGTTGAGGAATAAAAGCTTTCATTCTGGAGGTGAGATCCTGGCCCCACTGAAGTCAATAGTAAAACTCCCATTGACTTCAATGGTCCAGGATTTCACATTGGGGTTCGTTCTCTATGATTCTGAATCTCTCCCTAGATGGACAGCTGTGTATCCTCTACACAGATGAGACTTACCCCACGACACTCGTCCAGTGTACTAAATGCCCCAATAACAACTATGTGGGTGAAACCAGACAATGTTGAATGAACTCACACAGGAAAATGATGAAAGACAAAAACACCCTATCACCTGTGGGTGAACACTTTTCACAAAGCGATTACTCTATATCTGATCTATCAGTTCTCATCCTCAAAGGAAACCCACACAATGCTTTCAAAAAATGATCATGGGAGCTTAAATTTATTACTCTTCTAGACACTAAAAATCATGGACTGGACAGAATTCCTGGATTTGTGGTTTATTACAACAATCTGTAATACACTAACCCTCTCTTTTTGCCCTATGACTAAGGTTAAGATTTTGTCATGGTTATTTTTAGTAGAAGTCACAGACAGGTCATGGGCAATACACAAAAATTCACAGAAGCCCTGTTCGTGACTTTTACTAAAAATAACAGGGCGGCAGCTGGGAGCTGCTGAGAGGAGACGAGGGGGTGCAGTGACTGGGAACTGGTGGGGGGCAGTGGCTGGGAGCTGCAGGGTCCCCCTGTGGCAGCTGATATCTCCAGAGACCCCCACCATCAGCTGCTGGTGCTGGTGGGGACCCCGGAGCTCAGAGCCACCACAGGTGGCAGAGGGACCCCCAAAACTCCAAGGTCCCACCACTACCCTCAGCTCAGAGCCATGCATGGGGTCTCTGCTGCTACCAGTTGCTCAAAGCCAGAGATCCCACTGCCCATCCTGGTGGACAGAAGCAGGGATCCCTGCAACGGCTTGGAGTTGTGGGGTCTCTGCTTCCTGTGCTGCCTGGGATCCTCGCTGCTTGTTCTGGCAGACAGCAGCAAGGCCCCTGCAGCCCGCAGTAGCTCAGCATTGGGGGGTCCCTCTTCTCCCCACCCCGAGCTCTATGACCCTCACCACCTGTGGTGACTCAGAACTCTGCTCCCCACAGCCCCCAGAAGCTGAAAAGGATAATTTCACAGAGGTCTCTGAAAGTCATAGAATCAATGGCTTCCATGACCTATGACAAAATCTTACCTTACCTATGACTGCAGAGGTGTTAATGGGCCACTCTATCTTGAATGGTCCCTTAGAATATGTGCTAACTACTTATGCTAAACCATCTGTTCTATCTTGCATTTTGCTGTGACACGGAGAGTACCTTTCCCAGACCTAAAGAAAAGTTCTGTGTGGCTCGAAAGCTTGTCTCTCTCACCAACAGAAGTTGGTCTAATAAAAGGTATTACCTCCCCCACCTTGTCACCCCCATTGATTTGCATCAGTCTTAACATTTGTGACTTTTGAGGATGATCATTTGCATGCACACTTAGTTTATTATAATATCCAAATTTTTGAAAACGTAACCTTATATTAAAAAACATTTTTCTTACCTTTATTTTAATTTGTCAAATGGATTGTTGTAAAATGAATGTCACTGTTTCTTGCAATGGAACAATACTCATATACATACTATATTCTGTATAAAATTCAACACAATATTGTACTATCTGTCATTCAATCTTAAGTTTCAAAAGGGTAATAAAAGTTCCTATGATCAGCAAGTACTATATGTCCTTTAGGGCTAACTCAGACTAAGCAGCCAGGGATCTCTCACTTATGCCTAGAAACCCTTTGCCCCCTAGAGTACAAGCAGCATAGAAATACCAAATTCCTTTTGTTGGGGTTCTTATCCCCCTCCTACCATGTGCTCTGACCTGCAAACTCAGCTGATGAGAGAAGTCCACTTACATGATTCATCTTCATGGGGAGGAAAACAGGACAAGTCTATTGTACTCTTGTAGATGGAAATCCCAGTTGAAATGTCTGATAATAGCTCATCTGGTATTGACAGACCTTTCCTTTTGGGAAGGACATAATACCTTCTGTTGAAGATCAGCCCTTCACACTAATGTCTCTTTCCTATCTGGTGATTTACACAGCCACAGAGGTTCACAATGCAACCTCTCAAATGTTACCTTACAATATGGGATACAGATGTTATAAGTGAGATTAATGTATGCAGCAATTTACAAGTGCTCAATAAATTCTAAACACTAACCACATTCTTATAATTCGAATACCAGTTGTAACAATACTAACATACAACTGAGCCAGATTGATTCTAGCTATGTATTTGTCAGTGTTCAGTTGGGACATAGGGACCTTGGTATGAGTTGACGCCGGTCTGTCAGCATCACAGACAATATCCACAAATCTTTGGCTTCTCTGCTGAAGCAGAAGCACCCTTTCATCTCTGAGAGTTTCATCTGTGGCACAGTTTAGACACTTGGGCAGAGCAACATGTGTAAATCTGAACTGTTTCTCCCTGTTCTAAGGATAAATAGAATTCTTCATTTTATGTTTTTAGTCATTCCTTTTCATGAATGCTATAATCATTTAACAAAATTTGGATAGTATTTTAATCTGCTCTAGCTTTTGAACTCTCTAACTGAAGAGCTGATTTCTCTTCTGCTATAAGTGTTGTGTGCTTTGTGAAATAAATTATATGTCACCAAGAGCAATATCAAGAATCTGAGATTTCTTATTTGGAAATTTACTCTCAATGCAGGGTTTCTTTATGAATCTTTAAAACTTGTTTTGACAGTAAGTGACCTGTCTGACATTAAATATCAGTTTGAAAATGGTTTAGAATGAAAGTGTAATTGCATCCTTGACAAAATAGTGTTGCTATTGTGACACTAAAAGATTGCTCTATAAAATTACCACTAAGTCTTAATGTCTTTGCGTTTGTTGGACTGGACAGTATTTAAGATGAAAGTTTGTCCGTTACCCGGGGTTCCTTAAGGCGAAAGCTCTCAGTAACTTTATTCTCTGCGAAGCTCTATCAGGAAATAAACCAAGGGAGATATAGCACCTATATGACTAGCACAAACAAGTCAAAATCAAGTACTTTTACTCAAAGCCTTCACTTTATTAGTCTCCAGCACTCTCACCAGAGTGCCTTTACTCAAAGTCTCTGATTTATTAGTCTCAAGCACGTACAAACACAATAGATTATAGAGCACCCCAAACTAATAGTTACCCCTCAAGTCTGGAATGGTTTTGGGTGACTCAGCAATAGATTTTTGGTGGCCAGCCTTCCTGTCTGCTACTGGAGATCTTTCCAATGTGTCCACGAAGCAATCCACTTAATCCAAACACACAATTCCCCTCTTATGCTCAAAAAGTTACAGAGATATGTCAATCAAAATGTTACATAGCTGACCAAACAAAATTAATTCTTTGGCAAAAAGGAGGTGTTACAGAAACATGTAACTAAATAAAATTGTTAAGCAAGTTAGTTTGTTAGTCTGGCAATTCATCTTCCCATAATGACAGTCCAAAAATATATCCAGACTTTCTGTTTTTCACAGACGCATAGCCCAGCATGTCAGGGAGGATGTAGAGTCAGACCCACTCCTTATGATTGCTTCCCCTCCCTCCTGGCTTTGCCTTAATGATGCTAAATTTCTACAGAGGCCTATTAAATGCAATAAGCAAAAATGATTGATAGTCCATCCCAATAATTGGCAGTGGCTTGGACACTTGGCTGGTTGCTCAGAATGCCCCTCTTTATGTCCGTCAGTCTTGATTTTGTTATTTATTTATCTGTATTGTTGTTGTAATCATCATGGACTAGAACCCCATTGTGCATGGATATCAACTGGGGCCCTTGAAGAATTTAACTGTAGGTGCCACACATTCTGCAATACAGTACTTGGGCTTGCTGTACTATCTCAGAATGAACTTTTTTGTGGCTAAGTTTTTAATACAAATATACACACATCAATTATAGCAGCACTACCATTAATCCTTTGGAAACAGATATTCCTTTAATAGATGATTTCAAGTGCTCTTCTAATTCTTCTCTTGCTTTAATGCACAATTTCTATACTCTTTCTTCTCATGTTCTGTGCATAGCAACTGGTTTAATTTAATCTAAAGTAGGATTCAGAGAGCCTTTTTTCATTTTCTAGAACTGCTTTTCTGATAGGAATATATTTCTGAATTAAATTTTTGCATTCATCTTGATAACTATTTCTGTTGCTAAGTGGATACTGAAGAAAATGTAGACTCCCTATATGAAGCTTATTACATTTTCTAATTTAAAGTGCAGGCTTTACAAAAATATATTATCTTTATTTTGATGTATATCAGATAAAATGAAAGTACATTGACTTCAGTGGGAGCAGCTGGGTCCTGAGCACCTTTGGAAATCAGGCCATTATTTAATTGGATCAAGTAACAGCACTTTCAACCTGGAAACATACAGTTTTAACTTCCAGAAAAATCAATTTAGTTCTCCAATTAGAATTGTATTTCAAATCAGTAAGATAATAATATAAATTCTGTACTAGAAATTCACTCACTAAACAGTTAAATAGGATTTTAAAGAGTGTACATCTAAAAATTTAGGGAAAAAGAAACTAGTATTAGAACTTTGAGACATTTTGAGGGCAGGTGATATGAAAACACAAAATAGTTGTATTTCTACATCAGAGGCCTATTTAAAGAAGAAACCATAAATATACTCTCTATACAATACTGTGTTCTTTGCAAAACAATGAGAGATACTTCTGTAATAATGTAGATACTTGGACTTTTGACAATTAAATTAGTTTAAGAATTAATGTGGGAAGGGAAGGTTATGGAAAACACTGCATGATGTTTGAGAAATAGTATCTGATTATATATTTAAAGACTATTATGATGCATATGCACGAGAGGGCAGATTTAAGGTTGTGTGAGCAATCTTGACTGTGGCAGATTATGAGTGCTTAATTGTACAAAGCTGACTTTCTCTTTCTGTGGTCTTTGTACAAAGTGCGTCTGTATCGAACATGAATCTGTTAGAATGAAATATATTGACTTGTGGAGTGAAAAAGTGAGAGTGGGATAGAATGTCTGAAGATAAATCTTATTGTTGATTTAATCAGTTTTTCAACAGGCGAGCAACTGTCTTCTCTGTAATCATAAATACTAGTTTGCATATTTTTATTATGCCTTTAAAAAAAAAAATCTCTTATCCTAAAATGCATTTATATTTACTATGTTTCAAGCATTTTTTTACATTTTTTTTTGCTTATAGTGCCCTCACCTGTAGTTCAGGAAAAATTGCAGAACTCTAGCAGTAGAATTGGTGCCTATATTTGGATCTTAGCTGCCTGAGAAACCACCTCTCTTTATGTACTGTTCTGACAGATGGGAACTGCTAATGTGCTCCAGCTGACATGTTGTGCTAGTTTGCTAAATGGTATTTGGATCATATAGTAGCTTTTAGAGTACTCTAAACACAGTTTTGATGTTGAACCTCAATTTTGTTTTTCATTCTGTAATGGAGTTTGAAAACACACATGATGTCATCTGTCCACGCTTAAATTAGAATAAACTTCCTTCATCCAAACCATTTATCAAAATCACAACTATTAATTAGGAAATGAAACAGACCAAAATAAAAACAAATGAGTGAAAGAAAATAAAGTATTAGATTAACTTGGGCTCCGGTTGACAGTCAACTTCTTTTTCTCCCTTCCTCACTTTTTCCCTTAGGCTTAGGCATCCATCCAGGCTGCAGCTCTCACAGATGTTGACAGGACCTACAAGTCTAAGCAGATGTTCACATCTGACAATAGCCAATCATCCTTCCTTTAGTAATGATGCAAGAGAAAGAAATTATAAAGGCCCATAGTTCATTAAATGTTCAAGAAATATTAGTTTAAGATACTTTACAATCTTTCAGCTTAAATCTACTCACAGCATTCAGCAAGACATTTAAAATCCATAGCTACAGAATTAAAGTAGAAAAGCCTCTAAAAGGCAAGTGCAGCTCTCTCATTGGCAAACTGCCCTGGCTGCAGTATAAATTAGAGCACTATGTGGACTGCCCTAATTTACACCATCAGGCTAACCTAAGGGACCATACACCAAATGAAAATTGACAAAAATGCAGGTGTTCCCCCTAATCTTGGGTGGGAGTATACCTAGAGTAGTAGCTTCCCCATGCCAAGGATCAGATTCCAGCCAGTTCTTAAAACTGGATGTTTGGGAGGGGTCTTATTTCTGGAAGTTGCTTCTTCCACTAGTCCTCCAGGTCACAAGTTTGTTGATCTTCAGAGCATCAGTTGCCATTAGTTTATTCAGGCTTCTGTACTGAGTGTGGGGATATTTGTAATATTTAACAACTTAAATCTGCACTGTGGAGAAAAATGTGATGGGTTCATTTTTAATAGTGGAAAAATAAAATATAAATTTCTTCTTTTTTTAAAATGTAGTTTACAGAATCAAGTAAAACAGAAAACAAAAATAAGAGATAAAGATTGCAATGTGACTGGAGGAATACAACAACTGGATGGGTGTGGAAAACTGAATAAGGAGAGGGGGGATTTTTCAATTTTTATAGAAAGTTCATCACATGATCAGGTTTTCCTGGTCTAGCTGTGCTTGGTATAGGACACCTTTGTACCTGCCCAATCCTAGGGCTAGCAATAGGCCAGTTCAGACCCTGGTGCAACTCACAGCAGTCTCAAGGCTGCTCTTACTTATGCTATGCTGTCTATGGCTCATAGGCTGTGTCTGTACCACAGCTGCAGGTGTGATTTGCAGCTTGTGATACCCATGCTCACTTTAATCTGGTTAGCTCACTAAAAATAGTAGTGAGGGCTGCACAAGAGAGTACATACCCAGAGGGTGAGATGGGCTTTTGCAGCCTGTGCTGAAACCTGTTCCTGCTGGGTTCTTGCTATTATTTTTAGTGAGATAACTAGATTAAAGCAAACATGGTTGTGGCTACGTGAGCTGCAAATCACACACCTGACTGCAGGGCAGACGTACCATGGGTGTCATTCCAGGATCCTGGGAGAGCTGGGTGCTCCTGCCAAATTCCATTTTTCCCTGTCACATCCTCTAGTCTGTTGACCAGAAGAGGGAGGACATAGAGCAGTGGTTCCCACTTTTTTTTTTTTTTTTTTTTAAACAAAGGTGACCCACCAACTGCCTTTTGTCTTCTTTTGTGACCTACTCAAAGTCTAAATTCATGAGGAGGGGATAAGGTTGCCAATTTTCTAATTGCTGAAAACCAGACACCCTTGCCCTTCCCACTCCCTTGCCCCTCCCGCATGAGGCCTGGCCCTTGCCCCATCTGTTCCTCCAAGACTCCTCCACCACTCACTCCTCTCTCTTCCCCTCTATTGCTTGCTCCCCACTCCCTGGGACTCACCTGCCAACTGCCAGACTGGGAGGAGCTGACAAGAAGCTTATCTGCCCGCCCAATCAGAACACAATGATTGAGCTCTGGCTCAGAAAAGAAGCATAGTTAGCACACTAGGAGCCTTTTCACACTCCCTTTTCCTATTCTTTCTCTTTCAATATATCACTGTATTGAGCTTTTCCTAATTTCACTTAATTTCCCCTCTAATTTTTAATTAAATTAGAGCCTGGTAACATAATACACAGGAAAATGATGGTGAGATTTTATTATTTGATTTGGCCTGATCTGTGCAATAGTATTTGCATAAACCCAAGGTTGATGTTTAATTACAATTTTTCCAGGCATAACAAAAAACATTAGAACAGAATCTATAAAGGTATATTGAAACCTAATCATTTATCAAGTCTAAAGGACCTTTCAAATTTCACCACCTAAAATCAGGCATCTTGATTGGACACCTTAATAAATCTAAGTAGGTTTTCAGTAGTGCTGAGCATCCACAAAACCTCTAAAAACCAGGTTGCTTTTTTGTGCATGCTTTAATATACAGTTAGGTGCCAAGTTTTAAATTATTGGGCATGTCACCAGATGCTGCATAATCATTTCTTACAAACTTTGTATCTTCTTTATACTTCAGGAGAAGTTAAAATATAAGATAAAACAAAAACAGTGCAAGGAACTCCCTAACATAGCCACAAAGAACTTTCATGAGAATTGAAACTACTTAAATTTATACTTCTGATCTTTTCTGGCTGCTGCCACAAACTCCTTAGCTACTTCTGTCTTCAAAACTGCAGCAAACTCGGCACATGTCATTTTATAGTTGAAGTACACAAATAGCTCAGCTTTCACCCTGTCCACTTGGAGCCGATTCCTTTCATCAGTCCACAAGTTCTTCATAATGCTGAAAATGTGCTCCACAAATGCATTGCTAGGTGGTATAGCAAATGCATGCTGCACAATTTTAAGTAAGTTTGGGGCCTGGCGTCTCTTGAACAATTCTACCTATACCTCAGAGACATTGATTTGACTGTGGTGCTCTTGTTGCTGCTGACAGTGTCAATTCAGCATCATTTGTCAAACTCTTTAGGGTCAATAGCACATTATTCAATGTACACATTTCTGTAAATAGTTCATCTCTGTCCACTTGAATGTCCAAGTTTGTAATCAAAGCACACAGTTCATCTAGTTCAAGAGGTCTGTCCAGATTGAGTGGTGCACACAACAAATAGAAAGAATTTTCAGTGAAATCAAACCACTTTTCCAGGTACTGTACTGTGTGTGTATAAGTCCACTGGGCATCTCCAACACATTTATTCTGCTCATTAGGCAGTAGTTTCTTCAAGAACTGTGTCACCTCGTGCCAATGGAAGCCTTTCTCTTGTCAATTCTGAATCTCTTTTCTCAGCTTGTCGAATGTAGCATACAGTTCAGTTACCTCAATGTAATCACTTTCAAAAACCTTTATGTGTTGTTAAATTGGCTCATTATGTTGTGCACAAAATAGAGGTACAGCTTGAGAAGTGTAATAGTTTCATCATCAGACATTTTGTTCTCTTGCTCAGAAAGAAAGGCTCATATTGTGCAGCTCACTTTTTCCTCTCCTTTGCTCACAAAGTATGATTTCAGGGCAGGCCAATTCTTCAGTAACCTGTCTACAGCACTGAAAAGGATCAGAAAACATGTAGGCACATGGCATAAGATTTCTGAATATTCTGTCTCCAGGAAGTCAAAGAACTCTTTAAGTTCACTAATATTTTTTGCACTGGATGAGAATTCACTGTAAACCTTGAAGACCAAGAGCTCTACATCATAAGAGAGCATTTTCAAGCCGTGTTTCACTGTATTGTGTACTATGTGAGTGCTGCAATGCCCTGGCACAAGGCTTGGTAAATCCAATATTTGTTTTAGGTGCATGAAAACAGACTTGTGGTTTCCAAAATAGATAGATTTGTTGTCTGTTCTATACCTCACAATTTTATCATGTATCAGACTAGCATTTTTAAGACAACTTCTTAAGTTGTTTGCAATTGCCTCTGATGTTTCTTCTGCAGCCTCGAAAATGTCTATGATACACCTGCAGCTTCCTTTATCTTTATTAAAATAGTAGATGGCAACTGGGAATAATTTTGTGTTCCCTTTATTAGAAGCATCTGTCGCTGTCGAGAATGATGTTGATCCAGTGTCTTGCACAGCCAGTTTCAATTGAACGGAGTGTTAATACATTCTCGATCAAAGCCTCTACTTTTGTCCTTCCACAGTGAATTTTGGAAGCTATCTTAGAATCAAGGAAAATGGAGCAGTACAGCTTATTTCCACAATCTGGAGAACGGAAGCTGTGGTAGTGTTTAACTCCATGATATGTTAAAAGCAATTCAGCTGTGCACATGTTTTGTTCTTCAGAGGTATCAGTCTTTATAAAGAATGTATGGATAGTATTGCACTGTATTTGTGCTCGTACTTTGATTTTGTGACCCTCTGGCTCTGCGTGATGCTTGATAGCTTTTACAGAATCAAACTTAACCATGAATTGAACATGACAAATAGAACAATATCTCAAGTCTTCATTTGCCTTTGTAAGTCAATTCTGATACTCTGGGAGTTGCAACTACTCGACTTTAAAAGAGCACAGCCTTTCACTCTTTCACTTTTCAGATTCCACCATTTCACCTCGCACTAGTCCAACTGCAGCATAGTTTAGCTGCCAGATAAAACTGTGGATGCCGCAACACTAACTACATAGCTGACCATTGATGCCTGCTGGCTAGGCACTTAACTCTTTAAAGGCCAGTTGCTCCTCACTGCTTGTAGTTGCGCACTAAAAAAGTTATTCAAAGATTCAATCAAATATATTGTTTTGACAGATATATTACACTAATTTCAGGTTTTATTTGTTACTGGATGCTAGAAGAAGATAGAAAATTGGTGTCCGGACTTTTGGTGTCTGGTCAATACTTCTGATTGGAGACTGCACAGGTCTCCTTAAAACTGGACTTTTATATTATATTATATTATATTATATTATATTATATTTTATATTATCCTCTATAATTTGTCATAAGCAATTTTTCTTTTTTCATGGAGCTAAACTTAACATAGATGTTTTGACCAGCTTGTCTGAAAGGATATCTCTGTGTATTTGCATACATTCAATTAGCACCGCCCTGGGAACAGCACTAACTGATGCAGCTAGCACATCAAACATAAAACGACATGCTTACAGTTTCACCATTTTTCATGTTGGGTAGAGTATTATTAAGCCATGACAAAAGGATGTGAAAACTATAAGATAACAATATAATTTACATTTGATACCAGCTGCTCTCAAGATTAACAAAACGAGGCACTAACATGTTGATATATTAAGTCAACTTTATCAAGATAATATATTCTACATTTTGTTTTATCCTTTAAGACCATAAAAAACCCCACCCAGAAGAGAGCATGCAGAGAATTTAGTTCATAATCCAACACCACATTCCCATCACAGAAAATGTTTATATTTAGATATTACTTACCAGTCATTCCTTAGAATACACAGTTCTGTATTGTTAAGTGATGGATAGAGAAGCTGTAATTGTCAGATGTTTTTCAGGATCATCTTCATTTTTCTGTACTACATTGACTCTTAATACACGGTATCTGTTGCTCAGACCTTTGCTGAGTGTTGTGTCAGAGAAGTTGAGCCAAGGGCAATTGGGGCACAGCAGAGTGGTGGTGGGGTCGGTCCTTGGAGCCAGGGGACAGGGCGGGGGCAATCAGGGCACATTTGGGCAGAGGGAGGGGGACTGGTCCCTGGAGTGAGGGGGTGGGGGGTGGCAATTGGGGCACAGCGGGGTGGAGGGGAGTGGCCAGTCTCCAAAGCGAGGGACTAGGGCAGGGAAACCAGGGCACAGCAAGGCAGGGGGGCCAGACAGTATCCCCCTCCCCCCCCCCATCCAGGGGGTGGTGGTTCCTACCTCTCTGCCAGAGAGGCTGGAGCTGAGTCTGGGAGCCAGCAAGCCAGTTCTCTGTCAGGTGTCATATGCTGAACAGAACAGCTCCTCCAGGCTCCAGCAGCTGCTGCTGCTCTTCCCACCCTCTCAGCAGGGAGGCTTATTGCAGTTATTTCTGTAACTGGACTTTTAGTGTCCGGTCAACAGTGCTGATTAGACACTGCTATGATCCCTTTTAGACTGGATCTTCCAGTCAAAAACCGGACATCTGGCAACACTAGGAAGGGCCAAATCATAGGCCCCCATCCTTCTGCTTTACTGCTGCTGTCTCCTTGCCCTGCTGAGGGGGCACCGACCACCCGCAGCTGCACCGCCCTCTGCACCAGCACCACAGCCCTAATCCTGGCCCAATGTGTAGGGGAAGCCTTGGTGGTTTGGAGAACAAGCCCAACAGCTCTCCTGTTCTATGGGGCTGGGCCTGGCACCCTGCTCTTAGCATTGCAACCCATTGTGTAGGGTCGCAGCACTACTCAGGTTTGGCTTGGACACCCCTCCTTCATGACAGAAAAATGGCTGGGCCAAACCTGAGTAAGTTGCAATGCGTAGAGCAGGGGGCCTGGCCTAGCCCTGTGAGACAGGAGCCACCACTGTGGTCTGAGTGCGAGGCAGGCTTGCTTTCCAACCCCTCACTCTCCTCAGGTTCTCCTTTCTGCATCAAGCCCATGGCCCATCTACAATCTTCCTGTAACCCACCATTTAGGAAACATTGATACAAGTTGTTGTAGCTCCTGTTGCCAGGTATGCATTTAGCCATGTTTGCATATAAACACTTGATTGGTATGTTGTGCATTTCAGTTGCATAAGCCTAAAAGGTTGGGGAGGAGGAGAGGAGTATGTGCAATTTTGCATGCATTAATATTTAAAATCTGTCTCTACATTGGTTTTTAATTTCTTTACCTACTGTATGTTACAAATAAAACCCAGGATTATTAAAACTAAGGGTTAACATCAGTTATATTTATTTTTCAGCACTTCTGTTTCACTTTCACAATGAAATTAGAGTAATCAGTTTGACTTCTGTTTTCAGTCAATTTGTAGACTATATCATTTTTCAGATCTCAAGCACTAGCACAATGATTCAATGTGTGAGTTGCAAACACAGCAGAGGACTATTTCTTGTAAAGGAAACTATTGCCAGTGGTTATTCGTTTCACAAAAACGTTTCTATTGACCTTAAGTTTCCCAAAAACTATATTTTTACAAAATCTTAATTTTGAGACGAATTTAAATTGCCAGTTTTTTCTTGTAAATGTCTAACATGGGGTGTTTTTCCCTCTAAATTTTCTGCAGGATATGCTGAACCTTCCCATTTTAAGAAACTAGTTTATATTACGCATTTTGTCTCAGCTGATGGTCAGCTGGTAGATAGTTGTTTGTCATGTAAAGCAAAGGGAGGCAGCATGGGAAGTAGGGGCTTTAAGCAGGATTTTCTAAATCCTTATCCCAGTTATGATTTCTAGAGGGGTAGCCATGTTAGTCTGTTTTTAGCAAGACAGCGAGAGTCCTGTGACGCCTTAAAGACTAAAAAATGTATTTGGTCATAAACTTTCTTGGGTAGAAACCCACTTCGTCGGATACAGTTATTCCAGTTATATCATTTATTACCACTATCGCCTTGAGAAAATCACTTAGGCTGTCATTTTTAGAAGTATTGACTAATTTTGGTTGCCCAGTTTGAGACTCCTACGTGGTCAAGTTGAGCACCCACTAGCCAAGGCATCCATAGTTAGTGAACGCTTGAAAGCATCATCCTCAATCTCTCTGCCTTGTGTTCCCTGTTTGTAAAATGAGGACAATCAAATGTAGCTGGCTCACAAAGTATTTGAAGGTTAATTAGCTTGCAAAGCTCCGTTAGCTACAGAATCTAGTCTTTTTGGGATTTTTGGAGCAGGAGGTCTTGAGTTCCATTCCTCCTGCTGTCTCTTTGCGGATTGGTTGGTGTTGGTGAGCCATATACTCAAATTCTCAGTGCTGTTTGTCTCTGCTGAGGTCACAGTTTCAGCCAGGACTTAAATATTATGTGACAGACAAAGTGAAAAGTAACTTGAATAGCACTAGGCAAAGATGGGCACAGCACAAACACTATCTTGTAGGCAGGTTGTTTGAATTTTTAACTTCACTTCATATGACTGATGTTTACTGTCAAAGCAACTCCTGTCATGTACTATGTCTCTTTGGGGGGAAAAGGAATTGTCTGTGTAAGGTGAAAAATGTATCTGCATTACTTGACCTTATCAAACACATTATGTAGAAATGTGTTTTCTTCTCTCTCCATCTATAATAACCTAAATAGTAGCAGTTTAGCCAGGGATCTTAGTCTGCTTTATATGTAAATATCCATTGTGGTTGCAGGAAAAGAAGAAATGACAGTGTCCTGAAGATCTTCCACTGGGCCTCTCTATGTGGTGTAAACAAATTCAATCTATTATGTCTTCAATCTTTCAATTCAGTCTATTATGTTTATGGAGCAAAGAGATCACAATTTGACCCAGGCCTAGTTTCTTATCTATTCTGTGAGAGTTTAGCATACTTTGCTCCTTCATAGAGCATCAAGACAATAATGGCCGCCATGAAACAGTTAACATATTCCATTCAGGTTGTTATCAGTAGCATACCAACGGGGAGTGGAGGGGGGTCGAAGGGAGACACACCCCCGGGCGCCGGCCTGGGAGGCCGCCGGCCGGGCCCTCCTCAGAGAAGCCTCCCCCTGCTGTTGCAGGTGGCCAGGGGCCGCCAGGCTTTAACATCCCCAGCGGCCACGCCGACCCCCAACTCAGGCCTGCCGGTGGCAGAGAGCTCCTGCTGCACATGGAACAAGCATCCTCCCAGCCTCTCCGCCCCCACTCTGGGCACAACTACACCAGGGGAGGCACGGGGACCCCAGTTGTGCGGGGGCCAGGCAGCCAACCTAATGGTGGGGCTCTGGGGCAAAACCCATCACACTTCCCACCCTCCCACCACCGGGCGGTCTGGGGGCATCTGCCCCTGTCACACCTGCTCCCCCCCGCACCCGCTGCCTCACAGCAGGGGGGAAACTGGGGGAAAGCGGGAAATGGGCCCGCAGATCCCTCCACGGGGTGCTGTAATGTAATTATCACTGTCGTTTTAATGACATTTAGTCAGTTAGCTCCTCCAGCTATGGAAGTATCTAAGCAGCAATAATGGGAGAAACATTGGGCTTATAGTAATGGTAACTCTCTTTAAAACGTTCCTTTTGGGGTCTGACATTTTTTATGCTTGGCCTCAACCCAAAGCTGAATTTATTTGGAAATTTTCAAGAAAATTGTTTGAACCTGTTTTGGATTATGGGAGCATAATAAAAAAGAATATGCCCCTTTTCAAAAAATAGAACACTTTCTTTTACACTCTGATGTTCAAAATGAAAAGCTTCATACTTGCCATAGACTTACTCCTCAAGGAGACAAATGCCTTTTTCATGCTTGAAAAAATTTGGTTCGCAAATTTAAAGGGCTAGCAAAGGATTCCAACATGCAACACATATCAGAAGTGATATATTAACACATTATTCTTCTTAGCTCTGTCTGATGTTCCAAATGAGTCATTGTGGTGAAAGCACTGGAATTATTTTGTAAGCAGTTCTTTGGAGGGAATGATAAATCACCACAGAGACTGGTTTGCCTTTTCTCATTTCAATTTTTTGTAACATCCACATAGATTTCAGCATCCATTCTATTTTTGATTTGGGGGAAAAACCAGAAGGGAATTTTGTTCTCTCTCATTTATGCACCCATTCCTATCTCATAATTTCTTACACAGTTATTTTGGATATGGGAACATCTGAGTTAATAATAGAGAGAGAAGGTGGGTGAGGTAATATATGTTATTGGACCAACTTCTGCTGGTGAAAAAGACCAAGCTTTTGAACTTAGCAGAGCTCTTTGGGTCTGGGAAGGTTACTTAGGCCTGGTCTACACTACACAGTTTTGTCAACAAAAGTCAGCTTTTGTTGACAAAACAATGGTGTTGGTGTACACACTACAATGCTTCCCCCGCTGACAAAACACCCCTACTTTGCCGACAAAATAAAACCACCTTGACGAGAGACGTAGAGCTTTTTGCTGCAAAATTAAAGCAACAAAGCATCAATGTAGATGCTGCATACATTACATCACCGCAATTGGCCTCCAGGAGGTATCTCACAATGCCCACTGTGACCGCTCTGCTCACTGTTTTGAACTCCACTGTCCTGCATCCAGCTACACAGGTATTTGACCCTCCCAGGAAGTTTTGAAATTGCTCAGCATGGAGAACTCACACAGCTACTGCCCAACTGAGCATGCCAGCTCCGAGCAGCAAATACATTCCTGCCAGAATTACAGGGGAGGGGGTGGATCTCCTGGGTCTGTGGGGAGAGGATGCTGTGGGAGAACTTGGAGGGAATCACAGAATCATAACATTAACGTGGAATTCTGCTCTTCCTGGCACTAGCATCACAGCAGCAGTCAGGCAGAGCAGGCTGCTGCTGCTGCTGGGGTGGGGAAAGAGACTCCTGATGTGCTGTGGAGAGCTAGGGAAAGAGGAGGGGGCTGATGTTGCAATGTCCTCCTCCCCCAGACAATGTACTGGTCTCCACTGAGCTGGGATGGGGGACACCAATTGTCTGTGCACCAGCTTCTACCTCAGGCTTGGTTGCTTCCGGCAGCTATCAGAACTTAGAGATAGCATTCCAACATGCTCCGTCGTCCCCAATACACACTCTCTCTGTCTCTATCTCTCTCACATGCACACACAAACTCCCTGTCTCACACACTTCCCCCCCACTGACACACACACTTCTGTGGGCTTCTTGTGTTAGTGTTCAGCAATGTCAGTCTGGCTGACAGTGCAGTTGAAAAGCGGTTGTCAATCTAGTGGGATGCCCATGGAATGATTGGATTCAGAAACCTTCATCATGTGATGCTATGCCTGCCCCATGAGGCAATGTAAACCCTTCCCAAAGCACCCTGCGTGCAGTTGCACAGTGAGATAGCTACCCACAGTGCACTTCTCCCTGTGTTGATGCAATAGCTGGTAGTGTGAATGCACTCCACTGACAAAAGGAGCATAGCATGGACATGCAACTGCAGTTTAATTACAGCAGTGGCTGTACATCGATGTAACTTGTGTTGACAAAATTCTGTGGTGTAGACAGGCCTTAGAGCAGGGGTGGGCAAAATACGGCCCACAGGCCGGATCCATCCCATCTAACTTTTCTGTCCAGCCCGCTGGCCTGCCATGTAGGAGCGCTATTCTGTAGCATCAGGTAGCTTTTGGCCAGTCGCTATCCAAACTTCCTGCTTCCAGTCATGTGGCTGGAAGCAGGAAATTCGGATAGCGATCAGCTGAGAATCACTAAGCTGCCTGGCGCCCACTTACCAAGGTAGCTGGAGTGTCAGGCAACTTAGTTTCTCGGTCGGTTGCTAACCGAACATACTGCTTCCAGTCATTTGACCGGAAGCCGGAAGTTTGGGTAGTGACTGGCCAAAAGCTGCCTGACACTCCCCAGCGTCATGTGGCCCCTCTGCCAAAATTATTGCTCGCCTCTGTCTTAGAGTGTCACAGCTAAATATAAGGCGGAACAAATTGTTTAGCATAAGGAGTTGCCTTGTTGTAAGAGACCATTCAAGGTGAAGTGGGCAGTTAACTCATCTGTAGTTGTAGGACAAAGGAGGGTTAGTGGGTTACAGATTGTTGTAATGAGCCATGAATCCAGCATCTTTATTGAATCCATTACCTTTAGTGTCTAACAAAATAATGAATTTAAGCTCCCAGGATCATTTTTGAAGGTGTTGTGCCAATTTCCTTTGAGGATGAGGTCTGTTCTAGGATTGCAGAGGTGTTAACTACCCACTTCATCTTGAATGGTCTCTTACACCATGTCAGCTCCTTATGCTAAACAATCTGTTCTACCTTGTATTTAGCTGTGACACTGATTACCTTTCCCAAACCTGAAGAAAAGTTCTGTGTAAGCTTGAAAGCTTTTCTCTTTCATCAACAGAAGTTGGTCTATCTTGTCTTGTCTCTCTAATATCCTGGGACAAATAGAGGGGTTCTCAAACTTTTTTTTCTGGGAACCCCTTTGAAAATATTTCAGGTTGTGATGACCACTCCCAAAAAAGTGATGATCCCCCCCCCCCCCCCCATGCCATGCCCCACACCTCCATGCCATAGAACCATTACTTCTACACTGCACTGCACTGCTGCTGGGGGCGGCATTGCCTTCAGAGCACCTGGCCAGTAGCCACTGCTCTCTGGCCACCCAACTCTGAAGGGCTCTGGCTGTCAGCCATGCACGGGGCTGACAGCTGCAGTCCAGCCTGCACGAGGCCTGACAGCTCACAATCCCCTCATAATAACCTCGCAATCCCTTGAGGGGTCCCGACCCCCAGTTTGAGAACGCATGGGCTACAACAACACTTCAAACAAGGATTAATAGTAACAATTGTGAATATTGCTGTCCTTTTTTTGCATACTTTGAAGCTTATTAAAAACATGGTGGTTGGTATTAAAATAGTGCTACATAATGATTGAGTACACTGACAGCTGCAGTTTTGCCAAAGGTTAGCTTTTAAGTTTAGGAAGCCTCAGCTTGCAGCAGTTTTCATTTTCAACCAGGCATCAGCTGAACCTCCAGTTTGGGTCTCACTGTATGTTTTTAATTTAATTTAGGGATTTTTTAATTCAATATAATATAATTTAGGCAATAAAATCTCTAATATATTAAACATACATTTAATTTTGTTCCTTTGCAAACACTTCAATGTGGGGAATCCAATCAAAATTGATTTAAATTAGTTGGCACATGACACCATTTTGAAAAGTGTCCCTCCCCCACCAGCATGGTCTGGCATGCACCATGCGTGTGAGGTCATACCACATGGAGTATGCCATTTTGAAGAGTGTCCTGTCCCTATTGGTATGACCTTGCACGCACCATGCATGTGAGGTCACGCTGGCGGGTGTGAGGAAATGCACTCTTCAGAATGGCATCCCTTGCATCTGGTTTTGTCTCAGTGCTAGACAGGCAACAAACCTGAGAAAAGCAGGACTGTCCAGCTTAAAACCAGATGAATGACCTGCCTACTTATGTAGAATAATGTAAAATTTTGATTCAGCTGCCTGCAGGGCCCCTGTAATAATTCTCTGAACCTTCTTAGTGCTCTTACAGAACTCAAAGATTAAATACCCTTCCACAAAGCACTCTGTGTGTGTGTGTGTGTGTGTGTGTGTGTGTGTGTGTGTGTGGCGCCATCAGTAAGATTTTTTAACAAAGCAAGATGAATACTTCAGAAACATATTTCTGAATTTTCACTGGAATAAAAATAGTGAATTCTCTACTTGCACCCTCGTTTTTATAGCTTTTTGGAAATGTTCTCATTCCAAGTAGAGTTGGGCAAAGACTGGGGAATGTAGATACAATTGAATCACTTGGAAAATTTTGTTTCTTCCTTCTTCCGGCCTTCCTGTTCACTGTAAGTAAATCAAACTGTGAGATGATATTGGAATGTATAGTAAATTCTCATGTTCTCCAACCTGTAAAATAATCACATTATTCCTGACTTACTTTATAGCTGCTATGAAATTTTGTATATCTTATACTTACAAAGTATTTGGATATCTTACACAGAAGACAAAGGATGGCTTGTACATAAGATACTGTACTGAAAAACTGGAAGCTTTATTATCTTTTCAAACAATAAGAGAAGCAGCAATCTAAAGATCAATAAAAGCCTTTTAAAGGCTGAAAGCTTGAAACAACTGGTCTGGACTTAAAGCTCTGGTAACTATTTATGTGAAACCAAAATGAAGTAAACTTCATTTTCATTGACGAAAAACATTGTGTTCCACACAACATCTAACATTTAGCAGCCTACTGAACTGAGAACATTGTTTGGGTCCGTGCATAACTGCTATCATGACAGACAGTCCTATATGAGTCTGGGCAAAGCTTTCAGTGAGCAGAGCTCCAGTCCTACAATTGAAAGTATGTAGGCAGACTGCTATGCCCAAGCAGAGCCCCAGTGAAGTTAATGGGACTCTGTGGACCTGCAGTAGTACTCCTGCACTCTATTAATTGTAGCATTGGAGGTTATCCTTGAATCATCCATTTTTGGGCCCCTCGGATTATGGAAATACTTAACTGGGATCTTCCTAGTCCTTCTCACCTGCCACCAAGTGACCATTTTACTGCTGAACCATGATCTTTGAATTGTTCCTCATAGCAGGTAGCGGTTCTCACCCATCTTCATTTTATCCTCAACATTCGGATCCAGACTCCAAATCCCTCTGTACTCAATAGTGCTTGGATCTGAGGTTTTATTTCAGTCTAATATAGAGATAGAGACAAGTTGTGAAACCTGAATCCTGATTTGCGTTCCATATCTTCATCCCCTACCCAAATTTCAGAGCCGTTTACATCTGGGGTCTTGCTTAAGATTCTTCTCTTCAGTGATTCCTGATATGTGCCAGGTTTCATTTTGAAATACTGAGTGCTGGTAATTGTCATCTTTTTAAATGTTTACATTTTGGCTAAGGTGCTAAGTAATGACAGAATAAAGTTAAGTGGAATAGTAACTAGCACTGTGGTACTTTTGTTGTTTGCTTAGATGACTTATCCCAATCTTCAGAAATAGCAATCTTGCCATTTTGCAATTTTGCTTAATTAAATTACATTCATTGCACATTTATCCCTTTATAAAATATTGTGTGTGTTTCCAAACCCCCATGGAGAAAAAGTTGGCATTAGCCCTCCATTTTTATAAAATCGTACTCACGATAACATAAGTCTTGGCACTTCTAACCAAGTGCGAGCCCCAAGTGTTCAAAAATCATAAGATTGATTTAAAAATCATGAGTTGTCTTTTTTTAAAAAAAGCATTGGGTTCTGTTTATTTGCTTCTCAATTGAGCCTTTAGGGTTCAAGTTTTCAGCCTTTTTTCTTCATCCATGGGGGCGAGAAACTTAAAAAAAAAAAAAAAAAAAAAAGTTGTGATTCTGGTGTAATCATGTGACTCCAAAAGCTGACACTTTTAAGAAAAACATCAAATATTGTGAGAATGGCAATGTTACTGTGAGTTGGCAATACTAAATAAAAGGGGTGAGATGCTCCTTACTTTCCTGCACCAGCCAGCCACATCATGGATAGCAGTGCGAGAGCAGATTCTGCAAAGCCTCTCCACCCCTTCCCGCATGGGTGGGTAGGAATGCATGGGGAATGGCAGAGCCTTGGCTCTAATACCCAATGCACTGGGCAGCACAACTATGCTAGGGAATATAGCTGTGCCAGATATAGGCCTGGGGACACCTCCCATTCCTTTCCCCTTCTCTCCAGAGAAGGTAGGGAATTGAGATACAGATGGTGACTCTGATTCACAATCTGCTTCATGGTTTGCTCCTGCATTGTGATGCATTACTATGCTGCCCCATATATCAAGCTTGTGGCCAAATCCCAGTTTAGTCCACTGAAGCAATAGAATTGTGTTCCTTGACTGCATTCCAGTTACTTTGTGAGGCTCCTCTGAGCAAAGGTGGCTTGCCATCATCTTTGCACACCACCTCCTGCACACCACCTTTCTCATAGCTAAGAACTGCACTCACTGTATTTAGCTGGATAGTATAAGGTATGTGATATCCGTAGTTATATGTGTCTTTCCTTTCTTTCCTGGGATTCTGTTCATGATGCCCAGTAGTTAAATACATTATTATCATGAATAGCCCTGAGTAGTTTTTGAAACAAAAATTTTTTGTTTAGGGAATCTTCTGATCTTTGAATCCATCTTGTATGTAGCAATGATGAGTAGAAGAGCATATCAAGCTTTGGATGCAGTTTTCTGACAATTGTCACTGACTCAGTTACAGACTGTGGTTTATTGAAAATCACAAAAACAAACTGTGGAACTAGGGTGACCATACGTGCTGTTTTGGATGGGATAGTCCCTTTTTAAGCCCTGTCCAGGTCATCTCAATTTTTTCGTGTGTGCAAAACTCGGAATATGTCCCATTTGCTATAGCAAAACAAACGCCCAATTTTGCCCCCCCAAAAATGGGGTGTCACCCCTAGTAGGGCACAGAGGAACATGCGGGGGGGAGGCAAGCAGCTTGGGCTGTCCTAGCATGAGCAGGTGGCAGGGAAGGCTGGGGCTGGTGCCGCGCAGCTCAGGCGACAGGAAAGGTTGGGGCTGGGACTGGCCTCGGGAGGCAGGGAGGGCTGGGGTTGGGGCTGGGGACAGTCCCTCACGGCTCAGGTGGCAGGGAGGGTGAGGGCTGGAGCCAGCCCCTGGTTGTGTGGGGGCTAGGGCTGGCCCCACATGCAGGGAGAGAAAGCGGGCTCAGGCAGGCCCTATGCAGTGTCCCGTTTTCCCTGTGGGAAAATACAGTATGATATGATAAATTGGTGAGATCCTAATATACTGAAATGACAGGCAAAGCAAACTGTGTAAAGACTACACTGTATCACAGCTAGGTCAAAAGAGGTTTGGGGTTTTTTTTTAATGTGGCTAAAATAAATTCAAAGCATTGGGCTGGTTAGTTATTTTGGGCCTGATCCTGATCCCATCAGAATCAGTGGCAGTTTTGCCTTCAACGTCCATCAGGACCAGATTTGGGCTCTTTTTAAACTACAGCATATATAAACTGTAAGTGCTATCGCAATAATTGCTATGTAGTAAGCTGAAATGAAAGAACATTAAAAAAAAAAACATAAAATTTAGGAAGCTGTTGTTACTCATGAATTTTCTGCTTTCATGGTTTCATAGACAATTTGATTGTACAATTCCAAGGTTCAAAATAACAAATCAAACAAATCAAAACCATGTTTATATGCAAACATTATTACTTGTTCATAAAATATGAATCTCTTCCTATGAACCAAATTTGGACAGGTTCACTGAAGCATTCATTCAGCCTTTCTGAATGGTTCAAAACCTCTTTTTAAAGTGATCCTGCCATAGGCCACGGTGACAGGTCTTTCCCTTTATATATGTTTAAAGGAAACCTTTCATTCATTACATTAGGGTTTTTAATGAAACTTTCTAAATATTTGTGAAAACTTTGTAATAGAATACTAGCATCAGACGTCGCTGTACCAGTAATTTCTTTAATAGTAAAAGTTCCCAAAGTTTTTTGTAAACTTTAGATACACAAGAATTGATTCAACATGAATGCTGTCCCACCACCTCTGGCAAAACACTGCAGATGTTTTAACAAAATAAACAACACTGCACAGCTATTGATCCAATGGAAACTATGCTCCTAAGTCACTTAGGACTTCTCTAGACACACAGTTAGTGTGCGGCAAGCTGGAGTGTAAATCTACAGCAGACTAATGTGTTGTGCACTAACTGTCCATGTGGACCCTGCTAGCACACATTAAAAATTCCTTACTGCTTATGGACCCGTTCCGTTTAAAGTGGAATAAAGCAAAGTGTACTTAGGAACTTTCAGTACATATTAGAGTCCACATAGACAGTTAGCGTGCAGTACACCAGTGCGCTGTAGATTTACACCCTAGCTTGCTGCACACTACCTGTTTGCCTAGACAAGTCTCTGGATGCTTTTTTTGAAAATCCTGACCTCAGGCACCTAAATATGAACTTAGGCGTCCAAAGTTAGGCTCCTACTTCTGAAAATGTTTGCCTGTATATTTTTGGTGTTCAGGTTTCCATCACAGAATGAAGTATTCTATGTGGGGACTCACTAGAGCTCATTTGAAAGAGATTGTTTTTCATGACAAATTGGAGCCAGTTACCTCACTACACTACATTACCATTTACTCCTGATGTGTAATTATACCACTATTAAGTCACCATTAAGATTAGTATATCAGGCCAAATGTAAGTGGTTACGGTTGTGTGAGTTACGCACTGTATCTGGTATACATGTCTGGAAGGTGTAATTTGTAATGCTATTATAATTCAGTGGTAGTGTTAAACATGGCTTAAATCCCATGTCACTGGTGGTATGGAAGGGCAGTGTAGGCTGGAAATGGGTTGTAATAGACCTATTTTGGTATTTGTCCCACATTCACCACCGTGGTATCTATGTAAATAGCAGCAGGGTTAATGTAACTAGAGGTGTGGTTTTGGGTGGAAACTGTAAACTTATGGCGTAATGAAGCCATGTCTGTGGTGACTAGCAGAGGTGTCAAAGTTGAATGCTCCCCCCCCCCCTTTTAAAGTGTTTTAATGTTCACAAGCAAGAATTAACAAGTCCTGACTCATTCCATCTTTTCGTACTATTGTACAACACTCACCTTCCCATCCCCATCTACCAGAGTTGAGAAGAGAATGTGTGAGGGGGAAAGGGAGGGGCTGTATGTGTTGGACATCTCTGGAAATGTCACAAGAAACCAAACCCCAAGTTCTCTTTTATAAAGTTGCTGCATGGTTGTCTCTCTTTTAACACAGCATTAAACGTAATTTGGCATGGAGTGTTTAGAAGCCTCTGCATCACCTGAAAAATCTCTATCAATCAACTATTACTCCTGATGATTGCTGAACAACTAGAACAGCCCACCCTTAAATCTGTCTGCCACAAATTTGTTGCAGATCCTGCCAGATGACTTGATTTTTCTGAATTGTCATCCTCTGCTTGAAGGCTGCACTGTGCATGTTACTATCCAGGGAGCAAAAACCAATAGTTCCGTGTCTGCAAATCTACACAGAATTGCTTGCAACATAGCTACATACCCCTTTTCTTCGACTAGATAGGGAGAATAGCTAACTCTGCAAGAACATCTAATCAAACTGAAGTGCCCTGTTTTTCCATTCATTGTGGAGAGAGCTCATAAATAAGTACCAAGGCTGTTTGATTACTCCTTTGGTACCTCTCGTTCTTTGGTTGCCTACCTTTCTGTGACATCAGTACAATAAGGAGTAGTCCCTGAAGGAAGGTATGATGAGGGGGTGACATATGCAAATTTAGCATTACCTATCACTGTCCTGTTGTGGTGCAGACAGGAACAGGGAACACACAGAAGCACGAAAAAAAAATCCCTAAAAATAGTGTAAAGGAAACTAATTCTATAATTTTGATTAAAGTGAAATGAAACAATAAAATGATTTTTAAGAGGTATGCTGCAGTCATGAGAATGGAGGGCTTTGGAAACGTAATCACAACAGCAAAAGAGCTTTAGTAAGATGTACTGCTGTGGATAGTAATGCAGAGGTACACTATATTTCAAATGTATCAGAGTGAATATCCTTTAGGGATGCAGTGAATCTTAGACAAATTAAGCTGCTCCTTTTTATAGACAATAAATAACAAAACTTCCACTTCAGCATGTTTAGGTAACCCAGGGGAAGGTATGTTCATTGTTCTTCTGCTGCAGTGAATCAACACTTTGAAAGTTCACAACTGTGGTCACTTAGGGTGTCATTCAGGGTGTCTGCAAGAATAGCTCTCAGAGTTGGATTTTTCTCTGGGTGCATTCCAAAAAAGAGGAATGGTTTAAATTATTCACCATTTCTCTCTGAGCAATTCACACTGGAGCCTGATAAGGATTAAACAGGCATATGGTATAAATGAAGCTGGTAGGGTCAGGTGTTAAAAGTTTGAAAAAAAAAATTTATTTGCAGACTTAAAATTCTAATCATCCAAAGAAATTTTTAAAAATTGGAGATTGTGAGCTTTCCAATTGTCAGGAAGTTACTTTTTTCAAAGTATTGTTCTTTGTGATTTTACTACAGCACTTGGACTGATTTTATGTATTAATATTTCTTGGGCATATATGGCTGAGATTTTTAAAAGTGGTTACTGATTTTGGGTACCTCAGTTTTGGGTGCTCAACTTGAGACACTTCTAAAAGTCCTGACTTCCAGAATGTACCAAGTGCCCACCCTCCGAAAAATCAGGCACCTTTAAGGTCTCTCAAATTGGGTACCTAAATATCAAGGCACCAAAAATCACAAGTTACTTTTGAAGATTTTAATCCGATATCTCTATATTACAATAGTAGCTTGTTTTGCTTCAGTTGTTACCTTGTAAAATACGAAGAGGTAGCTATGCACAGTGTGTTGGGGGGGAGAACTTTATTTCTGATCTACACATCTGTCAGGGTTCCTATGCTGAGCTCATCATCGTGATGTTGCACGGCTCAAGAACAATGATATGACACAATTATGTATGTGTGACACCTTAACTGATTTTCCTCTTCTGTGCTAAATTTGTGAGGAAAACTATTAACAAAACCATCACATATTCCTGTGCTAATTGTATGTGTATTTTATTTTACACTGACACTTGAGAGAGTAAAATTCTGCTCTGTCTTTTGTCAATATACCTGATGCGGAGGGAGAGAGGACACAGGAAACCATTTTGCCATTTCTCCCCAACATGCTTCCACAAAAACCCTAGCAGAATTAGTGTTCTCTTGAGTCATGGTCAAGGCACTCAGCTCACGTACTCAGCAGCCGTCCCCACCCCAAGGATAAAAGGTCATCTAACTGAAGTTTATAGAATCATAGAATATTAGGGTTGGAAGGGACCTCAGGAGGTCATCTAGTCCAAACTCCTTTTCAAATATGACTAAGCCAAATAAATCACCCTAGCCAGGACTTTATCAAGCCGGGCCTTAAAAATCTCTAAGAATGGAGATTCCACCACTTCCCTAGGTAACCCATTCCAGTGCTTCACCACCCTTCTATTGAAAAAGTTTTTCCTAACATGCAACCTAGACCTCTCCCACTGCAACTTGAGACAATTGCTCCTTGTTCTGTCATCAGCCACCACTGAGAACAGCCTAGCTTCATCCTCCTTGGAACCCCCCTTCAGGTAGTTGAAGGCCACTATCAAATCCCCCCTCATTTTTCTCTTCTGCAGATTAAACAAGCTTAGTTCCCTCAGCCTCTCCTCATAAGTCCTGTGCTCCAGCCCCCTAATCATTTTTGTTGCCTCCCGCTGCACTCTCTCCAATTTGTCCACATCCTTCTTGTAGTGGGGGGCCCAAAATTGGACACAGTACACCAAATTTGGCCTCACCGATGCCAAATAGAGGGGAATAATCACTTCCCTCAATCTGCTGGCAATGCTCCTACTAATGCACCTCAATATGCCATTATATTTGTGGCCCTGTTCATCTGTGCATTTGCTGCCTTAAGCAGTGTGAATGGAGAGATACTTTCTGCTTCTTTATGAAACAGGAGGATTAATTGCATCTTGACTGTCCTGGAAGCATTCTTCACTGTGTTGGTAGGATAATTTGGAGAACTTCTGCTCTGTCACTACTGCTTCAAACTCTACTCCACCCCATCATGCCATGCAGTGAGGTTAAGATATGTTCCTTAGGGAACAAAGTCTTAAGCAAAGTGCCAAAATTCCAGTACAAAAGGCTGTATAGTAGTCAGAAATGCAATCTAGTGCATTGGGCACAATTCCATATAGGTGGGAGTTTCTGTTTAAGGGAAGATCAATTAAAATTTGCAGTTTGCAATCGCTTATGATACCAGTAAATAAATTCATTTCTGTGCCCTATTGCATTGTTTTCTATTACACACCAAATAGACTGCAATTCAATCTAGGGCAACCTGACACAACAGGAAGATGTCCTGTCCATAAATGAAAAGTCAGTGTATTCACAAGGGGAGGAAAAATATTCCCATTGATTAGTTTTTAGAGTTTAGAATAATTACATGATTTGTTAATAAATAATTACTCATGTAATGACCAAGAGACATCCTCATATAGTGCCTCATATACTTTGACTGGTGAAAAATCAAGATCTATAAGAAATGCTGACTGTTCAACAAATGTTTTGCTGAGTTACTATTTACTTACAATAGGGACTCATATCAAGTGTGGAATGAAAAATATTTGAACAACAGAAGCTTAGTTCACCAATTAATGTTATTGTTTTTCTCAACTAGCACATCAAGCACAGTTGGCAAATTTCAGTCACTTCTCTTGAAAATAAACTCAACCTAGAGAAGCACTGCAAACTAACAATATTAATTGCATTTTATTGAGACATTGACTTGTCTGCATTGCAGTTCAGCAAATAATATTGTTTACAAGTCTGATCTGAGTTCAGTCTCAGATTTGCCACATCACATAGTTTAACAGCTTTAGAGATTGTAGTAGAATTCAGTTGTTACAAATGGAGAGTTATATCTTTAAGGAACTTTCACATTGGGACGCACTTTGAAAAGAGCATTTAACCAACAGTTTATTCTTCCCATTTCCATTGCTTATATTATTGTTGGTTATTTGAAAAACCAGCTTTCTCCTCTACAAACCAGGTACTCATTCTGCTTGATCCTACAGTGAAATGATACGACTATGTTTGGCATGTCTATCTAGCGAAGTCAGCACAAACGAAAATTTTATATAGACAATGAACTGTTTATGCTGCCTATATACTAAGTATAATATTTATATTCCAATTGATGTATTTTATAATTATATGGTAAAAATGAGAAAGGAAGCAATTTTTCAATAATAGTGTGCTGTTACACTTTTGTATTTTTATGTCTGATTTTGTAAGTAAGTAGTTTTTAAGTGAGGTGAAACTTGGGGGTATGCAAGACAAATCAGACTCTTGAAAGGGGTACACTAGTCTGGAAAGGTTGAGAGCCACTACACTAGAAGAAAAAAAAAGAGCATATGTTGGAGAAACCTTGGTTTAAATACTAATATCTCTGATCTCTGTTAATTAGCAAAAATGGCAAAGAAAAATACGAAAAACATGGAAAAGTACCGAGTTCCATTCTGCAATCATACAACCTTATATTGTGGTCTTGTCAGATATTGTATGTAGTGTTGGCTTTGTCTAGTACTTGGATGAGAAAACTTGACAGAAAAGTAAAATATTACAATAAGTGGTGATTGAAATTTTTCAGGTGACATTCTTTCATCTTAGTTAATATTACACCAGTGCCTAGCTGTGGTACACTATGTTTCTGGAGATGTCATTTTATCCTCTGCTTGCCGCAGCCTCGTTTTAGAGAGGAAACATGGTGTGATTATGTTGCTAGACTTGGACACAGAAGGTGTGGGTTCAATTCTCAGCTCTGTTACAGACTTCCTGATTCAGTTCCCACCCGCAAAATGGGGATAACAATACTTTCTTTTTCTCCACCCTTTAGATTGTAAGCTCTTCAGGGACGTGACCATCCCTTGCAGTGTGTATTATGCTAGCACTTAGCATAATACGGCCCTGATCTCAGTTGAGGCCTTTAGGTACTACTATAATTCTACTGCTACTATAAAATCTAAAGCAAAGTTCTTCCTTTTGGTTAGTGGTGATTAAAGATCCCACTGCTTTCACAGGGAGAGTCCAATTGTTAGCCCCAATCAAATTCTGGCCAATTTCAGTTTTGAGTAACTACATTCTGCCTAACTAAATTGAAACTTTTATTTTAAATTGGGAAATGTATTCATGTTCTGCCCCCCAAATTGTTGTATAATTTAGCCAAAACATCTAGTCCAGTAATCCTTTCTTCTGACAATGGTTAATGCCAGGTGCTTCAGAGGGAATGAACAGTACGGTAATCATCAAGTGATCCATCCCATCACCCATTCCCAGCTTCTGGCAAATGGCATTCCCTGCCCATCTTGGCTAATAGCCATTGATGGACCTATACTCCATGAACTTATTTAGTTCTGTTTTGAAACAGTTACACATCATTCCAATTGCTGAGGATACTCAGTAAAATCATTATTCACTGCCTTTCAAGAGATTATTATCCTGTATTAAACCCAACATTTCTGAATGTTCTAAAGACTGTATAGACTCTTGAAATACTAAAAGGTAACAGTTTCAACAATAAATTATTTAGCTAAAATAAATATGAGTATTGAATTTTAGGTGCTTCTATTAATCCTTCTTTAAGGAAGTTTCTCAGATTTAATCAACAGTCACAGCAGAGGATAGTTACAGATTATGCCTTTTAAACAATATAAAATGTACTATGTTAATGAAACACATGTTCCCTCTTTTTTCTTTAGGAATGGAGAACACTCTTTGTTGTAACTGCACAGAGCTCGCTACCAGAACCAGGGAGGGGAGGGGGCAAAAGTGGCTTTACCCCACCTCTTTCCCTCCCCTGTTCTGGTGCTGATTGAGAACAGTCACAGCGGCCTTATATTGTCCCTAACTACCAAGGGACTGCCCTGGCAGCTGTGAACATCTAGAGTGCAGTCCAGCCTTAGCTCATTTCCCCAGGAACACCTTCTCATTTCCCCAGGAACAGTTGTGGGCAGTTAATGTAGAGCTAGGGTACAGCCAGCTTTCTGCCAGGTAATGATACCCCCTATGCTGGAGGAATTTCCTTGTGGCTAGTTAAGATGGCTTCACCACCCTTTACAACACCAAAGCTGCCATGGAAATACTACCAATTGAACCCACAGTTTGTAATTTACTTAAAACAATACACTGAACTGCATATTTGCCAGAAACATATTTCCTTCTCTTTTAAAGGTACAGTTTGCCTGATTTTGTCCTAAGTAAATAAAACTATAATTTCTGGGAAAGATTGTCAATACTTAGGATAATATTTTGGGGCTGCACAGATGATGTGATTTCCCAAACTTAACTATCTGACTTCAAAACAGCACTATTTTGGTACCGTTCCCTGATATTGAGAAAAGCCATAGTATATTTAATTTGTGAAGCTTAGAAGCATAAGTTAAAAGTATATTGTCAGGTTAAAATCATACATTTAAAAAATTCCTTACCAGAACCTTATTTTTACTAGTGATGTCTTTGCTTTTAAAGATTTCTACACATTTAATGCTGTTTGTTTTACTTTTAGGAATTCCACTGACCACTTTCAATTGTATATATGCTGTTTCACTTTCAAGTTACAGGCACTACCCTAATAGCTTCTGTGTAAAGGCTTGTCTACACAGGGAAAATGCAATATCTTATTCCATAATAGCTGTGCTCTTTTATATCAAGTCCCAAAAAGCTTCCTGTAATAGGGTGGCCTACCCCTTTAAAGACCAGAGTGTCTGGGCAGCCCTGTTCTCTTTATCATGCCCAGCTAAAAAGGGAGTCAGGTGCTTATTATAAAGGACTGAGAGAGCTCTGTTGAAAAGGTCTGCTGGAGGGAGGTTGTCTCTTGTGACTAGCCCTGGAGCAGAGAGGGAAAGGAGCAGAGTGAAAAAGCCTCTGGATCTCAGAAGCCTGCACTGATTATCAGTTTATGTTACTTTGCGAGTTTTATTTGAATTAATAAAAGAGTGCCCTGGAAGACTCTCAGTAAGGCAGGGAGTCCTTCCTGGGCTGGGGAATCAGCCCAGCAGTCTACATATGGTGGAGAACATAGGCAGGTGATTGGCACCTGGAACTGAGGGGAAACTGAGGCTAGCCTGAAGCCAGCCTTGGTAAGGTGTAATGCTCTCCATGTGGAACCGGACACCAGAATAATTAATGCACTTTGTGGAAAAATAATATTGGACTAATATATTACTGCAAGTGTCAATATAGTTCATTAACAAATCCGTTGACCCACTTGACAAACTTGACTAGGCAAAAATTTTAATAGAATTAGATTCAAACTGTAGACTTAAATATCTTTTGAGTTAAGCAACACATACAGTAAATTTTTTTTAGAAAAGCAGGGGAAAAAGAGAAATGAAGCAAGCCAGGCCAAGGGATGAAAGATGTATAAGTGTAAGAATTAAAGTTAGCTAGACAGTGAGGTACAGGAAGGCCATTCCAGATCAAGAACAGACTCTCACTTGGTGATTATACATGAGCTGAAGTGCTTTGTTGATTTAGAATCATGTTGTAAAGGAACAGAGAGGAAGCTGTATTAAGGGAACAAGGGAAAGGAGGTTAGTGAAAGGCAAGGTATAAATGGTATCTTGGATGAAGCAAAGGCTATCAGCAGGTTTTAAAATCAACATGTAAAACCTTGAACTAGATCCTCTAATTAAAGAGCTCATAGAGTTGTTTGAAGCTGGAGGTTTTCATACCTTCATGGAGTTTATACTGTTGATTGATATTATACTATCCGTAGGAGAATAGATGAATGTGACTTTTGAACCAAAAGGGAATATTAGAATATCTAGCCTGACCTTCTGTGTATCACAGGCCATTAAATTTCACCCAGTTACCCCTGTGTTGATCACAATAACTAGGTTTACCATTAGATTAAAATATTTCAATCCTCAGGAGACTAAACTATATGCCACAGAAAAAGAACCAAGAGCACCTGAGGTACTACCTGTGCTTGAAGCCCCTTGAACAGCAGGAATTGATTAGGGGGATATGCCCAGATGATCCTAGCAGGGGATTCATGATTCATGCTACAGAGGAAGGTGAAAACCTCCAATGTACCTGTAAATTTGACCTGGGGAGAAATTTCTTCCTGACTTGAAATCTATCGGTCATTTGGACCCTGAGCATGTAAGTCAGACACACCAGCCAGACTACACGCATTATAGAAAAAGGTAAGTTTTGAAAAGGACCTGAAGGAGGATAAGATGGAGGCCTTACAGATTTTGATTGGGAGCTTTTTGCACTTATTGGGACCGGGATGAGAGAGAGTGTGGTTGTAGAGAAGTGAAGGATCAGGCATTCAAGGCTGGAATCATTAAGAGAATGAAGGTGGGAGCTGACCTTGTGCTAAGATAAAAGGTCAGAAACGCGAGGCTAGCTAAATTGTGAAGGGTTTAGACAGTAAGGACAAGAAATTTGTTTGAGTTACAAGAGGGGGAATTAGTGGAGGGACTTAAAAGAGGAATGACAGTCTGAGTCAGGAAGATGACCTTAGCACAGTCATTTAGAATGGGCTTGAGGGCATTGAGGTTGCGGGCATCAAGGCTAGAGAAGAGGAGCTCACAGTAGTAAAGGCGTGAGATGATCAGGGATTAGACGAGTTTTGGCAGTGTGGACAGAAAGGAAATATTGAATCACGGAGATGTCCAGGAAGAAGTGGCAAAGTTTATGCACTCGATGTGGGGGAGGATGAAAAGAGAGGGACAGTTCAAAGATGAAGCTAGGACTATGAATCTGGGTGACAGGGAGAACAGTGGTACTGTCCACCCAACAGAGGAAAATAGAGGGTTTCAGGGAAAAGATCAGCAGCTGTGTTTTGGCCACATAAAGTTCATTTAGAGGCTAGACATCCACAAGGACATGTCAAAAAGACAAGCCAAGATTTTAGTCTGGATGTGAGAGAGAGAGGTCAAGAGCAGAGAGGTAACTTTGTGAGCCATGGACGTGAAGATAGTATTAAAAGTCATGCTTGCAGATGAAATCGCCCACCCATTGGATGGGGGAGGAGGAGAAAGGTAACCTCCCTATCTCTGTGTTCTAATATTCTGTGCTCTTTTGTATATCATATATTTTATTGCTGAAGGTTTCTGGGTTCTACTGGATATTTTTTGTAACTAGTAATTAAATACTTTTATAATTAACACAGTTATCTCAGTTACGTACAAAGGACTGAAGCATTGTACTTGCAAAAAAGACAAGTGAATTTTAATTATGTTGCATTTTAATATAGATCTCGATATGAACTAGGACTAGAGAACACACCTTGAAAATGTATATGCCTTATATTCACAGCCTGTCTCTATTGCATTAATAGAAAATGTCTTACACTTCAGCAGTGCTTTTCTATATAAACATTACAAAAAAAATTAGAGCTATATCCTGTCAGTGATCTGTGGGATTTATATGAAAAAACTAATCTAGCCTTTTATGTATATAGAAAAAATGTGGTTGCCCAAACAACTCTTCTCATTGCTGTTAACCAAAAACTGTGTAATATGGCAGATAAAGCCTTCATTTCTTATTTCAAAGATAGTGAGTTGAAATACTGTTAAGATTCTGCATCTATTAACATTTCTGTTCATTTTTTTCTACCAGTTCTTGTGTCCCTTTTTTCTTTCCGAATCTGCTCCCGAACATTGCATGTGTTTGGGGGGGGGGGATGATGGGGTTAGGGAGAGGAAGCGGTAAGGAAAAAACATAGCTTAATTATACAAAAAGATGTTAGTCATTTGTATAGCCATATTAAACATGACATCTTTTTTGTCTAGCTTTGTTTCCCCATTCCCTAATTTAGAGTTCCCAGGTGTGGGTTCATAAACTTGGGAAGAGAGGGCAAGTGAACTTAAAAGGCTTGTTATACAAACGCTTTAAAAAAAATTCTCACTAGTGCAGCTGAACTAGTGGTAGCAATGGTGGGAATATTAACAAGGCTGTGGAGGCCATTTAATCACTCTTTCATTTAGACTTTTTCTGAGGAGGGTTAGATGACACTTTGGCTAAAATGACAGCAGTATGACATTAGTGCTTCCACCATTACTACCACCATCATGGGAAGTTGGGAAAAAAAGTAGTGTTGTGTAGCATTTTAGTTCACTTGACCACTAAGAGGACATCTACACAGCACTGTGTACCCATGTCCTATCTTACATGCCTATGGGCACCTGTTAGCCAAACCAGCCTTTGAGAGTCTACATTACAGAGCTGCACACACTCCATGCCCTAAGTACTCACATCTACAGTGACGCTGCAGTTAAACGTGTTTGGCACGAGGATTTCTAGGGATGTGCCCCAGGGTATATAGAGCCCAATCCTTCAGATAAATCTTCCATCTTCAGCAAGACTTTTGCCTGAATTAGAACTGAAGAATGGGGCCCTTAAACCAGTTCAGAAATGACTGTATTTGAGGATATCACACTTTCTTTTTAAATATCACTGAACTGTTCCCCACTGTCCCTAATTTGGCCTTTTTATCTGTGAAATAATAATCCATTTGTACTGTGTGGGTGGCTAAGATGAGATAAGTGAATGTCTGACAAATATTGTCTATTTAAGTTAACCTTAGGCCTAAAATATCTAGCAGAGAAATGACTGATGAATTATATAGCAAACTCTTTTACCCTGTGATTCAGTCATTTTTGTCACTAAAATGTAGATTTCTGTTGGTTCATTTGAGTTTCTTACTCTCTAGTGTTTGCTCTTAGCTTTTACCTATTTGTTTAACAAATAGCTGGTACATACTGTACCTACTAAGAGCCTTGAGTTTCTTGGTTTTTTAATCAGAATCCTGAACTAAGTGTAACAGGCAGAAAAATGAAATCCATATAAAGAGATATTCTGAAGGCCATAACATCACCAAATACTCAAGAAAAATTATGAGTTACAATATGTGAAATTAAATTTATATCTACTGACACCTAAGCCATATGTCAAAGTCAGTAATGCTTGATAATTCATAACATTTTAAAACCTGCATATTAAAACTACTTTACATAATCTTTTAATTAGCACTCTTGTTAGCTACTTCAAGGTATGTGACAAAATTTAAACAGCTTAATAATCTCCAAGAAATGTAAACTAGCCTTTTCTTTTTTTATTTCACCTGCAATGTCTTGGATTTCCTTGCTTGGTTTTAAAATACTCAAGAAATACTTTAATAATTGTTGAAAGCGAGTAACAGCTCCTTTTTTTTTATTAGTCTGAGAGGCACTGACAACACTTGAAACGAATTTCCTCACTGGTTTTCATATATGCAGTTACTTAGACCTGAGGATCAACACTTCCTTTAGGCCCCACTTTTTAAAAAAGAAAAAAGAAAAACAGGCAAAGAGGAAAGAAAAAACTACAAAATATAGGCAGAAAATCATAGACATTAGATGCAGAATAGAGCTATTGGATTACACATTCCATCTTCTGAATGGGAACCTTATTTTAATCTTATAGCCTTTCCTGCACATGTACTAATGTTGACAACATATCTCTTAGATGGATGCTATAGAGTATTCTGAGCTTTCTGGACCAGATTGCTCTTGTCCTTAGTATGGGTGTACAGCGGGGAAGGCGGCACTTATTTTCACAGATTTTTGTTACGATTTGTGGCAACTTTTCTATTTGTATAATGGATTAAATCTCCAAATTTGTATGCACACTTATTGATTCATAAAACATTTTGATTTAAACTACTTTACAATGTCCTTTTAAACTAAGATGAAATAAGTCTAAGTGATCATTTTATTGGTTTGTGTGTGTGTGTATTTTTAATTGAAAAAGTCTTCTATTTAATTACTCCCCCTTTTTTTTTCTAATTTTTCTTTGTTCTGTATTTGGAAAACTGTGGATATTAGTTACCAGAAGCAGCAGCAAAGGAAAATGATGAAGTGGCTTGAATTTCCCAAAGTAACATTTTTATTTCACATTGCTCAGCTCCTTCTTGTGTTTCTGTGTGGTTCTTCACTGATGGCAGGCAAATGCTTCATCAAGATATCTGCCAAATTTTCAAACAGTGAAAAAGTGGATCTTCTTAGACAGCAGTATTTTCTGTGGATTGCTATATATAACATTTGCCTTCTCCTGTCTTGCATAAAATACTGGTCCATTGCTGAGTTTTATTATGCAATTCAAAATATTAATAAATGAATAAGAACTAACTCGAGCAAATTACTCATCCTCTGTCCGCTGCAAGATTTTGTTAAGCAACCAAGCCCTTCATATTGCCAAGGATATTTTTAGTACACAGTGTTCCCTAGCAATCAGTTTAAACATGTGAATATCATCAAAGTACCGTTGCTTGTTATAGTATCATAAAATGTGTGGACATTCAACAGGTGGATTAAGCTTTAAAAATGTATTTTAATCAGGCCTGCTGATGGGGAGGAGCAAGGGGGACAATTGCCCAGGGGCCTGGTGATTTAAAAGGGCCCAGATGGATGGGAAGATAGATATGTAATCTCTTCTCCTCCACACACACACCCATACTCCCAAGTACCTCTACCCCTACTCCTACTGCTGCTCGTGTTCTCTGTCCCTTCCCTTAGCCAACCTTATTTATTTATTTATTTATTATACACCATGCAGGTTCTTAGGCAGCTGAAGAGATGGTGTTTGCTACTCAGCTTCCCAGGTTTATCAGTAATCTCCCTGGGGAGTCCATGGGACCCGGGAACTGAGTAGCAGATACCATGTCCTCAGCCACCCGGGAACCTGCATGGCACGTAATAAATAAGTAAAAACTTCCAGTAGAAGCCCACTTGGATCTTAGCCATCCCTTTCTAGGGGGGCCATTGACTGTTGGGACCTGGAATTGCTGTCAGTTGGCCTGATTTTAATTACTAACACCTTATGTTCCTGCTCCTTTATCCAATGCCTGAGGCCACATTAGTATGGAGGGCTTTTTGTGTGTTTGTTTTTCAGTAAGTGATGATAGACAGCAAGACACAGTAGAACCTAAACCACAGGTCATACAAGTCATTCTGCTATTACTGGACTAAAAGCAGTGACAGAGCCAGGTTTTGCAACTGGGGGAGCAACTGGGAAAGACTATTGGGATGGGGTGTCATTAGCTCTATCATGGACTGAAAACTAATTAATGATGTGGTCTGAAGAGTTACACTTCATGGTTATAGAGTTGTCACATGTTTGATCCTAATGAGTTCCGTTTATCCTTATTGTAACTCAGGCCAAAGTGGTCTGAACTGCATCCTGGTTCTCTTTTCCAAATCAGAGCTCTTCTTTTGACTCATCAAATGTCTCTACTGATCAGATGAATACTCCAAGTATTCATTCAGCTCCTCTACCCACTCCTGCAGCTGAAGCAAAGGCCTTGGTCCTGTCATTTATGCTTCGCTACAGAGTAAAGCTGGAAATATCTCATGGAGCCTTGAGGTTGGGGGAGCTATTTTCAAAGGCACAAGGACAGGTAGCTACCCAACTCCCATTTACTTTCAATAACTTCAGTTTGTTCCTTTGAAAATCTCCCCATAGACCTGCTCCTGTGGTACTGTTGAAGAACTGCAGCAGCAAATACATCTCAAAGGCACACGCCCAGAAGGCAGGAAAAAAAAAAAACCCATGAAGAGCAGCTGCAGGTTAGGCTCCCAGATGGGAATTCAGATAAATGAGCGTAAGCTCCTTGAGCATGAAACAGTGCCCTGCCTCCCTGTTGTTCAGGGCTGAGGCCATCCAATAAAATAATTTGACAGGGTCATAGTGTAGGCAGCTTTTTAATGGATAATAGGAACTAGATGGAAAGCTGGGTGGGCATGTATGAATAGATTAGGACTGGAGGCAATATGGTGGAGTGAAATCTCTGGTTAGAAAGTTGGGAGGCGGGATGTGGATAGGCCAGTAAAGAAATCAGTAAAGAACCAAAACTGTTTCACTTCAGTAAGGTGGCTCATGAATTACGTGCTGTTTTTAAAAAATTGAAAAATTCCATGGGGCAGGTAGATAAAACACAAATAATTAGATGGACTTTACAGACAGGTAAAATTTTAAAGACATAAGTTCTGTTTTGGGCCCACAATCCTTGACATTGCAAAGAGCAAGTCATGCTTCATCAGGTACTTTTAAAATATATTGTGTGTCATGAAACCCTTGTGTACCTGGAATGAAATCCTGGCTTCCCTGAAGGTCAGTAAATTTTGCCGTTGATACCAATATGTCTAGGATTTCATGCACATTCTTTAAACATCTCTCTTCTACTGAAGGTGTTCTCATGAAAAAAAGAACAGTGCACAGCAACTCTGTGCAAAAGAATGTATATACACAAGTATATATAGGTAGTTTGGAGAGCTTATCTATGCTACAGATGCTTTGCCGGTAGAGCTATACCAGCACAGCTATACTAGAAGAGCCCCTAGTGTTGATGCAGTAGTTCTGCTGTCATAGTAACGCTACCACCCTGAACAGCATTAGCTATGTTGACAGAAGCACTCTTCTCTTGACATAGTTGCATCTATGCTGAGGGGCAGGGGTTGCTAGCATAGCTATGTTGGCTACAGGATGTGGTTCTTTCATACCACTCACTGACATAGCTATGTAGCATAGATCTCGCCTTAATGTTGAGAGAAGGAGATAAAAGAGAGGCTGGTTTCAAAATAAAGAAAAATGCAGTGATGAGGACTTGTGAGAGGAAGACAGAGTGGAGGGTTTTTAAATTAAAAAAAGAAAACATGACAGAAGAGAGAGCAAAGATGGGAGTTTGGAAGAATCAGAAGAGTGAAGGGAGACACTCAAGTTTGCAAATGGGGTGTAAAGGAAGAGGTTAACAAAAATATGATACAATGTAATGTCAAGATGGAATTTAAAATGTCCAAAATGACTGAAAAACTATATTTTCAGTCAGACTTTGATGATACAGTGTGTAAAATGATATTAAAAAAATCTGTTGTAACAGAGAGAGCATTATTACAGCAGACTTTTTGGATATCTGCTTTGCACACATTTTTCTCAAAACTTTAAGATATAGAGAGAGAACTCTTCAGTCATTTTTGCCAAAATATTATACTATTAAAATATTACATTCTATTAATGATAATTGTGTGTATATAATTGTCTCGATCGAGGAATAGAGATTTGTATGAGGATATTAAAGTATTATTTGAATATTGAAATTAGAAGATGATTTCCTTAAATGTTGTAATACTTCCTAAGAAGATAATTCATATAATCTGTGATGAAATCCTTGCAGTGCTCTTCTTCAGTTCTTCCACATTTTTTCCCCAGCAGGCATTAAAATTGCTACTAATTGCTGATCCCTAGTTAATCCTTCCATAACATTGTAGAGAGTGCCCCAAAACCACCCTCTTCCTTATAGTTGATTCACATCTTCTCATTACCCACTTGTGCACTTAGGCGGATTTGGGAAAGCACCAAAACATGCTGAAGTGCTTTCCTGAATCAGGCTCTCTATCATCAGCTCGCTGCCTGTCTCAGACCTCTTCAGAGCGCTCACAGACATGTTCTCCCAGCTGATTGTCTTCTTCCTGCTGGTGCCTGATCTGACCAGGGTGGGTGACCTGGGAAGAATATGCCATTTGTCTTTTGAATAATGGCATTATGAAAGAAAGAAACATATTGTCTGATCAGTGTTGGTACTGAGTACTAGTATACATGTGCAGGAAAGAGCTCATTAGTTCACTTCATCAAAGGTAACAAACATTTTTATAAAAGAAATACAAAGTAGACACTTGTAAGAATTACAGCTTCACTAGCTACCCATGCTTCTTTGTGGGGGCCTTTCACTTTGTGCCATTGATCACAGCAAGCATTGATTTATGTGGTATGATTTGAAATGAAAACAGTGAAGTATTTCTATCAGAACAAGACAATATATAGTAAAAAACCAAGTTCCTTAAAAATATTCACTTTCTTAGAAAGAAACATTGTGTGATAACATACAAATTCAAAAAAAAAAAATCAGAATATCTCCAAGGTTTTTTTTATCAGAGATAATGCTGGCTCCTGCATCATTGTAAGAAGTAAAAGAAGAAATTTGCCAACTTGCTTGGCAGACTTTCTGGCAATGTCTTAGTTGATAACTAGTGAAACAGTGCCCACTGCTGGCAAATCATATAATTGCACTACAAGTTATAGAGCTGTGTTGTCAAACAATTGTGATGAGCAACAATTGATCTTTACAGTCAGGCTCTTTCTAACTTAGGTTTGTAGGATGATAGTGAGAAAGCAGGTCACTGAGATAAGATTATTCATGCTATTATCACTGCTAATAGTAAACATTATAAACGTTAGTAACCAATGTGCCAGTGTAAAGCACAGCCTCTTCTCTTAGTGCGCTTTACTTTTAGAAGACACTAGGTTGACTTTTAACACTTTAAATATGCTTGTATTGTTCAGGACTTTTATACTGTTACATCTTCAAGACTGAGAGAGAATACAGGACAGATGTTGTGGACTTCATCTCGCTTTCCTTATTTACAGGAGGAGTGAGTAAGGCAAGCAGGAGTTGGCCTATTCCTCTATATGATCTCATGTATCAATCAAGAAATTCACTACATAGTAGTGAATTTTAAAATTCCAAAAGCCTCCAGCATGAGTTATGATATTTGTGGTGAATGTTATTTCTACCAAAAATGCTGAAGTCTAAATTAAATATAATTGAGATTGGGGTTACAATTAAAAATATATAAGTAGGAAAATGTTGTGCAGTGCTAAAATTTACAGCTAGCTCTGATGGAGCTCAGGACTTGATAAAGAGGAAGGGAAAATAAGCAGAGGCTCAAAGAAGTGATTTTTATCATTGTATTTCATATAAGCTTTGTCATAGATTTCATTAAGCGATAGCAGGCAAACATTTCATTAGCATGATGATGCAATGAAAAACTAAAGAGATGTGAGCTTTCGAGCAAAGAATATAATATAGATTAAAAGAAAGTATTGAGTGGGGGGTGGAGGAAGAAAAGCATTTGAAAGAATATTATGTAATTGTTGACTGGCTCCTATACATAAAAATATTTGTCTTATCATGTTTTACAATATCTACTAACTTAACTAAGGGAAGAGCTTTGTTAGTTCTAAAGCAAGCAAGGGACTGATATGTCTTATATCCATCTGTCTCATCATTTTATACGACCCAAGAGCAATAAGTAGTCAGCTTTAAAGCAAAGAAAAACACAACATGCAGATCCTAGGAAATATATCAGTTACCTTTGGTTCTCAACAGAAGAAAGGTGATTAAAGCTACTTTTCAATCCTGCAGGCAACTGGAGACAAGATCAACCCTTGTGGTAAATTAGAGCAGCCTTGGGATTGCTATAACCTATGTTGTGTGGCAACTGCCCCATCATGCAGTTTGGGATCTGCAGATCCCAAGAATCTCCAGCCATGACCCATCTTATCTCTGTGCTATGGGGAACGAGGGCAGCTGGGAGTCAGAGCCGTCTCTTGGGAGGGGGGAAGGGCGCAGGGCCCAGGGCAAATTACACCGTGTGACTTGCTTCCGGGACCGGCAGGCCAGGCCCCCATCTCTCCTCAAGTCCGGCCCCTGATCCCCGGCCCCAAGTAGCACGGTGGTTGCCCCAGCCCCACCTCTTCCCCCTGCCCCTCTCCCACATGGGCCCAGCGCCCTGGCCAAGAGCTGCTCCTGCTTCAAGGAGCACAGCGGTTGCCCCCTTTCCCGGTCCCACCCCTCTCCCATGTGGGCCCAGCCGGTGACCCCCTCCAAGCTGGCGCTTGGGGGCATGGCCACCTCCCACTCCTCCCCTTGATATGCCGTTGGCAGAGCCCCCCAAAGCTTGAGGCCTAGGGCAGTCACCCCGATTTGCCATACCCTGAGGACATCTCTGCTTGGAGTTGACGATGTAGAGCTAGGTTCTAGAGGAAACCCCAGTTACCCTGTTAGAACAGTTTCCTTGCCTTTCTGCACCACCAGAATATTGCAAAGGTGCCAGAAGGAGGTATACAGATCTGGCATGTTGTCTCCTTGGATGCACAGCTCTCATTAATGCCAGTGTAACCCATAATAGCACATCAAGGAATGACCATGGGACAGATTCTAATTCGTTCCACCAGTGTAAATCTAGAGTAACTCTACTAACTTGGACATACATCAATTAGAATCTGACTCAATACTCCTTAAAACTTTAAAAACAAACAAAGCTTTGAAAGTGTCAGCAAATGAAATGTGCCTGTTGCATCCATCAAACAACAGTCCATTGCATTTTTCAGTGGACTGTCTGGCTTTCTGATCTTTCCTCTTACGGTACCCAGCCTGTCATTACAAATTTACTTCCATCACCTTGAAGTTGGCACACATATTTCCAACTCCTTCTCTAAGGTCAGTAAGAAGGTGTATCGTTCACTTTATCCTTACCTGGGAATTCAGGGAAGCCTGCATTTTGTAGGATCAGACCATCACTAGAGACCAGCTCTAGTTTCCCTTCAGTGAACGAGACAGAGTATTTTAAAACTTAACCAAATAAGCAGTCACCTCAATATTTAAATATTCTTTGCATTGCTGTATCAGAAGATTTTGAAGCACCAGATTCCATTCCTTGCCCTTGGACCAAGACATTGGCAGATGGCCTAGTTTACAGAACTGTTCGCCTTGCTGGCCCCTCCAAGCAAGGAGATGTAGGTGCTTTTCTCCTTCAGCGATGGAAGGATATTGTGGATGTTCGAAACATAGAACCAAATAACTTTGAAAACAATGTTTATTTGAAAATAGAAAGAGAGGGATTTTAAACACATATAACTTATTGTCTAACCATATCTAGATTCACTTCTCCAAAGTTAGAGTGCAGTCTTAGACAAAATTACACAATTGCTTTCTCTTCTATTATTTTCATATGTGGTTCACAGAAAAAACATTGTTCTGACCCTTTTGTCATTCTACCCTTTTTTCCCTGCCAGAGTGTTTTTTTCTGTCTGTTTCTTTAAATAGATTATCCTTCCTGCTCAGGCTATGATGTTCAGGTGAGACTCAATTAACATACTTACAAAGACCTTCAGGCTGGTACTTTGTGTGCCTATTTGCTCTTAAACACATGATGAGCCACTGTGTTGTAAATGCTCTTAATGGCCCTATTCTGTGTTCCAGGAGAAGGTATTTACTGTCCTGGGTCTATCTATGTGATCAAAAGCCAACTGCCCTGCCTTCTCTTTTCCGTAGGGTCCTAAATATTATCGATATACTAAGAATATCAAATGGTATCCCACCACCACTCTAAAATATAATGGATAATTTGTCACTCATCATACATTCTCATTTAATACATAGGGAAAATTAAAATAACTAAGGAGGAGACAATTTACAATAGATAAAACTAAAAGGACTTTAAATGTTTAACTCCATACTATGTTACATTGATATATTGTATTTCCTGCCGGCTGGAATCTTTAGTTATAGAATAAGCTCTGAAAAACAATAAAATGTCTATATTATCTTGATCACGCTTTTTCTCTCAAGAACAACAAGTGGACTGTGTTAAGCAGAAAGTCTATGTTCTCAAGCAAGCAGGACTGTTAACTTCAGAAATTTGTCTACACACAGAAGTTGCATTGATTTAAGTAAAATCAGTTTAAAAATCAATTCAGTTAAGCTACTGAAAACCTCTTTTTTGGGGACACATCAGTTTAAAATTGATTTAAATCCATATAGCTTATGTCAGCAAAGCTTTGTCTATGTGCAAAAGTTGTACCAACATAATTTATGGCTATGTAAATTAACTGATAAAACTAAACCAAGTAAGACTAGACACTGTGCTGCATATGCACAGGTTTCAGCTACTTCACATTTGAAACCAAGGGCTTGTCTGCATGGGGAAAATTACCAGAATTGTATAATTATACTACTATTGCTATACTGGTATAACTTCCCATGTAGACACTGTGAATCATAATAACAGTAGTCATTTAGAAGTTACATAAGCTAACCCCAAAAAAGGCCGCTGTTATTATGAATAAGAGTATCCACATGGGGAGTTATACCAGTATTACTATAGCAGCATAATTATACTGATATAGTGATGCCAGGAAATGTCTCAGTGTAGACGAACCCCAAGTCTCTACTTAGTGCTGTGCTGTATTGATTAAAATGTGTTCAATTTACTGATGCTTTGATTAACTCCACATGTAGATAAGCGCTAAATCAATTTAAAAACATGCTCTTAGTTAAACTGATGCAACTTTGTGTTTAGACCAAACTTTAAGTTAAGACTACTGGATACATTTATGTATAGGCATCTTATCTTTTGTTTGTAGCTGACAGTTACAAAGAGTGCAAGTTCCTTGGCCTTATATATACACACATCTACTTTTATTATAGAAAAATGCAGCCTCCCTAGAAAACTCATTTAAAAATGTCCTTTTCAAATATTGGCTTTTGATCTTGTCAGTTGTGTATTGACTGTACATTCTAAGTGACTTGTTTTCTTACCCTCCCTAGGAGATTGGATTTTTCCCACTTTCTTTTGAGCTAAATGCTTGGCTCTGACTCTCCCAGACACAGTTCATTAGCATGCATGTGTTTGACTGTAGGAGAGGTAGCACTTCTGGCTCTGTGTGACCTGGATTCCCTAAGCATCTAAAGTGAGCTGAGCTTCCATTCTCAGTGAATTAAGAAAAGAATTACAAATGTAAAACTCCAACTGGAAATGTATGAATATTATGATGTGCAGACTACTTATTTTTATACAGTGATCCAGTCTGGTTTTCAATTAAAAAAATATCAACTTCTCTAGAATCTCCCTGGATTTTATCATTTCTTAAAAACCCACATACAGTTTATGTAGTTACACTTTAATCCCTCATGCTGTTTAAAACAATTAAAGGGATCTAAACATATGATAAAACAATATGCCTATGAAATGTAAAATGGGCACTTTGAGTATACAGTAAATATTCTCTCCTAGTGTCAATATCTCCAAAAAGAACAATTCCTTACAGATATCCTGGCAAATCTTTCTCTTATCTCCTTTATACTAGAAGTTGAGATTTTGTGGGCATCTCTTTGTGTAGTTTGGAAATACATAATTCAGCAAGGTTTGCTGCTACTGCTGATATGAGGCTGTCTCTTTTCTCTCCCACAACAATTATTGTTTTGGGAATCTTCATGTCTCCATTCCAGTGTTCAGTACAGTGATACTTTACTAGCATTTATGAATTATAAAGCAACATGTTTCACTCCATAGGAAACTTTCTTTTAATAGCCCTTCTCTCAGATTTGTGATGAATCTGAGCAAGAGAATGGAAATAGATTCATAAGAATTTTTCCTATCTTTTTGTCTATGTCATGGTGACCAGAAAAACCATCCATTGAGAATTCTAGTCAAGCTAGGTACAAGAATTTCCATATTTTCATGCTCTGCCAACAGTTCTGACTCTATAGGGAGCTCATTGTAGGATTAAAACCATCTTTCTGCTCTGAGGCAAGGCATCCTTTTTATTGATTGTAAAAATAAACTTTAGACATAAGCAATAATCCATTGCAGAGTGGTTTTCAATTACTTGGAAAATAATTAAAATTACTGTCAGGTTATAAAACTGAGGCAAAACCCAAAAAGGTAGATATGCAGAAGAGATTGTGGACTAAATCCTGACCTGGCTAGATCAGCAAGGGGGGAAACAAAGACTGACTTAATTGTAGTTGTGGATTCTCCTACGGCCCCATGATTCGTAGTTGGCTTATTAGTCCCTGGCAAGACTATTCAGGCTCTCTGAGGAGCAATTAGACCATTGAGGCTTTCTGAGGGAGTAGATCCCAACAAGGAGCTTCTGGAGGCTATAGTGGGGAGAGGTTAGAGATTGTGGTTTGATGGCCATGGAAGGAAGAAGGGGGCACTGGGCAATGAATGAAAGGAAACTGCAGCAGTGGAGAAGGAATGGGAGTAGGCAATAAAGGAGTTCTGGAGAGTTTGAGGGACCACTGAATAATGTTACACAAGACAGCTTACAAGAATGCTAACTTGAGTGTGTATCTTTGCACACAGGCCCCCAGGAAAGGGATCTATTTAAAAACTATTATTTTATTCATTTATTTATTTAAAAAAACACCTCACTGGTGTTTTCTGAGTTTGAACAAGCAGACCAAACTACACATGTGCCAATTTGTGAATGTAAAGTATATAATGTTCTGAGAAAACAAAAACTCTTCAGCAAAATTTTTAGAAGTGCTAATTTGTGATAAAAGTTTTACATACAGTTCTGACAAAACAACCATATGAAGAGTGAATAATTTCAGTTACACTTTAGTTATTGTGACTGTTTTGTTAGAGGGCAGAGTTAAGGTTGTTTGGTGCTGGTTTTTCTTTGTTCTCTGTGAATTGGGTGTTAAAATTGGGATCAGAAAGACTTTATGGAAATCATTATTCTAGGTAAGGGTGTTCCAGTCTGGTCACATCTTCTCAAAAAGTTATAACAGAAATAGAGAGGGTAAAGTGACAAATGTTGAGGGTGATTAGAACCCTGGAAAAACTCTTACATGAAGATAGCGAGAGTCTTGTGCATCCGACGAAGTGGGTTTCTGCCCAAATAAATGTGTTAGTCTTTAAGGTGCCACAAGACTCTCGCTGTTTTGTTAAAAACAGACTAACATGGCTACCCCTCTGGAACTCTTATATGAAGAGAGATTGAAAAGATTGGAGCTGTTTATTTTAGAGAGAGATGAATAAAAGGAAACATGATAAAGATGTGCAAAATTAATGAATGGTATAGTAAATCTACTTTGGAAGCTTCTATTAATCCTTTATCAGAAAATAAGAACAAAGGGACATTCAATGAAATTGAAAGTGGCAATTTTAAACCATTAAAAGGAAATACTTTTTCAGACAAAACACAGTTAGGCTGTGGAACTAATTGTGATAATATATAATTGAGGCCAATAGTTTAGCAGGATTTTTAAAAAGGGTTGGACATTTATATAGATAACATGCTACTATCCAGAGTTATAGTAAAATGAAAAATAATGAAGAGTTTCAGAAGTAATATAAACTCTCATGCTCTAACTGGCATAAGCCAGCTCTAACTAATAGGGGGTTGGGAGGAAACTTTCCTTGTGTATAGGTTATCTCATAGTTGTGTTTTGTAGGCTTTCTTTCACCTTCTCCTGAAGCAGATAGAACTGGCCACTTCAGGAGACAGGCTATTGAACTAGATGGACCACTGGTTTGTTCTAGTATGGCAATTCTTATGTTCCTATGTTTTTGTATCTTAGCTAGTGATTTCCATAGTTTCAAGGGCAGACAACAAAGGGGAGGACTTGCTTCTAAAGGTGAACCAACATATGACTGCAAAGGCCTGGTTCCTGCAAATACTTATGCAATTTGATTAATTCTATTGACTTCGGGGAGACTATTCACAGTGCGTAATGTTAGAGTGTCTGTAAGCCCATGCAGGAAGGGCTAACGTATGTGCAATCATTTAAAAGTGTATTAGAAAATAACATGGCGAAATAGGATATTGCAGATCTTTGCCACCTCAATTTGTGTGGAAAAGCTTCTGTGCCTTATTTTTGGGACTCACTTGTCAATCAACTCTCATAAACTCTCAAGTCAGACTGTGTGTGGATGGAAGGGGGGCTTGGACTCGGGCTCACGCTTGAGTCAGAATCCATGTTTAGTGTGCAGTGTAGACATGCCCTTAGTCTCTGGTGGTTATTTTTCTTCTTTTAAATGTTTCAATTTCTTTTTTTTTACTTTATTTTAAGGTAGGTGTTTCTTAATATGTAAACTGAATTTACAGAGAAGTGAGGAGGGAGAAAGTGTGGAAATCAACATTACATGTTATTCAAGAGAGCCTGATCCAAAGCACATTGAAGACTTGAAGACTATTGTCACTTGAATGGCCTTTGGATCAGGCCCTCTTGAGTAATGTGTACTGTTGATTTCATATTCCTTCTCCCCTTTTCTCACTGATAGTATTATGAATTATATTAATTTTGAAAAATACAAAACTAATTATAATGCCAAAGTCATTTATTGTATTAGCATTTCCTTTATTGTGTAAACAATAACATGTAACAGGGTTTGGTGTTCATTCTGAACATCTAAAAACCCTGGACCAAATTCATGCATGCAGTAAATCCATTAAAGTCAGTGGAGTTCAAGAAGTATGAATTTGGCTCCTTGATTGCATTATGTGTGTCTTTAACATAGATGCAGTATGAATAATGTGTAGTTACACATGTTGAAGTGTCTGTGCTTATTAAATTTGATTCTTTGTGTTTCAAACTTTAATCCACTGATTTCAGTGTTGGTGAATTTAGGTTTTTAGAATTGCAATATTTCCTAATAATTGTCATTTTCACTTTCTGTGTTACACTGGAAATGTCTGAGTGAAGAAAATATTTTTTCTTATCTCTGAAACTTTCATTCTTCTGTCATAGTATACAAACAAAACATAGAACTAAAATGCTCAGCAACATAAGACATCATCTTCTGATAAGTAACAGTAACTCATAAGAAGACTGATTTCCAGATTAGCAGTCATGAATGCCTGCAACAGAAGTAATTTCAACTGTGTTTAAACCTTATTGCACAACCAGATTTTTTTTTATTATTCTCACCACAGGGTGCACCTAAGATGTCTTCAAAAGGGATTTCTAATCTTCAGCTTCATATGTTCATGTAGGTATATTCATAAGAAATATTACTTTTTTAATGTTGATAAGCATTTTGAGGGGTATGCATTAAAACCCTGCAGAGTGTAAGCATTAGTCCAGATTCTCTTAAGTATATTCTTGGATGTGTGTAAATTATAGCTCCCTGTTCCAGCTTGGTTCCTAAAGGGGATAGACCCTAAGGATCCAAGTTCAGTAGGATTACTACTGCTTATTCCCCCTTACGGTTTCTACCATGAAAGGGCTGATATAATTTCATTGGGCAGCTATATAGAAACCCCAGTGGGAAAAGGTGGTTGAAGCCTCAAGCAGAGAGACACTCTGCAGGGAAATTGTCTGCCTCTGGGGCTAGACTGGCACATGACAGTGCAACCCTGGGTCAAATTTGGTCCACTGAATTCAGTCATGTGCATTAGATAATGGGGTGATAATGTCACTACAAAGTGGGTATCTTCTCCTAGGTGTGCAAAAAATTCTCACTGTGGACCAGATTCTGAAACATTTACTCACACTAAATAATAGATCTTATTCCGGGAGTAGCTCATTACTACTTGATGGGTAAGGAATTACTTAGTACAAGTGACATTGGTAGAATCTGGGTATAAAAGTTAAAATCCTTTTTTTTTTTTTTTTAAGAATGTTAATTGAATAATGTATTTGTTTATATTACGACTAAGAGGCATAAGGTAAAGTTGAGGACCTTATTGCAAATCTAGGAGAAATTGCCTTTACAACATTATATAAAATGACTTTAAACTCCTAATAGAGTAGGAGAATTTCTATTCATATCTAGATTCAGAATCCTAAAATAATGATTATTGTGGTTTTATAAATAGTTTACAACTTCAGATTCTAGTTTATTTAGTAGGACAAGAAACCATTGGGTACATTTAGTTGGCAAGCAAACCTAATTAAAAATGACTAGATCTCATGAAACCAAACCATCTGCTAGTATAAATCTGTAATCTGGTATTTCTCCCTTTGGAAACACTGGTTACTAGCACTCTTTTTGTACAGATATCTTTTCCTTAGATACCTTTATTGAATTGATCTATAAAAGTAATAACTGTGTATTCTCTGTGTGCTTTTACAAAGACATGAACTGCTGCCTGTAATCCCTTCTAGTCTAATACAGATATGAAAGGATACCAACATCTGGTGAAAAGATTGTAAGCTGTTAAGGCTTGTAAATCATAAAAAATGACTTTAGGTTTTATAGCCATGTATTTTTACCTCAAGACAGAGAATAAAGGCAATACAGAATCTGCACTGCCAAACAAGAAACCCATTATATAAAAGTATTTTGTTAATATGTGAAGAAAAAATTGTTAATTGGCATATGTTTGTTGCTTTACGCAATAGCAGTTTGGTCACTTAAAGGGAACACCTTAGAATTAGATTAATATTTGAAATAATTTACATGGTTAAATGTATGACATAGTTTAATTACATAGTAAGCTTGCATTTAGCCCAAAATAAATTTGATATGAGACAATATTTATAGGCATTTTAATTCCATTATAAAGGAAGTCTTTTACCTAATTTTAATCAATTTGAGTGTGAAAATACAATACTCATAACAAAACACATAATTTCAAAGATTTTAAACTTTTTTACGTTTTAGAAATGTTCCTAGAAAAACAGTCAGTTGGTAGTTAGAAATGAATAGATGGAAAAAGAGAAAATGTTGAAAACCTAATGCTACCCCACCCCGCATAGTTTGTTTAGATAGCCAGACTTTTCTTAATCAGAAAGAAAATAGATTTTTAATACAGCAAAAATTAAAGTTTTCTCCTGTACTCTATGTAGTTAGGACAACCGATGTGTCTATACTTCCAAAATCCGTCTGTTAGCAAAATCTTCACTCTGACTAGAATTGCACACATTTTATCACAGTTTAAGACAGCAGAGGGCTCCCTTGAGTTTTCTTTGAAGTACCTAAAGTTGTAAACATCTACCCTGCATTTCTGAAGAGCAAGCAGAAAGCTTTTATGTTTGATCTCTGGAGTAGGAAACACACCTTCCCCTTTCCTACCCTACGGCAAAAAAATATTTAAATATAAATCAGAAAAAAAAATTTAAATCAGATTTAGAATGACAAATTGAATTATCTTCATGTAGATTAATGATTAGTAATTGTTGATTATATATCAATGAATTTCTTAGGAAGGGCCTTCCAATGCAGGGAACATGAATACTATGGTCAGAATCGCAGTTGTTAAGGCAATTCGTGTGGCTAAATCACGAGGCAACGAGCCTATGGCAATCAAAGATAGATAGTGGGGCGGATTCGGGGGTCCTTCTCCTTGCTTTTTTCCCTATGCAGGAGCACCTGTTTTTCCTACTAACATAAACAACCACGATCCTTTTCCGGAAGAACGCCTTTTTTTGTTCTGGAACTTCCACCAGCATAGGAAACGCACCACTTTTTACATGCTGAAGTTTTAACACTTAGTCTGGTTTCATTGTCCAGTCGCAGGATGGCGATAGTTCCCTTAGACGACAGTGTGGAATATCCCCCAGTTTTTAAGAATCAGAGGAAGGGAACGGGAAGTAATTTTAGACAAAATCCGTTATACAGCGTGAAAACAAAAAGTAGAAGGCAAAATTAGCATAATAAAATCAAATTTAAAACCCCTCTGATTGCATTAGTTAGGGTAATTGTAGCAATTGTGTGGAAATTGCTGTACTGTTGAAATCGCCAGACAAAAATCCAATCTGAATGCTTTAGCTGAATTTTAGACCCACTTTAAAATAAAATAGAATTAAAATGTATTATCCCGATCTAATTGAGCGTGTACTCCTCCGAGTTGGTCTAGCTTTAATATAAAATGTGTATAAGGGAGCTGCTTCCATAAACTTTTGCCCTCAATGTGAAAATAGTCCTTTGTAGATTAAAGGATTGAGGGAAATTATTATTTAGGGAAATAATGGTCGAAACTGGAGCAATTGAACATTCCGCTCAAATTATTGAACATGTCGGGCTTTACATTGAGAAGTGGGATGTTTTGCAAGATAGTGTTTAAGCTTCAAAATGTGGTATTGGAAAGAGATGTCTTTTGAGTTGAATAGCAACTAAAGAGAAAATAGAGCAGTTTGAAAGGCGGACTACTAAAATAATAAGTTTTTAAATATATGTAATGGGGGAAATATGCGCATAAGGAGATCTGTGTATATACTGTGCACAGTGCAGTAACTGTAAGATTTGAGCACTTTAGGAGTTAGACCGATCAAAACCAAGTTGTAGACCGGACCGAGGTGATTCCAAAATCCATGCTCACAGAAAAGATAAGACCTGACACAATGGGTTTCACAGTCGTTATTTTAGTTACTTTATATTGTAAATTCCTTGGGGGAAGACTTCTTGGATCCTCTCTACCCGGTACATATTGTCAGTGCCCAATAGAGAACACACCCATAATTTATTTAAAAAACCCCAAACCCATAATTGCTTATGCGGAGGGCAATTAAATCAATACATCCACCACCCACATACAGGCGTTTGTAGGTGCAGCACAGAATTCATTTGGTGGTTATAAAGCTCAGTGGACTAGCTGGTTTATCTTCTGGGCTAAACGAATATTGCTTATATTATTTCCGTCTGAGACAAAACGTGTGTCGGTTTTAGTTGGAAGGTTCCCTAAGCTGCGTAGGTGTTTCTCTTAATCATTCACACGGGGAGTGATTTATTTATTTAATAACTGGAATCGGTTGGCTGGGCCCCCTTTTCTATGGCCCTTTTCCTGGTCTGGTCCGATGGGAAAGCGGGAATATCTGGGCTTTCACTTCCTACCTTCAAGGAGCGAGAGAAAAAGGAAATCATGGGTCACCGCTCGCGTGTATCGCGGGGACCGCAGATCTGTATTCAGCGGAGCAGAAAGCAATTCTCTAGCTCGCTCCTTAATCCAGCGCGAAGGGCGGGGAGGAGGGGGATGCTGCTGAGCAGCTGTGTTTACACTGGACGCCGCGTTCTCCTTCGTTCCCTTTTCTCCCCCAGCCCCAACTTCCCGGCCTCCCTCTGGCCCAGGCTGCTGGAGGCAGAAGGCGAAGCTGGGTTTTGATGTTGGGGGGGGGGGGGAGGGAACAGGGAGGGGGGGGTTGTCTGGCCCCTATTCGCTGGCACCCCGCTCCCCCAGGCGCGTCTCATTGGCATTCCGAGCTGTCGTTATCACTCCGCTCGCTGGGGCTTCCCTCCGGATTAGCGCGTTCACACTTGTGTCTGCGCTGCCGCTGCAGCCTGCAAGAGGGGCGAACGGGGGTCCCCCCCCTTGCACCACGTTGTTTTGCCCGCCCCCCGTCCCGCCCGTCGTGTCACCACTGAAAAAGGCCGGGAGGCGCCCACAACTTCGGGCGGAGAAGCGGGGCCGAGTCGCAGCAGCAGCAACTCGCTGCCTCCCAGCTCCAGCCGGTTGAGGACCGCGTGCGTGGGCAGAGATTTGCGCCGGGGATTAGCCCGGCCGGGCGACCCGCGCCTCGCCCTCCAACCAGAGCAGAGACTTGGGCGAGAGAGAGAGAGACTGAGCGACGCAGCACCCCCGACATCCGCAAACCCCAGCTGGGAGCAGTTAGAAACTAGCAATACCCCCCCACCCCCCGAAAACAGCAGCACCAGCCCTCCCCCTCTGCGCTGCCGGGGCCAGCTGGGGGGGAGGGGGTGTGGCACTCAGGCGCTGTGATTGCAGCAGCTGGTCCCGGCGCACGAGCTCGCCGCTCTCGGAAGCACTGGGCGGGCGCCTGGACGAGGCGGCAATGGCAATGGGAGCCGGCTGCTGAGGGGCGGCTAGGGGAAAAGGCGCCGCCGGCCGCGGCTGCGGCTGCTGCTGCTGCCGGCCCCAAGCCGGGAGCGCCTGGCGCCCAGCAGCCGCCGCCCTGCACAGGAGGCACCCGTGGCCGGGCGGGGCCGGGCGGTGGCAGAGGCGGGCCGCGGGTGCCCCCTGGGTGCAGTTGCCGCTGGAGGAGCCGGAGGACGGTCTCGTTGGCGCCCGGGGGATGGGTCCCCGCCGCGGCTGAAGACCCCCGCCCCGCCGCCCTCTCAGCTCCGGCCGGCGAGTGAGCCGGGAGCCGCCTGCCGGGAGCAGCCATGGCCGCGGCCATCGCCAGCGGCTTGATCCGCCAGAAGCGGCAGGCGAGGGAGCAGCACTGGGACCGGCCCTCGGCCAGCAGGAGGCGGAGCAGCCCCAGCAAGAAGCGGGGACTCTGCAACGGCAACCTGGTGGATATTTTCTCCAAGGTCCGCATCTTCGGGCTCAAGAAGAGAAGGTTGCGGCGCCAAGGTGTGTCTGTGTGTCTGCCCCCCCCCCTTCCCTGTCTGTCTGTCTTGTCCCCCCCTTCCCTCCCCCCAGGAGCGGGGAGTGGGGGCGACCTGTAGCGAGCCACTTCCAGGGCAGCAGCTGGGCAAGTTCCACGCGGCAGCTGGCTCGTCCTAAGGCAATCTGCCAGCTAGAGCCTACCCCGGTCCTGATCCCCTGGTCTCTCGCTAGCTACGTGAGATGCTGCCCGGTGCGTTGTGTAGAAAATACACAGAGACATGTACAACACATTAGCTAGAGGAGGTGGAAAAGCCAACGGACCATACAAGCGGTGGCAGCACAATGTGATCTGCCCAGCTGTTGGCACGGGAAGTTTCTTACTCCGATAATACTCCTCCTCAGTAATAGAATGCACTATGGCATGTGTGACACTTTCCCCTGGGTGTGAGATATAGTAAATAGAGTCTAGCGGGATTCTTCAGAAAGGCTTCAGGTGTGGTTTCCTCTTTCCTTCCTTGCACTAGTTGGAATTCGCCAAGTCTTTTGTATTTCGCTCCCATTCACAAAGCGCCTTCTCGGCGGCATGGACATGACTTGTGCAGACTGCTGATGAATGATAATGAATGCAGATGAATGTTAATGCCCGGTACTATTCAGGATGTAAATTATATAGAAAGGTTTCCTCAAACGCTAGTCTAGTGAGAAGAATAAAGCGACTCCTACAATTGATAAGGTCCCCTATTAAAAAAAACAAAAGCTCCTTATTTAGTTTTTTGCAAGGCAAAAAAAAAGGTGAAAACATTCTTTTAATTGAGGCGATGATAGAGTTAAATGCATTAGGTGAGGCTGGCTACATAAAAAGGGCTCTAATAGCTGCAGCCTATTAATCTTTTTTAAAAGGACAACTAGAACTGCGATGTGTACAGCTTCTGTGTTCGTGTCTGACAAAGCAACCTCAGCGAAGTATCTTGATTCATTTCCTTATGCTCTTTGCTTCATTTTACACACAATATAGGCACTCTATTCTAGACTCCCATTCTTAACAGTTATGTAGGAGAAAATCATTTTATTTTCAATATTATGAAAGTAAAAAGCGTATCATGCTTAGCATGTTAACATGCCTGATGGTCCTTAATCAAACAGCGTGTACACTTAAATTATGTACAACTATATTTTAACTGCTTATTAACTTAGGGCCCCTAAAATAAAGGATAGGGCCCCTAATATAAAGGATAAAGATCTGTGGGCTATTATACTTTCTTCCTGTAGATTACAGCATACTCAAGAGATAGGTCTCCAAAATTACCCTAGTAGCATGATTGCATTTTATCAATGCTTTGTATTAAAAGCATATAAACAAAAAGATAAAACTATATACAAAGACAAAAATATTTATAATTTTTCTGAATATTATTGTCCAATTAAAGAGTAATTCCAGAATTTACAACTGACGATTATTTTATCTCATACTTATGCCCAGAAGACAAATCACTTTAAAACACAGGGATATTTTATAAGGATGAACATTTTTAAATGTCTTCAAAAGTAAGGAGAATATCAATCAGTGCTATAGTAAAAACAAATTCTGTCTGAATAGATTAGAGAATGCTCCTTCCATGGTATGTTGTAATTTAGGCTATATAGTGTGTGGGAAAAGTATACTTCTATTTTAATTTGGTCTAGATAGTTAGAATTGTTGGTAAACTATTTTTATACTTGGTGAATAAGTAAGATATACAAAAATTGACTTGACCTGGTCCATTTTCCCCTCTTTTTCTGTATATCATATTTGAAATAGATACTATCAAATGATGCACATTTCATTTTTATGGATTTATTATTCTCAGAAGAATTATTTCTTATTATTCAGTTGTCTCAAATACAGTGAAAAGAAGCAATAGCAGTGAAAATACAACAACCCCCGATTTCTTGTATTATTGTAGAATACGAACCAAATGTTGCCATTATTTGCAGTTGAAATGAGGTACAACTTGTCTGTCATCTTATTTCTTAAAACTGATTTCTGAAATATCTTTAAAAGTTAGCATTGAGGTTGCATAAAATTACTATACACTTTTTGAGCATTCAGTGTGTTCTATTAATAACAAAATCTATGCAGGTTTAATTTTTAGACTGAGTAATTTCTTAAATATAGATCTATAATTGACTGTTACCAGGACAGATTCTGTTTTTATAATAATTGATTATGGAATTTATATTTATCTTCTATAGTTGGGTGATGGAAACATGTTTACTAGGGCTTCCTTTAACACATTCACTTGCTGAAAGATCATTTTTGGCCAGCTCTGGAGTTTCTGCTCAGGCAAAACTCTTACTGAATTCAGTAAGACTTCAGGGTGGTGATAGCCACTTCAGAGCGTTAGATGCCAAGCATTTCCACACTTAGGCGATGCCTCAAGCAAAGTTCTATATCAGTAGTGTGGATTTTTCATAGTGTATTTAGTATTGCTCCTAAAACTGATCATAATGTAACTAAACTGGAGCATAACCTAAGCTCTAACTCATGTTAGCACCATTGGTTTCAATGGATTCGTTAGTGAAGGTTGCAGGATCAGGTCCTTTGTTTATGTCAATATTAAGAATTTTTAAAGGCATATTTATTCATTCACGTATGTTAACAGCACAAATTCATTATTCATCCATACAACTTTATACTGAAAAAAAAAAAAAAAAGTTTTATGTGTATTCGTTTGTTGGTGATATATAAGGTGCCTGGAGTACCTGTGGAATCAAAGTTACATACAAGAAGTAGATAAAGCAGGGAGAGAAAAAAGGTGGAAAGTGGAGGATAAATTTCATCACGTAAATATCTAGTGGCATAGAAAAAAAGTTAGAATTATATGTAATTGTGAAACAAATTCTGTTGATAAATGATCCTGGTATGAGTCAGAAAATCAACAGTTCCATTGGTATTTGTTTGATTCGTCGGAATATATGGCCATCGATCTTCAGATTGTTCACTGAAACTTATTGTTGTGACCATGAAATAAGAGTCTTTACTAAGCAAAATGTGATGAATTTCCAAACAGCTGTTGTCAGATGTGTACAATGAGAATTTTACAAATAAATCTTTTTTCTAAATGATGATTTACAAAGTGTCATGAGAACAAAGAGTGAAAAATGAGCCTGTAGAGATGTGGCAAAGCGGATTCCTTGGATTGCTCATGCATTATAATATAAGAGCAGAAGTATGCAACAATTGTTCGTTATTTATGATAGTGAAATCTAGAGTACATCACTCATTCCAAACAAAATGTAACTGTTACTCTTGCAAAGGGCTTGCATATGGAAAACAAAAGTCCATCCATCTTTGAAATTAACAGACAGCACACAGTAATAAAAACCAGCTGAGAGGGATGCTGCTTTTTTCCTAAAATGCATGTTGATACTGCTTCATAGTTGGCTGGTACTGATCTGCGAACAAATTATGTGATTCTGAAGACATAATATATTAAAGGCTAGATCTCCTTTACTGTATTGGTGCTTCTCTATAGTTGTGTTTAATTTTCTGTCCATAGTTATCCCTTTATGGACGGACTATACATAGATAATGATGTTACTAATATATATAAGCACTTCTGAAAGACAGAATGTAAAAACACGGGGGTGGGAAAGGTGAACAGTCTTATTTACTGATATAAAGGCTGTAATGACAGATGTAATTGTGGTTTTGTTTCACAATTTTTTCCCAATAATTTTGATTAATGTGTCTTAAACTCTATAGCTTATATTGATTTCTGTGAGAGAATTGCCTCATAAGCTATTGAGTGGACAAACCACAATAATATATCAGACAGCTTTGATTCATAATGTAGTTTTAATATTATAATATCTTCTATTGCCAGCTGATGAAGAAATCACTGGCATTAATTTCCTGGTATGCTTGAAGCCAAAATCTGTGCCCTGACATTGGTGCCAAACATTTTTCATTTTGGATATTATTGATAAAAGGGTGAATTTAGAGAACGAGGTAGTTTATTCTTCAGGTTCAGTTAATACAATACAGCAATTACATAGAGAACTGAGACAACAGTTTTGGAGGCTTCATGTGACATGAAACCTGACTATAACCAGAGACTATGCAATGAAAAGCAGAAATAAATTCCTGTGCCTTAGCTCATGCAATTACATTACACATGAAGTGTATGATTTCAAACCATCCACTTGTCCCTGTTGCATTCTTAGCTTCTAGTTAACCAATATTTTAACCTACAAATGTATATCCTTTACTGCTCCCCAAAGTTGTTGAGGTCTAATTAACCATACTTCAGATTATTCCACAGTGTAGTACCCCATTTCAAATTTATTTAAAAAAATGTTTTATGTATATACTATGTGTATGTATATTAATACCAACTTTATATTTGTAAATATGGCTTACTCAATTTTGGAATGATTTGACTTCTAATTTTTTATGCTAATACCAGTGAGATAGTGAGACCGAGACAATGTTCAGAAAATATATTGATTTTGGTTATTAAGACATGACTATTAGACTTCTGGGTGTATTTTTTTTTTGTGAGCGTACTGTGGCAGCATATCACTCAAAGAAGTGCCTTTTGGGATAAATAATATGTACATCAGATGGGTTTATGAAGTAGATGTGGGAGTGACTTCCCAACCTAAGAAGTAAAATAATTAGCAGGAAATGCAATACCAGAAGTTTCCTTTTTGCTTTTGTAGAGCTGAAAGCAAGACCCATTCATGTGTACCCATGTAAATTAATTTGTCATTTCTTGCAAATCAGAAAATTCCATTTGTACCTAGAATCCCTAAGAAACTAAGATCAGTTTGGATGCTGTTGCTGTTCCTAAATTTGTACAAACCATAAACTGTGGATTGGCTCTTCTAATTGAGGGTCTCACCTTAGGAATTCATTCTTCTTGATCGTCCATCAAGATCCACAGTTAGCAATCTTTTATATAAAATGTAAGGCCCATTTTTTCCAACTGTTTGACTGATTTTGTTTTTAACTATGTTTAAATTTCTTTAAATGCAATCAAGCCTAGTTGCCAAGGTGACAGGCACTGTAAGCCTGTTTTTGTAGTAAAATATGTACAAAATCAATTTCATTTTTTTCTTTTCAAATGCTGCTATTGAAGAACTAAAAAAATCATGATAAACACAAAACGTACATGTATGCTGCTGCTAATGTAAAATATTGTAGGCATGTTAATTTTCATTTTTAAAATTTTTTATTTTGCTATAGTTTAGTTTTAGATTGGGTATCAAGGCCTTTCCCAGGAAAAACACTTCCCACAGAGTGGGAAGCTCTTCTTTAAATAAAAATGTGTTATTGAAAAAGGGTTTTGGTATGTATCAAAAGTATATTAAAGCTGATTATGTTGAATGTGAATTAATGCAAACAACTTGGTTGAGTGTATGGAGGGATTATAATGTCTCTTGCATTGAACTGTTTCTGGTGGATCTAACAATGGTGCGGAGTCAAGGATGTGATTTTGAAAGCAGAAGGAAATGAAAAAAGTTAATTCCTTCTTTAAAACTGTAATGTAATTTTAGATGCTAAAGGATTTACAACAATGTTTCACATCAATATGGACCTTAAATCCTGAATTACGATAGCAGTGTTCAGCATGATCGTTTAACATACAAGTGATTAAGCGTCTTATGATTACAAAACATCTCATTATTAATATAATTCAGGAACAAAAAGACAAATATAAATATTGTCAATTCTTTAAATACTATGTTAAAATGCTTCTCTCCTATTTCTACTTTCAGCATTGTGTGTTTGATAAATATTATGTTTAAAAATAGTCCAATGAGGTCTAAAATTGCTTTTCTCAAAGGTTAATTCAGGTTTTAAAAATCCATATTTGGCTGGCCTCTTTCTCCCTTTGTCTGCCGATTGCCAGCGTGTGGTGATGTTTCTTGTCTTTTCCTTCTCTCTGATGTTTCCTGATACACATGTATTTATACCAGCAATACTGAACATCCAGTTGGAGTAAACGAGGTTTCATAAATACCTTATTCTGAAATAGTGCCCTCTTCCTTACACTCTTATTCTCTTCACTTCCTTCCTCCCTGCAACTGCTGATTTAACTTTACATTTGTAACAAATACAACATTGTGGGTGACTGACTCTCTGAGTTCTGCCAAAGTTCAGAGAATCTGATTCCAGTCGAGTATCAGTTCAAGCTTCCCTTTAGTTAAAAAGACCCTGCCATATGACCATTATGCTCTGTCATGACTTGGATGACATTTCAAGTCTGTGCAATGTCCACATGCATGGGAAACAAAATCCTTCATAAATCTACTTCTCTTGTTGTGAACTTATGCCTTCACTGGCCTAAATATTGAAATAAGAAATTAATGATTTTAAGGACTCTAAATTTCAAGAATTAAAAAAAAAAAAAGCCAGTTCTAGTAATTATTAAAGTCTATTCTGGAATTTTAAGAAATCTGGCTAATAGAAATGGTAAGGGAAATTTTACTATACACTGTTATTGACTCATTATGGAGGAGTGGTAGCTATGCCATAGCTAGTTTTGGGTTCTTTTTGCATTGAAATAAAGGATTCACACTTTATTTTTCATGCAAAACAGAGGTTATCTTCCCAAACTCACAGCACATAACTTGGGAGTAGAGATTGAAGTAAACCTGCTAATCCGATTGATTTATAATGAATTAAAAATGGCCCTCAAAGTTTACATTTTTGAGTCGTAATTTTTCAGGACTTCTATCTTAAAAACCATGGACTGTAGAAAGTTTGGAATTTGTACATAACTTGTTCTCTCTCTCTCTCACCACATACAATTTTAAAATTAATTAATCCAAAAGAAAAAAAGCCTGGCATTTTTTAAAATTTAACTTTTGTGCAATGGGTAGTTGACAACATGTTTGACATTGACTACTTTGCTGGTACACGATAGCATTTCTGAACAAACTAGAAGAGCTATTGCACTTTTTGTCTTAATTTTTAAGTATAGACTACACCTATGTCAGCATAGCTGTGTCAGTCAGGGGTATGAAAAATCCCTGACCGACATAGCTATGCCAAGAAGACCTCCGGTGTGGATGCGGTGATGTTGATGGAAGAGCACTTCTCTTGATGTAGCTAATGTTGTTCAGGGAGATGGTGTTCCTACACCAATGGAAAAATTCCTTCTGTCAGTGCAGGCTGTGTCTACAGTAGGGAGCTATGCCGGAATGGGCACTGTAGTGTATACCCGTGGTTTTTAACCTGTGGTCTGCGGATGTCTGGTGATCTGTAGACTAAGATTTCCAGAGGGGTCTGCACCTTCATTTGAAAGTATTTTTGGGGTCTGCAAATGAAAAAAGGTTTGAAAACCACTGGTGTAGATGTACCCCTAGATTCCCCAGTAATGCCCACCACAGTTGACAGGATGTACAGGTATTAAACCAACATAAATATAGAAATAACACTTCAACAATGGTTGAATGCTTATTAAGACATGCTACCTCTGAAAAATGGATTCTATATCTCATATATGTAAATGGAGGTATTTGTTTGATCCTCCATTACACATGCCCAGATGGAGGGGAGCAAAAGCCAGCAGAAATAGTTAGTTTAGCGGGCATGTGGAAGTATGTAATGGAGGTGCTGCTTTCCTTCTTTCTCCTATCACAAGCTCTTCTGAAGCCTCTCTGCAGGCTTAACAGAAGGTTGGAATTCTGGTGGCTGGTTTGGGTTGGGGGTAGGGGTGCCTATCAAGAGTGGGTGAGGTGGAATTGAAGAAGCATTTGCTTTTCCCAGGTTGTGCTCTTGCTAGCCAAGTGGATTTCTAAATACAAATCTCTACATTGTTCCATGCTGTGATAGACAAAACAGATGGAAAAAGGGTCTGGATCCCTGTACTATAAATCCAAAATCTAAGGATCAGCAACCTGATTTTTCTGCAAGCCTTAGGGTTCTGCAAAGTTTCCAAGCCACACTCCCTCCAGAATGTGTGAATTTAAATTTCCTACCTAGCTGGTGAATGAGAGGAAAACCTAATGAGTGAAAACTTAGATTTTCTAGTGGAATTTTCCCCCTCCCACAGATTTTTCCATTAAAGTAGATATCCTCTCCTGGGCTTACCTAGTGTGAATTAGCATCAGGTGCTCTTGGTCACCTGATGTTTAGCAATAAGTAACTTGGCCAAAGCCACTCAGCAAATCAATAGCAGAGAACAATAGTTCCTATAAATTGTGACTTCCAATCCACTGATCTAATTGCTAGACCATGCTCTTCTTCAGGGCTTGAACATAATTCTGACATTTGCTTGGATTATAATGCAAATTTTCATATTCATCCATTTTTACAGAAAATCAAGACACACCAAATAACATGCAATTCAGCATATAGTTAAGCATTTAAAACAAGAGCTAACAGAAATAAGGTTGAAATAAGTAGATGCAGAAAGCACAATATAAGACATTTAAATGTATGTGATATGTGAAAAAGAAAATCACAAAAACCCACCCGACAAGGCTTTCTGCATATAGGATCATGTTTTGCTTACAGTTTTGTACAATGGTGACCATGCAGCCACATAATCCTGATATTTATTGTTTCAGCTTTGTAAATGGGTTTTCCATAATCGCTCCTAACACAATTGGAACAAATCAGCTAGTGTGTGGAGGAACACTTCCACCTCCTTTCTAGAAAAGATGTATTTTAACAATTTCCTTAGTCTCTGTGCCTGATTTTAATCTCTCACTTGGATGTTATGATGGGGTGTACAAACCCCACATTGGGCCTGTATGGGGTAAAAGACATTACGGGGCCCAGGTAGTCTCACCCTTCCAGACCTGCAGAGCATGCTCCAACTGGAGAGGAAGCTTAAAAGGGAGCCACTCAGCTCATTCGGGGCAGGCTGGGGAGGAAGAAAGACCTGTGCTGAGGGCCCCTGGACAAGGGTGTTGATGAAGTCTCCCTTTGGGGAATGGGGACTGTGTGCTGAGCCCAGTTGAGGCTGAAGGTTTTCTTTTCGGACTTGGAACCATGGGGGGAGGAGGGGGAGAGAGAGATGTGGGAAATGACCCAAGGAAGGTAACTCTGAGGGCATGCTAGGTTTGGAGGTGCCCTGGTTTGGAGCCCAGAAGCGCGTGGGGGGGCAGACTCCCTTACTAACTGCTTCTGCTGCAGATGAGGCATTTAAGCAACATTCCAGTTTCACTTCCCCTCTGATAAGAAGAGTTGAAGGACAGTGCAAACCTGTGGTGAAGCTAAACCCATCCTCAGGTGAAGAATTGGACTGAAAGGCCTTCTTGCTGAGAGATGGTACAGGGTGTGCTACCCACTTGCCTTCCAGGGGCTCTGTTACAGGTATCTATCAGGATTAAGTCCTTTGAAGTCGTTGTAAGTACGCTGGAGTATGTAAAATCAGAATTGGGCCCTTTATTTGCAACAAGATTAGTTAAATGGTAGAACATGACATTTCTTTAAAATGTAAAATGTTTTCCTTTGTGAAATAATAGTGTAATTCAGTATTTTGAAACACATCAAGTTTCTGTATATACAACATAACTACACACCAAAAGCCTAAGTTAAAAGAAAATTAATTAGGTTGTGAAGTCTGCCACTGCTATAGTTGTTTTATCAGTTGCCAGGTGTTGCCTGTGCAATGTATATAGCTGTGAATGTGGCAGAGTCTGCTGTTGCTTTGGCTACCTCTTTAAAATATTCATGTTTAGTTATTACTTAGACAGGGTGCTGTAATTTCCCTGAGGAATGCAAGCAGAAGAAGGAAAGTGGTGATTTTTAACAGTGTATAACTCAGCTAAACCTGAATGGAATTTAATGTGGCTAAGGAAAAGGACTTCTCAAGCCAGAGGGCTTTTTCCCTCTCCTGCATTCGAAAGGCTGCTGTAAAGAGTAGCCTTGTAAGAGCTTCTCAAGAAAATGTCACCAGATTTTTTTACAGTGGAAATTGTTAGGCAACCTAAATACAGGGGTTGCTACAAGCTTTCGCTGTAATACAGCCATGCATTAGAGATGTTTGGAGTCCAATCTTGCTCTTCCACTTCGTATAAATAGTTATTAACTGAAGCGGGGACTGGAACCCAGGTGTCCCTCCCCACCCCCTCAGGCTACAGGGTCATTCTTGCTCTCTAGCCCAATGAATATTTATGTATTTATGAAAAGTAAAACAGTTTCAGTAGGAGAGACTAAGAGAGACCCACCCCAAAATGCCACATAGCACAGTGGTTGGTGCACTGTTCTGGGAGGTGGAATATGCATGTTCAAATCCCTTTTCCCTTGGGGTCTTGAATCCACATCTTACACGTCCCATGTGAGTGCTCTAACCATGGGTTTGCAGGGTATAATGGGGGTGCCATCATCTGCCACTCTTGTGGGTTTCTGAATGATACCCAGGTCCCCAGGCTCCCCTTCCCTCCCAAATTTAGCTGCCCCCAAATTGTTTTTAGTCAAAACTATTCAGTGACTGTGTCAAATCTGTGAATAATTTCAGTCAACCCCAAACTGCATTTTTCAGCAAATACACTATTTTGACCACCTCTAATTGTAAACACACCAATTGAGATATTTATCTCATTTTCACTGACTAATGTCTGAGTGTTTAATATATGAACATCTATATGAATTCTTCTGCCTATCTAGCGGATTATATCTTTGTTCTAGAAGTTCAAAAGAGCAAAACATATACAATTGTAAATACATGCCAATTACTAGGAAATAAAATTAATTTTGCACAGTACATTGTATTGCTCTATTGTCTTTTTTCACTTTTCCTCTTTTAATTCATCAGAACTAACAATAAATATACTTCCACCACAACTTCAACAACCACCATCTATCCATCAGATTCTCTCTAGAACACTCCTACAAGCATCAACTTCCTAGACACCATGATCAGTTTGAACAATGAAGCCCCGCAGACAGCTGTCATAAGAAACCCACAGATCACCACGCTTATCTTCACAGATCTCATAACCACACCAAACACACCAAGAAATCTGTTTCAACAACCACTCAGATGTCACAGAATGTGGTTCGAGGAGAAAGTCTGGGATACAAACATTAGCACACTTAAAACCATCTTCACCAAACCAGGACACTCAACCAGAGAAGTAGATCACATCATGTTATGGGCAACCCAAATACCTCTAGAGAACCTGCTTCAATATGGGGGAGAAAACCCCTGACTGCACACCCCTAGTTGTCACTTACCACCCTGCACTGAAACCCATATGGAATATCATTAAACAAGTACAACCCATACTCAGTGGGACCACATCCTGAAATAAATTTTTCCTGAATCTCTTTTTGGTCTTCAAACAACCCCCTGCCAAGCTCATTATCAGAAGTAAGCTCCCTACAGACCAGAACCTACCAACTGAAAGTGGCACCAGACCCTGACATAAGATGCAAAACCTACATACCTCTGTTGCTACCATGATCAATGCCGTCCCCTGCCCCACCTTTCAAGATCCAGGGTCCTATACATGCCTATCACAACGTGTGGTGCGTTAAATGCCACAATAGCAACTGTATGGGTGAAACGAGACAATCATTATGCTTCCAAATGAAGTCACCCAGAAAAATGATTTAAAAAAACACCGTATCACCCATGGGCTAACGCTTTTCACAAAAGATCACTCCATATCTGACCTCTCAGTCCTCATCCTCAAAGGAAACCTGCATAACATATTCAAAAAATGAACCTGGGAGCTTAAGTCCATAACTTTGGTAGATACTGAAAATGAGGGACTCAGTAAAGATACCGGATTTATGGCTCATTACAACAATCTGTAACCCACCAATCCTCCTTTGTCCTACAATTGCAGAGGTGTTAATTGCCCACTACATTTAAATTGGTTTCTTGCAACAAGCACTAACACCTTATGCTTAACAATCTGTTCCACCTTGAATTTAACTGTGACACTACTCAGCAAGATGTTTTATTGCAGTGTATATATATGAATAATCATAGCATAAAGGGTGCTGAACCTAGTGACCCAATCTAAGAGTGGGAGAATCGCAGGATTCCATCCCAGGACAAGTGAAGGTATGAGCCCCAACATCCATGGGGGCTGCCCTCCGAGACCAAGAAGGGTCAACTGTGCAGCTAGCCCTAAACAATGACGCAGGTTTTTACCAAAAAAAAAAAAAAAATGGTTTTTATCTGTTTTCTGTTTCTTTTGGATTGTATATCTAAGCATATACTGTGCTGCTGATTTTTGCATCTTGAGTAATTTATACGGTGGTCATGCTGATGTGATTTCCAGTGAAATGTATGCAGTTGTGCACAGGCATTTAGGTGTGCTTTGTTTATATACTCAGTAGGTCACAGACGACCTGCAACCGATGAAGCGAGAACAAGGATAGTTAGAGCACTGGTGGTGGTAGTCTTATGCTGAGTCCAATTAATTGTGACATAGGATTTTAAAAATATTATATGTCAAGACTGTATGGGAGATGAAGTGTATTTGTTTTTTTGGTTGTTTTTTTTTTTTTTTTTTTTTTTAAATGTTCCATCATAATATCTGCAAAGTCTTGCACAATGGGTTTGATACGTTGACAGCTTGGTGAATCCTGGATGCCTCCATTTGGTATCGTCTTGAGTTTTTCTCCCTGTGAAGAATTTTCATGTTACATTTTCAGATAAAATTGCTCAGATGTGGACTGCGATGTCTACTGGCATGGAAACAAAGAACTGTGGCTTTAGGAGAGAAATTCTAAATTTTTGCTGCTTGAGTTTTATCCTGTTTGACTTACTGAGTTCTTAGACGTGTTCGAGTGGCTTCATGCTATTTTTGAATTGGATTTATATGGTTGCCCTTCCTTCCTTCTCAATATATATGAGGCTGACAGGAAGGCTAATGAGAAGACATAATTATCATGTATTCAGTATGTATTAATCAGTCAGCTCTAAGTCTCCATCCAATCTGCCCCAGCCAGAGCAGTAAAACACATAATCTATGTCTCTATGCGGTTTGGGCTTGGATGACTACTTGGCTGCAACTTAAATCAGATAAGACAGATAATGTTGAGGGAGGAAACCAGAAGGATTGGCAGTACTTATATTGGCACCCCTCCATTGAGTGGATGAGATCAATTTATAATACACAGATGCAATTTAGTTGTGGCATTGGATTCTAAGGATCTTTCTGGATCTCCAGGTAACAGTTGTTGTGGCCAAAAATGCAATATTTCATTGGCATCTGGGCATCTGGTAAGAAGAGTGTAGACCAGGCCACAATCATCTATGCCCATGCCACCTCAAGATTACTTTGCTGGAAGGCATGCTATATAGAGCTATATCTTGAAACCACTCAACAACTGCAATTAGTGCAGGGTAGCGTGATCTCCTTATTTAAAGATATATTCTTGTCAGAAGCATGTGACTGTACTGAGGGATTTGCCGTGGTTGCCAATACATTTCTGGTTGGAAATCAGGGTATTGGTGTTATTGACCTATAACGCCATAATGGTTTGGGACCTAGTTACCTGAGAAACATAGAAGAAAGAGTAGTATATAATGATTCTAAAATTATATTTACTTAAAAAGATGAAAAACATAAATGGCTTTACTATTTTTTTTACTAATTTTTAAAATACTAGTGACCTTGCTAGATGCTACAATTTCATACATTAAAAGAACTGAACAAAATGCAAATAAATTGTAAATGTCAAGAACAAAACAGTTAATCAAATGCTAAACACAATTGATGGACCTTATGACTACCCTGAAAGTCCCTAGACTTGGACTTCGTTGGGCTGTCAAAAAGAGTGAATTTCAAGGCGAAGTGAAGCTCTCCATGGAGAGAGCACCTCTGGTGATTGTGTAATTAAAAAAAATGCGGGGGCTTTTCAATGTCTTTTATAATCTGTTAATTGTTTTGACTAATCATTCTGCACTGTTTCTAGGTGGTCTATTAACACAATCAGTGTAGCATGTAGTCTATACATTCAAAGAAAAGGAATGTTATAGTTTTAGCACAAAGCAAAATAAAAGTTGCTAGTCATGTCACAGAGGAAGAACTTTCACAGTGTAAGTCCTGATTGGTTTGAGATATATACAGGTTCATCAACATAGACTACTGGGAGGGAAAAGTTGTCGGGAGGAGGGGGAGAATGAGAAGTTCAACTAGTGTGCAATGATAAGGCAGAAAAAGAGAGAAAAGATACCTAATAAGGGCAGAGCAACAAAGGCCTCAAATGTAGGGGAATGAGCCATGTCAAAGAGAAGAAGTGCAGATGACGCTGTGCTTTCTGTCTGCTTCTGAGCTGTACTCCGTCAATATTCTCCCCATGTCAATGGGTGTAAAGAGTGGTTGGTGGAATGAGGAATTAACTGACCCACCGGTGAAACCCCACCTCAGTACAGTGGAAGCACAGAGGCAGCAGCTTCTAGTCTTGATGAGTGGCTTATACGCTCTATCAGAGCTACTCCCGCACAAGTGTCCTGCACCTGCGTAATCTTGCATGGGAGATGATTCTTCATTCTACTCCATCAGACACCGCATAGATCCCATTTACTTGGGTTTTTTATGTGGGTCCAAGTTTTGGCTTTAAATGAGTAAATTAGATCAGGGTTGTTTAAGATTTGTATGGTACCCAGCTGCTTCACAGCAAAGCCTATGCATGCACTGTACATGACAGCATTTGCTCAAGCAACAGACAGGAAAATTGAGCTAAAATTAAAGTAAATGTATCTATCATGGTTATTTCTGATTACTGAGGTATTTGTAAGCACTAGTACAGTGTGTCACCTCCTTGTCCTTCCTGATTCATTCAACAACTAACATTTGAAGATATCTGACTAAGATTTCAGCACCGTGAAAGAATTTTGTTATTACAAATGCTAGATTGAATGAATCAGCAAGGGGGAGGCTTCTTCTATGGGATGTGGTCTGGTTACACGTAAGAATGAGGTGGCAATCCTTTTCTCCCGCACTTCTCACGTTACCATATTCCTTATGTGCATGGTGCCTAAATGCTATAGTGATGTGTGCCTTGGAAATTTATAGTGAAATGAACAGAGAGACTTCGTGAAATCAGTAACAATGGGACAGAAAATGCAAAAAAGAGAAAAAAACCCACTTTGGTAATTTAATGCATCTTTTGATTGAATATAAAACTATACAAGTTTGCCAAGTATGGCTTTATCTAAAAATGTTTCCTCCAAGATCCTACAATGTGTTAGTTCTTTTTCTTTTTTGTATTGTTAAAACATGTTGAGGAGAATCTGGTGATCATGAATGTGAGAAACTAACAGAATCCAGTATAGTGTAGGCAAGCAGTTTACCACGTATTTGTCCATTTCATGTAATCCTAAACCATCCTATGCACTTTCAGACAGTCATTTTCTGAGAAAAGATTGATATTTAGCAATTTTTTAATATTGTATACTAAAATGGATAATGTCAATTAGGGACTAAATTGAGACCACCAACTTCATACTTTTTTTCAGAACACAATAATATGTCTTCAAATGTGAAAGGCTAATGACTTCTTGCCCCTATACACAAACTTCTTTTTAACATAGACCTCTTAATATACCACATTTTTCTTAAGCATACCTCTGTACTGCCCAGTGCAGGAAACAGTTTACTTTCTTCATATACAGTGGAGCTCTGCATGGTCTTGTTTACTTCACAAAAGCAGCTCAGCCAGCAATTTAGTTATAACACAATTGAAACTTGTAGCGTGACTGTAATTTTAATCAGATTTCCTTAACTGAGACACATGTTCAGACATATAGCATAATGAGGCACATACATTCATAGAATCATAGAATATTAGAGTTGGAATGGACCTCAGGAGGTCATCTAGTCCAACCCCCTGCTCAAAGCAGGACTAACCTCAGCTAAATCATCCCAGCCAGGGCTTTGTCAAGCCGCAGCTTAAAAACCTCTAAAGATGGAGATTCTACCACTTCCCTAGGTAACCCATTCCAGTACTTCACCACTCTCCTATTGAAAAATATTTTCCTAATATCCAACCGAGACCTCCCCAGCTGCAACTTGAGACCATTCCTCCTTGTTCTGTCATTTACTGCCATTGAGAACAGCCTAGCTCCATCCTCCCTGGAACCCCCTTTCAGGTAGTTAAAGGCTGCTATCAAATCCCCCCTCGTTCTTCTCTTCTGCAGACTAAACAAGCCTAGTTCCCTCAGTATCTCCTCATAAGTCTTGTGCTGCAGCCCTCTAATCATTTTTGTTGCCCTCCATTGGACTCTCTCCAACTTCTCCACATCGTTTTTGTAGTGGGGGGCCCAAAACTGGACACAATATTCCAAATGCGGCCTCACCAATGCCGAATAGAGGGGAATGATCACTTCCCGCGATCTGTTGGCAATGCTCCTACTAATGCAGCCCAATATGCTATTAGCCTTCTTGGCAACTAGGGCACACTGCTGACTCATATCCAGCTTCTTATCCACTGTAACCCCCAGGTCCTTTTCTGCAGAACTGCTGGCTAGCTCGTTAGTCCCCAGTCTGTAGCTGTGCGTGGGATTCTTCCATCCTAAGTTCATGACTCTGCACTTGTCCTTGTTGAACCGCATCAGATTTCTTTTGACCCAATCCTTCAATTTGTCTAGGTCACTCTGATCCCATCCCTACCTTCCAGGGTATCTACCACTTCCCCTAACTTAGTGTTATCTGCAAACTTGCTGAGGGTGCAATCTACCCCATCCTCCAGATCATTAATGAAGATGTTGAACAAAACTGGCCCCAGGACCAACCCCTGGGGCACTCTGCTTGTGACCGGCTGCCAGCTAGACATCGAGCCATTGATGGCTACCCATTAAGCCCGATGATCTAGCCAGCTCTCTATCCATTTTTATAGTCCATTCATCCAACCCATATTTCTTTAACTTGCTGATAAGAATACTGTGGGAGACTGTATCAAAAGGTTTGCTAAAGTCAAGGTATATCACGTCCACTGCTTTCTCCACATCCACAGAGCCAATCACCTCTTCATAGAAGGCAGTCAGGTTGGTCAGGCATGACTTGCCTTTGGTGAATCCATGCTGGCTATTCCTGATCACCTTTCTCTCTTCCAAGTGCCTTAAAATAGATTAAAATAGATTAGCAAATTCCTTAAAATAGATTACTTGAGGTGAGGCTGTAGTTCCCTGGATCCTCTTTCTTTCTCTTTCTTGAAGATGGGCACTATGTTTGCCTTTTTCCAATCATCAGGGATCTCCCCCAATTGCCATGAGCTTTCAAAGATAATAGCCAATGTCTCTGAAATCACATCAGCCAACTCCCTCAGCACCCTTGGATGCATTGCATCTAGCCTCATGGATGGGTCTTCATAGTATCATTTTTGAAGACTACTTTCATTAACAGGAAGAGGTACTATTTTGCAAAAGATCTTCCCTCTGGGAGAGGAGGTCAGACCTTTATTCACACAATGTAGTTTCAGGGAAATCTAGCACCTGTGATCCTGGTAGAGTGTGGATAGTCTTGTCATTACTCCCAGAAAAGAGAAACTGTAGTAAGACCAGGAGTCAGCTGTTTACATCTTCCCCTGTAGATTGAGCTGGGGAGAAGGAGTAGGTTTATGGTGAGTGAGAGTCCCCTTGTGATTCAGTACCTAACATCAAGATGATTCTCAGTTGAACCTAATTTACAGTAGTCATACTTCACTGTAAGCATATTGAAATTTCATTATAAATAAAGTAAAGGCCTATTGAAAAGGCACTAAAACAACTTTGTACTTTCACTTTATCCCCACTTTGTGTAAGTTTATTTTGAGTTTATATATTGTTTGTTTTTCTTGATGTGTGTGTTATGGCTTCCCATAGTACAGCTTCAGGACAGAAACATAATTTGAACTAATTTCAATTTCACATAGAGACAGTAAAATATTGCAGATTGAGTTTGGGATTAGAAGGCAGGAACCCCTGATTACTAACAGTGTGGCTCTGTGCAAATCGGTTAACTTTGTTTGTTTGTTTCCCCAGTTGTAAAAACAATGAGCATGTGCCAGTACGGACCTGTACTTCTCACCATGAGCCCCTCTCTTTTGCATATAGGCAGTTATTTCTTTCAGGATTGAGAGAGACTGTCATTGTGGCATGTGAAGCTCCAGAAGGTGACCTTGTTCTTCTGAGTGCATCACTGGCACTAACAGCAGAGGCTATGAAATCAACAAGTTTTAGGACAGTAGAAGTGGCACTGCCAGGAGTGTAAGTTTGAATTGACTGTGATGAAGCAGATTTTCCACTTCACACTTTAAAAACAACATATTTCTGCACATTAAATATTGATGAAGGCTGTCTCTTATGGCCCTAGCTACACCAGTAGTCTTCATAACTATAATTCAATGGTTCCCAACCTTTTCTCTGCCTTGGCACACCTTGATACCTCTAATTATTTTGAGGCACACCACCATATAGGCTCCAAATGAACTCATGGATGTTCATGAACCAATCCAGAACTCTTCAAGTAGTTTTTCAAAAAAATTCCGTGGCACACCTGCTCAGTCCTGATGGCACACCAGTGTGCCGCAGCACACCAGTTAGATAACACTGCTATAATTCACTACTGGTGTAGCTTCACCATTGGAAACTTCAGCATAGTCAAGGCTCAGGAATTTTTACTACCATGTCCTCTACGCCTGTAGCTGAACGCTGCCTGCTTTACCGCTTCCATTGTTGGTATTACCGGTGGAATTGTACCAATGGTGAGTTACAGTTACGAAGTTTGTAGTGTATCCTAAGATTTTTGAATTTCCCATATATTATCAGCAGAGTTTAGTGGAATCCTATGTGTGATAAGATGTGGGACCACTGGCAAGCCCCCCTAACCATTTGTAATGGGTGCCCTTCATCATTCACAACATTATTTCATTCTTAGGCTGTGACAGACCCCATTCCCCGTCCCGCCTCTCCATACCCCTCCAAATACATATTGTTGATGGAATGGAGAGGTTGTCTCTGTTTCCATTTTAAGGTATATTCTATCCTTAACACTACAATATATTCGGTATATGTCAAAATTTTTAAGGGAAAATTGATTTTAGAGATTTGGGGGAAGGGGAAGTATCAGTAGTAATTTTTGTATTTTTCTATTTATAAAACCAGGTTCCCTTCAGTACCATATATCCAACTGTACAGACTGATAGGAAAATGTATAACTAATATATTTTAAAAAAATTAGAAATGAGCTAAAACAATTTTTTCTTATGTTACAAATTTAAGGTCATCTTGCAATCTGCTGAATATAAAACAAAAACATTTGCATAATGAAATGTGAAGTATAATTCTCTCTCTCTCTCCCTCCCTCCAAAGAGTTAGAACACTTGTTTCTAGACCTAAAAAATCACAGGATATTGGACTTTAAATCTGTCATTGGTCCAGAACTGAACATTGTCTATCCTGCATGTTAGACTAATGCAAATTTTTTGGAAACGTTTACATACTTGACTGGTATTTAATAAAATAAATAAAAAGACACTTGTTTGAAAGCTGCCAGGGCTATGTCTAAACCTCTGTGCAGAGAATAAGAAGTGTGCAGAGTGTAATTAATGCTTTATTACATGGGTCCCACCATATATATTATCATACCAGTTTATATCATATATTGATAATTGATAAACATAATCCATGAATAATGATGCTCAATCACCATACTGAAAATAGCACTTTGAAGAGCAATTTTTTACCTTACTCTATTGCTGAACAAGAACCTGTTTGGTCTGAATGCTTTTTAAGTAGTATTGATTAAGTGGACTAGTAGAGTTTGAAAAGAAGAGGTGACTCTTTTCAAAATTAACATTGGCTTTGAGTCAAGGGGGCTGAGGATATGCTAATTTAGTAAATTGCTCAAGCATGCTGCAGACAAATGCTGGAACTGATTGAAAGCTTTGTTGTTTTCTATTAATGACCTAATTATATATCTCTTCTCATGAGGCACAAGGCTTGATAGAAATATCACTTAAATTGTTCCCCTGTGGAAGTTTCATTGGATGTTCTAAGGAACAGAGCCATAGGCTCAGCAACCAAACAAATTTTAGCATGACAGCATCCAGTCTTTGTCTGTTTTGCTGCCAAGGCTACTTTTTCAGATATCTTCCCCCTTCCCTCCCCATACACTAAGCTTTTGATGCTGAGGTACAGGAATTTATTATGTTTGACATCAATAATTCTGATGAACTGGAAATTCTAGTAATCACCCTATATGGAGGCATAGATTAATAATTTCAGGGATGTTTCAAAATGCAAGAAGGAAATGTTACACAAAGAGAACTTGTACTTTTTCACCCTAATCTGGGGTTTGCGTAGGGACCTGTATTGTGAGTGAATATCATGAAAGCCTGTACTAGGGTAACTATTTTTCATACACTTGTGATGGAATATAACTGTGTGTGGAGATGAGCATATTTCCCCCCCACCCCCTGTTGATACTGTAGCACCAAACTGGTACTATTCTAATGAGTGAAATAATCCTTAGAAAGAAAACTGTTAGGCAGTGGCAATTTGTTGTAAATTGTTCAACTATATTTTGTCTTGTTCTTTATGGTTCTAATATCCAAAGTTAAAGGTGTACTTGAACTATGTTAATAATAGAGGCAACATTTGAAACCTGGAAAACGAGTACTGTTCTCAGTTAGATATTTTTTTGGAAGTCAGTAGATTGAGCAGAATACAAGGATGATCATGTGCTTATGGCAACCCATGTTGCTGAGGAAGCAAGTTGCTGTGTTCTGTGCCAGTTTTCTCAGGGCTGATGATATGAAGTACAGCTAAACGACATTGCTACAGTCCAGACACCAGGTGACACAGGTATGTATTGGTGAGGTAGGCTATCATCTGTGAGATTGGGATGCTGTCTCTTGGCCAATTGGAGATGGTAGAACACAAATAACTTGCTGATGTGGAAGCTCGGTGTCAGCAAGGAATCCAGAAAAATATTTTATTCTTTGGGCTGCTTGGCAATGTGCATCAACCACTCAGGACTGCACCGTGGCTTCAAGCTCTTAGAAGTGATCCCTCTGCCTACAGGCATAAGCTCTGCCTTGTTGGGTTTTACTGTAGCAAGCTTTTCCATTTCCAGGTGCAAATTTTGACCAGAAACTGGCCTAGCTGGGAGCCTGTGGTGGTAGTGTAGATTGTGAAGGACAGAATTTAGTGCCAACAATAAACTGATAGCACAGGAGCCTGTCACAGTTCAGGGAACTGCATCTGTAGTTCCCCTCTGTGATTCACCAACAGCATCCACGCTAGGCTCCTGGCTCCTCAGCCATCACCTCTTTTGAGGAGAGAGCCACTTCCCTTTCCCTCTTGATTTGAGGTTTTTCCAGGCTGCACAGTTCCCTGCCTATACTGTGATATTCCCAGCAATCCAGACTGCCTAAACAGCCAGTGTCTGTGTTTCTGTTTCTCTCGAGAGGTTACAAACAGAGTGATTACCACACAGCTCTTTCTAAGCAAGCACACTTATTCTTAAGGTGAAAGCGTTGCAGAGAAAACATATTAAAATAATAAAAGAACCTACATGGATGCTAATAAGTTTACCAGAGATCATGTCCTCCACTCTCCCAACTCCAACAAGGGCTCTGTAAAGAGACAGTCCTTCAAACCCTACCATGGGGTTTTTTCTGTGGTTACCAGTTCATAACAGCCTGAGCTGAGAACTAGCACCCCCAGGAATGGGTCACTTTCCTTTAGGCAGGTTGGGCCTTTGATCTTGAGACTCCAGAACAGGTGATCAGCAGACAGTGGTCCCTTCTCAGTGTGTAGTTTCCAAAGGCTGGTTCTTTGCATAAGTGAAGGTGGGGAATTTGCATTTGCTTCCTCCCAGGCAAACCGCTTGGCACTGTTTATCCCAAAAGCCCAATCCTGACTGTACATCGTTCAGTATAATCCTTTGACTACACATAATGTTTCCCAGGGTTCACATCACATCTCACCCCTACAAGGGTCACATACAATCTCTGCCCATAATAGTATATAACCTTTTCATTTAATGCAATGGACTCCAATGATCTTTCAAGTGAATTAAAAAAGGTTTCTCAAGGATATTGCAGGAAATTGCCATATCTATCGCAGTGCCCATGACCTCTCACAGTTTCTCTTAATGGCCGCCGATAGATATGAAATAGGATCAGAGAGAATTAGCCTTGTGGAACTCCACAGGTTAAGGATCCAATGACAGAGATGCAGTTTTCTATCACTAGCCTTCAAGGTATCTTCCAGGGGTCTTCCTGGAAAGTCACACTATTTTCATGCATTCTTGGATCTCTGCCATCTCTCAGGGATGAACATACTGAATGGGGTGGAGAGATTCTGGATTCTTGAGAATGTCTACTCATTATCTGTTGATAGCAAAAAGATCTGTCAGGGCCACCAGTGCTTTGTCTTGTCCTTCTCCTAGCCTGAAAGTGGATAGTAAGGGATGTTGGCTAGGGATACAGGAGTTTGCAGACTGCTTATGGCTAGCTTCTCAATGAAGCTTGGGAAAACACTCAAGCTGCCTTGTGATATTTAACAGTTTTTTTACAACATTACAGTTCTGATTCATCACTGGGTTACTCCAGTTTCATGTTAGTGTAGCTACGTTAACTTCAATAAAATTACACTAGCATAAAACTGGAGCAATGTCATGAATAAGTCATAAATTTAAAAATAAGGTCTTGGATCTATTTATGATATAAAATAACAAATGGGTAGCAGTAAAATATATAAAGATGATTCATTTCTCAATGGAATTATATCCTTTTAATTGCACACACCATTTTACATACTGTATATAAATCCATTACTTGCCCTGTATTATCCATTATATCATCTTAGGCTAGGTGATTATTTGGTTTTTAATTGCTCATAGATGGTTTATAATTAAATATTTATAAGGTAGAGTTGCTCTTACCTCTACGTACTATAGGTTTGTGTGAAGGTTTTTGAATATTACAAGGTGTCATTTGGCTACACAGATAGAAGGCTGTTCTTTGTTGTAAAAGCAATGCCTGGATTTTGCTGTCATCCATTTACCTTATTAACAATAGCAAGCTTTCTCTCCTTCTCTTCACTTCCCCCCTGATTAAATACTCAAAGCTTTTGAGTTGTAAATGAATACAATTTTTGCACAATTAACAGCCAGATTCAAAAGTAGATTACGTGTCACTGAAGTTGTGCTGTGCACATTGAATACCAGGTACTTGCCCAATGACAGCCAGCCCTGACTTTAAGTTCTTCCAGTGGTTACATCTTGACTGCCAAAAGGTGGGGTTTTTTTCCAGTAGGATAACCAAAGTGCAAGGTTATTTGCTGTAAAATCCTAGTGAAAACTAGGTACCTGTAGTTTTTACTGTGAGGTGGTTGGCTAGATTAAAACTATACCCCTGGCCCTGGTTGACCTCACCTAGTTTATCTGGTGGTAAAACTACAGTGCTTTGTCTCCACTATGTTTTTACATTAGGATAGGTAAAGCACATTAGTTATCCCATGGTAAAAACACACATTTTTAAGCGCTGTGGGACAAAATAACATTCTTCCAGTTGCTTTAACACTTGTGAGTAACATCTCTCAAAAAAATAAACAGTTGATCTTTGACATACTCGTAGATGGTGCTTGCTGTTAACTCTCAGATTCAATTCAAATCGGAATCATAACATGCTGTAAATGATTGTATAATTACGGTATTAAGTATTTTTGGTAAAATTATAGAGACTATTTCTCCAGCTGATTATATTCTAAAAAACAAACAGATGCAAACTAGAAATACAAATTCTACCTTGTGCTGTGATTTTGTCAGATTTCAAAAACTAATCAGAGTTATTCTTCGTTTATACTTGAATTTGGATCCTCCTAGGTGTTTGTTTGGAAACTCAGCAGATGGCGGTCTTCCCTTTGACTCCGTAACTCTTTTTTGAAAGTAGAGGGGTAAACTCCGGCTTCCTGGTATTTTGGTATTGGTGGTGATAACGTTCTGGTCACCTTAAATGTAATTCTGTTGCAGATTAGGCGAGGTGTTTGTGACAAGTTGTCAGGTTCTAGGAATCTGCACAGAGATCCAGGTCTATTCTGCTGACCCAGACTGGCAGCTAAATCAAGAGGGTCCCATTAATTTGAACCCAGTAGTATAAAATGGTTTGTGTGTCCATCTGAGTCAGAGGGATTACACGGTGAGACAGAGTCTTGCAGGGGAAAACCCTAAAGCCAGCCATCTCAGTTAAGGTTTGTTTTGTTGCTGTTAGGTTTAAAAACCCCAGGCAGCACTTGAAGTTTTGAGTGGAAGTTCAGGCCACTGGTTAAGGTGTTGGGTGGGGATTTGCCTGGGACATGGGGAGACCCAGGTTCAAGTCCTTGCTTTGCTATAGACTTCCTGTGTGACCTTGGACAAATCTCTGTGCCTCTGATCCCTATCTGTAAGATGGGGATAGTAGCATTCTCTACCTCATGGGTAATATGAGGATAAATACATTAAAGATTGTGGCACTCACATAATCCCCATCATTTTAGTATCTAAGTACCTTATATAGAGCTCTAGAGAGAGAGCGAGAGAGAGACATTAACCAAATGTGTGCATGTGCTGTCTGACAGCTGGGTAAGGGCTCAGTCACTTCCTAGCACTTCATACTTCCTTTGCTGAACTACTGTGTCATGGCTGTGGATGCCCTAGAAATGACTGCATTTTTGTGATGGCTGAAGTGAGCCCTGAATATAAAGAGCCAGATTCTGGCTTGTGTACACACACCCCTATACCTCCCCATACCTCTGTCTCTACCGCTGCTGAAAGCTTTGCAGGATATGACAAAATAGATTTTTTTAGGAAAATAATAAACAGCCTATTCTACAGGTCCTCTGGAAAAAAAATTCATGGAGGAGCAAAAAGGGCACTGGCAAGGACCTTCGTGTACACGTCAGTTTGCATAGTCACTCCAGCCTAGCCATGGCTTCTCTGCACAACCCACATGCAATTTATTTCTGTTCAGAAAGAGAACACTGAATAAGAGGAGATTTCTTCAGGTTGTTTACTGTCAAATTACAGGCACATGCTTTTGTTGCTTTGCAGGTAATATGTGCTCCCTTGTGTGTGTTGGTTAATGTCCCTTTTCCAGCGCTAGCTAGAATTTGGCTCATAGCATGTCAAGACTGTTGAGCAAAATTAATCTAATCTTATCATAATGCACATGAAGCCTTTGGAAACTCTATATTCAGTGCTATATCAAAAACCTCTGAAACATAAACATGGGCTTTATGTGCAACGCAGGATTTACTGTTTTGGTTGAGTTTGTAGATTAACAAAATCTTATTTTTCAGCCAGTTTTAAACCTGATAAATTGTTTCAGGGTTAGCACTTTTACTGTCTCATGCAATGCATTATTATCATTTATGAGGTGGACATAAATACGGTATACTAAACATGTTATAATGTTAAACTATATAGCTGGCTTATCTGCAGTATTATAACTGGAGCACTAGCGACATCTGTAGTCAAGGTTTGGTAGAATAAGTCTTGCATAGTGCATGAAACAATCCAAATAGGAACAATATGAACCATAGAAAATGTAAATAGGCCAGTTGATGATTTTTACACTATGTTGAGTCAGCATGGCGTTTTAAGTATGCCAGTGTGCTATTGTGCTGATCAGAAGGCATCAAAAGGGTGTCAGTATGAGTTCAGCACTATACTTTGGGCTTGCAGCTTTCCTGAACTGAACACTGCTTTTACATTTGAAAGTTGAAGGGCAAGGTTGAAGGGCAAGTTGAAGGACAAGGTTATAGAAAGCTGATGGGAAAATTCAGTCTGAGATTGGTCGTTAGGAAGTCAGCAGTGTGTTAAATTTGCAGCACTTGCTACAGCTGCTCACTAACACCCACTAATTCCAGTACTGTCATTGGGATGTCACTGGACGCTGACAGAAATTGCTAGTGAAAGTCTAGGAGATAGTTTCACACTTTCCAATTATCTCTAATGTTTTAGGTTTGCATCATAGATAATTTGTCAGTATAAAAATATGCTAGAAAAATTTAAGAATTAATGTGTGTTAATATCAGTATTCATTTTAGAATATGGGTTATTTTCTTTGGAAACACTCATTCAGAATGTCGAGTACAATGTCTGTCACAGTGGAGCCCCGATCTCTGACTGTGGTGTAGAAGGTACTGTTGCAATACAAATTGATGAGGATGATCGTGCAATACAGCATAAATATTAAATATATATGACAAAATGTTCAAATGTGAAGCTAAGTATCTAAATAGTTGACCTGCTGTTCAGAGGTGCTGAGCCCCTCGACAGTTAGCACCTTTGAAAACAAGGCTGTTCTGGTGTTTAAATACAGGTTTGGCTGCTTAACTTAAATAACTCTGATTTGTACAGGGATGGAGGACAGGCACAGATGTGGTAGACCCATAAGTACATGTGGTGTTTTGTAGACTCCCACTTTTCCCCTGACCTTGGTAGCTCTGAGTACACTTGAGAGTGAGAATCTTTGGGTTAGGTGGATGGTGTTGGACCCAAAGTCTGAAAAGTCCGGGGTCATAGTTACAGAATTAATAGGGAGGTTCCTTTTTTAACTGAAGGTAGAAATTGGAGGTATTATTGTTTTGGTTTATTTGAGTTTTATATTTTCTCAGGATTGAACTTGCACCTTCGATAGCTCTTTTAGGGTGATGATGAGAATAGAGGATCAGGAGGATGGGTTGGTTGCAAAGGTTTGGGACCCCTGATGCACCTGGAGGGTGAGCAGGCACATACAGAGCATGAAAAATGTCTCCTGTCCAGCAGAAAGCTGAAGTGAAACACTTATTCTCACCTTCTATATCTTGGGAAGATGAAACCCTGATATACATCCATGATGTTTAATGCATAGAAGATGGTGAATAAAATATCAGCTATCTATGATGTGATAAGGGAGGAGGCTCCCCAAGACTTGTTTGGGTTCTGTGACCGGACTAGCTTTGAGTTGGTTCCAGCAAATTGACCGGTGGAGTAAAACACAAAAGGGGAGGTATTGTGGCTTTGCTCTGCTGTTTTACATCTGACTTAAAGTAGAAGAGATCTGGCCCAAAACTAGTCCTGATACTATATATCAATTTGATATGTGAATCCTGGGATGAAGTCAAGTTGGAACTGGTTCTGATGTACAGATCAACCCAGTGCTCTGCGAAATTCCTGAAGGAGCTGCTAAAGCTCCTCATTGCTGTGGCTGATTGTGCTTGGTGACGATTAGAGATTGGAGGGCTAGATGTTGTTCCTCTGTTCTGGACCAATCATTGCCTCTTGAAGTTGATGTCCATCTTTCCTGTCAGGGCAATGAGAGGCTGTTTTTTTTGTGGTCTGTTCTTAGAGTCTAACAGAACCTGAGTGCTCCCAGAGGTCTCTGAGGAAGAATATGTTATTTCTGGCAGATCACTCTGTTGATGGTTTGATAAAATTTTATAATCTTTTGTCTTTCACTGTGTATAAAGTGGCCCCTAGGGACTGTCTCTTCCAGCTTCGTGTTCACAAGTCACCATAGTTTACAGATAACTTTCAAGAGGGAAGGTGGTTAGTGAGCTTACAGTGGAAGTCAGGGGCTGAGGCTGGTCATTTGCATTATAAAGATATTTAGATTTTTTCCCCTTCTTGTGGCTGTGCCGCCACTGTAAAATGCACAGCATTTCAATGAGAGCATTTGTACCATGTGGTTTACAGCCTACAGGTCTGTACTGTTTCCACTCTGTTCCTGATGTGAATCCCTCAGTTATGAAGAAAATTCTGATTACCAGATGGCAATGTTACACATATAATCTTACAAGTTATTTCTCTTAGCATGGGAGCAAGTTTTTAGCCTTTGGATAAATGTTTTGGTGGTGGTTTTTTGTTTTGAGATTTTATTTTAGTGGGAAGTGGGAGATAATAGCAAGGGAGTTAGCTCTCTGCATTGATTTCCCTAAGTAGAGTCAGTTCTTGAGACAGAGTTGCATTGATGTTTGAACTTAGATCCCTGAAAGAGGGGGCTGCTTGTGTGCTGTTTGTAACCATCTCTGTTCAAGGACAGGTGTGCCAGTGTTCCAGTCTCAGAATTTTATCATGAGTTTCTCAATATTTTATATCTTTCTTAAAGCCTCTACTCCTGGAGTCAAGTGATCACATGAGAATGTCAGCTCTTATATACAAAGAAGTAAGTTTCTAGCCCTCATGGTTACAGAGAAAAGCTTGAAAATATGGCCCAAATGAATCCTAAGAAGCCTCAGAAACTAGAAAGCAATGGAAAAGAACCCAAAATTCATTGGTTTTTTTTTTGTTTTTTTTTTAAAGTCCATTGTGTGGGGAATGAGACTCCAGATTTTTGAACTATTGGGGTTGGTAATACTGAATGTAGCATGAATAAGTTGCACTAAGAATAAACCCAGACTCTGTATCACTGATTTCTCCTCTAACTGTAAGTCATCCTGCAAGGCCCCAATGTCTACTATCATTTGGTAAACAGGGGAATGCCTCTTTTAAGGAAGACAGGGTGCCATTTGCTTTTGAAAGTGGTAAGAGTTCAGCCATGGGTCAAAATACATTTCTTGACACTGACAATCAAATCCATGTATTTACCAGTATCTAATCTTCCATTTTTGGTTAAGATTGTGTAAGAAGTGATGGCAAAGCAACTCTCAAAGTACTGTATCTGGATGCCTCCAATCTCCTTGGTCAATGGCAATTTGGAATCTGACCTGGGAAAGGCATAGACTGCTCTTGATGGTTGATATTCATCTGCAGTGCTGCTGCTGTTAAATCACTTAGCTGGCTTTGATACCATGGTTTATGAGGCATTTGTAGTTCTTAGTAAGAGTGGATGGTCTCTGTTTCTTTCTCACAGTGAGATCTCAAAGGGGACTTTGTCTTACAAAAGCAAAACAACAACACATTTCTTCCGTTCATGTTCCTCCATCCCCCCCCTTCCCACAAACTTATACATGTGCACAAATGAACATGCAGAGAACCAGTCACCAGTAAGAAAGTATATTACCAATTAAAATCTGTTACCTGTCCAGTTAGGTCCTTGTTAGTCCGTCCCCTCCTCCATTCCATTTGCAAATGTCAAAGAACCAGAGGAACTAAAATAGTCAATCTGATTAGATCTCCTAGTTTCATTATTATTTCTTAGAACTTAAGGATCTGCCATAACTTAGATTTCTTATTCCCAAAAAAGGTGAATGGAGACGTGCAAAAGGCCCTTTGCCTGTCTTATATCCCTGTTATCATCTCTTTCTTCTCACTCCTTCCAGGGAATCCAGAGATTGATACGAAAATTAAAATCCTTTTGGAAACAGCAAAGGAATGCAGTAAAAGAATGACAAATGTTAATATATACACACTTACTTATAGGACTATACTATATAATTATTCCTAACCCAAATACTGCAATTCCCCACATATAAATTCATGCCAATGTACTCCTTTACTTCTACTCAAATAGTTGGTTAAATAAAACTGTTAAATTCATTTTTTATTTTATATTTTAACATAATTAAATTTATATTAATAATACATACTTAAGTCCTTTGGCCGGAGACTAGGTCTTCATGATGTATTGCACACCATGGAAATTATTGGTTCTTAACAAATAACAAAATAATAATAAAAATGCCAAGAATGGCTGTGTTTACAATCTAGAGGTAATGAATTATCACTATACATTAACCTGCTGTCCCTGGAGTGTATTCACTGGTGTCCCTGGAGCCCCCTTCATGATCTTCAAAAATATTATTCCATCGTGAATTGGTTTAAAGTGAACTTTGTGTTTAATGGTGTGTGAAGTTATCATCATTGTATGTGTTTGTAAACATCTCTCTCTCTCTTTCTCTCTCTGTGTGTGTATGTATGTATGTGTACACACACACACACACACACACACACACACACAGAGGGAAGGCTTATTCATATATTTGTGTATATCATGGCAGTCAGGATTTATGTACAGACATAATGGTTAAATGTTGTCACATAAATTACTATATACTCAGATGAGAAGTCTTGGCTTCCCTTCCAAAAAACAATAATATTTTATACATATATTGGTGACATTTCTTAAATTCTGAAATTATTGCTGCAACCCATGTTTTACATAGTATACATTCTCTATCAGATATAAAGAAAAACTTTGTAGACACACATGCTACTGTAGCATGTGAATTTTAATATATTGTAAAATGTAGAGAGCAAATGTTTTACAGTAAACGGAAATCGTTCACAAATCCGATTTTATAAATAATGTTCTGGTTCCTTGCAAGCATGTTTCCTTTGGGTTCCATTTTTCTTTTCAAATTATCAAACAATTTTTATTACAAATGTAAAAAAATATACAGCCATCAATTTACTTTTGTGTGAACTGTGATTTCATCTGAAATTGAACAAATTGTAAAAAAAAATGCTGTTTCATTAAACAAAAAGCCATAGATTGACAATATCTGTGGGAAATTGTGTCTTTGATTTATGTGTTTAATATGGATTAATCAGTTCACTCACCCCAACTAATGTATAAATATCAGCTTGGGGTATAACATTTTTGTGATTATTTTGTAAATACTAATATATTTCTTGAGTGACTTTTTTTTATATGGTGGTGGCAACCGGAAATGAGGAAGTCTATTGTTGGATTTCTGGAACTTGCTGCCTGGGAGATAAGTAAAGCCTTTTTTTGACCAGTCACCAAATAAAAAAATGTATTTTGAGCCTATTTGCTGCGTGATGTCTGTGGGTGACATATATTGCAATTCCTAGTTAATCACTTTGGAAGCAGATAAAATCTCCTTTGTGCCAGTTCATTGACAGTGCAATTTTTCTGTTTGTCTGCCCTGTTTATGCTAGTCAATAGAAGTAAATGTAAAATTTCTTGAAAGTAATGTAAATGGTTTCTTTCAATATTTTGGGCAATTGACATATTAACAAGAAATAGGAATAAATATAATGGACTACAGTCTATGAATGTTTCAGCAGCATTTCAGAGTGATCCTGCTGCATATCTAAACAGAAAGAATATACTTCATTTCATTTAATATGCTTTTATGCATTCTGGCAAGGCATAAATGAACTTAATAACAAGTTAAGGACCCCTGCCACTCTGTATTATAGAAGAAGCTTCCTGTATATAACAATAGAAAATTGGCTGTGGTTCAAAATGTAGTACTTAGCATTGCAAATTAAGCTGCTGTTCTTATTCCACTGAGCCATGCTTTAATAATCTAGAATGCTTTATTTTCCATGGCTTTTTTCAGGTGCTTTCCAAATTAAAATTCTAAGAGAATTTCTGAAAGAAATATGGTCTGAATTCAAATATTGCATTACTTTGTGGTGCAATATGCAAGGAGACCTATAATCAAGGTTGTACATACAAAAGATTTCACTATTTTAGTCTCAAAATGAAGTTTGCCAGAGAAGAATCAATTAAATTAATTCTTTAGTCGGTTAGCTATTATGTGAAATGTATGCAGTTAAAATTTGAAAAGGTCATTTATTTCCATCCTATGGTATTTTCCATTTTCAGTGACAGCTGCCGAGAAAATCTTATTCTTAATAGCCATATACTGATTCAAAAGAACACACATTTAGTCAAATTCTGAATATATAGATAGATGGTAATAGTCTGTCACCTTTTGATATCTCAGTACTTTTTGGATATGAGTGAAATAAAATTCAGTCTATTCTTTCACTGAAAGCAAGGAGGGTGGCAGATACTGCAAAACAATGAAGATGTTTGGGTCTTGGATACATGATACTGCATTATGGTCTTAAAGAGAAACACCAAATATGTTATAAATATTTATTTATAATATAATATATAATTATATTATATAAGAAAATATTATTATAATATATATTAAATATTTATAATTATATATTTTATAAATATTATTAGAAATTTTATGTAGATTTATATTATCAGGAATTTGATAAATGAAAATACAATCAGTTATTTTAGTGGATAGAAGCTCATAAAAACAGATGTAATGTATTCATCCTGAACATCAAACCAAAATATTGGAACATGACTCTGTTTATGATAATCTATGGGACACTTTTCTATCTGTGTATAAAACCGAAATAAAACTGAAATTAAAACTGAATGGTAAAGCTGATACAACTTATAAAATTATATTGTAAAAGGAGTTTTTAAACCTATACATGTGCATGCGTTGTGAGAAAGAACAAAGTGAATGCAACTTGTAGCAGTCAGTGGATGCTTACCTCTGCCGAATAATAGTTATATCTTTTATATAATCTTGATCGATGTCTGCTGACAGGAAATGAAGACCAGACTCTTCCCAGAATTCCTGTGCATCATTCCCTGATTACATGGGGTCATAATAAGTTAGGTACTGAACAAATGAAGATTGAGCAAAGAAAAGTACTTGAATACCACAGTCTGAAAGGGAACATGACAGAACCGGAGGAGGTAGCTAGAGTTGCTAGAGATTGCAAATTATCCTGGAATCTTACTAACTATTAAAGAGAAATCAGAGAGTATGAAATCCTCCACAATGCTACATGTGGCAAGCTCAGAGCACTCAAGAACTAAAATACAGACCAATAGAATAGGGATGCAATCTGATAGACAAACTCAATACAAAAAATTAAAGAACATGAACCATGCAAGAATTAATTTGAGAATGGCACATTGCTTTAAAAAGGAAAAAAAAAACAAAAAACCCCCCCAAAAACAACTAGATGTCAAATTAGACCATTAGATTACAGACCTATCTAATAAGGTAAAATCATGTGAATTTGAACAGTTCACAGACACATTTAATTAGAAACAAAAATTATTTGTAGTCTAATTGATAAACAGGTGAAAGAAATGACCTTTGGTGCAGGAGGACAACCTTGATTTTTCAAAGAATAGTTTGCTAATGAAAATGGTACTAGCCAAATGAATGTTTTACAAGAAGTGGAGTGCACCTAATTAGAAATGCATAGCAAGACACAATACAAAACAATGGCAGAGACCAGTTTTGTTTTCAATCAATATGGAAGCAATCACAACATAAATGCAAAGATGCCAGCACAAAGGGTTTGATGTCATGCATGCAACAAAAATAGCCATTTTGCAAAACTGGAATTTTCAGTACAAATGGCAAAGGAATACAAAAGCAAAACATGTAATCAATCCAGAGCTGGAAGTACTGATGATAATGATGGTGCAAGAACACAATTCTTTGTTCGGTCCCTTCGTGTTTACAGAGTAAGGTTGTACAAAAGATTAGGCTGTGACATTGGAATAAATGAACAAAAAGTGGATTTCAAAATAAATACTGGAGCTGAGTGCAATGTAATCACAGCAAGCAAATAAAAATAAGTAACTATTTCAAAAAGTACAAAAGGAACCCATGTAAGACAGCCATACTGCCATATCAGTATAAGGACAGGTAGTACTCATAAGAGTATAAAACAGTGGAATGGGCAATCTTTTGTGAGCTTGGGTTGAAGGAACATTCTGCGAATGCAGATCATCATGTGGATGTATAACTAGTCTTCTCAATGGGATGCAAAAATAGTCTTAGAGAATTTGACTAGTTGTTCTTCAAGCTATGGTCCCTATTGTATTACATTGAGAGTTATATGCATGAGCCATGTATCTGGAGCCAGAGATTTTGAAATTAGTAGTGTCCTTTGGTCCGTGCATGTGCCCTTGCTCTGTCAAGAAGGATACTGCTCCATCCATGAGTTCCAGCCATGTAGAAGCGGCACATTGCAAGACTCATAAGCATAAGAAGTCACACACACCATCAAATCTGCCAGTTCTATCCACTAAGCCATGTACTCCAACCAGATCAGCATCATTGAAGTCAAGGGACTCCAGTTCTGAGGCAGTTCTCTGTTCTGGATCCCATTCCAGCTCCAGTTTTGACTGTGGCACACATACCGCTGACACGGGAGACTCCAGTTGGCCTTATGAACTCTTTGCCTTGGAGGAGGTGAGGTCCGGGCCTTCAAGTGCTGTCGTCTCCTCAAGGGGTACACTCTCTTACATTAGAATCACCTCCTTCGGGTCATGTTCTTATGGGGGGACGTGGGTAATTATCTTGAGCTGTCTGAATTATGTCTCTTGTAGTCAACACATGCCCTCAAGTCTTCATTGGGCTTTTTCAAAAGTACAATTGAGGATGCCCAAGATTGTAGATTGCTGAATCAGGCCATCCTCCAGCATGCAATTTAGCTTTTCTTCCACTGTGACCTAGTATGCCAAGGAAATCCAATTGTGGGGGTTGCCTCACAGGAATGTTCTCTGGCTTAAGCACAATCCAGCTTTCACCGAATCATATAGTCCAAGCTCTTCATTAATCTTGGAGAACACACTAGCATATCACAAGATCAGCTTGTTGCTTTCTAGGACTACTTCTGACAAGTCAAGTCAAACCCCTACCTGTTTTACTGACTGGGTAGCATCTCAGCTCCTGATTTCTGCCACTGCGAGAGGCTTTGAGACACCATCTTCATTGGACACTGTTCCCATGTTCTTGACTTTTCAATAGCTCCACTTCTTGATCAGTCACATTAATTGTTCTTACACAGAACTCGCCCTTTGGTCCAGCTTGAAACAAAGTTTTGCTAAACAGCAATCCTGATTGGATAATTGTAAGCTTCAAACACTTCTATAGGTTTACTGCAGCACTCCTTTATCCTTAGGGGTATTATTGCATGATGATCTGGCTTCACCACCACTTTATTCCAAGCCACCACAGGAAGCAGTTCATATCTGTCAACCTGCAGGCTCCTCTAAGGCTCCAAGAGTTGTTCCCCAGGTCAGATCCGCACTTCCTCCTATTCATATCCAGCTAGGGTATCTGAATATTGTCCAGGGACACACGTGTTTTTGTGATGGCTTTGGTTGAAATCCACTCCCGGTAATAAAGCACTAGAAATTTTGGCAGCACAACAAAAGTCCATTTAGAATTCAGACAGCAGGTTCAATGGGAGCTGGATTTCTCTTGTTGTCTGCAGTGGCTGATGATCACTAGTCACCAATTTAATTCCTGTAGTACAAATTTTCTTCCCTTTTCAATATTGGATGTTCACCATGGATCAGACTTGTCCACATCCTGAGTCCAGTAACTGTATTTTTTCCAGCCATTAATGACTCCAGACACTTAGTAACAGCTATCTTGGCAGCTTTTCATGTGGGCTGTTCTAATAGTTGCCGAGGGTGTCCCTGATGCATCAGCAACTTTTGGTTTCCCTTATGTGGCTTCCCTCTGCTTGGGCAATTCTATCTCCAGTAGCCTTCACCTCCGCATCACCTGCAAATTTCATCTGGCCTGGGACCCACTCGGGAAACAATCTCTCTTGTCTGTCCCAAAAGATGTCTGCGAATAGCTTGTACCTGGGTCATTTTTAAGCCAGTTCCCTAGCAATCATTTTTTGAAGTGCTGTGTCTGGCATAAAGGAATCACAGCTGATACATTTAAGGAAACCCCAGTTTCTGTTTCCACGTTTGTAACTCTGTGTATAACCTGGTCCAGTATGTTATCACCATAAAGGTTACAAAGTTCCCTTGTTAAACTTTGGTAAGCTGACTTTTCACACAGGATTCTCTCATGGCTTGCCACTGGGCATAGGCTCCACTGTGCAATGACAATTCCAGATTTGGTTCAGCAGGTTCTGCTTCGATCAAGCCATCTCCTAGCCAGAGTGGCACAGGGCAAGCCCTATTGAGCAGGTTTTTGAATGCACACAAATAACTGTACAGCGGTTCTGCTTCCTGCTGCCTCCTGGCTTTCCATTCCTTCTAGTATTTCAAAAAGTCCCAGTCATCCCTCATGGCAGTCATATAAGTGTTTGCATAACTATCTCTAAAATCCACAATCGGCAGTGGGAAGTTGCAAGTAAAATCCTTTGGCATCGCCATCCAAAAACACTGTGAGGTACTGTGCAGCTTTCCTATCAGTCCCCTCATTCACAGAGAGCAACAGCTCAAAATCTATCAAGTACTCACAGATTTCAGTCTCATCTGCATGAACAGTAAATTTCTTCTCAAACAACCGTGCTTTTGCCATCTTGAAGCTGCTGCCACCAGTTGTAATAGTTGTTTATAGAAATCAAAAGATTTATTGGAACACTGCAAGTACCAACTCCAGCGTGCACCAGTAAGATTTAACTTCCTAACTGAACACCCCAAAACAGAGACAGTAACATACCAGACAACAGCTTAATACTATGATAAAGATACAGAGCACCAGCTATAGGAGAGGTGCTGTCTGCACTGATCCTTCCAGTATTTTCAGTTTTGGATGATGTTAAACTTTGGGAGTGCAATCCAGATCAGGAGGAGTTGTCACCACTTGCCCTGCAACCCTTGGTGCCTTATAATGCTTTGCTCCTATAGCTTGCAGCCTGGGATGCTCAGTCAGCAGACAGGTCACACCCTAAGTGTCTGTGTGCTAGACAGCCCTGGTTCAGCAACTCTGACCCCAGCAGCCTGTTTACAACCCCACCCTCATTTCCATCAGCCTTGGTTACAACCACCAAGGTGACCCCAACACACTCCCAGTCCCGAATTTCACCAAAACTGTCTGCCCAGAAGTGTCCAGGCCTCTCCTAGTCCACTCAGAGAAATAATGTTTCTTTACTCCTTTCAAGAGATGAAGCACATTACAGTTTAATTTTTCTGGAATAACTACACCCTTCCCTTTAAACATAGCACTTAGTTGGTTTATAGTAAAAATAAAATAAACAATTTTATTAACAAAACATATACATAGGTTTAAGTGAATTCAAGTATAAGGAATGAAGATAGAAAGTTAAAAGTAAAATGAAACAAAATATGCTTTCTTAGCTAAGACTTAACAACCTATTGTCTTAGACTGGTAAGAAATCTACCTTGAACAATCTTCTTTCCAGCCATGGCTGACTTTCTTTCAGTTAGGACCTTCCACAGAAGCACAAGGGGCCGGTTTCCCTTATCTTCCTAGCTGAAAGATCTTTGCGTAAGCAGGTTTCTCACCTATATTCAGTTTTCAGGGACTTCAACCTCCACCCTTGGTTGAAGGACCCATCTTTCTCAGCTTGCAAGAGCTCTGTTCTCTTATGTCTGTCTAGTGATGGACATCAAAGAAGCATCAAAGATGGCTTCTGCCTTTCCTTATACCTTCCAAAGTTCAGTGATCTTGTTTCAAGATGTTTCATGCTGTTTTTCCCCTTTCTGTGGGCTTATTTCTTTGTAAATGGAACTTCCATTGTTTCTGGTTACAACTTGCTTAATAGACTGTAAGGTCAGAAGGGCCCATTATGATCATCTAGTATGACCTCCTGCACAACACAGGCCACAGAACCTCACCCACCCACTCCTGTAATAGACCCCTAACCTAACACTGAGTTACTGAAGTCCTCAAATAATGACTTAAAGACTTCAAGGAACAGAGAATTCACCAGCAAGTGACCTGTGCCCCATGCTTCAGAGGAAGGTGAAAAACCAACAGGGCCTATGCCAATCTGCCCTGGGGGAAAAGTCCTTCCCAACCCCAAATATGGCAGTCAGCTAAACCCTGAGCATGTGGGCAAGACTCACCAGCCAGAAATCCCACAAAGAATTCTCTGTAGTAACTCAGAACCTACCCCATCTAACATCCCTTCATAGGCCACTGGGCAAATTTACCGCTAGTAATCTAAGATCAGTCAATTGCCAAATTAGGCTCTCCCATCATACCATCCCTTTCATAAACTTATCAACCTCAGTCTTGAAGCCTGCTAGGTTTCTTGCCCCCACTGCTCCCCTTGGAAGGCTGTTCCAGAACTTCACTCCCCTGATGGTTAGAAACCTTTGTCTAATTTCAGTCATGTCACTGAAGTCAGGTAGATAACTGTGACGTTCCCTCCTTTCTGGGAGAGACCTATTTCTCCCTTTGTTTGTTTAGACTGTAAAGCCTAATATCAATGAATATCCATAATTCCTTATATAGTGTTAAAACATGTATTTTATGATGATATTAATCACCGGTGTATCATAGGTTTTCATCAAACACTGCACTCAGCAAACTTTTATAATACAGTAATATTGTATACAATCAGTTGATTCAATTGCTTATTACTTTTTGGTTCAGACCCCCTGTCTTTACAGCCCAGATAAATTTTCTCTTCCCTTCTGAAAGCTGTCTCCTCCCCCGCTTGATAGCTTTGTTTACCTAATATGTAAGTGGACCTTCATTGTCTGCCTGACAACCAGAAAAAAAAATATACATTCCTTGGTCTAGGTCAGATCTTTTTACCGGCTCCCCTGACATGCCTGGTTTAAACATTTTAGTCATCATACCAGTATATATCCATAACTCTTAATACACTCTGCATAATGAGCAGTGAGTTATTAGTTTTCTAATGGCATAGTGCATCACAACTTTGATACAGGTTAAAACCATAGTGAGTTGGGGTACACTGAAATGGTGAGGCCAGCTGAAACTCATTTCCTGATAGTAGTGAGCCCTTTGCCCTCTTGCATTGGAATGCTGTTAGGGTCACACCTCCCCCACCTTATAAAGCTGAAGAAGGGTTAGCCACAGGCTGACCCAGAGGCAGCAGGTCAGAACCCTCTTTCCTGGACAAGGTGTCTGCCACCGTATTTAATTTCCCCTTTATATGGGGGAAACCTGTTTTGTCACCTTTGTCTGCTTACAGTCTCCAGGACATATCAGAGAAGTATCCATAATTTCATCTATGGAGTTGTTACGAACACTTCACAATGACATTAATGACCAGTGTGGTGCTAGATTTCCAACAATGTGTTACATGTCCCCTTTTAAATAAATATCATGACACCAATGTGTGAGATGTAGTGAGGTTTTCAGGCCTGACGAGTTGCTGACACAGAGTAGAGAAATGTAAATGGGCTTCTGTGTCACAGATGTACACTGAGGATTTTATCAGCTCTACAGAAAATGCAAAACTCTGCATCTTGAACTTCCCTTTGTGTAGATGCGTATTTTCAGAGACTTTTGTGGGGGATTGTCTCAGCACCTGAGCAATACTGAAGCATCATGTCCTGGATTTTTGAGTATTTGGATGGGATGGGAATAATTGTTGATAATTTGCTGATTTGCACCAAAAAAGACCAACTTCATAATGAGAGACAGCATATTTTAGTGTACAATTCAGAATGCTGCTTGACTACAGAATGGCACTAGCATACTTGATAAGATAAAAGCTTTTGGGAGTGTCACAAACACATCCTCCTGAAATATTTAAAGACTAGCAAAGTTCCTAGAATTTGCCTATGCAAGCTCACATGGGTTTTGAGCTGAAACTCTGAAAGAGGATCGCCCTGTGATAACCCAGTGTAATGCTTCCAAAACATTGACTAACATACAATAGAACAATGCTGAGATTGAAAAAAGAAATAGTGACAAGAATGTTTTCACTATGAATGGTTTGATTAATATATTATATTAATAATATATTCCATGCAGAAATCAGTCAAGATAGAAGCAGACCAGAGACAGTTGGAAGCCATATTACAGAAATCATTTTGCATAGTACTGCCTACATGTCAGAAAATGATTATAAAATTGCAGAACCACTAAGTGTGTGAGAGAGGCCCAGTAAAGAGTTTCTCATTTTATACATGTTTTCAAAAGCGCCTATAATGAGTGAAAGCAACGAGATGCAGGAAGAAGCATTTGAAGTAAAGGTTGAGTACTACCTGTTTTCTAATTCAGCTTGAAAGAGTAATTCTAGATAGATGGTGAAGATAACAAAAAAAAAATTCAGGCACTTCCAAACATTTAAAAAAAACCCCAAAAAACGGGGGGACAACAATTTTTCAGATGTGATTGCTGCATACGTTTTTGTACGAAGAACCTTATGTCATGATATTGCAGAGCATGAGATAAGAAATGTTAAGCATAACCCCCGGTGTCCATCTGAGTATTAAGCGTAAGAACAGAGCTTGGGATGATCTATTCAGAACAGGCATGAATGTGGCCATCAAAGATAAGGTAGCCAAGAGCAAAATCTGCAAGAAATGCAAAATAACTTTGAAACCTATGAGATTCTTGATCATCCTTAGCCCAAGTGTGGTGCAGATCTATTTCAATTTTATGGGAAAGGTTACTTCAAATTTGTAAATTGCTACTCTGTCTTTAATTGGAGCTGTTGCACAACAGTATGAAAAGCAATGTAATAACACCTTGTGATAACTCATCTTCTCGTGATGAGGCTGTGCTAATAAACACTGGCCTGTCATTACCAGCAGCTCCCTTCACTAGTTCAAGAAGACTGTCATGCTCTTTCTGTGTACAGTTGAATGGACTAGTAGATAAATCAGTACAAATGGCAAAGATCTCAATTAAAAAAACCAAACAAACTAGTGAATTAAAGGGATCCATGTTTAACATTGTTAGAATATCACACATACCTTACATTACTTTATTAGGATCACCAGTTCAGATACCCATGGCAAGAAAGACAGACAAAAACTTTGGTGCCAACATTTAACTAGATTCCTGACCGCATAGCAGTAGACCCTAAAGTTACTTAAGATCCATATGCCAGGAAACTAGAATTGATTAAAAGAATGCTGACATTACTCCCTTCCCCCAATTGTAAGTTGAAGAGATTGTTAGGTTCAAACAGAAAGTGGCTAGCAACCTGCTAAAGTAACAGCTATGCCCTCTCCACCAATGTCATGTGTCATGAACACTCTAACAGTGTCAAGGCCTGTAATGTGGGCTGTCTGACCTAGTGGGTTGGTGTCAGGAGTAGAGTCGGGGTCATGGTCACGTCAGAGTTTGAAGTGAGGGAAGAGTCAGAAGTCACGCCAAGGGTCAAAGCCAGAGTCAGCAACTGGGGTCAGAGCGAGGAAGCAAGAATAAGGAACAAGACATGGTAACAGGAGTAGGGATAAGGCATGGTGTTAGGAACGAGGAGCAGGAACCAGACAAGAAAGCAGGGACTTTGTCTTAGCTGTCTTGGCAGCAGTACGCCTAGTGATTGGTTTCCTGTTTCTGTCCCATTCCTTGTCTGAGAAACTAATCAGCAGTCTCTTTAATCATCTGGCCCTGCTGAATCAGCGAGGGTAGCTTCTGGTGGTGGAATGTTCACAGCAGTTCTCTCATTAGCCTTGCAGTTCAGTGGTGCAAAGGATAAGGTTCCCATTCAGCAGCCCCACAGGGCTGGGTTTGAGACTTGTGGCACCTGGCATCAACTCTCCTCCCCTGGGCAATCCCTGGATGTCATGGGGACAGGTTTCTCAGGATGATTCCTGTGGAAGGTCCAGACTTTTTTAGGGGCATGCCCATGATGAGATGGCTCCCAATAGTATTCTTTCAGCCCATAGCCCTCTCAATTGATCAGATAGTACAGAGTCCATCTGTGCATTTGGGAGTGCGTGGATGAGGTAATCCTCATGGTCTTGAATTTGAACCGCAGGTGGACATGGTGTATGGCTTCTGGGGAATGGATTTTCAAGGAAAGACTTCAGGAGGGAGACATGAAAGACAGGGTGGATCTTTCAGGATTGAGGAAGCTGTAATTCAAATGTCACTGTATTTATCTGCCAAGTGATAGTGAAAGGACATGCATATTGATGATCTAATTTGTGCGCAGGTAAGGCAGTCTAGGTGTTTTGTTGATAGCCACGGTTTCTTGCCTACCATTAGAGGCTGGACTTTGTGGCGGTGTTTGTCAGTGTGGCATTTGTAGGTTGTCTTTGCCGCTTACAGATGCTCCTTTAGGTTGGCTTGTATTTAATGAATGGTCTGTACCAAATCGGAGGCAGCAGGAACCATTGTGGAGGAGGGGACAAAAGAGTGGAAATGAGGATGAAAACCATAGTTGGAGTAGAAGGGACTGGATCAGGTAGAGATGTGTTCTGTGTTGCTATACGCAAATTCAACAAGAGGGAGTAATGCAATCTAGTTGTTTTGGCAGTGGTTCAGAAAGCAGCACAGGTATTGTTTGAGCATCTGGTTGATCTGTTCTGATTGGCCACCTGTCTGAGTGTGGTGCGCAGTGGATGCATGGGGCTGGACATCTAGTATGTGAAACACCTCAGCTGGGAGCCATGGTCTATGGTAAGATGGTCTGGGAGGCCATGGAGGTAGAAGATCTAGGTAACCAGATGGTGTGCAATAGTTTCTGCTGTTGGAGATATAAATATGGTACAAAATGGGACATTTTGGTAAGCTGGTCCACAAAAGTCAGTGTGGTATTGTGGCCTTCAGATTTGGGTAGTTCCACTATAAATCAAGTGTTATGTGTAACTAGTGCTGGGAAGGGGTCTCCGATGATATCAGGAGGCTGAAAGGCCTGCTGCAGGTGGCTTTTGTTCAAGCACAGGTGCCAGAGACCTGACATAGGACTGAATGTCATCCCGCATTTGTGGCCACCAGAATGAACGGGCTGCAATGCTCAAAGTCTTGAATTGCCCAAAGTGACCTGCCGAAGGGGTATCATGATGTAACATGCAACACTTTCAGCCTTTGGGAACTGTCGGGGACTTTTAGGGAGCCATTGACATAGCGGAGGTTATTGACTCAGGAATAGTGGCATAAGAGTGTACATCCTTCCTTGGATGAAGTTATGAGTTTAAAGAAAGGATTGTTATGGAGAGCTACTCGAAGCATGGTAAGGAAGTCAGTGGATACAGACCCATAAATGACAGTGTGGTTTCAATATGCCTGGTGTTGGTTCTTCGGCAATAGCGGGTTCTGTATAGTATTCTCTTTTTGTGAGAGGGCATCAGCTTTGTCATGTTGCTTGGACAATACACAGTTGTGAAATTGAGTCTCAGGAAGAATAAGGCCCAATGCAACTGCCCCTATTTCAGCAACTTGGCAGATTGTAGGTATTCTAGTTTTTTATGGTCAGTTAAGAGTAGGATGGGGTGTTACGCTACTTCAAAGTAGTGTCACTGGGTCTCCAATCCAGTCTTGTTTACAAGTAACTCCTTTTTGTATTTCATAATGTGTTCAGCAGGTGTGAGCTTTTGTGAAAAATATGCACATGGATGCATCTTGTGCTGGGGCTCTGTTTCTTGGGATAGTACTGCCCTGATGGCTACATCAGAGATGTCAGCCTCCAGGAACAAGGATTGGTCAGGATAAGAATAGCTCAGCACTGGGCAGACATGAAAGCTATCTTCAGGTGTCCAAATGCTGGTGGATCTCCAGGGTCCATGAAACCTTGATGATTTGCAGAGGATGGCAGTGACCATTGAAAAGTTTGGAAAGTTGGCAAATCCCACAAATCTCTAGATGTTTCAGATGCTGTGGGGTTCAGCACAATTCTGAATTGCAGATACTTCTGAGGGTCCATCTGTGGACCATCTGCTGACAGGATGATTTGGCAGATAATTGGTCAAATAGACACTTTTCCATTTTTACATATAACCTATGCTGTTGCAATCATGTGAGAACTTCACGGATTTGGTGGTCATGGCTTGCTTGACTACTGGAATAGATTAACCTATCATCTAGATAAGCACCACAAACTGGTATAGTATATCTCAAAATATGTCATTGATGAGGTGCTGGAAGGTGGTGGGAGCATTGGTGAGTCCAAAGGGCATTACCAAATACTCAGTGTCCATACCTTGTTCTAAAGCAGGGGTTCTCAACCGGTGGTACGCGTACCACAGGTGGTACGCGGAGGACGGCTTGGTGGTACGCGAGACGTACTCTGCCGCCGCTGCTGAACCCCCCCCCCCCCCGCCGAATCCCCCCCCCCCCGCCGAATTCCCCCCGCCGCTGCCGAAACCACCCTTCCCCCCCCCCCCCCGCCGAAGACGCGCAGCCTACCGCCGTCTGCACCCCTGATTCCGCCGAAACCCCCCTCCCCCCGCCGAATCCTCGCAGCCTACCACCGGCTTCTCCCCATGCTGCCGCCAAAAAGCAACCCGGCCAGCTCCGCATGTTTGAAAGCTTGCCGCCGAAATGTGGTTAACGGCGGGCAGGATTCGGCGGAGGGCATTTCCCCCCTTTTTTTACTGGAGTACCACTTGGGTCAGGACCAGCGGTTCTTGACCTGACCCGAGTGGTACTTTGGAAAAAAAGGTTGAGAGCCGCTGTTCTAAAGGTTGTCTTCCACTCATCTCCTGTCCTGATTCAAACTAAATTATATGCTTCTATAAGGTCCAGTTTAGTAAACACCCGAACTGACATTACTCAGTCCACGAGTTCTGGGATTAGCAGTAAGGGGTACCATTATGTATAGTTATTAGTTTCAGTGTCCTGTAGTCTTCGAAGAATCTGAGAGCCATCTTTCTTCTTCACAGAAAGTAGTGGTGTGCCTGTCAGAGAAGTAAAGCTGTGGATAAAACCTTTAGCTAGATTCTCTTGAAGGTATTCCCTTAATGCTGCTAGGGCTTGTTCAGACATAGAATATATATGCTCAGATGGAACATTGGCTCCAGGCTGAAGGTCGATGGAGCAGTCATCAACACGATGTGGGGGTAGTGAGTCTGCTTTCCATTGTTTTTTAAGATGTCATGGTAGTCTTTGTATTTCACAGGAAGATGTAGTCCATCATGCAGGGATGTCATTTGTAGATCTGACATGGTTGCCACCATGTGGGGAAACATCTGGGTTACCAGAGCAGAGTCCTCTGACTTGGTTTCTATGGTTTCAAGTTTTTGAACGAGAAAGCAATTATCTCTACAGGAGCTAGATGGAAAGGTAATGACACATTGGGACTATAGGAAATGGGGATCATGATACATGAGTCAGGGTGCCCCTAAAATCAGGGTGAAATACAGGAAGGAAATAAGGTTAAATCGTAATAATTCCTGGTGCTCCCCAGTCACCACTTCCAGTGGTGTGGTCTCCTGTGTAATTGGGCCTGATGCCAGTGGAGACCCATCTACTGTTTCTACCACATGTGGAGTAACTTTGGGTTGTATTAGGAGACTGAGGACCCAGGCTATGGAAAAATCCATAAAATTGTCTCCTGCTCCTGAATCAATCAAGGCCCACTGTATGGGAAAGGCCTGCTCGAACTGCGTGATCTGCGATTGCAGGGGAATCTGTAGAAGTAGAGATGGATGGGAAACTCCTGGGTTAGCATAATCCTGGGGTTTCTCCCTGATGGTATCCAAGCTTGGGTCCCTGACTGGGTATAGGGTTAGTCTCTTCCATGCCATCAGGTTAGGAAAGATTTTGACAGGACACTTGGATACTGCATGCCCTGCTCCTCTGCAATAGAAGCAGGGATTGTCCTGTCTTCTGTGCTCATGTTCGCCTGTAGATAGGCCAGGGCCAACCAGTGTCAGCTGGTATGGACTCAACTGAGGTCAAGCTTGCATGGGCCTAATGGCAGAGCTTTAGGTAAAGTGAGGCAGGTAGGCACACTCCTCCTATGTCCAGTTGCCATTTCTCAATCTGATGTCTATCTGGTTACACAGGTCCATAGACACCGCTAAAATGGCAGTGGGGTCCACCTGTGCCAGCTCATCTTTTAATTCTTCTCCAAGGCCAAACCAAAATTGATGGAGGAGCACAGCATAATTCCAGGCAGTATCTATGATTAAATGTCTAAACTGGCTGACATAGGAAGGTGGTGACCCCAGGATATGCTGGAGCTTTCATACAGCACACGGGCTTTGTGAAGGCCATTGAAACTAAAAATACTGGCAAACACTTGTAAAAATGAATTCTGATTGGTCATTACTAAGTGATTCTGTTCTAAAAAGGGAGAGGCCTATACCAGGGCCACCCCAATAAGCAAGCTCAGTACTAGTCCCATCTTAACTTGATCTGTGACATACACCTTATGCTGGAGCATAAACAGGAGCCTGCATTGGGTAATGGTACCCTCAGTAAGTTTAATGGGTTCATCATATCTCTCCAGTAAAGGAACACTGGGGCTGGTCACCAAGGCTGTCGTAAGAGAAAAAGAGTGGCCGCTCTGAATGCTGTAGCTTGCTTCTGCAAGGAAAGATTTCCTGTTTGACAGTGTCCTACTTGGTCCCTCAGTTGTTGCTTGTTCCACCTGGAGAGCGGTGATCTGCTCTTGAGGACTCACAGGGACCTGGGGTGACAGTGGGGTGAGAGCCCTGGCAGTGTTCATACTAAGTCTAGAGGTTCAAATATGAGTCCCAGAGAAGACCAGGGTGGTCTGAGCAAACTATCAGGGCCCGTAACGTGGACCGACTGACCTAGTTGTTGGACCCTGGAGTAGAGTCAGGACTGTGGTCATGCTAGGAATCAATCTGGGGTCCGTCAGAAGTCACGCCAAGGGTTAAGCCAGAGTTGGAGTCAGAAGTCATGCCAAGGGGTTACACCAGAGGCCAAGGCAGAAGGTTAAGCCAGAATCAACAACTGGGGTCAGGGTGAGTAGGCAGGAGCAGGGATGAGGCATAATAGTAGGAACAGGGATGAGGTGTGGCAACAGGAATGAGGAGTAGGAACCAGGTGAAGAAACAGGGACTTGGTCTTAGAGGTCTGGGCAGCAACAGGCCTAGCAACTAGTTGCTCAGACTAGGAATAGGACAGGAAGCCTTCTACCTGGAGGTGTCCAATCAGCAGTCTGCTGTTAGTCATCTGAGCCTGCTGAGTCAGTAAGTTTAGCTTCTTAGCAGCAGTTCTCTAATTAGCTCTTGCAGCTCAGTGGCGCAGAAAATAAGGCTCCCACTTGGCAGCCCCACAAGGCGGCCAGGGTTTGACAGGGGAATGCCTCTTTTAAGGAAGACAGGGTGCCATTCACTTTTGAAAGTGGTAAGAGTTCAGCCATGGGTCAAAATACATTTGACACTTGCGTCACCTGACAAACAGGCCGCCCTGCTGTAAGAAGAGAAGACATCTTAAAAAACCAAAACTAAGAGGGCACTGACGTTTTCTTATCTGGAGCAACAAACACAGGCTCCAAGTAGCAGAATAACCTCTGGTAAAAGGAACAGGTAGAAGGCCATGGTAGAAGGATTAGTTTTCAGATAAAGTGGCTGAGTAATTGAAAAGCCATTGAGTTTCAGAGATAGTACTTACTGACAGATGTCTCATTAGAGGCAGAATAATTCTCTCATTTGTTGCCAGGAGCATCACAATATTAACAATCGCAAGTGTTGAAAAATCATAAGACAGGCCACCAAAATCATATTTTTTAAAATAGATATTTTAAATGTGTCCTCTGGGGTTGTTTTAGCTGTTGAGGTTCATATTTTCAAGTGTTTCTGCGCAGTCATGAAGGGTAGAAACTTTTTTTATTTAAATGTCAGTTGAAATTCTCACATAATCATCTGACTCTAGGGATAGGGCTTTAAGAAAAATACATAGCAAAAAACATGATAAAAATTACAATAGTTGGCAATACTGACGTAAGGTCATCTACAGTCACCCTCTTCATTTGTGTGTTTAATTGGCTGTGTTTCTTTGTGGTTGATATTCTGTTTTGTGTGTGTTTAGTTTAGGGGGAGCAAAGTGCTGGGGGCAAGGGTATAAGAAGAATGATGAATTGTAGCCACTATGGTCCATAGATGCTGATGTCTATCGTGTTATTGGGATAATGGTATTACCTTTTGTAACCCTGACACATCTCATGTGAGTGTGGACAGGTGATAAACATCAGTCTTTTAGCAGTACTCTGTATCACATTCTTATTAGGCAACTATTTCTTCTTTAAAAACATAAAACAATAAATTGTATATGCTATAAGGGCCTTAGGGACTTGTTCTCAAACTTTCTGAAGCTGAACAAACTCATACTTTCTCTAATACTTTTAATTGACTAGTGCTTATAGAAGGTACCAGTTTGACACTCCTAGAGAATGAAGTCTGCTGTTTAGCCACAGAACAGCTATAATACAGTAGTAGGTTTCTCTGCACAATTAGCTGTTGCTAATGTGTCTCAGTTGTGTTCTGGAAGGCCATCTACATATTTGCAAGGGTAAGATTCAGAGTCCCTGCCCTGTCATCCCCACATCTCTTTGCTAAATTAGCTGACCAGGAGGCTAATTTTGATAGTTTTTGTGAGGTGAACACTTTTCCATTGTGAACTAGATCGAGATTAGCAAATCATTTCACACAGCTCTCAAATATCAAATGTCACTATCTGGGCTGATGGCAAAGAGATGATAGACTCTCTATCTCATACCAGTTCATTGAGCAATCTAGTCTTTTAAGCACTCCTTTAACTAACTAATTAGTTCATGTTTCTACTGTGCTTTGAAGTTCTAGAGTGTTACAATAAAGACGTACTGAGTATTACGACATAAGGACAGTCAAAAAAAATTCTGACTAAACATTTTCCTATTGGAAAAGGGGTTTTTGTTGAGATTGAAATTTTCCAGGGGGAGAATTTTTTGGCATAATTTTCCAACAGGAAAATTGAAATTAAACTTTTCTCAGGACACCTAGGCTTGTGGAGTGGGAAGGGAGGGGGAAAAAAGGATCCTAAGAATCTAGAGGGGAAAAAAGGAAAATTTAAAAAAAAAAAAAAAAAAAAAAATTTTTTTTTTTAATAGAACACACAATTGAAACAAGAAGATTTTGTATCCTTTCTTTTCATTATTTTCTCTGTCTTCTAAGAACTACTTTTCATAGTGGAAGCATGTTTTATGTAAATCAACTCCAATAATTTTTTAAAATGAAACTTCAAATGAAGGAATCATGCTCATATAACAATTGGTCAGGTCAGAATATGTATTAGAATACATCTTTGGTAGCTGAAAGCATTCACCACTCATGCATTTCTAGCCGACTAATACACACTACATGCAGTTTCTAGATTACTAATTCACACTGCAGCCTGCCTTGTTGCCATTACTTTGCTACATGTGAGTCTTGGCAAGAAATGCTCAATGGAAAAGAACTGCTACATGACACACAGCCCTCACCCCAAAATTCTGACCGTATCTTGTGTGTGCACTCACAAGATTATTTTCACTCACGTTTTGTATAGATAATTTCACTAATTTTGTATAGCTAATACACCAGAGGTAATTTAAAATAAAAGACCAACAAAGCAATTTTTTTTTTTTTTTTTAAACAAGAAAACAAGTACATTTTATTTTTTTTAAGTAGCTAAAAAAATTGCTTTAAAAAGGTTATTAAAATGTAATTTTGATGGTCTATCTAAATTTCAACTTTGTCAATCAGCACATTAGATGTAAATAGATTCTGATAGTGACTGACTTTAATTGAACCTTCTTAGAAGACAGTGATTGTTTTTAATTAAAAATGCTACCTTTTTCCATGTAGCTGAAAGCTTATTTGCATTCATTTCAGCTTTGAGCATAGACGTAACCACCTACTTCTTTACTAACATTGAATTTTCTCCGTTTTTCCTTCTCTTGAAATGCTTCATGAATTTGTTAAACTAGTTAGCTTTTAATATTTCCTTATTCATCTTGCAATTTTGACAGTTTTAATATGTATCAAGAATGATTTATTAATTTAAGCTTATCAATTTAGAAATACATATAAAAATAAAATCATTACATATGTAGTGCTCTTTTTTCCTTTTTTTTTTTTTTTTTTGAGTGATTAAAATGTTTTTCAGTCTGCAGATTATCAATTAGATAGTGCTTCAAGGAAAAGACAGAACACTCCAGTACTTTTAGAAGACTTGTCAGACTTTCTGTGTAAAGGTCCTGCAAGTCTTGATGACATAAATAAGCTTTATATAAGTAGTCCAGTGATGAGTTGTTCATGAAAAGCGAGGTTTGCAAGACTGACTGTAATACAGCATATAGGCGGAACATTTGTTTATATTTCATAATACATTGAACGTTTTTGTATTGTAGTCTAATATGATAATAGCCTCTGAAATATTTAATTTACTGTTTTCATTTTACACTGTAAATGTAGATGGTTCTGTTTGTTTTTTAAAGAATGACTTGTGACATTTTATGAATAGCAAATGGATTGCAAAAAACATAACTAATTAATCATTTTTATAGATCTTTCAATACTAACTGACTTCTTGTGGGAAACTATGTAAACATTCTGTTTAGGAATAATTTTGGTTATATGCCACTGTTTTCCATATTCCAATCTCCTTGTTCATTAAGGGCCACGCTGTTGAACTCCTTACCCATATTGCAAATAATTCTATTGACGTCAGTGGGATTTGTCATGAGAGTAACTGTTCATCAGTGTGTGTAAGGGGTTCACAATATGGACCCAAATAAGAGTACTTGCGTGTAAACAGGATCTGTATTCCTTAAGATTTCATTTACTCATCCTACTAATTACTCATCTGAAGTTTTAATAAAATCTTTGTCATATTAGTTAATCGTTATGGAGATGAACGTGATGTCATAAATACAAAATTATTGCTGTATCTCCACAGATTGCTAGCTAGTCCTATCTAATTTGTTAATCAGATTTGGGCCTGGTATGTATTTTGATGAGAGACATTTAAGGAAAACTTAGCTACTGCAGGAAGGTGGCACTCTTCCCTTGTAGAATGGAACCAATTTGCCAGCAAGGAGTTATGGGTTCTTAATGAAGCACCATCTTTGAGAGGAAGCAAAAAACTGAAGCTCTGTGGTCCTTAAACAATCCAGTGGCAATTCTCATAAAAGTAGGGATGTTAACTCTGTTGTCCTAGCCAATTTTCAATTTAGGGAGAATGCATTTATCCTTTTAAATTTTCCCTTTTACTTTTAACTGGGTGAGAGATTTTTCAGTTCTCCTCCTAAACACTGGTGTTAGTGACAGGGCCTATGCATAATTTTTTCGGGCCCAGTACAAACTTGTAACACGGGCCTCCTCCCACACACATTCCACTATCCTTCATCCCATACATTCAATCTCATGAGCCATGAACAATTTTTCCTCATGGTAATGGGGGTTGCAACCTGGGCCAGGCCCCCCAGAGCCTCCGGGACCCAGTAAAGTGTACCCTTTTCCCCCGCCATGTTGGGGCCCTGGCTAGTGAAGAACTCTTGTGTCCTGCTGTAGGTGTGGCTGTTTTTCAGAGGTGAGGGCTTGAGTGAGACTTGTTTATTAGTCTATAAAGCACTTTGGTACCTTCTGCATTCAATTATTATTAAATATTACAACAGCAACAACAAAGGTTTATCACTTCAGGTAGGGAATAAAATGATAAAACAGATAAACCCTAAGCAACAAAGGAAATGTTTTTCATGTAAGTGTCCCTAAGAGTGACCAATGAAGTATAGTAAATAAATTATATGAAACATGAACAGGGTTTTTAGAAATGATTTTTTTCCCTTAAATCTTTTCACTGAGGCTCTTTAAATTACTTTTAATCTGAAATGTCTTTGCAGGAGCTAATCTAGTTTGAACTAGAAGTTTGCATATGGTAGTTCAGCTCTTTTTATGTCTGTTAATTAACATCAAGAATGTTCACAGGAGAAAACAGGACATAAAACTGGTGTAGTAAAATTCTGATGAAAGAAATTTTCTTTCTTAATCTCCAACAGGTATTGCCCTATTTAGTACTACTGAGACAGTCTTCCTTCTACAATGAAAGAAGTAGGGATAACTCTTGGAAAAGGTTTTGAGGCTAGTGACAAAATATGTTTGTCTTTCAGATCCCCAGCTCAAGGGTATAGTGACCAGGTTATATTGCAGGCAAGGCTACTACTTGCAAATGCACCCCGATGGAACTCTCGATGGAACCAAGGATGACAGCAGTAATTCTAGTAAGTGACTGCTATAGGGAAACGTATTAATCTCAAACACAGATTGCAGATGTAATCATTCAAATATATACATGCAGACACTATTTTAATGGGTTTTGAGGAATTTTGATGTATTTTTGGCAAAAAGATTCTGTCAACTTAGAATATATTAAACACTAGTGTTGCCTTTTAAAGAATCCTTAGCACGCCTGTGTGTGTGTGAAAAAAGTATCCAGGAAAGAAGCAACTATGCATTTTGTGAGTATCTGACACTAAGTTTTGGATTTTCAAAAGTGCTCAGCGGGGGTCTAACTCTACATCCATTGAAGACAATGATAAAATTCCAGTTGAAATCAGTGAGAAGAAAGTTAGGCCAATATTGAGCACTTTCGAAAATCCACCCTAAAACATCTATCAGCAACATTTTCCTTTATCTTTGAAAAATAAAAGCAGAAAAGAGAACCAAAGAAAATATTTTTGAAACGCTGACAAATAAGGCAGCGTAATTAAACATATGTTTAACTTTAAGCATGTTATTAGTCCCGTTGAAGCACATGCTTAAGTATCTTGCTGAATTGGGCTAAAGAGAGTGATTCTATAGTTCTTATCCTAGCAAGATTCCCAATAACTTCAATAGGATTTCTGCAAGTGTGTGAACCGCTAAACTGGAAACAATTTGAAAAGCTATCCAGACAAAAATGGTGTAACTTTTCAAAACTCTTGTGGATCATGGTTTTAGTGTTATTTCTTTCAGTATAATATTACAGAGTGTTGTGATTCCGACAATGAATATGTATTGTACAACTTGAGCTGCAAGTGATAGGTAAGCATACTGACCCTTGCTCTTGATAGATTGAATTTGAATAATTTCCATAAAACACTCAGACTTCTGAGGTTTATTTTTAAACAGACATTTTGTTTAGAAGGTATTTATTTACTCATTACACCTACATTAATATATGCCTAGTTATCTTGACAGTGTTGGAATTAGGCTACAGAAATTTAAGGGAGGGCGTTTTGCTTTTGTGAGATCTTCTGTTTTTGAGACTGTACCTGTTAACACAATATGTGTCCTTAATGTATTTCATTCACAGATATTGTTATTTTTATTGACTGTTATATTTTTCAGATTGTAGAGAACTAATTTCTGTGTATATCTCTGTTCTCTCTCTACTATTTCTGTGTGTTCCTTTCTCATTTCCCTGTTTTTCATAACCGTCTTTCTGTTTTCTCCTACTTAAGTATGTCCATTTCTCATGCCCCTTATCTATTTGTCCAGAATTGCAAGTCGCACAGAAACAAGAGTCCCATTGCTTTCAGGAGAATATTGCCTGTATGAGGCCTGCAGGATCAGGCCCTTAATGTGTGTTTTTGTGTTTCTCTTCTCCTCCCTTTGTTTCCCTTTTTTCTCTGATGCCATCTTTTCAAATCTCTGATCTTTTCTCCCTCAATCTCGTCACTTTGTCTGTCTATCTGTCTGCCCGTCTCTCTGTCCCCCCATAATTCCAGAATGCAGAATAATCTTTCTTGTCCAAAAACAGCCTGTGCAAAATAAAGATATTTTATATTCAAGATAAATATGGTGGGACGTGTTATATTTTGCATTCGCATGAGTTAGAGATTAGGCTGTGAGTTTTCCCACAAAGTTAATATTTGCTATGGAAAAAATGGGTCCGATTCCCCATTCACCACAGTATTGCTCCTTTTTTACACTGGTGTAGCCACTTTGAAATTAATGGATTTACACCACTGTAAAATGTGAGTAACATGGTGGTGCATCAGGCCCAATGTCTGGATATTATTGCCAATGCAATATAGTATTAAAAATGTTATACTAGCCAAATGTGTGTATTGCCACCTTAAACTTTTAATATAAAGAATTTATCAATGCCAATACTATCTTGCTAGTCAGAAAGATAATGTGTGTCACCAGTTGTGCATTTTCAGTAATATCTGAACAGCTATATCAGTCTGGCTCCTTACTGTTGCTGTTGCCAGTCTTTTTATGTTAGTTCTTTGTCTTTTTTCCTCTGTTTTCCTTTCATTCCCCAGTCTTTCTCTGGAATATGTTTTATTTCCTTTCATTTTCCTTACAGTAGCATATTCTGTTTTTACTATTCCCTTTTTAAAAAAAAAATCACTATTTTTTCTTGTGGATTATCTAGCTTTTACTCTTTTGTTTTGCCCTTCATTTTGCAATCTCCTTATTTTGAGAATCCAAGCCTCAGTTTCACTAGTGGATGTGCTCTGGCTGGTCCTAAAGGTGAGAAGAGGAAGAAATATTCAGCTTTGAACATCACCCTCATCTTTACCTTATCTTGCTGCTGATTGGCTTGGAGTAGGGATGAGAATTCTTCTGACTGTTGAGTTTACATCTTGCCTATTTATTTAACAACTGCCCCCAACTTGTGAGGGGTACAGGGGTAGTCAGTTGGGGAGGGAAAGCATTTTTGTATCCAACAGGGAGAATGGATCTTCCTGTCCTTTTGAGAATAACTTTGGATTGAGGTTGATGAAAGCGCTCTTAGGTTAATGTTGTTGGTTGCAATGGACTGTTGTGTCTCTGCATGATTTTTCAGCATGCTCTGCACTACAGCTGATTGGCACTGAATGACAGCAACGATTTTTTTCCAATCCACAGTTTGACTCAGCAGCTGACTTCCCTTGAGCATCCAGGGGGAATTGCTAGAGAAGGGTGGATGAGAGGTGGAATGCTTTGAGTTCCTGGCAGGGAAGCATTGTGAGAAGTTGAGTCACAAAATATGACTTTTTTTCCGCTTCTTATTTATTATTTATCCAAACATCCAACATCCAAACTTGTGCCCAGCAGCTAAAGAATAAATACAAAATATGATCTCTGCCCCCAAAAGCTTACAGTCTAATTTTAGATGTGTTTCATGACATAGTAATAACAAAGAATAGAAGGTGCTGCGGTGAGGTGAGATGAGGGTAACTAGATCTGGTGGTTACTCAGTTTTGGTATGTGTATATCTAATGGTTCCATTGAAGCTGATCAGTGATCTTTGTCATAATTCCAGCATTGTTATCTCATGAACAAACTGTGGGTTTAGTACAATCAAATTTAGAACAGGGGCAAAACCGATTCTTTCATTGTGGAGATTACAACCCAATCAAACTGCCTTAACTCCTTGTCCTATTTTGTTTTTCCTGCAAGAGAGACCTTAAACAATAATCACTAACATAGTTCAGTATTATGATTACTTCCAACAGCTACTTATATAATCAATATGGTGATTATATATCATAAGCACAAGAGATCTAGTTTAAGTATAATTAAATCAAAACAACTACACACAATTAATGGGTATTTGGTTTGTTTCTTTGTTTTCTAAAGGAAAAAAGCATGAATAAAAACCAGAAAAAGCCAGGATGATGACTTCATTCTACAACACTGTTTTTTTGTTGATGTAAAGTAAACTAGATTTTAACATCTAAATGTCATTCTTTGTATTTAGCTTTCAATTATATATAGTGACATTAAAACATGTCAAAAGAATGTTGCTAAAGTAGCAAAGTTAAGCACTCAAAAGTTGCCCATTCAGCCCCCCCCCCCCGTGCTTATGTATTACGATAGTCTAAGTTGGATATTAGGAAAAAGTTTTTCACAAGGAGGGTAGTGAAGCACTGGAATGGGTTACCTAGGGAGGTGGTGGAATCTCCATCTTTAGAGGTTTTTAAGCTGAGGCTTGACAAAGCCCTGGCTGGGATGATATACCTGAGGTTAGTCCTGCTTTGAGCAGGGGGTTGGACTAGATGACCTCCTGAGGTCCCTTCCAACTCTAATATTCTACGGTTCTATGATTCTTTCATTACATGATCGCATGCACTTGCCTCATTTCACTTGCCTCATTCAGCACAGAGGATGGATGATGCTCAAGTAATGGTGCAGCTGTTCAACTTGTCTTTTATCCTCATTGTTGAAGACCAGGTCAAGCTCTCTCTTGTTAGATGCTCATCAGGCTGCTGTGTTTGGATCCGTATACTGGAACGTGTTCTTCGGAGCTCCCCTGGGTCTTGGCAGCAGTCAGTCATAGTCTCTGGCCTCTCAAGCACACTTCAGACTCAGAGTATGTATCTGGTACCACTTCCAGGGAATTGGATCTTGCAGTCCAACTGCCCTAGGCCCTCAGTGCTGATCCCGGCCTCCCCCATGCCCCCCAAGACATCCTAGTCATTCAAACACACCTTCCCCAGAGTTGCTACTCTAGTTTACAGTTTAATCCTTCAGGTATATGTGATAGTTGAAGAAAGAACACACAGACTTTGCAAAATAATTTCTAAACAAATCACCCTTTAATTATAGACAGCACAAGAGATATACAGATCTATGGAAAAACAAGAAAACCTGAATGCAAAACCCAGTCTCAGTTTCCTCACCACTTCAAGAGTCTTTTGGAATTTGGTCTGTGTCTCTTCAGGGAGTCCAGGATTCTGCTGCACCCACTCTTTCTTTCCTCCTGCTCAGTCTTATGTTCTTATTCTGCTCAGTGAGAGAGAGAGCTACTCAGAGCAGAACTGGTCCTTTTATACAGACCTCTGTCATGTAACCCTGCTGGTCAGCCTCAAAGCCCCTGCCTTCCCCCAGGTGATGAAGGTCCTCCATCAAGTGGTCTGTAGTTTGATTACCATCCACCTGGAATCCAGACCTGAAAAACTGGTTTTACCTAGGCTGTAGCAATCCCATTGTTCTGTTAGGACAAGGCTTATTGAGTTGCTGATAACTCTCAATCACCACCCCATTTGGAGGCAGATACCCAGATGCCAGTCCCCCTGTCGGTGCCACAAGAAGTGTGATGCAAGAAAACAATCAAAATCACCAACTTACCCATAATCCATCTGTGGCAAAGGCAAGGATAGAACTCAGTTATCCAGGGTGGCATTCAGTTGCCTTCAGGATAAGACTCTCTCTTCCTGCAGCCCCCTGCCTCGTTACTACACACCTTCCAACTTCTGCAACAAAGGGAAGGATCTTACAAATAATAGCCTTCTTCAGTATACAACCCTGATTCATCCCCAGAGCGGGTCTGTACTGTGCACCGAATGAGACAGAGGTTCTGTGGAAAACAAAAGTATGTGATCATGTAACTAAAGAACAGGGGGACAAATTTAGGTTGCACAGTCAGTCTTAATTCAGGCATTTCCTGACTTTTGAGTGCTTCGCTTTGCAATTTGAGTTATACTCTTTTAAGACATAGTTATGGGTGGAGGTTTTTTGATATATAATTTCCCAGGTGTTTTTAAAAGAGAAAAGAGAAATTCTAATAGGCATGATGGAAAGACTTGTTTTATAGAAAGCATAGCTGAATACTTAGATTTTGCAGATTCTTTGGGCAAGAGATTGGGCTATGTGACTAAGATTTCTGCCTGCCATGTTAGAAAACTAAATTCTAGTCCCAGCTTGTGTAATCTCTTGGTCAGAAAAAGGGGCTTGTTCAATAATAGGGGTTGTGAAGAGCACAAAATTATGAACACCCATAAATAGGGGGGGAAAAGATTTGAGCAGGAACTGGGTTCCTGACTGCCATTTGTGCCTTTGAAAATCTCCCCTGCCTTCCCATTACTCTTCATCTTCTCCCAACTCAAAACTCATTTTTGTCTCTTCCCTTCGGTACAAAGAGAAAGTGGAGTCCTTTTGTCTCTGTCCTATCAGAGGTTCTGTACTGTGTAGTATGCTGGTGCATGGTGCTGGGACAATGCATGTGCTATACATACAGAATGTTTACAGCTTTTAGCAGCCTGTCTCTAGCAAGTTGTACTGAGGAAAATACTGATGAGTTACGGCAGCTTATAAGTCAGGCACATGTGAACAGACTTTCATGGTATTGCCTGACCCCTTTTAAAGTTAATAATGTTTGGATTGATGGCCAATTGATCTGACTGTGATAAGGTTCTTACCCTAGAATCAGGCTACACAGAACTAACACTATGAAGTTCAATATCTCATGGGGTATCTCGGGGTGGCTGACAAAGACACTCACACTGAAGTCAAAGTAAAGCCTTAGATATCGTTATTAAAATATTGAACAAAGCCAGAAAATATCCCAACTACATGCAAAAATAAAGATAATACAGTATTGGGGCTATCTGTGATATCATTCTTTGCTAAAGATTTTAAAATTGCATACTTACACCCCTCCCTGAGGACTTGGTGATGGTGAGAGACAAAAGACTAGCTCAGTCTCTGACATGCCAACGGTTCTGATGGTCCAAGTTCCTCTATGAATTGAAGGGTCAAGTGGTAGAAAGTAGACAGTGATGAAAGAAACCCAGAAAGAGGCTCCAGACCACGTGATGGCTTCCTTGTTACAGGGTCTGAGCATTATCTGCTTATGCTCAGTCCTCCATGTCCAAAGTTAGCCATTTCACCCATATAATGCTGAGGTGTACTTATCCTATAGATTAGCTTATTGATATGTAACTGCCATCTTAGCTCATTATCATACCCGTCACCCCTTGCTTAAGCAGATCTGTGGTTATTACTTCCATATTCCTTGTGGTAGCCTTTACTGATGCAGTCTAGCTCATATCATTGGGCAAGCTCTCCTAAGTTCCCAAAATCTAAAGGTAACCGCTAGGGCATTTATCTATGCCAAGGGTTATGGCCTATTTAACCACACTATGCTTAAGGTAATTTCTTACAGGATACAGGCCTATAGGTCTTGCTTTATCTGCATAGGGGGATGCTTCTTACAGCTGACTATAATGAAAGCAGCTAGATATAATGAAGGCAAGCCAGTGAATACAATGGGCGAGAGAGATCTCAAAAAGCACCTCTCTGATTCTTTGGATTTCAAGTTACTGCCGTAAACCATGCAGGTGTTAGAGGTCTTTTATATAATATATATCTCTATATCTATATTTGTACACACACACACACACACACACACACACACACACACACACACACACACACACACACACACACACACACACACACACACACACACACACACACACACACACAGTGGAGTGTGTTTATGTATATATCAACCATGCCTTTAAAAAATATATATATATATATATATCCCTGGATCTCATCCCAACCCAAATCTGAATTTTGCCAATGCACGGTTTCTAAAACAACTAAGAGAACATTAAATAACTTTCTAAGAAAAATTTGTAACCTGTTGTAGTGCTGCTGTGGGGTTATGTGATCGCAAATGTGGGAGGAGGTAGACTGTGCAATCCTAAATAGGAAGCGAATGGGATAATCCATGAGATGTTCCCTCAGTTAAGATGCCATACAAAAAATGAGAAAGATTATGAATATCTAGTTAAGGGGAATGTGCACAGGCTGAGCCAGGAGGGCTGTTCCACTGACTGGACTATTTGATTGTGTGCACTTTTCAAGTCTTTATTTAGGGCCACATTCCGCCGGCCTTGTGCAGTGGGGGGGGGGGGTATGCCAATGACCCCACTAACACCCATTCAGCCTCTGAACTCTGAGTAGTATACGACTGCTCCTCTGCTAGTAGCTACTATTCAAGAGAGACTCGTTGCACCTTAAAGGGGTGGGGAGGAGGCAGAACTGTAGTTTTGCCTCTGTCCCCCTATGCAGATAAAGCTTTATGTTGAGAAACTCTGGAAAGCTTTGTGCTTCGCTAAGACAGATTGTACAATTCTACCTACCCCCTACTATAAGCTGGGTCTAAATAGCTCAATTGAATCTTTAGTGAGATATTAATAGGGTTACAGCTGAAGTGCTAGAAGTTTGAAAGTTGCAAGCTGGCATGGAAATAGTCTTCACTGAGGACTACTGCACAACCAGGTTCTGTAGAATATTGATTTTCATTTGACCAACTTATGAGCATGTAAATATCACATACTGAGCCTGAGACATAGAATGTTTTGCTAAGATCAGTGAGAAGTGTTCACCTAACAGTTATGCTGGGCATATGTACATCAATAGTTATATGCACACTAACCTCCTTGGTCGCAATGAAGTGTGAACTGTCTTGTGCAATGAAATCCAGATATGCTCTCAGGTACTGGATGAATTATCTTTAATTAGCAGAGTTCCAGCATTCTGCTTCACTTTTTAAACAGCTCATGCACTAGTCTAATGCCTTCAGTGTTGAGGATCTAAGGTTATAGATTTCTCTAATTTGTTTTTGCGTTGTTTGCATAAAAACACTGTAATTATTACAGGTCTGCAATCCTCCTTCATGGGTTGTTATTGTCTGACTGTGGTCCTGTTTCTTTTTCTCAAATGATGTTAATGAACTTTGCTTTTCCAAAAATTTTGAAAAGCCTTCTGTGATTTGAAGTCATTTGTTATCAACAGTAGTCTTGGATCTTTTGTGGCTTTGTGCATCTTTTTTTAAAGAACGTGTTTGATTTCCTACTCAGTGATCCTGAATGACCTGGAATAAAAGTCAGTATATATGTGCCTTCTTTTCTCTGTTGTTGTTGTTGTTTGTTTATTATTTGTATTACTATAGCATCTAGTCATGGATCAGGACTCCGTTGTGCTAGGCACTGTACAAACTTTATGCTGTTAATGCATATCCAGTGCAATCCTGTGGTTTTATTTTTTTTATGTCAGTCTTGAATGCCCATTTGACTACTTGTTCCATGCATATATCCTTATTCTTTTCATGCTCCCCTTTAGTCATGGAATAATATCCCTTCATTCTTTTGTAAGGCTTAATCCTCCTCCAAATTCTCTCCTCCTTCAGATCCCTACTCAAGACCCAATTCTGCTGTGACACCTAAGAAGTCATCCAAATAATGGTGTCTTTGCTGTGTGAAAGTTGGGAGTAACTGATGTTACTTATTATTTTAAAACTTTCAGATGATTTCGAACCTTCAGAAGCCATCAAACTGTGCAATAGCTAACCTAGGTACTCCTATGATTTTTTTTTCCATTATCGTTGTATTCCCCAGCCCCCTTCCTTATGTCCTTTCTTCCTTTTCTTTATTACATTCATGGCATCTTGTCTCAGATTAGACTAGATACATGAGTTTATGGTATGTTTGTACAATGACTAGACCAGTAAAACCTCCCCCAGTCTGACTGAAGTCCTTGGTAGCTACAGCAATACAAATAAATGCATATTAATGCTAATTTTTGGCGTATGCTTACCTTGACTTTTGTATAACCCCTGTTAACTCTTCTTTTCTACAAATCCTTCAGTTTGTTTTATGTACCTTTTTGAATTCTTTTTTATGCACTTTCTTTTCATTCTGTGGCTGCCAGAAGCATGCTGCTTTATCACAGCATCTTCCAACTTTTTACGGTGGCTATATTTCTTCTTAAAGATCACATTTCATGTATTCTTTTATTGCATGAGCATATTCCCAGTAGTGTTGTTGGCATGTGCTGAGAGAATATTTTACTGCATTACCCTTCTAACAGGCCATATACTCTACTCCAATTATGTAGATATGGTTAGCTTCCTCTGAGTCAACATGGTCTCCTTTACATCTCTGGAGCCATTGCCTCCAACCTGGAGTTCTTGCACCTTGACTACATCTGTGCCTTATGGATAGTGTGTGTGTTTCCCTTTTTTCTGATGTAGGTTTGAATTCTGGGATTTTAACTAGGGACTGTGCCATGAGGCATGCTTTCTTGCCTCTTTTATGTCATCCCTTTTCAAATGCTGGGCAATCACAACAGCTTTTGCCCATGTTTTGAAATCCAGTTTTACTTCCTGAGACTTGAGTTGGTGAGACTGTGGGCTTGTGTCATTAGTGTACATACAGGTTGTAGTTTGCTTTTCATCCAAGGTCCTGTAACTCTCTCATTTCCCAGCTCATCCAGTGCTTAAAAGCTGTCCAGCATGAGCTCTGGCTCAGAAGCTGTTCTCCAGACTCTTGAGTGATGCACAGTTTGTGTCTTATCTCATAATCCAAGTCAGCAAACCCATGTGCTTATTGGTGTAATTTGGCATAAAAATTAGTCCATGTCTCACTTGCCTGAAGACTAATGTTTTTTATCAACCTTGTTTATTTCCTTTTTAAACAGAGGGGTGGTCAGTCAGGATGCTAAAGTCTTTTTCAAGGAGATCTTTTCTGCCAAGTGTTTTGCTGGCCATGAGTCATAAATAGCATTTGCCATCTTTCCCATGTAGTGTAACACAAGTGCAACTTGCCTTTTTGGACTTGCAATGTGAAGTGCAGCCAACAGATTTCTAAAACTGACTGTTCATTTATGCCATTATTAAGCAAAGTCTCCATCCTGATGGCTCTTAAATGTTGGGAATGAAATTAATGCCATGCTGTTTTTCTCGCTGTTTTTGTTGTTTGTTTTTTTTTGAGGTTTTTGAACTCTTTCCCCCATTCCCTCTTCTTGCACCTTTATATTGTTTTGTTTCAACCTTTGATCAAAGTTATTGCTGTCTTTTTATCTTATATCTACGTATCTTTGTTACTGCAGCTGTTAGCTGTTCCTCGTTAAAGCCTCAATTTAGGAAAGTGTACTTTTTCAAGACAGCTTTTGAACATGCGCTGCTTAAGTTACATTCAGATCTGTGCTTGATATCTTTTCTGCATAGAAGGCTAAGTGCTTTCCCATATTCTGAGTCTATGTACTGTTGCTTATACCAGAGATGTCCTCAATAAAAATATCCACTGCTCTTTCAGCTCTGGAGCCATAGGCTTGGTGAAAGCCGTTTTACTGGGCGGGTGCCTCTTAGAGCAGTAACATTTAAGTGTTGAAGGGAAAAAATTCACTGTGGACAAAACTGAAAGATTTTCATTCTGTAGAAAAATCTGATTGTTACTCTCACTTTCTGTATGAAACAAATAGATGACTAAATGTTATATTTACAAATTGTTTCTACCCCTCCCTTTATATGGTTAAAGCATTTTCCATTCATTTGAAATTGTGATGCTACTGTACTTTTTTCAGTCCTATGAGACATTCATTATTTGGTAGCTAGCAATTGTTCCAATATTACTAAAATGCTAAATGAATAATTGCTAATTAAATTTGCAAAATAAAGCTTAAATACTAACTTAACCAGTAGCAATGCTTTCTTAATTAAAATGTTATTGAGATCAGATCTTTTTGTGAGGGCAGTAACAGTCATTCTTTGTTCTTGATTTTGGTTATTCAAATACTCTATTTATCAGTGCCCTTCTGTGACAGATCACGTTTATATTTACAGCACTATTCAACCTTATACCAGTGGGATTACGAGTTGTCGCTATCCAGGGTGTAAAGACAGGATTGTATATAGCCCTAAATGGAGAAGGCTTCCTCTACACATCAGTAAGTAGCATGCTGCACATATTCTGAATTCTTTTGACATGTATATCCAAAATGGTACCAGAACGAGACATCTTTCTTATGACAAGATCTATAGAAATTAATAGAGCGTAAACCAATATGTTTATGGATTCTATAAAAATTACTCTAAAAGCCTATAGAATTTAACAAAGAATGATATCCTTGCTGTAGGAGTTTTGTAAAAAACATTCTATAGTATTCTATAGCAGAGATATATTTAGCTACTGAAATCTGTGGGATGGGTTAGTAAAACTACAGATGGGTTATAATTTTCAGTTAAATACTCTAGAACCTTTCTGTAAGTTTCTACAGTGCCTTCATTACTGTCCTGTTGTTCAGTATTTAAAACTTGCTACAAACGTTATTTTAATGATTGATTTTCAGTAAAATATAAGATGCTTCTGTAATGTAATTTACGATCTTATTACATATCAATATCTTTTGATTGTGTGTATCACTAATGGTTTTTTCCCTAATGGCTAAGAATACTAGTATTTGAAACATCACTTGGATTAATAAAAATGTGATAATGTGATTTAAGATTAAAAGGTTTTGAAAAATTGCTAGGTAAGAATTGCATTGAGTAACACAGTCCAGCAAAATGGCCAAAGCTAAAAAAGTCCCTTCAGACACGATAATGCTACTTAATAAAGTAATAAAGTTCATTCTAATCAGTCAAAGTGTGGTGGTGGTACAGCTGTGAAAAGCCTCAATGTTAAACCTATATCACTTAATCATTTTCTTTAAGACATAAGCACATTTTAATACCGAGGCGCACTTCTGACAGTATTAACCAGGTGTTGAAGGACTTTTTATTTCACTGCAGTGGATGCTGTGTTCATGCTTTGTCTCATGCTCTTTAAATTTCTTATGTCAGATGATATTCCAGTCCACACTGACTTACGATATAATGATTTATTTCCACTGTGCCTTGAGTGGAAATTGGGCAGATTACGCTTCTGATGCCTTGAAGGAAAGTGTTCTATTTGTTTTAAATATGTGACTATCATTGAACAGTTCATTAGAAGGGAAAAAGTATATCCTAATATTGAATGTCAACACCAAGAAAAAAGGAAAATCCCTAATCATAAAATATGTCTCTGGAACACCAAAATAAATGTGATATGAAAGATTTATTTTCTTTAGTACGACATTGAAAATTCTGTCACAAGAAAACATAACGCACATGCAGTAGCTCCCTGCAGTGAGGAAGATTAGAGCACTGTTGGCTTCCTAGTTTCCCAAAGTTTCATGTATATGGAATTCATTTCAATGTGATGACATGGAGATTATTTATTCATGTGGCAACAATGCAATATGAATATGCTTCTGCCCATCAGTAATTTCACAGTGTTCTCATCCCTTCCTAGTGAACACTAAAGAACATTTCCAGAAGATGTGCTCGTTTTGGAAAATATAGCAGTGTAATTGCTAGGCTGTAATTCTGGAGAATGAGGAACTCTACATAGCCAGATTATGATACTTTTTGTTCATGTATTACTCCAAAAATAGTCCCATTGAAATCAGTGTGACTAATTGCTACATAAGGTACTAATCAACATGAGCAAAGATGGCAGAATCCAATCCTTAGTAACTATGAACCCAATCCTGAAAACACTTGGCTTATAAAAGTTGTGTATGTGTGTGAGTAGTCCCATTGATTTAAATGAGACTAGTCATACGAGTGAAGTCATGTGCATGTGTAAAGGTTTACAGAATGGGCCAGTTATATGCCCTTTATTAGTAGGATTTTCAGAACTTCTGATTTACATACATATGTCTGCTGTTATTGGCAACATTTATTAATTGCTTTCTGCATGACACTGTCTGTGCATTTGTTTTTATTTTTAACATTTTCTACTGCATTGAGTTTCCTTAGAGAGAGTGGCTCAGTCTGTCCACTCTTCCTTATGTAAGGTAAGGGAAACAATGCATGTTGTATTGGGAAAATACCATTTATTCTGTTTTCATGTAAAATAAGAAATCAAATGGAAAATGTCATTTGCAAAGATAAATGAAAATAATACAGAATGTAGTAGAAGAGTCTTTAGGTTTAACACATGCCAAAAACGATCAGAAAAAATACTATTTTTTATTTCATAGAGATAAGAACATAAGAGCTGCCATACTAGGTCAAACCATGGTCCACCTTGTTCAGTATCCTGTCCTCAACAGTGCCTCATACCAGAACTTCAGGGGGAGTGTACGCAACAGTGCAATTATGGACCGTTGCACACCTTCTTTCACTCCTGACTTCTGGTAATCAGAGGTTTAGGGTCGCCCTGATCATAGGCTTTCGTCCCTGATCATCTTGGCTAATAGCCATTGACAGACCTATTCTCCATGGACTTACCCAGTTCTTTTTTGAACCAGGTAGGCTTTTGACCATCACAACGTCTCATGGCAATGAGTTCCACAGGTTAGTTTGTGATATTTGGTAATCTGAAGTAAGATTTAAGAATGGTGATTTAAAAAAATTTATCATTGGTAAAGCTCATGTCCATGACAAAGTTCATACTAGTATTTTTTGCGGGGTTAAGAATTACTATTGTGCTTACATGTATAGGAATTGAATATTTTGAGTGTAGAGACTAATACATTTGCAAATAAAAAATAAAAACATGGAAGAAAGTACCTGCTTCAGAAAAAGGAGTTTGTCTTCATCTCAGTGGATAGGGGGTTTGTGTGTGTGTATCTCCCCAGGAGTCAAAGTGAAAATATACTGTACGCAGAAGTTGTGAAATATCACCCTCTGGGGGAAAATGTTGTTATAATTGTGCGACAAACAATATATATCACAATCTTGTTGGTGAGTTTTCCATTCCTTTGGCAATATTTTTCACATAGTGATCTCAAAATACAGAAGTCATATTTTATATTATAGTAGCACTGCTCATGCAAGTGAAGTTATGGTTGTGTCTGCAGTTGTTCTTGTTTCAGCTTAAAAAAATCCTGGTTAAAACTTAGTATAGAAGATATCGGACCAGAAACTATATTTTAAAACTGTGTGGTGGAAATATATTAATTTAAAATGACATATATAAAAATAAAAAACAAGTAAAAATGAACTGGGCCAAATTGTTGACTATATGATAGTTCTCATGCCATGAGGGAAGGCTAGGTTTGATCGTCTTGGGGAATGTGGTGGGACTATTCCACATCACCTCTCATCAGGTAAGCAGCAGTATTGACTGGAAGGGATTTATGTTCAGTTCTTCTCAACTAGAAGAATTATTGCCCTGCCATGAGTCTTGAGGATGAGGAATCTGAAGTAGGTTTGGAAGAACCAAAGTGCATGACCATTTTTAAAAAACAGCCCCCCTCCCCAGTATTTTTTAGGTTCTCCACTGCTTTGCTAAGTATTTATTCAGTTAAATGATAGACCTGGGACCAGAACCCACTGTAGCAGTTCAGATATGCTGTCTGTCATTTGCATACTTATCCAGATTAAACTCCTACTCCCAAGTCAAGAGGGGGAAAATTCTTTAGAGTTTTGATAGAGCTTTGGGGAAAATGTTTCGCTAAGAGAAAATGTTTCTTTAAGACTCCACCACCTTATTGTCTCCAAGAATGTGATGTAAAAGACTGGAACAATGTGGTGTTTGCATCTTGGGACGTAGGAGGGGGGGAAAGAGCTCACTTCAAAAACTGGAGAAAGCATTTAGAAACTTATATATATATTCCTTAACATATTAACCATTGAACTTTGCATTTCTAATGTTTTTGTTGATTTGTAGCACAAGTCTAGTGCTGTCAGAATGTAGTGTGTCTGAACTTACTGATGGTCTCCTGATTGTAGACACAGGTTAGTGACCTAGAAAAATTATATTTATACAAGTAACAAAATCAGAAAGAGAGAGAGAGATCATGTTTCATGGAGTCACAAAATGTTGGAATCTTAGTCTGAATTCTTCACTATCATGTAATGCAGTTCTTGCAGCAGAAACAGGTTTTTTCCACACAAGAACATCCTGTATCGCCAACCCAAGAATCTTCCTACTGCTGAGGGGTTTAAAGTTTCTAAATACCTTTTTGTTCTATCTTTTCCTTTTGAAGTCTCATGCCTATGTGATGGGCTAATGAAGTATTCAGCAGTATTCTGCTGACTGGTGGTTGCTGTCTGATGCACTATAATTTCCAGCAGCTCACATTGCTGCTTTTAAGTCTCAGTACACTTTCTTCAAACACTCAAAAAGTCTCAAACTTCTTCCAGGACTTGATCTTACATTATTAAAGTCACGAGGAGCAGAACTGACCCCTAAATTACTGGTTAGAAGGACAGTGCTGTTGGATAGCCCATCCACCCCACAAGGATACACAAAATCTACAGTAGGAGATGGTATTGCAGGGCCTGACAAAGACATTTTTTACACTTTCTTTGTACTTCAGCCAAATCCTGCTCCTAGTTCTGCACACACAGTTCTCACTGACTTTATTGGATGTTGCACATTCAAATTTGAGGTTGCATTTTGGTCCATAGTTTTACATTGGGTAACAAATTAACAAATGAAAAGTGTTGCTATTTGTGAAAAGCCGTGTGGCTCAACTCTCTCTCAAAAAAGGTTAGTTAAGAGTCGATGATTGTGACTCAGTTTTACTGTTGTGCTTTTAGGATTTTCTGGTATGTGAATAGGTGGAATTCAGAGATTGATTGTATTGTGTCATGCACCGGAGTCCATTTTATGATTCCTGGTGTCCTGAGAGGCCATCTTGGATGTCCTCAGGTGACTTTTTCTGAGAAGTAGTCTGTAAGTTTGTTGCAGGATACTAGGTTCTGGAATTGAGTGGTTATTCTGGGTTATTCACGTTTTAGAATAGTTCAGCAGGGCACTATTTAGAGGCTGCTATAGTGGGGGAAAGGTGGGATTTCTTTGTTTCTTCCATGGCCAGAGTGTAGGAAAACAAGCATTTATAGGTCTGTACCTGTCCGTTGTCTGCCACAAGCCCTTGAGTTTTCTTCTGCCTCATTTCCTCTGTTGCAGGTCATTGGAGAAGACTGGAAGTCTATGAATGAAATGGGAAAGAATGCTTCAGTGACAGTATCAATGGCAGTAGTCAGTGTCATTGCGACTCATTCCAGGGACTTTTAGTGGGGTCAGTAAGCTGCACGGATGTTCTAGACTTTCACTAGGTCCATGAACTGCCAGGGGTTGACTATTGTGGTGGTCTTTTCTTGACTGAAGATGGAGGTGGTTCTGATTTCAGGCTTCATGTAAGTCCAAGATAGTGGTTACACCAGACACTGACAGTTTATCTACATGGGGAAAAATCTCATAGTAGCTGGTGTGCACTAGCTAGTGGGCATTAGCTACTCTGCACTAGCTCCCCATATGGACACTCTTCTGTGCACTAAGAATGCCTTTGTGCGCAGTAGCTTAATATGTTTGGAAGTGTACTAAGCTAAACTGCCTTAGCGCACAGTAAAAGTTTCTCCCTGAGGAGTTAGTGCAAAGTAGCTAGTGTACTTTTATAAAACCAACCATATTTCCAAAAGCAAAGCCTTTACATGTTTTGCTCTATAGAATGATCTTTTTGTAAAGTGTAAATTTGATTTAATCTGTGTTATGTTACGCAGTTTTAATTTGAGCAAAACTGGATGCATAATACTTTGCTAGTTGTAGGATGATAATCTATGCTGGAGCTTTCTGGAATTAGAGAAAATGTCAATGAATAATATCAGGAAGTGAGTTATAATATCAGTAGTCCCTAGCAACTCTCAGTAGGAAGAATCTTCAGCATGGAGGATTTCTTCTGACATTTCAGCTGCTCCCCAGTGCTGAAATTGCCACCGTTTCTTTAAGTCCATGTAATTGACTTGTCTGAAGAGAACAATTTGCAGCCTCTAGCATATAGGTTTGTAGACAGCACGCAGTGGAAGAGAATGAGACTGAAAGTAATCAGTGTTAAACTGATGAGTTTTATAGTATCTAAATCAAAGTCAAATGAAAAAAAATACGTTTAGATTCTTAGATCCTTTGTGCTTTGGAATAATAATAGTGATGAAGAAAAATTACTCAAAAATTAGTACCACAAAAATTAGACAGAATTTTTCACATATAATATTTTTCAGTTATTTGTATTATTGTAGTACCTAATGGCCCCAGCTGAAATCCAGGCCCCATTGTGCTAGGCACTGTATAGAGTCAGCCCTTGATAGTTTACAATCTATAGATAAGACTGACAAAGCATGGGAAAAAGGAAGTATTAACTACATTCTATGAACTGACATTACTTACATGTTTGGGCTGGTTTGGCACAGTTTAGAGAGTGGGAAAGTAAGATTTGTTGCTTACCCATCTTGACCAAATTAATTTCATGATCTGCATTTCACAGATTATGGAACAATACTAGTCTTTATTTTCAAATTCTATAGAAGTTTATATTACATTTTTAAAAAGCCAGTGCTTGGTAACATACAGGAACTACACCCAAGTAAAACATAAAACATGCATAAAGTCAGTGTGAGATTTCCTCCAACTACCTTGCAAATTCTGACAAGGACTTATAATGTGGAACAGTTGGATACTAGGGTGATGGAGAGCATAGATAGGTGCTATTTAAGTTTGAGAAAGAAACTCTACCCATTTCTTTGATGTACACAGTTACTTGTTTAAAAATCCTATTCCATTTTCATTTCAGAAACAATTGTTTATGAAAATTTGGAAATTTTTTAGCTGGATATCATTAAGTAAACACATGTTTAGCAAATGTATAAAATACAAAATCACCTGTTACAAATCCTTGGAAAATAGTTAAAATTGTAGTAACGTTTTCTGGAAAGAGTGTAAATATGTACATTTTGAACAAGGCTCTCCATCCAGTAATTTTTTTAAAGAGTTAGCTGCTGAAGGCCTTTCTATCTGTAGATCTGTTTCATACAGTCTTCTTTTATTGCGTGTCAACTGAAAGGTTACTTACATATAATTCATTATGCAGCCCCAATCTCTAGGTGTCACTAAGCCTCTGACTGCCAGAAGCTAGGACTGGATAGTGGGATGGATCAATTGATAATGGCTCTGTTCTGTTCATTCCCTCTGAAGCTTCTGGCGTTGGCCACTGTCAGAAAACAGGATACTGGGCTAGATGGACCATTGGTCTGACCCAGTATGGTCATTTTTGTGTGTTTTTGAAGTTTATATGCCTAGTCAGTGGTCTTCCTCTCAGTAATTTCTCAGTGGACATATACTAGAACAAGAATTTGTTACAGGGGATACTAATTGGCACCCTTCGTGCGTATCCCATTGTAGGGGCTATGGACTGAGCTGCTTGAAGGATGAAATACCTGCTCACACCAGAGGGTGGTCCCTACAGTTCATGGTTGAAACATGCTGGTAGGAAATAGAAGGGAAGTTTACACTGCTTCTCTCTGCTGTACCTGTTCTGTGAGTATGAAGGATTTCAGTCTCAGGCGCTGTCGGTCTTAGCATCTTACACTATTATTTATTTGTATTCTGGTGGCACCTAGGGGCCAACTGAAAACAGAGCCCCATTGTAGTAGGTACTATGCTAACGCAGAATAAGAGACTGTTTTCAACCCCAGGGCATGACAGAGTGCAGAGGAAAGAGATACATACGCACAGTGAACAGTGATGTTTTGCAGATGACATGTTAGTGCCACAGATTTGTTTCAGGGTTCTTTGTTTTGGGTTTGTTACATTTTCTGGGTGGAGTTTTGTTAAAATGGGATTGGCTAACCGAGAAGACAAAAGAAGGGAGAGGGAACAAAGAAGAGAGGGAAGTACATATAGGAGCTACGGTGGAGGATTAAAGGGAAGGAAGGGGAACAAGGAAGGCTGCTGGAGTGGGGATGAGGTAATAGAGGAGTGAAAGGTGTTTGAATCAAACAGGTTTCTGTTGAGAATGTTGCTTGTGTTGGCTGCTGCCAGCTTGAGTTTCTCTGGCAGCCAATGGTGGCTCCTTCTTGGACCAAAGTTCACTGAAAAAAGAAATCTCAAAGAAATATTCCGCTATGTGTTCATCAGAGGGAGAGATCGTAGTGTAAAAAGTGATGCATTTCACATTATGTATAAATACAGTGGATCAGTTTCTGCCCTCATTTGCAGCTCACTGCCATTTATGGGGTTCCACTCAGTGTACAAGAGAGCAGAATTTGACTCTGAAATTCCAGTGAGTTGTTTCTGGCCCTCATATCACGTGTACACACCTTGTTTGATTTATTCAGGTCCATAGAATCCTTAACTGAAAACAGATTTTTAACATACCCTTTCTAATGAATATAAATTATTAACCATATTTGTTTGAAAACGCTAACCTTCATTCACCATCTCTCTCTTACACACATACACACAATTTCTGCAGACTTTTCCTTGCATGCACATACTTCTATTTAAGATTGGGATTTACGCAGATTTGATCAAGGGGGGAAAAGGCTCCTTTTGTATGCTTCTTGTTCTCCTGTCCTAGCCTGGAAATCACTGCCACACAAGGTCATAGGGTCAGCTATGTAGCTGGATTTTTAAAAGGACAGGATAACTTCATGACAAGAAATAAAACTTGTAGTTATGCATGCTAAAGTAAGGATAATCTAATCTCATGCTTCAGGGAGTAAACTGATTGCCACAGGGGTTGAAGGAATGCTTTCCTCAGTGTATAGCATTGCTTTTTTGACTGGGTGCATTTTGGGGGATTTGCCTTCCTCTGAAGCATTGAGTAATGGTCAGTGCCGAAGGCTGGACACAGACTTGATGGACCAATGGTTTAATCTGGTCTGTCAAATTTGATGTTCCTAGCACTTCTCTCTCTCATGTTACCCCCTCCTTTAACCTTTCCTCACCCTGTTACATAACCTTTTATTAACCCTGTTAACCTTTCCTCACCCTATTACATAAATACACCTTCATTTTTCTGGACCTTTATTTATTCTCCACCTGGTTAGTTTTGGAGGTTTTAGATTATGTTCCTAAATGGTAGATATCTTGCTTTTTATTACATACCTTTCTACTGCCTCTTCATTATTATTGTTTTGTGATTCAGCAATAACAAAAATACAAAAACTGACTATTTACAAGCTTATTAGGGTTCCATATATTAGAGACTTCTAATTTTCAATGTATGACATTAAGCTTTCATATACCATATTAAAAAACTACAACATAGCTACCAAAAACTAAGGCTTCCTGGATAAAGTTTTGAGAGAAGCTGTAAACATCCCAATTACATACTGGTGAACTAGTCAGGAGGATACTGAAAATATCCGTCATGACAGAGTAAAGATAAATAGATTTATAGTATGTTATTTTTCTTACGTAATAAATTTGATCTTTAAAAATGCAGCGAAGATCAAGAGGTGTAAATTACCCTTCTCTGTGCTAGTAGGGCCCTTTGTGCCCCAGTTGAAGATAAGTGGTGTTTCAGCTGCTGCCCCTTTGGGTATTCTGCTGAAGAGGGCAGATTCACCAGCCTGCTGGAGGCTACATACAACCTTGAGCAGCAGGAGCTGCTGTGGAGAGGTGCTGATTCCACAGACTATGTGGCTGGTGACCACCTTAGCCTTGCCCCATTTCCCTGTCAGCAGCAAATATTTTGGGGGCTGCACTAATAGGCCCTCTAGCACCACTACCACAGTGCAGGGAAAATACAGATGATTCTGGCTTCTTCCCGGTGGGCACGTTCGGTAGCCAGGAACTTGCGCCAGGGTTTACTGCTCTACAATTGTGATAAATCTAGGATGAATCTAATCCCATAAATATAGAGCAAATGACTTCTGCTTACTGAATGGATCTTCCCTAAAGACTTTACAGCTCTGAAGGAATATGGTTTTCAGAAGTGAAGATTTAAAATTTTTTTTTTTACTTCTAAGCTCAAGATACAATTGCCAGGAAGAGTTCTGAGTGGGGCCAGTAACAAAGCTTTTCTCATTTCAGACAGTTCATGGACTACTTTTCAGTAATTAGAGTGAAATTTGGTGATTATGAAGATCATTTTTAGAAAGAAATTTTATCTTAAGAACAGCATATGGAACTAGTCCTTAATTTTATCATGATCAATTGCTGTACAGTGCTTACAAATTAGTGCACGCCGGCGGGAGAGAGACAGCAGTTTGGGCACCAAGCATTACTTCCCGTTCCTATTTGCTTCAGTGAGAGCTGAACTATGCTGTGAGAACTTGTGTCCTGTACTATATAAGGTACCCTCTAATGCATATATTAATTAATTACTAGTTGCTTGTTTTCCTCCTAAAGGTTGTGTGGTTGAGAGAGAGAATCACTGCTTACATGAAGGGTGCTGAATCATTTGTTGAAAATTAATTCCAGATCAGCTGTAAAACAGTATATTTCTAGGGCTGTAAGAATAACAACTGATTTTTTTTGGTTCACTAGCAGTTCTGAAACATTGGGAAAAAATATTCAACCTATTGAAAATTGAAAACCAAAATAAGCAAATTCAATCTGAAACACGATGTTTTGCTTTGATTTTGAGCATTTTTCCTTGATTTTTAATAAAATGAAGGAAAATTGGAAACAAAATTTGTTTTATAATGAAGAAGCAGAACATTGACTTTTTAAAATTTTGTTTGCTTTTTTTCCCCAACAGGAACAATTTGATGAAACTCGCACAAATTTGCAGAACATTTCAGTGTTGCTGAATCTGCGTTTATGACTCTTCTCCCAAAAAAATTTTCTGCTGAAAAATTTCATTCAATTCTATCTATTTAATTAAATGTCACTGCAATCTCTTACATTGTGCTCTGTGACCAGTTAAGTGCTTTATACTCCCACTTAAGACTTCCCATGAAAAAAAATCTCAAGTAAGTCTTATATAGCCATTTAGTTCAATTCCAATATTTTTAGTAGAGCATTTACACTGCTATCTGACTTCCTTTCCTGCCATCAAACTAGGTCCTGATGGTCAGGCAAAAATCTATATTTTTTTACAATCAAAAGTGTTGCATTAAAGAATTGATTGAAAGGATAGCATCATTCGGTGGTTGCTATCCTGTCTTCAATTGGGCACTACATAGACCTGAGCAGCTCAGCTGTTCTCATTAATTTAGGTGAGAGGGTCTATTCAAGTGACCGTCTCACCTGATTGTTGTATGTCGCTATTGTCAAATCAGCTCAAAATAGACACACAGCTCAAAATCCAATGACATTTTGGGTATATGTATTTTCTGATAAAGGGCTAGAGGAAAAATAGAAGTAATTTGATTTAACAACTGGCTTACTCCTCCCTCTCTCTTCCAGAGTATAACCGACATGATCAAAGGTAGGATGGATAAGTTAAAACTGTCTGTTCATTTTTTAAAATTCTTGACTCTGGAACTTTGATTTTCCCTCTTCTTACTTTGACTCCATCAAAATTTAGGCCACTTTTTTCTTTTCCCAACTAGAAGTTTTTACTAATAGCAAGCCTGTTGCTACCCTCTTTCTCTGCAAAGAGTTCCAATAAAACCAGTGGACACAACTCATGGAGTAAAGTATAAAGGAATACTCTGTGTCCGAAAACTAGCAGAATCATGCCACTAATGGGAAAAAGAAAAACTAAGGGAAGAGTAGGAAATCCCATCAGTGCTGAAATACTTCAGCACCTCCTTCATTAATTAGAAAGAAAAAGAAAGAGAGAAAAATGGTCCACACAGAGCACTTTATGCAGCCTTGTGTAACACCTACAAGCCGAGGAAAAATCCGACTCCATGCTTTTTGACAACACAATCTCTATCCATCCTAAGTGATGAGCCCTCCAAATAATATTACTCTATGTATATAGCTCCATGGATGTATGTTCTTTGTGGGTGGAAGAGAAAATATTGGCCCTGCACCAAAGAATTTACGTCAGTAAAATAAGACACAACGGACATGACAACAGAGCACGGTAGGGACGGGAGTGCAGAAATACTTATTTTCCACATAAGGATGTTGTCCCCCACTGAAGCAGTTATCCTGGCCAGCACCACCACCACCAACTGATGTTTTCTCATTCGCAAGCACCTCAGCTGAATCTCTTTCCCAGCTTCAGAACCCATCCAATCCCAACTTCCATGCCTTTAGAAAAGGTTCAGTTTTCAGAAGTTACGTCCCTGGAAATTAGACAGTATTCTGAGGAGGGGATTTTCAGAAGTATGCTCAGCCTTGATCTAAATTTGCCCCCATAGAAGTAAGTGGTAACTTCAGTGGGAGCAGAGTTGGACTAACACAGAACACATTTGAAAAATCTCACTGCATAGGGTTAAACTACTGAGGCTTTTAGTGTAACAATATATTCTATTCACTGTTGAACCAGAAGCCCTCTTGAATGATTTCTGTTGACTTTGCAAGGGTTCTTGATTTTTTTTCTGCTGAATACAAATACAGCCGTGGGGAAATAATGTCTTTCCTTGAGGGCATTTTGAATGGGATCAGAACTCTTCAGAGAATATATAGTCATATTAGAGACCTGATGTAAGGGGGTAAGGAAGTGGGGAGAATATGATTCACTCTACTGTCATCTGTGGATTCAGTAGTAAATGCACAGGAGAATCTATTCTAAATTCCTTCCTAGTGATATGTTTACTATCATGAATATTGTAATGAAAAGTGACATGATATCAATACCTGGCAAAGCCCAGACCATTGAACTAATGTGCAGGGTGTGTGCCAAAACCCTGCAGTTGAAGCAAATAACAGAAAGGTGAGGATTCAGATCTCACTAATGCATATTTTTTCCAATTAGCATGCCACATGGTGGATGTTTTTTGGGTTTTTAATGGGATGGTAGTGAATGCGTATTTAGGACTGACTTTACTTACTTTGCCACCAAATCTTTAGTGTAATTCAGTCTGAAAAGATGAAAAGAAAGGATTTCAAAATAAAAATAAAACATTAGGAATTTTGTTATTTATTTTTCTTGGTTGTAAAATATCCGAGACCTGGAGTTTTCTACAAAAATATCTGTGATTGCCCCATTTGTCATGGAATTGTTTATTTATTGCAGAGTTGCCTACCAGCTGCTGAATTTTAAAGAGACAGGGAAAGGGTTTTATACCACTGGCACCAAACAAAATATAGTCAACATTTCAAACGCATAATTCATTCTGTTTTTTGTGTCCCTTTTGGCTACTGTCGGACTTCTGTGTTGTGACGATATCCCCCAGCTAGTTTTACACTGTCACTTCTCCCGGCAGGCTACAGGCCAAAACCAGAACATATTCCAGATCTCCAGGAAAGAGAGCACTAAAAGGGAAGGGCTTGCTTCTTAAAGAATTTTAAAAAATGTTAAGAAACACATGGTAGAAGCATAAAATTAAATAACTTTTTAGAAATCACATATTTTAGAAATTTTAAAAGAATTGTCAGCATGAATTCTAGTCACCTCCAAGAAGGTATAAACTGTAGGATTTGTTGAAGAAGGCATCGGTCTCAGTTGCAAAGGTAATTCTGTATGTTTACAAGGATTACTCTCTTCTCTCCACTAAGGGCATGAACCAACTTTTGCTGAAGTCAGTGGGAGTCTTGGGTACAAAGGGGATTTTTTTTTTCATCACCAGGTGTGAACACTTTCCATTCCCCTTTTTTCTTAAACTATTGTGAGGCGAATCCCTCTACCCATCAGTGCTTTTCACACTAGAGTTCTCGTATGTCAGACTTACAGTATCCACTGTTACTAGATCTATAACATGTAAGATTTTGTTCTAATTTACAGACTCTGTTTTTCTTTTGTGAATTTTTAAGGCTGTAGTGACATAGCAAATGGAAGTGTTTAATACTCTTTTTCAACAATTAGGCTGCTTAGGAGGGGGGGCTGGAATTTACTGTTTTCTCCTTGACATTCGGAGGTCAGGAGTGTGCCCTTGTCTCTTCTCTCATGGGTGTATATTGGCACCAGTAGCACAGAATATGAAGGCATCAGCCTTTCAGGCATCAAAAGTGACAGCTGCAGAAGCATCAACTGAGGCAGTTCTGCCACCCATTTTGCATTATTCAAAGCAGTTTCTCTGAGCACTGTGCATCGAGGGTGACTGCATCTTTGAAATGGAATACTGTATAAAGCCAGTCTTACTCAGGAACACTCAATTTTTCATTTTGTATTTTTTTTTTAAATGTATAAAATATCTCCATCCCACTGCTGGAAATCCACTCTCCTGTGAATTATCCAGGGTGGACTAAAAAATAGATGTGATTTATTTTTAATTTCTATGGATCATATCATCCTAGTTGTCTTTATGGGTGATAGTGAGGGCAGGGGGTCAGATTCCCATGAAGGAGGTGCAGAATAGCTCCATCTGAGGTATCAGGTCTCACTCACAAGATGGGAGATCAGTGTAAAGGGTGGAGAAGGAATAGATCGAGGGCAGGAGAGTCAGAGATGGGGACAGGATGGATTCAGCCTCTCTTCATAAGTCATGTGTTCCAGTCCCCTAATCATTTTTGTTGCCCTGCTCTGGACTTTCTCCAGTTTGTCCACATCCTGTCTGTAGTGGGGGGCCCAAAACTGGACACAATACTCCAAATGTGGCCTCACCAATGCTAAATAGAGAGGAATAATCACTTCCCTCGATCTGCTGGCAATGCTCTTACCAATGCAGCCCAACATGCTATTAGCCTTCTTGGCAATAAGAGCACTTCTGAATCATATCCAGCTTCTTGTCCACTGTAACCCCAGATCCTTTTCTGAAGAACTGCTGCCTAGCAAGTCAGACTCAGTCTGTAGCTGTGTATGGGATTTTTCCGTCCTAAGTGCAGGACTCTGCACTTGTCCTTGTTGAACCTCATCAGATTTTTTTTTTTCGGCCCAATCCTCCAATTTGTCTAGGTCACTCTGTATCCTATCCCTATATATACACCACTCACCCCAGTTTAATGTCATCTGAAAACTTGCTGAAGATGCAATCCCCCCCATTCTCCAGATGATTAATGAAGATGTTGAACAAAACCAGCCCCAGCATCGACCTCTGGGGCACTCCGCTTGTTCCCGGCTACCAACTAGACCTCGAGTCGTTAATCACTACCCCTTGAGCCTGATGATCTAGCCAGCTTTCTATTCATCTTATAATCCATTCATCCAACCCATACTTCTTTAACTTGCTGATAAGAACGCTTGTCCTGTAGGAGACTGAAAGAAATAAAATGTACGTGTATACAGTTTAAGCAAAAAGGTCAACACAGAGCCCTTAATTCTTCTTCTTCTTCTAGGCAAAAAGATGACTAATGGTGCAAAGTTACACAGTTACTCAATACCAACTCCTGTTTCTGATCAGTCTTAATAGGAGAAGAAACCTGTGATTGGCTTGGTTGATTTTGTGCTTAAAATAGCTTTATTAGTTAGCAGAAAACCGTGCTTTTTAATCCCTTTCTTTCCAGCTGGATTCTGTAAAAGTGAAAGGAATTATCTAAATTAATAAATAACTAATAAATATTGGGGTGAGTTTCTCTCACTTTTTTCATAGCATTTGAGCAGAGGTTGTAAATTTCAGGGACTGCAGCCTTGTCAGGGAAAAATGTAGTTTGAAATCCAAAAAATGCCATCCTCTTTTAAGCAGAGCTCCACAATCACACCAGTGGGGAGTTTTGCTTAAAAATAGAATGTAAGATATAGCACTAAAGTTTCCAAAGCTAGTAATTGTTTTACCTTATATGTGCTAATTTGGGGGGAAAAACCAAAATGGATATTTCAGAGGGGTAGCCGTGTTAGTCTGTATGCAGCAAAAACAGCGAGAGTCCTGTAGCACTTTAAAGACTAACAAATTTAATTTTTGCAGGCATAAGCTTTCGTGCGCTGCAATCCACTTCATCAGATGAAAGAGAAATGGATATTGCTTTCTAGTAGCAATTATAGAAAGCACCGGTTTAAAAAAAAAAAATCACAATCACATTACTACCTTAAATATAAAGAATATACATTTGTACATATTTCATGCTTAAAAAAAATCACACAATTTTTAAATTTAAAAAGGCTACATATTATATGAATGAACTGATACTAATGTTGCCAAACTATCCACATTACTTGGACTACAGGAAGAATTCAATTGGAAAAGGAATCTGGATTACATTTAAAAATTATAGTCGTCTGTCATAAAGGTGAAGTGTTTCTGAACATCAGAGCGTAGAAACGTGCTACAAAATGGAATAATTGTAAGACAATAATGTCTTTCTCAAATGTGTAAAACTAACATTAGAAAATTATTTTTCTGTTAGATATTACTATTATTTGATGCAACCAAACTGGGTGCTGCTTTCTTCATTTGAATTGGCTTCAGATGTTTGCTAAAATGCTTTTTGGGCATATCTGATGGGTTTTTAAACTCAAACGAAATAACCTTTTCTTTCCTCGCTTTCTTCCATTTAGCAGATCAACAAGCTATTGAAAAATGCCCACTTAGATTTTGACAAATAAAAAGCCGCAACAATTTGTTAAATTACTCCAGTACTCTTTCCCTTTATCTTTTAGTAGAAAAAGGAATTGTATTTGGTATTTCATTGCCTGCTGTGTTGTGTTGTGTTTTGTTTTTAAAAAAGGTTTCTAACTCAATCCCCTTCATTGGCAGACAGCAGGGGTTTCTCTATCTTATGCCAAAGATTGTTAATAGTGTCGTTCTGTTAATATCAATTTAATATAACTTTGTTATTGGAATGACCTGTCAAACAGACTCCACTGGAGGGGCCCCTATGAACGTGACATATTTTCTCATTTTTATAATATAAAGCTGTATACCAACTCAAAATATAAATAAATCAATATATAATATAAAGGCTTGTTCATTTTAAGAACTATTTACTTATTTTTTTCTGAAAAATAAATTCTAAATATCAACATTAAAGTATTGAGGAGGAACAGAATTTCTAGGGAAAGCCAGGTAAAATGTTTTCCTTGTATTCTTCTGTACTGTACTGTAACTGGGTAGTCCCATTGGGGGACTCAATACTCAATACTCCCAAGGGGACTACCCACCTGAGTAACGTTACTCATCCATACAGGTGTTTGGAGGGCCAGGGCCCAAATAATGTTATCCAAGGAGCCATAATACTGACTTCAGATTTAAAATGGTGGCACAGACTTAATTTACACCTTCCTAACACTTTTTTATATGAGAACCCAAGCGGCTTTACAAAAATTAATGAATTTAGCCTCACAACTCCTATGTGAAGTAACCAAAGGTGTTGGGAAGTATTGCCACCTTCATTTTTCAGATGGGGAGACTGTAAAACAGAGAAGTTAAGTGAGCCGAACTCTCACACACAAGTCTATGAGAGAGCCAAAAGTAGATCCCAAAGGTGAAATTCTAACCCACCGAAGTCCTGCTTAGCCCAGCAAACAAAAGTTAGATAAGATGAAAACCACAAAATAGAAACTGCCATGTACAATCAGTTATGTGATTGAAAATAAAAATTCCATTTCTCATTTCTGATCCTACTAATGATGGTACTCATTTATTTAATAACAAATGAAAAACCTAATTTGTGACACTTGCAGCATGGATTACTCCACGACCCCTAAATACTACAAATCTATTTCTTTCCTTTTCTAAAAATCTTACTACAATTATTAAAATAAATTGTATTTAAACATTAAACAGTTTAAATCTTTTACTATTTTTATTTTCCAATATTTGGTAAACCATCATTGAAGCAGCATGGAAACTGGTTTGCAAACTCTTACACTGTGTTCCTATGTGGCAATATAACCTCCTTCTAAAAAAAAATATCAACCCTACAGTGTATACTCAGAAATGCCATTTGTAATTTAAAACTTCTCTTCTGAGATATCTTCTGTTTAATACTCTTCACTTACATCATTTCTCACCAGAGAATTTTAAAGCAACGTACAGAGGTGAGTAGTCATCCATATTTGATCTAGATTTCACATAAGGTGACACTAAGGTATTTGGAGGCAAAATGGCTTGCCCAAGGCTACAGGGTGAGAAGTTGTCAGAGCTGCAAAAGTCCAAATGCCTAATTCCCATTCTCAATGATGGGAAGGGTTTCTTTCTTTACTTAGAGGTTTGGCTGGGCAGAGTAAATTGGCTGGTGTTTTTTGAATGTGGGAGCAAGAAACGCTGAACTTCTGTAGATTAACAATGGAAGCTTGTAATGTATTTCTAGTTCTCTTATAATTTAGGGTGTATTCTTTTACATTTACACTCAATCAGAGATGTCTCTTTTCATTCCGTCATTCATTTACATTTTTATCAAAAGTGGTTATCAGCCTTGACAATTTTGGATTTCTTGCTATATCCATGTATGGTGTCAAGGGCATCATCGTGTCTGTGGGATGTAGGACCACATAGGTGCCCTCCAGTTTCCTGGACCAGGTAACTGCACACCTCCCACATCTTCTGTCACTCCACTCTGTGTTTGATGGCAGCAAAAGCAGAGTAGAAATGACTAATATTACCCACACCACTTTCCCTCTCCTCCAAGAACACAGAGGGCCTGTTGTTGCTTTGTTCCACTAGTGCAACACCACTGAAATCACTCAGTGGGAAGGATGACTTAATTTTTTTACAATATGCACCAATCCCTATATTTTGTTTCCTTTGACAGTTCTATGTGATATGATTCACCTTCGTTTTTATTCCTGGGAGGTTGAATTGCAGGGGAAAAGTTCATATCTGTCTCAACATAGGTACACATTTTTCTTACCATTCATCAAGAAGTTGGTAGTAATATCTTTTTAAATGAATGGAGTAAGACCAGGTGTACATTAGATCTTTTTGCCAGTACAGGTATGTTGGTTAAGAGGGTGATTTTTTTTTAATGTGATTTTTCCATACCAGTAAAAGCCCTAGTGCAGATGCAGGTATATCAGCATTAGAGTGCTTTTGCCAGTAACCTTTTCTGGTGTAGATCTGGCCTGAGGAGAATAATCAAACATAGGGTCAGATCAATCCTTGTGTGCCCATTGGCTCTAAAATGTTGGGGCCCCCCTCTTTGAATATCTTTAGAAGCCTTATAGATCACTAATGGTACTATAGGTTGGGAGCAGCTATGGGTATGTCTACACCGCTCATGGCAGTGAGCCTCCCAGCCCAGAATGACAGACAGATATGGGCTAGTGGGGCTCACACCAGCACTCTAAATATAGCTGTGTAGACAGTTCTTTGAAATTGTGGCTCGGGCTCTAAATCCCACCCCACTTCTTACACTTCAGAGCCTGAGGTGCACCCCAAGCCACAATTTCAAAATGCTGTCTACACCACTATTTTTAGAGGGGCAGTATGACCCCCGCTAGCCCAAGTCCATTGACCTGGGTTGGGAAGCTCACTACCGCAGGCTGTGTATACATACCCCATGAGACTAAAGCAGTGCAGTGGTGCTGAGCCCTCTCTTCATAGACCCAAGTCTCCACAGTTGGCCCTTTGACTCATGCCCCTAGCTTTCCTTTTCAGGGCCTGTCACACTTGCTTCTAGCCAATTTGAGTTCCCCTGATGTTTCTGTGATCACCACTTGCATCACTACTTGCATTCTTGACTCCCCTTATTGCTCCTCCCTCTCCCTCCTTGCCTACCCCTGCTACTCCATTTTGTAATGCAGTGGCTTCCCCAGTCACACTCTCCCAAACCAGGCCCCTCCACAGTCCTCCTTTAGAAAGCTCCCAGGTGCACAATTCATTAACACCCCACCACTTTACTCCTGAATTTAACTCCATTCAAGAGTGAAGGAGGTTATCAATTGTTTTCTTTTTATGTCTTTTGTTGCTCAGAAAACCTCTTCTTCTAAAACTGTTGCATACTAGACTCAGGCCTTGTGAGCCTACTGATTGATATGGTACAGAACTCATCTGTGAAAACTTTTTTGTAAAAAATCTGTTTGTGTTCTGTTACTTAAAGTGCTAAACATGCCAACTTTTGCTGATGATCCATCATCAGCCCAGTCATAAAATGGCATAAATGCTCCTTATCTTGCCTCCGTTTATGTCTCTCAGGTGTAACTTCTCTGAACCCCTCTCCCCCCCCCCCCAACTCTTTACCCTTCTTCCCCAGAATATAAATAGTTATATAATAATGAAAAAACAAGTGCAACTTACAATGGTTTGCTGCATGCTAAGACTGCAGGTTCACAATTAGCTTTCTTAAGGACCATTTCTATCCGCTTTTTTTTCTCCCCTGTCCATTTCTAGTGACAGTTCCTTACTTTGCACTGGTTCAGTTAACTAATTGGTTCTTCTGAATGCTTGGGCTGAGATATGATTTGGCCTAGAGGAGTTTTATACATGTATGATATAGGGAAGCCATGTGTTAAAGTTTACTTTCATGACCCAGTCTCTTTCTCGGTTCTGGTAGTAAAAGTTCCCCAATTTTGCTAGAAAAGGATATCATCTGTGTTGCTGCTTTATCATGTAAGGTTACCATTGGGCCTGGTATCTCCCAATATTTCTCAAAAAAGACTATATAAAATATTGCTGCTTTGGGGTGACTTTTACAATAAAGAAATAATAGAAGAAGGGTAACAAAACTGAGTAGAGATATCATAATTATCATTTCCTGGGCAAAATTAAGAGCACTTGACCCAGGACCCATAAAAATGTAAGGGTCCCTCAACATTACAACATATCATCTAAGATTTTATGGGAAACTACTAAATGAAATATTATAAGAATCTAGGGGTTTCTAGCCATGATACCATTGGTTTTACCATTAATCTGGGCCTGAGTCTTAATATTGTTATCATATATGATTTGAAAAGTCACCACAAATTTACTAAACACTTTTCCTATATTTTGTCACATGTTTACTTGGCAATATAAAAAAAAAAAAAAAAAAACCCAAGTACAAAATCTCTTCTTTAAGTATCACATGCTTCTCAGTTCACAGTGAAGGACAGTCTTTGAAGCCACATAAAGATTAATTTTCATGGTTGAAAGGGGTTATAGTAATAAAACTGGACAAAGATTTTTCTTTTGATGAATTAGAATTAATAGCCCCATTTCCTTTTATCTTTTGCCCAAGGCATGCCATAATAATGTCACATTGTAGGCTGAATCTAAAATTAGTGTATTAATGACCTGCATCTTTTTATATTTAAATAATAATTCTTAAAGGGTGAAACAAAAATATGATTTGGTTTTTAGATCAGTTACCTTATTTGGGGCATATAGAGGCTGCTGATCGAGAAATATAAAACTAATGCAGTAGATTGCATGATTAATCATTTAGCCTGTCAAACTCAGTGTGGATCTTTCAGTGCTGCTAAACAGTTTTGGTTAAGAATGCATATATTGTGCCAAACACAGTTCCAAATACGGGCTGTGCTTGTGGTTGGCTTAGTGGACAGGAAGAATGTTTGGCCTAAAAAAAAAAATGCAATGTTTAAACTTTTGCAAGTATTTAGAGTCTCAAAGGTAAGGGCTGCCCTTTTTCTGAGTAGATAAGACTGAAAAGCAGTAAATGGACCAGAAACGGTGAGGTAAAGCTTCACAGCATACTAAACATTTCCCCTGCACCTTGCAGAAGTCCTGTTGGGTTTGTCTGGACTCAGATAAGGTGTGCTGTTAGAACATTTAGATAACTTTGTTCTAATCATCACATTCTAAAACGCTAGTCTAGCAAGACAGTGTAGTCTTTAACACTGATTAAAGTCTATAGCTGGTCAGTTTGAAACTTAGTCCCCCTGGTATTTGTTTGGGACAAGTGAGTTTACACCTACTAACACACCATTAATCCTAGTCACAACCTGCATGTGCAGTGTTTACACAGGGTTAGTCAGGAGGGCCTGCATCAGGGATGTTGCTGGGGTTACTGCTACGGTCTACAGTATTGTCTCAATGTGAACTCCACAGAGATTGCTAATGTAAGTTAATGCTGATCCTTTCCATGAAATTCACAATGTTGTTCTGGTGTTTTATTTTAAATTGCACATTTAGTTCTCTCTCCATTGACTGCAGTAATATATCCTACTGAGTCAATTCCCGGAAGAAGGAAGAAGGGGAAAAAAAAAAAAAAAAAGACGAATGGCCAAACCAACAATGTGTTATCCAGAGGTTCTATCAAATGCATAATGACTGGAAATTTTCCAAACATTGAGCAAAACACCACAACAGCAGCCTATATTTAACCATTTGATTAATTAATGTGAAACTAAACATGTATGACCAAAATTGGAATGCTACTAGTAGCTGCTCATCACCACAGTACCTGCCTCCCATAGTTTTAGTGATCTTGCTACTATTCATTTTCAGTTTAACATTTTCTGAAGAAATGAATGTCAGATGTTTGCACAAAACCAAAATAAAAGAAAAACAGAAAATACAAAGCTTCCCTTGAAAAAGAAATGTAATGATTCCCTAGGAGCTGTAGTTCCTTCGTGTTTATTTACTATTGTCTTCTTCGCTTGCCTTCTCTTTCCCTTTATACTTTTGTTCATTGTGTAATTTGTCTAATTCAGGGTCAGGACCTGAAAGATGAGCACCCATAGCCTTCATTGACTTCTGTGGAAGCGGTGGATGCTTGCCATGTATCAAATCAGTCCATTGTATTTAAGTTATTTGGGATAAAGAATTTGTCTTCCTAAACCTCTAAATCATCATGTACATTAGGGAAGCTATCTGAGTTATGGGCCTGTTTCCAGGTTTCCTTACTGTATCTTAATAAAGGGTTCATACCAATGAACTTGTGAAGATCTACTTGTTCAAGTCCCATTCAGACTGGTGGATGAATATTGTGGTCAGTGAAAAGAGGCAGTTGTGTGGACCACTGGCTGACTAATACACACGAAGCTGTACTGTTTTAAGATGTAAGTTTGATTCATGGGGGAGTTTTATTCCCATGAAAATTGTTTATTTGTTTCAAAAGTACTGTGAACAATAATAGTGGAATATTATTAAATTATAGCACGCTAATCATTTTTTATTACATTTTAATTTTGATCCCCACATAATTCTTGTACGTTTTCTCCTGTTTGAAATTTGTGTCTAAGAGGAATTCAGTAAAACATAGATGTTACTTTTAAACATATCTGTGAATCTTCTGTATAAAAGTATTCCCAAAATCTTTGTATCCTTGACCCATTTAAATTGTCCATCACACAAAATGGTGTGAGGACAGAGCTCCTATAGTGGCAATATTTCACACTTGCTTTGATTGATTTTATAGCTCAGTAACCCAGGGAACTGCTATTAGAGCTATTAGTGTTCTAGCTGACTTCTGTGTCTCTAAGTAGAAAAAACCCCCACATCTTTGCACCAGAATGCTTTGTAGGCCTTCCAAGTAAAAAGATCAATTGTGTTAATAAATAACAGTTTGGGGGTTTTCTATTTACAGTTATGGACCAGGGTTCTGAAATTTCCCTAATTTCATAATGCTTTTGCATTTGAAAATCCTGAAATGCCAATCTGAGAGGACAAATACCTTGCTGTTAGTGCTTTCATTAAATCCATTTTATTATTCCCTGGTGTTTAGCTTAAGATATAAGCTGACTAGCAGCATGCTTAGTCTGAATCTCATAGAATTATACAGACTTTGCTCCTGTGATTTCACCTACAGGACACCTTAATCTCCAGAGAATTTATAGAAGGGTTATGATTTCTTCAAACAATAATCTGGTTTTTTTTCCCAGCCTTCTTAATAAATTATACAAATGAATGTATCTTCAGTTAATTCTACTCTCCAGTGCATCAGATAATTGAGTCAGCCAGCAGTCCTGCTGTACTGATGCCTAACTATAGTACTGTTAATTATTCTGAAAACACATTGGACCAAATCTATCCTTGGGGTAATGTCATTGGGAGTTATGGGTGCTCAGCATGTCCAAATATCAAGATCAAGGTTTTGCACATAGGGCAATCAAAATCAGCAAGCAGTTTTTAAAATCTTGATACAGTATAAGCAATATGCCCAAGTCCATAAATAAGTTGCAGAACAGGGATTAATATTTAGGTATTCCTAGCATCCAGTCCCCAGTTCAGTTAATGAAGATTATACTATCTTTCTGTTGAACCATTGAAGAATTACCATGTGTCTTTATAGTATCTAATAGAACACACTTTATTTTGGATGATAGGATCATGCAGGTTCTCCACACAGGCAGAAGTCAATATCCTTCATTTTAGTCATGATGCTAAATGTCAGGCAGGCAGTGGAAGCCAAATTATGATTAATCTTTAAAGTGGGCTTTTACTAAGGCACTCTGGCTAGAATGGAGTAAATAGTCATCTCTTGCAGATCCTTGTAGGGAAGGTGACTCATGTTGATGACACTATATTAAGTAAACTGCTCATGTTCAGGGAGAACGCTCATACATGAGGGTGGATTCCAAGAGACGAACTGATATCTCTATATAGCAACATTAAATACAAATATATTTTTCCTTTGAGTGCTTACTTGCTTTAATGGCTTTTTCCAAGCTAAGACATGATTACTAGAACTGGCAACAAGTTCTAGCTATCTGGTTCTTTGTAAGGGCTTATTTTGGATAGAAATCACATCACCTACCTTCTGTTCTTACCTTCAACTGTGTCACTCTCATTCAAAGATGTTTTGGAAATAAAACCAGAACATTAAAACTATTTCTTAGACTTGCGTCTAAGAGACATCAGTGGGATGAAGAAAAAGTTAGTGGACCTGATTGCTATCTTATGCTAGTTATACATTGGTAGAACAAGAAGAATCTGGCCCAATAAGTATTGTATTTATTGAACAACAGACTGAAACTGATCCAAAAACTATCTATACTTCAAGTGATATGATTTATTCTGGAAAGAAGTACTTTTCTTTTGGGTTTTGATTGTGTTTTTACTAACCTTCACACAGTTATTTCTCACTGTACAATGCCACATCTATGTGGACCATATTTATGGCTATTGTCCCACTATCCGAAACCTCTGCATAAACAGGAGTTCAGAGAAAAAGAAAGTTAACTTGTCCGTTCAGGTTTTATTTGAAAAGCCTGTAATCTAGGTCCCCAAATTCCAGTCTGAAATGAAAACTGTTACTGCCAGCCTGCAGTAGAAAAAAAGGCTGTGTGCTTAGTTATCATAAGCCTTAAGCAAAATGAAATCTATTACAGCAGAATCTGAGTTACAAACACCTTGAGAATGGAGGTTGTTCGTAACTCTGAAATGTTCGTAACTCTGAACAAAACGTTATGGTGTTTTTTTCAAAAGTTTACAACTGAACATTAACTTAATACAGCTGTGAAACACTACTATGCAGAAGAAAATGCTGCTTTCCCTTTATTTTTTTAGTATATGTTTAACACAGTACTGTACTGTATTTAGATAATGGCATAGAGAGTACACTTATAAATTTTGTGGATGATACCAAGCTGGGAGGGGTTGCAAATGCTTTGGAGGATAGGATTAAAATTCAAAATAATCTGGGCAAACTGGAGAAATGGTCTGAAGTAAATAGGATGACATTCAATAAGGACAAATGCAAAGTATTCCATTTAGGAAGGAACAATCAGCTGCATACATACAAAATTGGAAATGATTGTTTAGGAAGGAGTATTACAGAAAGGGATCTGGAGCTCATAGTGGATCACAAGCTAAATTTGAGTCAGTGTAACATTGTTGCACAAAAAGCAAACATCATTCTGAGATGTTTTAGCAGGAGTGTTGTAAGCAAGACACAAGAAGTAATTCTTCCATGCTACTTCACAGTGATTAGGCCTCAACTGGAGTATTGTGTTCAGTTCTGGGTGCCACATTTCAGGAAAGATGTGGACAAATTGGAGAAAGTCCAGAGAAGAGGAACAAAAATGATTAACGGTTTAGGAAACATCATCTATGAGGGAAGATGGAAAATTCGGGTTTGTTTAGTTTAGAGAAGAGAAAACTAGCGACAGCAAATTTGCCGCTGTCAGATCGATCTATCCAGATCGATTGAGTGGCAGTGAAGACCTGCGCAATCGATCCGGAAGTTGATTCAATTAAACCACCTCCTCAAAAGGCGTAGCGCTACGTTGATGGGAGCAGTGGAGATGGCGTGTTAAAGGGAAGTTAGGAAGGCAGTTCCTGTCGACTACCACTGAATTTCCTGGTAAGTGTATACTAAGCCTGAGGAGGGACATAACAGTTTTCAAGTACATAAAAGGTTATTACAAGGAGGAGGAAGAAAAATTGTTCGCTTTAACTTCTGAGGATAAGACAAGAAGCAATGGGCTTAAATTACAACAAGGGTGGTTTAGGTTAGACATTAGGAAAACCTTCCTAACTGTCAGGGTGGTTAAGTACTGGAATAAATTGCTTAGGGAGATTGTGGAATCTCCATCGTTGGAGGTTTTTAAGAGCAGGTTAGACAAACACTTGTCAGGAATGGTCTACATAATATTTATTCCTGCCATGAGTGCAGGGGACTGGACTAGATGACCTCTCGTGTTCCCTTCCAGTCCTATGATTCTCTGAGCTTATGTTACATTTAATTCCCACTTGTCTTAATTGGAGATGGGTATGTAAATCTTGCCTATTATATGTCACTATTAGAATATATCCATAAGGCTCTATGTATTCTTTAAACATTTTTGGCATATACTCAATAGTTGATTAAATGCATCATCTATACTGATTGCAGCTTGAACAAAATGAGAGATTATTTTTGAAAACTGGTCACTCAAAGTGACTTCATGAATGTTTTCTTTTTCAAGCATGATGTTTTGTTCCTTTTCAGATGTTCTAATTTAAGCATTTATTTATCTAAAGGTGAAATCAGTCAAAAGAAATGTTTTCCTTAAATAGAACTTAGAGAAATGAAAATGTTCTTATATATTTAAAGGTCTGTAGTAGAGTATTAAATGCAACAGTATTTTTAGTTTTAAGAGTCACTGGAGAAAATTGCATTTCTTTGCTTAAAGTTCAGTTTTTATTTCTTTGACTATATTTTCATTGAACTGTGATACAAACAATGGAATAAGAATAACTAAGGGATCTGATCATTTGTGTGTTGTACTTTATAACAAGACAAATTGAAAGATCAGTTATTTTATTTTCCTTGTTTAAATTTTTTTAATGACAGTCATCTGACAGTAATTTTTCCCACAGGTATAGTTATTCATTAGAATGTATATTTCTGGATAAAGGAATTCACTAAATGTGTAAGATGCAAATTATAAATTCTATGAAAGAATATTGTTAGATTAAAACTACAGGTAAATATTGCCTGGGGAGGTTTCCTTTGCTGCACAAGTTTCAATCTTTCACATATTTTGTACACTCAGCAATTGTTCTTGTACATTGCTCTTTGTGTAATATATGTGGCAGGACACACTATGTACCCTCAAAATTGATCACATAGTTGATCTATGTAACCATGTGTTCCTGTCACCTTTACTTTCATTCTGCCTCCACATTTCCCTTTTTCTTTGTCACGTTTGCTTGTGTCCTCTGTTGGTTTAAGACTAGGTCCTGCAAATGGATTTTCTCAGCTGCATTCTTGTGCCTTCATGGAGCCCCTTTGACTTCCATGGGGCTCTGCATGGGAATAGGCATGAACGTGGCTCTGGGTAGGTGCAAGCATGTGCCCAGGCAGATCCATTTGCAGGATCTAGCTACTGAATTGTAAACTGTTTCAGGCAGGGACTTCCTCTTATTATGTATTTCTACAATGAAGTTCTGATTCTGATTGGGGCCTCTAAGCACCAACCTAATACAAACAGTAAGTAAAAATTAACAGTCATGGAACACCTTATCTTATTATCATGTCTGTTTTTTTACTGACATTTGGGCTGCTGTACTTAAAATCAAGCCATCAGGACTGAAACAGTGACTTCTGCATCCATTAGAGTCTGTGTCAGAAACAATGTACCTGTTTAAGTAAGTCCTTGGGGCTCAATGGAGAACTATACAGAAAGTAAGTGAGGTGAGTTGCAGAGTACTGGAAAAGGTAGTAGGAGACAGTGTGCAGCTGCTTGTATAGCCAGTTGATCACAATTTGAAAATATGTAGCCTTTTCAAATACATTTATCAAAATTGGTTTGGAAAAATTAGGAAGTGGCTGCCATGGTTTCTATTAAGGACAATAAAACTCTGATGGTTGGGCTTGAGTTTACTTAGAATGGATAAAGGGTTCTGAGTCACTGCTAGATGTGCTTTCCAGTGGTGATTTATTCAATGAATGTGAATGATTGTGTTAGCTTGATACATTTCTTGGAGCTGGAATAATTCCTGAATCACTATTTTGGAATCTATTGAATGCTTCCTACTGAGAAAAATACATGAATAAGATCTATAAAAAAGTGTTTTAGTTACTTCTTTCTTTCTTGTTCTATATCATTTCCTGAAGGCTATGAGGAGGTTTGCTGAAGTCAGACTTAGAGGATCAAGGATCTTGGCTCTCTCTGTTTACCCAAATTGCTTGCATACCCTTTTATAAGCAAAGAACTTCTCCAGTGTCAGGTGTATTGTTTCCTTCTTATTTGAGGATTTCACATGACTATTGCATTTATTCTATCTGCTGAAGAGAATGCCAATAAGTTTAATAGTGGTGGGGTCTTTAGAAATGGAGGTGATTTTTAAGGATTCAGGATTAAGTGCTTCTGACTCATGAGAAAAACTTGGACACTTTTGTCAGGCATTAGTAATTACATGCCACTGACTCGTTACGGCTATTGCCAGAGTGCCGCAGATTTTGAACACTACACATTTTTTTCATTTGCAATATGTGCTTTGTTTGCCTGTGTAAGCTGGTGGGCAGATCCACCAGGCAGAGATGAACTCCATGTTCTGAACAATGGCACAGCTCTAGTTCTCTTCTTGGGACTGTTTTTATTCCCCAAATTCAAAACTAAAACAGAACAACCCAAAGCTCTCTGAGTCATGTCTTGGCCCTTGCCTCCAGGGCTTCACACCCTTCCCAGCTGAGGCTTTCCCTCTCACCCCCAGCCAGCTCTTGCTCTCCTCTGGACTCTCTCCATTTGTACACATCTTTCTCAAAGTGTGGCATGGCACCCAAAACTAGACTCTGTACTCCAACTGAAGCCTCACCTGTGCTGAGTAGAGCAGGAAAATTACCTCCCATGTCTTCCGTATGACATTCCTGTTAATACAGCCCAGCTGCTGCAGTTCCTTTTTTTGCAACTGTATGAGGTTGTCTCATATTTAGTAAACTCCAGATGCTTTTCAGCAGTACTATCACCTAGTCAGTTATTCCCTATTTTGTATTTGTGCATTTGATTTTTGCTTGGTAAGTGCAGTACTTTGCACTTGTCTTTCTTGAATTTTATTTTGTTAAATTTCAGATCCATTCTTCAATTAGTCAAGATTGTTTGCAACTCCTCCAAGCTTGCTTTCACCAGAAAATTTTATAAGCATATTCTCCACTCCATTATTCAAGTCATTCATGAAATTGACTAGTGTCAGACCTGGGACAGATCACCATTGGGACCCTGTAATGGGGTGGCACTCACTTCTCATTAGCATCCCCTTGGCTGAGTGCATGTGTCTGCACTTTCTTTCTGCCTTGCAGTGGAGTCTTCAGCGACTCAGCCCTGTGGCCAAATCTCACAGTCTATGTGAGATAAAATCAAACCCCTTTCGGGGTATAAGTCCAACAGGGGTTTATCTCAGTGCCTTCTGTAAAATCACTTTATCTGCAGTCCTATCCCTGGGCTCAACCTTCAGTCAGTCTAACAGGGCCTATCATAGTACCTTGGTTCAAATGGTCTCTCAGCCCCTTCTGGGCTTTCTCAAATTGTCTCTGCTCTGGTATGAAGCAGTGCCTCGGACTCCCTCCCTAGAGGTGATGTCTTCTTTCTGGACCTCTCCAGCTGGGCTCAGTTCCCTTTCCGGGGTGCATCAAAGTCCAGGCCACTTCCCCAATGGCTAATCCCGCCCACTACTCCAGGTCCCAGCCCAGGGACCCTATAGATAGCAACCATCCATCACATCTCTTTAAGCTGCGTTGCTGCTATGATTCCCACTTCCCCACAGCCCCAGCACATTCTTCATCCTTACCTCAGGGCTTTGTCCTGGTTGAGGCCAAGCAGCCAGCCAGGAGTTCCTTCCCGCTACTCCAGTCCCTACCAGCAACTGCTCTTTCTGAGATCCTGGAGATCCTTTAGCCAGCGAGGAGTACCATCTTCAGTTCTCTGGCTCCAAGCAGCAACAGCTCTCACTCTGGACCTGCAGTTTTTTTATACTAGCCTGCTGACCCTGACTGACTGCTCCGTGCAGCCCCTTTTCTGATTGGTTGCCTCTGACACAACCGCTTTAGGCAGCGTGGAGGACCCTCTCCATTGCCGTTTTCTGCGGTGCGGTGTGGCAGGGCTATGAAGCCTCCCTCCAGTAGGGGGCCTCAGGGCCTAGTCCATCCTATTACAGACTCCACAAGATAGGTCTTCCCAGTTTGACAGTGAACCATCTGAGTATGGTTTTGAGTATGGTTTTTCAACCAGTTATGCACCAATGTGATAGAAATTTAATCTAGACCACATTTCCCTAGTTACAAGCTATTAAAATCATTGATCCTTTCTGTGAACTCTGAAGGGCTTTTAAATTGAAATCTTTTTTCCAGTTTAAGATTTGTAAGGATCTTTTAAGAAATACTGTGCATTTATGAACATATAACAAGCTGAAAATAGTGTGGAGTACTTCACTGTAAAATATTATCAAAATAAAATCAGTCATTGTAATTGGTACCTGTCATCATTTTACAAGTTATAGATTTCATGTATATGATTCAAAGCCAATATTTATACACTACTTTCTTTAAAAGGATGCACATTTGTCACATGAAAAGGAGGCTGCTGAATTCATTAATAAACAGAACATAGTACATTGGTGAGCTATAGTTACACATTCCCACCATTAATATCAATCCCAAGACATTTCAATTCTGATCCATGCTTACAAAATATAGTGGCAGTTTTAGTGATTGTTAATCTTATTCAGCATTTAAATTATAACAGAAAAAGGTTTTTAGATCAAGGTTCTATGAATTGTCAGGTTGAAATCTGCCAAAATTCTGGGTGAGTTAAAGGTCTATCCAAATCTACAAACATGGATGACTGTAGGTGGCTGAGGTGTCTCCGTCCTCCAGGGATTTTAGAGTGTATCAGATGGGTGGTATTTCTATCTCTATCTCTGCCAATCTCTGTGAGTGGGAATGGGGCTGCCAGGAAGGGACACAGTCTCTCCCAGTTATGCAAAAGTTTGCATGGGAAGATAAGTTTGACTCTTTCCCTTTCCCTCCACAGGGCAACAGGAGCTGTGAAAGGCCCTCAACAACTCATCAGGGCAGGTAGTGTCCCATAAACCCTACTACTGAGTTACCAGGGAACCCCTGGGTACAGTAGATAGCGTTCCCCTGAAGTGTCTGTGGGTGGGGGTTTATCTGTGGAGTGATGGTGGTGGGGGCTTCTTGAGTTCCAGACAAAATTGGGTCTCCATGTGAACCTGGAGGGGTTGGTTCAGAGCCCATAAGAACCCCACCTAGAAGGGTTTTCACAGGGTCAACATACGTGCTAGTATTGTTGTTCAAATCTTAAGAGGAAAAATTCCAAATGAAATATACATTAACATATTTTGTGGATTTGGTATAATGTTTTTAGTTTTTTAAAATATGATTTTCCATCTCTGATCACTTCTTGTATTATATTCCCTTTGGATACCATAAGTTGTGTCCAACTTTTTTATTCATCAAAATGTGAGCCAAGTGTGCTGGCTTTGACATTTGGTTTGTTCTCTAACAATAAAGTATTCTGGTCCATGGCCCTTGAGATGTATCCTGTTCATCATGAAAGCGCATGGCATCATGAGCTTACAAGAGATTTGTTCCAAACTTTATGTTTGAACATATAGTGGTGGTTAAATTACTTGCTGTAACAACAAAGATTGCTATGAGTAAAAAAAAAACATTTTTAGTGAGACTGAATCCAGTGAGAGTATAGGCAAGTGGAGTTTGTTTATTTAACGATAGATAGCAGTACAGAGGAGCATGAACCAAAACCCTCACTTTGTACAACTTTGAATTTTGTGTTCAAAATCCAAACATGAATCTCGATCTGAATTCTGCATGTCATGGTGATACGTTTGTGTGTGTGTGAGAGAAAGAGAGAGAGTGTAACTGGCCCCCAACTTTCTAATGAGCCAATCCAAAATCCTGAATTTGAATAATTCTAACCTTGAAAATGTTTGAAATATATATTATGAGTTTTGCTGCTTGAGCCCATCTCTGCCAGGGCAGTGTCCTCATCAGTAGGCCACTGGGACAATAAAGGAGTCAACAAGAGAACTGGATATTGGGACAAGGAGAGAAGAATAAGCAGGGCATCTAAGAGGGTATGAATCATTATTTAAAGGTAACTGTCCAGAGCAGTGCACAGGTCTTTAACAAACTAGATCCCACAAATTCACTGAGTGGTGTGGAGTAAATATACCATGTGCTGCTTTGAAAATACATCCTTAAATTCTTTGTTATTAATTTCTTGGTAAACTGTGACAAATAATATATCAATTTCACATATTTCAGCCTTAACAAAAGTAAATATTTTTGTGCTGTCTGCCAAATACTTTGATAACTTTATTCTGCTTTTGACATTAATATAAAGAGAAACTGACTAGAGCATAAAGATGCAGACCTTTTCTGCTGGGTCCGACTGGCAGCCAAATCAGGTGACTTTAAGCCAGGTTATAAAGGTACTTGAGTGTTTTTCTGAGGCAGAGAGAACTGAGGAGAGAAACAGAGGGGCCCTGCAGCAACCGTAGAAACAACCAAGTTCAAGAGCAAATTCTGAATGGAAGGTCATAATTTTCTGTTTTTTTTAAGTTGTTATTTAATAAAGGAAACCTCAGGAAATTTTACAAAAGTAGGAGCTTGGACCGTATCTGCTGCAAGCTACGGTAAGTCTATCTGTGTACGGAGCATGGTATAAATCCATATACGGATATTTGAGACAGTCTCTTTTTACCACCTACTAGCTTTCTAATTTTTTAGTGTTTTGCCCAGTTCAATGCCAGTGTTTTCAACTCAAAGGAGTTTTTTAATATAAATATATGAAAAACTAAATATGGCTGTGAAAAATCTTCATTCTTAAGTGTATTGAAATAAACTTGTGCCTGACTGGCTTTGATCCCAAGTGTTACACTTTTTCATATGCAAAGAGCAACAATATCATTTAATTTTTATCTTAATCTTTATTTTAAGAGAAACAGCAAGAAAGAACAAATCTCAAGGGTTCTATCCAAGAGTACAGTGTCTATTCTCTTACAAACTGGCACAATCTTAAGAATAAAAGGTCTGTGACTTCTGCCCCTGGCAGAATACTCAGAACTGTAGATGTCTGGCACACACAATGAAAGTAGAACACATCGATGTATACATCACTCTGAGCATCTACTGCAGCTCCAGTAGGCTAGATTGAAGAATGTTCACATGAAACATAACAACTGGAGCACAATTTGGACAAGTGCTTTTAAAACCCCCCCGCCCTTTTTAAAATCTATTCCATGACCTTGTTTATCGTAGTATAATTATATAAATACAGAGGATCAGACAAGGATAGCATGTAGAAGTCTTGGCAAGAAGTTGAACTGTAATCACTTTACAAAAATATATTGATGGTTTGTGTTGCTAGCAGATTAGTTTCCATGATGTTTGTTTCATTCAGCATTATGTGCTGAAGAACTACAAATATATTCCTGTAAGATATTTGGTGATGTGAAGAGGCTGTTTTATTAAAATAAATGATTTTTAAATTAAAAATTAAAATAATGATTTAATTTCTTTGTGTGCTTGGGAACAGTTTTATCTTTTCTTCTAAGCTCTTTAATTTTGTTCTGTAGGCATTGAGTTATGAGTTATTTCTTATTAAGAAAAAAACCAAACAGAATTCACTGAGGAAAGACCATGAATAGTAGCTGACAGTCCAGAAATAGAATAATAACTCTGAGTCCTACTCGTGTATTTCAGAGCTCTTGGACAGAAAAGAAGTTGGGAAAATACAGTAAAACAATCTTGCTAAACTATAATGGGAGAAGAGAAATGTTTTCCTTTTTAAAGAGAGTCTGGGCTCTGCAAATCCCATAACTTCTGTCCCTTTTTATGAACACAAAAAGGTATTTAGTATAAGTAAACTAATGTGAAATTGCTAGTAATGAAGATGTTAATTTCCAGAAGATCCTACTAGAACACCATATAATAATCCTAACTAAAGCTTAGATTTTTGGGGGGAGCTGATGTTGTAATCCATAGTGTACTTCTGTCCTACTCCCAACTGTATATTTTTATTGAGGTTTTTATTAAATCTTTTGATTTGTAATATATGCCTTTGCTACATTCTGCAGTTTTCAACATGTTTATTCCCCACCCACTTCTCCAAGAAAGTGTATAAGTGGTTTGGTGTCAAGGGTTTTCTTCTGAAACCAGTTCAAAAATAGTTTCCAAATCCCTTGAGCATCATCTACGGTAGTTTATTTTCTACTCTATGAAACATTTTTATACCCCGCTTGACAGTTCCTGCCTCCATGATGCAAGGCACTGGCCAATGAGCCACAGGGAGCTGACAGGAAATGGATTAAATTAAAAACCTGTTTGTCTGCCTGAGTTGGCTCCTTTGGCAGCGTAGAAGTGGAACACTCACTTTCTCCTTTGCTGGATGAACCCTTAATGTGCCACCTCTTCTTTTAAAATTTAACACCGCTCAAATTGGCTTAGGCAACTGTTGAGGCACACATTTTCCTTTGTCAAAAGTGCAAATTGCTTTTGGGTGACTGGTAAGTAACAGAGATTTTAGAACAGAGTTCATGTGGTCCCTCTCCTACACTTGGGGCCTCTCTAGTCACAGGAAAAAAAATTTACTTCTAGAAAGGCCTAGCAACAAGGTGTAGATCCCTCCTCCCCCCATTTTCCTCTAATAATGTCTTTTGAGGAAATCACTGAGCTCTCAGAAGGGCCATGTTATATGTGTTTGGAGCTTTGTTACTTTGGATAGATAATGTTGTAGAATTTTATCACAGTTTTACTTAGGAGTCCCTGGCAGATAGTTTGGTTGGTTTAGACCTTTTTCTCAAAAATTGAGCATGGATGTAGGACCAGTGCACATAAGGCAAGGAAGTTGGGTGTGAAGGCAGGTCTTGAGACGCACAGGAATGAGGCATGTTCATGGAAGAATATGACCTCAGGGAGAAGGCTGGTCAGAGGTTTGCTGCAACAAAGTGGTTACAGCATTATTGGACGAACGTGGTTTTTGTGTACATGGGGCCATTAGGATCTGCAAAAATATTTTGAACCATAGATATAACAAGGTACTGAGTAACTGTTCCATATTAAATTAATACATTTGCAGCTATAGGCTTTTAAAAATCCTTATTACTTGTCTGAGTGTTTATTTGTAGCCATGGCACTAATAATATATTTGACAGATCTGCAACCCATTACATTGCATGTGGTCTTTCCAGATTATTCGGATATATTTCACCAGTATATAGCTTTGATATCCATTTAGAGCAAGTATTGTGGTCAACATAATTTTATACAGGAGATTATATAACATAATCAAACTAAGGTAAGCTGGAAACTTCTGTTTGTGTCATTGTGAGTTTCATGTGCAGAAAAAAAAAGTACAGAGTATGCAAGCAGAGATCAGCAATCTGGATAATCCATGGTATGGATCAAAGTACAGAAAAGGGATCCAGGATTCTATGTTCTTCATACAACATGGGAAGGCAGCTCTTCAGTTGGTGTAGTTTCACTGAAGTCCATCTCAGTATCTGGGCCATCATTTTTAGCTGAAGCTGTAGGTCTTCTCCTTCAGGATCATTTCCTATCTTCCTATCACACTCTGATTACTTAGGAGGTAGTATTTCTTTTCCCTCTTCCTTGCTCATTCTCTCATCTGCCTTAAATTAATAGATTTTTGAGTACAGCAATCTAGCCTGACTTCCTGCAAAATATAGGTCATAGACTTTCACCCAGTAAATAATAGATTAAGCCCAGTAATTTGTAGTTGAATTAGAGTATGTCATTTATCTTTTAAATGAGTGTGGGAGTTTCCTAGCAACTTAATTTTTTACCCATGTGGTTATCCCGATCAACTCATACTCCTGGTCCATTTATTCAGTAATCGAGTGCACTAGGTGCCTTCTCAACACAGATAAGACACAGTCTTTACCCTAATGAGCATACAAAGACAGAAGAAGATCGGTGCAAAGGGATGTAATACACAAGCAAAGGGACAGATTGTGCTGTTTTCACTCCTATTGAGTAACACCTTACTCCACAATCAGCCCCAATGAAGTGCTCAGGGTGATGATAGGCAGAGGTTTTACTAATAACAAATTTATTTGCTTGTGGTTTTTTTTTTTTAATGTTAAATACACTATCGTCCTCTCCTCATCCCTCCATAATTCATCCCTCCATCCTTTCTTCCACACAAATTCCCATCTTCAGTTTGTGTCATGATGCCCCTTTCTCCCAGCATCTGACCTCACAGAGGTGAGCAGTTCATAAGCAACTGAAATAACTGAAGGAGATGGCTTGGTGATTAATTTGTTGAAGGTGCCGTACACAAAATTTTTCTTTTGGACTTCTCTAACTGAGAAAGTTTCTAGGTAATCTGTACCAGAATTGGGCTTGGAGTGTTAGCTGAACTTCACTGAAACACTTTCAACATTATTTAACAAAGATTTGAGAGTGCATGGGCATATATGTGCACATATTTAGATATTCATTTTTATTTCTGTTGAAACCACAGATAATAAGCCGTGTTGGGCAACCCTTACAAGACTTAAAATTCATAACAGTTAGAAAAAAAATCACATTGCACTGCTTAAACTTGAACTGCTACTTCAGTCACAATTAGATCTGTCCCCAAAACATAGCTAATTAATGCTAGTAAATAATCCTGCCCAGTCATCATGTCCTTCCCCATATGCTTGAGAAAAAAGATGAACTTTGCAGCTTCTCAATGAAGGTTACTAACTCTGTTGCTGGTGAACCAAAGGGGCAAGAAAGTGTGCTCCAGAGGCAAAAAGCCCACATGGAGCATACCTTGCTGGCATATACCCTTCTTCTGTACTGAGGGAACTCAACTTCAAACACCTGTGCTTAGCACAGAAGTGCTAGTATGCAAGAGAGAGAGCAGTGATCCTCAGATAATCAGGACCCACATCATTTAGGGCTTTAAAGGTCAATTCCAACACCTTAAATTTCACCTGGAAGCCCAGAGTTAACCAGACCAGTGTTATGTGCTCCCAATGTAAAGCTGTTTCTTTTTTTTTCTCTCAAATGTATTATTGCCTCTTACACCCTTCCCCCAAAAATTTACATTGGCCTGACATGAAAAATGGGCAGTACTCAGGCCCCTATTCTTCCCTTATATAGGTATGAAGCAGGAGTAACTCCACTGAAGTTGTTGGAGTTACACCAGTGTAAAACTGGTGTTAGTGAGAGGCGAATCAGACCCAGTGTCCTGGTTGTGCCCACTGGACAACATTGGATATGAATTGGGTCTTGTTGCATATAGTTTTAAATATGCTATAATTTAACCTTCCACTGCTAGATGCCTTTGTGATAGTGCTTGCTGCTATTTAGTTTATGGATTCTACTAAATTCATAATACTAAATAAAGTACATTTAGCAGCATGGGGCACTGTTTGCTGGATATTCTAATATACTCTGTTTGGCCATACCTTCAGTATGTTAACAGATTAACATAAGCCTACAATTAAGCAGTATAATACAACAATCTACCAAATGTTTTGATGGTTTTTGGCAGAAGCCTGTATTGTAATTAGAGTTATGCAAGTGTCAAATTACATAGAGATTTAAGCAGTCTACAAGCAACTCAGCACACTGAATTCCTGATCCCTCTCTCCATTTATATTTGACAAATTCTAGCTGAAAACATTTGAAACTCAACAGTTACATGTCCAAAACATAAGTTAGCTCATCAGATTGTTAATAGAATGCTGAGCCAAAGTGAATCTTTCAGGCTGGATAATTACCTTGGAAGCATGATGCCCAATAAGTATCCAAGGCATCTGCAAGGGAACAGGTTCCATGCTGTTAAAACTACTCATTTGTTGAGGAAGCTTACCGCAGCTGTAACTGAAATACTTGCCTATTGTATTTACTGTTAGTGCCCTTTATGGAGCACAAGATCGGAGAGGCTATTTAAGAATGTGCACATGCACACATACAGCTTCTATTTAATATTGGCTACCAACATGCCAGTCACATGTACAGATGTGTAATTATTTTCTTATGAGTAGTCTTATGAGAAATTACAATTCGATGTACTTACTGTACTATGATGCTGCACAATGTGAAGCAACAGGTAACACATATTTCTGCACATAATAGACCATTTGCAGCATCTTCTTAGGGAATGTCTCATTCTATAGCCATGATGTTCAGGCTAGACCTGTGAGTAAAGGAAGTTTGCAAGCTCATGGAAAGATTTATTTTTTTTCCCACGGAGAATTTTTCTTCTTTACTGGCAGTGTCTTAATTTCATAGCAATACTTGGCTCTATCAAGTAAATGTAAATAAAATATTATATGGGTCTTGCTAATGTTATGTTAAAATTCTGATCATGCCCACTAGCACTTATTGTGTAAGAGAAAGCAACTTTCTGACTTTTGGAAAACTCAGGGTAATTACCTGCCCTGTGATCCTCATTTTATTTGTGGTTAGAACCTCTCTCTATACCCTTCCAAATCCCAACTTTACACATGGTCATTTAGATCTAGTCTCTCCTATGATTAAATTGTAGGTGTAGAAAAACTCGATTTGATTAATTTTGAACCACGTTACACTTTATCTAATCAAAATGTAGTAAAAGAATGGTACCCTATATGATGTGCTATTTGAAAAACAAATTATGATCCCATGTGCTGATCCTGCTGTTTCCCAACACTGTTGTCACTGTTAGTTATTTTTTTGAATTGTACTAATGCTCAAAAGTTCCAACCAGGATAAGAGACCCATGGTGGGGATGCTGTATGTAGAAACACATAGGGAGACATTGGTTCTGGCCTCCAGAGCTTACAATACAAGGCCCCAATTCTGCACTCCGTTTTGCAAGGATGGATTCTGTGATCCCATGCAAAGCTCTAAATTCAGTGGGGATCTAAACACGTATAGGATTCTGTACTTATGCAGTGTATTGCGAGATTGGAGCCTAAATTTGGATGAGAGACAAGGTAGTGTGATAACCCATATGAGGGGAGAGTGAGGAAAGATGATGCTATACAAGGGTTTTTGTGGTTTTTTTGGTAGGTGTCACCCAATTCTGTCATCACTTCAACTGTCCCTATACCTGTTCCGTTAATCTGTGCTCTTCATTACAGAGCTCTTATTTCCTGCAGATATGGCCAAGAATTCTCTGTGCCCTTAAAACTCAGCAGGAGCAGCACTTCACTGGAGATATGGTGCTAAATCTGTAATGATATCCGATAGACTGGATCTTAAACTATACCAATTCTCTGTAAAATCTTCCCTTGACCTTTATAAAAACACTGAGTGAGTTCCATAGATGTAGAACTCTGTATAGAGCAATTAGTTAAATTACAGCCTTTTAAAACTTACTTCTCTCCCCTACATATTTAAAAAATAGAAATCTCTCTCTCGCCCCTCAGACTGTAATATTGCTGCTATTATTTATACTATTTATTTATACAATGAAATTAGAGCTACACTAGTTTATAAATTGTGAGTGTCTGTGTGAAGATGATATTGGGGAAAAGCCAAGCTGGAGAACTTTGCACTTAGTTCTGAAAGTGGCTAATTCTCTTGCAGGAGTAACTTCCATAGTTTAGGTACAGTGTCTCCCACGCTCAAGGATCTCTCCTTATTGATCGAGAGTTTCAGTAGTCTGGTGGAATGTAGCTGTGTGAGGTCACAGTTGTGGAGGAATAACTAAGGCCACTATCCTAAATGGTTTTGATTATCAAAACAAAGACCTTGAACAGGACTCTATCATCAAAGGAGAGCCAGTACACAGCAGAGCAGCACAAAGATATACTCATGGCAACTTGTGTTGCTAGATAGACAGGCTGCTGTATTTTTTAATATTTGGAACTTTTTCAAGATTTGTTTCTTCATTCCTAGATGTGAATTGCGAAGTCAAACCTAGTAATCACAAATGTGTGGGTCTCTGTGGTCAGATCTGCACCTGGTAGTGCAGATAGATAAGACACAATCTTCTGACCAACAACAGATTGTTGGCGGGCCACCCCAAATCGGCCCTGTCGCTGCGGCCCTTCCTCGGGTCCTGTCTCCGGAGGAGGCCACAGCGCCGTAAAAAAAAGGGGAATAGTTCGCTCTCAAGCAGTCTAACACTCCAGCCCCTAGGCAGGGCGGGCGAGTAAACGGTTCTGCTCTTGGGAGCAGTGTGGAGGGTGAGGCTCTCCCAGGGGCTAGGGAAGGGGGACGCAGGCCCACCCATCTCCACTGCGTCCCAGCCCAGGGCCCTAGTAGTGGCAAAGGCATTTGCCACTGGGTCAGCGGGGCTCCTGCCGCAACACACCCACAAGGTTGCCCCAGACACAGCCACTGCCTCCCTATACCCCCAGGTACCTGAGTCTCCATGTTCACCGGGGTACTCCTTCCGGGTTAGGCCCGTCAGTCCCTCCTCAGCCACAGGCGGGTAGCTCCTCGGCGCGGGGCAGCTCCTCCAAGTCATAGGGTTCCAGAAAGAGTGCAGCCTCTGGCAGCTTGTCCAGGTCTGGTCCTGACTCCGGGGGCTCAGCGGCCGGTAGTTCTTCCAGATCCCGTCCGGCCTCAGGGGGTGTTACCCACCCGGGTTGTTTCGGGGGCTTGGTCCAGTCCTGGGGTTCAGGGGTGTTGGTCCAGTCCCATGGGTCAGGTCCCGGAGTCCAGTCCCTCTGGCCAGGTTGTATGGTCCAGCTACGGGATGGCCCTACCCAGTCTCTAGGGCCGGCGTGGCCCAGTGTTGGCTGGAGTCTCAGCTCCATCCTAGTCCTCAGCCAGCAGGGCAGCACATCTGCTTCCAGCAGTTGTCTGCTTCAGACTGAGCTCCTGGGGCTGTCTCTTATACTGTGGGCTGCTTGGGGGGCTCCGCCCCACCTTAGCTGATTGGGCAGCTCCGGCCGCCCTGTCACAGCCCGGCTCTTGTGTTGCCAGGTAGATTGGCCTTCTGTGGGGTCCTCCCTTCTCCAACCCTGTCACTGCGGCCCTTCCTCGGGCCCTGCCTCCGGAGGAGGCCACAGAGCCTTCCTACACAGATGGATGGAAGAGGGTGTTTTTGCTCATTATTCCTCCTTCAGCACAGAGTAACCACACATGCACAACCAGTGGTCACTGTTTTACATTAAATAAATATATAAAGCATATTAGGTACATAGATATGATTCCCTACATTTACTATAGGAGATACTTTTAATTTTGGTGTAACATTACTTAGTTATTTAAGGTAGTTGGCAAGTTTTTAAGAGTGATCTGTGCGTGTGTGTTTGTAGTGCAAATGATTTGTATATATGAATATGTGTACATAAAACTGCAGTTCAGTAATTATGACTGTTTCCACATATGCTATATTAATATTTGTAAAAACTGCAAATTGATAACCCCTTAGTTTTTTATTGTTGTTATTTGAATGCAGTGAACTGTTAGTCAAATCTGAAGGATGTGAGCCACAAATAAACTGACTTTTGATTACCTTGATTTAGTTTTCAGTCAGTAGTTCATATCACTCATTCTGACATCATAAAGAGTTTCTGCTGAAAACATAAAATGGAAAGAATAAAAGAACTGAGGTGGAACTTTGATTAGCATATCTGTCATCTATTATTTTTCTCTACAGAGACAGAAACAAAATCAGCAAAGTAAAATAAGTTAAATTATCCTCAAAATGTATCCCCCTCCATATAGTCTGAAATGTTTTATCTCAAACTGGCAGACACAATTGGAGGAAAAAAATTGGGATGTGTAAGGAATTGACTTAATCCACAAAAGTAAAATCATCAGCTCCCAGAACAAGTAGAACAGTTATTTTTAAACTAATCTAAAAATCAATGTTCGCTCTGTGTGCATATGGAAATCAATGTACAGCAGGGAGCCCGTTGGGTTGAGAAAAGTCCTTTCGATTCTCAATTTGGGATTTTCATGATAATGTTGATTACCAAGCGTACTTTGCAAACATTGATTGTGCTCAAGAACTCTTTTTTCTCTTCATTTTTCCAATAAAGGAGACAGATTTATCTTAAAGTATCTGAAATGGCTCTTAGAATTGCTCAGTAGTTAATGAGAGCGTTGTGTCGTGGAAAGAAACCATTATTACTAGTAGTGATCACATTCATTTCAAATGGCTGAAGGCTGAATCCAGCATACAATTTGGTGAGCAAAATTTGCAAATCAATGTTACAAAAATGATTTGTTATGCTTGACTGGAACCATTCATGTGTTTGCTGTCTATAAATTTGAGTTATAGACCAATGCAATGAGATGTGTAAATGGACATATAATAAGAACAGTTATTTGTTATTTGCTTCTTCTCTTTGGCACCTTGCAGAAATATGCCTGGGATTTATGTTATGAAGACATTTCCCTCCCATATATTTGAATCTGTGATTTAATATTTTAATCATGACAGATTTGTATTAATCTAATGTGATACATTAAAGTGTTATTAAAACACTAACTGCACAAGTAATGGAGGTAAATCTAGGTCTAAGAGCAGTGGAGTGAGTTATTTTGTAATATATTATATCTGAGAATAATGCTTTCAGATACTTTACGTGATGCACATATGTCACTCCATATTTGGTCCAAAATATGCAGCTTTCATATGCAACTAAGGCAGGCATCCTCTTACATAAAACCATATTTCTTTTGATTTTTGTTTTCCACTCGAGGCTGGCCAAGGGGCCTGTATTTGGGTTAGTATATAGCAAAACCTAATTTATTGGGTTTTGATTTTGCAAAACCTGGGATGGTTCAGATTTATGTTATCTAGATCACAAGCTGGATTTGTTTCATTTGTGTAAGGGACAAACTTTTGATGGGTTTAATTTTGGTTTTTCAAAACATTGTCAGGTTTTGATTTTGGCAAAAGTGAAACTGGGGGTGGTTTTAGATCAAGGTTCCACTCTACACAAACCATTAAAGTTCAAGGAGGGCTGGGTAAAACATTAAGATTTTGGGCCTATCTCTAGTTTTAGAATATGTTTAATGGTTTCATTTGATAATTTGTACTTTTTTTTCTTTTAAAACAAACATTCAAAACAGTCTGTGTTTTAATTCCTTTTTTCTCATTAGCTTGTCATTCGGATAGTTTATAAATCAATGGGTTGACAAATATTCAAATAATCTGCTTTGGTATGAATTGGGACAGTGGATATCACTTTGTGCCTTCAGTGATCTGGATATTTATCACGATTCGAAAATAAAATAATGATTTTTATCTCCTAAATTCTTTGCATACACAACTATTTAGACTTCACAATATATCTCCTGTAGGTATTGTAAATATTCCCACTTTACAAGAAGAATGATTGAGGCATAGAAGTTAAAGCCATATTGTGGAGCCTGCATTTGAACTGGAGGCGAGGGGCAAGAGAAAGGAAAGATACCTGTGCAAACAGTCCCACTTAAGTCAAAGGAATTACTCATCTAAGTGTTTACTGGCATAGAAAGACTCACCGTCTGGCCCCAAATTACTTGCACAGATTGCAAGGGGAGTTAATTTTGAAACTGGGTTTAGAAATTGGGGTTATGGGACTCACAGTCATATGATCAAACCCAGACCAGATTAAAAGCAATCCAGGATCCTAGGCAAATCATGGCATGGGCCCTCCCCATGTCTCCACCTCTATTTCCTCACTCCCACATCCTGACTGCCCTCATTGACAGCAGTGATGGCTGGGTAATCTCCTGCTTTCTCAGAGAGGCAGGGGCAGCAAGATACAGTTCTCCCCCACCTCCATCCTCCAATCAACAGCATGGGCCCATGGGAGCAACAGGAGTCCCTGTCATCCACTCCCTCCATAGAAAGGGGAAAGACTGGCAGCAAAGGGACCCCCTAATACTTACCTTTCCAGCTAGGATGTATTGGCTTGGGGTGGTGGGCCAGGCTTACTGCTCTCTTCTGCCATACATAGAGGCCTCTGCTGGGGTGGCATTCTCAAGACCTCATAGAGGAGTGATTCTTGGCGTTAACACCCCATTAAGATGAACAGAGCCTATTCACCCTTCTCACAAGTGTTTTTTAAGCTGTCTGTAGACTCAGGCCAATGTCACTTTATCAGTTACATTTGGGTTACATTTTGCAGCTTTTGTTTAAAACAATGAGATTGCAATGAAAAATTAGATTCTGATGTAATCAATTACTCCAGGCTTTTTAGTTCCCATACTTTAGTCCAGCTTTTATCAAGCTACTAGACTGTGATCTTTTTGATGATCATTATATGGCTTGATGCACCGTGTCCTATTTTATTCAGTTTAAAATGTGTTCTAGTTTGAAAAAGTCATTGTAAAAAAGGCATCTTGATACTAAATAGACTTGCTCCAGTCAGCATTCAGAGTCACATCTGCTGACTTTAACAACAAGAACAAAATAATATTTTGCTGGCTTTTTTAAAATTCCTGTTACCATTGCCGAGCAAAGATCGACTGAGATGGATTCTGTTCATGTGTGTCAGCACAGGAATTGTTTGCAAAGTTCCAAATGGTTATAATTCTGCAAAGCCCACAGAAGACAGTGGGGTTTCACAGATATAAATGAGGGCCAAATTTGATCTGCAGAGTCTTTATTATTGATTGCTGATCATGTAGAAGTGAAAGAACCCAGCTTGACTCTCAGATCCCAAGTTCAAAATACAGGGATAGTAGTTAGAAAAAGCATGTTGTTACTTATTATCTATGCAGATTTGATATGGAGATCATTGGTAGAATAAATATAGAGCCCACAATTCCAATTTTTGTATTTTTTTCAGAATAGAATTGTACGTTAAACAGGCTTTGAAGGGAGAGATTTTTTTTAAGGCTTCTCAGCATTGGCTTTGAAGCCAATGGTAGATTTTGAAAATCTCACCATAAGTGTTTAATCACAGTAAAGATAGATGGAGAACTAAAAGATCATCATAATCTACATGATCTCCATCTCCTTCTTCCAAAGCCAATGTTGGGTAGACCCAATGTTAGTATCAGTTTCTTGGTGTAAGTGAATACCTTGATTGCCAGTCACCTCAAGTTTAGGCAGCCCCTTTTATTCACTACCCATTTGGGTTACCGGGGTTGAACCAGAGAAGATTGGAGTGGGACATTGGGTTTATGGCCTGGTCATTTCCCTGCTTCATCTTAAGGTACCACAGGGTTGCTCACAGGAAATCCACTCACCCTTTGCATCTCAGAAGTTTAAGACAGCAGAAATAAATATAGCAGAAGATAACAGACAAAAATAATATGGTGTTGTGTGTGTGCAAACTATAACCACAAGAAATAGAGACAATCATGTTTCAGCTAAACAGGATAGATAATTACCACTAGTACAGGTTGATGGAAACCTGAAGCATTTTTTCCCTTATATGGATGGTTGTTCATCAGTTTTGAATATTCAGTAAGCATATTTGCTATAACTTGTAGAATTTCTGCATACAGTAATTTGTTAAAATTTATAACTGTAGAAATTCACAGATGATATAACCCCATTACAGCTGTGCTGAAAAAAATAAGAGATAATAACTTGCTCATATCTCTAGCTGCAAGCTACCTTTTTTATTCAATTTCTTCATGTGTTCCGCTATAATGTGACTTGATGTATTCATAAATTTTAATAATTTAAGGCGTCCAACACCCAGACTTTCTGTACAGTCAGCCAATATTTTTAATAATATTCTGGAATAATGTGTTACTTTACTAGCTAAACATCTGAAGGAACAAAGGTGCAATAAGTCAAAATGGACAGAAACATCGTGTTCCAGCCCATCTGTACAAATATTGAATCAACAAACCTGGAGAGGAAAGATAGATCCAAATTCAGTTTAAATAATCAGTTATTTTGATAAGGTTCAGACAACTGTCTGTGAGAAGCAAGGAGTAAATTATAGCTGTCAAACCCAATTTAAAATGTCTCTTATTAGTCTATATATTGTACAGTGATCATCACTGGAGGGAGATTTCCCCACGGGATCCTCAGCTCCAGTCGAGAACATAATGTGTTTAAGATAGCTTTGGTTTTCTACAAAATCCCTCAGTGTGTACAAGGCAAAATTTCTCAGCTGTAACAGTCTGTAACACATGCATTGTAAATACAATCTATTTTTCATCATTCCATGGAAAAGGTAAAAATATTGCAATCTTCCAACCTGAAAATAAAAGACTATTCTGTTACCACATTTCTAATAAATTGGTGGAAAACTGCTCTGTTAATTGTAAAGGCCCACTCACCATACTCCATAATGAATTCATATGTTCTGAGATTTCTTAACTAGCATAATTTGTGTCCATAATGCTGAGCAACTTTCTAAGCAGGCAGGTCAGCAAATCACATGCCGTTAATGATTGTGTACCTCAAGGATTCCTGTTGATGCCTTTACCATTCAATACCCATATTAGTAACTTACCTGACAAAATTGCATGAATTCATTTATGCTGATGACATCACTCTTGCAGTACAAGGCTAAAACCTCACCCCCATTGGTGACATCCTCTCCACTGACCTCAAGAAATTAGGAGAATACTTTCAATGTTCGAAGCTTTGCCCCAGCACCTCCAAAACTTGATAATAGCCTTTCACCTAAACAGCAAAGCTGCTGAGGAATCACTTTATGTCACCTTTTGTGGTCAATGGGTTCGAAATGAGCCTTATCTGAAGTGCTTGGGTGTAACCTTGGACAGAAGCTTGACTTTTAAAGATCATCTGGAAAAAAAAATGAGAAAAAGTAAAAGCAAAGAATTGCCTCATCCAAAAACTTGTGGGCATAACATGGAGTACTCATGCTCACACACTTCAAACAGCAACTCTAGCACTGGTATATTCAACTGCTGAGTATTGCAGCACCAATCTGGGTAGACAAGTCTTGTACCAAATCTCTGTGCATGCAGCTTAATATCACGATGGGAACAATAACTGGAACATTAAAACAAACACCCATGCAATGACTACCCACTCTGGCACATATACTTTCCACCTATGATCTGAAGAGACACACACACTGCTTATGAGTACAAGTGAACCATAGCCAGTCTGAATTTATCAATCCATGAGGACCTGCAGAACCTTCTAAAGATGTTTTGGAAATCCTGCAAACCTTTTTGGGGTTGGGCTAAAGCTCTGAAAGCATCCTAATTGAATCCTGAGGCACACTGGAAATAATTCTGGTATAATGCTAATGTTCCAAACAGACATTTGATTGCTGGACCCCACAACAGAATTTTCAGGCTTTATTCTTTCCCAGAAATAATGGTCTGGAGTGAACCATTTCAGAACATTGCATGGCAGATGCTGTCATCTCTTACACTTCTGGAAGATGAGAGGCAGTGCAGAATGTGCCCGTGGACACCAGCTGCAAACTGTGGACAACATTGTAAACCAGTGCCTTCTTCGACTGTTTGCTGGTAACATCTCAGAACTTCCAAAGCTATCCACTGGCTCACCAATTTGGACTTGGTTACTTTAATGTTGCTAATCACCTCTCTTGCTATATGAAAGAACAACTGCTATACTGGGGATGGGTGCATAAGCGGCCGTACATTAATGTTTTGTATCATGAGGAATTTCATAATGGTTCTTTTGTGCCATCTAGTTAATTAAAAATGTAATTTTAAAAGCCTTATTATAGCCTCTGTTACTTTGGAAGGACATTACCCTATTTACAAAGATAGACAACTGGACTCAGCAATGAAAATTTTTACGATGTAGCTCCGAAGCTTCACTGTTCTTTCACCACAAAAGCTGGATTCTGTTGTCCTCCAGAGTTAGCCTGAGTATAGAACTCAGACTAAAATTCTGTATAGGAATGACTAGGGTTCCTCTTTGAGTGCTGGTCCCTATGTGTATATCATACGTGGGTATGCATGCACGCCATTCACCTGAGATTGGAGATTTCTAGCAAATAGTGTCCATTGGTCCATGCCTGAGCAGTTGCCCTTCACATGCTCCACACTGAAGGTTTAAGGGGCGGCAAAGACCAGTGACTCTCCCATTCCTTCTTACTTCTTACTACTGCTTCCTCTATGTCTGCAACTACCTCTGTTTCTGGCTCTTCAGAATGAGATCCTCATATAGTGGGGAATACCATCCTAGGATCCATTCACATCCCAAACAAACAAGAAGTTCACCCTGTACTGCTCCAGGGCAGCTTCTTCCCATCCCTCTGCTATCCCTCCCATCAGCATCTGTCTCTTCCTAGGGCTGTTAACTCAGGTAGAATGGCAAGACAAGACACCCCAACTCAGGCCTCCTTCACCTCACAGTCTGGTGTGCGGGTTGGCATCAGATCTAGAATGTTCAAGCACACAGGCTGTTCAGTCTGTTCTCAATCAAAAGTAGGAAAGACTCCACCAGAAAATGTTATCTGGCTAAATGGAGGTGTTTCTCTATCTGGGCACAACTAAATCAGTTATCTCCAGAATTTGCAGCTCTCCCTGCTATTTTGGACTATCTTCTGTCCCTGAAAACTTCAGGACATTCCATTAGTTCTCCGAGGGTCCATCTAGCAGCAGTCACTACCTTCTACCTCTGGTAGAAGCTCACTCAATTTTTACTCATCCAACAATAATTATATTCCTGAAGGGTTAGCGGGATCATGCAGGGCCCTACTGTTGCTTGGGCCCTTTGCACCCACAAACCACTCACAGACCTCGGCTTGATACACCCAGCAGTGACATTTACTTGCCCGCCATCTTCTATCTACAGACAATTCAGCTTCACAGCCTCAAGGCCTCATGGTCCCAGCCACCAACTGAGAGCAGCTCGCCCTCGCCCACCCCCTCACTCTGTTGCTTTTCCCTAGCACCCTGTCACATGCCTTCCCCCTTATCAACCACCAGGTTCATCGTTCTGCGTCCCCTCCTCTCTCTACTGGCAGAGTCCGGTTGGGGGAGTTTCTCTCCTTCCATTGGGTGATCCCCAGGCTTACTCTTGTGGCATTCGTTCATCCCCCACCCGCAGAAAGTACACTATGCGGGGGGTGGATGCTTCCACAGCTCCACTGCCACCTGCTGGTCCTCACATCAGTCATCCCCCCCCAGGGTTGTCCCTTTTCCTGCGGCAGGAGACTGGGATACGTCCCGACCTCCCTCAGGACATCCAGGGCCTCAGGTTTCTTCAAACCGTCAAGTGGAGTGCAGGATTCTTCTCTCAGGGACTGCATCTGGGAGGGGGCTCCACAGGCTCTTCGCTCCCCCGCTCGCCCCCAATAAGGGGCCTGGGCTGGCCATCTCCCCCATTCCTTCCTCCCTACCTTTTTTCCCTCTCTGGGCTCTGTTGTCTAGGGTCTTCCTTCATGCTCCTCAAAGACCTTGGTTCTCCTCCTCAGTGGGGCTTCTTAGCTCTGCGGGGCTCCATCTGGTCCTTCCGGGGACTTCCCTTTTTCTTTTCTTTTCTTTTTTTTTTTTTTTCCCCCCCACGGGCCCCTATCCCTTGTTTCCCTTCCTACTTGGGAAGAGGTCCCAATCCATTCCCAACACCACTACCCCAACCTGTTTCCAACTAATCCTGCCATGAAATTTGAGGGGCACTTGGACCACCAGGCAGTATTTCCTACCCCTGTGGATACACTCTAGTCTAGGTTCATCCTTGCCCTTGGGATTATCCATTACGTCTTTATCAGTCCCCTCAGACGAGCAAGGTGTTTCCTCCCTACCTTCACTGGGATGGTGTACAGCTTCTATCCCTTTTCCCGCCCTCCAGCATTAGTCCAGCTGCAGAATTCGGCAAGGCCACACTCTATATGCGGATAGTCACCCTTTTTATGTCCCGGCTGCTTGCACTGCCAGCAGACGATCTGCCCGGTTCTACTGGAAGCTCCTCAAGGTTCCTCCTTCTTTCTCTCTGGGCCCTTCCCAAGGGGCGGTTCCCTGAGTTTTTTCCCCAACTCCAGTTCCTTATATGGCTGACATTCTTTCCAGGTGAAGTCTGCCTCTGCATACTCTTCAATCAGCTTTACCACCGCATTCACCATGCTCAGCTGATGCCTCCTGACCCAAACCCATATGTTCTCAGGCAGACCTTGTAAAAACTGTTCAAGGACTAGCACGTCCATTATTTCCCCTATGATGTGCACATCAGGCCTCAGCCAGCAGGTGACCCAGTCCCTTAACCTCTGGGCAAATGCCCGGGGCTGCACACTTTCCATCCACCGGGCCAAACAAAACTTCTGGCAGTATTTCTCCGCTGAGATGCTCACGAAATCTAGGACAGCCACCTTTACCGCCTCATAGTCCCTGGCCTGCTCATCATTCAAGGCCATATAGGCTGCCTGGGCTTTACCCGCCAGATATGGGGCCAGCCGTAAGGCCAGGTTGCTCTATCCCAACCAGTGCTCATCGCTACCCGTTCAAACGTACCAAAGAATGCATCTGGGTCATCTGCAGGGTGTGTTTTACACCATCCCAAGCCCAGAGCCTGGGTGCCATCTCCCACCATGGGGCTCACCATATGTTAGAGGAGTTGCTGCTGCTCACTAACCTGTTCCCTGATGAAGTCCTGTAGGCTCTTCTGCTGTTCTGCCTGCCAGGCATGCAAGGCTTGTCTCTCCTCCTGATGGAGCCGTTGCAGGGTCTCTTACCTCCCCGGGCCGCCAACCTCGTTGGCTGGCTCTTGACTCCGGATGAGCCCCCATGTGTAGTGAGTTCACGCAGGACCCTGCTGTTGCTCAGGTCCTCTGCATCCACGAACCACTCCGAGACCTCAACTTCCTGCTTCCACCAGTGACATTTATTTATAATTTATTTGCCCACCACCTTTTATACACAGATGGTTCAGCTTAACAGTCTCAGGAGCTTTGCAGTCCCAGGCACCAACAGAGAGGAGCTCGGCCTCCCCCTCACTCGGTGGGTTTCCCCTCTCTTTCCCCCCCCCCCCCCACTTCCTCCCTGTGAGCCTTTTGTAGCCCCTGGCTAACGAGGCCGGCAGCTGCTCCCTATTTGTCCATTATATGCAGGCTTACTCAGCCAGCTCCAATTCTTGTTCATTAATTGGAGCTCACGTGACAGAGGGCTGGCTCAGCTTTCCTCTGCCTAACACCCTCTCACAAGGGTCGAATTGTGACCTTCCCACAAGTGGTGAAACCTGCACCACAATGGGACTTCAGCCTCGTACTATCAGTACTTACCAGACCACCATTTAAAGTACTGGCCTCATGTTCTGTTTACCATCTTTCCATGGAGGTTGCCCTATTTTAGTCACCTTCACATTGGCCAAAAGGGTGAGTGAATTAGGAGCACTCATGGCTGACCTGCTATAAGCCATTTTTCATGAGAAGGTGGTTTCCTTTGTCTTCACCTGAAATTTGTCTCTAAGTTAATTTCTGAGTTTCACATAAATCAACTTAACCACTTACTGGTATTCTTTTCAAAATCTTATGCTTCCAACGGGGAGAGGAGACTTCGTTCTCTGGATGCCAGACAAGCTTTGGCATTCTATCTGCAAAGGACAAAATCGATTAGGATGTCACCAAACCTATTTGTCACTATAGTGGAGCTGTCGCAAGGACAAGCTTACCTGCTCAGAGACTCTGTAAGTGGATCTCCAGCTGCATAATTTTTTATTATTAATTGGCACATATTTCTCTTCCGGATGAGGTGAGAGCCATTACACGAGAGCACAAGCAACCTCAACAGCATCTCTTCAAGAGATGAATATGTGCATTGTGGCTACCTGGAGCTCCATCCATACATTCAAAAAAACGTTATGTATTGGTTCAAGCCTATTCTACATATGCAGCTGTTGGGAAAACAGTTTTACAGCAATCTATATCAACTATATCCTCACATTCCCCTCCGGTCTATATACTGCTTATCAGTCACTCACATGTGGAATACACGTACAGTCCAGGACTCGAAGAAATGGAGGTTACTTACCTGTAAATGGAGGTTCTTTGAGATGCATGGTCCCTATTTGATTCCACTCTGCTTTGGATCCTTCTAATTTGCAGTAAGAGTGGAGCTGGAGAAGCGTCAGTTATACCTTTGGTTTGGAGCATGAGTAGAGCAACTGTAGAGGCACGAGACAATGGATGCTACTTGCTAGAAATCTCAATCTCAGGAGCATGCTGTACATGTATATCTGTGCATGGAATACAGATAGGGAACACACATCTTGAAGAACCTCCGGTTACTCTTAGTGTTCTGAGGTTAAAACTGTCATGCAGCCATGGTAAGGGTGAGCTACAAGTGGAGAAATAACCTTTCTGGATCATGGTAGCTACAGACCTCAGTTATAATCCAATTCTTATGACATGAATTGGTGTTTCTTGTTTGTTTGGCACAGCCTGCTCCCTTCAGCAGCAGATAATTTTGTCCTGGGGACACATTTTTATTAACGACCTAAAGGAAAACATAAAATTATCACTGGTAAAGTTTGCAGATGACACATAAATTGGGAGAGTGGTAAATAATGAAGAGGGTAGGTCATTGATTCTCAGTGATCTGGATTGCTTGGTATACGGGGTGCAGACAAATAATTTGTGTTTAAATATAGCTAAATGTAAATGTATGCATTCAGGATCAAAGAATGTCAGCCATACTTACAGAATGGGGGATTCTATCCTGAGAAGCAGTGACACTGGAAAAGATTTGGGGGATATGGGGGATTATTGTCTATAAGTGCTTACATGGGGAACAAAGATTTAATAATGAACTCCTCAGTCTAACAGAAAGGTATAACATGATCCAATGGCTTTCAGTTGAAGCTAGATAAATTCATACTGCAAATAAGGTGTACATTTTTAACAGTGCAACTAATTAACCATTGAAACAACTTAAAAAGGGCGATGTCTCCATCAGTGACAATATTTAAATCAAGATGAGATGTTTTTCTAAAAGACATGCTCTAGGAATTATTTTGGAAGAAGTTCTATGGAGGTCAGACGAGATGATCACAATGATCTCTTCTGACCTTGGAATCTGTGAATCTATTAATTACTCAAAATACAACTAATAATGGCACAGATGTAGCTATTGAGTTACACTTTTGAAGTCTGATCCAATCAGAAGCATAGTAGTTGCCATACTAGAGCAAATGCCTGACCTGTTTAGTCTAATATCCTCCCTTGACTAGCAATAGCCTGTTTCTGATAGATAAGTTCCTTAGCCCAACACACACGTTTACCAGAACATTCCCTCACAGAAATCACATTTCATTTTCAGGAGCTCCTTTTTTTTTTTTTTTTTTTAAATAAAAGGCTACTGGAAAACCTAGGTTTTAAAATCTCTTTTAAGCATTCTATTGGGCCAATGTCCTGTGACTTTCCTATTATCACAAAAGGTTTAAAATCTGTACTAATTTCAAACAATGAAAATTTGTAATGACCCAGACATTTATAGTACAGCTTACTTTGGTGGGGACCACTACCTAAAATTATTTTAAACTGTTTACAACAGTTTAGAAGCCTTTCACTCTCTTATTAGCTAGTCCATTGTGTCACCAGCTAAATTTTCTAAATCAGATTTCAGAAAATATCAGAGATATTGACTTTCTCTATTTAAGGGTACATCGCCACCGTCCGATCAACTTATCCGGATCAACTGAGCAGTCAGTGAAGACCCACTCAGTCAATCCAGAAGTCGACACAGTAAAACCACCCCCTCAAGTGGCGTAGCGCTGCATCGACAGGAACACGGTTCCCATCGGTGCAGTGCAGTGAAGATGCCACGTAGAAGGGAAGCACAGCTGTCAACGAGTTACACAAGCTACTCTGCGTAGCTTGCATAACTCCCACCCAATTGCCCGGTAAGTGTAGACCAGAGCTATGACTAGTCTACAATGAGATGCAAGACTTGATTTATAACCAGGTTTAGGTCCCTAGATGTGTGTAATCCGGATGTACTTTAAAAGCTGACCAGCCCCAAGGTTGTTAAATTGAGAGAGATCCTGGTTCATATTTTTAAACATGACATTCCTCACCCATGACCTCATCACTTCAAAGGTCATTGATGTTTGGATGTGGGAATTTGGTTCAAGCCCATTTGTAGTTTTGACTCACTTGTGCAAACAAACAAATTAAAGCCCCCAGTATAACATCTTTTATAAAATACAAAAACAAAGTCCAATTTAGTACTTTCATATTCTTCTACCTCATATTTTTTAAACCGCAATTTTGTAGGCCTTTAGTTAATGATGCGGATTAGTGCCTCTGCTTTTGGGTATTTTAGAAGCGATGTAAAATGATAGTTCAAAAAGTAGCTACTGAACAATGTTTTGTTCAACAATTCGCAAGGCTTTTTAAAGATGTATATGCATGGAAGCCATATTGACATAGGCAGCACATGGAAGCCACATTGACACAGTAGGCTGTAATGATTCCAAACATGATAGTCAGTTCAGTGGTCCTTGAACAAGGAAGGGCAACAATCTGTTTTATTTAGGAAGACTCCTTATGTGTATATTTGCATAAACTGCAGTTTGAAAATTCCTTTACGTTTTTAATGATCTCCCCAGTCAATTTTCCATACATTTGGGATGGAAAGTGGTAGGGAGTTGTGAAATTACCATTAAAAAACAATGGACATGAACACAAACCAAGATTCTATTAAGTGTGACAAACAAACAGGTAAAATCTTGAAGTATCAAAACCAAAACTAAAATAATCCCAGTTTTACATGTTCCCTGGGTACTGAAGAAGCTTCAAGTCAATTGATTGAAATGTCAGTATCTATGCCCAAAGGAACAATTTAAGATCAGTGTCTACCTTAACCTTCAATTTACTTGCTTTGCATAGGTTATATCACAATTTTTAATGTCATTTAAGCATATATTTTCTTTCTCCATTGATTTTAAATTGTCCACTCTTAACAGAACACAATGCAAAACTACAATAGTAGTCTATTCATTGTCAGTTACTAGGGTTACCAATCCTCCAGGATTGTCCTGGAGACTCCAAGAATTAAAGATTCATCTTTAAATAAAGAGTATGTTATGTGATGAAACCTCCAGGAATACGTCTAACCAAAACTGGCAATCCTATCAGTTTCCCATAAATACAGCTCTATTGCTTGTAAATCGGATTGAAAAACAAAGCTGTGTTGTGACTGAACTGCAGAGTTCAACGTCTTTTACTGGTATAATATGTAAAGCTTCAGAAACATCAGGTTCAGTGATATGCTGCTGCTGCTGTTTCTGACATATTATCCCATGGGGCAAATGAGCAACCCACACAGGCATGTCTCTTGGTAGCTTTGTATCAGTGCAATTAATTGTCATCTTAAATCCTTTCATATACTGTCAACAGAGAAATAACTAGAAAAAGCAGGTATGCCAAAGGGCTTAAGTGGAGCTTAGATGGCAAAATGATGAGTGGAAAGGTTAAGGTACAAGCAATGTCTTTATTTATAATTGTAATAAACCATAAACCTCACCATCAGGAACCAGCTGTGCCCTGTAAGCACAGTCAGTCAAATACATCCGAAAAGACTCTAAACCACAGAGCAGTACCTCTGTATCTCTGTACCAAACTAAGAAAATCCTCGTTGCCCTTCTAGGAAGGTCAGCTGCACAGAAGACCTAATGTCTGTGAAGACAAGGTAATCATCCTAAATAATGACAAGGTAATGCTCCAAAGAGTCAGAAGAGATTCTTTGGGAAATTACTTTGGTATTCTGTTTCAGGGTTAGAATTCCCTCTCAACACTTTCGATCCATTGAAGCTACTCTACATGCTATATATATATATATATAAAATGTACAATGGCTGTTGAGTTTACCAACAGAACAACTGCAGTGACTGGGGCATGGACAGTCTTACCTAATGGTTAGAGTCAGGAACTGGAGTAAGGGTCAGAGTCAGGAGTTAAGCACAGGGTCTGAGCTGGAGACAGAGTGAGGAGTCAAGCCAGGAGTTAGGGTGTAGCTGGAGTCAGTGTTAGGGATAGGAGCAGGGACCTGGAATAAGGTAAGAAAGCAGGAATAGTGAGGGGTCTGGGATAAGGATGGCAGGAACAGGCGGGAAGATAGATATCAGGCAAATAGGCAAGGTCCGTAGTAGCAACCAACCAAGAATTTTCTAGTTGCTCAGGCAACTTCCTGTGCCTCTTTCTAGTTTATGTAAAACTTCCCAGCCAATTGGTGGGGCTGGATATCTCCCCCCAATCAGGGCCTTTGTGGGCCGAGTGCCTTGCAAACTAGAGCTTCACTGATCCTCTTCTCCAGTCATTCACATGTGCTGCTGGATGGCAGCTTTGATCTGAGCTCTATCTAGGGACCTGTAGCATGGGTTCCAGTCCCGCATTCTCTCACAAAAATACAGTATTAGTTTATGACTCAAGACACATGTAGTACTTGATACTTTGCTTTTTAGCCTTATCTTGCTGCTTGAATTTCTATACCATTTCTATTACTACAGAGATGGCAGCACCGTTCACTGTTGCTTCTGTTGAAGGTGGGATAATTGTGAGTTTCCTCATCATTCTAGTCACACTATCATCATCAGCATGTCATCTTTATGCTAGGTTACACACACACTTTCTCTGCCATCCAGGAAATCTGTAAATGCATATCAGAGTTCTCATCTTTAGTGGTGGTGGTTTTAATCAAACCAATTTGTTTACAGGCCCACATGTCTGCCTCTTAGTGTTAAACTGTTAGCATGTTTACACTCAGTAAAATGGCCTCTCTTCCTTATCACATACTGCACCCAGGACACACCAAATCATATCTGTTAGGAAATCATCTCAGATTCATGAGACGGGTTGTAGTTTTAAGACTTGTTTTTACGAAGACACATTTTAAGAAACACGAAAGTGGCTGGATATCTCAAAAGATCATTTTCATTTGGGTGTGGTAGACCCAACATAAATAAACTGCATTTACATAACTGTTTCTATCCACTGATTCACTTGATTTTTCCTGGTGAGGAATCTTTCTTAAAATGAGCATTGTCAGTAACCAGTAAAGCTGCCAAGCCAATGAGAGTACCATAGAACATGAGCAGATAAGATCCATGCTGAATCATTGGAAATGATGTAGAATTTCTGTATACAATTTTTTCTCAATAGAATCCCCTTTCTCCTTCCTCCCTCCCTCTTCCTGGAACAAAATGGTGGTGCAGAAGACGGGTATCTATCATACAGTTCATTCTGTTATTGTCCTTTTCCTGGGATTTATTCAAACACTCCAACTCCCTGAGAGGCTTCAGAACAATCACCTTTTGATTTTTCTTTTTAAATCTGTGCGCCAAAGAAATGTTTCCTCCTGCTGTCCCCAAAACGTGCCTCAACTCTAGGACAGACAGGAGTCACTTCTTGACTATTAACAGCTTTTCTGAAATGTCATGTCTTTAAAACCCAATAAAAGTCCCTGTAGGACTGCTGACTGGTGGAAAGGAGGGATTTCCAAATTTTCACTGGGTCACAGCACTTACTGTTAGCCTCTGAGAACTTTAATATTGTGACATTTTAAAATATGGAAAATCTATTATAAATCATATTTAGAGAGTACTGAACAGTTTGATGATAACTAAGGTACCAAACTATGGTTTGCAGAGAGAAACACAACATATTCCGAATAAAATAAGATATAAACTTTGTAAAACATTTCTGAAATAGTTTTTCTGTAATTCATATGCCACATATCAAACATTTTAGTAGTATTTGTTTTAAAGTGATCTATAATCTCAGGGTTGTTCAGTTGTGAGTAACATAGTCATTCTCAATTCATGCATGTTAAAGTATTTATACTACACCACTCATATATTCTTTGTACAATATATTCATGTTTTTAAAATGTACATATCTGTATTAGACTTCCCTGAATCTTTAGCCAGGAGTTTTCTATCCTTTAAATATATAATGGAGTAAAGTTCACTTATGCTTGAGGGGATAAGAAGGTTAATGAAACATAAAAATTGCATATTTTTCCATTATTAGACTCTCCAGGAATCGTGAAGAGATGAGCTGAATATTTGTAATGCAGCTTAATCTAATGCTGTTTATTTTGCACATGGTTTTTACCAGAAAACTTTCAGGTTCAGTGAGTTCTATATAGCAAATGGTAAAATGGCTGGAATGAGAGATATGACCCAGATAATTATCTCCTGGTGAACATAAACACTGAGACTATACAGTCTCTTTACTGGGTGAATAGACATACACATATACAAGAGATACTATCACAAATCCAGCATTTACCTTCATAGGTACTGTGACTCTGGTAACTTAGTACATTTAAAATGGCAGATGACTTATCAAAATTACTATGGAGTACTGAAGGCTTAATCCAGCTATAGAAGTTAATCACATTTTGCCTTTGATGTCAGAGAGAGTTGGATTGGACCTAAATGCTGAGTTTTATGTTGTATTGTACAATTAACTATTTTTTTTTGCGCTACCTCATGCCATGTTTGTTTGTTGTCCTGTTTTGTTTTGTTTTTAGCCACTTTATATAGCAGGGGGAAGCCTTTGTAGATTTTAAGGCCAGGATGGAACACAATGATCCTCTAGTCTGACCTCTTGCATAACACAGGCCATAGAAATTCCTCAAAATAATTCCTATTTGAACTAGTGTATAGTTTTAGAAAAACAGCCAATCTTGATTTTAAAATTGCCAGTGGTGAAAAATCTGCCGCACCACTTGGTAAATTGTTCCAGTAATTAATTTCTCATACTATGAAATAATTTGCACCTAATTTCCTGTTGGAATTTGTCCAACTTCTAGCCATTTGATCTGGTTGTACCTTTGTCTGTTAGATCCCATTAAAGCCCAAATATTTGTGTCCGATGTAGGTATTTACAGATTGTGATCAAGTCACACCTTGGCTTTCTCTTTGTTAAGCTAAATAAATTGAGCTTCTTGAGTCAATCACTATTAGGCTTTTTTTCCAATCCTTTTATCATTTTCGTAGCTCTTCTCTGAACCCTCTGCAATTTTCATCATCCTTTTTGAATTGTGGATACTGGAACTAGACACAGTCTTCCAGCAGCAGTTGCACCAGTGCCAAATACAGAGCAAAAATAAAACCTCTTTTTACTGAATTTCTAAATGTTAGGGCTGCTCTCAGTCTAGGCCTTCCCCTTTAATTCTCCTCTGATAGTCCCTGTTTTAGCTCAGTGCTATATGAACGCCAGCCACTGTCACTCAGTCTGATAGCTTCCTGGAAGAGAAATTGCTCTCAATTTAATTAGTCAGGTAGTTGTCAGCCTAGATTTTCCTCTTTTAGATGTCCTCTGTTTTTCCATTGTCCTTCTGGGATTGTCTGAGCGTGGCCCCCAAGCTGCCAGTCTTCCTCTCCCTTCGGTGGCAATTCTTCTTCAAAGGGCATTGTAGGGGCTGTTTAGTTCTGTGCAGGGAAGAGAAGCCTTTGAAACTTTCTACTGCACTGTCTGTAATGATCATTGAAAAACAATTTTCATTTGTTTAAAATGTTGTTTGCAGCTACATAATTTAAACAGTTGAGAAGTCACCTTTTGTTGTTTTAATGTTGACTACTGTGACATCTTGCAGCAGAGTTGCGAAGGGAGCAGTCATCTTTCAAATTAATCTAACTTGCATTGGCATTACAAGAGATGTTTGAAGAGGAAAAGACTCTGGAGGACTAGACTGGGTTCAGACAACACTGAAAGTGCTAGAGAGCAGCAGAGAGCATCTAACACAGTGGTCTCAAACTTTTGACCCCCGCACACTCCCTTACCTCTGTCCGTGCCTCCCCCCCAGCTGGAGCTGGGAGTGGGGCCATGGTCAGGCTGGGGCTGTGGCTGGGAGCTGGGCCATGGATGGGGGGATGAGGCTGACTTGGGGACTGCGGTGGCGCCCTGGCGGCCGGGAGCCAGGCACTGAGGCCATGGGCCAAGGCGGGGGACTGGTTGCTGCGGCTGGAGGCCAAGGCCAGGCACTGAGGCAGGGGGCCGGACTCTGCGGCCGGTGGGAAGAGGGAGACAAGGTCTGGCACCATGGCTAGGGGTGATGGTGGTCTGGGGGTGGGGGCTGAGGTTTCAGCCGGGTGCTGAGGCCGGGGAGGCAGTGGCTGGGCCCAGAGCAGAGCTCGGGGCAGAGTGGGGTTGGGTGGTGCTCTCTCCCTGCCCCCCATAGGGATGGACCCAAGCCTGGCTGGACCCAAGCCTGGCCACACACCCCCATGTTTCTCCGTGTCCCTCTAGGTGGCCACACCCACAGATTAAAGACATCTGTCTCAGGTGGTGTCTGGAATTCAGCTGGGGCTGAGTCGGATGGCGATGTCTCCTGGATCCCTCTCTCTAGCCTGAGCTGGTAAGACATCCCTCAGGCTTAGAACAAAGAAGGTCGGGGGTCCCAGAAGACCGTAGGAGTGGTAGTCATGGTGGTGAAGCTTGCTCCATTAGCCTCTATCTGTTCTTCATGTCCCCCCTCAAGTCTCTTTCTTTAAGGATCCAAAAAGGGAATGATGGGTAAAATAGCCCATCCCCTCATTATTTGTCCACCAGTTAGGCCTAATATCCAACAGACCAGTTTAGTTAATTAATTTCTGATTCCACATCTCCTGGTTTTACCAAGCATGATTTCAATTTAATCCTTGAGCCATATCAGTAGGCCCTTTTTGGGGTGCTAATTCAGTCTTTCTATCAGCTTTTTCGTACCTTTTCCTATCAACATTTGTAATTATAGGTTATTGTGAAATTTTATGAATTTTCACATACTTTTTACAGTTGAGCTCACAATTTAAGTAAACTTGTGTGCCCAGTTGTAACAGTGTTGATGGGAGAGTTAGAAAGAAAAGGACCTCACGCTCCCCAGGCAAACAATCACATATCCGTCTCTTTCACCTCTCTGTGGATTTGACTCTGTCCCATTTAGCTCATCCACTTGCCATGGCTCAAGTGCACAAATGCACATATAAGGGAGGATGGGAGGAAGGCAGTGTGTTGGTGTGTAATGCAGCCGGCGGATGTGATCCTTGAGGTGCACATGCATTCAGCCAGCTTGTTATTTTCACCTAAGGTTGGTTAATGGAGGTAACTGGTAGAATTTTTTTCATTAACACATTTTTTATAGAAAACATGGTATATTGACCAAAACGAAAATTTTCGTGTTGGTCAACATTTTCCATATTTTGATTTTGGGGGGGGGGGGGGGGCAGAAGAGAGAGAACAGTTTCAAAAAATGTTCTCTTTTCAGTTTTTTGTTTTGTTTTTTTTAAACACCAGAAATAATAATAATTAAAAAAATTCCACAAATAATAATTGGTAATTTTCAAACAGCTCAGCTGGACCTTTCAGTGGCCAGTCTTACAGAAACCAGGACAAAGCACTAGTCTGTGTAAACACAACAGGGACAAAGTGTTCAAACCAGTACCATTCCTGGTTTTCTGTGGCCTATGGTTACTCTATGACTGCAACTCTTTGTCTGCTGGTGTAAGGGGCTAAAGGTATGGCCAGTGTGTCTTCCACAGAGCCAAAACCCTTTGTGAGGGAGAAGGATGAGGATGCTTCATCTGCTTCTTCCCCCTGCCTCCCCACCTAGATACTCCGTAGTAGCCTGCTTGTTGCATAGATACTTTGGTATTCAATGAGATCATATATGAAATAATATTCTATATGAACAAGGGGCTCAGAATTTGGTCCCAAATATGACAGCTAATATATAAATAAAACCTTTTTGCTGATGGTTTTAGCCTCTAAGAAGTAGAGCCTTGTAGTATTCAGGGTCAAAACATTGCATCTCCATTTGTAGTGTGCTGCCCAAAGTTACAATGGCAAGGATAGCTGCTGGTTAAATACTGTAATAAGCCAGCAGATGGAGCCTAAGTGTGTGCAGCCAAGTTCTGCAGGTTCAATGGCCTAGACTAGAGGGACAAGAAATCGGAGGACTCTGAGACAATTGGGAGAAGCGGTGTGTGTGTGTGTGTATATGTGAATGCCATCTTGCTAGGAGTAGCGTGGGGGTGGGAGGACCTTTATGGAAAGAGGAAGGACTGTGTTGCTCTGGGTGCAGGTGCGTGTGAGATTGTGATGGGCACGGCTGGACTGGAGCTAGTCATGAGCACTCTGTATGTAGGCTTGTGTGTATCCCGAGGGCGGGTGAAGGCTGAGTAGTTGGGGAGCAGCAACCCCACCGGGCTGGAAGCCCAGACTGAGCAGCACCGAGCAGCAAGCACGTCACCAGGCTAAGAAATCTCAGCTCTGTGTGTCCAGCACTGGAATTGGAGTCTTTGGCGGGGAGGTAAAGGTTTGGGGCACCTCTGGAGGTGGGGGAAGGGATTGTGCTGTTTCACCATTCCAGTTGAATTCCCTTCACTCCCCCCTTCCCTTGTGTAATGGGGTTTGCAGAGCACAGATGAGCATAGGCAGAAGGGAGAGGAAAGTCTTCCCTGATTACTGGGAACACCGCTGCCAGAACTGCCAGTCATGGAGACAGGCACCCAGAATTGTGACCAAGAGAGGGAAAAAAAAGATCCACTATAAAGGAGAGAGAACAGAGAGGGAGAGGGAGGCACAAAGGCCTGGGATAGCAGAGGGACAACAGCCCTGTGCCAGGCTGCCTCTGAGGGCTGGTCTACACTACAGAGTTAGGTCGACATAAGGCAGCTTATGTCAATGTAATTATGTCAGTCCCCACATTATAGCCTTCCTTCCGCCAATGTAAGTGCCCTACTGCACCAATATAACTCCTCCACGGGAGACTGTGGGACAGCCGAGCTCCCAGCAGGGAGCCACAAGCAGAGCTGAGAGGCCAGGCTTTCAGCACCCCACACTGCCCCCCTTATGTTGGTGGAAGCACTTCTGCTGAGGATGTGCACCACTAACCCCAGGAGGGTAATGTGGACATGAACCACAGTAGCAATTACTGCAGTGACTGTCAATTGACCTAATATAGGTCGACTTATGTTTCTAGTGTAGACAGACCCTGAGAAAGCAACAAGGAGACAGAAAGAGACTCCAAGTCCTGGAGTTCAAGGACTGATAGACCCAATTTAAGGTGAGTTCATGAACTGATCTGATTGAAAACAAACTGAAGAGCCCTCAATTCAATACATTTTAGGAAATGTACAGATGATCTGCGCTTCCACAGCTGCTCTGCTGCTGGCTACACTCCTGCTGATTGACATCCCTCTGCTGCTACTACCCTGTTACTATGCAGCAGCAGGCACAGAAATGATTGCCCACAGGTATTCATGCTTATTGTATTAACACCTGACCAGCTATCTGTGAGCTCAGTGGAGGAGCATGCTATGCACAGGAGCTCTCTTCCCTTAATAAACACAAAATCCTGACCCCATTGATTTCTACTGGAGGAACTTCCCCAGGAAGGGAGCTGTGTTCTGTGAAGTGGCACTATTTCCCTTAGGACAGGTTCCTCTCTCCTGGTTAAGTCAGAGGGGGGCATATTGCATTAAGTGCAGCTTTTGCAACTAAACATATTCTGTGGTCCACCCAAGCACAGGTTCATCAACTCAGGGAACCAGAAAAAATAACAATACAGGTTTCTGGTAGTCACATGTCCTCTGCTTAATGGAAATAATTCAAGTAATCTGCCAAAATATGTTTGGCTGAATTATTTTTTGTACTATCAATACACTACCACATCAGCACGTTCCTGGCAAAACTATGAGCTGCTCTGGTTTCCTGGGTGAGCACATAGTGCATGCTTGCTCGAATAGAGTTTTATTCAGAGTGCATTTGTCAGTGTTTATGGTGTCAATTGTTGAAAGGTTTCCTGATTCCATGGTATAATGTGTGATGATAAGTCATGTTGATGTGCTTTGTAAAATAGCTTCCAGAAACAGATTTCTCCATGTCAAAAAGTTTTAGTATCTCCTGGTGAGAGCCAAAGGATAGCGTTCAGCACATTATATCTGTATAGCAATACTAGAGTGGAAAATATTTATTTTTCTTATTTATCATTTTTGCAATAGAACAATAATAGATATTAGGCACAGCATTATTGTTGAGGGAAAATACAGGAACTAATACATCTTTTTAATCATTGCAGAAAACTGTTTCTTAGGGTGACCATTTCCATCAGTTGGCCAAGGACACCAAAAAAAGTTGCCTTACCACGTTCTCCTTCTATGAAAAGTGAATAATAAAAAAGTTTTCGAAGATGTGCTAATCAAAAGATCAGGATAAATTAATCGCAAACTCATAAATGGTCTTGTCACTAAGGTCCTGGAGTGAGACTCAGAAGAGCTCAGCTCTATTCCTGGCTCTGCCACAGGCATTCTGTTTGACTTTGAGCAAGTCACTTAATCTCTCCTTGCCTTAATTCCCCATCTTTATAATGAGGATGATAATACTCCCCATCTCTCAGAGGTGTGATGAGGATGAACTCAGTAGTTTCTGGGACACTTAGGGTATGTCTGCGGCACAGCTATGACACTACAGCTGTGCCGCTGTAGACGCTTCCTACATTGACAGAAGGGCGTTTTCCATCAACATAGTTAATCCACGGCTCCGAGAGGCAGTAACTAGGTTGACAGAATCCTTTCCTCAACCTTGCTGCATCTACATTGGGTGTTAGGTCGATCTAACTATGGCGCTCGGCATGGAATTATTCATAGCCTTAAGCAACGTAGCTAGATCGAGTTAACTTTTTTAAGTGTTGATCAGGCCTCAAATACTACAGTGGTTGAAGCCATAAAAGTATATTGATAGATATAAGTTTACAGTTTTCATAATGTGAGGAAAATATCTTCTTATTGAATTGTCTTAACTAGACATTGAACTGGTAGGTTATCCACATTAACAAAATTTGAATATGCCAGATTCTGATCTCAGTTCCACCAGAAAACCTCCTATGCCTCAGTGCATTTGCACTAGTGTAAATGAGAGGAGACTGACACAAATATTTCCTGAGAAGACACTGTTAATAACAAATACATAACCATATCTGCTTTACAGTTCAGTTTAAGCTATAGTAGGAGCTATCAAATTAAAAACTATAAATCATGTCAGTACCAAGAGATCAGATACTTTGAAAAAATTACATTTTTCAACGGGGGAAAAAAGCCCACTTAGGTTTACTTCTGATAGTGAAGATCTTTGGTTGCAGAACTTAATGAGTTGGAAGACCTCTGATATTTTCAAAATAGAGAGAGTTCAATTGTCTCTCATATACCTGGGTGACAAGCTTGTGATGAGTAATTGGATCAGGTTAAGAAAGAGGGGTGTTGTTTGCATGTGGATCCAGATTAGGTTTAAAATAGGATTTGGAATTTTGATGTGAGGATGAACCAAGTCTACATTTTTTATTCATGTTCAATAATTCCAAAAACTTGTGAGCTGTTACCTCAAGAGTGTGGCCCCAAATTATGACAATGGTTATTTGATTTGTTGAATAGTGATATTGTGCTCTGCACAACTGTACAAAGCATGGGAGATAACGTTCCTGACTTAATTATTTTATACTCTAAATCAGATACAGGCAACCAGTTCAAACATAGTCACATATGTTATACTGCATGTCAAATTTACAAGTGACAAGATACTTTTGTTGAGAATGAACCCGTGTGTAGCTGGTGGATCCTGTTTTCTCTCTCTCTTCCCTGAGCAGAGACTATAGAGCTGCAGCAACCACTGGAGAACAACCTGCAGATGATATAAACAGTCCACCAATTGGGGAACTCAGTCAGAACCCCTCTCCCCCTCAGTATAAATGGAGTGACTAGGCATGGTTGCTATTAAGTGCCTAAGCTATTCCCTACCCTTATTCCCTTGAGAATGAGGTGCCTTTGGCTCAGTGAACACTGTCATGCCTGCCTGGCAACTTCGTTAGCTGTCATCTGGCTTCTGTGCCTTTGGGACTGGGACCCACTTGAGCATTATCTCCCTAGCTGTCAAACAAGACCCCACAGGAGTTTGTATATTTTATATGTCTAGAATGTGAAAAATGAAAGCAGGTTTATTTTTTCTGTACATATCTTATGTACTTAATATGGTGACAAGCTGCAGTCATTTGTATGGTTTGACTTCTGGTAAAGTTGGGTCTTTGTGATGGGCTTTACGTTTACATTGTACCAAAGTGAGATGGCTACATTTGTTACAGGAACTTATTTAGCATTCCTCACACACAGAAATCTTCTGTTGACTTTAGGGAAGATTTGGATACACAGTGAATGCAAGATCAGCTTCAAAGTAACGCTGGTTTATGACTTAGCATCAGAATAGAATTAAAGGGTGAAACCTTTTTTAGTAATAAGACATGATAATTAGTGTGTCAAATGATGAGCAATTGCCAGATCTAGCATGGAATAATATTTTAAATTAATTTTCTTTAAATTCTGTCATTGGCAAAATGGAAAAATTTCTCAGAATAAATGAGTGCCTCGTAGTTTTATGTAAAAATCTTGGTCACAACAGTTGCTGTTGTATAGTTACCTAACTATAGGTATATAAAGTGGTTCAGATTTAAGAGCTACTTTAACTGTGGAATTGATTGTCTAGTTCTTACATCTGAGGAGCAGATTATCACAAATTTTGTCTGGGGCAATCTTTGCCTGCCTTCCTTTTGCAGGTATTAACTATAAAAACAATGAGATCAGATCTAGCGCTCAAGTACACCTCTCAGGCTGCATTTACTTGCCTTCCGTAAAATTCCTACAAGGCTCCCCATTCCCTGTTGAATGAGCTTCATGTAAATCCTGCAGGGGGAGAAAGCAGGCTTAGGAAACATCACATCACTGTCACATGGAGACAGTGATATGAATTTTCTGTCCTTTAATCTTTCAGGCTCTGTGTAAACTGGAATTTGAGAGACAAAAAGACAGATTTACAGTGAACAACAAGAATTCTGAATGAGCAAAAACATGCAGACAAAATAAAAGCAGAAATACCTTTTTCAAAAGATTCACTCTGCAGTCTATTAAACCAAACAATGAAATGCTGTCTATAAACAAGATGTGTGGGGTTTTTTTATAATAATGCCATAGAAAAGTTATTTTTGTTGTAGAGAAAAATATTTTTGAAAATGGTCTGTATTAAATCTTTGTCAATCCACTGATGTTCTTTTTATTATATTATTTTATGCAGAGTACCATTGGAGAAGAGAGATTCTGTGTGGGTGTAATGGTCTACTTGTGCAAGCCCGTGGACCTCAATCTTAGAAACAATTAAACATGTAAACTTCATTCACTTGAACAATTAGTCTAAACAATTAGACTTATTCATTTGGGTAGTTCCATTGACTTCAGTGAGAATACTCATTGTAATAAGTAACTCTGCTCCATAGTCAGATAGTTGTAAATACATCATCTAAACAGTGGTCATCATTAAAAAGTCAGTGTTTGTCAACAAGTAGCACACCACTGGTATGATATGATTCTGGCAATTTTCTCCTTTATTGAGAATAAGGAATAACTAATAACTCTCTGTTACCTACTGGCAACTGTTGACTTTTAAATGGTAACAACTGTATTGAAAAGTAATAATCCCGATGCTGATAACCTTGTCTTGTCATTTGCTTTTATTGGTGAGCAACATCTGTCCTCTATTAAATTGAATGATTGGATGAAAAGTGTGACTGTTGATGTGTTTGCCTTCTATTTAATGAACAATCCCATTATAAACACTGAAGACAATGCAGCCTGATACTCAGGTTTGGTTTTGTTACTGTTCATCAGAGAAAATACCATTTCAATGTCAGAATTCCTGTGTGGCAGGCAACACAAGGAGTTGCTTAACAACCATCCATCAAAGAGGGAATCCTTTAGAGCCAGAAAGAGTAAATTAAAGGCAAGAAATTTCAGACTAGGGCTTATCTAAGGATGGGGAATTGCTTTGAGCTGCCATCCCTAGAATTTCAATATTTTGCATTGCCTGGTGATCTATAATATGAAGTCTACTAGTAGCCAGTAATTTTTTTTTTCTTTTTCTTTTTTCTTTTGTTCCTATCATTGAAAAATAAGATGAATTGTCATAACAGTCCAAAGACAATAGAAAGACATTTTCAAAAGTTTCAGTTTCTGAAATTTCCAGTATCTGTTGTGCTTCTTTTAGTCAATGTTAAAAATGGCATGTATGGCAGAATCATTATTGCTGACTATCATTTCACATGATGTTTGATTTTTTTCACCCAAGTAAAACTATCTATCGCTTGTGTTCACAGACGTCATTGCAGCAAGACATAATGTAAAAGGTTCAAGGCCCAGTTTTGAATTCCACTAATGTACAGTGTCACGTTACTGTGTCTATATTTTAAAATCTGTTACTGTACTTACATGAGTTGAATTGAGCCAAATGTTTTAACAAATTCTCTAATAACTGCATTGCAGTACATCATTAATCACAGTTATAATCTTATGCAGTTTGTGGCCATGCTGAATACCTTTGTTAGTCACTGTGAATACTTTGCAAAGTACTGGGTCTGCATGGTCTACTGGTTTCAAAGACAAGTTAAGTTCAATGGATTACTCAGTGAATGAGAGAGACAAGGTGGGTGAGTTTGTATCTTTTTTTGGACCAAATTTTGTTGGCGGAAAAGACCCAAGCTTTTGAACTTCACAGAGCTCTTCAGGTCTGGAAAAAGTAAGCGGAGTGTCACAGCTAAATACAAAGTGGGACAGATTGTTAAGCATAAGGGGGTTAATACATGTTGCAAAAAACCACTTAAAATGAAGTGGGTAAGTAGCATGTTAACCCTTTATGCTTAACAGTCTGTCCCACCTTATGTTTAACTGTGACACTCTAGCTTTTCCAGACCTGAAGAAGAGCTCGGTGAAGCTTTAAAGCTTGTCTGTTCCACCAGCAGAAGCTGGTCCAGGAAAAGATATTTGTATTACCTCACCCACCTTTGCTCTTTCATATTCTGGAACCAACATGACTTCAACACCACTCTGGAAATGTCTGTTCTTTTTCTGACTCTTCTCATCTGAAGGTAGCAAATTTAGTTAAAAGGCTTTGTTTGGTGAAAAGGCTACTATTTATTGTAGTTAGTTATAGTTTATGTCCACTTCTTTCAAAGTATTTTGACAACTTGTCAATTTTGTGTACCTTCATACTTTAATGGGGCTTTTCTTTTTTAGATGAATTTTGTCCTAACTAGATAGCCACTGAATAAAAAAATCTATGAAAGCACTGGGGTTTTTTTATGTGAAACAGCGTGAAATATTTTCTTCTACTTTTGAGAAATTCCAGTCCCCCGTCCCTGCCCTCCCCTCTCCCCATCCCCCCCAAAAAAAATGCCATTGAGTTTTAACACAGAGCTTTTAAAATAAGGGGATTGGATCTAAATCTGCCCTATGGTCCTCTTTAGTTTGTTACTTTGGGTTTGTCTACATTTAAAATCTACAGCAGTACAGCAGATTGGGTCCCATTCAAAATCTGGCCGGAGGAGGTGGGTGATTGGAATGGGGGACTGGACCCTGGATCTCCCAGCTCTCAGGTGGGTAGCCTCATTTTCTTTCTCTCTCGTTCTCTGGCACAATGACTCAGTGTTTATCCACAGTGCGACATCTTCAACAGGAAAGACTGAGGGACACCCAAATCAGAATATGCCATAGCTCGGTGATTGGAGCACTCTCCTGAGAGGTAGGATCTGAACAGGGGTCTCCTTTCTCCCCATCACCAGGAATAGAACCTGGCAAGGGCTCTAACCACTAAGCTAAAAGTTATAAAGTAGGTGCCACTTCCTCTTTTTGTGTGGAGTTAGGCACTTACGTGAATTATTCATGTAAGAAATGACTTAGGCACTTAAACTTCCTGACTCCAGGAGAGAGAGGTTCCTGGCTGTAGATTGCCTGCAGAGATAACTGCCTGCCTACCATGCTGGCTTTTGTAGGTCACATTATAAGATCCCTGTCTCTCCCCATTCATTGTATAGGGAGCCTAGGTAGGTGCTAACTCAGGCTTTGTGGATCACGTTGTTGTTCCTGTGATTTTTCAAGCCCCTAAAATTTAGGCATTGCAACGCTCAGCATCTGTTTGTGGATCCTGGCCTAAATTCATTATGCATTTAAAGATTTACTTGTTTGGCAAGGAAGTTAGAAGTGGACAGACTCCCTGGTTAGTGGTTATCTCAGAGTTATATTTGCTTTATTCTTGTGGAGTAACAGTGACATCCAGTGGTTGGTTATTTCAGTGGTCTAGTTTACTGTATCAAATAACATTTCAGTAAATGTATTCCAGGCAGCGTTTTCTGTTATAAAGCCCTTTTCAGGTTCTGCCAGGTAAAAGATGGCACTTCCTTTCAGCTCCAAGCGTTATCTGTTGAACTCTACAATAGCTTCCATGTATTACTCCAATACCAATGTGTTTTTTGGCCAGTGGAACCCCAAAGGAAAAAAGCCTGAAGTGTGCGTCCTCTACTGACTCCCTAATGGAGGATGAAGAATGATATATCTCTTAACTGCAGATTCCATAATGGGGGTCATGTGGCCATTGAATTCAGAGGCATTTGAGAAAGGGGTGCAGTGTTTAAAAGGTGCAGTGCTGATAAATAACTGCTGAGTTAGAGGACCAGTTATTAAAAAAAAAAATTACTATTCAAAACATTTAAAACCGGGTTGATTACGATACCTAGTAGAGTTCTAAAGAAATGTGTTAGCATGTTTTCGCCTTCATCACATACCATGTGAAACAAACATATTTTGAACCAAAACATGTAGTGTTTCCAGCAGTTCACAGATATTTCGAATGGAACACAAGGATGCCAAATGATTTTTCCATTAAGGAAATAAGAAACATTAACAGTTACCCCGTGAGAGTACAGTAGGTTCCTATTCCCTCACCTTTCTGCCTAATTATTTGCTGCCATTCCTTATTCTACCCCAAGTGCTAGCAGGCTAGAGAAGGATGACCACTATGGGTCAGATCCAGAGAGAAGCTTTTGCATATGTAACTCTCATTGACTTTTTGGGTGTAGTGCTGTGTGACCACCCTGATTGGGGATTGATATGAACAATATACTTCAATAAAAGGCTGAGAACTCTTAAGATTTACTCTGAAACCCTCCAGGCTGAAAATGGTGGTTACAGCAGTTTCAGTTGCATGTGCAGTGAAGCATTTACTGCATAACATCAAAGTGTCTAAGATGCCATGTCAAAATAGTTTGGGTCAAATCCCATGTCTGTAATAGTCTTTGTGAGATTATGCAAGTGTGCACATGGAGCAAAAAGTTTTATTTTAAACCCCAGATTCCTAGGTGTCTAGACCTGTGCAATTTTGGAGCTACTTTCTGCTCTCCATTCAAAAAGTAAAAACAAAAGAGTACATTGTGCATAGCTTTATTCCACAAGCAAGACACAGATAGTTAAAAGTCAGTGATGTAGGTACACTTCTGAGGAGGCCCACTTCAAAGCTTATTTCTGATTTATTGTCAGAACAAAAGTAGAAAATACAGGTTTGCTGACTTGCTCCAGTACTTCAGCTGTAGATGGAGACATCTATCTAATGAAATTGTTCACAGAATATGGTGTTTAGGATATGTATGCTGGAGAGAACTGCTAAATCCGCTGCAGGAGTTGCTGTTGCTGAGGTTGTGAATAACTAGTATTTGCTAAACACAGCTGATATCATATTGCTGCCTTGTGATTGTATTTTATTTTTTTAAAATTTGTTATATCCTTGGAACTTGAAATCAGCTGCATTAATCCAGTATAACTGTGTTTCTCAAACCAGTTATAATTGAGATCATACATATTTTCCTTTGTTCAAATTTTAAAATTAAATTCTGAATGAATTTTAAAATAATCCTTTGTAAAGGGAGAAAATTGACAGTTTGTCTAATATCTTCTCTTTTCTGATGGTTCTGTTTTAATAACTGCTTAACTGCTTAAGGTTATCGTAAAAGATGTCTATTAATCAAAAAGGTTAGAACGACTAAGACACTTTGGCCTGTGTTCACTTAGGCTACAGCCATACCAATTACTCTAATCAGACAGACTCCTGCATCCATCAGGACTTTAGGAAACCATTACAAGGGTGCCAATTGCATGAAATAGTTTATTGCATTGCTTGCCTTTGCAAGAGTGCATCATATGCTGTTTTTAACAAAACCTTTTTTATTCATCTATTGCCATTGTAACAACCATCATGGTTACAAGGCTAGCTGCACCTTTGTCCCCTACATGGTTTCACTGAGTGCACCCGCTCAATTGTTAGTCCTCATATCTTTACCTCCCCTGGGGTGGAATCATGTGATTCTCCTACTTTTGAACTGGGCCTCTGGCTACATTAACCATGATTGATACACAGAGTACTCGGCAAGCCCAACTGGGTTTGGCGTCTGTTGTTTTGCCCTTCAGGAGTCTGTGGCCAATGGTGAATACAGAGACCAAGCAGCCTTCTTAAATAAAAATATTGTTTATTTTAACAGTAGGAACAAAACATTTAGGGAAAAAGCATTTTTTTAAAAACAGCCTACACACATCTCTCTTACCTGTTGGCTTACCATCCCTTGACGATAACTTAGGCAAGCCTAAATTCTTCAGACGCTTCAACAGGTGCCTACATCTACATCTGGTCCTCCCCTGAACAAGTCCCCCCTCTTGAGAAAGAGTTCCTTTTTAAATTGTTGTAGTCTTTTTGATCGTCTGGTTTCCAGGCCTTTGGCCTTTCTGAACAAAACTAGTTTTGTAGATTGGCAGGGGAGGAGGCAAAATCTTCAAAGCTAACTGATCTGGCATTGTCTCTTAACCACCCTTAAATGTGTCTGGAAAACTAGCTTTACCTTGAGCTATTCCTACTTGTTTTTCCTAACAGCTCTCCTATTAAATTAAACTAATGTATTAATGCAGTAAACATCCCAGTAACCAGATAGATATACAGTATTCATAAATTACTAAAGGGCATCTCTAGTTTTGTCACACCAGGGCTTTCTGGAGTGATTTAGGCACTTGAGCTATAGTAGACAGGAAGTCATAAGCATCCAGCATCTTCCTAATTCTGTCCCAAAATACAATGCTTCCTATTTGGAAATTACCCCCAAAGCCTCTGAACTCATTGCTTCTGCTGCAAGTGGGGGCTTACGGGTGGTTTCTGAGTAGGAGGCACTGAATTTTGGGGCAGAACAAGGGGGACATACTCAGTGCAGAAAAGTTCCTGTCTACAGTGGGAAGAAAACATTGTATATCGAACCAGTTCAGCTGGAGCTGAGGTAAAGACTTCCTCCCAACTGATGCAACCAAAAGTTACAACCGATTTTTCATCTTTTATATAATAAAAAATGAAGGTAATTAAATGCAAAAAAATGAAAAAAACCCAAAACTTTTAAGCCTTTTTGTGGATGAGCAGCCCTCAATGGGTAATATAAAGACTGTCAAGATTCCAGTGCACCAATACAGTTCCGACATGGTCAGCAAGAGCTGGGACTCTGTTCATCCCTTGTCAGGATGCAGAACTATCTTGTCTGAATCAACACTTCTCTAATATGAGCAGGATTCAACCAATCTTTTTCAGCACAGGTCTTTATTTCATCAACATTAGTGGTGCTCAGCTTTTGTTTCTGTTTTTTGGTTGGTTGGTTGTCTTCTGAGCTTTTTGGGTTTTATTTTTTTGCCACCTGAGGTAATCAATCTGTTTAATCACCAGTTGCGTTTACATGGTACCTTTATGCCTCTGCAGGATAAACACTCACCAGCATCACTTGCTCATTCTGCAGATTGGCTCAGATATAACTGAATTAATATTCTGCATGCACATTTTTTTGTTATGGGAGAAGCATCAAATATCCATTTCTCTCTTATTTTTAACCTTGAGATTTGATCTTTAGTGGCAGTTTAGATTCAAAATCGCTATCTACCATACCACATAATTAGAGTGACTGAAGGGGATTGGAATCCAAGCTGTTGACTCACTTCTGTCAAAAAATTTCCCTTTGAGGCAATCATTTCAATTAACTTTATTCAAGCCAGCATGGCAATATACACCAGCCTCAAGCCATATATATACGGGTGTCAGTTAAATTCAGTTGTCAAACATGGCTTTTAATTACAACCTCAGAGCTATAAATCAGTTTGTTAAAAAGGTGTTTGAAACATGCTCTAGCTCACAAATGTGTTTCTAAATTGCACTTACTGAAGCTTTTGTAATACTTGCTAGATGTAAGTAATTGATACTTTTCTGTATATAAAGTATAGAAACACACTGTATGTTTTAATGTATATGTGTATATAATATAAATGCAAAAATATACATTAGTGTGTAAAGAGGGGCAAGATTTAGAATGTTCATTTGCCCCACCAATAATCTTCAAAGCACTCCAAATTTATTGTCCAAAAGCCAAAATCCATACAAAGGTATCCAATGTTAAGCAGTAGAACAGCAGCAAATTGCAGCATCTTCATCCTTTACTTAAAATACAAATCCTAGCTAAATACTGACACAGTAGTCAAACTTTACTTTTTTTAAACTCTTAAAATCCAGGATTTTCCAGGGGTCTAACCAGCCCCTTGCAAGGGGACACACCCTCACTCTACTAGAGAGGGGAGGCTAACGAGATCTTCTGGGCTCAGCCAGTGCTAGCCAAACTCACTTGTAAGGCTTGCTCTGCTTGGAGGGAGGAAGCTTAAAAAGTGAAAGGCTGTCACAGGAAGGGATGGTGACTGGGGGAAGACTGCTGTACCTCTGAGACTCCTGGCTACAGGCACAGATCAGCAAAGAAGAAGGTGACAATCACAGACCTTGCCACCCTTGAGACTGCAGAGAGCAAGTATAAAATTGGGATTACCAAAAGGATGGGCTGGAGGCAGACCCTAATCCTGATGAGGGATACTATAGCCGATAGACAAGCCGAACCCCAAAGGGGTGACGAAAAGACTGCCTGAGAGACTGTGTCCACCTTTGTCTTTCTGCTTTTATTCTGATTCTCCCTTTCAAGGGAAGGAGAAGGGAAAGGACCTTTCTCTCTGTCTGTTTGTTTAGTTTGGAGATTCCCCTGTGTACCACAAACAAGCAAAGGACTCTGTAAGCAGCTCAAATGGTGCTCTGGTGGGTACCCACCACATGTAGTGAAGACTGTGGGCATAACTATGCCTAATACAAGGATGGTTTTGTTTCTTTTAAAAAAAACATTGAAGGGGATAGAGCTCAGCAGTTCTGAGCAAGATGGACCTGAAGTGGTGGTGTAAATGGCTAGCACCAGTAGTTCAGCAGCAGTTGGTGCAGCAGTGGACTACCTAATACCAAGTTCAAACCTTGCAACAGCTGCTGAGGGAACTGATGACCCTGCAGCAGCACTTTCACAAGGAAATGACACAACAGATAGTGCTATTCCTATGTCTCCAGGAAGTCTCACTAGATCACATTTACTTGGAAGAGGGGGGGGACAGGATGGCCCACAGTGCCTGTGAAGATAACCAGGATGGGGCCAGATGATGATCTAAAGCCTTTTTAGTTACATTTGAGAGGGTGGCATTAGCATCTCGGTGGCCCTGAGAATAGTGGGATTTGATTTTGGCCCCATACTTGACAGGTCTGGCACAGGCAACCTACCATAACATGGACTTATAGGTTAAGTAGAGTAGAGTATAAACAAATAGAGTTTGCCACTTTGGACTATTTGGACATTTCTGAGGAAACTCACCACCAGTAGTTTAGATCCAAAACCTATCCCAATGGGGCCAGACCCCAGATAGTGGTGCACCATTTGAGGGGACACTGCTGTTGGAAGTGGCTCCACGCAGAAGAACGGTAGGGGCCTGAGTGGCTGAGGCAATTGTGACAGAACAATTTATAAAGATATTACCAATACAAGGCAGAGAGTGCGTATTACAGCACCACCCTAGGAGATTGTCAGATGTGGTGCAGCTAATGGAGGAATTTGTAGAAGCCAAAAGGTCAGTAGAGATGTAATCCATCAAAGCTTCGGCAGTGCGTGAGAAGGACCAGAGAGGGACCCAGGAGGGTGACCTCAAACCTGTAACACTCTGAGGAGTCCAATCCTAAAGATGGCCGTCCAGATGGTCAGACCAGCTGTTAGACAGTGGATAGAGCAGAGAAGCAAGAGGGTTGAGCTCAGACATAACACGGCTAGTGGGACCACCAGGCACCTCAAACAACTGGAGTACGACCTGCGTACCTGGTTCTAGCCATTACTTCATGACGGAGTTCACACCTACCTAGGAAGGTACAGGCAGCGCCAGCTCCATAACTTGCTGCTCCTGTGGGCAGATAGGGCATATAAAAAGAGAATGCTCCCTTATGGAATGCAAATATGCCCAGGATTGGACTGCAGAAACCACACACAGGGAAAGACTCCCCCAAGTTGATGGTGCTCGTGCTGGTTCAAGCAAAGAGTTCAAGAACTCTTGGACTCTGGCTGTAGTCTGATGGTGGTCCAGGTCTCCATAATAGAAGATGAGATGCCCCTAAAATTTCAATCCATCTGCAGTGTATACATGGTGATGTACAAACATACCCCAGCTAACATTTATAACTGGCAGTGGGATGACAGCTGTAGCTCTGGCCAAAAAATTGGCCTACTCAATAATCATAGCCCAGGACTGGCCATTTTTTTGGCAAGTCATTAACAAACAGGTCCATCCAGCAGACAGGAATCGAGGTTGATCATTGCAGCAGGTTCCTCATAACTAGTAAATTTTGGGGAACCTGAAGATCCGGAGAAGGGAAAGTCTTAAACAAGATGGCTGCTGACCCCAACAGGAAAAGAAGAGGCAATCAGTCTGGACCTGGAAGCTCTCCTATGAGGCAGGAATTCCATGCATATAACCAACTGACATCCTTACATCAGGAACTAAGAGTCTCAAAGGATTCAGCCATATGCACACTTTGTGCTTGATAGAGAGCACCTATATTGAATTGAAAGGGATTAACAAAACAGGATCAGCTGCTGGTGCCACACAAGTACCGCCGGGCAGTGTTGCAGCTCATTCATGATACCCCATGTGTTGGACACCTGGGAAAACAGAAGACAATATCACAGGTACTAACCCAGTTAGGTGAGAGAATACTATTACTTCTGCTTAAAGTGCCAGCTGTCCAGCAAGAAAGGGACCCCTAAGGCACTTTGGTCCTTATTCCCTCTGCCTCTGGGCACCAGTACATATCAGGAATCGTTGACTATGCGACCAGATATCCAGAGGCTGTTTCCCTTCGCTTTGCAAAAGCTCCAGCGATAGCCCCAGAGCTCCTGAAGCTCTTGTCATGAGTGTATTTCATGGGGAAATCCCAAATGGATCAAGGGACCAGCTGATGTGCATATTATGCTCCCTCCTGGAGATCAAGTCCCTGAAAATCTCTGTGCACCACCTGGAGACAGGTGGCCTGGTGGTGCGAATAAATAAGACTTTGAAGGGAACTCTGAGACACTTTGTTAGAGTTGACCCCAAGCATCGGAACCAGTTACTCCCACCGCTTCTATTTGCTAAAAGGGAGGTCCTGCAGACCTCTACAGGATTCTCTCCCTTGAAGTTTCTTTATGGCTGCCAACCACAGGGAATTTTGGACTGGCTACAAGAGTGCTAGAAAAAACATGACATAAGCGTCTTGAGTGCAACCTAGTAGGTCTTACAATTAAGGGAACGTTTAATATTCACCAGTTAGATTTTAAAAAAGGCCCAACACACACAAGAACAAAATTATAACAGAGGGGCAAGACTATGAACCTTCTACCTGGCTGAATAGGTCTTTTTATTCCCTCAAACAAGTCAAAATTACTGGCCTGGGGGCAGGGTCTATTTGAAGTTGTTAGGGAGATAAGGCTCTGAGTTAAAAGTACCAGATAAAAGGAAGGAAACTACAATTTATCATGTAAATTTCCTTAAAGCTTGGAAGACACAAGAGGCCCTTCTGAGAACTCCCTCCCCTACAGAGCCTGAATTAGGGTCCCAAATACCCAACAGCCAAGAACCGACACCAGTGCCTGTGGATGAGGGACTCGCACCTGCAGAGAAGAAGCAGCTTCTCCAGTTGATCAACGTTTTTGATCCCTCATCCAGGGAGAATGCAGTTAGTCCAACACCAACTATAGACCGCCCTGGGCCATCTAGTCAGGGTGAACCCTCAATCATTGCCATGGAGGATGTGGGATCCAGTCCAAGAAGTACAAGCGATGCGGGTAATAAAGGAACATCAAAGTGAATGGAGGAGCCCCATAGTTCTGGTTCCCAAACAGGATGGTTCAGTTCAGTTTTGCATCAATTTCAGAAAGGTTAATTCCATCTTGAAATTTGATGCCAAGGATAAACAAGTTATTAAATCAGCTGGAACCAGTAAAGTACCTAAGCACTACCAATCCAACAAAAAGTTATTGGTGGATCCCTTTATCCCCATCTTATCCCCAGGAAAAGAACTGCTTTCTCCACCATCTTCGGGCATTTCCAGTTTGAGAAACTGACTTTTGGCTTCCATGGAGCCACTGCGACTTTCCATCAAGCTAATGAATAGGATCTTCAGCCCCACCATCAATATGCTGTGACCTATATAGATACCATTGTCATTGTATAGTCTTAGCTGGGGAGATCACCTGCAGCACTTAAAAGCAGTATTAAAGGCCCTTCAAGACACAGGTTTTACGGCCAACCCTGCAAAATGTATACTAGCAATGACTGAGGTAACCTATTTGGGGTACCATGCAGGGGGGTGGGGCTCCTGAAAATCAGTGATCAACAAGGTACATCCCCCAACAGTGTGCCCAGTTCCCCAGATTAAGAGGCAAGTGAGGCGTTTTCTTGGTCTGGCAGGGTATTACCTTAGATTTATCCCCAATTTCTCCTTAATCACACCCCCCCCTTACAGACATCATAAAAGGAAACAACTCAAAAAAGAGCCAATGGAATGGGACAGTGAGGAAGCTTTTAATGAACTGAAAGTGTAACTATGCTGGGCACTCATGCTCTTTAGCCCCAATTTTTTTTCCTGTGAATTTGTACTACACACAGATACTTTGGACATCTGCCTCAGCACTGTGCTCCCACAGAACTTAGAAAGGAGAACAGCCAATCCTATACCTGAGCAGTAGGCTGCTCCATAGAGAAAAGGCCTACTCAGTTATTGAAAAAGTGGCACTAGTGGTTAGATGGACCATGGATTCCATCATGTATTACCTGCTGAGTAGCCCTTCTCTTTCATCACAGATTATGCTCCCCTATGGCCAGCTTTATTCAACATGTTCATTAATGATGTGGATGATGGGGTGGATTGCACCCTCAGCAAGTTCGCGGATTACACTAAACTAGGGAGAGTGGTACATATGTTGGAGGGTAGGGATAGGAGCTAGAGAGATCTAGACAAATTGGAGGATTTGGCCAAAAGAAATCTGATGAGGTTCAACAAGGGCAAGTGCAGAGTCCTGCACTTAGGACAGAAGAATCCCATGCACTGCTACAGACTGGGGACTGACTGGCTAGGCAGCTGTTCTGAAGAAAAGAACCCGGGAGTTACAGTAGACAAAAAGCTGGGTATGAGTCAACTGTGTGCACTTGTTTTCAAGAAGGCTAACGGCACATTGGGCTGCATTAGTAGAAGAATTGCCAGCAGATCAAGGGAAGTGATTTTCCCCCTCTATTCAGCACTGGTGAGGCGACATCTGAAGTGTTGTGTCCAGTTTGGATCCCCACTACAGAAAGGATGTGGACAAATTGGAGAGAGTCCAGCAGAGGACAATGAAAATTATTAGGGGGCTGGGGCACATGATTTATGAGGAGAGGCTGAGGGAACTAGGCTTGTGTAGTCTACAGAAGAAAAGAATGAGGGGGGATTTGATACCAGCCTTTAACTACCTAAAGGGGGGGTCCAGGGAGGATGGAGCTAGGCTGTTCTCACTGGTGGCAGATGACAGAACAAGAAACAATGGTCTCAAGTTGCAGTGGGGGAGGTCTAAGTTGGATATTAGGAAAAAAAATTTCACTAGGAGGGTGGTGAAGCACTGGAATAGGTTACCTAGAGAGGTGCTGGAATCTCCATCCTTAGAAGTTTTTAAGGTGCAGCTTGACAGAGCCCTGGCTGGGATGATTTAGTTGGGGTTAGTCCTGCTTTGAGCAGGGGGTTGGACTAGATGACCTCCTGAAATCCCTTTCTGCCCTAATCTTCTATGATTCTATGCTAGCTCCATACCACAAAAGACAGAAAGCCTCATATAATGCGATGTGCCACAGCCCTATAGTTTCAGAGTGCAACACCTGGCAGGAAAGAACCATGCTAACTCTCTGATTTCTTTTCATGGGAAATGGAAGATAGAGATGTCTTGTCCCAGGACTGCCGTTCTCACTTGAGCGTGGGGTGTGTGGGGGAGCCACACTCTCACTCTGGTAGAGAGGAGGCTAGTGAGCCTTTCTGAGCTCAGCCAACACTAACCAGATTCACCTGGAATGCTTGCTCTGTCTGGAGAGAGGAAGCTTAAAAAGGAAAAGCCTGTCACAGGAAGGGGTGATGACTGGGGGAAGACTGACGTACCTCAGAGACTCCTGCCCACAGAGGCAGATCAAGAAAGAAGAAGATAGTCGCAGACTTTGCTGCCTCTGAGTCTGCATGGACCAAGGATAAAACCAGCATGTCTGAAAGGAGGGCTGCAAGCAGACCCTAACCCTGATCAAGGATACTATAACCAGCAGACAAGCCAAACTCCAAAGGGGTGACCAAAAGACTTGACCACCTTTGTCTTTTTCTTTTACTTTGATTCTCCCTCTCTCAGGCGAAGGAGGGGGGAAAGGACCTTTCTGCTTGTTTGCTTTTTGTTCAGAGGATCCCTTGTGTGCCTCAAACAGGGGAAGGACTCAGTAAGCAGCTCAAATCATGGTCTGGTGGGGACAGAGGGCGGGGCACCTAGCACAGTGAATTTGATAATGAATTTGTGGGAGCCCCAAAATACCCACTTGTTTCTCAAATAATGGGACCTAGGACCTGCCTTTATACACATAAATAAGGATCTCATTAACATCATTTACCTGACAACCTCCAGAAATAAGTGCTGTGCACCAACATTATATAAAGAAATGTCCACATACCACTTCATGCACTCACACTGTACCATCTTAGGCTTCCTCTCTTTGCATATAACCCTTCATATGCTTATTCAGTCTGCCGCTGTCTATCATTAAATTATGCTATTCTGGAGCTCCAAGTTAACATTTAGACTTAAACAGTAAGAGAAGGTAGAGTGGTCTATGTGTTGTTTGCTTTGGTTGGAGATGGTTTTTAGGCAAAATAATGTTTTTGATTGTAGGGATGTAATGTGCTTTTTCTGCTTTTCAACTAGTTCCACTTAAAATTAACTATGTGGAATTTAGTTGGTGGATTTATTTAAAACTAGTAATAATGTAGGTAGACAGCAGTTTATATAGCATTTGAACTGTTCTGGACTATAATCTGTGAAATCTAGCCCAGAAGTCAATTACTTTCCCTAGGCTTTTGTTCCAGAACATCTGATCCCTCACCCCTCCTGAAGGGAGAACTGACTGAGATGATTATTTTGTTAGGTCATTAAATTACAACTGAATATCTGAACTAGGCTTCTTGGCTACAGCTGAGCTTCATACTTATGTTTGTTCTGTATTATTTTTGACTGCTTTTGTTGACTTTTATGTTTTGTCATGATCTCAGATTTATAAATAACAGTGTTTTAAAAAGGAAGATTTTAATGGTGATAATAGTAAAACAGTCAAAACACTAATGGCGATAACATCAGGCCAGGAGGCAGCAGAACAACAGGTGAGCAAATTAATGGTGATAACTGAAAGTCAGGAAAGATTTAAATGATAAATGAAGACCAAGTAAGGGATTAGCAGTGGCAAAACAGTGTGATTGTTATGAGTGGTAGTAACAGGAGGCAAGGAGTGGGAAATAATGTTGGTAATAATAACGAGAGGTAATTTGAGTTGCTGGCTGTGATAAATGTAAGATAGGAGGAAAAGGAAGGTACCAGTGATGAAAGGCTTGAAAAGAGATTACAAATGATAACAGAGGCCAAATGAAATAACAATCCTTACAGAAGGCCAGGCATTACATTAAACATAATAAAAGAAAGTTGGGAGAAATGATGGTGGGAAGTTGAAGACAGCTTAATGGTTAATAAATGGCCCAAGCCCTTTAGTACCGTGGGAGGTACCCTGGAGTTCTGATGAAGCAGGAAGATGGACACTTTTCCCATTCCTGTGGAAATTTGTGCATTGTGAGTTTGTTTTTCAGAAATATGCAAACAATGTGTGTGTAAATATTTATTTGGATGCTCATATTGCCTCTTTATAAATCCATGGTACGACCACAACTTGAATACTGTATGCAGATCTGTCTCTAAAAAGATATATTGGAATTGGTAAAGGTTCAGAAAAGGGCAACAAAAATTATTAGGGGCATAGAAAAGCTTCCATATGAAGAGCGATTAATAAGACTGGGACTTTTCATCTTGGAAGAGATGACAAAGGAGGGGGGGATAATAGAGGTCTATAAATTCGTGACTGGTTTGGCGAAAGTAACTAAGGAAGTGTTATTTACTAATAACACAAGAACCAGGCGTCACCAAATGAAATTAATAGGCAGCAGGTTTAAAACAAACAAAAGGAAGTATTTCTTCACACAATGCATAATCAACCTGTGGAATCCTTGCCAGAGGATGTTGTGAAGGCTATGATGGGGTTCAAAAAAAGAACTAGACAAGTTCATGGAGGATAGGTCCATCAATGGCTATTAACCAGCATGGTCAGGAATTGCTGTCTGCCAGAAGCTGGGAAAGGGCAACAAGATGGATCCACTTGATGATTACCTGTTCTGTTCATTCCCTCTGAAGCATCTGGCATTGGTCAATGTCGGAAGACAGGATACTGGGCTAGATGGACCATTGGTCTGACCCAGTATGGCCGGACTTGTGTTTAATCACAGGAACTACACACACAAACTAGGTGTAAGATTCTGTATGCATTTGTGTGGGCATAATCATTCACTGAGTTACATTAGCATAAACCTGGATTAATGTGGGGGTGAAAGCATCCAAATTTCTAAGATACATTCCTTGAACATGTAATGAGTGGCATAGAAAAGGTTAATAGAGGAGCAGAGACCAGATGAGAAAAAACAAACAAATATTTACATGATGTTTTTATGAGGAATACAAATCTGTCAACAGTTCTCAATCACTGGAAGCCATTTACTGTATTTTAAATTATAACGTATCTATTATCAATAGTGTTAGGTGCTTTATAGACAAGAAGACAAATTCTATGCCCCTTAAAGAATTTAGGTTATGGTGAAGCCACAGAATTTTATGATCACTGAAAATGTAGTCACTTGACAATGTTTATTCCTGCAATATTGTATATGGTATTTGATTATTCATAGGGTTTGTTGTTTCTTTAATGAGACTTTCTACAGTTATCATATTAGTTATTATTGTTTCTAATGCTAGTGAAAGGTTAGAATGTTGTTCAATTTCAAGAATAATACTGGCATTTCATACCTCAACCAGAGAGATTCTCTTTGGTTTCCAGTAGTGCTAGAAATCAGGGTAAAAAGATTAGTAAGATGCAGAAAATATGATAACATCCTGAAACTCTGTAAATAAATTGTCAATTCTTTCTGCTAATGTGCTCTTTGAGTTATAGGCTTGCTGCAGCTAACATGGCAGGATCAGGAGCAATGGGACTTTGAGAAGATACCTGTTAGCTTCAGGTCATTTCACTGAATGTACTATCAAGTTTCTACCGGTACCTCTTGGGAGTAGATGCCATATGGCTCTCCTTACCCACAAACAGTAACCAGACATTTTTAGTTTCTTACTAATGTCTGATGAGTTCTGTTCTCTCTGCAGTGTCAAATACATTTATCCTCCCCACTGCCCAAAATTAACTATTGCAAACACTTTTTGGTTTCTTAAATAAGACTTTTAACATCGAGTGAGTTACAACGAAAAATCAATTATGTTAAAAATTAAATGCCATATTTGGGATCCTGGGGAGATCTGGTATGTTCTTCTGTGAAGTTAGTTACCTACAGAAAAGTGTTTTAAAAAAAAAAAAAAAAAAAAAAAAGTAGTAGTACTTTACATATTCTTGAAACGTAATTGTTCTTAGCTTCTCATAACTACCTCCCATTACTATGGTGATGGGCACAGTATAACAGCATAGATTGTCTGAGCTAACTGAAGACCATTATGTCTATCTTCCAAAACATTAACCAGTCCTCTTTTGGACTTCACTTACACGCATGCATGCATGCATGCATGCACAGGTAATTAAAGTAAATTTCAAACAGGTCTTTGATCTACATGTGATAAATTAATAATAACATAAATAAATATGTCAAACTATCTTGAATTGCTAAACTGGAGCAAGCAGGAACTTGTGCATTTTGTTTAGTTAGCTCACCCCTGTTTGGCTGAAGACTGCATCCCACCTTTCCTCTCAGGTTAATTAACATTTGAGTGATTAACCTAGAAAGATAATTTTTAGTTTTGTCACAGCTTCTGAGAGGTCAGGACAGATTTGCATTCTAGGAACGGGTTATTTTTTTCTGAGGTGAGAAATGAGAGGACATGGACACAATATTATTTTTTATACTATAATTACAACTGGTGTGGTGGGGATGGATATTAAGCATCATAAATGCTTATAACTCGCTGGACTTTTGACACGAGCTGTGTTCAGACCTTCATGCCTATCTGTGTTAGCTATTTGTGGGGTACCAATTGCCGTAATATTTGGGTTCCAAACACAAATGAAGAAAAATGGATTACCGTGTTAAATAAATTCAGAAATAACTTTCTTCTTGCAATCTTAGTACTCAATCACTTGTTCAGTTTGAACCTTTATAGTTATTGAGACAAATCCTGAGGTCATTTTTCATTCAAAGAAATACCGTTTGAAGCAGAAAGTCAGATGTACAGCACAAAATATTAATCATCTTAACCTATATTTTTATAGAAAAATTAGTTTAAAAATACTCTCTGCTTATTTTCAATGAAATATCAGTGCACTCTCTGCTCTTACCTGGAAATATAATTTTCCCAAGGCTAAATGGAGACAGTGATGATAGGCATTATATTCTAGCTTATTGAGGAATACCACAGTCACATCTCAGCAGGCAAATGCAAGTTGTCATAGCAATTACTGCTGTTTTCTGTACACAGTGTGACTGGATATAAGCCCTGTGTATATACTGAAGAATTTACAGACTGAAGATAATGTAAATGTATGGTTCATTGTGGAGTCTGATTTTAAATCCTTTCAAAAATGACATGACGATGATTGGCATCCTTAAGTGAGAGGGAGGCTGGACAGGAACTTCATTAGTTTAGAAGATGTTCAGAGAACCCTCATCTACAATGTGGCAGTGCTAACAATTTTTATTTTGCAATACTCTGTCAGACAGAAACTGTCAGACTTTATAAACAGCAGAGAGCAACATGTTAATGTGCACATTGAGGTGAAGGTCTGAGCAGCATATCTTTAGAAATACAGAAATATTCCTTGCCTGGATGGTGTAATACCTTCTGGTCCTCATTCTCCATTGTATTATTCCAATTTACACCAGGGTGAATCCATTGAAATCAGTGTAAATTTACAGCAGTGTAAAACTAGAGTAATGTTGTGGAGAATCAGGCCCTTTCTATTTCTGTATTTATAGGTCTGATATAATCTTGAGAGTGGAGCTCTATCCTAATGTTCTGGCACATTCTGAATCATTCAGGCCCAACTGCTTTATATGTGAAAGGTTCTGAACACAATGAAATAGTCATTATTCTGCTACAGGGGAGAGATGCTGTGGAGTGGTCATAAAGGGAAATCCCCTCCCACTCTGGATGTAGTTAAAAAGTGCATGTCTCCATGGCAACATGGAGTAGAGGGTCTCTGGGTATTCTCAAGGAGAAACAGGGTTTCCAGTGGCCCCCACATCGATCCACAGTCCTATTTGCTACTTTACAGTAGTGGCAGTAGAATGCCTGCCTTTCTGTTGTAGGTCACTGGATTGGAAGAAAAATTCCTTCCACACACATGTGTGCGAGTGAGCCATCTTTCGAAAGAAACTGATAAAATTTAACTGACTTCTCTTTTTAATGGTGAAGAGCAATTCTCCCTGGAAATAAGAAACTTAGACTGGCATCCTTTCATAAGAGGGTTCCAAGAAACTTCTCTTGAGATATAATAGCTAGAGACTGGAGCTCGGTATGAGGGGGATTTGACACTACTTTAAAAGGTACTCTCTGCAGCTGTGGTAATAAGCCTGCCATAATATAGGTCACTGACTAGAAGGAAACTAGTCCTCGGGGCATCTGAGGAAAAAATGACAAGAAGGAAAAATTGGCTGATGCAGATGTGGTTTGAGGAAATGTGACATTTGCAAGTTACTGTTGTTGAATGAAACTGGCACCATTCAGGGCCACCCAACAGTGTCTAATATTATGATATAAATAAAATATTAAATGCAATGAATATCCTGTAAGTGTTGTGGTTAGCGGTACATGAAGAACAGAATATCATTTAAAAAAGCAAGGTCTCACAACCAAAACATTTTTTCTTCTTCGAGTGATTGCTCATGTCCATTCCACTATAGGTGTGTGCACGCTTCCATACATGGTTACCTGGAACTTTTTTCGCCTTAGCAAATCCCATAGGGCCGGCTCCAGCGCCCCCTGGAGCCCCGCACACATGCTGCTGTACATGAGGCGCTGCCGGCTCTATGCCCTCTCAGTTCTTTCTTTCCACCCGTGATGGTTGCTGGAACTAGCCTTGCTTTCAGCAAGTTCTGTTCCCCTTGTTTGGACTTGTCTGATATTCTAAAGTTAACTTTATTTAGTTAAGTAGTTGTTAAGCATTCTTAAGAGTAGTTAGAGATAAGGCAAGTCCCTGCGGGGACTTAGAGTGGCCAGGCCATGCCCTGGTTGCCGGGCTTCAAGCTGTGTGCCTGCTGTGGGGAGGCCTTCCCGCTCAGCGACCCCCAAGACTGCTGCCTTAAGTGCTTGGGGGAAGCCCACAGAAAAAAGAAGTGCAAGATCTGCAGGGCTTTCAAACAGAGGACTCAAAAGGACCGAGAAATCCAGTTGAAAACCCTGTTGATGGAGGCAGCTCTCCGCCCAGCATCCGAGCCGACCCGCTCTGCCTAGGTACCATCGGCACTGCCCTCGACTCAGCACCGCACAACATCGCTGGCACTGAAGAGGAAGAAGCAGTGCGTGGAGCACGAACACTCCCCTGCGCTGATGGTACGGGCAGGGTCGAGTATAGAGATGCACCAGACCCGATCCATCAAAACTTCTCCGGTGCCTGCATCTCTGGACAGGGAGCCTCCCCTGACTCCTGGAAGTGGGAAAGTGCCCCTGCCAACGCCATCGACACCAGAGGCTTTTCAGGCGGCAAGGGCCTTGTTGGCCTTGCCTACGCCACCTACGCTCCCCCTTCCGCCAAGGGAGAAGGGGCTGGTGTCAGGGGTCCCCCTGAATGGTGGTGGAAATCCCCGGTATGGGGAGGAAGATCTCCTGCTGGACGATCTCCGAAGATAGAGCAGAGCCGCTCCCCTAGTAGTCGCTCCAGGTCTGCATCGTCAAGCTGACCTACTCCGGCACAGGACGTGGAGTCTCCCTCTCAGCGCCGATGTCGATCCCCGGCACCAGAGGCAGCGCACGCCAGGAGGCAGCACCGGTCAAGGTCTGTCAGGTGGCGCTCAAACAGCTCCCGTTCTATATCCCCGGCAGCAAGGAGTTCGCCAGTACCTAGATGGCACAGAACCTGGTCGCCGTTGGAGGACCCGGCACCAATGAGTTTCCCCGCACTAAGGCGGTGCTGAACCCAGTCACCGGAGGAAGACCCAGCACCGCAGAGTTCGCGACGTGGAACCCGGAGTCCGGCTCAGCACCGAGAAGTTCAGGGCAGCGCCGACCTCGGTCACCGAAGGTGTCTGCAGGGCTGCAAGGCAAACAGCAGCAGAAATCATCGGTACTGAGACGACACTCCGGTACCTCTAGCTCTTCGGAGCGTGCCCCCACTCATCGGCACCGCTCGCGGTGATGAGGCAGTCTTCATCATCCTCCAGGTTGGAGGCGTCAAGAGGGCTGTCCCCAGCATGGACTGAGGACAAACACGGCACCGCCAGTCCAGGGCCTCTGACTATGACGATGGCTCGGGGTCTCCCGGGGGGACAGTCGTTGGGCGAGCTGATGCCCTCACAAAGCATCCCAGCCTGTGGCGCAGTCAGCCCCGGGTTGGCCCCAGGAACAACGGCCACAACAATGGCCTTATTGGGCCCCCTGTGGTATCCAGGTGGGGCTGGATCCCCAATCCATTATGTCATTGGGGGTGCAGTCCGTGCCTCCAGCACAGGAGAAGGCCCATAGCCACCACTCCTCGGACGAGGAGTCGGACCCCCTGGAGGGAACCTTAGCGGGTACATCCCTTAGCCAGGAGGGGGCACACCCGCAGGCTTCACCTCTGCAGTCCTCTTCCTCCTCACCTGACGAGGCAGTCTCCCAGGTCCAGGCTGCAGACTTTAGCACTATCATGGAGGAAGGAACCGCGGTAGCGAGGACAGCGCTCCAGACGTCCCATGACGCTGCTGACTCCCTTCACCTCACGGCCTGGAGGCTCTGTGGCTGACAGAGGGAAAGAGAGCCTGCTGGGTGCAGGTCTAACAAGTCCTGCTTGGCAGCAGGAAGCCTTCTACACGGATCGTGTATCGATCTAAGTGGAGATGGTTTATATGTTGGGGTATTCCGGGGCATTGCGCCCAGCCTCTCACCTATATAGGTGATCCTGAAGTACCTGCTCCAGCTAAAGCTCCAGGGTCTGGCGCTGGCCTCGCTGAAGGTTCACCTGGTGGCTATTTCGGCCTTTCATCAGCTGCTAGAGGGGAGATGGCTGTTCTCCCATCCCACGTCAGTCAGGTTCCTCAAGCGGATGGAGAGGCTTTATCTGCAGGTCCGTGACCTGGTGCCTCCCTGGGTTCTCAACCTGGTCCTCTCAAGACCCCAGGGGCCCCCTTTGAACCCATGGCTTCATGCCCTCTGCTCATGCTTTCATGGAAGGTAACCTTCCTGGTAGCCATTACCTCAGCTAGGAGGGTCTCCGAGATTAGGGCCTTGACCCTGAAGCCCCCTTATACAGTATTCTATAAGGATAAGGTACAGTTGAGGCTGCATCTAGCCTTCCTGCCCAAGGTGGTTTCCCAATTTCATTGTAATCAAGACATTTTTCTCCCTGTGTTTTTCACCAAACTGTATGGTTTGCAGGAAGAGAGGAGATGGCATTCGCTGGACGTGAGACAAGCCCTGGCCTTCTACATCAAGCGTACAAAGCCGTTCTGGAAATCGACGCAGCTCTTCGTCGCAGTGGCTGACTGGATGAAAGGCTCACCTGTCTCCACCCAGCGCATCTCCTCGTGGATTACATCATGCATCAAGTTCTGCTACGAGCAGTAGAGGGTGCCGCTTCCGGGAACCATCACAGCGCACTCAACCAGAGCTCAAGCCTCATCTACAGCCTTCCTGGAGAAAGTGCCCCTGCAGGACATCTGCAAAGCTGCCACCTGGTCATTGGTGCATACCTTCACGTCCCACTACACCATCGTCCAGCAGGCGAGAGAGGATGCAGGATTCAGCAGAGCAGTGCTGAGAGCAGCTTACCAGTAACTCCGACCCACCTCCAAAGGTATTGCTTATTAGTCACCTATAGTGGAGTGGACATGAGCAAGCACTTGAAGAAGAAAACAAGGTTACTTACCAGTAACTGATGTTCTTCAAGATGTGTTGCTCATGTCCATTCCACAACCCACTCCCCATCCCTGCGGCCGAAGTTGGCAGAAAGAAGAAACTGAGGGGGTGTAGGGCCGACAGTACCTCATATACTGCAGCATGTGCGCGGGGCTCCAGGGGGTGCCGGAGCCGGCCCTACGGGATATGCTAAGGGGAAAAAAGTTCTGGGTAACCGTGCCTGGAGGCGTGCACACACCTATAGTGGAAAGGACATGAACAACACATCTTGAAGAACATCAGTTACTGGTAAGTAACCTTGTTATTTGTGGCATGCATTTTACACATCTGCTGCTGAAAGCTTCAGTCAGCTAGGTAAAGATTCATCAGACAGCAGCTCAGCAAGAGTGAATCCACATTCCTGTGAACCCCAACCTTTCTTTGGGGGCAATGGAGTATAAGAACTATCAGTCTTTCAGCTTTGCATTCGTCATCCAAGTGGCATAGTTTAGCATAGGAAAAAAGTCCATCAATGGCATATTTTGTTTTTATTTTGTCAGCACACTTGAGAATATAAAGCATCTCATAAAATGTGTCAGCATATAAATGTTTTGCTCCAGTAATTCAGCGAATGTATTTTTCAGAACAGAGCGTCACAGGGCAATCAGTTAATCATTTTTACATCCAGGCTAAAGCTATTTGCATAGTGGGGAAAATATCAAAAGGCTTTCAAAATAGATTATTTTAACCTATTATATGTTTGGTAAATTTTATTTCCAAAGTTGCTTAATAAAAAAGAACTGCATTACCATCAGTGTTAATCACTGTGTTGATCCTGCTAATTTTCACATTTTGAATTTGGAAAATAGTTTTATTAAAACCAGTGAAGACCTGCTAATAGTGCAGTGGTTTATTGCAAGTTTCTGAGTGATCACTTAATGTATCAGCTAAAGGTAGAATCTTTATACTTACACAGCGCAGCTATCTAAGTTAGGAATCCAGTTAGGAATCAAATTTACATGACACACACTGTTAGTAATGTAGAGGAATTAATATGTTTTTTGTGCTGAAAAGTCTCAGCTAGCCAAAATACAGTGTTTTACAGTTATTGATATGTATGGTAAATCTTAGGGAGCTCAATCCTGCAGGATGCTGAGCAATCTGTACCCAATACAGCAACACACTTAAACACGTGTGGCCCCATGTGCTTGAAGTAAAGTGTGTGTGCAAGGGCTTTTCAGGAACAAGGTGAGAATGCTCTTTGCCTTGCAGGATACAGACCATGATGCATATGGTGCATTTTCTCCTTTGTACAAATCCCTGTACCCTGATTGGCTGAGAATGTCAAATTTGCACAACAACTACAGTTATTTTATTTATCTAAATATACACTCTGTAAATCCCTTCACTCTGACTATTGACCTCAGAACTTTTCATCCATTTGACCCATCAGTGATATCTATCTCATCCTCTGCCTCCCAACCCTTCAAAAAATTGCTTCTCTTATCTCTCCCCCCTGCTTTTTCTCTTACACACCCCACTGTGGAGTAACTTCCCTATGAATAAGACCATTTTGCCACTTTGGAAAACTATTATAAAGGTCCACAATGGATCTCCCACTGTGAATAAATATTGAGGCTGTTCTTTTGTGCAGTGAAACTGTTACCTATAGCGGTAAGTCCTGATCATGCTCCACATCACATACCTGCAAATCAGCAAGATATACGTTTACTTGTTTGACTGTGGGAATGACTAGGGAGGCTGAAGAATTCTTTGAACTCACTAATCCTGTATCTGGTGCCTTTTCCACCAGTCATTAGCTTCCAGTTTGTCCTACCTAGCCCTGGCATGTCTGTTACGGCATGAAGTGTTTGACACATGGAGAGGTTTTTTTCTTCTGTATCCATTTATTAGCTAAATAAGCTTTTAATTCAAGGTATGGTTTTGCTGTTGATAAATATTATTATATGCTAGAAAGAAAACTTGACAGATAACAATGCAAAACAAAATCCTTAGAAACTTTAATAGTGTTTAGAAAGCATCTTTGCCCCAGAGTTGATAGGGCTGGTTTCCAAGTCAACAGTCCCAGGGCACACCTGTGGCTGATGAAACATGTCATCGTCTACGTGGGGCAAACATCTCCTTCAACTCCCGCAATGGGGTTCCCTTCTGCCGCAGTTCTGGCTATTTTGTCTCATCCAGATCTGGATGACTGTGGGAGCTGCACTACCCTCAGGCCTCCAGCACAGTGCAGAGTATTCAAAGTGATATTGAAGAGTTTGAACAGAATGAGAAGGAAAGTAATGGAGGGTCCTGAGTAAGGAAGATGTGATGTGAACTTGCACAGTATTTGCTTAGCAGATATTTCATAATCCAAAGGGAGGTCCTACCATTTTATGTCCACATTGGGTTCTTACGCTTAAATCTTCCCCTGCCTTTGTTCTGTTTCCCCCATCAGAAAAGAGAGACTAATAATGTTTACCTATTAGTGGTGTAAGGATGAAAACCACTGCAGTAGTACTGAATATTATTTATTATTGAAATGGAGCAGAGTGCGACACTGTAATAAATGTAAATGTAATCCATACAGAATTTAGAAGAAAAATAACTTAAATTATTGTAACATGTTGCTCAATAGGTACAATTCTCAGAGTTTATCCTGTTTTGCCCAGATGTTGATTTAAAATTGGAAATTGATTAGAAAATTGAACAGTAGATTATTTTTTCTCTAGTTGTATTTCTGATGGTACTATAAAGGAAAGTAACAATATGTTAAGTAGGAGTTATAAGACTTGTACACAGATCTGATGCAGATTAAAAAAAGCTAAGTGCAATGTACAAAAAATGACTTATTTACTATTGTCGCTACTTATTAAAAATATCACTCTGATGCTGTAAAACAAATTCAAGCAACAATTTGCATTTTAAAAAAAGGGACGACATGGTGTTTGTTGACCAAGAGTTAGATTTCTGCTGATTCTCTTAAGAAGTATTAGCAGAAATGTTGACAATATGTGTTGCCACAAAAATGCTTATAATGTCCAGTATATTCTTGGTTAATTTTAGCAACATGGTTTGCATTAATGAGTTTGATTAGTATCAATTAGAATTATTTTTTATTGCATTTCAGTTATTGTTAGATCTTGCCTAAATTTCTTCCTTGCTGTCAGTCATGGCACTCAGGTCAAGGACTGAATGAACATGGAGAATGAAATGATCCCACTAGATTACAAGCAAGCTGATAGCCTAACATGTGGAATCATTCCCTCAAGGCTAGACTAAGGCACTTTGTGGCCTACATATACCATGGCACCCCTATGGCCCTATACCTGCATCATGGCCTTGTTCCTGTGCTACGATCCTACTGTCCACTTGGAGTGAGAGTGGCACAGGATTTTCTCTGCACCCGCAAGGGTGATTGTACAGGCTTCTCCTCCCTCAGAGCAGCAGTGTGGCAGCAGGGAATCCCCAGTATTTACTCTTACCCTTATAGCTGGGATATATTAGCATGGTTGAGTGTGAAGGTGAGCCTGCTTCACAGTTTTCCTCTCTGTGTACCCATATGCCTCTTCTGGGATGCTGTTGGCAGGTTTCCCCACAGTAAGTAGCTCTTGGCGTTAACAGCACATTGAAATGCATGGTTCAATTTATACTTATACCTCCCAGAGATTTTGTCTCAGGCTGTCCGCAGGTTCAGGCATCAGTCACTGCATCAGTTACACTCAGGGCATATTTTAAAGCTTTTCCTTGCAATAATGATGTTTAGAAATTACCTTTGTAGGTGCTACATAGTGCTTTGGCCTTAATGCAGTACAGCTTGTTCTGCCACTGTGCTGCGTTTCTGTGATTAAATAGGGGACTACAGATGTGGACTCTGAACTTGACGACATTCAGGAACACTAAGTCCACTTTATTTTTTTTTTATTTTTTGAGTCCCTAATGTATGGATGTACTGTGTAGGTGCACATGATCTAAGATGATTCATGCACACTGGGTATTCCACCAGACTGACCTTAGTGATAAACTGTGGTGTTACTCTATGGCAAATTAAGTTAGTACTCTATGTCGACTGAACTTTTCAATGAATTAAACATACATGTGGTTTTTATGTAAATAAAGTAGATCTGCAGTGGTACCAACTCTCATGATTTTACAGAAAGCCTTGCAATAATATCTGGTATTTTTCTTCAAGCCCTACTTTCTGGTATACTCTGATAATGGGAGAATCTCACCTTTTTTAACTTAAAGCTAAATGCCTAGTTTTCTCCATAGAGTCTTAGAGAAAAGCTTGAAAATGTGACTAGGATGCACTTTGAAGGCTGAAAAACCAACAGGCAAATAAAAAGAATCCCCAATCTATTTTTTAATCTTATTTTTTTTAAATCAGTCTCATGATTTTCTGGGACCTGAATCATGATGATTTTTGAAATCTTACGGTTGGCAGTGCTGGAGCTGTATACAGTAACAATTTTAAATCATGCTTGTTCATTAAAATTATCTTCGTGACTGAGTTCTAGGTGAAAAGCTATTGGCAATAAGAACCATCTCGCTATTTTGAAGCCTAATTATGATATCTCAAACTGCATTATCTACTCCATTGATTCATTCAAAGTCTGCATATAATCTGGATGACTATGGACAGGAAATGCTTAAATGCTACTATGGTATAGAATTGGGTAGATTAAGTAGGTTACTCACTGGAAGCTGAGCTAGCATGAGTCTGTCTACCTGCACTGGGAATCACATCTCCCAGCAGCAGTGTAGATATACCCTAAGATGCCTGAAGGAAAGGGGAGCTGCAGCAGAAAAGATAATATAACCCTGGGCTGTATTATCTTCTCTGGGGAATCTTTGCTGAGAAGCAAAAGATCCCTTTGTGGAGAGTCCTTTCTATATGCAGTAACCAGGAGAACAACACAGATCCTAGTTTGAGGTTTTAAAACTCAGTTTTAAAAATGAACTCTGAGTTAATGTATTCTAATGCAAATTGATTTGACCTCTGTTAAAATTATATTAATCAAAAGCCATGTTAGTTGGTTTTGAATGCTTTTTGCAGTTATTTATCAAAATTTTTTGCTTTTAAAAAAATCAATTAGGCAAGCAATTACTCAGTTCAATTAAAACACAGTAAATGAATAGAGTTGATGAAGGTAATTGGGGAGCATGCAGGACTATTTAGCATACAATTTATTACATATCCAAATATACCCTAATGGAGCAAAATGACTCTTAACAGGCACACATGTGGCATCTGCAGAAACTTCAAAGCTGTTTTGTCAATGAGGTAAATGTATCTTATTTCTGTGAAAGTTTATAACATCTTGAAGTAGTCTTACACTATAAGATCTGTATTTTTTTTAAAGAGAAAAAGGAAATGGAAAGTCATTTATTTCTTTCCATATTTATATTTTTAAGAATGCTGGGTCAAATTCTGCCCATGCCATTTGACGTGAAGTCAGAGAAATTGTGTCTGTGTATTGCTGTTTGCCAGAAGCTGGGAATGGATGATCAGATGGATCACTTGATGATTACCTGTTCTGTTCATTCCCTCTGAAGCACCTGGCATTGGCCACTGTCAGAAGACAGGATACTGGGCTAGATGGTCCATTGGTGTGACCCAGTATGGCCATTCTTATGTTGTTATAGTGGAGGGCAGAATCTAATGTAATTATTAGGTAATTTAGATTCACAAGCCAAGTTTTATTTTAAAACTCCCATCCTTCCCCCTCCCCGCCCCAAAGTAAACAGATGTTTTCTTGGACTAAGATATTATCCTGCATGATTTGCAACCCAGACATCACAGTAGTTTGTTTATGCATGAGAACTTGAAAGTGAACTGGACAGTAATAAGCTATAAGCAAAAGGGAAACTAGTTTCCCTAGTAGGCTATTTTCATTGTTCAAGTGCAAAAAATAAACAGCATAAGTGGTGAGAAATAAATATAGATTTAAAACAGAAATTCAGGTTAAAAATATGCATAAATAACAATCAGTTTTAATAATTTTAGGTTGCGTTAGTAATACGGATAAGAAACTCTACTGATATTATTGTTAATATAATAGTGTCCCTTTAAGGTTTTGATATCAGCAATATAGCATTTAGACACAAATAAAAGAAAGAAGGAAAAAACAAAGGTGTATCAATTGTCTACCTACAATAAAATTATGTATATTAGAATCTGGGGGAGGGGGTGCTCTGGACTAAGGAGAAGGAATGGAAAAGCCCCCTGTTGCCAATTCAAAAAGGAAGTCTAGAACTTAATTATCTTTTGATGATGGCACTCAGAGTTTGTTCAAATTATAAACTCATTTTTGACTAATTTTATATCATCTAATTAGACATAGTGATTCATTTGTATAATGATACCTATTAATCAATCATAGTCAGCTTCAAATCCAAATATGTATGTGAACAATGTATCTCTAAGACCTAAAAGAACTACATTGCTTTAGTGTATCAGGATTCCTTAAAAGTTTAAAGTATCTCTATTTTTGCTTGTCTTCATTTCCCCTAACTACCTGCACAGTCACTGATCAAGCAAAACACTTAAGAATGTACATAGAGTTATGCATGAAAGTAGCCCCATTTATTTCAGTGGGGCTATTCACATGCTTAAATTCATGCACTTGCTGGATTAGCTAATGCCTAGTTCTGGAACCATTGAAGTCTCTTGAATTTTTGCCATCGACTGCAGCGGGAATAGGATAAACCCCTTATTATGAAAAAAAAAAATTGCATTGCCTGTTGAAATAAAGAAAGCCAGAACAGAGGAAATATATAATAATGGGCTGCTAGAATGGGACTTTTCAGATTAAAAATCTGAGGCTTTCGGATTTTTCCATTCTATTTTGATTCTAGTCTTGGAGCAACTACCTTAATTTCTAGTTTATTAAGGGACAGGTGATCTGGTTCCATTCTCTGTCACACATATTATGTATAGAATTGTAGAAATTTATGGCTGGAAAGGACCTCTAGAAGTGATCATGTGAATCCCTCTGTGCTGAGGGAGGAGTAAGTAAACCTAGACCATCCCTGACAGGTGTTTGTCCAACTTGTTGTTAAAAACCTCCAGTGAAAAGGATTCCACAACATCCCTTTGAAGCCTATTTCAGAGCTTAACTACCCTTATAGTTAAAAAAAAAAAAAGTTTTTCCTGATATCTAACCAAATTTCCCTTGCTGCAGATTAAACCAATTACTTCTTGTCCTACCTTCAGTGAACATGGAGAACAATTGATCACCATTGTCTCGATAACAGCCCTTATCATATTTGAAGACTGTTATCAGGTTCTCAGTTCCCTCTTCTTTTCTGAAGACTAAACATACGCAATTTGTGTAATCTTTCCTTCTGGAACTTTAAAAAAATATCTTTTTATCTTTCTGTTTTATCCACATCTTTTCTAAACTGTGGTATCCAGAATTGGACATGGTACTCCAGCTGAGACCTCAGCAGTGCTAAGTAGAGCAGGACAGATATGTTTGGTGTCTTACATAGAGCACTCCTGTTAATACAGGAGGTATAATTTGTCTTTTCCACAACTGCATCACATTTTGGCTCATACTTAATTTGTGATCCACTATAAGCCCCACATCATTTTCAGCAACGCTACCACCTAGCCAGTTATTCCCTATTTCGTAGTTGTGCATTTGATTTTTTTTTCCTTCGTAAATGTGGTACTTTGCATGTGTCCCTACTGAATTCCATCTTGTTGATTTCAGACCAATTCCCTGATTTGTCAAGGTTATCCTGATTTCTAATCCTGTCATCCAAAGTGTAACTCCTTCCATTTTAGTGTTAGATGAAAATTTTAAAAGTATAATCTCCACCCCATTAATGAAAATATTGAATAGTATTGGATTGATCCCTGCAGGCCCACACTAGATATTCCCTCTGAGTTTGACAGGCAACCATTTATAAGTACTCTTAGAGTACAGGTACGGTATTTCAGCCAGTTGTGCGCCCACCTCCTAGTAATTTCATCTAGACTACACTTGCCAGGTTTGTCTATGAGAATGTCATGTGAGACTGTGTCAGAAACCTTACTAAAATCAAAATATATCACCTCTACTGCTTTCTCTGTCTAATAGGCCAGTAACCCTGTCAAAGAAGGAAATTAGGTTGGTTTGCATATGGGTAACCTACTCATGCAGGGCAAGTGGTATATGCGTGAGGTTAGCATTGTGTGTAGCGTTTCAAGTCTGAAGGAGCATTTGACAGGTTCCTTTTCAAAAACTGTACCAAGTCGATTTTGGTCTCCTTTTTATATTTGGATTTCAGACATTTTTTATACAATTTGTGTTTCAAAGAGAAATAAAATTGTAAGATGAGAAAATATACTGTACATCAATGACCATTAAAACTTGTGAATTTTACAAGTGACAAGAAATAGATACGGTTACCTCCATTATCCCTTTATACAAAATCTTTCCTGTGCTTACTTTATAAATACATGGTATACTGGAATACTAAGATAATCTAACTATAAATGCCTATTTAGGCCTTGATCCTGCAAACAACTACTCTCATATTTCACTTTATGTATTTTTAAGAGTGCCCATTAACTTAAATTAGGCAACTTAAAAATTACTCATGTGCAAGTGTTTTCAGGATTGGGGCCTGTGTAATCCAAGGCATTTGGCAAAGTTTTGAGTCTACTGCTTTACAACAAATATAGTAAGTAATTTCCTAACTATCGTAGGTCCTCTCTTTTCTTCACTACAAAATAATATTGCTTTATAAGTAATTTCAGTACTTGCAGCGTCTTAGCTGCAGAAAGAATTAGATAATGTCCAGCAACAGAGATTGAATTCAAATTAGCCTATCCATAACAGTAACTGAATGTTCTTGATTTTCATTTTAATAAAATAAATTATTGTTCATAACATTTTATGTCTCATTAAGTAATTTTGTAAATGAGAGTAATAAATATTCTAGTTAGACAAATAAAACATTCATGATTATAAATTATGCAAATGTACTTTTAGTCAGCTTTGAAATATACACCATCGATTTGCCATCCTGCCCATAGGAGCTGAGAATAAATTCATGGTTGAGATTCTAAGCAGGTAAGAAAAATATTAATACTATTATCATATAAAATACTTTATTCTAAATACTAGAATATATTTTTTTCATGATACTTGCGCAGTTTTTAGCACCACATACAAAAACATTTATTAGAACAATACATTACTAAAAAGTAAAATTGAATATTGTTTCCCTGTTTCTTTGTCCTCTATTTCATCCCCTACAATTTGTTGTCTAGTTCAAGCTGAAAAATATGTGAAAAATAAAATCTGTTTTATTAAACATTCATTATTATTATTATTCATTATGCATTTTGTATTGTGCTAACACCTAAAGACCTCATCACTTATTATGCTTTAGGCGTTGTATAAGCACAAAATTATTACAATCTAAAGTAATCTTCCTGTGAGAGATGAAAGAAGCTCCATCTTTTTAGAGTATCCAAGGGTATGTCTAGATTCACAACGGCATGGTTGGCACCACCAAATCGATTCAGTGGGATCGATTGAGCAGAAGTGGAGACCTGTTCAATTGATCAGGGAGTCAATCGCGTTAATCCACCACCAGAAAAAGAGTAATGCTGCCTTGACTGGAGGACATTTCCTATCCATGCAGCGTAGTGGGGACGGCGTGGTAATCAGAAGTTAGGAAGTCAGTGGGAGATACGCAAGCTACTCTATGTAGCTTGTGTATCTCCAGTCGACTGCTGCCAAATTTCGCTGGCAGTGTAGACCAGGCCCAAGAGAAATTTAAGAGGTGGCTTAGTCACTGTCCATAGATACTTGTATGATGAGAAGATTTCTGACAGTAAAGGGCTCTTTAATCTAACGAAGTTATAGTAAAATTGAATGTCTGGAAGGGGAAGCTAGTTAAATTCAGACTAGAAAGAAGCTACACATTTTGAATGGCAAGGGTAATTAACCATTTGTGATGGATTTTGATTTCAAGTTTTTAAATCAATACTGGCTATCTTACTAAAAGATATGCTCTGGACTAGCTCAACCAGAATTTACGGGCTTGATGAATAAATTATTGGGTGAAATTCTATGGCCTGAGTTATGCAGGAGGTCAGAGCAGATTATTCTAATGGCCTCTTCTGGGCTTAAAATCTATTAATTTGAGTATAAGACTAGAGATGACTGTGGACACAACAAACTAGCGGGGAGAACAAAGTAAAAGTGAGACCATTTTGATCAGTGTGATAAGCATTAGTAACAGGATACCAACTGACTAACCAATAACAAGATTTAGGAGACATCATGGCATAAGTGAGTTAGTTGAAAGAGGGGATCTGAAGGAGAGCAATGTGGAAGTCATAATGTACTACAGTAAATGTAATGATTTAACTACAACTGAACTTTGTGCTCTTATTTAACATTTGCAGTGTCATTTTTTTCAATAAATTTAATGTATATGAACAGTTATCATTTTTAGCAATTTCCTCAAAGGGCCTCAGCGCCATTTATGAAGGTGATCCACATTTTACAAATGGGAATACTGAGGCAGGGAGAAGCTTTGTTACCTAAACATGCTATGACAGACTTGAGGTAGTCCACAGGTCTGTTGATTCCAATCTTAACATCATAGTGTATGTCTATACTGGAACTGGAACTGTAATTTCCAGCTCGGATAGACATACCCTTGTTAGCTCTGATTGAGCTAGCAGGCTAAAAATAGCAATGTGACCATGGTGGCTCGTGCGGTGGGACAAACTAGTTGCCTGAGTACATATATAGTCCAGTGGTTAGGGACCCACCTGGAAAGTGGGAGAACCAGGGTCCTGTCCCCTGCTCCAGTAACTCTTTAATTATTTATCTAAAGTGGGACAGCTTTAACAGGAGTCACTGAAGGAGCTCCACATCAGAATATCCCACAGCTCAGTGGTTGGAGCTTGCCTCTGAGAGATGGGAGACCCCTGTTCAAATTCTACCTCCCCTTCCATCTCATGAAGAGGGGGAATTGAACCTGGTCTGTCACATCCCAAGTGAGTGCTCTAGCCATTGGACTAAAAGTTATAAGGTGGGCTGCAACAGCCAGATTTTGAATGGGGCCCACTCCCATACATGGCCTTTGAGCATAACTACCTGATTGGGCTCTACACGCAACTTCAGCACATAAATTCATATCTTCCATCAGTTTGTGAATCGCTCTAGGGCTTGGGTAGGAGATAGGCGGCCGGATGCCTAGCGTGAGGCAGCAATGTGCATGTCGAGAGGCAGAAACATAGGCACCTTGGGAACTTTTACTATAAAAACTTAGGCACAGAGGGAGTTTAGGTGCCTGCAGAGTTCAACAGGAGTTGTGTGGATCACAGTGGCACCTAAAACTGGGATTTAGGCACCCAAACCTGAGATTTAGGCGCTGGGGTTTAGGTGCCTAAGTACTTATGTGGATCTACCAGTGTAAGTAGTCACCTTTTCCTCTTTCTAGGTCATGGCTGTCAAACTTGTTTGGAGGAGAGGACAGAATTCCATGTTTAACTATGATCCAAGGGCTGTATATAAATTCAGGTTTATAAACTCCACACAATACATAGTGGATCTCCCACTGATGTCAGTTGGAGTTTTGCACAGACATCAAGATGTCCATATATTTGAATAGTCAGCGATTTGAATAGGCAAGTATTCTTAGGCTATGTCTACCCTTGCATGCTTCCCTGGGTACTTGCACATGTACTGCTAGCACATGTACTCCATACTCGTTCCAAGTGTCCAGATATGTTGAGGTGGTTATGGGTATATAATGTACACAGACATATACCTGCATCCACAACTACCCCTTTTCGGTACATGAGGGTAGCACTACCATTTCAGAGGCAGTATTCCAGAGTCCTGTGCATCCTGGGAGACATTCTGGGAATCACCTTGCAGTGTGTTGCTGGTATCGTACATTGCCTTCACACATTTGGTGATGGCAGCTCCTGGTCCTCTCTTCCTTCTGCCAAATTGCGTGGGAGACATGGAGCCCTGATGTGAAGGAGTACCTTGCTGAAAAGAACTACATTAGGCAATTGGGTTGTTGTCATATGGTGGTGGCATTATGGAAGCTTTGTTCTGTTTGTGGCAGTGTTTGGCCAATTGTTGGAGTTTGTTATTGATTTTAAATTGAGCTTTTTAACTGATCTGTGGTATGTATACTCAGAAGCCTATGCAATGGACGTATGTTATTATGGGTACAAATATAAATGAATTGGAAGGGATATATATATTTCCAATAAGTGTAAGCAGTGGCGTGGCTTGGGTTTTTTTTTATCCTGTTTCTTCCATCAGATTAAATTATGAAACCTTTTTCCTCTATAGTGTTTCCCTTTTCTATCCCTTCTTTTCTGTTATTCCCCCCCCCCCCCCCCCCGATGATGCTGAATGCAGATGAAACAGTACTTGATCCAAACCCAGGCAATCACTTTTGGATAATTAGTACCTTGTAACTGCACTGATTTGGATACCAAGAGGACCATATTATATATTCACTGATTGATATGTGGTGAGATTTTAACCACATACCTGAGTAATTATTCACGTGAATTGCATTGGTCCATCTCAGTGCAACATTTGCAGTCTAATTGAGGACTCCATTTCAGTAAAAATTCTGGACAAACTTCTAAATACAGGACAGAGTCATTAGAATGTTAATTATAATCCTTCAATAATCACTCTAAGTGTTTTTTATTTCTATTTTCATATTCCAAGTGGAATAATATTTCAGAATTATATCTGTATCCTTTTTTGTAATGCAGTGTAAATTAGATTTGAGTCAAACTTATGTTTAGCAGAGATATAAAACTGAGACACACTAGAGAACTCTTCAGTAAGAGATATGCAGACTGTGGGTGTTGCAAAAGTCATGAGCCTGTAAAGTGTCAGGCGAGAGATAGACACTACGTGGGTAGAGGAAGGATATTTTTTTTCTCAAATACTGCACTTCTTTGTTATTGTTGATAAGAGCAGAAAATGAAATACCTGCTATTGGATTCTTCCAATATTCATCCTTACAATACCAGGAGGCAGTGATTGGTTGGAAAAATCAAATAAGTCGTGTCGTGTCCCGTCCCCCTCCCTCTCCCCCCCCCCCGGCCCATCTCCCAGTAAGCATGAATGCTTTTTTTTAAAAAAAAACTTATTTCTAATTTTAAAATAGCTGTATTAGCATGAGCTGATCAAGTGGGAGTGGATGCTGCTTCACTGAATGTCATCATAAGCAATTGTGCTGAACACTTTAAAGGTTAGGGAAAGTGATTTATACAGAATTCTCACTGAAAGATAAAGTCACAAGCTGCAAAACTCCTGTGGTAGCCTGGCCATTGTCTAAGCATACAGACTGCTTTGTGTCACTAGCTTCACTTTTTCTCCAGGATTTTCCATGGGCCCAGAATTCTGCAAGGTGGAAGGAGCGTCAGGAAATGAGAAGACTTGCATTGTCCACACAGCAGCAACTAACTCCCCTCCCCCATACGCCTCTTTGCATAGTTCTCTGCAACAGCTACCTGTGATCTCAGTGAAGGAAATAAAAGACTAAAAATCTGTTCCTGGAAATTTGTGATTGGCTGAAGCAAAAACATCACTCTGATGTGTCTGATTTTTATCTTTGGTGGTGGCATCATTTTAATTGCTACATTCTCCCGGAACACAGTTCTGACTGATTTATTGATTGCTTTCCAAAAGAGTAAAATTTATTTTCTGAACACTAGCAAAACAGCATACAAATGTAAAACCTGAGGTTTCTCCTCCATCTCTGAGCATGCTGATAGTTTGTTATTGACAGTCTACCAGAGCACCCTAAAAGCTCCCAAATATCATGATTTGCTCTGTCTTCTCTAAATACTTTGCAAAATACTGAAACTGAAAGTTGACATGTCAGTTTAACATTGTGGCATGAATGTTATTTTATTCATCTTGTACATGTGCGCTACTATAGCTTTATTTTTTCTGTTTACTTTTGAAGGAAACTTTCTGTTTAAAGATTTGATGGTCCAAATTTCATGCTTGGCATCCTAAAGTTAGGTGCCCAAATTAGCCCTTAAGTGTCTGAAATAGCTATTTAGAAGCCTAAGTATATGGATTTAGATGCCTAACTTTAGGCATACAAGTTTGATAATTGCTTTTAAAAGTATTTTATTATTAACATATCAACAATGATGGCAAATAACACTCATGGTAGTATGAGTTGTTCTCTGGCAGTATAAAGGGGCCTTAAACAGATATAAATTACCTAGATAGTTTTACAAGTTCACCCCCTAATGTAGGGGATGTGTCAGAGCGGGAGCGGGCGTGGCTGGAACATGCTAAACTCTGGCAATACTCCTGGGGGTCATTACAGATTGACACAAATTCTAGCAGCAATAGGGCTGCTCGGAGTCTAATTCCCGGGAGTCCCAATGAAAAGCCATCTCCCTGTGAGGTCTGCTGACTGGAGCTTAGGTGCATCTAATGTTCTGGGAATAAGTGGCCTGACAAATGTGTGATCTGGGCTTAAGTGAGCGGTAAGACCCTTCACACCCTCTGGGTATCTGAAACTCATTCAACCCCAGAATGTTCTACAGATTTTTAGTTTTTTTAAAAAATCCTATTTTTAGAAAGTGAATCAGGTTTCTAATCCAATATTATTCAAAAAAATGTGTGTACACAGTATGGACATCTTCAACGCCTCATCATTTGGGATAAATTAGAATGATTTAAGGTAAAACAAAAATTAATCACCCTTATACTGTTTCATCTTTCTTTTCTATGCCAGGGGATCATGCTCCTGTGTTGTTTTTTATTTTTTTCAGTATCTTTCACCTCTGCAGGGGTTCAATCACTTCTGTGAAAACACAATTTGAAGTCTCTTGGAATAAAATTTTTGATCAGGCATAACCAAGCACTGTGCACTCTCCTATTCTGCTGATTGTTTCAGGGGAATACTTTCCTTTCACTGAGGCTTTGTTTGAAAATAGTTGTGTAATGAATTATTTCAATAATTAAAATTAATAAATGAATTCAATTGCTTAATACTCCTTATAAAAGATAGTTAGATATCATTTATGGGCAAAGCCCTGCACACCTCAAGGGTGTCTGATTTATCTTTTGTGAATGAAAGATTCTGTGTATTAATCTGTATAGCATGTTATAGTCAGACATGAGCAGTTTCTTATATATTATTATGGTGTCATTTAAAACAAGCAAACAGTGTTGTGCATGAATTTGTTCCTTGTGAAAGATGCTGTATTGACCACCTTGGAGAGTGAATTCTGTTATTCACAGAACAGGTACTGTACCGGTAGAGGCACTGGAAGCTTTCCATGGTGTTTCATACCCGATACCTGTTCAATCCTTTGTCTGTAGGCTAGAGGTCCCGAAAAAGCTCTGCTCTGGCCTCACCCTCTGGCCTTGGCTCCCGACCCCAGCTCCCAGCCACAATTCCCAGCCCCGCTCTCAGTCTTAGCTGCTGGCCTCCACAGTCCCGCTCCTGGCCTCAGTCTCAGCCTCCAACTGCTGCTCCTTGCTCGGCGCCTGCCCCTGGCTGCTGCTCCCCACTTGGCACCTGGCCCCCAGCTGCTGTTCCCCTCACTGAGCCCAGCCTCTGGCTGCCACGGCCCCTCTCCCAGCCTCAGTCCGCAGCCCAAGACCTGGCAGGGGCCACAGCCTCGGCCCCAGCACCAGCCCAGTCTTGATCCCCAGATCCTGACTGTTCCTGACTCAGCCCCCAGCTACCCTAGCCCTCCTCCGAGCCTAGGCCCTAGACCGCAGCCCCCTGCTCCCAGTCACTGCCCCGGCCCCCAGCCCTGACCGTGGCCCCACTTCCAGCCCCGGCTATATAGGTAGAGGCACTGGGGAGGGGTTGGGGAGCACAGACATGGGTAAGTGGGGACACAACCTAAAAAATTTGCGGACCACTGCTCTAGACAGAGACTGCAAAAAAGAATTGTCAATTAGGGACAAATGTGGGATTAGCTTTTGTGATGCATCTGTTCCTTGGGAAGGCAACTGAGACTACCAAAGTAATTTCACAGTCCATAAGCAGATATCAGAAGGTGCCAACTTTCAGTCACTGACTTGAGATAAGTATGCACCGATGTTCTAGGTATGACACATTCTAAATCTTATTACCTGCCTCCTGAACCATCTAGTCGTCCTTCCATTTCTTTGTCTGTGGGCAGTGTGGTCGATGCATACGCTTCTCATGGCATGGCAGAATGATTCTCAGCTTTGGTTAATCTGCTTAAGACGTGTGTTTTCAATGGATGTTGAAATTTTGCCATTTTCACCTCCTATTTTTATATTTTATGTAACATCGTCAGGCAGTTTTTCCAAGGCAAAAACTGTCTTCTTGCTGCCAACTGTTTGCATGGCTCTCCTTAACTCCATGTCAATTGGCAAACATGTCTATTTGTACTTGTGTTTCCTCTGCCACTTAGAAAGACGGGGCTGGATTTACTCCTCTATGCAGAGCTAGACACCGTGGATTCTCTTTGACCCTTATTCTGTGTCTCCAAGAATTTTACAACACGGGTCTATAGTGATAAAATTTTCTGACTGAATTAATCTTTGAAATCAACCACTCAAGTCAACAGACAATGCATTGTTTTAATGTCATTTTGACATACATGAAAATTGTTTTCTCTTCCATTTCTCAGGAATATAGGTGATGCAAATTCATTGCCAGGCAACACTAGAACTAATCTCAGACAAGATCTCATTGCTTTCTTTGAAATGCACTCACGACAGCTAAGCCTGTTTGCAGGAACATACTGCATGCAGTGTTGTATATTGAATTCTGCTGAAAAGCAATAGGATTTATTTAAAGACTCCTGGTATTAAAGTGTTATAGATTTTAAAAAACGCAAACCCCTCTCTTTCCCTACATAGCCACCATTCCTCAGATGTAGATTAGAAGAATTAAAGTAGTCTGACTGTACATCTCTTATCAGTTGTTTTAGGTTGCTAGCTAATAGAATCAAACTGCTCCAGTATCAATATGCTCCCAGCTAGGACAGTTAATGAGTATCTTTGATGAACTGGGAATATGTCTGTACAATTTATGAATTCTGTGTGAAATCATGATCCGTGTGTGTCTGTGTCAGGCTGAAAACTCCATTTTGGATGTGCAGCCTTTTGCCTACTCGATGTTCTTTTTGCGTCCACATTGGGTTGAGGATTCTAAAGCTGGTGGCAAAAGAATTACAGTATAGGGCAGTTGGCTCGTAAGCACCCAATTATTGGAAATCTATTCACTTTAGACAAAAGACTGTCCAGAAGAACTGGTTTAACAGGGACATCTTGACAATGAAGTCACCGAACAGGGGTCTGTGCTCATGTGGGGAAGCTGGCAAAGGAGGAGTCACCTCACATGGTGCTAAAGATTTTAAAGGGCAGAAGCTGGTCTGCTCAAAGGTACACATTTTCTCCAGTTGAGGAGGAGGGAGAGGTCCCCCAGAATGTAGCAGCTTCGTGGGGAAGAGGTACGTTGCTCACTTTCCTGAGCTCAGATGGCCTCAAGGACGGTGGGCAATCTAAGAGACTTGGCCCCAGCCCAAAGAATGCCCTAGAGGTTCTATTGGATAATGTCACGGGAAGTGGGGGAGAGGTGTCCAATACCCATATGAACTCTTCACTGTCAGCAGCCAAAGATGAGGCAAAGAGAGAGACAATAACAGAGGCAAGGGATGCCTGGATTTCTTCTGAAATGTGTAGCTGCTATAAACAAGAGCTGGCATTTCCTAACCTCAGAGTCAGTGATTTCAGTAACCTACTTGTCCTGGGGAAAAAAGAAAACTCCATTTATTAGTTACAATAACTATTGGACATCAGCAGCTTGTCTGATATATACACCGGGTCAAACTAAAATGAGTATCCTACATTGATGTAATTTACACCTTTTCCAAGCCAACCAAATAGTTACATTACACCATTCTTTGGGCTTGTCTACACCACAGATCTTTTGCCAGCATAGCTATACTGTATAGGTATGACGGCAAACCCCCTGAGTAGAGATGCAGCTTATACCAACAAAAGGAATTATTTTGCCAGCACATCTCTGAATAACGCTATACTGGCAGAAGGATTCTTTTGCCAGTTACTTAGGCACATCTTGATTCATATCTACTGAGTGACTGTTTACTCTTAAGCTAGTGTAACTTATGTACTGCAGGGCCAGAAGAAGGGATGTAGCAACAAAAGCAAATACAACAAATATAAGAATGTGTAAGTTAAAGTAGGCCACTCCTTACTTTAACTTGCATATTCTTACACCTTCTTCTAGCTCCTCAGCTTGTAAATTATATGAATTTAGACACTCTTATATAAATTCACACATTACTTAGTGAGTGTAAGTAGGGCTATGTGTGCCTAATTTATGCCACCTTGCAAAACAGCTCTCAAATTGGCCTGCTGTTTGTGGTTAAGGCTTGCTAGATTAACAAAACTCCATACTGTAGCCTGCAAATACTGTGTATTGTGGTTGTGCCTGCAGGCCAACCAGGAATGGGGACCCAGCTGTGCCAGGCACTGTACAAACACAGAGAAATAGATGTTTCCTGCCCCAAAGAGTTTACAATCTAAATAGACAAGACAGATCCAGGATGGAGAAAGGGATATAACATAAGCATCTGACGAAGTAGGTTGCGCCCCACGAAAGTTTATGCCCGCAGAAATTTGTTAGTCTTTATGGTGCTACAGGACTCTCGTTGTTTTAACATAAGCAGAGTGAGCAATGTAATGGCAGGCAAGGGCATGTTGGACTATGTCTACGCTACATCAGCTACAGCAACACAACTGCACTGATGCAGCTGAGCCTCTGTAGCACATCTGATGAAGATGCTGTAAGCTGACGGGAGAGAGCTCTGTCGTCGGCTTAATAACTCCTGCCTCCGCAAGAGGAGATAGCTATGTCATCAGGAGAAGCTGTCCTGTTGACATAGTGCCGTCCACACCGGAGCTTAGATCAATATAACTTACACCCAGGGTCTGAGACTTGAGGCTTCATGGGAGGTTATTTATGGTTGTGTTTTGTTGTTGTTTTGGGTTATTTTTGGTTGTGTTTTGTTTTGAAGCGTAGACATACCCTAGATGAGATTTCCTTCTCTTCCTCCTATTAGTGGCTTTTTCCTGAAGTTAATTTCTTTGTCTATCCTTTTGGCCTGTGACATATTTTTCCTTGGTACTGACCTTTTCCAGCATAGAACATGGTGTTATCTACAAGCTGATGAAGCATGGTTGCCTGAATAGAAGTGATTGAGTGATACAGATCAGATTGCTTACCGTTTTTTCTGTGAAAAATCCCTTCCCTATAGCACAAGCCAATGTTGCCCACAGTGCACATGAGGCCTGCCCTGTTATTGTTCTCTTAGGGTATGTCTACACTGCAATTTAAGCCCAGAGTTACTGAGACTTGAGTCAGCCGACCTGTGTTAGGAAACCCTGGGCTTGAGCATCTACATTGTATTTTAACCCTAGCTTAAGAATTTTCTGATTTATGGTCAAACCTAGGGCACTGGTATCCACATTGCAGTGCGCACACCCTCGTCAACGTAATCGTATCCCAGAGTCCCTAGCGCCCTTCCCCATCTCTTCCCTCCCCACCCTCCCACATGGCCATTCTAACCCTAGAACTGTGGTGCACTGTGGGAAAACTTTACTGCCCACCCTACACGTTACAGGAAATCTGAAGTAGCTCATTTTGCAAAAGGCTTCATAGGTTTGTTCTCCATTGCAAATCAAGGATGCTCTCTGACAGCATGCTTGCAGATCAGTGATCAGAAGAGGATGGGTTAATGTTGACCTAAGCTGCTGCTGTTCGCAAAGGGGCATTGGCTTCTGTTTTCAATAGAATGGATTGCACATTAGTGGGATAGAGAGGACTAAGGAAGTGGCCCCATGGAACTGTGGGATACTTCCAGCTGACTCCCAGGACCTGAGTCAAGAGGGACTGTGGCTACATTGCAAAGCAATAGGGCTCAGACCCTGGGTCCCAGCTTCACTCGAGTTTGGACCTTACAGCCCTGCAGAGTCCTGGGATCCTGGGTCTGAGCCCTGGGTTAGTGCAGTGGCAGTGTAGATGCAAGGGTGGGAGAGGTTAGCCTTGAGCCTGGGCTGAAGCTCGGGTTTTGTGACAGGGAGCTATCAGCAGCCCCCTGATCACTGACATTGCTGCAGCCTGGAGAAGGCTGCACAGGGCTGTTACTAGGGCAGGGCAAGAGGGGCAGCTGCCCAGGGCGCAGAGCTGGAAGGGATGCAAAAATTGGGCAGCGCAGGATCAGTCCCTCCCACCCCGCAGGATTGGATGCAGCAGTGTAGACTGGAGTCCATGGACATAGCTGGGGGGGAGCACTGCTCCCCCAAACAGAGGCTGGGAGCAGAGAGGGTGGTCTAGAGATGCTTCTTCCGCAGGGTGCTCAGTGCCTCTGCAGCTGGACACTGCCTCCTGAGTCCTAGTGCCAGTCCCTCTCCTCTTCTAGGTGTGCTGGGTGCCCTATACGGCCACCATTCTGTTTTCTGTACAAAGGTGAGTGCCTACGGTGGGGGGCGCAGGGCAAGGGTGACCGGTGGGGTGAGGGATATGGGGAAGGGGAAAGAGAAGGGGCAGGGAGAAGGGGATGTAAGAGTGGGGAAGGGAGATAGGGGGAAAAGACAGTGAAGAAGGGGGGGGTGAGATGGGGAACAGAAGCGGGTGGGGAATGGGGGGGATGCAGGAATTCCACATGCAGGATCCCCTTGGCAGCTGCAGCAACTGGGGCTCCCCCCTTAAGCCGGTCCATCCCCCCCAGCACTGGCAGCCCTCCTCCAGAGGGTACCCTGCTGCAGGTACCCCTCCAAATACCCTCTCCAACACTCCACAGACACCCTTCCCAGTACATAGACACCCAGCAGCCCCAAAATTATCCCCTCCTGCGCCTGCCCCAGCAGTGTCCTCTATTTGGAAACTTGAAATAACCCTAGGGGTCACTCCATTCTCACAGCCTTGGTTTCCAGAGCTGGCAGAAGCGAGTCTGCCCTGCCAACAGCCACCTACTCCTAGCATCTGGTCTAGGTGCTGGGCTTGCATGACTGAGCCCAGGGGAGCAAGAGGCAGTGCCGCTCTGCACGCAGGGAGTGTGTGGAGAGTGACCCGGCTCCAGTGGCAACTCCCGGGGCAGTGACCAGGGTGTGACCGAGCTGCTGAGAGGCAGATGCCCAAGGGGTATGAGTACTGCAGGGAGCATTTCATGGCAGCCAGGCTCCTTGGGCAGGGGCTGCTCCAGGGGGTGTTGTCAGCCAGCACCAGGCTCCTTCGGGGGAGACAAGCGTGTCAGAGATGTAGCTCAGAGCTGTGCTGCCTGCCCTGCCTTGGGAGGCAGCCAGCTTGGAGAGCAGGGCAGGGAGAGCCGCTGGGTAGCCATCCCAGCTCCTACAGCATGGAGAGCCAGGGGCCCTAGCGGCCCACCAGTTTCCAATCCGCCAGCTCCTGGCAGGAGGCAATCGTTTTCAAACTGTGGGGTGCGTCCCCCTAAGGAGGGATGCCCCACAGTTTGAAAACCTCTCTGTTAAATGGGAGGCAGAAATCTGTGGCAGCACGTGACCCTGCATACCCTCCCCAGGCATCGTCTCTAAGGGGTGCAAATATGATTGATCACCCTGAGCACTAAGGCTATGCAGCTGCAGGTCCAGCTGAGGGCAGTTATACACTTTCTGTAGAGGGATTATGAGCACCTCGGTGACAATCACTGGGCTAACAAGGTAATTGGGGGGAAAATATAAGAGGAGGAAACAGGAAGCAAAGGGCAGCTCAGTGGGTGAGTCAGGGATGGGTAATGAGAGCTGCAGGGAAGCCTAGCCTTGCCATAATCCTGCATTGCAGGATATTACTATATAAGAGAGGAATAAATACAGACCGCTGTGTGTTTGTGACTGAAACTATCGGAACTAGCCAGGCCGTGAGGATCACCTGGTAGGTGCCCTGCGACATGCTTACATTGCAATGTAGACATGCCCTTAGGCTATGTGTCTGTTTCATTCATACCAGAATTCCTTAGTCAGAGATGGTACAAATCAGTCAAGCGATGTTTTTATATTTGACAGGAAATAGTTCTGGTTGGTGTTTATACTGCAGCTTTAAAATGATTTATCTCTGCAACTGCTAAAGTCCTAGAGAAAACTAGGCAATGACCTTTCCTTGTGCTCTGAGAAGAAGACAGGACATCTGATCTCAATGACATGAACATTGACTGTATTTGGTTTTTTTTTAGAGGTGAGTGTCCACCAAAAATCCAACAGTCCTGTGAAAGTTCAGATGGGCATCCAAACTTTGCAAAGCTGACCCCAATATTTTTAAACTTCGTTTTTCTTCTATTCCTTGAGACAGTCATCTCTTTTCCTGCAATTCTTATGAATTTTTGTTGATGTAGTTAAGGCAAATAAACATCACGTAGGCAGGCTTGTGAGACCTACCCACAAACACTAGTTGCCCTTTCAAAGCTGTTTCCCTAGGCCTTCTCTCATATTCCCTCACATCATAGAATCATAGCCTGATTCAGTGGACTTCATATTTTCTCTCAGTAGCTGTCGGTCTCATTTCATTTCTCTGTTGTAGGATTAATTCTAATCAGGGTTGATTTATTTGGAAGTCAAACTGGATAGCCTGTGAATATATCAGAGTCATGCATCAAAGTCTTAGAGTTTTATAATGAGGGTCATGTGTAAGGATAGGATTTGGGCATAGAAGTCCCAGATTCCATGACTTTCCAGGACCTCCATGACTTCTGGGGCGGGGCTGGAGCAGCTGTCAGCCCTGAGGCCTGATGCCAAACAGCTGATCAGTCGGCCAGCCCACTGGAGCAGCGGGGCTGGAGCAGCTGCAAGGCCCCCTCAGCTCTGTTTTCCCCCCTCCTCCAAGGTATTTTTAGCAACAGTCAGGGACAGATCACAGCTTTGGTGATTTTTTTGTTTATTGTCCATAACCTGTCCCTGACTGTTACTAAAAATACCCGTGAATGAATCTTAACCTTAGTCATGAGTAATGAGGATAACTGCTTACATGACACGTAACGACTTCCCACTGGTTGGTGATTCTGAGTGCTGGGTGCTGCTCAGAAAAATGGAAAAACAAAATAGTCATTACCTTGCGTATGTATCACTTGTGATGTGACGATACTGTTTATATATGGATGGTGTGGAAATTTGTAAAAGAAGTAGATTTCTTTCTTTCTTGTATATGCATGAAGTTTCCCCCACTTGTTCTACCTTTTTCCCAATTAGGTTCTCAATTGGCATCCTTGTTTGGACTTGCAAACAATCAGTTTGGGGAAGTGGTGAATATGTGCATTGCCTTTCACATAAAACACCATTCGATCTAATCTAGCTATCATATTTTAATGTGACATCGGCATGGCTGTTGGCTGTTGTTAACAAAGAAGCCCTTTTTATTATGAAATAAGATAGTTTTTGTAAGCTAAGTGGCTATATATTCTGTTTCAAATTCGCATTGCAATCAATACCGTCTTAAATAGAGGGGAATCTTTCCAATGATCTTTGCTGGTTTCTGTCATATGCAGGTTATGTGTTTGTTATACATGACCTTGTTGCAGGAACTGATATATATACCTGAACAAAAGAATCACTGTTTATCAGAGGTATCAGCATTAACATCACTGATAGTTATAAAACTAGCCTAATAAGAGCATTGATTTACATTATTTATTTTGTCTGAATTTAGTTGATAGTTACATTTCCATAGGCTACAAATTTCAGATATGAAATTGCAGAACTAGTAACTGTAGTTACTATCACTGAAATCAGCCTCTGTACCAGATGACAGGAGGTAGCTAATGTAATGCGGATTTTTAAAATGGCCTCCAGAGAAGATTCTGGCAATTACAGGCTGGTAAATCTAACTTCAGGGCCTGACAAATTGGTAGAAACTACAGTAAAGAACAGAATTATCAGATACATGGATAAACATGATTTGTTGGGAAAGAGTCAACATGGATTTTGTAAAGGGAAATCGTGCCTCATAAATCTACTAGAATTCTTTGAGGGAAACAACAAGGATGTGGATAAATAGGGGTGATCTAGGGTATGTCTATACTGACAGCGGTAAAGTCGCAGACGTCAGATCGATCTTTCGGATCAATTGAATGGTCAGTGTAGACCCACTCAATCGATCGGAAAGTTGATGGTGGTAATCCACCTCCTCAAGTGGTGTAGCACTGTGTCGACGGGAACACAGTTCCCATCAGTGCAGTGCAGTGAAGACGGCGCGCAGAAGGGAAGCACAGCAGTCGACAGGAGTTACGCAAGCTACTCTGTGTAGCTTGCGTAATTCCCATTGACTGCCGCCAAATTTCCAGGTAAGTGTAGACCAGGACCCAGTCGATATAGTGTACTTGGATTTTCAAAAAGCCTTTGACAAAGTCTCTCGTCTAAGCTCTTAAGAAAACTAAGTAGCCATGGAATAAGAGAGAAGGTCATCTCATGGATCAGTAACTGAAAGATAAGAAAGTCATTGAAAGATAGGAAACAAAGGGTAGGAATAAATGGTCAGTTTTCACAATGGAGGGAGGTAAATAGTGGCATTCCCCAAGGATCAGTACTGCAACCAGTGCAGTTCAATATATTCATTAATGAGCTGGAAAAGGGGGGTGAACACTGAAGTGGCAAAATTTGAAGATAATACAAAATTATTCAAGATAGTTAAGTCCAAAGCAGACTGTGAGGAGTTGCAGAGGGATCTCACAAAACTGAGTGACGGGGCAACAAAATGGCAGATGAAATTCAATGCTGATAAGTGCAAAGTAATGCACATTGGACAAAATAATCCCAACTAAACATATACAGTGATGAGTTCTAAATTAAATGTTACTACCCAAGAAAGAGATCTTGAGTCACAGAGGATAGCTCTCTGAAAACTTCCACTCAGTGCATAATAGTAATCAAAAAGGCTAACAGTAAGTTAGGAATTATTAGGAAAGAGTTAGAAAATAAGACAGAAAATATCATAATGCCACTTTATAAACCCATGGTGTGCCCACACCTTGAATACCATGTGCAGTTCTGTTCGCTGCATCTCAAAAAGGATATAGTGGAACTGGAAAAGGTTCAGAGAAGGGCAACAAAGATGACCAAGGATATGGACTGGCTTCCATATGAGGAGAGATTAAAAAGAGTAGGCCTGTTCATCTCAGAAAAGAAATGACTAAGTGGGGAATATGACAGAGGTCTGTAAAATCCTGAATGGTGTGGAAAAAGTGAACACAGTACAAAAAAGCCCCAAGGGTCACCTAATGAAATTAATGTGCAGCAGGCTTAATACAAACAGGAGGATGTACTTTTTCACATAACTAACCTGTGGAACTCATTGCTGTGACCAATGTGCAACTGGGTTCAAAAAAGAACTGGATAAGTTCATCGAGGATAGGTCCATCAATGGCTATTAAGAAGGATGCTCAGGGATGTAACCCTATAACTGGGGCAACCTTACACCTCTGACTACCAGAAACTGGGAGTGGAAGACAGGGATGGATCAGTCCATAATTGCTCTGTTATGTACACTTCCCCTGAAGCTCTGGTATGGGCCACTGTCAGAGACTGAGCAACTTGGATCATGGTCTGACACCGTATGGCAGCTCTTCTGTACTTAAGTAGTGATATTTATGTCATCAGGTATTTTTAAAAGAGTGAAAGTTAACAGAAGATGGTTGTTTAAATTTGTATTCTGACACCTCTTCTAGAACTTGGATTTCCTGTCCCAGTTTCCTGGGCTTTTGGGATGTCCTGCTCTGCCATGGACTTCCTGTTTGTGACTTTGGGCAGGTCACTTGGTCTGTCTGTCTGCTTCAGTTTGCCATCTGTCAAATGGGGATAATAAGGCTTCCCTACCTCACAGGGCTGTTGTGAGGATAAATGTGTTAAGGATTGTGAAGCTTTTTAAAATCTACTGATGAAAAACATTATATAAGAAATTGGTTTTATTATTATTTGTCCAAATCGTTACCAATGCTTGTTATCTTAAGCAATGTCAGTATCCATGTGGAAGATTACTTATGTAGTTTAACTCAGGATCTCCTGACCAGCAGAACAACCATTGGATTGTCTGAGATGTTCTTTGACTAATAAAATTCAGTAGGGAAGTAGTGGGACCATTTTTGATGACTATCAGAGTACAGGGTGCCAACTTCTCTCAAGGGAGGGGTAGTTATGTTGTTGCTTGAAGATGTAAGCTATGAATGTTGGAGTTTCACTATTTATTGCTTTGTCTCTCCAACCTTCTCTTTTTGGGTGAAGTCATTGAGAAGCAGCAAGGAATTCTGAATTCTGTGGGAATCCTCCTATTGCCTCAATCTCTTTCAGTCTGACAGCTTTGGGCACAGAATGGAAGTTCTGCCTCTCTTGCTTGTTCATGATTTCTTGTTAAGAAGTTGTGTGTCCATGCTGACACTCTGAAGCACAAGTACAGCAAAGCATTTAAACACATGCTTAGGTCCATCCCTAATCAGGAAAGTACTTCAGTGCTTTCATGATTAGGGATGGACTGTTGAATTAGGCCTATGACCCTTCCAGCAGCTGAGGTGACAGTGAACCTCACTGAGATAGATGAGAATATTTGTGAATGATTCTTCTCTTTTCTTCTCGATATGTACCCCACAGGATTATACTAACAATACTCCACTATACCAAGCATTCCCTCCTGTGAAGTCCTATGTATTGTCTCACCTCCTACTTAATGTGCAGGATGCAGTTAGGCGAGATAGTGAGACAGTTTGCAGCTAGCATGCAGCTCTAGATTTCATTTGAGCCCAGGTGGTTTTTACTTTCCCATTATATGACCAAGGTCTGAGACCAAAAAGTCCGAAGCTTAGGCCAGACAAGATGCAAGTGATGCTGGTGAGGGTGGGGATATTGAGGGGGTTCACCAATCCTTTTATAATAATGACTATTGCAACATCCTTTTCCCTGGCCTTGCTAAATGCTATCATGGTCCACTTATATCTTTTCCTGTAGCACCACTTTGACCATGTCACTCTCCTCATTGTGTCTCTCCACTAACTCCACTTTATTCACCGCATCAGATGCAAACTATTTGTCTTCACTGTTAAAAGGCCTTCACAGTCTATTCCCCACTATACTTATAATCCCTTATATGGTATCAAGATGTCACCCCCACCTTCATTCCAGAAAAGATGCCTGCCTTGATTGCCCATTTAAAATTTTTTTAATAAAGACATTAACATTTTCTCCTATGCCAGCCCTTATGCTTGGGAGGGGCTGCAAATTACCCATTGCCCTCCTTCATATACCTTCTCTACCATGAGGCCTTAAAAAAAACTCAGCAATGGTTGGGCGGGTGATTGTCCATGACTGCTACTTTTTGTGCTGACTAGCATCTTCTCATTGTTTCCTTGTGCTTCTCTTCAGCTGTTTCTTTTAACTTCCTGTTGTCTGTAGCCTTACATGTAGAGTGCAACCAAGCTCTTCAGGGCTGGGCCTGTTTCTGTGACATATATGTGTGTGTGTACAATGCCCAGCACAGTGGGGCCACAGCATCTTCATGCTACCATAATACACATTAATAATAATAGTATTTGGCACTTGCATTCCTCTGAAGATCTCAAAGAGCTTTAAAAAGGCACTGATTTGTCCCAGGCCACTCAGAAAGTGAGCATAAGTGTCAAGAATAGAATGCAGGTCTCCTCAAACCAAGTGCTTTGCAATTTCTATCTAGTTATAGTGACGTCCATCACTGTAATACCTGAAAACCTAGTTAGGAATGTGTGACGCTCCCCAGGTTGTGGGAGGCACCTCAACGCAACCTGCCCCTGAGCAGGAGGGAGTCTTGTCTGTGCTGCTATGGAACAGCTCCCTGAAACCACCAGCCTCTGAGAGCACAAGCACTAGCTGCCAGTCCCACACAGGCTTCTCTCTCTTTTTACAGGTAGCAAAAGGCACACACTAACCCCCAAATACTCAGGGAGTTAGTTCCCTGCAGTGTCCAGCTCCTTATCCACTGAACACTCACAGAATCACCAGTCTGCTGTTCCCAAAGAAGGGGACACGCCAGTGTGCAAGATGCAACTCAAGTCCAGCACTTTGCTTAACACTAATGTACCGAGATATATTTATAGTGGGGAGAAAAGACTCAATGTATTATCAAAGAACAGAGAGTCATGTTATAAGGAATAAGAATATTGAAAACAAGCGGTTACGTGTAAAACAAAATCATAACATGCTTTCTAGAGCCCAAGGTTAACTAACAGGTTAACCTCAGGCCTTTAAAAAAAATCACCCACTATCTTCAGCATTTTTCAGCCAAGCCTGGTTCAGATCCCTTTTTCATGATGCAAAAGTGCTGGCCTTTTTCTTCCTCAGATAAGGGGAGCAGCAGGCTGCAAAGATAAATGTACTGGTTTGTAATACAGAAAACAAATGGTAGTGCTTTCTGGTGGTCTGGGTTTACAGGGAAGCAGGATATTGGGGAAGAAAGCATTGGGTGGGGGGTGTATGTTGTTTATTCAAACAAAGAAAACAGCATGTATATTCAAGCAAGAGATTAGCAGCTTTATGTAGGCATTTTGGCCCTGATCCTCAAAGGTATTTTGGCTCCTAACTTCCTGATTATCTTCCTTTGTTGTTTCGGCAGCCTAGGAAAATGCCTAGTAAGATACAATAGTATGTTGAATGGCATAAGTGTGTAACTGTCATTTCCTCTGGCACTTCAATCTGTCTTTTGATTTGCCTTTGATTCTCCTTGTCTGTGACTTGGAATCACTGGAAGAAGAAAGGAGGGCATCACAGAAAGCTACCCTTTTAAATTCTTGGAGTGGTTTGATGGAAACCTGAAATCCTGTGGAAAAGGAGAAGCAGCAGCCTAGGGATTTCCTATGTCATGTTTGTGGTTCTTATAGAAACTGTGTTTATAGGTTCTACATGCTAGTACAAATACACCAATATGTAAATAGTTGGGAAAGAAATGTTAGTGACAGAAGGATGTCAGTTGTGTGCCTAACAGATAAGACTTTTCACATCCTGTAAATCATTATCTATTGGCTAAGGACACCATAACTATTAGAATTAAAGGGCTCAATTGCAAAACCATTATTCAAATTGCTCTGTTCACTGAACCACACCGTCTCCCATACTAACCCCATTACATTATCCAAGGGGGGGGGGAACTCTCACCACCAGCCATGGCTCTGTTGGGATATGCTCTAATATTTACCCTTCCTCCCACAGGAACTTTTTACACCGGAGTGCAAGTTTAAGGAGTCTGTTTTTGAAAATTATTATGTAATCTACTCATCCATGCTCTACAGACAACAAGAGTCTGGTAGGGCCTGGTTCCTGGGGCTCAATAAGGAGGGGCAGGCCATGAAAGGAAACAGAGTGAAGAAAACAAAACCAGCAGCTCATTTTCTACCCAAGCCATTGGAAGGTGAGTTTTGGGCCTTCACAGCCAGATACGCTGACATTTTAAAGCATCTCTTCCTTTGAGATGGTAATACCACAAAAAGAGGGGGAATGTGTTCTATCATCATTTCTGAATGGACTTGGCCCTCACCCACTGACCATTCCATATGACAGTTCCTAGGATTCATGAGTGTTTTGTGCTTCATCCCCATGGTGTGTCCTAGAAAGAGCATATGTCAAACACACTGTCACAGGATTAAGAGGTCATCTTATTAGCAAGAAAATCTATTGTTAAAGTGCATTGTGCTGTTTTTAAAATATTCTTCTGATAGAAGCAAAAAGTTGGTTTCGGTCTTGCAGTGAGAATATATTCCTTTCATGAACCAGCATGAGTGGCTCTGTACAATAATGTATACTTAAGGAAATTGGAGTTATGAATGGAGTAGAGGAAATGTCAGCATTCCAATTTCAGAGCATTCTAACAGAAAACTCAAAGGTCTTATTATAAACTACATCAAACTGCACTGTTGAGTCAGCTGATGTATGGTATGTACTTTGTGTCTGTCAGCCATTATGCTAGGTTAGGAAAGGGGAACAACAAATATCATCTTTAGTCATGCTAACCTTATATACTAAAATGATGTTGCATAATCTGGCAAAATGTGTTAATTTGTCTTGAATATAGAATTGTTTGTCCGACTTATTCTACAAGACTTTTTCACTTGGGCTTGTTTGTTGTCTTGTCCTATTTACACTCCAAATCTCATTCAGTTTGATCCATATTGTTGCTCATAGCCTCAGGAGTGCTAAAAAGTGTCTCATTAGTTAACATCTTTATAAAAAAAAAAAAACCCACACCTTTCTGAGTAATGATTTTGTCAGCAGTGTCATGTTTTTTAACGTTACAGTTATCTGAGGATTACAAGGTGTGGAAGGTTTTCAGGAATTTCAAACCTAAAGCGTGTGTTAAATGTGTTAGGACTCTCTTCCTCCATGTAATGAAAATCTAACAGCCCTAGGTGACTGGCTTTAACATCACATCTCATCTTATGCTGATCTGTTTTTTTTTTCCTATCCTTCACAGTTCAGATGGGCTATAAACTTTCACAGTGTTTCAACACATCTTACACTATATGAGTCAATACCTACATATGAACTTAAAACTATCTATTTTAAGACTTTTATTAGGAAAAGTTGCCACAATAATTAAAAAAATAGCAACCATAGTACATACAGCTTAAGGAAGAAGTGATTTTTCCATTAGAGTAATTAATATTTGTATGGTCAGACTCTTTATCAAAAGACTTCAGGGAAGGCTTAGAAATAAGTTTCTTATGTTGCCCTAAAGAGTCATCAAAGACTACAGCTATACTATGTAATTCTTTTATTTTATATTGCTATCACATGGTATTTAACTTAATATTTTTGTAGGTCACATTGCGATTTCATCCTGTTCCTAATTAATCAGCAAACAATTATGGGTGTGCACTCCAAAGACATAGATCATCCCCAGTATCATGTACTCTAGAGAAGAAATTTAATTTCAAACTTTCAAAAGCCATAAAAAGATTTAGATTGTCATTGCAAATGTTAGAACAAGCAAAGTATGTGATTAGTTAGTGATGTTATAGGCCTTTCATATCTATTATGAAACTTTTGTGCATTGAAGATCAAGGTCAGTGCTTTGATGCTATTGCCTCCTATTCTAATTAGTCCAGGGAAGAAGGGATTGTGCTCTCTACAGCAGCACGTAGCTTCTCCAAGAATTTTTGTGTGATGATTAATTCTTTTGACTGCTTGACACCTCTTTTTTAACATTGCTCTGATATAAATAAATGCTACCCAAGTTATGTGGAAGTAAAATATTACCTGATTCAGTGATGTGGAAAATGAAATTGAATTATCTAACAGCATTTATCATTAAGGCAGCTTACTGCAGGTACTTTGTAACTGAACATGTGTATTTTTCTCAAATGATTTAAAATTGTTAGGACCCTAGTGAAGCCCAATGGGCTAAAATTAATTCTTTGATAAATTCAGTTAATAATTTAGTTTGGAGTTTTCTGCATTTCAAGTTCCAGCAAAGATCAGGAGCTATGGAATGTTTGTTGGCCACATATTACAAGAAATGTTGTGAAAAAATAAACGAATACTAGATGAACAAAGGCTGTTGTGTGTGCTGTCTGGAATCCTCCTAAACACTTCATAGTACAGACTGATAAACACCAAGTCTGGTGTAGTCTCATTGTTTCACTTTATATAAATAGTCTATAAGATTTAGTTTTATGAATATATCAGTGAGCCATTTATGGGGGAAAAATAAATGCCACCGATTCACCAGGCTATGAGAGGAATATGAAAAATTAAATAATGATTGATTAAATCTCCTTCATGAAAGTTATAGTTCTTGATTCTAATATCGATACTCTCGTTTTTGACACTGAAAATAATATCCTCATGGCCTTTGATAAAGAAATAACTTATTGTACACCACTAAATATCAAGAAACCTTAAAATATAATCAGAAAATTCTGTTTTGACTATTGAACTATTTTGTAATAAGACTGTGCAAAGCCCAAGGGTGTTTGCTGCACAGCTCATTCTTCCATATTGTGCAAATTGAGATAGAACAATTCCTTTTCATTTCTGAAGCTTCTATAAACAAGTCACATTATCCCTTTAAAAACAAAGGGACAATTTCTTATTGTACATGTAAGTCACAGGTGACAGAGGAAGAGAGAGACTTGGATTGAGGAGGAAAAGATATTAGTGGCTTATAATAGAGTCCTTTTCAAAGTAGCTCATCTCCTTCACATAAAGAGGAACAGAGAGCATATTAAAACATTTGTTCTTGTAAGGATAATATGAAAATATGTTCTAAAAATTATTTTGGGAAAGTTCTATGGCCTGTATTATACAGGAGGTCACAAAGATCTCTTCTGGCCTAGGAATCTATGAAAATGAATCCTACTGAAGTTTTTTCTTCTTTTCCCTTTAGTTGCCATGTATCGAGAACCATCCTTGCATGATGTTGGAGAAACAGTGCCAAAGGCTGGGGTAACTCCAAGTAAAAGCACAAGTGCGTCTGCAATAATGAATGGCGGTAAACCAGTTAACAAGAGTAAGACGACATAGCCAGATCCTCACAGGTGTTGTGACTTATTGAGCCCTGAGTACAGTTGAGCAATTTATCCTTGCCAGTCTCTCCTACTTCGGTGTCTGTGGATCAGCTTGAGGCAAGTGAATACTTGCTCTTTGCTGTTTCTGAACTAAACTGTTGCAAGTGGATAAATCTCAACATGTAGCTCCTCCCACAACAAGAAGACACCTGGATAACCAGCTAAACTCAGACCATGGAATGCCCTACCAGATATGGAATGCCTTTTTAATATCTTTTCTGTGACTGTGACACTTCATGTGAATGACATACTTCACAAGTACACTTGATACCTTGCCTGCTGACAGTTACCCATAATCCCTTTTTGAGTCCAGTTTCAGCGAAATCCATATGTTTAAGTTCTATTTTGTAGCACACAGATAATATCAAGTAATTTCTAGTTAGACGCTGTAAACCTGTGCTATTATGGATTTCTCTTCTTCCCTTTTTTTACAAGGCTGCTTGCTGCACTGTCTGTGACCTTTTGCAGGGATGGTGTTTCTCTAAAACTTAAATTATGCCAGTGGCTTAGTTCTGAAAGCTATCAGGGAATCAGGAAGCCTTCACAAACCTATATCTCTGAAGAATAGGACCATTGTCTCTGACTTAGAATATTGATATATGTGAATACATTTTAGTAACAGAAGCCGTGCTCCTGAGGTTGGCGTTATTATGGAGGGAAAAGTGTCAAACACGACCAGTAGAAAGTTTTCTGAGACTAGTGTTTGACATCCCCCTATAGTTTCTTTGTGTGTGTGTGTGTGTGTTTTATACATATCACAGGCTTACTGGTAATGGTAACATTTGCCTTGCCCAGCGAGCAAGACCCACTAATTTTTGGGGAAGTGGGTCCAAAGAACTCTGTAGGCCTTGTAGGCCTGAATTAAGGCTCATTTTTCACCTACTAATTCTCATGATTTGAAAAATAATAATTAAGACTAACAAGAATTGCGCTACCTAAATCCATTTCAGATATAATCCTTTCCTGTTTTTAATTAACTGGATTTAATGCCATCATTATTTTGGCTGTTTTACACTCTTACTCAGCAAAGCATGGGCAAGAATGTTGTGGTTTTTTTAGCAGCACCAGTGCAAAAGGTAGTTACAAATTATACTTTAATATTTTTGGTGTTTAATTTTTTTTTAAAAACTGGACATATTAGAAAACATTTAATTATTTTTAGCTCAGCATGCAGCGTTCAGTCCTACGTATTTCACCAGTATCCCAGTACGTACATACGTACCTCTAACCCAGCTTTTTAGGATGTTCCCACCAAATTGCTAGATTAAAGGTGCCTTGGCCTTGCTTTCTGTATACTATACATTATACTACATGAAACTAGAGGAAATCAAACCCATTAGAGTCCTTGGATCATGTTCAATTGTTTCATGAGAAATACTGTTGACACTTCATGGGTGTCAGTTAATCGCAATGAAGCCAATTTAGAAAAAAATAAAATGGGTAATAAGTTTTAGACTACACAACAAAGATGCTATTCTAGTGTTAAATACTGTAGGTAATGATTTCAAATACTTAGTTGCATACTTTCAAAAGGCTAAAATAGGGCTACGCTGTGTGTACTTAATAGGAATTTGGTTCTCACAAAGGGTGACAAGGCCCAACCTGTACCTGCGTTTTGGCCAACTGTGTGTGACAGCACTCTATTGGCCTCTTGCTGTTATCATGATGTTTAAGGGTGGCAAAAGTCGTCATTCCCTTTTTAGCAATTGTATTTACTGAAAAAATAATTTTAGGCCACCAGTTGTTTCAGATTCCTGGCCTGCTTAGCTGAATACTGATTCACTATACATTAACTCTTCATTCTTATACAGTTTTCATATGGGGTTCTCTTTTAATAAGTAACACAGCATATTGTTCAAGTAGGTTACTGTAATGCTGCTATATTACAAAATGAGTTTTTTGACAGTTTCGGGCTCCTTGTTTATATACCGTTTAAAACAGAAAATTGGGTTATGGTTGGGCCTTTTTAAAGAGCTGAGTGAAGCATATCCAAGTGAAGTTTGTTTTAAAGAATTTTTTAAAAAAGATAAAGCTACTTTAATGTTGTGACAAAATGTGCATAAAGAAACTTTTGGCCAGATCATCCCCTCACCTGGTGGCCAATCTCCATGAACCAACACCCCCCCCCCCCCCCCCCCCCGTAGTGAGCCTCTCAGCTCATCCCCCCAGGATGGGTGGGACTGGTGTGCCCTCCCCAAATAAAAAAAGGCTGTGAAACCTTCCCTCTCAACTTGGTGGATCAGTGGGAAGCCAGGACTACCGATGTAACTCTCTGGTAGTGTTGGGGCATTGGAGCCTTACTAAGCTGCCCGCACTCCCCCCCCCTCCCCTCCCCTCCTGCTGTAGCACCTCTTGGGTTTGGAAAGGGAGTTATGTTGAGAAGATAATTATAGCTGCATTATCTTTGGAGTCTAATTTTCACAAGGCTGGTGAGGGAGCCTATGTTCATTGCTGCCACTGAGTCTCCAGCCTGCCGAGCTTGGAACTTGGACTGCACCGAGGTGTCCCTGCAGGGTCCAGCGGGTGAGAGACAGTGCCATAGAACGGCCTGAGCTATGCACTGAGGATGTAGAGCGCACAAGCTGGTCCTTTTGAATCTCTGGGACTAATGTCCCAAGGCCATATACATTACCATTTTCAACATTAAACCCTACATCTCAGGCAGTTATTGCTCTGCAAACCAGTTGACTAGTTACAATTAAGACTGAATTTATTTTTGTAAATGACTAGGATGTACTTTAAATGTATTATTTTTGTTTACATGGGTTGTCTGTAAGGGTGTTTAATCCTGTGAATGGAAGTCTTAAAACAATTTCTTCTAAAGTCTGTTTAAACGTAGAGCTCAGAGGTCTTTGTTATTTGTGCTTTGGTTACTCCTTTAATTTTGTCTCTTGTCTCATCTGTTGCATGGGAAGAGGATGGCAATTATGAACTGCATGTAGTAGGCTATGCGTATCAAGAACTGTTGGTATGTATTACTAAATTTACATACATATATGCAAAAAGTTTGTTTGCATTGTACAGTTTGTGTTTATTATCATTTGTTGTATACACAGATGCAACATATTGAATAAAATATTTATATGAAGGCATAATGAAAAACAAAACAACTTTATCTAATGTGCAAAATAACACTGCACTGGCCCAAGTAGAGTGAAACCATGTAGATAGGTTGGCAAACTCAATTCTCCCGTTCTACCATGCCAAAGAAAATTTTAGCTCCTTGATATATTACCTCTTGCTGTTTTCCAGGATAAGACTTCACCTTTTTTCCTCCCCTCTAAAATTAATTATGCTATTAAGGGAAAACTATTTTCAACTGTCTGTTACTACTAAAGTACTGTATAGTAAACCTGATGGACTCAATTTATATTTACAGATTGTGTTTTGTATTTCCATGTACAGCAGTGTATGAGACTCTACGGTGTGCCAGACCTTTTGCATACTTTGTTTTGTGTTTTGTATTGTTCCTTTCTTTATTTTTATTTAATCCCAGAGAGCCTGGTTTGCACAATGGTCCACAAAAGAAATCCCAATCTCATGACAATCTCACTAATGCACAGGTATGTTAATAATGCTGATGGACATTGTCTCTTTATGGTCCCTCTGAAACAAAAGGTTCTTTTTTATTTCAGCTAATGTGGCAAAATCTCAGACACACACAAAAAATCCAGTTCTTGGTAGATATGTACAAATTGAACAAAGCACTATTTTAGTTGAGTTTAAGGATTCATGTGAATCTAGAAAACACTTTTACCAGCTTGGACATGCTTATGAAAAACTATAATGATCCTTCTGTAGAATCTACAACTGCTTTGTAGCTCACTTATCACTTCTTGTCCTGTTCTTTAAGCAACTCTCAAGTCAACATGTTTATGTATTGTCATTTTTCATCCATATGATTTGTGTTGATCTATAACAAAAATCCAAACAAAAGAATAAAAAGACCTTCTTTCACAAAAAATTTACCTGAAATAATCTTGTAAAGCTCTCAACTGTTTAGAGGGATACATTCTCTGCTGTTCTAATGCCATAGCAGTCAATCGAGTAGGCAAACAGAGAGTTTGGCCCACGCATTAAAGGTGTGTTTTGTTGATCCATCTGTTCTATGGTACAAAGTAGAAATATTCAACTCCATTCAGGTTAGAAGGCAAAAAAGTAGGAAAATTAGACATGGTAAGGCTATTATATTCTTGTTTAAATGCCCTTTTGGATACATTCATGAGCCATGCAATACATGTCAAGATTTTTTTCAGGATGTCTAATGCAAATGCTAGGATATATTTTTTAAAATGTAATATAATCTTTGTTGTAGGGCCTAATCATAGAAATACTTAACTTAGCTTTATTCATCCCCAGACTATAGTACAAAATATAAAATTTAGATGTAAAGTGAATTGCCATTCCAGGAAGGAGGAGGGCAGTGTATCAAAAACACCAAGCCAGGAACATGATTACATCTCCTGCTACAAGCCTCTGAAAGAGAGCTTGGCCATTGACCTCCCCAGCAATCCTTTTCCTTTGCCAAATAATTTATACAAGCAAGTTGGTGAATAGCAAGTTTGTCTGAAACCCAAGAAGATGTTCTGTAGAACGGACACAATCCTGCAAAGGGCAGAGTACTGAGAAGTAGTACTCAGCACTTTGTGCCCTTTTTAGCGCAAGAATGGCGGGCTGTGTATGCATCCACTATCGAACTCCCCACTTATCTAACAGCTTTCTCTTTCTGTAATAACCGTTTGCCCGAGAACTGAGAGTAGTGACATAAGAGGTGTGAGGGAGTAAAAAATATTTCCTGTCTAATTCACATCCACTAATTTTTACTTTTAGTTTCTGACATTCTTGCCACAGAGGCTGAGGTACAAACTCACAATTTTGGCAGACAGTATTTTCACACACATGGAACAATAATATTTATCTTCTAGTAAGGGAATGAGCTGCATAGAAGATCTACTGTCACTCCCGTCACTGGTTTCCTCAGTGGGGGGTGGAGGGGGACCAACAAAAAATGGAAAAGAAAATAGATATCCATTACATTTTAAGCAAATGCTAGATCACGTTATAGCACAGTTTTGCTTTGATAAATTATATTGTAAATTAAATCTGGGCACTAGCTTTGTCAGAGAATTTTAAGACATTTTTCCATAATAACTTTGACAAAGAATTTTAGCTAACTTTTTTTAAATAATAAGGCTATATTAATCCACCCCAGTAGCTGAAACTTAAAAAACAAACCAGTTGGGGGAACATTTAAAATTTTGTCTTACTAGAAAGTGTAGGAATGTGGCTGCCTGAAATATAGCTAAGCTACAGATTCTATTCAATCTAAACACCATTGATTTTCTACTTTGTTAGCTCTACAGTATACACTGTAACAAATGCAAGACATAGTGAAGCTTGATTTTCTTTTCTCTTTCAAAATTGACTCAAAAGTACCCCCAGCTGTAAGACCTTACTGTAAGAGACTTCAGATCTGTGTTAATTTATATATAAATAAAACCAACAAGCTTGTCTTTGCCTGTCAAAGACCAGGGTTGGCAAATATAACTAATCTCTGTACAATTGTGAGGGTTAGAACCATAAAATATAAACTGTCATTTCAAAACTTTTTACTTCAAAATGTGTTTATACTGTATCAATACATTTTAGAACCCTGCCTGATATTTTGTTCATCTAAAAAAAGGAAGGAGCAGCTTTGGGTATAGTTGTCTCTATGCATGTGCATAACTTCCATTAATAAATTATGCAGAGACATTTAGAGGTGACTGGATTATGTCTCCCTGAGAACATGGGCTTTGAAAGGCTACACATTTATGTTTAAAAAGAAAATGAGGTCAAAACAAGTGCAAGCTAAATGGAGGGAAATAATAAAATGATTGTTCAAAACCATTCAACAACTGCACTTGAAGTTTTCACATTATAATTGTTACATGTTCTTTGCTGTTATTATTTTCCAATTTAAACAATCAATGTCCTATCTGTGAGAAAACAAATTTCTAGTATAATGATGGAAATACCTTTTTTCAGTTGATACACAGGTTCCTTATTCTTAGATGTGTATCAAATGAAAAGCCTAAAACTTGACACCTAAATCACAACATAACACTATCAAAGTTTAGTAACTTTTTGTGATTTAATCAAATCTCACACTATGTAATCACTTTTGAAAAGACAATGTATGTATTTTTTTGCTCTGAAGAAGTAAAGGGCTGCTCCACCTACATGTAGGAAAAAAGATTCAAATGTAAATAAATTAGGGAAGTCCCAATATCGATGTGCATTTTTCATAATTCAATGTGAATTTCACACTGAGCAGAATTTCACCATTGAAAAGAAATAAAAATTTTGTTCATACACTGCACTGTTTGTATTTACTGTTTGAAATCTGCAATTAAATTATTTGGTTTCCATCACCTGAACATCTCTGGTTGACAGGAGTGTGCTGTACAGTGTAACGGATTTTCTAATTCAGTTGACCTTCAGCCTATAAAAGTAGTAAGATTCAATGAATATCGTGTGTGACATCGTAATCTCTTCCAAAACAGTGAGTCCCTAATAGCATACAGAATGGGCATCCTAAAAGTTATCAATATAATACATTTTCATGTGCTTTTCTTTATAAGATGATTAGGTAAGTGCACATACATACATTATGATAAAAATACATACAAGTTATAGGATATTTATTAAATATAGAAAATCACTTTTTAAAAAAAGTCTTATCCTACAGGTTATGTATTTGAGAGTTTTGTAGCATGAAGACTAGATAACCAACTTAATGATATTGTAACCACAGAAATCAAGTTTGTTTGTTTTTTAAAGTCACTCTGTTCTAACAATGGGGGTCTGGTTTTATAATCTGGGTCATTGGCCTAATCTCTAGAGTTTTTTGCGTATTTGGATTGCAGTTATACAACTACAGATCTCTGACAAAAAATAAAATAATTGATTTTGATAAGCAATTTACAGCTTTTCGTGTTGTTGGAGCTGGGAAGGAATCTTTGACGAACAGCAGAAACTGCATCACAAAGTTTTTGACAAATATCCAGCCAGCTCTACTCTTTTATCTGAATGCCATTTCATTATGTAATGATGTTGAGATTTAACAACAAGCTAAATTATGCAATAAAGCTTTATTGTGTTACTTCAGTGGAGCCAGGAGTTCAACATTAAGATTCAGGCCAATCCCATTCACATGGAAGTCAATGGGAGTTTTGCAAATGATTTCACCAAGGGCAGGCCCTCCTTTGGGTGTTATGAAATACAGAAATTTACATGGGTCTATTTGAAATATTTTGAGTGGTTATTTTATGCAGTTTACCTTGCTTTTAATTGTTCTAGCAGCCTAAAAAACACCAAACATAACCCCTGTCTTTGATGCTCCATGTGCTTGTTAAGGGTATTCTGTCCCAAGCCAGATTTCACAAGCGTTCCCATTCCATCCTTCCCAGCATTCACAGGTTCCACAGCTACATACACCATTGCCTAGAACAAAAATAAACGGGCTAGTTACCATGATTTAAATGTATTGCATTAAACTGTATTGTTATGGGAAGTAACAAGCCCTAATAAAACACATTGTCCTTTTATATAGTTTTTGTAAAAAAGCACTTTACATTTCATTAAGCAGCCACCAAAAACCTACATTTTCAAACAATTAATGGCATCTTTACAGAAATGCCATCAGCAGAATAATAAATATTGTAATTATGCCATCATGATTTGGACCCAGCTGTTCCTATACTGTCTTAGTGTTCACACTCCACCTCAAGGTGTAAGGAAAAACTAGAACTATTTTAGCTACAGTTAACCCGTTGCAAAGAGAATTGTAATATGAACAAACCTTTGAAATTGAAAAGCACCTTCTTGAGGTGAGGATCTCAAAGTGCTTTACAAAAAATGTCTTATTAAACCTCTGTGTGATAGAGTATTATCCCCATTATCCCCAGATGGAGTAACTGAGGCACAGATACGTTAAGACCAATATTTCAAATCCCTCCATCACTTGGGGGTGACAAAGTCAAGTGCAGTGTTGGATAGTCAGCACCTCTGAAAAAAATCAGACCCTAGGCACCTCAAGTTAGGCACCAAAAACAGTGGATGCTTTTGGAAATTTCGTCATCCAGGTAATCAGGTGCAGTTCTGTGAAGAGAACCTGGAACTCCCAACTCCAATCTCTAATGCTCTAATCACTAGATGCACTTCTTTCTCTTTTCTGTTTAAGCAGACACGTTGTTCTGCTTTCTGACACCTCTGTACATATTGGCTAACAGGAGCATTGCTAAGCAAAGATTTTTTCACAATGGAAAGATGCAGAGACTGTCCTCTAAGATTTTCATCATGGAACATATAACAAGTTAATCACATGTTTCTGCTTGTCACTAGATTTTTCTCCCTTCTCTGTTAAAAGCAAGTGTTGACAGACTGCCCTTTTCCCTTTGCATCTGCCATCTAAACCCTGAGATGGGTGCAGCAGACTTTAATCAACAGCCAATATAGACTGTCAGGCATCTCAACACCCCAGTGAGAATTGTCTTCATGCCAAGGAAGTCTATGAAAAAACATGACTATTCCCCGCATCATAATATAAGCACCTGTTCCTATTGCATTATTAAGGATTATCAAACTAAATGGTTTCTTAGATTTAAATGCATTATCCATGGGTCATTACAGAAAATGAAATGAAGGTGGTGATAGCAACAGAAACCACTGAGTCACTACCTTCTCCATACATGTTCATTTCCATACAAGGACAGGTGGTAGACAAAGGTATTTTACTTTTTGGATGAATTTCACAAGTGATTTAATTATTGGTATTCATGCTTTTGATTTCAATTTTCCTTGCAACGTGTTAAATTGATTATTCAGCACAACACAAAGCAACACTCTCAAGAGCTAAAATGATTTTAATAATAGGAAAGTACTCCTTTCCAGCAATGGACAAAGAGAACTTGTTGGGGTTTGTCTAACTTCAATTTGCATTTATGCGCAGTCTGCTTCTCACAGCAATTAAGGATTAGTCTATACTGCACCTGTGCAAATGAGACCATCATGTTTGTCGCAGTCTCTGTCATCACATTCACAAAATTCCCCTGAAATGTACCATTCCTGGGGTGAACAGGTGCACTTTCCACAGTGACAGGAACCTGAAATCACAAAGATCCTTAGTTGCAATCATAGGGCACCAGCACTTTTCACTCTAGGATATAACATCTCAGACACATGCACAATTGCCATCTAACAAGCTATTATCTAAAAAGATAATCAAGATAAAACCTTATTGAATGGAAAGATCCATTAGCGGTGAGCTTGAATCTGAAATGGTGTTCTATGTAATGCCCTGATTTTGCTTCTTATATTTATTCAGGACTCACATTTAGAGGTTTTTCTTTTGTTCCAGAGATCCACAATCAAGGCGACTCTTCCCAAGAGCTGTTCTGCTTTGTAGCTAGATGAGCCAAAATCATGTCTGGTTCAACCATATTGAAGCCAATAAAATTGCATCTGGATAAAAAAATGGCCCATAGTTTCTAAGGCACACACACACATAGCACCTTTCTATTCCCTGAGCTATTCTTTACATTTCTTTTTGATCGCTACAGGTGGAATTTTCAAAAAGCCTAAGTGATTTAGGAATGCAGGGTAGATTGGCTTTCAATAGGACACATGCTCCTAAGTCACTTGAACACTTTTGTATGCCCACTCTATCCCACATTTCAAGAGGCTCTCCTTTATTACAGCAGGGAGCCATCAGTGTGTTCAATGCTGTAGAAAGCAGAGAAACACACAATGATCCTGTACAATATAATTTAGACAAAGATACTTAATTCACAGACATCTACACAGGGCTGATCTAAAACCCACTGCAGTCAATTTTGCATCTTTCCATTAAATTCAGAGGGCTTTTGCTCAGGCCTACAGTCAAAACTCAAAGTGGAAACTTTCCTTTAAGCATTGAGCTGTGTACTTCAATTGACTATTCCCCAGAAAAAATCTTCTCCACACCAAATCCTGTATTATTTGTTATCAGTTTAATCCGTTTCTATTCATTAAAAACTTCAAAGTAGCACAGGTACTGAACCTCTTTAAAAATGTAACATTCACTGATTTATTGTAGGATAATCAGAGTTAATTTATTACATTATTCTAGGGATATATTGTCTTAAACTAGAACATAGTGGAATATACAAATAAAGGATTTATACTTGGGAACAACAGACTTTAGCATGTATTTCTCTGTGGTTTATTAACATGTTGCTTATTAAGTCCTGGGAATAGGGAAATATGAACTTTTCTTCCAAGGATAAAATATTCATTGCATGTATAGACAATGGAGGGAAAAAACATACAGTGAGAGAATTTCATGATCACTGCACTAACCAAACATATTTGAGATTGATTTCAGACAGGAGATTCTATTTTTCAAATCAACTAAAAAGCACCAACAGCTACACATGTTGATGCCAAGAAGAGCCAAACAGGATTTTAGCAAGCAACATTAAGAAGAAAACAGAATATCATAACTGATAGCTAAGCAAGGTATATTAAAGGTATTTTGTAGCTGAAGCACCAAATGCAACACGTAAAAGGAACTTAAAAAATCAGGTTCCATAATGCATGTTACAAAATCTCTTTCCTGAACAGAGCATGCTGCTTTGGGAGCCTCCTCACTTTAACTAAAAATAGTCTAATTAGTTTTCTTGTACTTCTGGCCAGAGTTTTGTCTCACTGACTAACCTGAGTCCAGCATAGTCCTAGCAACCATCTGCTGCCCTCCAACTATTGCTGATGAAGCAGCAGCATGGCCGATGTTCCTGTTTTCACTGGTGAGACTATTTACTACAGGCAGTGTTGTTCTGTGAGCCAAGATTTTGAAAAGTGACTAGTAACTGGGTGTCCAATTTGATGCATATTAAAGGGATCTGATTTTCAGACAATACTGAGCAGTCGCCTTCTGAAAATTAAGAGACTTTAGAGTATCGCAAGTTGGCCATCCAAACGTTGAACTACCCCCAAATCAGTTGTCACTTCTGAAAAAAATCTTGGCCATAATTCCTGCAAAGATTTAATAGTTGTGAATATAGGTACTCCCTAGTGCATGGCTTATTGACTATCCTGTTAGTTCACCAACAACAGCACTGGTGTGGAGAGAAATGTCTCAACGTTTGGCCTTACATTAGGACTTCTGAACCCTGCCATTCATGCTAGCTACAGAGAATAGTTACAAACCTGGGTGCCTAACGTTAGGATTCCAAATCCATATTTAGGCATGTGGGGTTAGATTTTCAAACATGCCTACGGCCTGGTCTACAGTTACCAGCTTTACCTACTAGTAGAATTCTCTCAGTTGGGGGTGGGGTGTGACTGATATAGTTATACCCGCAAAAGCCCTAATGGGGACACAATTATACTGGCATAAAGACGATTTATAGCAGTTTAGTTCCCCATCCCATAGCGGAATAAGCTACACCAGCATAAGCACCTTTATACAGATATAACTGCGTCCACACTAGTAGGATTGTACTGTTTTAACTATATCAGTATTCTTAAAGTGGTATACATTTTATGTGTAGACAGAGTCAAGGTGACTCTGAAGCACAGGCCCCATTGATTTTCAATCTAACTTTCCATGGGAGTAGTGCTCTTAAATCAAAACCGCTTTTGAAAAAAAATCAGACCCTTGTTGCCTAAATAGAATCCTTACTTTAGGCAGCCAGGTTTGAAAATGTTGATCCTAGCCCCCTGGGTATAACTTACAGCAATCTTCAGGCTTCTCCAACTTATATGGGAGACCAGACAGATACCTGGTCAGCCCCAGCATCAGGGTGGTCAAAGGTGTCTTAAACATCCCTTGAGCCCCTGGCCCAAACCTAACAAGTTCAAGCTCCAGGGTCAGACTGTTTGGTCTGGCTTAGGTGTTCTCAGAGCAAAAGCTGGGGCCCGGGAATGGTAGCTTTAAGCCATCTTTACAATAAGGAACAAATGTGCAACTATTTTGCTTTATAAATTACAAATAAGTTTTATGTTTGCACTCATTTAGGCTCTTACCTAGCTCGCTGGCTTGTTTTAATCGTATCAGTTCACCTTGGACTATTTACACCAAGTCTGTGCAGTGAAGAATTTTAGTCTTTGGTTAAAATGGAGTAAATCCCAAAGATCATGACAGTCCTGTACATGTTTCAAGGTAAAGACAGCTATGTTTGATCAAAACCATGGTAAAACTGTAATTTCCCTCCTCCAGCATTTTGCCTACGAGTGAAATTTCCTCATTTACTAGAATATTGGGCCAGTTGAAGGAAAAATAAACAGTATAACTGTGATGGGGTGTTCACCCCACACTAGCCTATGAAGGGGTCTACTAAGTGGGTAGGCCTCAACTGAGGGGAATTAGGTAGCCTAAGTAACCCCAGAGTGATGACGAACTAGCTGAGAAGGAACAGGCTGAACTAGTATAAAGCCAGGATGTTGTTAGCAGAGAAAGCCTGCAATGAGGGAGTCTGCAGCTACTCTCTGGGTGCTAGAATGGGAATGAAGGAAACCCATGAGGAGAGTGGAAACCCCAGGGGATCCAGCCCTGAAGGAAGGGTTTATCCAGAAAGATGGTGGAGCAAAAGCCTGAAAGAGGCAGAGTAGGAAAAGGCTCAGAGAAACAGCAGCAAGGTGGGATGTTGCAGACTTTGGGTGCTGATTGGACAGTCCCTGAACTGGAATCCAGAGTAGAGGGTGGACCCAGGTTCCCCTACCAGCCACCAGGGAAGTGGCACAGTCAGGTCAGTGGGGTAGAAGACATCCCCTTCCAGGGGTTATCAAAGTCTCTCTATCCAATACGGGCAAACACAGTGAGCTGGCCAGAGGGCCAACCCACAAAGAGAGAGCCCCCTGAGTCGTGGGGTTGGAAGGGGGCAGACAGGCGGCAGGGTCCATGAACAAGCAACAGGAAGGGGTGTCGGCCCCAGAAGGAACTAATCCCCAGAGCAGCCAGGAGGCGGTGCCCTAGCAGCGAATGGAGCCTGGTACACTAACCAAGAAGAGAATGCTGACCAGTTACGTTACATAAGGCGAGAAGGTCAGCTCTTTAGCCCTGGTTACATTCCTTTTGCACCGACTTCAAACACCCAAAAGAGGCGACTACGGATTTGCCTGAGGCAAAGGAACCCCCAGCCAACCACCTTTACATCAGCTGCTCCTGCCACCTATCCCCACTGGGGAGGCTATGGGGGAAGTGGTGGCATGACAGGAGCGGGGGGAGGGGTCGCAAAGTACTGCACTCCCATAATCCAGGGCCAGCAGAATCACCCCCCAGGAGACCTTTCCAGTTGACATAAATTGGTGGTGGCAGCTGTAGCTTGTGCCAGAGGTTGGTTCAGTCCCAGCATCAGGGAAGGCCGGATATAGACTTGGAACCATGTTTTATCCCCCCTGCCCCCACACACTTTTCTGCTGTAATAGCTGTATGTGTGATATATATTTAAGTAGGTGGTTTACACCTCAGAGAGCCAAAAATCCACTTTCCAGTGACGTAAATGGTCTGTTTCTAGCCTGGGAGATCAGACCCTTAAAGAGCTTACTTTAGTTATATTTCAAAAGCAGCTAATAATTATTTCTCTCTCTATGCCGAGCCTGTACAGCTGGACTCATGTGAAGGCAGCCTGGACTTCCAGCTGGAGACTTTTTTTTTAAAGTACAGATAATAAATTTCAAAAAGTTTTTAAAAGGGGGGAGGGGGTTGAGGGAGACTGTGAGTATTGCCAAGGCCTTGTTTACCTCTCGCACAGACTGATGATGGGGAGACAAGTGCCGCTGCTCAACAAGTTCCCCACAGTGCTACTTGAGGCACTCCGCCTTCCTTTATTATCACGGCAGAGCTACAGACAGCCCCTGCCACCCAGCAGTACTCAATCAAGAAGCATAATTTAGTTCATAGGGATACAACTACCTATGACAGACACACACAAATAAACCTCTACGTGCAATCCCACGCTGCTAGCAAATTGCACTGGAGATCAGAGCAGCTAAATGCGTGTGCACGTAGTGGGTGTTTGACACAGTGGGTGTGATAACAAGGTTATATGCATTATAACAGCCCTGTAACAATGGGTGGCTTCGGAAGAAAGTGTTACTAAACAACAACCCACATCCATACATTTTCATCTTCCAGAACATTGCTATAGAGGAGCTTAGCTACCAGGTCGTTGCTTACCCTTTCCTGAGCACAATATGCCATCTGCTGAGTCACAAAAACTTTTGCTCTCATCTTCTGTCATATTGCACTTTCTTGGATGTTGACACAACTTTCCAAACCATCCGTCCTCACAAATGCAGCGACCGCAAGAACAGAGGCCATGGCCTGTAAAGACAACAGGGGAGCAAGTGAGTTACACAGACCAAAGAAATTACCTACATTTCTATCTGAAGGAAAACCCTGATCCTATCAGTCAGCTCAGCATGGAATTGCCTAATTGAGCCCACGGGCAGGGCTCATTCTGGGTCAGAATGTGCTGGTACGGCAGACCTACACAATAGGAAGTATCATCGTCTTCAGCTATCCTGGCCCTGTGCTAAGCAAGGTGACCCAGAAGCATACAGAATGGCTGGGCTGTGGCCTCTCAACACCCCATCCCCAGCTCTTCTCCCCTACAAGGTCCCTTACCTCCTCTTCCTCTGGCTCCATTCCCACACCATATCAGGTAGCACGTGGGCATAGCCACAGAGCTATCTCCTTCTTGGTGGTCTGGGATAAGCCACAGCACAGTATAGCATCAACAAAATAAGTGGCTGGCAGGAAGGGGTGGCCATTTGGCAGAATCGTCCGGCAAGTATGGCAGAAAGAGGGCAGGGCCCATTCCAAGCAGCTGTACCTACGTTCCAGTGTTCTTAAAGGAAAGGGTGGGAACAGAGATTTGTGGTGAGGCAGATAACTATGTGATTGCCTACAGAGGAGAGGGTGAGTAGGATGGTAGCTGGTCAGGGAGAGGCGGTCAGTGTGTGGCTGGAGGCGAGGGTGGCCAGAAAGCTGGGGTTTGGGGGACAGGATTTGGGAACACTTTTCTCCTTTTCCCAAACTTTGCTTGCCTCAGGAGAGGGCTTTTCCAATGGGCACACTCTTGTCCTCAGTCCTGCCCCCAGCTGTTAACTCACATTAGCCCCATCACTACCACCAGTGCCAGGCATCCAAGTCAGACAGCTGCCACTTGTGCTACTACAAGACAGCTCACACTGTTTTGTGATAGCAAAGATGAGGAGCAAATGGCACAGATGGGCCTGAATTCAGGAGTTAAGGCAGGGAATCCTAAAAGCAGAGGTTGTGCAGAGGAAGGCTGCAAGGCAGAACAAGAATCCACTAGTGATCCCGCCAACTATATATCTCAGAGGCGGCTGATTATATTGAAGAAGTACAAATGATACAGGGAAGAGAGACAGGCAGAAGAAAGGATAAGATGCAGGAAAAGAGGGAACCAGGAATCAAAACGGGGACAGACCATGAACTGATGGAAAATGAGGGCCAGTCAATAACAGGCAGACAAGTAAGTGAGGGAAGTACAACTGGACATGTGTGAAAGCAAGAGCCTAGATTATAAAAAGCGTGAAAGAAAGGGGGAAGCAAAACTAGGAAGAATTATTTGTTCGGGACTGAGGGGGAACAGAAAGAGAGAGCGATAGAAAGTTGAACAGAAAAATGAGAGCACAAGCCAGAAAGGAAAAGGGTCCAACAAATGGGAAAAACTGAAAGGAGACAGATGATGACAAAGGAATAAAGAAATGAAAATATGCAAAGAAACAAGACAATGCCACAAAGCTGAAAGCTTAGTACATTATTCACGTCTAAACTTTACTGCCTTTCCGCAGCTGAAAAAGGAATTTTTTAGCTTATATATTTGCAGTGCTTTGAAGATGGAATCTGTACATTGTAAGCAATTATTATAATTATAACAACTATTATAAGAGCAAAGCAGATGAAAAGGCAGGGGCTAGGGCTGATTACGTTGGTGGGCTGGGCAGAGGGGAACTAGCATGAGGACCATTCTGGCAGAGTGTGGGTTTGTGGGAAAAGAAGGGGCATATACCATCACTTTTATGCTGCTCATTTGGGCACAGCTCCCAAGGCAACGGTGCAGCTTAACATAATAAATCTTGAAATAGCATGAGAGGCAGACCCAAAGGAGATACAAACCATGAAGCTGTTAAAAATGGAATTCTTCAGCACTTTACTGATAACCAAATTTACATTTCTGAGCGGTTCTTATTCACAGACATCAAGCTAGATCTATTTGGAAGTCTAGTGATATAATAATTACTAGACCATTCATAGATTCTTCTTCTTTATGGCTCCTAATAGGTGTACAAAGTTAAATGCTCAATACAAACATGCTTCATGTTATAGTGGGTATTCGTGTCTGTCTCGGCACTCGGCTTCACAAATATCAATTTGTCCATATAAATTTAACATGTATATAAAAGCACTATATATTGGTAAACCATAAATAATCAACAGTCCTGTGACATTTTAGCTTCCATTTTAAGTTGGGTAAGAATGAGATTTGTGTTACATACCATAGAAGGATAAGAGAGGCAGCCATATGTACTTTCCTATACACTGCTATGGTTTAGATGGCATGAGGATATGGGTATAAATACGTTTTGATTTTCTGTATTTTCTCCTCATGGCCAAGTGTCTCCCAGAACATTTTTGCCTCTTTTACTTTGGTTTTCTTTAGCAAGACATGGATTATATTTTTAAAATATTTCAAATATTGAAGCACTAACTATACATTGAACAGGACTTGCATACTGGAAAATTATTTGTAGAGGTGCAAATACTTGTACTCCTTCAAGCACAAGAGATTGAATGTGTAATTCAGACCGAACCCCCTGATCTCTCTACCTCAGGGTTTTGTATGATTTATAAAAGACAGAGAATGGCCACATCTGCAAAATTACTGCACAAGTCCAAATAAAAAAAAATCAGAACTTTTGGTTTGGATAGAAAGGTTTTTTGCTCTGTTTAATTGGACTTGTGCAATAATTTTGCAGATGTGACCATTCTCTGCCTTCTACACACGAGACAGGATCCTGAAGTCAAAACGTCTCTTTAGTCTTATGAAATATACTTCACTATATACAGCTGCTTTCAGGTTGCCCCATGTTAATCATTAGTTGTGGGAGAAAGCACAAGGTTATGCTGGTGGAGCAGTGAGAGACAAGGGTGGCCCTCATTACGTTGGCTTTCATTATACTAAACTCTCTTTTTTCCCCCCAGAAGATATCCTTTGGCATACAGTCAAATGTCCACATTAACTCTGGATTCATGCAACCATGAAAGCCTTCAAACATCAGTGAAGGAGACAGCGATCTTCATTGCTGCATCTCTGACATCACAGGATACTGACACTTGAGTTCTGGATGTCTCCACACCCTTACTGTTAAGTGTTGTTTTTCTTTTAAAATCCCTTTGGGGAGAGGATCCCATAGTTTAAACTGATATTTGTTCATGAAATACAAGGAGTCTCCAGCACAAGCTACACCAAAAGCATAAACCAGTTCTAGCTGCATCAGAGAAACTGACTGGAGTATGAGATAAGGACACAGTTTGTGACATGCGAGAGCATCCATTTCACTTATGATGGTAACCACCTTCAGTGTCACTGACACTACTTTGATGTGCCATGGTCACTGCAAACAGCTGAGACTCCATCAAAGCAATTTGGTTGATTGAAAAGATCAGGCCTATCAATGTATTTTGCTGTTTTAGATAGTCCAAGACTTGGTCCATTGTTACTGATGCTATCAGGGTTGGGGTAACAAGAGAACTAGGTTGCTCCTAGGAGTTGAGGTCAAGGTCAACTCCAAAATCGGAGGCCAGTGGTCTCTCTTGACTCACACCACTTTAGCATAAGCAATTTGAAGTACAGACTGTTGAGCATCACTCAGATAACATTATGGGGGTACATGCCTTGATGAAGGCTGGCCATACTGTACCAATATATTATGTTCAGTTCAATTCGCAGGTGTAGAGGCACTGTTTTGAGTTTCCTATTCCATCTGACCCATGCCATCACCAGTGGCACAGAGGAAATGGGTTCTCAACCATATTTTTTCCTAGACCAAAATTTGTGAACGTTTCCAAGATAGCTTCATGCTGCACCAACTGGTGGTATCAAGAGATACCAGGAGGGCTTTTAGATGCTTCCTCCAGGAGTTGATTTGCTGTGACATCTGTAAGCACAGCTCAGAGTGGAGCCAGTCATGGTCTGAACATATACTGTTTTATTGCTGCTGCTGCTGTTATAAATAAACACAGCTTGTCCTCCACCCTGAAAGGCAGTATAAAGTACAGGATAATAACCAGTGTACCCAGGTGGGCCAGCCAGTGCTGATTGTGCTGAAGCTGTGAGCCGAAAAAAAATTGTAGGCCACAGGAGCAGAAGAGCACAAAGGCCTGAATATGCTGAGAGTGCATCTGCATTCACCAGCACAGAAGTAGCCTCTTGAAAGACAGAGAAGTCATTCTGAGCCGGGTGCAGCTGAAAAGCCCAACACAGAGCTGTGAGATCTCCAAGGGTGCACATAATGCTATTGACACCAAACTCCATGAGGCAGTGCACTGAAAAAAGCCACACCCTTTTATGTTAATTCATACAACTGACAGACTTGACCATCGAAGAATATGGGGAAGCAAGGGCAAAGATACTGAGAAATGGTGCTGCAGCTGGAGAGCCAGTAAGACCCAGGATGCCTCCATCCTCAGACAGGAACTGAACATTAGAGAACTGGCCCTAAAATGTAGCTTACATATCTCAGGGGAGTTGCCATTAGACATCCCATTCTGGGATCAGTGTGCTGAACCTTTGTGCTGGGGCATAGACCCTGGAGTGGGAATCTGTATCTTATGAAAGAGTGCTGTGGAATCCATGGCAAGTCCTATTACAACTTCTGTCTGAGTGAAGGTATCATGCTTCTATTCCTGGTGCTGTGATGATGGACAGCTGAATTTTTAAGGAATGATTCACTTTAATCATGCAGAAACATGGTAATAGGGCCTCAGTCACTTATACCCTCATTTATCACATCCTTCCCCTTATGTCTACCTACTGTCACATGGGCAGCTGGTCTGGAAAGCAAGCTATTAATCAATCTCTGCTGGTCAGAGAAAGCTAGTGACAATTCTTATTCAAATCATTTAGATTGTCATACCCATTTCAGCAAGCATCTAATCTTGAAACACCAGAGTCTCCCTTCCTCATGCTCATAAGCACTCAGCTCTCACTTTAACAGATTCTGTTCATTCACAGCATCTAGCTTTCCATTCTCTACAGCGGGAGCTTGATGATTATTTTTTCCACATTATCACATCTCCCCTGACAGCGATTGCCTAGGTCATGATGGTGGTTTCAATAGAGCAATGGAGCAGAGAGGAAGAGGAACGGGATAAGGAGCTCAGCAAGACACACCAGCAACAATTGTCAGTGAAGCTGACTAAGATGCAAGATTAGACAGAGGAGAAACCACAAACCAAAAGAGACGAGACTAGGTTTGTGAGTTGTCAGCACAAAGATGATGGTTGACATTCTGTGAGTGGATAAGGTCACTCAGGGACATGGGGCAGAGGGTGAAGAGAATGGGACCAAGGTTACAGCCCGATACAATCCTCCAGAGTAGGACTGCTGGGGAATAGAATCAATCAAAAGAGATCAGAGAAACAGCAAGAGGTCCAAGAAAAAAATAGCCCAACGAAGTGTCAAGGGAGGATATGAGGTCAAGAAGGTTGACGTGATTGGGCATCAAAGGCAATGGAGAGGGCAAGGAGGAAATGAATGGAGTAAATTTCCTGAGAGTGGGCCAGGAAGAAGTTACTTGAAACCTTGGGGACAGCGGTTTCAGTGGAATGGAGAAGATGGAGGCCAGGCTGGAGGATGAAGTAGGAGGAGAGGCATCAGTTAGAAATGGTTCATTACATTAGTTTAAAGGAGAAGGGGAAAAGGACCTGAAAGAGAGAGAGCCGGGGTGAAGGATTGACTTTTTGAGGATGGGGCAAATGAAAGCATTCTTTTACTTAGAGAAGGGGAGGTTAAAGAGGAGGGGGAGTGAGAGACTAAGGGACTAAAGTGGTTGGCAGCTTGGAGGAGATAAGGACAAGGGCACAGGTGGAGAGATTAGACAGAGAGAGAAAATGAGATCTCAGAGTAAGTGACAGGTGAATAAAGAAAAAGGTGCTGAGAATGGGGAGGAGGGATATCATAGTGGCCTGAGATGATCTTGAAGAAATTGGAGAGATCCTGCAGAGAGAGGGAGGCCTCAGGAAGGGGAAGGGGTTTAAGAAGGGAATTAAAAGTGACAAATAAAGCAACTTGCTTTGTTAGCCTGGTCTTAGTGTAATTCACAGGGAAGGTGGTGGAGCTGTGGAGATAAAGAAACATTTGTAGTGAAAGAAATCTGTGGAGTCTCCAGAAGCGATCTATGGCATGGGAACAGAAATGAAGGAAGCCGATGTTGGGAGTGAAGAGGAGGGAGCAGGAGTTAATTTGCAGTTGTAAATGAAGACAAACATCTGCAATACACGTTGCCTAAGGAACAAGCACAGTATAATGTGACAATATTAACATATGACTCCAGCTGATAAATTATGGTCTGAAGTTGAGGTACCAGCAACATCTTTGGGATTCAGGGTGTCAGCACACTATCACTCCTAGTGGTAGAAATTATGCTTGAGACTTGGCGTGAGCCTCCAGCTATTTCCCTCAGAGAGCTCTATAACCTTCTCCACAGCCTACCTACACAAATCCAAATACCTCCTCCACAATGCACCAGTATTGCTATGACTGAGGGTCGGGAAGGGTGAGACTTCAGGAGTCTGTTTTTCTCTGACTGGCAGACATATGGGTTGGCACAGACACAAGATAGAATAAGATATACATTCTTGTAAATAAAATAGTGTATTACCGAACAGTGATATTAGAGATCACAAACAAAACAGCTGTTGTACAGATCTTCCAGGACTCCAGCAGAACAGCCATACTCAAATTCTTAGCCAAATGCTTTGCTTCAAAACACTGTTCTGGCTGATCTGTAACTCCTCTGCTAACACACTGCATTCTTTACCATGACTATTCCAGTCCACACACAAAACCTCTCTACTAGAGCATTATGGTGCTTTAAACTTGAGTTGGTTAAAACACGTTCACTGGTAACATGTCCCACTCCACAGTACTGCTAGTCCTCCAATCCTATCCCACAGTTCCCCTGTGTTCCCAGAAAAGACAGACAAGTTCTCCTATAATTCACTGGGGAAGAATTCATAGAGCAGCTCAGTTTACTGCAGCACAAAGAACCATGAGATGTGCCCCCCAGAAATCTTAGCACCATGTCTTCACTGCAAAGTTAGCCCAGGTTCTTCCTCAGGTGTTGCCCCTATAGCCCCTCCCATCCTCACACAAAACCCTTTTGCCTGAGTTTAGTGGTACTTTCAACTGGGATTAGCTGGCCCAGTTGCGGGCCTGGGCTCCATTTTCACTCAGGCTGGCAAGCTGATCATACGGTGGTTAGAATTACTCCTGCCAGAATTCCGTGCCACTGCACAATGTAGAATTTGCACAGAATTAATGTTCCCCACAGAATTTTATTTTTCCCCACAGAACTGGTGATTTGCCCCCAGCAATCCTGCCTGAGGCCATCAACAGGAGCCCCAGCCGGCCAGGGCTATCAGCGGGAGCATGACTACATTGTGTTATTTTGACAAATAAGATTTGCAGAATTTTGCCAAATTTTAAAATATTGTGTACAGAATTTTTAATTTTTTTAGCACAAAATTCCCTCTGGAGTAGAGAATGTAATCTAAATTACTCAGATGCTGATAGTCCTCCAGTGCCTTCCCACAATTCCTCCCATATGCCCAGAAGGACAGACAAGTTTCCCCACAACTCACTGGAAAAAAATCAGTGAGTCTCAGCTTACTGCAGCACAAAAAACCAATGGGCTTTTCCCCCAGAAGTTCTAGCGACACCCATGGGAGAGTGCAGCAGCAGTGAAGATGCAGTAATTTGGGTAGGGGACTGCAGTGTGGTTGTTCACACCTAGGCTAGGCTCACCAGGTGTTCAGATCAGGGTCCCAATCACCCAGACTAACTCTTCAGTAAAAACATACCAATACACATGTGAGTACAGTGCCAGTGTGGACATAGTAGCTTGAATATTTTTATTTTGCAGTGTGGTTGAGGTGTAACTCAAACGTAGATTACACCAATTAACTCGGAAGTGAAGACATTTGGTTGTCACTCAAAATCACCACTCCAGCTACCTGATCTAGATGTCAACCACAAGTAAGCCTGGATTGCAGCTGCTGCTACGCCTGTACAAGTGACTTGCACAAAAGGAAACCATTTGCAACTCAACAGGGTTCCACTATAAGTTATTGTATTGCTAAAGAATCTCTGCCTTTGATGCAATGGGTCCCGACAGCCTCTGAGAAGAGAAACAGAACGATTCTCTGAACTCCGTATTTAAGTATTCTAGTAACTCAGCTCACCAGAGAGCTGGGTGCACCTACAATGGCTGTTAACCCTGAAATGTGACACCTCTCCTCCACATCTCATAAATGAGACAGTAATAAAGCATTTAGTTTTGTATTTTTGCAATTCTGATCACAATCGTATTTTGGCCGCCGTTTATTTTTTTCACCACATAGCCCCCTTGTACAAGAGTTCACTTCCACTCACAGGTTTCCAGGCAAGTTACCTTATGGCTTCATTATCACCAGAACCCACCTCCTCCTAGCAAGCATTTGGTTTCCTGGAAAGTATCTTTTTCCACTAGCTCAAGCTGTATCTGCACTGCTTTATTTTTGCCTCTCCAAGTCACAGCGTGTCAAACAAACAAACAAACAAACAAAAAGCTAGAAAAGGTCAAACTTTTGAAGGCTGAGGGCAATAACAGAGCTCAGCAACTAATGGAGTGTGACTGTGCATTGAGCTTCTGCAGAGAATTTCCTCTAAAAAAATCAAGCCAGAGTAGGTGAGCACAAACAGTGTCCATTATGGTAAAGACTAATTTGTATGGGTTATTAAAAGCCAAATATAGCATGAATATATATTATTCTAATATTAATATAAATTAATTATATCCAATCAATATGATTGATATAACTAAAACATTAATATAAATTCTTCAGTCACATTTAGATGTATAATTAGGATAGAAATCATATGGCAATAATGGGCTGTTTTACTGGTCCATTAACACACACCTGGAGCGGCTGAAGGCCTGTAAAGAAAATGGAAGGTGAACAAGGAAAAGGCAAAGGAAGCCCAGGCTACCAGCGCATTCAGTTGTCCCCATACCAAACTTAGGCCTGTCTGGTCTATACACAGTTGTTGTACCAGTATAATTATTTCAGACAGGATTTTTTGTTTATTTTTAATCAGAATAGTTACAGCAGTACAACCCCTAGTGTAGATGTAGTAATATCAGTGTCAAGGTGCCTTCTGCCAGCATAGTTTAATCCCCTTCTTACACAGGACTAAGCTATACTAGTATAAACACATCAATACCAGTATAACTGCATCCAGCCTGGGGGCGGGGATGCTGCTCTAACTGTTCCAGTATAGTTAGTGTGGTGCCATTTTATGTTTAGACAAGCCCCGAGAGCAGTAAGTAGTGATTGAGCTCTCATCCACCTGCTCCAAAAATACAGCTCCCAGCCATTTTGAACTCCTGGTAGAGAGCAAACAGTTAGCTTTATGGGCCAGACAGCAGACACTTGGGCATGTCTGACAGTCTATCCAGCAGAAGGAATTGTATGTAAACCGCTAATCAGCAAATTGCAAGATGGAAGGACGAAACAAAGGGAAATGTAGAATTTCAACAATAACTTACCACATAATGCGAGTATCAGGTATTTTCTTAATTCTTTCTTAAAACCTACTCATGCTTTTAAAATATTGGAAGTATGGCTATAAGAAACCCCACTGCTGGCTTCAAAATATGTTTTATATAGAATTTGGATATTACCAAAAACACAATGTAAATATTAACTCAAAATAATAAACTGAATAATTCCCTTTAACTGAATCAACCTCTTTATCCAACCCATAGAGTTCATAAATGATTAGGCTACATCCCCACGAGAAATTTAGGATGCTCTAACTAGTTGGTGCTCAGGTTCCAAATGCTGAAAAAATTCTAGGAGTTTTAATAGCCACAAAGGTTCCATAATTCCTCTGTTAGAAAAGATATACCGTTTATTCATACTTGGGAAAAATTTGTTTGGTTCAAGAGTAGATGAGCTCTGACATGCATCCAGCTATGTTTGACTTGCAATTTCTACTCCTACTACTAAGTCATGGCCAACAAGTCAGCTGTGACAGACCACCACTTTGCCATCTCCTTCCAGCCTTTCACTGGTGTATTGCTGGTTCCCAGGAGCCTATAAATCCTATCCACTGAAATTAAGTGCTACTCTGCCCCTTTTAGGACATGTCAGTTCTCTCATTCCAGAAATGATCAAACTTGACCCAGAGACTCTTCATTTTCAAAGAAGGAATAAGATAAAAGAAAAATAAATGAGTTTAAGCAAAAAGAGCTAAGCGTGGCTGGTGAAGTCTAAAAAGAAACTTGAAACTCACATAGTGACTAATGAGAAAAAGTGCAAACTAGGAAATCAGGGTTAAGGAAAGTACAATGCATTACATCTGATTTTGTTGATAAGTTCTAACCAAATACTTTCAGATAAACGTACAGGACAATTCCCAAAGCACTGAGCACGGCCACAGAATCCCAGCTAAGGACAGTTCAAAGAAGGAATCAGAGAAGGATTCTGGCACTTGGATTGTGTAAGTGATATAGAAATTATATTAAGAGCAGCAGAAAATAGAAAAATCTTATTTTAGACATTAAATAACATTTTATTATTTTCTAGAGTTGGATCTAGCCACCCATGTCAGGAAAAGAGAACTGTCTGTAATTACAGAGCAATGTATTGGAGTTTGCAAATGTAGCTGTGTCATTTTTCAGTACACTCAGTGATTCATAACAGAAAATCTTTTTTCATTTGAGGACAAAACATTAATGATTAAGTTACCAGTTCAAATAAAAACAGAAAAGTTGAGCTAAGTTTTGGATTGAACTTGACATTGGACTTGTACTTTCATAAGCTTTTGTAATCTTACCTGTTTTTCTTTAGAGGAAAATAAGTCAAAGTACAGATTATTTAATGAATGGATTCATCTCTGGGGCTCCCATTGCATAGAACTGTTTAGACCGAAGGGAAAATGAGGATTTGTTCAAATAATAGTACAGATCTAATTCAATCCCTTGTACAACGAGAATGGTCAGGTGACTCTGTCCGATTACTATTTTTCTTTCATCATAGCATTATTCATGAGAGAAGTGTAACGTTCTCCAGTCAAAAATAAAAGTTAAAATGGTAGCTGTGTCAGCTCTAATGAGGAGCATTGATAATGTTTGTCAATAAATTCTGAGAGCAATCAATTTACTTAACAGTACTATCACTAAGACACTGTGGCTGATTATGAAGAATAGAGTGGGTATTTTAGTCATATATATATATATTACATTCAATAAGACTGACCTTTTCCATTCTCTTAACTGCTGCTTCCTCCCTTCCTTCACAAACAGGTGACATTCAAATGATTTATTTTTATGCATATTTCATCGATTGGATGCTTAATTTAATAAACTCCTGTTTAGGCTGTTTTATACTGGAAAACAGATTTTAACTACAACTATGTCAAATAACCACTTTCTGAAGATCAGCACCTTCACATTGATCGTTTCTCTTGCCCCCTCCTCCCTACATTTTTTTTGTATAAAAAGGTTATGCGTGAAAATAAGATAGACATGTCTCAAAATGTGTCTGTGTTCATATCAATCACTATTAAAATCAAAGAGTCATTTCAGAACTTTTAGGGCAACTTTATCACCATTGCTTTTAAAATATTGTCTCTCTCTCTCTCAAATGAATTTGAAGTACTGTATAATACTATTCTCCACTACTGAAAAATAAATCAATGACAGAGGTTACATATAGCTGACATTAGAATTAAGAATTTGTTTATAGCTGTGATATTGTACAAAATCTGCAGTGTACTTAAGACTGTGTAAGGTTTAGGAAATAAATTCTGATTTCTTGCTTTTGCTGATAATTTGAGCTTTGTATATTAATGATAATGATCTATATTACCTTGCATCTCAAAAAATCCCAAAGTCCTTTACAAATACATCAATGATCACTTTAGATACCACTGAAGGAACTTCGGTGGGTATATGTGGGAACTGTTAACGATTCACAGCACATTATACAACTATTTAAGGGCTGTTATGAAGAGTTCAGCTTATGCAGAGAAAGTGATGCAGGCGGGTGGTGAAATGTACTGGACAGCAACTCTATTTAACACTTCCACTCTTATGAAGAATGCTATTGGATCTTTAATTTATTTATTAATGACCACAAGTGATCAGGAGAGCCATTGTTTTTCATGTCCGATTTAAAAGATATCTTCATCAACAAAATCGCTCTTAACACTCTGCTGGGGCATTGGATCAATACTGAGAGAAGAGCACACTGCCTCCTGAATCATCAGCCCCAATTTCTTCAGGTCCCTGATCCTAATATCAACCCAGTCTAATTATATTCAGTTTGTGAGAGCTGGTGGGGTCACAGAACATGGTGGTATTGCAGTAGGTGTACCATACAGTTTTTAAGAAACATACTAAACACAACTGTCATTGAATATCAAAAGTTAAAACCATTTAACGCGTTGCGGTGCATTGCTAACTTTTATTTTTAAAAGTAAAATGTGGTACCATTGGTAAATCTTCAATAGTAAAGACAAACAGTGAAAACAAGATGATTTCTTCCATAGTTTTTTTTTAAATATCTGTACAATGTTCTGATAAATTTAGATGATATTAATTTTGATGATATTAGATGATATAATTTTGATGATATTAGATGATATAAATTTAGATGATATAATTTTGATGATATAATTTTGATGATATTAGATGATATAAATTTAGATAGATTAATATAAAAACTGCAGTACAGTGTAAAATGTTACTGCGCACACATACTCTGCCTCACTGTTAAAGATATGGATATTTTGATATATTAATTAAAATATTCAGTTCAGAGGCTTGGGTGGGACTGTTGTTTCTTTTTTTAAGATATAGATGTACCACAATCTATTACTGAGGTTAGTTTCCTTCAATGCTCTTATGTAACAAAATCAAGGGAAATAGGTAAAGCCACAAATCCATACTGAATTATTGCTTATTGAAATTAATACATACCTCCACAGACAGTGCCATCCATATCTGCACACTGTCGATCATCACATTCACAGGTTTTACCATAAACTCTCTTATCTCCTGGAGGGAAACAAGTACACTGGCCACATTCACATTTCCCTGTAAGAAAAAACAAGTTGTTAGGGTTACAGCATTATCAAAATATAACGGATAAAGACTGGGGAAAAAATGTTCTGCTCCTATAAAGACATAAAGCACGAGTCAGTCTCTGTGAGCTGAAGTGTAAACATGTTTTAAAAAGAAAAACTATTGAAAGCAAAATAATGTCATGTTGCTGCTGGAAATGGCAGTCATTTTCTTTACTGTCTGACTCTTGTCAGTGTTAATGGGAATTTAATCAAGTTATAGCCCCTACCTTTGCATAGCTGAACTATGGTATGTGTCGCTTATGTAATTAACTCTCCAAACTGATTGAAAACATTTGGTATGTATGATACAAACACCAGATGTGGAGGTGATTAAAATGAAATAATTTAGAAAAATAATGTACAGAGTGGTCCAGGAAAGCATTCTAGTACAGGATAGGAGAAGCATAACTCTTCTAACACTTTGGTACAAATGCCAAACAATAGAAAGGTAAAGAATTAATGCTCCTATGACCAGTCCTCTTTCTTAAACGGAGATGAGACTATGCCTGTGGATCCGGGTTTGAAGGACACAGCAAGGTGATATGCAACCTCTGCACTAGTCTTCCTGCCTCAGAAAACCTCTCCACATTGGGACTCCATAAAGTTGGATGGGATAATGGAGCCAGCCAAGCTCCAACAGATGCTCTCCCCAGTAACTTCATGAGCACTGATTGAGGCAGGGGCCCCTGGAAATATAACATGTGACCATGTAATAAAAGACTATCGTAATGAATAGGATCTCCTAATAGATTTGATTTGGAAATCTCAACTTGACCAATTTTTTCCTCTTTAAAACAAACTCATTAAACGTAATTGCAAGGACAATCCTAATCCTGGCATTTCCTAATTTTTGAGTGCTTGACTTTGCAACCTTGATATTCTCCTAATGTGTATTTTGAATAAAGTAATACTATAGGGTGCTACAAATGGATGTAAGTAGGAATAATGAGATGCAGTTGAGAATGTACATTGAATATCAGGAAAAGTGTGCTAATGGTGAAAATCATTAGGAGGTGGAAAACATCTAGAATTTAACCAGAAAATACTCTAGTCTGGATCAAAACTAGTCCTATTTTCAAAAGTGCCTTAGGCACTTAGACTAAGTCTCCTGGAAAAATCATTTTTGAAATAGGGATATAACCTCCTAAGTCACTAGGGTATGTCTGCATAGCATTTTGGCGCCAGTGCAAGTGAGTATCCCAGCTTGGGTTGACAGGCTTGGACTAGCAGGACTATTGCAATGCTCTCAAAATAGCTGTATAGACAGCACTTTGAAGTTGCAGCTCATGCTCAACGTCCACCCCCATCCCTGGGCTTCAGAGCCCGAACTCCAGCACAAGCTATAACTTCCAAGCTCCGTCTATACAGCTGTTTTTAGAGCACTAGCATGACACCTGCTACCCTGAGGCTTCACACCTGCTGGCTCCAAAATGCTGTGTAGATATATCAAAAGTACCTTTGGGTAATTTTACCAAAAACTATTTTGAACTCCTAAAAGTTAAGAGTTGTATCAAATATGTATTTCTGTGATTATGAAATACCTTAAAAAGGCACATTTAAAAAAAATTATTATGACAAATAAGAGTCTTACACAAATTACCTCATGCATTTTACCTAGGGAGGTGGTGGAATCTCCATCCTTTGAGGTTTTTAAGGTGCAGCTTGACAAAGCCCTGGTTGGGATGATTTAGCTGAGGTTAGTCCTGCTTTGAGCAGGGGGTTGGACTAGATGACCTCGTGAGGTCCCTTCCAACCCTAATCTTCTCTGATTCTATGACTTTTTTTTCCTCTTTTACAAATAGTTCCTGAATCTTGTGCCATATAACTTAACTCCTTTTTACTTTTTCGACTAAATTAGGGAACATAAAAGTGAACTTAGAGATGGCACTGTGTTGCTATAGCAGTGACTTGACTTAAACTTTTAATATACATCTCAAGAACCAGAATACTCAGTGGAGCTGAGGCTTTGAATGCTTTCTTCACCTGTGCAGCTGGGGTGTACTCAAGTACCCGCAAGCAAATTTCACATTATAAATAAACAAATAAATAACCCACAAGAAAGCCAATTCCTAAGAGAGACAGAGACAGGGAGACAAAAGAAAGGAGGATTACCGGCATACTGTAGGACTAAATTGCAGCTCATCACATAAAAGATGCCTCCCAGGAAAAATCAGCAGAGAGCATTTTCAGAACCCAGAGCGAGAAAATTTCCAGCCATGGCATTATTTTATCAAATGCATCTGCACTGAAATAACAGCAGGCACACTCTCCATGACCTTATTCACTTACTTCTTATTATGATAGCCATACAAGCAGTAGAAACTCAAGCGTTTGAGAGCAATTAGAGGCTCACATCCATGAAACCAAAAAAAGAGATCAGCACTTTACTTACATACCCTTTCTGTCACTAGAATAATAGGTTTACCATAGCAACCTGATTATAGAGGAAAAGCTACTGCCAAATGCACCCTAAATTCTCTTCAGAATTCCAGGGCATACAGAAACAATTAAACACTTGAAGACTAATAGTTTTCACCTTTTCACCCAAGTAAGCAAGCGATACAGCTTGTGAGACTGAAGATAAACACCTTCACTCCAGACATTTAATAGCAAGTGGCTTTCCTTGCCTCGTTACACAGGGGAAGCCAATGTTTTTGGAAGATGAGTTGTACCGTAGCTGCCTAACAGACCCAATATCCATTTGTGAGGGACAAGAGTCCAAACCCAAGCATACCAGGATAATTACACAGGTATATTTACCTGCCTAGGAGCCTAATCTTTCCAAGCACTGACAGTTGATCATTCTTTATGCTATTTCTATAAAATCCTGCTTTTCTCACTCAAGCAAATTCCCATTGCAGTCAAACTGAATAAGGACTTCAAGATTCATCCCTTTTAATTTTACTCACCATTTACCATGACATTTTTTCATTTCCTATTATCCAGATCTTGTAAAAAGCATAACTACAGTGAGTAGTGCCTAGTGTAGTATTAAATTTTGACCCTCGTGGAATTTGTTGTGACCATTAGCATCATGAATTTGAAGCAATTTTTAAGCTGTCTACAGAGAGTGATTGAACCTTCCTTTCATATAGGCAATTACAATTTAAAAAGCAGTGTGCTAGAACTACATACATTTGTAGGAAAACATAGTTTTGCTTTTTTATTGCCTGTAAAAACTCCAGAAACGTTCAGAACATATAGTAACCCATTTAAAACTGAACAGTAAATAAAAGAAACTTTTCTTCCTTCAGAAATATCTCCTTTCCCTTTCCATAGCAGTACACATTTTCTCTATGCATTTTAGTCTGAATTCAGGCATTTTAAACAAGAACAAGGAACAAATTGATTAATTTGGTTTTATGTAAAGCTTTTGAGTCCAAATCACAACATTAACTTTTGGTCCAAGCCAAGCTTGTGATAGAACAATAGCATGCCATGGGGAGGAAAAGTACCTAAAGGATGGTGCAAAATAGGAGATGGTCCCTTGAAGAGGGTTCGTGCCTTTAAGATAAAGCTGCCTTCTGCCTCTTGGTATGACCAGCTCGCTTAACCAGCTAGTGTGTGAGTGGGACCATGGCCCTACCTCCTTGCCACGGCTGTGGCACTGTTCACCCCAGGAGTGAAGTGCAGTTGTGACAGGCCTTTCTGAAAGCTGTGCCAGTGGGTAGGTTCATTGCACACTCCCTCCTGGAACAGATCTGCATGATAAAGTCTGTCTCAATCTAGCCCCTTGTACTTGGTCTCAGCAGGGGTAAAAATTACTTCCACATAGACAAGTCCTGAGGTTCCGTATCAGCTTTTACACTGCTGTTTTGCCCACTTTCATGACGTTAAAGCTGTTGTTGTGCTAACTGGTGGTTTCCTTAAAGCCCTTGCTTCCAGTGAATTTCTAGCTCTTGTGGTTTTAGAGAAAAGCTTGAAAGTGATGTGAGTCTGCCCTGAAATCTTGCAAGCAAAGTAATGGGGGGAGTACCTTCATGGGTTTTTTAAAGCTAATGATCTTGGGGGGTGGGGGTGATTCTGACATGATTTTTGAACATTTGGAGTTCACAACATTGCTGATGTACTCCTGTTGAGCGCATGGTGGTTTAATCTGCAGAAGGGTAGAACTACTTCAGAATTTGGTGAATAGAAAAGAGAAAAAAAATCATTGTATGCTTTCGGAGCGTTGCAGTGAAATGAGGCCACACCTCCTAGAAGTCTATCTCCTCCCATTTGGCAAGGAAAACTCTAGAGTTCTCAGTAAATTGCTCAGAATCTGTCTGCAAATATAAATAGAACCCAGAGGACTGTAAAATAGAACAATTACACTCTCCTTTTTCACAGAAAAACAGTTTGTTTGTTTTGAAATAGCAAAACTCTAAGTATAGAAAATAGTATATATTAATATTTAAAGCCAAGTTAATAGTTCATCCCAAATGAATTTATGGGCGGGAAAGGTCTCTTTTTGTTTGCCCTTTCTCTGCAATTATTTAATAGATATTCATAGAAATTAAGTTTTGGTCCCTATATTGTACAAAAAAGATTATGAATATTCAATATTCAAAATTCAAGCTTTAATTGTTAGTTTTGATCTGAGCACGTTATTGTTTATGTTTCCTGGCTGGATGAGCATAACCCTTAGAATCAAATTTCTAATTGCAAACACCCATGTTTATAATTTCATTATTTGCTTTAAAGGAATATTTTCTAATATTCATTTAAAATTGGCTATTTTCATGAACCAGTAAGCTGAGCTGTTAGAATGTTATATTCTTAATTTTAAAGGAAGACAACAAATCTCTAGTTAGTGATGTTACTCTAGCTAGGGAACATTGCATCTGCTGTATCGGTTTATCTTTGGAATGTTATTCGTTAAAGAGAAATTTGAAACTGCTAATTGTGGGTGCATGTAACTGCCTTATGGTAAAGCCTGGTACTGGATTCCTAAGAAGAAAAAAAGTGAATCCCATATAATTTCCATTTTAGTATTTAGAGAATTCCTATAGAAAATCCAACTAGAATCTTGCAAGGAGGGTATGAATTCACAGTCTGTGCAAATGCTGTAAGTAAGATAAAGGAGTTTTGTAGCACAGAACCAGTAAGTAACAGCTTACCACCTCTCTGTGTAGGTTACACTTACAAACAAAGGAAAAGAAGTCTTGCCTATCCCCTTTGCCTGGGAGATCACAACCAACCTTTAGGTCCAGGTAGAAGTTACAACTCCCTTCTACCATTCTTCCACGTACTAGGTAGAAATCTTGCCCTGGTGCTTTTACTTATTCAGCAAAAATCACAATATGGATGTGAACTGTCATTCTTCTTTGTGAAAGATAACAAGGTCAGCTGTTGAACTTCTGGGGGAAAAAAGTGCAAAACATGCTAAATTTGTTCACTGACTCCTGCTTTTCAATTCTATCCTTTCAGGCTGCATAGAACATAGCAACATTTTCCCACACTGAGCAAAAAGGCTCTTTAATGTCTAGCTTCGTCTCATCTGAGATATGAAAAACTGGAACTTAATTCTTTATGCAGATTCTGGACAACAGGGAGGTAGCTTTCTGCCAGCAACTTGTAAACAATGCCAGCTGTACTCTCTCTTGTCATGTTGGAGAAAGGAATATTTTCCCATTTTGCAAATGCTTCTTGAACTTGCTTCAGCAGAGTTCAGTTCATTTCAAATGCTTTGCTGGGCCTGAAGATTTGTGACACTAAAGGGACTTTCACCCTGTAGCTTGAGAGACAGAGTTGCACTTTGTGTAAGGAAAGACAGATCACACAAGCCATGCCAGCTGCTCAGTGTGGGGAGTTCAACTGCTGTGTGAAAAATGTGATACAAGTCTTGGGTGTGAACAATCCCTCCTGCAGTAAAGAACCTCAGATCTCCAAATCTGGCTTGGAGTTCCTACAGAATGCTTGAATGTTCCTCAAGTGTGAATGAGAGACACAGCATTCATCACAACACATCAGACTGTCACTGATATCTATGCTAATGTGCTCCTGATCAATGCTGCAATGATGGGAACATATGCTTATCTGAGACCACATAACTGGCCTGGTATCCTGACTGGCAGTGGCACATGCTCTAAGTGGCCTGAGAGGAAAATGAAATCAACAATGAATTGCTTCCCATGGGAAGAAATGCCTTCCTGTTGCCTATAGCAATCACCTTTCCCCTGGAAACATTAGATGCTTCAGGGCTCAAACTGATATCTACAAGGGTCAGGAAGAATTCCCTCACATGTACAGCAATGCACAATTGGCTTGGTTAATTTTTTAAGAGGTGGTGGAGAGAAGATTGTCTTCCATTTTAAAATTCATTCACTGATCACACTCGGAAACACCAAACTCTTTATCCAGCTCCTCTTAAATGAGTGTGCAAAATAGGAAGTAAAGATGTGAGCTTTAAATCCTGCATTAAAGTTTTATCATAATAAAGAGAAAGTGAAGATTATGTTATGAAAAAAAGAAATAAAGGGATACCTAACAAATAGACTAGGGGTATCAAACTCATTCTGTGTGGAGGGCCAAATTATCTTATGAGTCAGAGTCTGGGGACCAGATATAAAAAAATCACAGGCAGGGTTTGGTTTTTTTTTGCTTTTTTTTCAAAATTGTCCAACTGTGGAATATGTCTCTTTGCTTAGTTAAAATGAATATTACATTTAGAAGACAAAGACTTTAAAAAAAAGTAAAGAATTCATAAAACTTCCTTTCTACTAGCCATTAACTAATCTCTCTGTGCACCCTCTTCTTTTCTGAGTTTTCCTATTCTCTTTCAACACCTGGGAATTTCTTTCCCTCCCTAACTAGGGAAGTCATTTGAGAACCCTCCTGAGCCAAGCAATACTCAAAGGCGACATATCAATGTAGCGTTCCAATAAGCAAGTAAATTGAGTCAGCACATTTCAGCAAGATGCCCTTGGGATAGAAGAGAGAAACGCCCTCTCATACAGTCCAGTGGATGCAGCTCCTCTAACAAAGACCCCAGGAGTAGTAGGGTATGCTACATGCTATGATTTTGATTACAAAGTTACTTGTATTTGAAATCAATCAGAAAAATGAAAAGATGTCTGAAAATAACTCATAAAAAAACGTTCTGCCTCAAGAATACCCAAGCTGAAGTGCACAGCTAGGGACATAAATGCTCCTGATAAGAGCTTGTTTGGATCATGGAGACATCAGATGAAATGAAAATTGGTTTAATAAATCTAAAGCAGTCTTTCCAGATTCCACACAATTCTGAGTAACTTTTTGGCTACAGATTTTTAATACATCACTCATTCCTTCGGCTTTGCACTTCAAGAGTACAAAACTTTTTTTTTTTTTTTTTTACCAACTATAACCATTTTATCTTGTCATCCCAGAAAAGCTTTCAATGGCAACCGGAATGTATGTTATTTCTATTGCACAAAGTCAAACCCAGCAACCACCTCCACACGCACTGTTTCAGGGTCGGCAACTTTCATGGTATAGACACATTATTAGAATGGAACACCAACAAATCCTGAAGTGTGCGTACCAAGGAATGCCACTACGCAGCTGGTGATCACAGGGGTGTCAAAGATCGCCAGTAATGGACAGAAATTGATGTCCAGGCTAACCATCTTAAAGATCTAGCCAGAGACTGATAAGAGAAGTACTCGATCGGCTGTGATGACAATGATAAATAGTGCGGTTAAAGAATATATTCAGAAAAATATCCACGTTTATGAGAGCATCTCTCCGGGTATGTCCAGACTATAAAGGAAAACCCACAGCACTAGGTCTCAGACCCCGGATCCAGTGACTTGGGTTCACAGGGCTTGGGCTGTGGTGCTAAAAATAGCAGTGTAGACATCCTGCTCAGGCTGGAGTCTAAGCTCTGAGACCCCCTCCCACTCCCTTGTTGGGTTCCAGAACCCAGTGGAGTGGGGGGGGGGGTGTTTGAAGGCCAGAAGTGGGGGTTCAGGAAAGATTTCTGTATAACTTGTAGTTCTGCTCAAGTGAGATCTCCTTGATGTGCTTTAAACGGTCAGCTGGACCCCTTACTTTGCAGTCTCCGCTCATTTCAAAAAGATATGCAGAAGCCTTTGCTAAGGACCTGCGCACTTACAGCTTGCCCCTCATCCTTGCCTTAGCCACGGTACAGCTTGTAAGCTGAACTAGGAAGGAGTCAAGTGTTCCCATGAATCTTCTGAAGTGCTGTGGAATCCTTGTCATGCTGCACTTCAGAAGGCCCACAGGAACCGTTGCTTCAGCTAGTCCACTGAAAAATCCACCCCCTTGAGTGACACAGTTAGACCGACCCAACCTCCGGTGTAGACAGCGCTGTCAATGGGAGGGCTTCTCCCATCAACATAGCTGCTGCCTCTTACGAAGATGGATTAACTACACCAACAGGAGATGCTCTCCCATTCGCATAGTAACATCTTCACTGAAGCGCTACAGCAGGGCAGCTGCACTGGGGCAGCTGTGGCTCCGAAGTGTTTTAAGTGTAGACCTGCCCTGAGAAGCTAACTAGCCACGCACATATATCTAGGCAGCACATCCTTCCTTGAGTACTCGCTTTATAATGTTACTAAAAATACCTACTGTACATGTTCAGCGCCTGATTTTCAGACCTGTGTGAGTCAGTCATTCCAAAACCACAGTCCTGTGAAACACAGCCATGCACGACTCAGTGCAACAAGGACTATTTTCCTTGCTAAACTTAAACTTTTAAACCTCAGCTGCTCTGACTGATTTTTTTTCAAACAGAATTTTTGTTGCTTTTTTCTGATCTGCTTCATTTCATAATGAGAAGAATAGATATGTTTGATTTTTTTTTTAAATCTCCATCTCTCAAAAAATGTCTAACACTTTTACTCAGAATTAAAAACAAGCACTGTTGGTAAGAGACCTAACAAGGAATGTTTGAGCCTAACTGGTGAGAGTTTCAAAAAGTTAAGCTAGTGAAAATCTTCTCTTTTTCTTCTTTTCCTGGTTAGGGTCATGGTGGCAGCATGGAGAGTAGAGAGGACCAGACTTGCTTTCTTCCACAACAGATTCAGATCCTCCTAGGGGATTCCCAGGCATTCCCAGGCCAGCCAGGAGATATAATCCCTCCAACTTGTCCTGGGTCAGTTTTGGGGCCTCCTCCCAGTGGGACATGTCTGGTATAGTTCCAAAGGAAGTCTACCAAGGGGCATCCTCATCTAGTGCCCAAACCACCTCAGATGACTCCTCTCAGTCCAGAGGATTCGCGGCTCTACTCCAAGTCTCTCCCGAATAGCCAAGCCTCTCCCCCTACCTCAGAGAGTCAGCCCAGCCACCCTGTGGAGAAACCTCATTTCCACCATTGTACCTGCAATCTTGTCCGTTCGGTTATTACCCAAAGTTCATGACCACAGGTGAGGATGGGGACGTAGACCAACCTGTAAACCAAGTGCTTCGTCTGAAAACTCAGCTCCCACTTTACCACCGCGGATTTGTACGATGCCCACATCACTGCCACCGCCACACTAATCCACAGGTCAATCTCATGCTACCACTTACCATCACTTGTGAACAAGACCCCTAGATAGTAAAAATTTGGAGTTATAGTAGAAAGTGTTATGCAACCTTAATAGTAGTGGCTTGAGACTAGCACTCTGCTATAGCTTATATAGGGACTGTGGCTGGAAGCTGAATTGCACAGTTGACATATGATCTTGGAGGTAAATTCTTTTCCTTTGTGACAGACCAATAGTGAAGTAAAACTTTTTCTTCTCTCAACAAAGCCACTCAATGCTACTCAACAGATTCAGCATCAGATAGTCTTTTGCAGCTCTAGCTGATGAGTGGTGCTGATTTTTATCTTTCCCTTTTTTTTCAAAAACATTTGGGGAAGAACCACTGCTGTGCTGTTACTTTGCTTTTCAGATTGTTAACTTGTTGACATCTGCTATCACCATCAAGACTGCACGCCTCCTCCATCTGTCTACTCTCAGTAGCAGGGCTTTGAGGCGACACTTTTTGAAGGCTGTAATTGTGTTGTTACATAGCAAGTAGAGCGAATTTCTACTGAGCTACACTGAAGGACTAATCAAGCTATAGTTCTTAGAAAAAACCAGATTTTTAATCATACATTTTTTCCCCCCTAGTTAAACCCTTCTACAGATGGTGCTCTGGGACATACCCTTGCAAACACGATAACTATAGTTATGGGGCCAATTACCATCACTGGAACAATTACTTTAGCTAAGAAAGAGAGAAGGTGTTAGTAGAAGCCACCCCACAAAGGAGACATCTGTGAAGAAAAAGAGGGTGACAGAAGGCGCTGTACAGAGAAAGCAGCTGTGGAGACAGAAAGAAGGGAGGTATTAGGAGAGTGGGTTGAGAAGCAGAAAAAAGGGAGGACAGACACCAGGGCAAATTTCAAGGGTGTAACAGAGTGGAATTTTTTCCATTAAACCTTCCTTCTCTTTCTCTCCTCCACAACAAGTTGCCTTTTCTGTCAGGGAAGTCCTTCTCTTATCCAGGAATGTCTCCTCAAATGGGTACTTTCTGTTTCTCCACTACCACCCTGCCACCCGTGACATCCAGCTAGGTTACCTCCTCCATCTCTTGCTAAGCTTCTCCTTTCTATCAGTATTTCCCCCAGGATGCTTTCAACAACAGAAAGTAACAAGAAAAACCACAATGAGGTAATACCAATAAATCAAGTAAAGGGCACACTGCAGTCCACTAAAATAAATGTCTGTTCTGTAGAAATATGAAAAATGAAATATTATATTTGATTTAAAGGACTTGACATAAAGTGCTTTGGCTTCACCCTGACAACTATCAAGAAAAATAAGTCTCATTTCCTTTTCAGTCATTCCAAACGTTTGATATTTAACATAGGCTTCCGTAAAAATATTTTCAAGAAAAGGAGCAAACATAACAAAAAGGCACAATAGAAGGAAAGTGACTAGATGTTTAAAACAAGAATAAGATATATGACACACAAGGACACTGCCGCAGAAACTGTGATTGCTCTTGAATCACCCTCCGGTTTAATTCATTTGATTACCTCATCACCCAGTGGACTGACTGCTTCCTCACATGCACTGCCATGTAATAAGTCACAGCACTAATTCCACAGAGATATTTAATTTGCAGATTAATTTACTAGAAAATGTCAACTGCTTTGTGGAAGTTTAATCACCAATATGTTAACCTTGTTCACTTCCTGCTGAAGCTTGTTGTTCATTAGACAGTAGATTTTAAAGATTTTTTAGGGTTGTAATACAAGGATTTCTATTAAAAGGTTTAAACAGTTTGCTCTTTGAAGTATTAGCCAAGATTAAAAAGCTATATAATGGTGAAACAATAATATGCATTGATTTGACTGCATAGCAACCATCAAAATTAGTCGCAGATAACAGACTGCTGAGTTCAGAATCCATGGCAACGAATGATGTCACACTGTGTATATACCTTATTGACTAACTTTCACCTCAACAAGATTTTTTCCAGAAATGAAAGGCATTACTTAGCAACTATTGCATTTCTAGTGATTTGCTACTAGTTAAAGTGCCTTTAACCACCGCTTCTAAGCAAATTTTTTTTCTAGCCAACCCACCAGATTGTGCACTGACCCCTTTATCAGGCTTTCTGTAACACTGCCACCGAATACAAGGGTACTGCCTTCACAAATCCCAACTGCTTACCACCAGCTACAATTATTCTTGAGATTACACGTCTTTTTGATGCCTGAGAAGGTTGCGTTCTCAAGAGAATGGAATGTGTAATGAAGGCATTAAAGGGCACTATCAGACTGCTTTTATAAAGCAAACATCTTCTGAAAATGACATATCCCCTTGTTTTGTTTCCCCTCCCCCCCTTTTGATTTCAAATCTCATTACTCAAATCTTTGTTGCAGGCCTCCGTGGATGTTCAGAACACAAGAGGATTGGATAGCAGTAATTTTAATAAGACTGTCAGTTGAGAGTTATTAAAGAAAGACTGCTAAGCACCCTATTGATCATTCTATAGGGTCAAGTTTCTCTTCAACAAACACCTGAGCAATATCTCTGGTAACCCAGATGGAACTGGAAATCTTTGTTCCAGATGTGACAAAAACCATCTGAAGTACCAGTGTCTGTGGGGCTTTGTGTTTTGTTGGTTTTTTTTAAAACAGAGCCAGTGTTACGAGGAGGAGCTGAAACATGGAGTTCCTTAGACTGGCTCTTGCACTGGCTGCTGGCAGCATGAAAGCTGACAGCAGCTTTGAAAGCAGCAGTTTGACATCCTGCAGAGGCCCAACAGCTCTGTGAGAAGGAACTCTACCGGACATAAATCACACAGAGCTGTCAAAAGTCCTGCCTTAGTTGGAACTGTCGTGAATTTTGCAAATCAGTCCCGGGTAACTTGCTTCTTTGTGTCCGGGGAACATGTCCACAAAAGCAGCTGCAACACATGCCCACAAAAAGTGTCTCGCCCGGCGGCAGATAAATAACCTGGACCAACTCTTTTGTCCCACCCCTCCCCTCTCAAAAGGCTGAGAGAGTGATTAGCTTTGTAATATGTCTGGAATTTTAACAAATCCAGGCTCTGGTGGACCCAGGAAAGCCAAGCATGATCCACATTTCAGGTGCGCTAACTGAAAGTGTCCTGAAGGCAGCTCCAATCTCTCCTCTAAAAGGGCAGCTCTGCAGCACAGGTAACACCACTGACCACAAATGTGGCAGCCTGGAACAAGGAGAGAGGCGACCTCCTAGATAACCCAGGCTCAAACCATTTCACCCTTTAGGGGTCAATAATAATATCTTAGAAGCCACTGGCAACAAGGAATGCAGCTACTGAAGCAATATATTTTGTGCTCTGGATGTAAAACTCAGCCTAATGTATGAGCTGCTGATTTGTAGCTCAAAATAGACTGTATGAAAGTAGCCTAATCTCGAGATGACAAAGGGTTGGATAAGCACTACGAAGTCCGCATCAAAAACTCACCTTCCCAAGCACAGATGGATAAGCATGCTCTTTGATATGACTGCTACCTAAGCATCCGCTACCGCAAGCTACCCAAATTGCAGGCCTGATTCACAAATAATCCCTCCAGATCACCAATTAGTGGAGCTGTTATTCTAACCAATTTTACTGGCTACTTGCCCAAACCAAACAACATTATCTCTGCCTTTTTCAGATTGAGCCTCAGCTCGCTAGTCCTCATCCAGAACTGAATCATCTCTAGACACTAGTAGCTGATTCTCATTTACACTAAAGTCACTTTACACTACCAGAGCGAAGTAAAGTGACATCAGTGTAAACGAGAATCAGGCCCTAAGCTATCCATTCCACTACAGCAGCCAGGTTGGTAGTAATGGACATCTACATCTGAGTGTCATCCATATACTGCACACACTATGTCCCTATTAACCCTCCTCAAAGCATCATAACTCATTGAACAGAGGGACAGAACAGAACCCTGTGGTGTCCAGCATGTGAGCGCACCTGAGATGGATAAATATTTGCCCATTATCATACCCTGGGTTTTCAATTTCAAAATGAATTCCATCTCCTGCTAAGGGTTGCTGCCTTTTCAACACCTCATGATCAGTCTCATCAAAAGCAGCTGACAGTTCTAACAAAATCAGCATAGATATTTTATCTCCATCCGTGTCATGATTATCACTGTACAAGTATTGGCCCCAAACACTTCCAGAATTTTAATGAGTGAAACTGGCTGGAATGCCGCATTCTGTAGAGATCAGACTAAATGATCCCAGTGGCCTCTCTGGCCTTAAAATGTATGAGTTTGTGTTCTCCATATATCATCCTCTGTCCACAAACAAAGGAAGTTCTGTCCAAACCAGAGAGTGATTTTATGTACGCAAATAACCACAAATTTCTCACAATCATAACTACTCAAAATCCATTCCGAAAAGGGAGACGGCTCTGATTAAGCAAGCTATTCACCATGCAGAACTATAAAGTAGTGTGTGACTTTACAGACATTAGAACAGAGATGGAGAAACTTTACTTTGTCTTCTGCAAAGCCATAGTTCAAATCTTTTAAAATTATTGATGTTGCATAAAGATTCGGCTACTAGCAGTGCTCTGGCCATCTTTCCTCTCACTTCATCTGCATAAAGGTGTTTATGATCCACAGTGACCTGTGAGAATGGAACTGAGAGACAGAATTCTTGAGAGGCCACAATATCAATAGCTGGGTAGAAAAGATCAACCTTTGGAAAGTATAGCATTCTAGCTAGGTGACTCAATTATGCCGGAGTATTCTCAGTCTGGACACAGGTATTCCCACCTGCTCACTTTCTATAATTAGAAAGGACACCTGGGGAGGCAAGATTCCAATTTTCCCCTGGATTTTGTATGTGGACTTGGCCAATCACTTACATTCTGTCTCCCTATCTGTAAAATGGAGATAATATTTCACTGGTCAGTGATTTTGTCAGGATTTAATTCATTAATATTTACATTGTGCTATAACTATGTAAAGTGCCAGGTATTATTACAGCATCTCAATACCATGGTGACTGGATCACTAGAAATGAAAACATTAGGCCAGTCCTTAGCAAGTATCTATTAGCACTTGTTCAGCACTTTCACGGATATAAGAACAAACTAGTGTAAGCGGTCAAATATGAAATGAACCTCAGTGGCAAGAGAACCATCATTCTGTCTCTGATTCCAACATAGCTCAGGCTAATATTAACACTATTAACCATTTATTCCACACTCCACCCCACACCCCCGCTGGATTTCTGCAGCATATCAAAAATTCCATCCTAGCACCCTCCCAAGAAATGTCAGATATCTTAACGGAAAAAAATGTTATTGCTAACCAAACATCACAATGAACTTGGCAGTCTTTCTGATACGTGGCCTCAGATGGAACACTCCATGTTTGTATCATCATAAATGTCTGACTGGAAAAACAAAATGGGTTTAATGTTATCCATTTAAATTGGTCAAAATTGCTGAAATAAATGTAGGATCAATCTCTAGTCCCATTTTAGTGCAAAGTACTCTTAAACTGATTGAGACAATGTATTTAAAATGACCAATTTAATGTTACACAAAATTCTGCATGTATATTGTGTTTATGACTTCTAAGCTCAAGAAGGTTTTTAAAATAGACGCTAATATAATAACTAGCATCTATTTCATAGAAATGGATTGGCTCTTCCTTGTTAATATAGCATCTGAGAAAATAACATTGGGGCAAATTGTGAAGCTCCCTCTTCACAATTTTGTGGAAGGCTCCACTTACTGCAGAACTGGTGCTGTGCCACTGTGCAGAGTGAGGCAGGGTTCTGGAATCCCACTGAGGATTTGGGGGTTGTTGTTTTTTACCCCATGTGCCTGTGGAGCTTAGCTATGGTAATGCTGGGGCTGGCAGTTGAAGATTGTGGGTATTTTGCTGGTACATTGATCCTTATATACTTTTGCCCCCTCCAAAACTGGGGTTACTCAGGCTTGTTGCTGATAGAATAGGAAGAATTAAGATAATTCAGCAAACTAATCAGCAAAACCTCATTTTTTTCCTGTGCAAAATGGTGTAGGATGGGCATAAGTGATGAAAGAGGTAATTGTAGAACACAGAAAAGGGCAGGACATTATATTCAGATGTTAGCAGAAAGGAGCATTGGGACATTAGCTACAACATAATCAGCAAACATGTTTATCAACCCATCAATAGCATGAAAAAGCATGGCTCAAAATACGCACAAGGTACACATTGGAAAACATGTTTACATTTATTTAAGAGAGAAAGCAATCCTTAGCACCTTTCCCTGCAAAAGACACCTCTGCTCTAGCAATTATAGTATATCCATCACACTGGGAAAGCCAGGGAGGTCAGTTCTATTTACCTTGCACAGTAACATTTTGGATTTCAGAAGCTATGAAGAGGAAAGGGATCACCAGCCGCAATAGCAATGGATGAGTGACAGAGCAGCGTGTGTTACAGCAAAAATAGATAGATTGAGACTTCTCCCTCAGGAATGAGAAGCCTGAGGGCAGACAGATCACAGTGACAGAGTTTAATATTTTCTTGAAACCTTTATTAGCAGCACTGCTACTGAAATAAATGATTCATTCATCTGTCCTGCCTCACAAGATGTCAACAATAAACACATCACCAATTTCTAACGGTTATTCTCAATGCCTTATTTATAGTTGCAATTAACAAAAAGAAACAAATGTATTTTTCCTAAGGACATACTGACTCACGTACACACACGCTCTCTCGATACACATACATCCATAAAAGGGAATTTCCTTACCCTTTTGTAATTGGAGTTTTCCAGATGTGTGGTCCCTATCTGTATTCCGCTGTGGATACACATGAACTCCAAGTATGTGAGAATGGAGAGTTCTTGCAAGTTCAGTCGGTTGGTCTGTGCCTGAGCCCTTGTTCTCCACATGCTCCATGCCAAAGATATAAGGGACAGTGCAGACTGACCACCTCACCAATTCCTTCTCTACATGATTCAAAGCAGATAGTGGAATACAGATAGGAACTCCATATCATGAAGAACTCCAGTTACAAAGGGATAAGTAACTTATCTTTCTTCAAGTGCTGGTTCCTATTCGTATTACACTGTGGGTGACTAACAAGCAATACTCAGAGAATAGGAGACTGAGGAGACAGGTGGTATGGCTGCTTGCAGAACCGCTGTCCCAAAAGAGGCATCGGCGGGGAAGGTTTGACCAAGGCATAATGTCTCATGAACATGTGGATGGAACTCCATGTTGCAGCCTTGCAAATATCAAGCAGGGATATCCCCTGAAGTGATGCTACTGAGGCTGACTGTGCTTTTCATAGAGTGAGCTCTTACCCCATGTGGGGGAGGAAGACGTGCCTATTCATAAGATAGGATACCACCAGAGATACATTTAGAGATTCTCTGGGAGGAAATGACTTGTCTTCTCACTCATTCAGCCAGGGCAACAAAAAATCTGGGTGACTTTTTGGTCTGTTTTGTTCTCTGCAGGCAAAATGCCAATGCTTGTCTTTAAGTGAAGTCTCTTCTCTTGGCTGGAAGCAGGGGGTTTTGGGAAGAAGACAGGTAAGTGGATAGTTTAATTTGTGCAACACTATGAAGCTACCTAAGCCGTGAATTTCAGATGTAGTCATAGCAAAACTTTGTCATTAAAGACTATTGGGAATGGTGGATCTGCCATTAGGGCCCCAAGTTCACCTCTCCTTATGGCTGAGGTGATGACAATGAGGAAAGTGACCTTCATTGACAGGTGAAGCATCAAACTTGTAGCTGACCCTGCCATTCTCTTGAGTCAAGAGGTCTGGGAAGGTTGAATGCTGATGGTCAGAAAGGTTGACATTTGTAGATTTGGGAGCCAGAACTGTTGAGGCCATTTGGGCGCTCTGTCCAGTCAAATTTTCCAAAGAATTTGGGGTAGCGGTAGGAGAAAAGGCATAGTTCAAGTTTTCTGTTCAAGGAAGTAGAAGAGCATTGCATCTAGAATATTCACCCACTACTCTCCTAGAGCAGTAAATATTGCACTTTCTGTTCACCTGGGAGGCAGACAGACTGCAGGTGGGAGTTTCACACTTAGTGAAGATGCTGGTCACCATTAAATCATGTAACTCCTCCCAAATTCTGGCTTCGGAGCCATATACTCCATGAATATGGACGGAAAAAAATAGTAAGAATTATATTTTGACAGACAAATATTCTGTTCTAATCTATAGATGTTTTTTATATTATGCTCATCACTGTAGCATCTAAGCACCTGTGTGACCTGCTAACCCAATGGTTCCCAACTCGATGCCCGCAGGCCAAAAATGGCCCATGGGGTATTTCAAAGTGGCCCGCTGCTCCCCTCCCGGTTGGCTGCAGAAGGGAACCGCTGCCTAAGGACTCAGGCAGAGCGCATTACTGTGGGGCTACAAGACTGGTGCAGGCTCCTTGCTGCAGCTTAGAGGACAGGAGATCAGCACTCCCTTCCCCCTGGCTATAGCAGGGAGCATGAAAAAGTGCTCCATCTGGGTCCATGGGTACTGCGGGCCCTGCTGGAGCCAGAGGGAGGGGAGATCAGTGTTCCCCTCCCCCAGCTCCAGCAGAGAGAAAAGAGCTTTGCCTGAGTCCCTAGGCACTGGGGTCCCTGCTGGAGCTGGAGGGAGGGGAACATGTGGTTTCCCTGCTGAAGCCTGGGTGATCGGGGGGAGGGGGCGGCTGGTGGACACTGGTGGCCCTTCAGGACTGTAAAAATGATATCTGTGGCCCTCGAGCAAAAAAGGTTGGGAACCACTGTGCTAACCATTCTTCAAAATATGTGAATCTGTAGCCTGTGTCCATTTATGATGGCAGATTGTCCCCAACCAAATGAGTGGTTTTAGGCCAAGACAAAAGTAATTCATGTAAAAGGTAGGCAAAATAGTAAGTATGTTACTATTGACAGGTAGAATTACCTTTCTATGTGAGCTTATGTGGACCTAGCCAATAGAAAGCTGGGTGACTGCTGGAGTTTCCTACATCATTCAGATAAATCAAACAGCCAAATGTTAAGTTTAGCATCCAGAGACATCATGTGGATTTGAGACTGTACCATTCATTACGAACACTCGCAATCAAAGCAAATCATCCGTGTCACAGGCCGCCCTTCCACACATCCCTCCCCTGCATTGCAGCTTCCGACCATGCCGGGCTGCTGGGGGCTCATTTCAGCACCACCAGCCCTTGGAAGCTGCTGTCAGGGCCAGCGACCGACTTCTTTGCAGTTGGCTCCATGTGCCTCTGCTTCCCACCAACAATAAGAACAGCTTGGCATGAAATGGTGCCCCTGCCTTGTGATCCAGTGAGCCAGTTGGACAGCCAGGCAAATCTGAGTGAATGGTGTTGAGACCTGGTGCATGGGTATCAGGATACCAATGAGGGCAGCTGGGGCCAAGGGCCAGAGCAGGCGCAAACCTGAGGCTGGATGTAGCAGAGGAGTTCATAGTCAGGTTCCAGGTGAGGGTCGATACCAAGGGTCAGAGTCCAAGTCAGGAAGCAAAGTCCAAATCAAGCCAAGGTCAAAGCCAGGAATTCAAGAGTAGGAATGGTAGCAGCAGCTACAGGAGATGTACATTGTTGCTGGGACACTTCCTGGACCACTTCCTGGACCTGGACCCTTGGGTTTATATAGGGTGGGGAGTCAATCAGGAGCCAAGAAGCTGCTGCCTGTCCAACCCTTAAGGAGGGGCTTCCAATGGTCTGTTTCCACAGTGGATTGAGAGAAGCAGAGAGGGAGCTGGTTACAACTGATACTGGGTGGCAGCTTGAAGAAGTTAGCTGCCTGGAACCTCTACAGATCTGGGTTCTAGACCAATGGGACCACAACCCAGTGGTACCATTTCAAGCTGGGCTGCTCTCCTTGTTGGCAGGGAGCGAAAGTCCATGGAACCAGCTATGGAGAATCCAGTCCCTGCCACTGGAAGCATCCGAGCAGTGCTGCAATTTATGAGCAGCACAGAACGCTGTGGTTACTGTAACAAAATCACTGCTTGTGGTTTTCCTGCAGCCTTAACTGTAGTAGATTACTTTCCTCCTTGTCCCTTCAAACAAATTATGGCACTTAGCAATCACTGGATTTTCGTTACCCAGAAAATCATATAATTTGGAAATGAAAAAGACTGATTAGAGCATCCTAGTGCTTACCCTACCAGAAAAAAGGTGGCTTTTTTTTTTCCAGAAAATTTCTGATAGAGAAACATACTAGAAGATATAAATGCACATTATACTTTCTGATCCTTGAAGAAATTATGACCGATGTTCAGTGATTTTACTTTGGGAACTTGAGTGTTTTATAGAACTGGAAACTTCTTCCTGCACTCTTTTTTATATGTAATCAGAGCATCTTATGTGCCCATTCTCCAAATACAACACAACTTTGGCTAATAGAATATGAAGTTTCCTAATATATAAAATAGTATGACACAAAATAGATCTTATTTTATTGATTCTGAGTAACACTTTAAAATGTTTAATTCTGGTGAGTATATTTTGACAGCCCCCTTTAAAATAGTAATTGCTTTAGAATAAAGAATAAATACATTTTAAATAAAGAATATACTTAAGAATTTTAATTAAATTTTGCTCTTTTGTGAAGGAGTTAGTAGAAACTTCATAGTTAAGTTTGAGTTGAGATTTAGTCATTAAAGTGGGACTAAATTCCTTGTTTTTCAGACAAATTATTGAAATTAGTTTCCATATTTAACATAATAGCTCTTCCTAGACCAAATGAATTTTCCATATATGTATACTTCAAAAATGCACTACATTTTTCAGAGAAAACATTTTTAAAATGTGTTTTTATTGAGTCATGAGAGCCTCAAATTCTTTTGGCTCCCTATATCTAAAGGATCACAGTAACAATGAAGTCAAATTCAAGGTCTTTATCTTCACAGTGCTCAATGGCCCGGGTTCAGGATATCTAAGAGACTAAAGCTCCAGTATGAGGACCACAGTTAATAATTCTGCTTCTCAGCAACGATGGAACTTTTTACCACAAGGATAAAGCTGATCTGTGCAAGAGAGAGAGCTTTCTCAGCAGGCCAAGACTATGGAATGAATCTCCACAGGAACTAAAGACCATCAGAAACCTCACCACCTTCAGTTCCACATGCAAGGCTCATTCTTTGATCCATCTTCTTTAATATAAATGCAGAATACCATGTACATTAAAAAAAACAAAACAAAGAAAAAAACCACTACAACTAAACACTCCACCATCCACACAATTCTTCACCTGCAGAGAGGATGAGAAAAAGAACAAACCGCATATAACAGATGCCAGTCACGTTGCAAATGCCCTTTCTATGGAGATGAGAGCGGCATAAGAATTTACACACAATAAACTTTAGGTTTCTCACACACGTAAGCACTGAGAACATCTCACTGATAAGTCGCTTTTCAAATTTTTATATAGAGCCAACTAAAAGTTATCCTCTTGCTTTGTCACCATCTAGGTGAGTCCTGCAATGAGAGCTGATGGAATGGTCATGTTTTGTCAGCTACTTCTATTTTTTGATGCTGCCCAGTCTACCTCCCGGAGTATCTAGTTCTGCTCCTCATACACTGCCTCCCACCTTGATCCTCGAGAACCATGTGAGAAGGCTAGGTAGAAGGGCACATGGAAGGTGAGTGGGTATGTGGCCATGGTGCTGCTGCAGTGACATTGTAGGGAGAAGGGGGAGGAGCAAATGGAGGTGAGTGGAGTTATAGAAAGACAAGTATGCCTAAGTGTGGAATGGACAGGAAGAGAAACAGGCTTAAGTGAGGAGGGACGCAAGTATGTGCTGGGAGTATAAGGGAGTGATACTCGTCAGGGCCTGAGGTGGTGGGAGGTGAGCCTCTGTGCTTCTACAGTGCACAAGGCCTCAGTATTAGTGCCATGGGGAGTCCTGGACATGCCAGTGTGTGTATAGATGGGGCTTCACAAGGCCCTGCTGGATTGTGTGTCAGAGAGCTGGGGTACAAACCCTGTGAGTACACTGAAACCCACAACCTTAAAAATATGAATGAGCTCACCTACAAAACGTGGACTTTTCCACTATGTGTATAGACTTTACCTACAAACTGCCATGCCGTGGTAATTTATTTTCTGATCTGAGATTAGAGGTGAGGAACTGGAGGTGTGCTTTGTGGCTTGTTATATGTTGGAGGATTTGTTGTGGAGTTCAGGAATCAGCAAAAGTGTCTGTGTATTATGATGTCTGGGTCAGGTGTGCAAGCTGAGGCTGTTGTGGATGCAAACTGTGGCTTAACTGGAGGTTTTCTGTTGTTAAGGAATGCAGTGGAGTTTTGTTTAAGTAAGGCCCGATTAACTAATTCAGGATTTGACTCATCACTAATTAATCTTCCTAAAATACCATGGAGGTATGTGCTGTTTTACAAAATATACAAGATGACAGGTAGCCTGATTCTGATCTCTACCGCAAAGCAAAGAGCTTGAAAAACACAGATCAAAAACTAGAAATCAATGCTCAATGAGGAAACCAGGGGTGGGACTCTAGAAGAAGTGTTTCATATACACAGCAGCTGGCAAGGCAAGATGAATGGACTGGATGGATGCATGAATAAAATTGATATGCAAGCAAACTAATATTTTTGGAGTTTTTTAAATGTTAAGAAACCACTATTATCTTTTAAACAGTACATTTTTCTGTACTTACTTGAAAGGAGTTTCACTTTGTAACAAAGTTCTCAAGATGATGTCATTTCAAGTCTATAGATCATGTTATGATGAAACAAGCCAATGTCAATGCAACTCTTCAGAGATAAGTCATCACATGAAGACAAGGTTAAAATGATGCCCATGCAAATCTAGTCTGCAGAGATGTTAGATGTCAGAAAGAAATGAAGCAGTGGAAATGGAAAGCTACTGAGACTAAACTGCACTCACAAAATAAAAACATTACTAGAAAAAACAAAGTAATCTAAAAACATTGTCAAAATATTTCTTATAATACTATCGGGGAAATAAATTCACAAAAGCAAGAGAATTCTTAGTTAAAGCTTCCACAACACTCTCAATATAGTTTCCTATGCATAGACCTTTATCTCGACACACACCATCTTTGTGCCAAGGCATACTGTGATCTCAACACTGTTGGGCATTATTACACACCACTGAGAAGTTATTTCATTGCTACTGTGTTTAAGTGTGTGTGAGAACAAGTATATTCATACCATGTATGAATATGTATAACTTTCATTCATCAAATGTAAAAGTAGATAAGTCTCAAAGACCTCGGCATGGAATATTTATGCTTTTGTGGGTTTATGTTTAAACCTTTACATTTTTATTCTGGAGATTTTGCTCCGAGACTCCCCATGCTGAAGACTCCCAGTTATGGCCACCCTTCATTTCAAAGTCAGTCAAAGTTATCAGCCATCAGGTTTGATGAGGAGCCATATGCCCTAACTTTATATTAATACAGAGTTTTGTGCTTAAGATGACTCCATCCTTTGTTTAAGAAAGATTACTCAAAATCATGAGCTAAATCCTGCACATTATTGCTTTGGTGCAATCGTGTATACATGAAGGGACAGTAGATGGCTTGTTCCCCCTCCTTCGCCAAGCATACCCGCTCAGCAGCAGGGCATGATTTCTGTACAACACGAGGAAGGGGCCATCAGAATACCCAGGTCGTAAGTAAGGGGAGAGCAGAAGGGTATGATCTTCCAAGTAGGGGATATGGCCAGGGGCCAAAGATAGACATCATACTTGCTGAAGTAAGCAGCGTGAGCTACCAGAGGATGTACATTATATAGTGTGTCTTCCCCTAGCCAGTCCTGAACCATCCTATATACGGATGGGAATATTGCATGATTAAGGCAGGCAAGACGGACATACAGAGAGAAGAAAAAGGGCAAGAAACCCACAGTCCACCATGTTTGACCTGTGCAAAAGTCTGTGAAAATAGCAGGCTGCTGTCTCTTTACTCTCTCTAGTAAAAACATAATCCAGGAAGGGGTAGTGAAACGGCAGGGCCAAGACTGATGTGCTGCAGGAAGTGACACTAATGGATGCAAAGCATACATGCACCATGTACACTGAGTAGCCCAACAAGAAATTATGCCTCTGACACTCACTCCCACTGTGGTCCCCCAGGGAAACCGCAGCTGCACAGCACCCCCTACTCAGCAGTTTATACAAAATGCCTGATCTAGCCCTAACTTTATTTAAAGGGAAACAGTCCCCAATGACATAATCCACTGTTACTTAAATCCCCTGGTTTTTGCCCTCTTTTCTTCTTCTCCAAAGTATTTCCATGCACTGTCTTTCATGGAGCTGTAGTCTTCCTGGTATCTGACTCAATAATTAATGTGTAAAGTTATTGCTTGCATGCATGCATAATCTTTCCCTCTCATGAATATGTGAAGGAGGAAAAATTATAAGTTGTCAAGTGTTTCCAGAGCCTCTGCCCATGACAGAATGATAGATCCCAATGCTGTATTTAAAACACAGCTGAATAGATAAAAATAGTGTTTAACTTTATAGTCATTACGAACCACAGTAATTTATTGAACCCTTCAATCAGCAAAAGAAACAAGGATTGGGAATGGGTGAATGACTCATTTCTTTTCATGTTGTGTACACTGATTTTCCAATAACTGGATGATCTAACAGCTAAATAAAACTGCACTAATGTATTATCGAAATGAAACAAACAAAATGCTTCACAAACAAAAACAAAATTACTGGAAAGAAGTGAGGGAACACAAATGATGTCTGGCTCCTAATTACTAATATATACAAAGGGTGCGTCTGAAATAGCTGGTAGGGCAACCCTGGACTTTACCAAAAAGCAAACTGTACTTTCAATGTGGACACTAAGGGTACGTCTACATTACAGTTAAAAACCCACGGCTGGCCTGGTTGCCGGCTGACTCGGGCTCCTGGGGCTTGGGCAAAGGGGCTGTTTAATTGTGGTATAGACATTTGGGCCTGAGCTCACACTGGAGTCTCGGACTCTCGGAGGTGGGAGGGTCCCGGAGCTTGGGCTGCAACGTGAGTGTTTACACTGCAAGTAAACAACCTTGCAGCCCAAGCCCCACGAGCCTGAGTCAGCTGGCACAGGACAGCTACATCCCCTGAAGTCGCAATAGAAAAGCGGAAGTATTTGCTTTGTCCAATAGCCTGACTAATGAATGTATGAACATCTTTTGCTTCCTGTTCATCTTGTTATTTTAAAAATTGAAGACAAATACCTGGAAGGAATTTGGATGCTATGTGAACAGTAGTATATTAGACAGTTTGAGTACATTCTCACCATACAGAACAGTGCAAGGTGTCATTTTTCTACAGATGACAATGAAAACAGCTTGCTGCTACACTGTACATGAACTGGAAATCAAGATGTTCAATCTGTCATGTAACATTCATTGGGATATTGAGATTTTATTTCAAATAAATCCCTCACAGAATTCTAACAATCTATATTACATTCTCCACTACACACAGAGAGAACAAAAGAATACAGAAATTGCCATACTGGTAAAAGCAGTAGTACATCTAGTCTAATATCTCTTCTCTGACAGTAGTTAGCCCCAGACGCTTCAGAGGAAAGTGCCCAAAACTCCATCTTAAAAAAGCAACGTTTTCCATATGTATCTTTACTCATGGGAGGGCTGGGTTCCCAAAGTTTTCCTAAGTTACACACACATGCACAAAACCAGTAAAACGTCAACTGTTAAATAAATGATCACATTTCAAAATTCAGTGCCCATGCATACAATCCTTTTATAAAATGCTTATCATTTTCACCAGACCACAGAAATGCACCTCTGTGATACAGGGAGTGTCTGCAAAATTTCTACTACCAAAGGGTTACAGATGAGGGAGCAAGACACAATTTCTTTCTATAGTGGAAAAATATATTTCCTTCATTTCTTTCATTCTCAAAAAAGGTTGAACCATTTTTGCTGAAATAAAGAAAAAAAGCTTGGGTTGAAAATGAACTTTCCAATTTTCACACGAAAGGTAAAGTGAAAAGTTGAAAAAAAAAAGTTGTAAGTAGCATTAAATAACTCCTTATAATGCAAATGCTGAAGCAACCATAATTAATGATATTGCTATGAACCTGAGTGAAAATATTCACTCTTCCATAAGGTTTTTGAATGAATTGATGCTGTATAATTTCTTTATTGAAATCTATTATCTAAATCTCTGTGTAAATTTTGAACTTGTAAAACTAAAGCCTGACACTGGTCTGAAATTCAGTTATGATAAAATAATCAATACTTGACAAAAACATATTTTAGATTAAAGAAATACACACGGCATCTTTATCACCCATCACCATCCCTAGTGCCCCTCCTTGAAGCAGCCTAAGAAACTTTCAAGTTGTGAATAAAAGTCATCCACATGAGCATGATGGAATCTCAAGTCAATGCACCAAGCCCAGCACAGGTGCTTGGTTGCCCTGGTCTTACCTTCTTGGATATTTTCATGACACCAATTAAGGACTAAATGATACTGTCCAAAAAGCAGTCCAAAAGACACCCTGCTAGGTTGATAAAGTTCTGATTGTATTGACATTTCTTTCTTCTAGCTCTCTTAATAGTTCATATGAGCAGCTTTCAAACTCAGATAATATACAATTAAAATATATACAAAACAATCTAAGCACACCTTTGTGATTCTAAAACATTTGATAATTTTGTCAACATTCATCCTTGATCCAGTGAGGTGCTAAGCCCTTCAGAGGGTAGTGGGCACTTGCCACACACAATGAAATAGGTGGAGTTCAGCATCTCCTGGAGCAGGCTCTGCCTGCTTTGAATAATTCCTCAAGTACATTCCTTTTTTCAAGTGCCCACATTGGAGATGCTTATTGCCTAATTATTTATGCCCCACTGGAGTATGTCAGGCTTTAATTGTAAAATGTACAGGTTATTAAACCCAATGTAGAGAAAAAACACAATTGAGGTTATGGAAGATGAGACTAATAAAACAGCAGAATACACATTCTGAAAATCAAGCAAATACATTTGCTCCCCTCTTCTGATATTCATTGTCAATAGTCACATCTCTTTTTACTTAGAATGTAAGCCCTTTCGGGGGCAAGACCCATCATCTTTAGTTATATGTGTGCACAGTGCCTATCAAAATGCAGTCCTGATCCTTGATTTGGGCCTCTAGGGACTCTTGCAATACACAGAATAATATTAATATTATTATTAGTAGTAGTAATATTAATATTAATAACATTAGTAATTGGAAAAAAGCCTATAATAGATTGTTAAATATATTAAATAAAAACATCCTCATTTCCTGGTGTACTGCATATTTAGACTGTTAAAATCATTATCAACCCAATCCCCACCTCCCTTCATACACATTAAGAGAATTTAAAAAGGTTCATCATGTCATGGTCATGAATTTTCAGCTAACTTAGCACTAGTACCTGATGTCTCTGAAGACAGGCACTAGAATGATCTGATTAAACTCTGAAATAATCATTTATTACAGAGTGAAGTAAGCGAAGGTAAATATGATTTCAAAGCTATTATTTGCAAAATTATTCAGTGATGTATTACTCCACCAAATTTACTCTCTTGCTTGCTAATAACAAGTGTAAAATTTGACTGATATATTTGGTTTCATATTGAGTTAAATAAAAACCTTCAGCCTTTTGGGAAGGGAGCAGATGCTACTCCTTGTATCACTACCAGTCTGAATAGCATCTCACCATTTGTTTTTAATTACAAAGATATTGCTGCCAAAAAAAGTAAGAATAGTTTTTTATAAGTCTCAGTTATTCCATTCCCTGCTATTGACCATTACTTAGGTCATGAGAGTTTTACCAATATCTTCAACAGGAGTAGAAATGGACCCTTGATCTCTTTTTTATGCTGTATGACTCAACACCAAGAAACTGTTTCAAGGAATGCTGACCAAAGATAGCAGAATAGAAGAGCTGGAACACAGGAGGCTTTCCAAAAGTATAAATAGTATTTTTAAAGAGTTATCAAATAGAAAAGGAGAAAGAGAAGAAAATCCAACTTGCCTCAAAGAATATATAAGCCCAGAGAAATTATCCCATTTATACTTAGTTTAGTGTAACATCATTACAGCTTTTATTAGACCTATGCACCATGTGTAGTCATTTATACCTGAGGTGAGTATAAAAAAGCTGCCAACTCAGAACTGCTTGAAATCAGAGCTTGAAAAAGAGGCATTGGTTTAAAAAAAATAAAAATCAAAGCTTACCATGCCTACGGTATAAACTTTGGTCAACGTATGAAGCCGCTGTAGTGGGAATATCACTTGTATGTGTGCATGCTTGGCTTTTTGCATCAGCGCTGCACGTACTCACCGGGAGTGCTTGTGTTGATGCACAGGGAGTGGATCATGGGTAGTTATCCCAGTGGACAACTTGCCAACATGCAGATCACCAGTGCAGTGTCTTTTGGGAAATTTTGGCAATGCCTGGTGGGCAGAAATGAGTCCCGCCGGGGTGACTGGGAGTGAGGGGTCAAGTTCTTGTGATGCAACTTTCTCTAACACATAATGCCATCCATATCCCACATTATTTGTGCCTTTTTAAAAAATCCCACAGCTGTATGGCACTTCTCATCATCTCCCATCTCTGAAACATTGAGCCCACAAAACTGCACTGTCATGAGCGTCACAAACGGAGAACAAACAATCCTCCAGTGTTTGCAGAGCTGCAAGAACCACCATGGGGCCGGGGGGGGGGGGGGGGGGGGGGGGGGGGCGCATGACAATTTAGTGGAGAAAAGATGGCTGTGGAACATAGCGAAAACCAATTGATGGTCGTTGTTTATGAAGCAGCTGCGGCTGGTGGAGTGCTGCTTCTGGGCCCATGAAACGAGCCCTGACTTGTGAGATCACATCATAATGCAAATTAGGGATGATGAGGAGTGGAGCAACTGTCTGCTGAGTTCAAACAGCCAGACACCAGGGCTGTTAGAAGAGCTCCACATGGAGTTATGTGGCTGAGGGAGACCTTGAAAGAGCAGCTTAACAGCCAGCCACAGGAATGTGATGTGATGTGGTGGACTGTGCGTTATATGGCCCTCAAGGTGTGCAGGCTGTCAGGAACTGTGTGGTGCTTGGTGTACATTTATGAATATAACACCTATTTATTTTGCATTGCTTGCTGTACCTTTATAATAATGACATTGTGTTTGTCACTGATCCTATGAGTTCTGTTGCCCTGTACAATCACAGGTCATGGGTGCTTTCAGTAACACTCGGCATTCTGCAGAATGTGCTGTGAAGTAATTAAGATGCATTAAATTTGCAAAAAATAGAATTTTTTTGAGTACCAAAAACAGTGCCAAAAAACAAATGTGCAATCAAAACACAGATACAATAAAAACTTCTGAAGTAAATGTAACGGAACAGAACTTAAGGGGAAAGAACATTCCTGGCCATTTTGCCTACACATACAGCATCTGTAGCGCTTAGATGTCAGTGTGTGTGTGTGTGTGTGTGTGTGAAGCTGAGGTTCTCCTCACTGTTCCCTGGTTTGGGGTGGTAGGGATTCAGCTTCTATGCCAGGGGGAATGTTGGGAGGTGCTAAAATGGAGTTCCCTATTGACTGCATAGGGAGGTGAGCCTGTATGTCAACAAGAGGCTGCAGCATCTTTGTTTGCTGCTGGATGAGTCCCATTTATGTCCTGTGCATCTCCCTGTCTGCTGGACCTTTCTCCTGTCCTTTTTTTTTTTCCCCCTCTCCATACGGACTGGAATGTTCACCCTCTAGGACCTCTGTTAATGTCTGACACAGCACAAATTTGAGTGTAAACACATGCACAACTAAGAGGATGTAAGGCAACTTATTCTGACCTAACTTTGTAGCATAGATCAGGCCTTGGTAAGTTTAGATGTTTAGATTCCCTGGGGACATATATCTGCATTCAGTCATCATGTTGAAGTGGGTCTGTGAATGTTTGGGCTCAAGAAAATCTGATATTTGAAAGGGACTCTTCTTTCCTGGCTAGTCATTATAGAGAGCTTTGCATCTGCAGTAACTATAGAATGACAATATTTTGAAACCCTAGTTTAACCTGACTTATGCAATGCTGAGAGCTGTGATGCTCTATAAAGAGACTATCACCATCCAACCAGAATATCTTTTTTTCCCCCCTCTATTTACCACTGAATTCAAATATTTTTCCTTCTCGTAAAAGAAATGTTGTGTAATATCCCTAATCCATCCCTCAGGAGAAATTGTGCACATACATTTTGCTATTTTTTCTAGGAAAAAAAAATTTTTTTTTACAGCATGCAAGAGTTATTCGGTTGATACAGACCGGCAAAACCGCACAACAGTGGAAGCAATAAGCCAGCTAGTGCCCAGTGTATTGCTGCACACAACTTCAGATGATCTTTAATATTAAAAATAACTAGTACATATAATGAACACTTGGAGTTACGCATTAAATGACAGTAACACCTCCATGCATACTTTATTTTTAAAAAGGCTAGCAGATAGCAAAGGAAAGACTATCCATGGATCCTCGTGTAACTGGTTAATCAGAGGCTGATTAATCATTGGGATAAACTACCAAGGGAAGTGGTGGATTCTCCATTTATTGATGTCTTCACATCAAGACAGGATACCTTTCTGGAAAATCTACTTTTGCCAAACACAAAATATGCTTTAATCAAACACAAGTTACTGTTCAGTATGAGGTAACTGGGTGAAGTGTAATGGTCAGTGATACGCAGAAGTTCAGACTAGATGGTCTAATGGCCCTTTCTGGCCTTAAATGCCAAGAAACTATGAATATGTATGTGAATAGTTAGTATTGAGGAATCTTTCCTCCATTGTTTTCTTAAAATCTGGAGTGAAGAAGAGAAACACTGATGAAAAGTGCTACATAAGAACTAGATATTATTTATTAATAATGTGCTCTTCTCATTTACGCTGGTGTGAGTCTGTAATCAGTGAAGAGTTACACAGGGTTAAAACCAATGCAAGTAAAAGGAGAATCAGGCCCTACGTTTTGTATAGCTCTTCAGAATAAAAACAAAGGACTTGTTCCTAATTCAGGATCTTATTATGTGGAGTGCTGGGCACTCTGAACTCAATTGAATGTACAAATTTGTGCCAATCTCATATAGATGCTGTAATAGATTTGGGAAGAGTTGAAAGATTTTACTGACGAGACGCAAACTCCCTCTTTCCAAAATCAAAATATTTTTGCAGGATTTGATACCTTTCATGGAACCAAAAAAAAAAAAAAAAAGATGGTATATTCTCACCGCATAAATTGTGGAGACAACAGCATAGAAAGGATTTTAATTAGCAGAATTGTATCTTTTCCCTCCCCTTCATGTTTAGTTATACCCATTCAGTCACAACTGGCAATTTTCACAGGGTTAATCTTCCACTTTTGATCACCAGTGGTTTAATTTAAAACAAAGTGAATATTATGTGCAATTTGCAATAAATCGCTGTTTTCTTAGCAGCCCCAGTATGTAACTCCAAGAAAGATTTCTTACTGTATATGATGCTGGAAGCAAAGCACTTATACAGCCTACATCTGAATGCTTCAAGCTATGATTAGATTACTTGATGAGGTCAGCCATAGGATTTATTGCTCAGAAAGATCAATATTAGTTTTAAAGACAGAAAGGAAAACACAATTCATTTAAAGAAAATATCCTTAAAAATACCTTGTTTATTGCCATAAAATGTGTCTTGCATAAATGGTAAGTGAAATGTTCTGTAGACAGGAAATTTAGTCTTTCAGAGGACAAACCAATCTACTCAGTGAGATGAATCAAATGCATCTAAATCAAAGTTGCCCTTTCATTTTAGATACACTTTGTTTTAATAACCTGTTCAAATTCTCTATGGCAATTTTGACTCCCTCAGAATATATCATTGACACTTTGCAATGTCTATGAAAAATGTTAGAAGTACGTGTGCAAATCTACATAACTTTGAAGTAGCTGCAAAATTCCTGCAGATACCAGAATTATAAGTCAAGTAAACTAATAAAATGATTTTAACTAGTTCGTGTGTGTTCTAGAAGTTCTACCTACATTGAACATTAGTTATTAGACAACTACCACATTAGAGTTAAGCAGAAATTTATGCACGCTGCGGAACACCTTAAGAACAATACATTGGAAGTGAATAACTTTAGTAATTGATACCACTACGAAGAAAATGAACTATACATAAACTGAACACTTACTATAAAACTCAGCAACAGAAAACAAATTTAGTAACTATCATACATTTTGATCATCATAGAATCATAGAAATGTAGGACTGGAAGGGACTTTGAGAAGACATCAAACCCAACCCATTGCGCTAAGGCAGGACCAAGTAAACCTAGACCATCCCTGACAGGTGTTTGTTCAACTTCTTCTTGAAAACCTCCAATGATGGGGATTCCTAAACCTCTCTTGTAAGCCTATTCCAGAGCAGAACTATCCTTATAGTTAGACAGTTTATCCTAATATCTAACCTAAAGCTCTCTTGCTACAGCTTAAGCCCATTATTTCTTTTCTTACCTTCAGCGGACATGGAGAACAATTGTGCTTTTTACAATGGCCCTTCACATATCTGATGACTTATCAGGCTCCCTCACCCCAGTCAACCTTCTTTTCTTAAGACTAAAATCTGCCCAATTTTTTTTAACTTTTCCCCCTAAACCTTTTGTCATTTTTTTTTTTTGCTGTCTTCTGGACTGCTCTTTCCAATTTCTCCACTTCTTTCCTAACGTGTGGCACCCAGAATCAGACAAAGTACTCCAGCTGAGGCCTCACTAGTGTGAATCAGAGTGGGACGATTATGTGCTACTTACAACAATGTTGTTCATACACCCAGAATGATATTTTTGTAGCTACATCACATGGTTTATTCATTCAATTTGTGATCCACTATAACCTCCAGATCCTTTTCAGCACTACTGCCACCTAACTAGTCATTCCCCATTTTGTAGTTGGGCATTTAATGTTTCCTTCTTAAGTGTAGTATTTTGCACTTCTCTTTTATTGAATTGTATCTTTATTTCTATTACTTTAAATTATGAAATTACTATTAGTAATAAATTATTAAATTTAAATTCCATCTATTCACCTAACTCTTTAGCATAGATTTTCATCCATGGCGAAAGAAAACATGTTGTTCAGAGAGGATGTTCTGCAGCTCCTCCCTGGCCAGGCAGTTTTTCCTTCTATGCAGATGAGCTTCCCACAGAAGAGAAAGCTGTGCAGCAAGAAAGGAAAATATTTGTCACATAGATGCCTATCCCACGAAGAAAACATACCATCATGTTGCCAAGGTATTTACTAAAGGGGAATTTAACTCTGTTCCAACTCTCTGCAAAACAAGCAAGGAATTCAATCAAACCCATTAATGGGTTCTGTGAGCTTAACTCCAATGCTTACCACTTTAATACTATTTTATTTATTTCATTTTTTTCTTAGGCTTGGTCTACACTGAAAAACTATATTGGTATAAGTACTTCCATTAGGGATAGGAAAATACCACACCCATGACCAATGTTGCTAGGCTGACAAAAACCCCAGGGTAGATACAGGTCTGATGACTGAAGATGGCTTCCATCAAAATAATGAAGGCTATGTCTACACTAGAACCGCCACAGTGACACACCTGCAGCACTTCAGTATAGAGATTTCCTATGGCAATGGAAGGAATTCTTCATCAAGAGGTGGCAGCTAAGTGATGGAAGAATTCTTCATTGACCCACCATTGTCTACACTGGGGCTTAGGTCAGCTTAATGAGATCTCTAAGGGGGTATGAATATTTCACACCCACCGAGTGATGTATCTGGGTCTACTTAACTTTCTACTGTAGACCAGCCCTAACTTTGTTTGGGGAGGTGGAGTTCCTACACAGACAGAAAAACCCCTTGTGGAGGTGTAAGCTGCATCTATACTGTGTGGATATGCCAGCATAGTCTTGGTAGTGCAGACATACCCTTATTTTAACAGCTAATGGAGGAAAAAGAAGACATATGGATAAGTGGACAAAACCTGCCATGAAAGTGTATGGTAACTGAACAGCCAGTCACAACTTCCCTTTTGTAATCAAACCTCTTTTGAATAAGTACACATTTAGAGCATGCATAGTAAATATTTAAATTTACTCTGCAGAAATAGTATTAACTAGTCAAAAGCAAACACCTGGCAGTGTCTTCAAAGTTCCAAACCCCATAACCATCAGATTATGGGTTAAGAGCTTGCCAAATTAATTTGTAAAATGGAAGTGTTTGAATATTCTGAAAACAAAAAGCAACTTTAAAAAAGGAATTATATTATTTGAAAATAGGTTAAACAAGTAAATGCATTTACTTATTGCTTAATAAGTAAGTTTAAGACCACAGTAAGATTTTATAATGTAGTTATACATTTCTGAAACAAACAAGGAATTAAATAGAAACCCTGACAAATCCTTTAAAGAATGTTATTTTTGCAGGGGTGTTTTGGGAGAGGGCACAGAAAAAGGTTATATAAAGGTTAGTCAAATTTCAGAACTAAAACAATAGTGTCCTTCCAAGGGCAATCAGCTGGAAGTATAATACATACTGAGCACTAATACAGTAGATATTTGTTGAAGTGAGCAACTAAGAGACCAAGAGGAGAATTCTCACTGAGGTGAAATTTAAAGATTGAAACTAATATTAGATATTGAGGATAATGAACATTTAATTGCTACATGAGCACAGATTCATAGCTTTTAAAGACAAAAGGGACCGTAATTATGATAATCTAATCTAACCTCCTGCATGACACTGATCATATAATTTCACCTATTAATTTCTGCATCAAGCCCTTCCCTCTGGTTGAACCAAAGCATATCTTTAAGACTGACATCCAGTCTTGATATAAGGACTTTAAGTGATTGGTAACATAATACAAATTAGAAATCCCAAGCAGTGGTGTTCAAACAGTAGCAAGGGTTAAATTTAACACCACAAAAGATAAGCAAATCACTGTTCCTTATATGTAGGGACCTTAACAAGTTATTAAGGATAGTTATGATTTTGTCTGTCACTTGCTTGCAATATTGTCTTGAACAACTTGAGCAATACATTATATTTTCCTAACAATGTTGCTGTTTCAGCTTGGTAAATATTGGTTTCTAATGCAGCTCAACTCAAAAGGTCTGCTTCATTCACTTTCTGGGTTTTACATCAACATCAATAGTTACATAGCAATTTACAAACATAAAGAACTAGAATAGTTCATTATAAAATGCAAGAGCGTAGGTAGTACCTTCACAGGTAGGTTGCATTCTACAATGGGATTAAAATGGGGCACAGTATCTCTGTGTTTTTCTGAAACACTTTTGGTGTGAAATCTCTCATAACATTAATTCAAGGGCTTTTGACTTTTCTATGTAGTTTTGGTTTAGCGTCTCTTCATAATTTGTTTTTGGCTGAAATGTTTCCTAGGCAGCCAGCCTTTCATTGGTGATCAATATCTCATTGGTGATCAATATCTCTATAAAATCTGGAAAAGAGAAGTGTATATTGAATAAATCTTTTTTGGTGTAAAAAAATTGGATTTCAGGTGAGTTCTGGCAGTTATTTGTCATAGAAGAAAATTTATCAGCAAATGATTGTCGAAGAAAGTTTATGAGGCGCTGCATATACATCTTGTGCACAGAACCTGTCATACAAGGGTTCATGTGCAATACATTGTCCTGAAATTTAAGTCAAGGATTCATGTTCAGTAGCTGCTGATGTATAAAATCTTTTCCATTAATAACTGCATTTACCCCCTCCTCTGCACAATGCCAGTCCTATACTTATGCATTAAAAGAAAGGGAAATTTACATACAAAAATTAGCTACGAGTTATCAGACTCAAATGCACAAAAGCAAAGAAATAAAAAGTGATACTTTACTTACACACACACACACACACACACACACACAGTTATAATAGGCTGATTGGCTGTTCTTTGCAATTTCTGCTTTGAATTTTAGTCAATTGGATTGAGCCTCATGATGGTCAAACCTTGGGATTTATATTATTTGAGGTTTATAAAATTATTTATATTATGGTAGCATCTAGAGATCATGATCAAGGCATGGACTCCACTGTGCTAGGCAGTGTACTAAAGCAGGTAGTCCTTGCCTCAAAGAATTCATAATTAACACATGAGAGAGACAACGAGGGAGAAAAATAGCCAGAAGGGAAGGACAAAAAGACACAATGAAACAATTCTATTTGGAACGGTAATCAAGAGTCACAGCATGCCCCCGTCTAGCCATTATCAAGTGTTTTGTAGGCGTTACGGCAGAGGTGAATACTAAGAGATTTGAAGGAGAACAATGTATATTTTACTATTTTTTTCAAAATCACTTACATTGGGGTTTGTATGAGACAGGACTGGACAAAAGGAGTATGGACCTTAGGATCTGGCCAAGTAACTTCTTGGGCTAAAGTGGAAGTGGCTGTGTTTTCAGATTATATAGAGCATAAATGACAGAGACAGATTATACCCTATATTTAGTATACTGAAAGTCTTTATGTCATCATGCCATGATCTCTCTTCCTTCAATCTAGAGACCTTATTTTTCATATTTTAGGGGCTGAGTAAAATAGACAAACTCAAAGCAGAAATGGCAAAGTATAGCGTAACTTCTTTTTATCAACCCCTCAACCCTTTGGTGCACATCTGGAGAAAATCCAAGCCATTTTAAAAATAATAAATTCAGATTACCTGATACAGGGAAGGAAAAAAGGTGAGTCTGGATTATGAATATCAACCATTACAATTTATTCTTGGGGAAAACGTTCCAAAATTTTTTGCTAAAAGTGCAGATAAATCACAGAGACTACACACAGACTAGGTAAAAGAGAATGAATCTCTCCAGAAATTAGGAACAGGTTATGGAGTATTTCATCTCTAGTAGGGCTGAGAGAATTTCACAATCAGTAGTTTATTCAATGAATTTAGCCTGGTTTCCAGCTCACCAAAAGTTCATGAGTAGATTCTGATTTTCTCTAATTTAATTTTTATGTTATTTTACCTGATACTTTTTCAGTGGAGTTTTTTTTCCCTATGAACTGAGTGCAAAAGGTTTGCGACACACTGATATTTGTAATTAAAGCACCGTTGCTTAACTGTGACCAGTTGTGTACTGCCAGAAATCTTGTTCTCTGTTCCCTGACTGGATGAGCATGAGGCCTTGTTGACTTGTCGAGAAATGTCGACTTCCAGCCACCTCTACAATTACAGCGGTTGCTGATGTCCACACTGCTCTCCTTGAGTTGCTGGAGTGTAACTCACCAGGAGCACTTTCACCTACCTAAGGGGTAGTGTGGAGAGCTGAAGGACCCATCCCAGCCAAGCTTCAGCCACCCACATCCCTCCCAGTCCCAGCTCGCAGCCCAGAACCTGCTGTGCTGGACTTGCAGCAGACGGGGCATCTTGCTCCACTCCCAGCCAGGAGCGGGAACCAGCCACCCCAGCTTTCTGGAGCAGTGAAATTGACAAGAATGACAGCCCCTCCACTGCTGTAAGGGGACGCAGTGTCTACACTGACACTGCGTTGTCCTAGCTATCCCGACAAAAGCCCTACACCTCTCGAGGTGGTTTTATTTGATCAAAAAAATAGAGCAGTTTTGTTGGCGGGAGGGTGATTGCAGTGTATACACTAACATTGTTTTGTTGACAAAACTCGCTAGTGTAACTAGACCTAACTCATCAGAAAGGGGGATTGAAGAAACCACAGTGGGCTTTTAATCTCCCAGGAACAGGAAGCAGTTTGGAGAGAGGAGCTAGAGAAATGAACTGGACTAAGGAACTTTACAAAGCTGTAAACTATTTTTTATGGGCCACAGATTTTTAGAAAAATTAGAGTACTGTAAAGTTTACTAGACGAGTGCAGAGATAAAATGTATTAATAGATTTGAACATTCATAGATTTAATTTTCTCTTGACCGTCACACACAGCAACTGCGCGTACATGGTCTTTGCTGTGATGCATGTGCTCAGAACCATGGCTGGCTCATTAAATTGCCTCTGGGTTTTGGGAACACTGTTCCCTCTACTGGTTAAGCAGTGGCCTTATTAAATAAATTAAGCATATTGCATTTAGTAGTCTGATATTGACAGAGAAATTTCATGTACAGGGTGCACTCAAGGGCTTGTCTGCCTTATGTAATTGCCTTTGCTAGGACTCCAGGGAAGACTTTGAGGAACTCTGCTACCCCAATACACCAAACCATGTCCTAGCTTATACCAAATACACCAACTATGATGCAAATACTTGTGCTTGCACTTGTTTTGTACTGTAGTGCTTGTGCTTAAAATTCACTTCATCAGTCTTTCTGAAAGCAAAATTCAATCACTCAGAGGTTCAGAGAAAAAGAACTCCAAAAGGGCACTAGCAAGACCAAAGTAAATTCAATTTTGAATTCAAAGAAAAATGGCAGTCAATATTCAGTTCTAAACTAATGAGACTGTTTTTATGAAGTCACTTATTGTGAGATCACATTTGGAACAATTCGGGCTTTAGTTTGACTGATTAAATATTGAGGCCCTTACTACTAATTATTTTTATTACATGTATTGCACTAGCATCTAGATGCTTTTATCTGATTCCAGAGTCTATCTCCATTGTATCAGATGCTGTACACATATGCAATGAAAAAAGACTGGCTTGGCGGCTAATAATCTCTCTCTGGGAATTCCTCTGGGAGAGGGACATTGACTAGACAACTGGGGAGGTGACACAGTGCCTGAGGAGGGTAGGAAAGTTAAGGGGAGATGAGAAAGCAAATGGTTGGCAAAACAGCAGCTGGCCCCTCCTCACTTCTCTATTGGCTGGGAGGGACAAGCCTATCAGATTGGTTCTCACATGCATTTCCCTCCCCCTTTCCTCCCCTCCGCCCCCCCACCCCCACACCTATTTAAAACTCTCTCAGGTTTCTCAAAAGCCTTGTCCCATCTATTGGATGGCATCCCAACTCAAAGTGGTATGGCTGAAGGCTAGTGCAACACAATCTTCCTACCTCAAAGACTGATGAAATTATCTCCATGACAGCCCCAAATACCATTACCCAAAAGAACAAGAGTCACAGATTTGCTCTCAAAGCTGGTATTTGCTATCTGTGGAGTCACTGAGCTGACCTAAGTGAGAAATTAACATTTAAATCTTTTCCCATGCTAAATAGGTCTGCAAGACACCAAATCTTGAAAATTTTGCTTTAACGCAACAGCTTGTGATTAAGCATCTCATTTCAGAACTCAGAAAAACTATTAATTTTAAAGAATCCATTCATATTTGTAATGTACTGTAGTCTTTCTTCAGCGCATTATTTTCTTTTGTTTGTTTGCCATCACCCCCTCTCATTTTTCAAAGAGCTATTAAAACTTATAATACAACCCTCCCAAACCATCTGCACTTTTTATTATTCACCTCCTCCTCCTCACTACCTATTTTCATGTTTTGGTTTAGCAGATTACTTGAAATGCTGTAGAACTGTCACTAGAAGTTCACAATCCAATCATTGTTCATCTGCATCTTCACAAAGAAGCAAGCAGATACAGTGATGCTGTGGTCCAAAATGTGAGATCTCTAATCAAAATTAGCCAAATGTCACTGACGAGTGTAGGTCAATGACAGGAGTCAATCCATCATATGAGAACATGATGACCAATAGTTGAAATATTCATTAGCATGATGTAAGTATTTGCAATCAATGGCACCTAATACTAAAGTTGCTAGTGAGTCAGCAGCAGAGGACACAGAAAGGCATGAACAAATATCTTTCCTTCTGTGATATGAAATAATAAATAAAGCTAATGCTCAATTTAGTATTTTCCAATGAAAGTGTATTGTCCACTGAGGTTAATGTTGCCTTCAGAGTAACGGCTCACTTTGATCACACATTGATGCAAGAAAAAAAAAAGATTAGGTTATTTGCTGTTTACTATGAAAGGTTTTAAGTATCAGATCAAAACAAGTTGAACTGAAAAAATACATCAAAATACTTCATCTGCAAGCTGAAATAATATGCAGTTAGAGATAAAATTTTGAATGGAAAGATCCATGATTTAAAAAAAATATATGACAGGAAGCAAATTATGTTTCATTTCACTACTGATCGACCACAAGCAATTTTCTATATTTCTAATAGAGGCATGAACTGAGGACAATGAAGCCAGTCATATTTGGTTTATTAACCACAAGAAATAATTCAGCTAAAGTACAGTTTGATTTCAATGTTATGAGTTAAATCAAAATCAGACATAATGCAGGTCAGCACTAATATATAGTCAAAATGTCCAAGTGCTAGTATTAATTTATTTGCAGCATCCCAACTGTGTATTAATTCCTTCTACTGTCAGAGTCCATTTGAAAGTTAATAAGAAGCAATGAAAAACCAATGATAGTATCAAAATGTTTTGGTGCAGCTATTGCAAGTTATGCAGCAAAACCTGGGCCTCTGTTCAATGTCTTTATGGCAATACTCTGCTACTCCTACTCACACTGAGTAATATCTTACTTCTCCAGTAGCACATTAAAATCAGTGGAACTACTTGTGCAGCAAGGTACTACCCAGCAAGAGAAAGGATTAAGCCCATTACTTCTTGTCCTTTCTTCAGTGGAAATGGAGAACAATCGATCATCCACTCTATATGAACCCTTAACCTATTTGAAAACTTATCAGGTCTCCCTTCAGTCCTCTTTTCTCAGACTTAAAAGTGCTCTATTTTTTTAACCTTTCACAAAAGTTAGGTTTTCTAAACCTCTTATGTTTGCTGTCCTATGGACTCTCCACAATTTGTCCACACATTTCTCAATGTGTGGCACCCAGAACTGGACACCGTATTCCAGCTGAGGCCTCACGACTGTCAAGTAGAGTGGTTTACATTCAACACTCCTTTTGATACACCCTACAATGGTATTAACTTTTTTGGCAACTGTATCACATGGTTGACTCATATTCTATTTGTGATCCACTCTGTCTCCCACATCCTTTTCAGGAGTACTACTGCCTAGCCCGTTATTCCATATTTTGTATTTGTGCATTTGATTTTTCCCTCTTAAGCATAGTACTTTGCATCTGTCTTTACTGAGTTTCATCTTGTCGACTTCACACTAATTCTCCAATTTGTCAAGGTCGTTTTGAATTCTAATCCTGTCCTCCAAAGTGCTTGCAACTGCCCCCAGCTTGATGTCATCCGCAAATGTTACAAACATATGTTCCACTTCATTACAAAGGTCATTAATGAAAATATTGATTAGTACCAGACTCAGAACATAACCCCTGCAGGACCCCACTAGAAATGTCCCCCCAGTTGGACAGCAAACTATTGATAACTATTCCTGGAGTATGGTCTTTCAACTAGTTTTGCCCCCACCTTTTGGCAATTTCATCTACACCAAATTTCCCTAATTTGCTTATGAGAAAGTCATGTGGGATGGCGTCAAATACCTTACTAAAATCAAGATATATCATGTCTACAGCTTCCCTCCATTCACAAGACTAGGGATCCTGTCAAAGATGGAAATGAGGCTGGTTTGGTATCATTTGTTCTTGACCAATCCATGTTAGAGGATAATAGGGATATAAGGAATAGCTAAGTGCTTACAAACTGATTGTTTAATAATTTGGTCCAGTACCTTTCCAGGTATTCAAGTTAAGCTGACTGCTCTATAATTCCCAGGTCCTCTTTGTTTCCCTTTTTAAAGGTGGGAAACTTTGTACCTTTTCTCCATTCCTCTGGCGTGTCTCCCATCCTTCACGAATTCTCAAAGGTAATTGCTAATGGTTCTCAGATTGCTTCAGCTAGTTCCTTAAGTACCCTAGGGTGAATTTAATCAGGCACTGCAGATTTGAATACATTTAACTTATCTAAATATTCTTTAACCCATTCTCTCCTTCTCAATTAAAATTAATTGTATTGAGTATCTGGTCACAATTTACCTTTTTAATAAGGCTGTCAAGCAATTAAAAAAAAGAATTGTGATTAATTGTGAGATTAAAAAATTAATCATGATTAATCACCGTTTAAACTGCACTGTTAAACAATAATAGAATACCATTTATTTAAATATTTTGGATACTTCCTATATTTCTATGACAACACAGAATACAAAGTGTATAATGCTCACTGCATATTTTTTATTACAAATATTTGTACCGTAAAATTGATGAGTATTTCAATTCACCCTCTACAGGTACTGTGGTGCAATCTCTTTATCATGAAAGTTGAACTCACAAATGTAGAATTATTATTATTACATAACTCCCTTCAGCTGAGTGAGTCCTTGTTTGCAAGTAAGGGTGGATTTTACCTCAGGGACTCAGCATGCGGAAGGGGAAGAGAGGCTGAGCTCGCCAGGCCCATTCTCTAATTTTTGTCCTGGCAACAAACGCCCCTTTGGACTTAAAAAATTGTGACACCCCTACTAGAAAAATGTGTGACCCCCCCACCTTCAGCCCCAGGGGGCTTGGGACTTCAGCCCCACTCAGGGCGTGAAGCATCAGCCCCAGTGGGCATGGGACTCTGGGCTTGGGGCTTCAGCCTCTCTTGGGGTGCAGGGCTCATGGCTTCAGCCCACCTTAGGGCTGGGGGCTCTGGACTTCAATCCCCTTCAGGGCTGGGGGCTCCAGGCTTTAGCCAGGCTTGGGACTCCAGCCCCTCTATTGCCCGCAGAGCTCCAGCCTGGGGCTTCAGCTCCCCACTACCTCTGGAGCTGTAGTATCAGCCCCACCGTTTCCAATGCCTCTCTCCCCACCCAGAGGTAGGTGATTAACGCTTAATGCATAAATTTTGTTTTCCGTTAATCGCAGGTGTTAACTGTGATTAATTGACAGCCCTACTTTTTAGTGAAGACTGAAGCAAACAGGTCTTAGACACCTCAGCCTTTCTGATGTCATCATTTAGTAGCTCTCCTTAGCTACTAAGTAGAGGATATACACTTCCCTTCATCTTTCTCCTTCTCGACGGTAGGGCAAATTGAAAAATGGTAAGTATTTGCCGCCCCCCCAATTGATAGAAACAAAAAGCTTTCATTATGCTCCAAATTTACCATTGAATGTTTTGATTTTTCATCTAAATGAAACAAATTAGTCACAATTCAATAGGAAAAATTTGTTTCAAACTAAAAAATTCCACTGTGATTTAAGTCATATCAAAATGATTTTTTTTCTGATTTTAGATCTTTGTTTTACCCCTTCTTCCTTCTGATTGAAAAAGGGGGGGGGGAAGAAAATGGAGAGACAATGCTTCACCTCAAAAAATGCTCAATCTACTCCTCCCCAAAAATTGTCATTTCAATTTGAATAGAATCAAGTTGAAATCATTTTATTTATTTTGAACTGAAACAAAATTTCTTCTTTGAACAAAAAAATTGCTAAACTATCAAATGATATGAATATTTCCATGAAAATTCTTCTCCTTTGAAGTCATTTTCACCAGAAAAAAAAATCTGACAAGTAGTTTGAACCTGCCCTCGTACGCATTTAATTAATATAAAAAGCGCCATCTACTGAGAAGATGAATATGTAGCATTGTTCATAAGTGATTAAGTGAAGTTACCACTTGATGCATTGCAAATGGCTTTCAAAGTCTAGCTGTCAACAGAGACTTCTCCAATGTTCAATGCTGTCTATTTCAAGGGATTTATTTTGGGCTCCTCTCTGGTTTTCCTAGTTATCGATTGTTGCATTTTTGCACTCAGAGAGATTGGTTTAGGTTTGCTTATAGAAAAACATACTTGCTTGGTATCTGGAGATACCTCATGACCATATAAATACACACAGTCCTTCTTGCATTATTATAGCACTGACAGCATACTGAATTCTGTAACATGCACCAAGCAAACAGCAGTGCGCATTAATTGACAGGATGTTCCATGCATATGGGGTGGTATAAAAGTTGGAGTGCATAAAGGAGGCAAAAGATGCAGTTCAGCAAGACATATGAGTAGACTGGGAAAGAAAACAGATTAAATTAGATGTATAGGTAGAAAACAAATTAAATGTAGGCACTGACATCTAAGGGCTTCAATCTCCACTGCTTTGCAATTTGCATAGCTATTTTCTCCTGCATAAAGTTGGGGTAAAATGATATCATTCTGAAGCCATCTATGAAACTCAAGCGGGGGCAGATTTATGGAGAGCGATTAAAGTGACGAGGAGTTCTTTTAACTTAATGCAACATGACAGGGGAAGGATTACATATAAAGCAGTTTATCAGAAGTTAGATGTTTTCTGTCTATTAATGTGGGCAATACATCTTCAGTTATGGTACCCATAAAAATGCAGTAACAATATTTAAGACAAATGAGAATACCTGATGCTGTTTGTTTGCCCTTCTCACCCGTTGCATCTCAGATGCTAGATTAAACACCTATTAATATTTTTAATACAGCAGCTTCTTTGATTTAGAATTTACTTTTTTCAGACTGCTTCTGGAATTGAGAGAGTTTATTCACACTAAGCTTTTAATATTAAAACTGGAGAAATGAGAATCTGCTAAATTTCAAAGGGTAAAATTTAGTGATTTAGTAAGAGGTAATTAGTTTTGCTAGTTATGTCCTGTTTTATTGGTATTTTATGGTTTGATTTAGATGACAGACTGAAGAGAATGCAAACAGACAATAAAGAAGACCTTAAATTTAATTTAAAATTAATTTATATGATAAAAATAATTTTCCTAACAGAAAAGACAAAGCACTGAGACTGACAGTGTTCGGCTGTTGAACAAATGGAGACCTAAAGAATGAGCGCAGCATGGGTGAACCGAGAACCCTATAAGGACAGGAAAATTAGGATAATTTTTTAAAAAAGAAATACATTTAAGGTATGTAGGAAAATGATTAGGAAATCCAGCCACAGAACTGAGTCTGGGCTGTGTGTTGCACCATGCAGGTGGTAGTGGAAGAGAGAAATGCTGTAGGAGTGGGGCTTTGCAACAAACTTTGTAAAACTATTTGGGAAACCAGCAGGGTGAATGACCCTCCAAATACAAGCAAAGGAGTGTGGATTACTGGTGGTATCAGTATATATCCCATAACAAGGTTGCCCTGTGTTGCCTGCTCTATGAATAGAATATTGATTATATTACTGATTTAGTTTCCCAGTTAGCACTCTGAAACTTGGTAGGGTCTTGTCCCAAGATCAGGCCCAGTATTATCAAAACTACTATTCAGTAGGGAGCCCCAACGTGCTCTGTTGCAACATTCTCACTTAGGAAATCACACTACATTTATAATAGTTTTTTTAATACAGTTTGCAAATTCACAAACTCTCTAACCCAACAAAGCAGGTGGAGATCATATAGAATGAGCTGAGCATCCGTCTACTTACACCAACCCTTGCAAAACAATCTGAAGCATTAGTTATCTTCCTCATCTCCCCCCTCACCATCACCACCAGTGGTTGTCACCCTGGCATCTATCAAGGGGTCCCTCTCTCACTCTCAAAGCACACAGGCTGGGATGTAACTTTTATAATGTGTTACACTGATGCCACTACGCCTAATGATTATTCAGTTGGGGTTTCAGTCCCTTGTCCTTATTTGTAGTTCCTCACCTTACTAATGTTGGGGTTTCCTTTTCCTATAGGTTATTAATCCTCAAGCTCATTAATATATATGTTAATTAGCCATGGCATCCTTGTGGTCAGACATCTGCTGATACTCTTAACTAAAAATAGCCCAAGCTGGTATAAACAAGCACCTTGTGATTTCCTACCAGCAATTCAGTCACGACAGCATTCCATCTTGTGATATCTTATGATCTTCTAGGGCAGGGGTGGGGAACCTTTTTTATGTCAAGGGCCTGATGGTGGCCCTGGCGGCGGGGGAGAATTTGGTGGTGGGGGAGAATTCGGCGGTGGCGCGGTTTCACAGCGGCGGCGGGGGGCAGTGCCCGACGCCGAAGTCCCCCCCGCCGCCGAAAAGGGGCAAACGGCGGCAGGGTTTCGGTGGCACGGTTTCGGCGGCGGGCACTGCCCCCCCACGGAACCCCACCACCGCCGTGAAACTGCGCCGCCGCCGAATTCTCCCCCCTCCCCCCGCCAGGTCCAGACCAAATCATTTCGCGGGCCTTATACGGCCCGCCGCGGGCCGGACGTTCCCCACCCCTGTTCTAGGGTTACTCTTGGTTAGCTACTTATACAAAGGCTTTTGAGGCCTTCTGTCTTAATTAGTTTGGCTAGGTTATTGTCTTACAGGCCTTGAAGAGAGCAGACTCACTGCATTATTTATACCTATGCCTCACCCATCAAATACCTAGATCTATAGGCAATACCTGAGGGTGAGAAGGAAGAGGTTAAGGAGAGCCTGAAAAAACTAGCAGATATGGCTGGATCAGAGCAATTACTGCTCATTTGGGGAGATTTCAGCACTGGCACGGGATCAAGTCGATCAGGCTATGAGAAGATACTGGGCCCACAGAATGCAGAGAACGCCCTGCCTCTATATTCCACTCCCCTCTTCAGGGCCCTTTTAAGAACTCACTTAGTTCAACAATGATTGAAACTGTTCCCCCTTGGGGTCCAATTTATTGAGTCCTCCAGTGCATACAGGACCTCTAGACCCAAAGCCCATGTGGTGTCTCAATTAATCCCAATAACACAAAGCACAAACTCATACATTCTTTGGCCCATCTGGCCTTTACACTCTCTACCCTGCTTTAACAGGGTCTCTCTCAGGCCTCTTTGCCTGGAGAACTTTCTCCCACACTCTCCTGCATCTTAGCTTTCACCCTGCTGATTCAGGGCCCTGCAAGAGCACTCTTGTTCACTGCAGTCTCCTGAGCTTCCCCTTTTACTGCAGTTTCCTGATCTTTTTATATGGGGAATCACTTGATTCAACCCAGGTGTAGCTCATCCTGTAATCAGGGCTGGTTTAGATCGAGGCTCTCCAGCCCCCAGGCGAGCCACCCTGTTACAGTGAGTTTTGTGGTATGTATAAGATTTGTTAAATTCTAATCCTCCAAAACAGAAGCCTGAATCTGATGTTATTTTAGCTGTCCATGAAGGCAGGGACACTTTTAGTATGTGCCTATAGCTCTATTAGTCTCACCAGCAGAGGTTGCTAAAGGATGTACCGAGTCAATATAACCCATAGCTATCCTGGCCACATCATCTTCCTGGCCAGTGTTACCTTATTTTTGTTCCAGAGGGGTAGCCGTGTTAGTCTGTATATAGCAAAAACAACGAGAGTTCTGTGACACTTTAAAGACTAACAAATTTAATTTTTGTAGGCATAAGCTTTTGTGAGACTCAGCTCACTTCATCAGATGCAGAGGTAGAATGATACAGTAAATAGGAAATATAGATATACAAGTGCATAGAGAACAATGGGGGAGGTGGATGAAAGCCGGGTACTTGAGGGCTAATGATAGTCATTGATTAGGAGGTGAGAATGGGTGAGCAAAGCAATTACCTCTTGTAATGAGAGAGCCATTCCAAATTTCTGTTTAAACCCAGTTTGAATGTGTCAAGTTTGCAGATCATTTCTAACTCAGCAGTATCTCTTTGAAGTCCATTTTTGGAGTTTTTCTGGAGAAGTACAGCGACTTTCAGGTCAGTGACAGTGTGCCCTGGAAGATTAAAGTGTTCTCCCACTGGTTTATGGATGTTGTTATTTTTTATGTCTGATTTGTGTCCATTTATCCTTTTGTGTAGTGATAGCCCAGTTTGGCCAATGTACATTGCAGAGAGGTATTGCTGGCACATGATGGCATATATAACATTAGTGGATGTACAGGTGAATGAGCCCCTTATGGTGTGATTGATGTGGTTAGGACCAGTGATGTTGTCACTGGAGTCGATGTGTGGGCAGAGCTGATGGTTTGTTGCAAGGATGGGTTCCTGGGTTGGACTTTTTGTAGGGTGTATGGTTGCTGGTGAGTATTTGCTTCAGGTTGGGGGGCTATCTGTAAGCTAGGATGGGTCTGTCGCCCACTGCCTGAGCGAGAGACGGATCATCTGCTAGGATAGGTTGTAGATCTTTATTGATATATTGGAGAGATTTTAGTTGGGGACTGTAGGTGATGACCAGTGAGGTTCTGTTGTTTTCTTCATTGGGTCTGTCCTGTAGTAGGTGACTTCTGGATATCCATCTGGCTCTGTCAATTTGTTTCTTTACTTCTCCAGGTGGGTATTGTAGTTTTAGGAATGTTTCATAGAGATCCTGCAGGTGTTTGTCTCTGTCTGAGGGATCAGAGCAAATCCGGTTGTATCTTAAGGCTTGGCTTATTTTTGGGCTCTGATGACCCCTTCTGGGCTCCGTGGAAGAGAGAAGGTTGAAATCATTTTCTGTTGTCAGAACCATATGCCATAATTTGTGCTGGCAGGAGCTTTGTAAATGGAGAATGTTTGCCCATTGATCTTAAATTATGTTACTTGGCATAATATTGGAGAAGACAAGCCTTTAAAAGATGGTTAAAACTCTGATCACACTCCAATCCTCTGGAATAATGGCTATTTTTAATGACAAATTACTTATTTTTTGGAAGCAACTCAAGTCCTTTACTCTTTAATTTCTTCAGAACTCTCAGATAAATACCGGTCCTGATGGTTTGATGCCCTGTATTTTCTGAAGTTGGTCTGTTCCTTCTCCTCCCTCTTTTCCATATTTTTCTCTTTTAAATCACTGACAATTCCTCACCTTCAGACTTGGTAAAAAGTAACCTCAAATTACACTGTGTTTTAGGATTAAACTAACCTAAATCTCTAAAACTAACACTTAACTTTATTTTTAACTAATAGAAAAAATATTCTAATCTGACAAAAGCTGACTTTTGTCAACAAACAGTGGAGGTGTACACACTGCAATGCTTCTTCCACCGACAAAACTCTATAGATATGCACTGCCTGACACGTAGATTTAACAGACCAAACTAACTTCATTTTTCCAGTGCTTGTAATCTCATGTACAAAATCATACTTGCACTTAAAATACCCAGGTGTGCACATACAATTGCCAACTTTGCTTTTGCACATGCAAGCTTACTCACACAATTGTTTCCATATACACTTGTCTATTTTGTTGAATCAATTTGGTTAACAAATTTTTTTTTAAAAGTGGTCCTTTATTTCCTCATTTTAGATGTAAAACAGAACCACATCATTTTATATCATGTTGAATACATTTGTTATTTTCCACCTTGTTCTCAGGTATGCGCAACGTGCTTCATGTGGCACGTGACCAGGATTCACCACCGTATTTGATCTGCTAGTTGGATCATTGGTGTCCCCTGCCTGGACTGGGGACTGATGGGAAGCACGACATGAATGCTGATCCAGGCCCCCATTATTTTCCGTGAACTGCAGTAATTAAGTGGAATCTAGTCAGCTAGCACATATTTACTCTTTTTTTTGCTTTTGGTTCCTTTTGGAATGTCTTGTATTATGTGAACCAACCAAAAATACCTCATGCACTTCTTCATCAAGTAAGCCACGCAGCAGACAGACAGCACTTTAAACTACTGTAAAGCCTCTTTTATTTTGAATACCTGGAATGACACAAGGGGTATTGTAAACATAAACCCACCTTTGGGCAATTCTTCCTATTAAACTAAAGGATATTTCGGTCTTTAGGTTATTTCACTCTTGTACCTTTTAAATTATTCAGGACATTTATAAATCCTGACTTCAAGCCAGGCAGAGCTTCTTAAGTGAACCGAAGCAGGATCAAGCATTTACACAAACCTAACACACTATTATTTTTAAAATTAAGGTTAGGTAGATCTTCTCCAATGGGAAGCACTCATGTTAGTGTCCTACTTGCTAAGTGTCTGGTTCACAAACCATTTCAGCACATTCTATACAAAAGGAAAGATAGTTCATTGCAAGCTTCCAACTAGCTGAAAATATTGAGTACATACAGTTTTTCATTAAGCATTCTAGGCTCTGCAAGCATCCATCAAAGATGTTGAAGTACTCCACAACTATATTCAGCTCACTATCAAATCAAATGGAAAAGACAGACTAGTCAAATATTCAGAAGGAAGTCTAACACAAATTAGTGTCAGTCCATTCTTTGATTAGGTAATGGCAATTAGGATATTTATAGCAATTCACTCCAGGGAAAGGTTACAAAATTGCAAGTCTGCTTCCAAGTGCAGCATCCACTTATGCAAAGCTTTGCCTCGAGTTTTTGGGGGGTACTATGTTCTTTCAAATTTAAACAGCACAGTTTACAGAGGCTATAATGCCGGCATAAGACTGTGGGCTATTATATTGTATTAATATAGAATTGATTTTTCAAAACCCCTGAAGTCGCTTAGGAGCCTAACTCCCATTGACATTCAAATTGGGCATGGGCACGTCTGAAAACATTATTCATAGTATATAAAGTATACAATACCATGCCAAACAGCTGTACAGTATGTCAAATAAGTTTTGACACTTTTACTCCAAAGGGGTGTCAAATACAATACATATGGGTTTTTGTCATGTGTTTTATACTGTGCTCCGCAGTTCTCAGCTCCTCTGGTTTTGACAGAAGATTATGGTCCAGCTAACTGGTAAGCAGGGCATGCAAATGAGAAAGCCAATCATGTCAAAAGGCCTGCTGGTAATCATGGAACAATCAACATTTAACAACAACTGTAGAGTCTCCCTCCCACTGATTTTAACTGCCTGATACAAGTTAAGGATAGTTAATCCTATCCTAAGGATAGATTATGGAATAAATAATGCTCAGAAGCCAGCTGTCAAAAGGAGTGTAGTTGTAGGCATGTCGGTTTCAAGATACTAGAGAGAAAAGGTGGGTGAGGTAATATTAGGGTGACCATACATCCCTAAAATGAAAACAGGACACCGGGTAAGCAAGCAAAGGGAGCAAAAATCACAAAAGTTACCTTTATTTATTTATTTGTAATAAGGATCTGAATGCAGAAGTTGGCTTAGAATAGAAAAGCCCCCATGATTAAAGCACAGAACTGGAGCTCAACAAGATTGAGGTTCAATTTGCTGCTCTTACTACAGCTGTCCATTGTGAACTTTTGCAAGACATTTTTTCTTTCTGTGCTTGTCTGTAAAATGGGGATAACGATACTTTCCTACCTCACAGAGGCATCGTCATATTTAATTCATATCCTGAAAGATCTCAGACACTACAAGAATGAGTGCCATAAAAATGCCCATAAATTACATATATTATGCATAAACCCAGAGTTTCTCCAAATGTATAATCTTGTTCCTGTAAGGTTAAACATGTTATGATGGGATAAGAATATTTTTATAACATCAAGCTTTTTTTTTTTTATAACTTCAATATTAAATTGACTATGTTGGGATACTGTGATAAAATGACTATTTCTGTATCAATGACTGCATGGCTAAAACTGGGGAAAAAATTGTAAATATGTTGAGCCAGATTCTCCACTGGTGTAAATCAGCATAATTCCACTGACTTCAATGGAGTTTCACCTCCTGATTTACACCAGCTGATGATCAAGCTTATATTTTCAAGCAGCAGTCACTTTTCCTCATTTGCAACAATACTTACAAGCAATAGTGAAGGCCACCTATTCAAAGCTCAAAAGAGACAATTCCATAAGTGCATCTGCTTCCAATGTAGTATAAATCTATTCATTATCAGTGTATGGAGATTATTCAGAAAATGGTGTACACTGTACAACTTCCTGGAAGTTGCAGAACATCTTAAATGTATCACTAAAGGCTCAATTCGTGTTTCAGAGTTGTGAAAGGCTGCTATTGTTATTTGCAGTACTAGTGACTAATATTTATGCAATGGTACTACTAGGAAACCATGTTCAGGATCAGATCTTCATTGTGGTAAACATTGTTCCTGCCCTGGAAAGTTTGCTATATCATCATAGCTTTAAACAACGCAACTCACTGACCTTTATCCCTAAACTTTGCTTTCAGACTATAGGGATTGATACCCTGCTAATACCATGCATTATGGAAGCTGAGTGCTAAACTCTTGCGACAGATTCACTGTCTCAATGCACCATGAGTAATCTTTAATATTGCACTGAGCACAAATTGTTCTTCTATTGAGTCAGTCAAAGGGTCATTTTTAAGTAAGAGATTAAAATGCATTTGTACTTTTTCCTGTAAAATATCCAAAGTAGGTATATTTTCAAGAGCTTCTAGGTGACTTGAGTGTCGGAGTCCCATTGACTTTCAACTTCTGAAAATTCAACTGGTATAATTTATTTTGCATTAATAAATAAGAAATCTAATTTTTCAGACATCCAGTTCCAGAATAAAGGCAAAAGGAAGACTTCTGCAGTTATAAAGACAGTCTCTTTCACCACACATGTAAAATAAACAAACATAATTACAGAACAGGGATTAAAATGCTAAAAGATATCAATAGGAAGCTTAGGTGTTTGTCTTTGGGTCATTCATGCACAATGACTGACTAGAGCAAACAGATTATAAAGAAGCTTTCATCTGCTTTCCTCAAAAATAAACTAATTCCCTTATTGTTTTCAGTTCTCTTCTTTCAGGTTTTTGGATTATTTTTGACACTTGTTCTTAACCCTAGAGAGAAGCTCAACTGCGTGCTGCCCATTATAAATTTATGAAAGTCATTTGTCATGTTCTATATAGTTGATAGTGATAAGCTGCCTCCTTTAGTGCTGAAATTGCTTATGCGGAATTTCATTTTCTTAAAATATTTTTTCCTTTATCTCAGACACTGATCTCCTTATACAATTTGTTCTTTAAAGATGCGACCTCTTATTATGAAAAGCGTTACACTGGCATTGAGAAACTTTGCAGCAAATAAAAAAATGCTACTGTGAATAAAACTCTAAAAGTTGTTACTGCATCTGCGTGAATAAGGCCAGGCTGTGTGAATAAGGCTAGAGGCTAAACCCCCTGTGACATAACTCTGCCAGGGAGGTATTTGAGAGACTGAGTTTTCGGAGAAGTTAGTTTTGGGACTCACTAGCACTATCATTTGCTCTTTTTCTTCTTTTATATAGAAGAAGAACTATAGGAAATTAAAAAAATCAGGTTGATGTAACTGAGAAGATATCTAATTACCAGAGTAAAACTTGGACCTATCCTTACAATACCATGCAAGGATGTAGAAGGTGTGAAGTGTCCCTTTACTCCTCAGGACGTTATCTGCATCACAGGTCTGAGCACAGATGGAAGAGAATCCTCCATGCAGTTGCTGCTCCCCCACATCCACACAAGCAGCCAAAGAGTGGGCAGACACTGATGAGGAACAGTTGTAGTCTGGGTTTGTTTTCCCAACATGCCAGCAGGTTCTCCAGTAGCAGTTTGCTTGCCCCTAGAGAGATTGCAAAGTCAGGAAGGGAGCTGTGACTCAGAGTTCTTTCCCTTGTCTGCTCCTGGGACAGATTGAAAAGTTGCAATCTAGCTTTACACTAGTGTAACTGATTCCAATTATCAAATTGGGGTTTATTAATTTTCCTTCTTAACTCCTTTTTCATTCTTTGTTGTCTTTAGGAAAATATAGGGAGATCCTGATTTATTTACTCCAGAGGCTGAAAATATTTTATTTTATTGTGCTTCTTTTTCTCTCTTTCATTCTCATGTTGAGATGATAGCAATCTTTATAATTAAATAAAAGCTTAAATTCTGCATGTGTCATGCATATGCCATGCCTCAACTCTGCTACATTTTCTTATCTTGTAGGGCGGATGCCATCTCCATTACTGCTCATGCAAGAAAATAACCTGCTCTATGTTTGACTAATAAAAATGGCAGTTTGTGATAACTAAGTTGTGTGTGCACATGCACATGCGTGGACTCTTAGGCTAAAACTTAGACCTTTTGGAATTAAAAAACCCTCCAAAATCAAAGCTCACTTGATAAACCAGCTTACAGTTTATGTAACCACATTCTTTTAATATACATACTAAATATACTGGTCCACTGAATCATCCAACTAGCAGCTAGTGATAAAAGTAAACTTGGATGAGTTTTATGGTCCATGTTGAATTCATTACAAATAAATCCACATGAACTAAAGACCACCACCCATCATTGTAAGGTACCAACTTCCAGGGAAAAATTTCCCTGAAATCAATGAGTGTTGCAATATAAGCTGTGACAACACGAGCTGTTCCCAAGACAAACAGATAACCATCCTTCCCCAGCTGAGGAGCCAGTCAATGGGTTTTCTCACTTAACTGAAAAATTGATAGCAGAGACACAAACAACAGGAATCAAAATCAAATTCAGGTTTGCTGCATGACAGCCCAGAGCATCACTTCTAGGCTACCAGTGTGGTCCAAAGCATGTTGTAATAGGCATATTCCTATCACAATAGTCTATAATAAATTAAGCATAACACTTTGAATTTGCCTTTCATTCAAAGATTTTAAAACACTTCAACAAACCTTATTGGGTTTAATGTCTGTGAGATAAATATCCCCATTTTATAGGAGGGGAAACAGAAAGAGAAAAAAATCTTCCCTCAATGAAAAGACACTGCTGCATCACTCTCACTAAAGAACATTTACATTCCCCTACATAGGTAATTTTTATGGAAGGGATGATCTGGCCCATTTTTTCCTCAGCTACTATAAATAAAATGATATGATACTGATAAAACACAGTACACACATTTTTCAAAAAACTGCAGAATATTAGTCTCAGACAAAGTAATGTAAATCCAACAAAAAAAAGAGTCATGTAGCACTTTAAAGACTAACAAATTTAATTTCTGCAGGCATAAGCTTTCGTGGGCTGCAACCTACTTCATCAGATGCAAGAAACAGAAATCAGATAGAGGGTATATATACACATCCAAGGATAAGGAACAACAATGGGGAGGATAGGTGTTAGCAAAGTCCATTCAGTTAGAGTAGATGAGGCCTATTCATAACCATTGATTAGAAGGTGAGAATGTGTGAACAGTGACAATTACTTCTTCTAATGAAATAACCATTCCAAGTCTCTATTCAGACCCAGTTTGATTGTGTCAAGTTTGCATATGAGTTCCAGTTGTGCAGTTTCTCGCTGAAGTCTGTTTTTGAAGTTTTTTTGTAGAAGTATGGCAACTTTCAAATCAGCTACAGGGTGTCCTGGGAGATTGAAGTGCTCTCCGACTGGTTTATGGATATTACCATTTTTTGTGTCTGATTTGTGTCCATTTATTCTTTTGCGTAGTGACAGTCCGGTTTGGCCAATGTACATGGCAGAGGGGCATTGCTGGCACATGATGGCATATATTACATTAGCAGATGTGCAGGTAAATGAACTCCTTATGGTGTGGCTGATGTGGTTAAGACCTGTGATGGTGGCACTAGAATTGATGTGCGGGCAGAGCTGGCAACGGGATTTGTTGCAGGGATAGGTTCCTGAGTTAGTGTTTTTGTTATATGGTGTATAGTTGCTGGTGAGTATTTTCTTCAGGTTGGGGGACTGTCTGTAAGCAAGGATAGGTCTGCCTCCCACAGCTTGAGCGAGTGAGGGATCATCTGCTAGGATAGGTTGTAGATCCTTAATGATGTGTTGGAGAGATTTTAGTTGGGGGCTGTAGGTAATGGGCAGTTGTGTTCTGTTGTTTTCTTTGTTGGGTCTGTCCTATAGTAGGTGACTTCTGGGTACATACTTTCTCTTCATATGGAAGTATAAGGGGCTTATTTCCCTCCCTCCCCCTGCTTTTTTTTTTTTTTTTTTTTTTTAAAGTATGGCCCACACTTTGTGTGTTTTTTATATAATATTTTAAAAGTTCAAAGCTGAATTTCTGGAAGATTTATGTTTTTTTATTTTCAAATCAGAAAGTTTTGGAAAATAAGCAAAAACCTCAAGGTGGCCAGCCAAAGCTTCTATGGAATGTTTCCTCAGTGCCCCGTTAGCCAGTAACTGAGCTTACTTTGGCAATTATTGAAATGAAGTATTATAACATTTCTAACTTACATTTAACATTTCCATATAAAAATACCACTTAGTACATTGTTGAACAATCTTAGGAATCCAACATCATGACAAAATGTCTCATGTTTAAACATTCTCCACCTGAAACTAAGTACACAGCAATATTTAATATAAAAAGGTGAAACAGGTATGAATTACAATTTCCTGCTCCTTGTTTTCTACACGTTATGGTTAAGAAGCAAATTATCTCTTTGGGGCAAATGATATTAAGAATAACCATAATATTTTGTCCTCATTTAGCACCTTCTATCCAAAAAGTATTAGTGTTTTACAGCAAGTGGTTTAGTATCATGATCCCCATTGACCAAAAGAAAAAATGAGGCATTCAGAATGAATTCTCCAAGGACACACAACGACTAGCACTGTAACAAACAGCAACTGCATCTCCTGACTCCTAGTCCCCTCTTCTAATCCAGAAATAAATGTCTTACTAAACAAAACTCCCATTAAATGATATTGTATGCATAATTTCCTCGTACGGTAGTGCAAATTTACTCTTATTTTCCTTGCATCCTAGCTAAAAGAAAAGCATTACAAGAAAATGACCAAAATAGTAATGTATGGACACCAAGAACAAGGACAAGGATTTTTAAAAAGTATTTAGGTGTCCAAGTCCCACTGAAATTCAATGGGAATTGGGTGCCTAACTCTCTTTGGTTCCATTGAAAATCCTAGTCAAGGTAACTATGATGATATCAGAAACAGAGAAACATCCAGTTTGAAAAGGGACAGATTTAAAAAGCAATAAGAAATTAAAATTGAATGCTCTTAAAACTCACCCCAATCTCAAGAAGAAATTTACTCACAGAACTAAACCATTTGTAAGGTACCACATTCCAGGGAAAAAAGTATCCTTTAAATCACATAGTGATACCAATAATGGGTTGGGGAAAGCAGACCCACTGCATTAAAGACTTTCAGCAGGTTCCTATTTTCTAGCACGATGACATTTAAGTTTCAGGAATAGTTTACAGACACTAAGGAGGCAATCCCACTGCTACATCCATAAAACCTCCTTCCAGGATACATGTTCCCTTGCACCTTCTAGCATCTAGTTCTTTCTTGCTATCTACATGCTTCTATGGCCCTCTTAACTGCGGTATTTGAGCACCTCACAATCAGTCATCAATGGATTTTTGTTCTCACAACACCCCTGTGAGGTAGGGTAGTATTATTATCTCCAGTTTACAAATTGGAAACTGAGGTAAAGGTAAGCCTGAGCTCTGGGACCCTCCCATCACAAAGGATCCTAAAGCCCAGGCTTCAGCCAAAGCCCAAACATCTATACCACAACTGAACAGTCCCTTAGCCTGATCCCTGTGAGCCTACATCAGCTGGCATGGGCCAGGCATGGGTTTTTAATTGCAGTGTAAACATACCCTCTGTTAACTGACTGCACAAGTGTAATGTATTGGTAATATTCAAAACCTCCTAATCCAGCCAAACCAAAACATTATTTTTCCACCCAAAAGCACTTCCTCTTGTGAATGCTATTTCTCTGCTAAAAGTTCAACATTCTGCCCTCATAGCCTGATGAAAAGCTGCTGATAATTCCTAGTTCTTGTAGGAGATAACTAGTTCTATGCAAGAACTGTTATTAACAGCTACACATTTGTGAAAGAAAAAACACAGGCAAATGTCAATGTGGCACTGCTAACTTGGGTGAATAGCTTTTGACCTCTGTTTTACTCCTGGTTATTACAGATGGTATTAGTGAAAGAAGCAATCACAAATTAAATGACATTTAAGGTTTGATGCAATAATTCAAGAGCAGCTTTAGTCCTTTCCCAGCAAATGGTATAGTGGGGCAGACTTCATAACAACTTCAATGATGAATTCTAAAAAAAGCCTATATATCATATTTACCTTTCTAGTCTCTTGAGAGCAGAATCATATTTCATATTTTGATAAGTCAACATGAATGGAATCCATTCTCTTTTAGATTAATTTTTCCTCTTGCATGTTATTTGTGTTTATATTGTCACAACTGTACACCTGAGGCTGCACACTTAATTGAATAAAAGTCTGTTCATAAATAATTGTTTTAGTCAAAGCTTTTGAAAAGGCAACTGAAAAGTAAGCAGGCAGTTGTATAGGGCTCAATCCCGCGGTCAATGGGACAGATCCTCTGCCGGTGCATATCTGCATCACTCCAAAGTCAAAGGAGTTATACCAATTATACAGATGCTGAGGATATGACACTTCCAATTCAGTGGGAGTTGTCCAAGCACAGGGCGCAAGAATAGGCCCATACTCTGAATATATCCTCACTAAAGAACTAATTGAAGTGATCTTGAAATCTCCTCTGCAAAAACTGAACACACTGAAGTAAGTGAAATATAGTATAATGCAGCAGAAGCCAAGAAAAGAAAAAGGTGCTCTTTCTCCTATTCTCCCTTCACACCACTATATAAATCATGCAGATGTGACTCATACACAATGAGGAAATTTCAAGCTCTTTAAAACAAGAAACTTATGAATAGAAAAATTTTAATCAGAAGTAGATTATGAGGGCATGACAAAGATCCTAACGAACTTCACTTACCTCTTCCGGAACACGATAAATGAGAGTTTCCTTGGCATTTCTTAGAGCTGTCCTCGGCTGACAATGGACAAGAACTTGGATGTTCACACTTCTTTCCAGTCCATCCTTCTTTACAATCACATCTTCCACAATTACACTGTCCATGACCTTTACAATGAATACAATTAAAGTCTTCTAAGTCAGTCTCAATAAGGACAATAGATACATTAAAGGCTAATGATAGTAAGCACTGTCTCTAATTTCTAAAACTCCATTTTTATTAAATAATTATCATGGGAAGAAGTTCAATATAATCAAGCCATTGCAATATTTTCTGTATGGTAATAATAATGGATGCCATCTGCCTGTGTTATCATATAGTTTCTAGACCATTTAATTATTATTCTTTTTTTAAAAAACACTGTAGCATCTGATATATGGTATACATTCTCAAACACTGTTAACCAAAGAGGTAAAGTCGCTCAAATGTATTTTCTCACAACAATGCAAACCCTAAGCAGCAAGGCAACCATAAGACAACTTTCAAACTCAACACAACACCACTCTCCATGCTTTATCTCACTACCATGACAATAACTTAGCCTTACCTGCACACAAATACCCTCTGTTATGCACTCACTTTCAGTTCAACACTACTTTGTCTCACAATGCATATATAAATACATTGTAGATCACACTGCAGTGCAAAATCTTTACTTTGAACTTCCAATGCTACATAATTTACTGACAATTTCAGTATTATATACACATCATACCACATAGAAGATTATGAAGTTCATGGCATACTCAACATTTCATCCCCTATCAAAATCACAAATTTCTACAATGTATTTAAATAATTATTTTAAAAAAATCTAGATCAACTTTACGATATATTCTACTTTAAACCAATAAGCAAATGGCTGTGCTGTGGAATACACTTTTCCTGGGCCTACATCAACCATTCCGTTCTGGTTAGCTAATGTCAACCAACTCAGCAACACCTCACAAATCAAGTTTCAACACAATAACATTTTGTAACATACACAAGCTGCTTGTTATTTGCATGGTAGTGAAGATATACATTTGACCAACCTTAGCTTTAACTTAATTAAGTTTTGTTTGCAGTTCCTAGTTTGTTTGTCTGAATTAACGCCCCCTCAGCCCTGCTGTGCACATGCTCCCAGTGGAGGGAACAGATAAGTCAGTTCGGTGCTGGCTGAGGAGGAGCACGGATGTGTGCTGCCTGCTCCCGCTGAAGGAACGTCAGCTCTCCACACTGCAAAGGCGGGTATTCCTGACTATATTATGGGGGAACCCCCCCGGCTATGGACAATCACCAAAAGCTTTCTTCAGCAGCAGAGTAAAGTTTGAAACAGGGCATAAATGCTTGTTTCTTTAGCCCAGCTCCCGGGCCAATTCTGCTTCCAAGAACCTCAGCCAGTCACCACCCACTGCTTTAAGTCCGACCCACTCTTCTTTTGTCCAGTGTCCCATCCAGTTTTCTTCTTGCAAACAATAAGCACATATGTTTTATAGATCTAGTCTGATTACATTGAAATGTTTATACTTGCAAATACTACATGTCTAAAATGTATGCAGTTACTAGTTTACAAGCAGAAAACTGAAGGAGGCAGGGGGCAAGAAGCACTCTACCTCTATAAGAAGGCCAGCAGAGCAGCTGCCATTCTGCAGGTGCACAGGAAGTGATTTTTCTTTACATTTGTTAATTGATTTTCCTTTCAATATGCCGAAGGCCAGCTCTTCTGTCCTCTGTTGGTTTTGTGCACCTGCTGGCAGACTGAGCATTGGCCAAATGCCCCTGTGATCCAGCTGTGCATCTCTGAGAATCTCTCCTGCTAAAACAGCAATGTATGCGCTAACCAGACAAAAGAACATAGTTTGTAGGTGAATGTGGGTGTTTTCATATGGGAAGCCTCATTTTGTTGTTGTCTGCTTTCTATAATCTGGATGTTAACATGATTATCTTTAAAGGAGAAGAGTCATTAAGAAGGTGAACTTCTCTAAGAGAAGTTCACTCAGTTAGACACCAAACAGCATTAAGCTCTTTAGAAGAGGACATCCAGTTAGCAACATGAAATACTGTAAATTGCCAATCACCCTCAAGTAATGTGAAATCTCTGAAGGGAGCTACCCTTCTGTGATGTTAAGCCTTAGCAGCAGGGCTCCCAGTTCCCATGGTATGAAGTCTTTGAAATGACTGTTGGTATTTCATTCAGCCACAGTAAAATTCTTATCTGTAACAGCGTTTCTATGATTCCAATCCACTCATCTGGACAGGAAAAGTTTCCTGCTTCTAGCAATTAGGCAGGCAAAACAACATGAGAAACTTTTGAACCATGTCAGGGGGTTGCCATTTTGCCTGGATTTTCCCCAATCTAAATAAGCCCAAGTAGATTTTGTACTAAACCACTGAAAAAAACTTGTTAAAACCTAAAAAAGTAACAGTTTTGTGAAATGAAACATAGAACATATGCTTTGTGATTCACTTTGTAAGCACTGTTTATCTGTAGACACAAAACAATAAATACATTGTCCAAAATTAACAGATTGAATTTTGTAAATGCTTCTCCACATTGTGGGTTTTGGCAATGATTTACACAGATGCAGAGTACCCTGGTTTGAAGTGGGATAAATCACTCTACTGAAAGTCAGTTTACATTGGTGCACTGAGTCTAAGCTAGGGGTTTGCACAGTTAGAGTAAACAAAGCCCTGAATATAAGAACACAAATGCCAAGCCCATTGTTTAGTTAGGCTCAACCCTCTTTTGTATTTACCGTTAGCTATGGACATACTTTTACCATATTATTTGCTTTTTTCAGCAACTGGAATATAACAAAGTTTAAATCAAGCCAATCTCAATGTGCTAAAACTATGCTCAATTGATGCTGACAGTAGTAGGTCTTAAAATTGACAATATCCTGAATTAAATTGTCCTGTTTTCTGTGATTTTATTTCCACATCTTTCCATCATTTTTACATAATGAAGTGTTAAACACTTAGAGCTGGTCAAAATTTCAACCAAGGAAGTGGGAAGTCATAAAACATTTTTACAAAATGCCGCTTTTTCTTCCTTTCCCTCCTTTTCTGTCCAGGTCTAGTTCCAACCTTCTTTTTCAAACACAGTTGTGGTTAAGAAATCTGGATCTCCACATTTCTCATTAACAAAGAAGAAACAGAGTTACATTTCATCATCTCAGTTTCAGCCTCCTCTTCCTGTGTCAGGTTCATCCAATGCTCTTGCTATTTGGGATCAATCATGCTGGCTAAGTAATAGAGGGGAATCTATAGGTTCTCTGAAACTATTTTTAAAAATTATTTTGTTCTTGTGTGGTTCCAATTTTTTGTTGTTAATTAGGTCAAGTCAGTTTTCCACAGTACACTGCAGTATTACTCTCAGACTGTAATCTGTCTAGTCCCTTTGAAGTTGTCTTCAATTGCTTTTGTAAGATGTGTGCTTCTGTAGAGTCCCTTGATGCACAAAATGCATGCTATGTTTTAGTCAAAGTCCTCCTCCTGCTTAGTGCTAATTTATCGTAGCTGGATTAAAAATGCAGGGGCATCGTCTTCCCCAGAGTTCTACCAAGTGTCACTGGGAAGCTGGGACATCAGTCCTTTTTCATTCAACAAAGCATGAGGATGCTGGTAGCTAAGGAAGAATTTTTGAACCTCCAAAAATGGGCTAGGACTGTGTTAGGTGTTCTTCCTCAACAAAGTTTAAAATAATGTGCTGAACGCCCATACATCTGAAATTCTAGATGACTGCATCTGACAAATGCTCTCATTTTTTCCCCCATTTTATTTTCATATCGTAGCAAATAGCACAGATTTTTGTGCTATACCCTGCATTTTTGGGTGGCATCTTGAGTATCTTGGACACAATGTTCTTTGGGCAGGATTGTAGGCTCAGAGGTAGAATCAATGGCATTTAATAGGAACACATTTCCTGTAGTGATGCTGTAGTCACTACTATACCACTTTTTATGTTCTACTAACCAGGGTCATACACAAGAGGGGACAATAATTTCTCGGGCACAGAATTGCTCCAGCCCTGTGACCATGGCAGGGAAAGTGAGCTCCTCCAAGCCCTGGGGCCAGAGCAGGGGCACAGAACATGCCCCTCCAAAAGGGATCAACTTATTTTTCCTGCGCACTCCCCTGCTACCAACCATCTTGCATTAACAAATTCTTTGAGTTTTTCCTTTAATTTTCCCCTCTGTCTCTACATTTGCAGCATCTAGAAGTGACCCTGCAAGTTTCAATCTGTGTGGTAGAGTATATCCACAGTTAATAGCTTCAGTCAGTCTTCAAATGTTCATTTTGTGCTACGTGGAACACAATGTACTTAGCATAACACAAATGGGTGCTTACATTTGGGTTCCTAAGTTCATATATAGGCAAGAGGGTCAAAAAGTTGTGTTTTTTTGGAAAAAAATTAGAACAAAAGATTTTTCATTTCATTTACATTTTTCATAAAATTGCATTTTTTTTATTTAAAAAAAATCTATCTACTTACAATAAAATAATTAGAGACCGTACCCTAGAGTTAGCCAAGCAAAAATTACACTAAAGAAATAGAATGAGGAGCAAGAGCAAGCCAACTGGACATTCTCCCAAAATTAAATTCAGACATATTGTTTACACTTACATGTGTCCCTTACCTGAACAGAAGTCATCGGAGTATCTGTCATAGACCGCCTTGCAATTTCTTTCATCACACTCACAGGTATCTCCATGAATATCTCCCCAGTCACCAGTTGGATCCACATCATGGCATGTGCATTCACCACATACACATGTGCCTAGGAAAACGAACAGAGCAGAAATGAGCCTAGCAATGTGCATTAATAAGGATCAGTGTAGGAACTGAAACTTTTTACTCTGCCTTCACAAAAGCTGTGTGAGTGTAGGCTCACAGTTTCTACTGTTCATTAGTTAAAAACCTGTGCTCATCTCCTATGATTTACAACCTTTGTAGTCTAACAAAATAATTTACTTCATCAGCAAATTATCTTCTTCTCTTAAGATGCAAGTATTATATTGCTGTTGCGGTTTGTTCCTGTTTGGACTCAACAACAGAAAAATGCAGGATATGCAGGATGATTAGTAATTGTTAGAGTAAAAAAAAATAAAAAGTTAGGAAAACCTCACATTCTGATCCGATCGGCAATGACCGTGAGACCTTTATCACCCCAACTAAAAATCTGGGTAAAAAGCAATGACCTGACTGAAAATTATATTGTTGCTCCTAAACCCAAATGCTAGCCAATATTCAGGTCTTTGCCAGTTTATTTCCATTAGGAAAAGAAAGATTTCATGAGGCAGGTATTTCTTTGGTGCAATCCTCTTTATTTACAAAGAATGTACATACATTCCTATCTCCCTGAACACAGTAGGACAATCAACAAGAGAATGTTTCTTTGTTCAGAAATCCAATCCTGCTTTTCAACCAGTCTTGCGCCCCAAAAACAGCTCTCTCTCTTAGCTTCCCCCCAGAACTACACTCACATTGTGTCTCTCGCTGCCTGCTTTCTTTGCTTCTGAAGAACACAGAAACCAAACAATGCCCCAGCCACTGCATTTGCAATCAGTTCTCAGGGAAATCTGTCATGATCTTATGGCCCAATCTCTGCCCAGGCCTCACATACAGTCCAGTCCTTTGGCATCGGGTTCCGTTGTCTACATCTATCTCACTCCATAAAGGAGCTTAATTGCTTCTTTCATTTAGTCAGAATAAAAGACAGCTAACACATCCACCAGCTACAGCAAGGTCTGTGGTTGTCCACAGTTCAAAGTCAAGTTCGCTGGCAGCCATCAGCACCCTCCAGCACAACAATATGATGAATTTGAACAGAACTGGGCTGCATGAATAGATATTATGGAGACTTTTACAGTTCATTCAGTGAAGAGAATGTTGAACTTACAGTGGAAAAATTACATAATGATGGATGTAATTTCTGAACAGTAACTTTTTAGAATGACTTTTCATCAGCTGCCCTAGATATTCAGTATACATCAAAATATGTAAATTGGGAACACTGATCAAAAACACCATTAATAAAGTGATTAGAAATAGCTTTGTAAAGTTGAGGCATTCTGAAGTTTCATGTGGACAAAATCAAAAATATATGAAAAGTTACAAAGACTTCTGGAAATAGTATTGGGCAGGTAGTTCCCTTATACATCCTGTAGAAATTTGCCACTATTAAGGGTCCCAACTACACTGATTTGTACTGCTCCAATATAAAGATAAAGAAATGCTTGCTAGGTAAGATGTCTTAAAATTCACTTTGGTAAGAAAGCACTGTTATAGTGTGAATAAAACATCTAATTTGACACAATGTTTCTATATTTATTGTTCTCTGTATTACACAAATTTTTTTGTTTTTTTTTACAGTTGAAATCCAAAAATTAAATGAACCTACATTATTTCTCTATTTGAGCCAAGCTTTCAATTTGCCCATAATTAAGATGAGAGAGTTTTCTAAATGCTCTCAGGATAATTAGATGCTCAAACTATAGCAGGTTTGTCAGAAGAGATGTATTTAAGAAAGGTATCTATGAGACTTGCACTTTTGCTCTTCTGTAATAGTTTCTGGACTGCAGCCAAAGAAATAACATTCTCACTTGGAACGCTTTGTTCAGTGAGGCCAAGGATAGCAGCTGGTGAATACAAATTTTTCATTATTTCTTCCCAAATTGGCAAAATTAAATGGAAATTATGAATGAAATTCAAGTGATTGGACTTTGTGCAGAGAACTACATCTTATAAGGCTACAAGCAGGCTGTCTTTGGTTGCTTTTCCAGGTTCGGAGATGAAATAATGACCACTGTTCATTCGCAGCCCACATTCAGGGGTTTTGGGAACCCAGGATGGGTTATCTGCCCATAACCCATCCAGTGCAGCCTCATTGCAGGAGCAAGAGGTGAAAAGGGCTTCCCACTCTTGCATCAATTTCATCTTATAAATATATAGTTTATATATACACATTCACACACATATGTATACACCTGTATGAAGATATATTCATACAGGTGTATACATATATGTGTGTGTACATGTACACATAAGTATGTTTATGTGGACACACAACACAGATGCCAACTTTTAAAAATTTGTGTCCAGAAGTGAAATAAGGAGAGCAAAACCAGAAACTATTATAAACAATTATTACCTTTGTCTTAGTGCAAAATATATATACATATAGAATATGCGAATGACACACCTCTGTTGCTGCAGATTTTGCCATCTGGAGATGTGCATCTTTTCTTGATTTCCCAAGGGGTGATGTCACACTGGAATTCACATTTATCTCCATGCCAACCAGCCTCACAGTAACAGTTTCCACAGTAACACTTTCCATGGCCTTTACCCAAAGCAAAGTTCATAGAGAGAGAAAAAGACAAGTTTTTCAAAAGAGCATTAACAATCTAATCATTTTTACTAATTTTTCTCTTCATCATTGCAGTGTTATGATCACAACTAAAGAAGTTTACAGATTTTATTTCTGAATGAAATAAGATTAATACAAAAACAATTAATTATGTTGTACTCAAATACCTCCATAAACTCATTATACAAATGTTCTTCATTTGTAACACATAAATCAATAAATAAATCAAATTTAACTTTATTTTTTTAATAGTCATTAAACTTAAATTTTTGAGTATGTATGGGTAAATTTAGTAGGCTGTGAACTTAATAGAAAAAGTTAAGAGCAACTTTAAATACACTATTAAGGTTCAACCTCTCAAGTCTGAGCTATAGGGTACTGTGTACTTGCAACTTCTAAACAACAGGAGTTGAGAGAGCTCAGCCCCTTGCAAGATTCACTCCATGGAGTTCTGTGCCGGTGGAAAACTACCTGTGCTGAGCAGCTTGCACAACTCTGGGCTTTTGTTTGCAACTATTTTAAACAGGAAAATTATGGAAATGGATAAATCAACTCTTAAAAATTAAGAACCAGCTGGAAGATTAATCCCTCTCCTGAATCAAAATTAACCTTTTACAAATGCACCTAATATCCCTCCCCCACCTTCTATATCCTGAACAGGTCCTACCTTTGGTCATTTGGGGCTTGATCCTCTGACCCAATCCACCAAAGCACTGAAACTTTCAGCAGATGAATAGTCCAGTGACTTCAGTGGACTTCAGCAAATTTTGGACGTCAAATATTCATAATGAATATGAATTCATGATGAATTGTTCATGGAAGCAGATGAATTATTTCTGAAGAAATTTTTGAATAATTTTTAAAACTAAATACATTTGAGAATTTGGTAATTTTTTGCAAACAATTCACACTGATAGAAAGGAAGCTAAATTTGTGGATTACGTTGTTATAAATTTTTTGACCATCTCTACCTTTTATTCTAGAGAACTCACATAACAATTCCACACTGATGGCCACTGTGAATGCATGCCACTAGCGCACAGGTGAACAGGCGAGCGAGTGTGGCTGATGTGATGTGATGCAAGCCATCACCATTGAAAACAAGTCATGTGTGTTCTGATGATGGGAAAGTTTTATTAACCACTTTGTGGCTGTTGAGAAACAGAGGCTGAGTCATAAACAGCAGCAGATTTGGCAGGCACAGTTAGTAATCCCTTCCTCGGCATCAAACTACTTATGCATTTTATGTAGAAAGGACTGCCCCTCACATAGCAATCTTTTCATTCACAACTGTACTCCACAAGACATAAAATCATCATCATCATCATCATCGGTCATGAACAACCACCACCACCTTTGACCTCCTCTTTTCTCCCTCATGCTCCTATGTGCCCAGAACTAGTATGAACTAAATAATTTAATCTACAATTATCTTGGAGTGGATCTATGGTTCCTGACTGAAGACAATGCTGCTCCATGTGGACAACAACAACAAATTGCAGGCTGAGAGGCTAGTTAGCTATACTATGATCCACATTAAAAAACAGGCCATATCTTCACTGAAACTGAATATGAAATCCATAAGACTAATCCCCACAAAAAACTAAAAAAGGTCATACGCTACATGGATCATTAAAAAAAAAAAAAAAAGGCCAATTGGCTCATAAAAAAGCCAATTGAAGAATGGCTTGACAATCCTGGCACAGCATTTGAACCTATGCCACACACAATAAGGAGCCACTGTTGCCCCAAAGTAAAGTTTAAAACATGTTACTGATACCTCAGTGCACTGTTATGTGTACTTTTCTAGCAATACGCCTTCCCAACTCATTGCTGATGATTGCTAAGATGTTTGCATCACTAGCAGCTCTCATGTCACAACAGCTTGACCCTTCTGTCTATTTTGTTTAAAGAAAATTAAAGCCAGATAGGCTGCCTCCTCACTGGAGACCACCCTTCATGTCAAGGAGGGCAGGGAGCATGTGGAGTGGCCGCTGAACACTGTGGGGGCACAGCAGGGACCAGCCATACAAGCCTTTACTCCTTCCTCTGAAGACCTCCCAGGCGCTGCCTTTAGACACTGAGCCAATCTGAAATTGTAGAACCTTTTTCTTTTCTTTTTCTCCTCCGGACTTTTTCCTCTCTAGGATTTGGGCCAATGCTTGGGTGCTTTGCTGAACAGGGATGTTTTCCTGAATTGGGGCCTATGAAAGAAGACTGCCTATGCATTGTAACATACTTGTTTTTGAAAGATGGGGACTTTAAATGTCCCTGTGTTATGCAGGAGGTCAGACTAGATGAACATAATGGTCCCTTTTGGCCTTAAAAATAGAAGAATCTTAAGATCTGCAGCCATTCCTTTGGGGTGAGCAGCCTGGAAGGAAGGCTTCTAGGACCTGTGGAGCACATCACCTGGGGCACAAAGCACAGAAGAGAGAAGGTAAAACAGTTTGGGGGGGGGGGGGCAGGAAGGGTTAAACTCAAAGTTATGTACCTTTGGAATTTTGCTTATATGTTGTCTGTTGTGCCTATTTGGGGTCCAGTCTTGCAAATGCATATGCACATGATTAGCTTTTAGCATGTAAGTAGCTCTATTGATACCCCTAGCAAAACTACTTGTGCTTAAAGTTAAGCCGGTGCATAAATTAGAAGGATAAGAGCCTTAGTTTGCAAGCTCTCCGAGGCAGTATTCCTGTTTTAGTGTTTTGTATCAACTTTAAGGTGGCCCTGATCCTGACTGAGGTGTCTGGGTCCTAGTGTAATGTAACCAATTTTTATAGTGCTGAATTAGGAAATCACAAACACTAGGGACCTGGTTCACCGGCACATTTCTCCAGTAACTCTTGAATTCAACAGGCACATCAACATAACATTGGAGTTTTACAGAGGTACATCGTGTCCCCTGTTAGATTATGGAACCACTGAATGAAACCAGGGTAGAGAATAAGGGATTAGGAAAAAGCTTTATCCTGAGACACAACACTGATGAGAACGGATACACAGAAAAATGAACAGGAGAGTTTAATGGGGTTTGGTAAAATGTCAAATTTTATCAAATGTAATGAAGGATGGCAGGTGCTCTTCACACTTTATTATGTAAAAATAAAATATATATTGCATCACTGATATAGAATAGCGTGATACCCCTTCTCCAGATTTTACTTCAGACAATAATTTGATAAATTTGGCCTGCATTCCCAGGGCATGGTTTCTTTAGAGGGTCATATTATTATCATTTTTTAAAAAAATAACTTATTCTGTACCACAAAAGTTCTTTTCCACTTCCAAGAACAGCATGGAGAGTTAAACAAACAAATTATTTTGGTCTCTATATACACATGGATAAATACAGATAGCAATATATATTTTACACACACTCCCCAACATAAAATTGCAGCATTACAGGGATGAACCTGGTCCCCTTGTGTATGCGTCTGTATATTACTCCTTTCTAATCCCACTTCTCCCAATGCCATACTTCTCTGTTTAATGTATCCCCTCAATCTCTCCCTCTTTCTCTTCCATCTATGCACATAGCCACTTACATGTGCCTCATTTGCTAGAAAGATTAGCAGCTTTATGGTGCTATGCACGCAGACCTCAGTGAGATTTGAATCTGTGACCCCTCATTTTTAAGACCACTGTTCTAATCCCTGAGCTACAGAGCCAGGCCCCAAGTCTCCTCAGTATAGGGAGGAGGCTGGTTAAGGCTGAGGAGCAACAAGCGACCTGCATCTCTTCATAAAAGGAGACAGTGGCTCAGGGATGCTATGTTCTGTGGCTTATTGTTCAGCCACTTGCCAATCTGAAACTCCCACTCATCATTCACAAGTGGGTATTCATGCTATTTATCTCTTTGTCTCTCAGTGCATGCATGCAATAAAGTCATTTGTATAATTCCAGTAAGTAAAAATCTGAAACACTGTACCACTCTATTGCATGTCTCAACCAGATTTGACTGATCATCTTATTGCATTTATTTACTAATGTACTTACCTGTACAGATCTCTTCTGTTTCATCATCTAGACATTCTCGGTCATCACACTCACAAAATTTACCATAGACCAGTCCGTTCCCTTCTGAATTCTCACACTTGCATCTGCCACATTGACATATGCCTGTAAACATTCAAAACAACACAGTCTGTGATTATAGTTAATAAAAAGGATAGTTGTTGCTGTTTTAATCAATCCATCAGTGGTTTTATACATCTCATTGCTAAGCAAGTTGAAAACTTAATATAACCTGGGAGTTACAGGAGTCCATCTGAAGTGTAAATAGAGTTTTTTTAAGGGTCTTACTCTACAAAGAATAAAGAACCATAACAGGAAATATTATACTTCTCTAGAGCTCAGTAAAATTCATCTCTAGGGTTGTCTGTCCACAAATACACCAGACACGTCATGAAATCCACAAACATGAATGCAACAGTGGAAGACATTCTCTTTCTTTCGTGAAGGAAGAAAATTGAATTCTATACTGCCAGCTTCTCAAGGATGGAACCTTACTTTGTCCAGCTTAATGCCCATATGGCAACAGAGGAGCATAAGATGACAATCGAGATCCTAGAAATAACACTAGAAGAATTTCCTGAGTATATTTAGAGAGTCCCGCAACATCCTAATATCCTCCCTACACAATCATAATTTGGAGAACATGGTCCCAGTGTAGTAATATGGGGAAAACCCCAAGAAATGAGTCTGAACTAATTTTTGGGGAGGACCACCTGCAGTAAGAATTCATGCTCAGATGTCAGGGAAGAGGAATCAACTTCAGACATTAATTATCACAGCAATACCTTTAATTTGCCAACGGACTAGCTAATTGCTATAAAATGTGAAACAAATGGTAAGTACAATGTGTAATTAGAAATGTCTTGTAGAACTGTGGTTTTACTGCAAAGATGTACATTCAAGGGATGTTTGACACAAGACTGTAGGATTGAACACCTCCTTCACTGAACTTAAACTTCTCTGCAACATTCTTTGGCTGAGAGGGAAGGTTCCTTGGCCTTTTTATATAGTTTTCACTAGGCTTGGCAAAACGGTCAATTGATTGTTCAAATTACATCAAATGACCAGTCAATTTACTGCCTATTATTTGACCATGGTCAAATATTGTCAAATACTGCAGCAAGAATTCCCTGATGTAGAAGGTGGCCTACCCTTTAATGGTATCATGGTGCCATTCTTTCATTTTTTAGATCTTAATTTCATTGTGTTTCATATTTTTCTGAGTTAATATAACTCCATTAAGCTACTTAGTTTTTGTAATTAGCCATAAGTATGTAAGCCTAAATCTATTGGAGACCATAAAGTCTTCTTTTTTTAAAACTGATATTATTCTAATAAATTAGTGCTTTAAAATATTTTACCATTTTTGACATTATAAGACAACAACATTTGGCCAATATTTGACTGGTCAATTGACCAACTGTTTCTGAACTGGTCAAATGTCACACTCATTCAGACAGGAGAGAAAATGTATTCTTTACAGGTTATTCAAGCAGCTTTATGTATAACTTTGTGCCTGCATTTATATAAAATCCCAGCATCTGTGCAAATCTAATACTCTTCTGTACACATGGCCAGTTTGGCTTCTAAAATGATAGGCTTGTGTTTTTGGAAAAAAAAAATTCTTTCTGCTTCAGATATGAAACCTAGAGTCTAAGAATAAAGCAATGAAGGTCAACTCTCTGAGTGACAGACCAGGTGTCTAGCTGGGCAAGTACTTGTACAAATACATGATAATTTGTTTACTTCAGCTTCACATATATATCAGATACCTGTTCCAGGTGCTAGGCAATCTGACAAAATTAAAAAACACCATCTATAACTAAACAAAACAATAGTAGCAAACCAGTGGCTAATCCCACACAACACAAATCAGAGCCTGTAAACAAAAGACATTACAAAACTAAAACGTTCCTCTCCCAAGCCCCACAAGGTACTCCAAACTGCTTCAATCTCAGCCACCTCAAATGTCTGCTCAACTAACCGGGCTTTTCAATGAATCCCAAAAGTGAACAGACTCAGACCATTTCCAGCCAAGAAATGGGGATATGGGGGACTGAATTTGAAGGAAAGAGGCCCTCATGGGGAAAGCTCTACTAAGCAGTATCCTCTCTTTTCATCTGAGTGAGCTCCAGCTCATGCATTTATGCTGATTACAGCTGATAGTGTCTCATGTTGACAGCCACACCCTCATTCTGGAACACCCCACAGAAGAATGCTCTACTTCACATTTACACATGGTACACTAGTTATCCATGTCTCTAATTTTAACATGTGTGCATGTTATATGTTTCCACAATTGTTTAAGCCACCTATGAGAATCTGGGTCCTTAGCACAATCGTAGCTGTGTGGATGTAGCTCTTGGTACATCCTGTACATACTGTACCTCTTGGTCCTTCCCTTATCAAAAGTGGTAAGTCAGTTACTTTGTTTACGTTATTTCTCTATTCTTTTTCTCACTTTCTCTTTGACACATTGGGACATGGCTTATTTCTGGTGTAAGACCTGATAATGACCTTCTATTGTTCAAAGATTCCCTTTGCCCATCAACATCTCGATATCTGACAAGCTGTAAGAGGGTGTTTCATTACTGCATTTAAGAGAACACCAAAACATGACAGTCTAAACTGGCTACATAGAAAAACCTTGTTCCAGTAACCAAGTGTCTTTCACACAGAGAATTTCCCCAGCTCAGTGTCTTACTGTCATACGGTTCACAAATTGAAGGAGGAGGAAACTAAAGGTTTTGTATAAACAGAAAAGCAAAAGGAGGGTCCAGCTCTGATTACAGGAAAGCCTCATCTTTAATGAGAGCTTTGCCTCCACACAAACTGCCTCCCATTTTAAAGTAGAGCCTTGAGCTCTTACCCTTGAGCATCTGATTGAGTCTTCACCAACCCAGTCCCGCCTTAATTCCTCTTCTGCCTATAGTCAAGTAACAAGTAGCATATCAAACGTGGATTAGATTCAGCTAATTTAATTCCTGGTATGTTTGCTACTCTACGTTATCTCCAGCAAAGGAATGATGATGGCTCCCTGTGTAGTGACAAGATGCCAAAGTGAGACAGAGAGCTATCCTGTAAGTATAAAACTACATACATGTATGGGCTTAAATGTAAATTAAAATACTGACAATGTTCGGCAAAAGTGTGGATCTGGCAACGCCTCCTACTGCCAGATTCACACAGAGATTTGTGAAAGTCAATCAGCAGAATCTGATTTCCGTTCTGACTGCCTGCAAATGTCCACTGAAATTTTAAGGCTGTGCAAGTGGATCTTCAAGATAGTTGCATCTTCCTCTGTTTATCTACTTGGGTAATTTCTACTGAGGTTAGCACGAATCATAAAACTTAAATGAAGGAGAAAAGAGCTACAACAGCTCAGAATGTAGAAGAGTTTTGGCTGGAGGTTCCCTAACCAACATTACATGGCAAATATTTTGGGATAACAAGTTTTAATAATCAATGTGTTTACATTTTCAGAAGGGATGTTTGGCAAATGCCTCTTTTGCCTCTGTTCGTAACAAAAAAAAAAAAAAAAATCTAAGCCCCCCTCAGTGTTAATGTTGTTACCACATCCTTTTGAGAGTCTTCAATTTAAAATAGTTATGGATGAGCCAGAACACCAAAGCAAGCATTCTGAGGACTCTTTAGAGGCAATTTAAAAGTCATAAAAATCTTTTCAGATAAATTCTTTGAAAAAGTTTAAACTAGCATTGCATATCACACCTAGAAATCTGCAGACTACAGTTTAGGTTACATTTTTTTAACTGATTTTTCTGGATGAAGAAGTCATTCAGAACAGCTGGAGTCCATGTCAATTTCAAACAAAAGTCTCAGCGTGCTGACTTGTTTTCATTGTATTATCTGAATTCCATTACACCCACACTATGCTCAGGAATAGATTTTCACAGAAGTTTAGTAACACATGGAGAACTTTCACCATTAAGGAAAATATCTTACCAGCATTAGAACAGATGATATCTTGAGAATTCTTACACATTTCATTGCTTTTCTTCCGTGTAAGGTTGCAAGTAGTTGGGTACTGACAAGCTTCACCATACCAGCCTTGCTCACATTTGCACTTCCCACAGTCACACTTTCCATGGCCTAGGAATTTAAGGACATTGTCAAATTCAGTTTCATTCTAACTCATCTTTTCTCATCTACTTCTTTAAAAAGGTACAGTTGCATCAAAAATTTTAAAGTTGACATCATTAACATTCTGTTTAAGTCAAGTTTACACAATTATAGACATGATTTTTTTTCTAAAAGTTAGAAAAAATTTAAATTAACTTTGAAGAGAGATTTTAAATGTATGTATCTTTAGTCCACAGCACATTATTTTAATAATCCTGAAGGGCTATTTTGAAAGAGTAATATAGTAGTAGACTACTACTACATAAAAAATATTTATAGACTGAATATTTTAATTGCTAACCATTACTATTACAATAAAATGATAGAGCTTGTGTTCGTGTTTAATGACAATGGGATATATATTCCCTGAGTAGCATCAATACCATTGCTTGATAGATTGCCATTGCAAGAGCTTAAAGGACCAATCCAACTGCTTCTTTCATCCATAGATGGCCTGGTGTATATCAATGGAGATCTGTACACTGCATGTCTCACAGGGCAAAGACATCCACATGAACCATAAGCAAAGTTTGTCATTTGAACTATTTTTTCTTACGCAAGGTCCAATAGGATTTTACAAATCCTTTAAATGTCTTTAAAGATTTCTGACCACACTCACTGGATCGCTATCTGTACTATTCATTTATGCTGCAGATGAACCATTGTATTTCAAATTAATTATTAAGCATAAATTATAGTCAGTTAATTTCCCGTTTCCCCTTTGCGCTTTTAGACTATGCATTATCTTTTGTAAATAATTTTATCAAGAACAACATATGGCTTCAAAGGCCACACAAAGGCCATCTATCTAATTCACAGGTGAGAATTCTAAATGGGTCACTTAATTTCTCATAAATAAAATCTTACCACAGTTGATTTTAAATATCTCAATTTCCCTGCAGTGAGAAAACAACTTAAAGTACAACACGCCTTCTGCTAATATAGTGGAATTTAAATAAACTAATGTAAATAAATTGCTTTCATGACGTAAAACCAGTTTGCTTGCTAATTAAATACATTTCATACTTGCTCTCCCCAATAGTCCCCAGATACAGTTCAATAATTAAAGGACATATAAAAGAACATCATTATTAATTTATTTTTAAACAAACAAACAAATTAAGTAAATAAATAATTTTTTTTTTAATTGTCTGATGACTTTTTCGGATGCTTTTTGTTTGCACATGAAAATGGTGAATGTCAGCAGAAAAAGTGGGATACACAATATTTATAAAACATTTTCCTGCTTCAGTGGTAGTTAATGGCATAACCTTACTGGTAAAGGAAGATAAGCCCTTGTGCAGCCAAAACAAAATGAAATAAAAAATAAACAAACAACTAAAATCCATTTCCTTCTCCTTTTTAAAGAATACTCAGGACAGCAGCTAAGGCTTCTTCCATTCCAGCTTTCCTAGTAATTTACTAGCTTGATCTCTGCTGGTAAAGAAAAGAAGGTCCAATAAAAAGGAGAATTACTTTTTTTCCCCCGTTGTTCCTTTAACTAAACAATACAGCAATTCAGTGGCAATTGCTGCATACTCTCCTTTACTTGGTGGTCTGGCAACACTAAGAAACATTAGTGCACAAGGGAGAAAAAACATTTCTCTCTTAAATTAAAGTCACCTGCTTGGAACAGTAAATAGCGACTTTCTGCTGGTGCAGCTGTGTGGTTGAATGGTTGTTTTATTTTAAAACAATTCTTTAAAAACAAAGTTATTGGAGGCTTTTTCTCTGAAAAATAAAACTGGTATAAATAGTATCAACATGTTCTCTCTGTTATGATTTTGAACAACCATAAGGCATTTAGGTAATATGAACATTATAAGATAGTATGTGTGCATTTCACTTTATTCCTCCTTCAAACTGTGGAGGTGTGGTAATCTTATAGTTACAATTAGGGTGACCAGGTAGCAAGTGTGAAAAATCAGGACAGGGGGTCGGAGGGTAATAGGCGCTTATATAAGTAAAAAGCTCCAAATATCAGGACTGTCCCAGTAAAATCAGGACATCTGGTCACCCTAGATACAATCCTCAAATGGGGGACAAATCCTCCCTTCAGTGCATAACCAAAGGGTATGTGCTTGGTCAAGGGAGGGTTCTGATAAGGTGCGGAAGACCACACAACAGGCTGCATAACTCACGCCTCCCTGAGTCCTTCCATTCCACATAAGGCAATAGAGAGTAGATCTGCAAGGCAATATATCCAGCAGTCCTATCCCTGATTATTTCCCCTCTGAGCAAGCCCCAGCAACCCCACCATGCTCCCGTGTGGCAGTATGTGCTCTGTGACACATGCAAAGATGTGCAACTTCTATGTAGACTCTTGCCCCAAATCAAAACAGCAGTTCCACTACATCGGAAGGACCGCTGTGATTGTGGACAGGAGTCACAAGATCTGCTGTTTAATGCACAGTAAAAATTTTTTTAAAAAATCCAACCACAAAAGAATCCCTGCTCAATCAAATCCCAGCATTCACTCAAGCCATTCTAATTACTGTTAAGTTACCTCTGCAATCACGTGTGCATGCATAACAGAATCCAAATATTTACATCCAGCTTTGATCACATCAGTAGCTTTCAGATCAGAAAGGAAGTGACACAGAATTTACAAAGCAGCATTTCTACTGCTGTGCCTGCCCCTAGAATGCATTCCCCCTCGTCCTTGTTACAGTTTCAGTTCTGATTCTGCCTCCTCCTAAGGTTCACTCCACACATAATACGTCTCATGTTTAAGTATGGTCAGACACCATACAGAACCAGAAAATGGAATTGCTTCTTTTGCCAGTTTTTTCACCCCAGGTGCCTAGGAGTGTGACTGTACATGTATATGTTTATCTCATTTATTGTATTTGTTGAGCACTAACAGGACACAAAAATATAGTCCCCATTTCTAAGAGTTTACAGTCTAGAAGAAATACCCAAAAGACCACATCTATTCTGTATAAGGCACCAAATTGGGATTCAGTAAATGGGGTTCAATTCCTGGTTCTGCCACAGACAGTTTGCATGACTTTGGACAAGTCACTTAGACCTTCCATTTGTAAAAGTGCAGATGATCATACTTCCATTTCCCATAGTGGTGTTGAGAGGACAAACTCATTAATGTTTGTGAGATTCTCAGATACGACAAATGATCAGAGCCATCTAGACAAAAATAAATAAATAAAACAAACAACGAGGAACCATTAGGAAAGGAATAGATAACATAAATATCATATAATATCACTATATTCATTCCTGGTATGCCCTCACCTTGAATTGCGCATGCATTTCTGGTAACCCCAGCTCAAAAAAGATATATTAGAATTTGAAAAAGGGCAACAAAAATTACTAGGGGTATGGAACAGCTTTCATATGAGGAGAGATTACAAAGATTGGGACTATCTCTTTTCTAAGATGAACAACTAAGGAGGGATGTGTAAGGAGGTCTATAAAATGATAAATGGTGTGGAGAGATTGAATAAGGAAGTGTTATTTACCACTTCACATAAGTCAAGAAGTAGGGGTCATCCAATGAAATTAAATAAGCAGCAGGTTTAAAACAAACATAAGGAAATACTTCTTTACACAACACACAGTCAAACTGTGGAACTCCTTGCCATAGGATGTTGTGAAGGCTAAAAACATAACTGGGTTTAAAAAAATTAAGTTCATGGAGGATAGGTCCATGGCTATTTGCCAAGATGGTCAGGGATGCAACCTGATGCTCTGGGTGTCCATAAACCTCTGACTGTCAGAAGCTGGGACTGGACAATAGGGGATGGATAATTGCCCTATTCTGTTCATTCCCTTGGAAGCATCAGGCACCAGCCACTGTCAGAAGACAGATGCTGGGTTAGATGGACCATTGGTCTGACCCAGTATGGCCATTCTTACGTAAGGAAGTGTGCTTTCTTTTAAATAATTTTAAATATATTTTGCTGAGGCATTCTGCATCAGAGGATGAGTTTAAAGCTGTACTTGAGACATTGACCTTCCACAGTGCACCAAGTTCTTAAATAAAGACTTTGGTGCACTGAGCAACTACATTAGATCTGTTGCCTCTGGTAGACTTGCTATTTACATGTTTAGGAATAACCTGCACTGACAGGGGGAAAAATTATAGACATATTTTTGTATTGGACATCTACATTTGAGATCCAGATTATTCCAAGACAACGCATCTTTAAAAACAAAACAAAAGCAAACTCCCAAAAAAATCTTCCAACTTTCAGATTAAGGTAATTTTTTCTGATTTTTTTACTTCTAGAATTTCACTCACTTTTGATAACTAAAAATTAGCCATTATATGTGATAACAGTCTACAGGCAGTACCCAGCCTTTAATTTTTAAAATGAAAGCAATTTCATGCACACAGGTGAAAGGAGTTAGCGTGAGGATTCCTTTCTGCAACACACAGTCAGCCATCAGAAAAATCAGCAGCTGGCACTGTAACTGCTCATTATTATTCTTTTTTTTTTTTTTTTTTTTTTAATCAACTACTGAGTGATTCATGAAGTTCATTTCAAAATTTGAAAAACACTTCATGGAATAGATGAAGAAACAGGATGAGTTAGTTGGGCCACTAGGCAGAAGGATAATAGGGAAGCAAAGGGAGAAATCTAGAAGATGGGAGAATTTAAAAAATATTGTCTTCCAATTATAGATCCAGACTGATGCAGCAAAAATGAGTTCTTAAATTTTCTCATGTGGATGGCTTTGGCACATGGCTTCTTTTATATTATATCTCGTGGACCAGACTCTGATCTGTTACTCCATATAAATTCAGAGTAACTCAATTGATGTCAGTGGAATTATTCCAGATTGAGACCAGTGTAAATACGATGAGAATCTAACCCGTTTTGTTTATTTACATCAGGGCTTCTTAATATTTTTCATACCATGTTCCTCCATTCAGCAATTTGCAAACCAAAATATGCATAAAATGTATCCAAGTATACCTCAGAAAATATTGTTCCATGTTTTTTCAAAAAGAGGTGGTTATAATTTTCGTATTAGTTCACAAGTTGTTTAAGGCCTGGTCTACGCTGGTGGTTTAATTCGAATTAAAGTCCTTTAATTCAAATTAATTACTCCCGCATCTACACTTGCACATTGTTAATTCGAATTAAGGAGCCTTTAAAATCGAATTAATAAAACCACCTCTGCAAGTGGATTAGCGCCTGAAGCGCATAAGTTAATTCGCATCAGTGTGAGTGTGGACGCAATGGGACTTAATTTGAATTAATTGGCCTCTGGACTGTGTCCCATGATGCCTCATTTCAGTACCCTTCCCCAAAGCAGCCCCGGGAAGATTTGAATCTTCATTTCCTGCGGTGAATGGGTTTAAAATCCAAGCTGCGATCACTCCCCCCCCCCGCCCCCCCCACACACAACAAGCCCTCTGCAGTTTGTCCCTTTAAGGGTTTGAACGATTTCACCACCCAGCCCCGCCCTGCATGGTGAATGCCTTTTAAATGCCAACAGTGAGAGGAAATTCTTTGCTACATTATTTCAGTGGCCAATCATGGAAATTGATACTTTCTTAAGAGTTTATTCACAGTGCTACATGTGGATACATTATATCATGCTTTCCCCACCAGTGAAATGGAAACAGTTGTTTCACTGTATTAATATACTAACTTACCCCGTTGTTATTTATCTTATATTCTACAGACACCTGTAGAATCAAAATCAAAGGCAAGCAATATACAAGGGGTGGTGGGGGGAAGCATAAAAGGCAAACAGCATACAGTTCTAAAGTAATCCAGGATGAGCTGCAATGTATTTGTCACGGTCAAAATGAGAGCATAGTTCAGCTGGCTCCATGTGCCTGCAGCAATGGCGACCCGGGGAGTAAAAAGACAGCATGAAAATCCTTTTCCTGTTTGTTTGCGGGTGGGGGAAGAGGGTGGGGGAAGCAGCGCTGCATCCTGGGATGATGACACTCGTCACAACAGCCTCCGTGGTTAGTTGCACTGTGGGATAGCTTCCCACATTGCAGTGCTTTCTAATTCGAATTAGGGCTGGCTAGTGTGGATGCAAGAAACCAGCACAAACACTGTAGTGTGGACAGTCTGCAGCGCTTTCTATAAATCACTTTCTGAAATTCGAATTAAGCTAATTCTGCAGTGTAGACATAGTCTTAGTCTCAGTCTTTGAAACCCACCCACTTTTTTTTTTTTTTTTTAAATCTCTTTTTTTCTATATATTTTTTAAAAAGTATTGAAAATATCAACATTTTTAGTTTACTGGGTTTTCAGCAAATGAAAAATTTCAATAACTGTTTCCATAAATACTTTTTAAGAGGTATTTTAAAAGACCATACATTTTTCACAAAATACTTTTTTGGGAGGTAAAACACAAACCATTTTTTGGACAAAAAAATATGCAATAAAATCCTAAACCAAAATAAAAACAAGGGAGAGAATCAGCTTAAACTCTGATGTCACAAATATAGCACAGAGATCCTCTGAAATTTTTGGTTTTACATACTAGGGGGCAAATCCTTGCCTCACTGAAGTCAATGGCAAAACTCTTGAGTTCAATAAGGTCAGGATTAGAGGCAGGCAAAAAAAGTGTCTGAAACTTTTTCAGGCAAAAGAATGTAGGATTCAGTGACCTCAAAACGTTTTGCTTATTCGCATTGGTTTTGTCACATTGTTGCATTCAAAAAAAAAATATATATATATATATTTAAAACATACCTTTTTGCTTCCACATTTTCAAAATGAAACATTTCAATTTTTCCATTTGAAATGACTTTTTTCAATTTCCTATAATTTTTTTTTAAAAAATCATGAGCATTTTAAAATGGTCAAAATTGAAACAAACCATTTTGTTTAACCAAAAGCAAATTATTCTTCCAATTCCATCAGAATTGCCTGGAGTTCCGTTATCCACACAGCTCTAGTCACCCAGGATCTTCCAAAGAACAGAAATGAACCCAGGAATTTTAGAAAAAGAAACATTTTAGAAAAGTTCCAGAGGGGTTGCTATGTTAGTCTGTATACAGCACTCTCAGGACTATTGTTTAAACATTTGAAACTATCTTGATAATGGGTTTTAAAAGTGAAACAATTTGAATTGTGAAGTCCTTAAGTTAGCTGCTCTCTCTTTCTATTTATTATGGGCCAGTTCACCAGTCTGTGATCTAGATCAGAGCAAGAGGGGTAAGATGTTTGGTGATACCCATGAAGCAGCCAAGAAGGGAGACTGAGAGTCACAATCTCTTGCTGCTCCAGGGTAGGCCTATGCTGTGCTAGGTGAAATGCTGCTTGTGTCTTTTCTTTTCAGCCCTGTTTCAGTAACTTACTGTTCTCTAGTAAAGCGGTACAAAATGTATGTGACCAGGTTAAACATTAACAGAGACTGACATTGTTAAATGGACGGGTTAAAAATGATTGAAAAGGTTCTCTTTCACTACAATAAATAATTAATAGTATTAACCCAGGAGGGTTTGTTCATGAAATATGCTGTCCTTTCATTTTAAAGACACCCAGAATTAGAGGAATTCAGACACCTGAATCGAGCACAGAGTGATAAGGACTAGGAATTAAGCGACACATGGTCTCATCTGCACTACATCAAGTGACACAGCAGTCTCCATAGTTCAAGTTTCTCACAGATGGGCTTTAACAACAAGAAATAACCACCACTCTAAATGGCATTAATTGGTAACTCTATTAGCAGTATTAATGGAAGCATTGAAAATCAAATGGGGATGGAAGCTGGATTACCGTCTTTCTGCTATAGACATTATACAGAGAAAGTTCTGTGGCACATTGGCAAGGGAACTACTCATTGTTATGGTCTGTGCTCTGCCATCTCTGTTCTCTGTGTGGAATACCTCCACTGTAAAGCAAAGACAACGTAGTCGCAAACAAAAGCTTCAAATGGAGAATTAGTCAGACAAAATTAAAAATATTAAGATGTGCCCTCAGAAAAAAAATTCAAAAACCAGTACTGCCAATGTTATTTTACCAGATTAATAACTGTTTTGACAGTTAAATGATGACAGAAAAGATAAATGATGATCATGTTTTATATATATAATATACTTCTATACACATTCATATATACATGTGTATATACATATATAAGCACCCACACATCACTATCATCTAAATGTTTCTTACCAGTGATATCTCTTTTACTCATCACATTGCTGTAAGGAGTTAATACTTTGCTAGGTTCTGTCTAAACTGAAATCAGTATGATTGATGGCAGCAATTTCAAAATCTCCTAATCACATGCAGGTATATAAAAAAAAATTATTTCACTTGAAAAGATCATTGTTCTAGAAGAGGCAGCCCTTGTTATATATTAGCTGTTACAAAATAATATTTTAAGAAATTGCTCAAGGCTAACATCAACTCTGTACATTGTGTGCAACCTATAGTGCTTATTTTAGGGGAAAACTTCCCATATTTGTTGTTTTATTATAGTAATAGCAGAGGAAAGACCTGGATAACATATTATAAATCAGTAGATTTAGAAACAGTAACACACTACAAAGGCAAACTACAGATAAAAAGTCAAAATGTTGCCCTCTGGAGGATATTTCTGATATTAAAAATATTGTACAATATTGGTAGAAAAAAAACCTTCATTATTGTAGAATAAAACGATCACAATTTGTTTGCATAATGTATCGTCTTACTTAGTTTCCTTTAATGAGTGCAAATAAAGGAGGGCTGGTTTTCACTATTAAGATTCTAATTATCCTCTTTTTATCCTAAAAGATTCAGATACATCTGTACGTAGAGATAGAATGGCACATAATGCATAATTTTACATTTAGCTTGGGAGTATTAAAGATACAATTACCATGAACTGAACATTTTATTTCAACTGCAGCTTGGATTTTTTTAAATTACAGTAAGTTTATATGTTTAGATACATAAATGTATTTTTAAAACAAAGTTACTTGTCATCGTAATACATACATAGAGAAGTTTGAGGCTGAAATTTATTTCCAACCAACCTACACATCCTCCCAAATCAATTCCTGTTGCCCCTGCCCTAACAAGTTCTTCCCATAAATCAGTGACCTTTTTGCAGGGCTACTCTTCAGCTTCTGCTCCATGCAGTGGGGGCAGGGCTGCTGGGAGTATACCCACTCCTCCTTCACCTTTAGCACAGGCAGGGCCACTGGGATCCTCACAGCCCCTCTCAGGCCTACAAGGGTGAGTCCTTCACCCCCCACTCTGGCTTGGAGGAGTGGTAGAGAAATTCTCATTAGCAACTTTCCTCTCCATCAGACCTATAGGGGGAACAAGGTACTTCCCCCGCTTCCCAGGCTTGTTTGTGGAAGGAGGCTGGGCAGAGCCACAAGGATCTTCATCCCTCCTCTCAGGCCTAGAGGGATAGGTCACCCAGACACTTGGATCTTGGAAGGGAGGGCCAGCAGGGTCTACATATATACATCCACCACCTGCCTGGTAAGTGGGGAGTGAATTAACAGTTCCGTCCTATTTCACAGTCATGCACTCAGGCCTAGAAGGGTGTGTGTCTGTCAGGGGCCATCTCATCTTCACATTTTCAGTCTGGTTGGTATGTGTTTCCGCTCTCAGCAGAGCATGGAATCAGGCTGCAACAGAGAACGCAATGAGTGTACACAACAGAATTCTTGTTCCCAGCTCCGAAGACATTTCTTTTGGCTTTGACTGAAGTGCCTTCCTTCCTCTCTTTGGCAGCTCCAAGGCTCTGGATGGGATTGGTAGCCTGCTAACCAGCCTGCTCCAGCTCTACTGGGGGCAAGCTGGTGGGGAAACAGGACTGACAGCATTGGATGGCTGGTGGCAGCAGTGACAGGGGAGCATCTTTCTCATCAGGTTCTTGTTTGCACATGGCTTCTGCAAGTTTGAAAAAGGGCCTTAGAACCAGGAGTGTTAGTCTACACTGCAAAAAAAAACAAAAACAAAAAAACCCAAACAACAAAACTCCACAGCAGAGAGATTTGGAGCCTGAGTTAATTGACTCGGGCTTTGCAGTGCTCATGCTATGGGGATAACAATTGCAGTGTAGATGTTTGGGCTCAGGCTGGAGCCCAGGCTCTGAAACCCAGCAAAAGTGGGGAGGAGGGTGCGCGAAAAGGGAAAAACATCTACACTGCAATTTTTATCCCTGTAGTGCAAGCCCCTCATTGCCCAGTCAGTTGACCCTGGGCTCTGAGACTCACTGCCACCTTTTTATTTTTTCCTCAGTATAGACGTACCCTAAGATAGCAAAACAGAGTTTTCAATTGCAGAGGTATATCCAGCTTGAGTTCTGCTATGGCTTAAGTAACCACTTCCCTGACTGAAGGTTGAAGAAGTGCACCAGACCAGCAGCAGTGGCTGAATGTATTCTTCCTGCGGTGCTTTGGTTGAGCATGTTCCGGAGCAGCTTTTCCACTGCCTTTTTGGAGGAACAAGATGCACTGACACAAGTGCCAGCCTAGGATTTTCAATTCATGAATAAAAGGAGGGATCCATGGCATCTCCCTCACGCCATACAGTCCTTCCCCTATTGGGACATGTAATGTCACTGAGTGCACTAACTCTCTGCGCCTGAGGTTCAAGAAGCACAAGCACCAGGATTCTGGCTGTCCACTGTGCAAATGCCCACATGCAGAGACACGTTTCCCTGTACTTTCTCCCTGCATGGGCCACCAAAATCTGGCTTCCAAACACCAAGCACTACACTTTGCCATATGTGTAAAACATGGGAAACTCAATGTGTGTGCGCATGTGCATACCCTTGCACACAGAACTTTATGCACAGGACTTTACATAGGCTCCAAAATGGAGATTGGTAAGCAATGGTAAGTCCACCACTTCCTTTGGTAAACCGTTCCAATGTTCAATTACCCTCTAACTTTATCTTCCAGCCACCAGATCTTGTAATGCCTCTGTCTGTAAGATTGAAAAGCCCAATGCTATCAGATCACTTTTCCAGGTGTAAGTATCCATACACTGTGAGCAAGTCACCTCTCATATCTTCTCTTTAATAAGCTGAATAGGTTGAGCTCTTTAAGCCTGTCATCATAAAGCTGGTTTTCCAGTCCCTAGATCATCTTTGTGGCCCTCTTTTGAATTCACCAGTATTTCTGCGTCCTTCTTGAAGTGTGGACAGAAGAACTGGACACAGCATTCTTGTAGCAGTCTAACCAATGCTGTGTACAGACATCAGATCACATCCCTACTTCTGCTTGATCATCCCCGTTTTATACATCCCCATTTTATACATCCAAGGATCAGGTTAGCCCTTTTTGCCACAATATTTCACTGAGAACTCATGTTGAGTTATCTATGATGATCCTTAAATCCTTCTCTAGGTCACTGCTTTCTAAGATACAGTCTTCCATCACGTAGGTATAGCCTGCATTCTTTATTCCTAGGTGTATTACCTTGCATTTGGCTATATTAAAATGCCAAATTTAGTAGTTGCATTCCAGTCCCTTACAGATAGGTGTCCACAACTCAAAACCCCCATCACAGCTGGCGCTTTGACAGCGGACACACCAAAGATTGGATGGGCATAGAGACTGAACTACCTTCTCATCTAGGAATCGATATTTAAAGTAGGATTGAGATATTTTGATGGGACAGAGTGTTGAAGCTTCTACAGAGGCTGCCAACGCTACATATTTTCAGCAGACATAGATAGGCCTTGACTATCTAGGGCTGTCAAGCTGGATTGACATGAGCAACAGAATCACTTTAAAAAAAATTTGGAAAAAATAAATAACCAGGATTCAAATGTGTGAGTATTGATACAGGACAACTTTTGAAGTTAGAAAAAACGTGGGGAATTTGGATTAGAAAGAAGACACTGAGAGGTAAACTGACAGTTGCAATTCATTTTGGACTTCAGAAAGGAACATATTTAGATAAAATTGTTACAGAACACACCATATTTTGATACAATCACATTTCGAAAGTCAAAAAGACACTGTACTTTTACCTATAAGCTGACATCATCCATTTTCCTTTTAACAAGAGATTTACTACAAACAACTGCAACTTAAATGCTTTCTTAAGAAATATAGGACAAATTCTCCCCGATCAGACCCCCATTTAACTCCACTGACATTCACAGGTGTCCACCAGAACACAATTTGGCCTTATGTTTGTTTATCTTGGGATATACAACAAATATATTTTACTAAGCTTTGTTAATTTTGCCAACTCCATGTAGTAGAGAAATTACCAATATAGAAGACCTCAAATTGAAAAACTACTAAAAAACTGGTGGGGGTCTGTTAAGGCAGAATTTCTTGCATAATTCTTATGAAAACATTTAAGTTGCAGTTGTCTGCAGTAAGTAAGGAAGATGCACTTAATTCTTCATTACAAAAAGCCAGAGAGGTTTAATTATAAATCTCACTAACTATGGAGACACGCTGGCATCTCCATAATAAGAAATTACAAACATAGGATTTGAAAATTTAGTGGAATAGAAGGAAAAATCTGAGACAGACAGACACATACCCACACTTTTTATACTTGCCTCTCAAAAAACACTTACCCCCCCCCCAGTACCTGTATTTCAAAAGATATTAAATGTAATCATGTTGGATAATGCTATCAATTAATTACATTTCCATTTGTCTCTGGAACTTGAATTCAAATATTCTCTAAAGTGAAGTGACTACTTTGGAATAAAAATCAATGGGATATTCTGAATGATTAGGAAGCTAGAGAGCTACATTAAATTGATTCAGCTCCAATTTCTTATACTGGAGGTGGCGCAAATTGATACAATCTTAAATGTGATTCATGCTGTTTAGACAGATGACATAAATATCTAAGAAAGACAGAGATAAATTAGCTTTATCCATCAAAACAGTCTAGAGTCAAGGCTTGAGTTAATACTTCAATGGTTCTGTAAAAGATCATTTACTTTTTTTACTGAATGATTTCTAATTTTAAGATTATTTTTAAACAGCTTAAAGTAGAGAGTTATTCTAGTAGATAAGTCTACTTAAAAAAAGTTTTTTTTGGGGGGGGGGGGTGGAGATCACTTTTTTAGTATATTTTTTCTTGTTGCACAGAATTAAATACAGATATTCCCACACAGTAAAAATAAGGTACACCCCTAGGCTCAAATAATCCCTTTTTAATCACAAAATCCGTAGAAGTGGGGGAGGAATGGGGTAACTTCACATCTGTCACTGTGTAGAGAACCTAATACTGCTCCCCTGTGAGGCAAAGAGACAAATGGCCTCAGAGAGCACAGATGTGTGTTGATTTGCTCTACTCAGGCTAGGTCTACACTGCAGACCTATACTGGTATAACTACATTGCTCAGGGGTGTGAAAAATCCATACCCCTGAGCAATGGAGTTATACCAAGCTACCCCCCATGTAGACAGTGCTATGCAGGCGGGAGATCTTCTCCTGTTGAAATAACTACTGCTTCTCAGGGACTTGGATTAACTATGCCAGTGGAAGAAGCTCTCCTGAAGGTCTTCACTACAGTGCTACAGAGGTGGAAGAGTGTAAAATGTCCACCAATTTGTGGTGAGGCTCAGTCACTTTCTGCAACTGTATTTGCAGGGCTTCTGACATCCTCTGAGCTAGGTCCTGGAATGATTTAAAATCAGCAGTCATAGATGGTGGAGGGGGCATAGCCACCTTGTCTGGTGAGGGTGATGAGTCACTCTTCATGGGGTTTTGAAGCCTTTGAAGCAGCAGCTCATAGACTCACAGGCTTTAAGGTCAGAGGGGACCATTATGATAATCTAGTCTGACCTCCTGCACAACACAGGCCACAGAACTTCACCCACCCACTCCTGTAATAGACCCTTAACTAATGACTGAGTTACTGAAGTCCTCAAATCATTGTTTAAAGACTTCAAGGTATAGAGAATCCACCAGCAAGTGACCCATGCCCCAGGCTACAGAGAACGGTAAAAAAACCTCAGGGTCTCTGCCAATCTGCCCTGGAGGAAAATTCCTTCCCGACCCCAAATATGGCAATCAGCTGTACCCTGAACATGTGGGCAAGACTCACCAGCCAGACACCCAAGAAAGAATTCTTCATAGTAACTCAGAACCCAGTCCATCAATGTCCCATCACAGGCCATTGGATACATTTACCATTAGTAGTCAAAGATCAGATAATTGCCAAATTAGGCTGTTCCATCACACCATCCTCTCCATAAACTTATCAAGCTCAGTCTTGAAGCCAGCTGGGTATTTTGCTCCCATTGCTCCCCTCGGAAGGCTGTTCCTGAACTTCACTCCTCTGATGGTTAGAAACTTTTGTCTAATTTCAGGTCTAAACTTCCTGATGGTCAGTTTATAACCATTTGTTCTTGTATCCACATTAGTGCTGAATTTAAATAACTCCTCTCCCATTTATCCCTCTGATGTATTTATGAAGAGCACTCATATCTCCCCTCAGCCTTCTTTTGGTTAGGCTAAACAAGCCAAGCTCTTTGAGTCTCCTCTCATAAGGCAGTTTTTCTACTCCTTGGATCATCCTAGTAGCCCTTCTCCACATTTGTTCCAGTTAGAATTCATCTCTTTAACATGGGGGACCAGAACTGCACACAGTATTTCAGATGAGGTCTCACTAGTGCCTTGTATAATAGTACTAACACCTCCCTATTTCTACTGGAAATACCTCTCCTGATGCATCCTAGGACTGCATTAGCTTTCTTCATGGCCACATCACATAGGCTTATAGTCATCCTGTGAACAACCAATACACCCAGGTCCTTCTCCACCTCTGTCACTTCCAACTGATGTGTCCTAAGCTTGTAGCAGAAATTCTTGTTATTAGTCTCTAAATTCATGACCTTGCACTTTCCGTTATTAAGTTTCATCCTATTTCTATTACTCCAGTGTACATGATCATCCAGATATTCTTGTATGATATCCTGGTCCTTCTCCATATTAGTAATACCTCCCAACTTTGTGTCGCCCGCAAACTTTATTAGCACACTCCCACTTTTGGTGCCAAGGTCAGTAATAAAAAGGAGCTGAAGGAGGGTGCCTCCTTGCTGGTTAGTATGCCACATTAGAGGCCTGGGAGGCTTGCTGCCTCTGAACCTGCCCAGTGTCCCAGTGGTACCATTGAGGTTAGGGGGCTGGTACCACAATTAGCCAAGCCAAGGAAACTTAAGGTCAGGTGGATGATACACTTCATGTCCATAGTGCGATTGGTTGCGCTATGGCAGGTAAGAAGAATGGTGGGAACCCCAATCCTCTCACTCACTTTCCAACACTGACAATGAGAAAGATGGTGTGTGGCAGGGAGATGTTGGCAAGTCCAGTGCTCTGGGAGGACTTGGTGCCAGGGCCCTGGTACTGAGTAGGGGCGAGTTTGGTGCATCGTACACCGAGAGATCTATCATGGACCAGAAAACCATCAGTGTGGATGGCATCCGTGAATGTCAGTATCAAGAGGCTTGCACCGATAGAGTTGGAGATGGGGACCTGGCCATACAGTCCGTCGGTGCCACACGCATCAGGGTCAGTGCCCGTGCCAATGTCTGTGCCAACGAAGCCTTCACTGGAGCTGATCTTCTATGCCTTTCATGCCTCAGTGGTATTGGTATTTCTTTGCCCATGCCCATTGGGTCTTTGGGTCTCTATCGGCTTGGTACTGCATGTGCCCTGGGTACCAGCATTAGGTGGCTTTGGGAGACTATTTCCAGCTTGACTAGGACTCGCTGCAGGGACTCACAGACCTTTTCTTAGTGGCCTTAAGTGAGTGGCTCATCTCTTTGGGATCACCTGCCTTCAAAGTAGAAGATTGCGATGAGAGTTCTCGCTGGGATTCTGGGGGTTGAAGGGTCGACTCCATGAGCAGGAGTTTGAGCCTTAACTCTGTCTTTCCTGGACCTGGGTTTTAGCTGCTGACTCCAACCACACCTTTGTGGATTGTGCTTTCTCCCAGACAGCGAACACACTGCAAGTGCCCGTCAGTCACTGGGATAGATTCCTTACAACTGAGGCACTTTTTGAAGCCTGGAGAACCAGGCACACCCTTGTCCACAGGGGGGCCCTGACCAGGTGTGGTGGGAGGCAAACCCTTTCTCCTTCTCTTTTCTTTTTTTAGCATGGCCAGCAAAAAACAAAATGAGGTAACAAAGGAAAAAAGCTTCAAGGGAGGATAAAATGATCAAAACTAAAGCAAGTTAATGATCCGTAAATGGACAGCTCCGAACTCCATCGCTAGCCGCGTCAGTTGAGAAGGAACTGAAGAGGGAATGACCGCCCATGCTGGCCAGCCTTGTGGCAGGCAAAGAGCAGCGCATGCATGGGTGGGATGGACTGCTATCAAAGTTCTCCTATCAGCAGTGTGGGGGCACAGACACTCTTACAGTGGAGTACCCATAGGGACGCTACTCAAAGAAGAAGAGCCCCGTATTGAATATTTGTTCCCCATGTAAGCACTTGTAGACTGTAAGGAAGTCATTCCTTAACCTTCTCTTTTTTAAGATAAAAAAGCTCCTTCAATCTATCACTATAGGGCATGTTTTATAATCAATCATTTTTCTGGATCTTCTCTGAACCCCCTCCAATTTATCAATATCTTTTTGGAATTGTGGACACCAGAACGGGACACAGTATTCCAGGAGTGGTTAAACCAGTGCCATGTACAAAGGTAAAATAACTTCTCCATTCCTACTTGAGATTCCCTGTTTATGCATCCAAGAATTGCATTAGCCGTTTTGCCCACAGCATCACACTGGGAGCTCATGTTCAGCTGAACATCCACCATGACCAATCTTTTTCAGAGTCACTGCTTTCCAGAATAGAGTTCCCCATTCTGTAGTATTTCCTACATTCTTGTTCTTAGTTGTATACATTTACATTTAGCCATATTAAAATGCATATTGTTTGTATGCGCCCATATTACCAAGTGATCCATATCATTCTGTATCAGTGACTTGTCCTCTTTATTATTTACCATTCCCCCAATTTCTGTATCATCTGCAAATTTTATTAATGATGGGTTTAGGTTTTGTTCCAGATCATTGATAATAGTGCAGGACCAACAACTAAACCCCATGGAATCACACTAGAAACACATTCATTTGATGATTATTCCCCATCCCCAATTACATATTGAGACTTATTAGTTAGCCAGCTGTTAATCTGTTTAGTGTGCCATGTTGATTTTATACCTTTCTAGTATTTATCAACTTTATCAGCCAAATTTGTAATCCCATTAAAAAATATGAAGTTAGTTTGAAATGAGCTATTTTCCATAACCCCGTGTTAATTGGAATTAATTATATTACCCTCCTTTAATTCTTTATTAATCGAGTCCCATATCAGCCACTCAGCCAGCTCTTAAAACTCTTGGATGAAAGTTATCTGGACCCACTGATTTAAAAATGTCTGTCTTTAGTAGCTGCTATTTAATATCCTCCTGAGATACTAGAGGAAAGGGAAGACTTATCATATGATATGACTACATCAAGTTTTTTTTTTCCAAAAATACAGAACAGAAACATTTATTGAACACTTCTGCCTTTTCTTTATCATCATTGAAAATTCCACCATTTTTATCTAGTAATTGACTAATGCCATTGTTAGATTCCTTTTGGTCCATCTGATTGTCTTCTTTCAGCTGGCCACAAATTTCTCCTTGTGTCCTAGGTGTAATTTTACCAATATAAAATTGAATTGAACACAACAAGGCATTCAAGTACTGACGGACTCTTCTGAGTACTTCTGAATACTGGACTATTAATTTCCAGAGTAGACTTAGTGGATTTATTTAATATTACATGCAAAAAACTTGTGTTAGAAAAATGTTATTTAGATGGCAAAACCAAGCACTCAAAAGTTTTCTAATGTTAGACTTAGAATTGTCCATATAATCTTAATCTTCATTGTCCATACACTCTGCAGCCAATCTGTGCAGTGAATGAGGCAGGGAGGATCCTGGAAAAAAACAGTATACAATTATACAGTTTAAGACTGTAGAAGGGGACTGAATTCAGGTTGGACAGGGAACCTTAAATCTGTCATTTCCTAACTGGTGAGTTTTTGCCATTGCAACCCAAAGACCCTTGTTTTAACATAGGTCTTTGTAAGTAGTTTCCTAGAGTTTTTATTTGAGCTGATAAAAATCTATTATGTGCAACTGTAACAGCACCCCTTCACCCATCATTAGCAATGTTTAAACCCTGAACCTTCAGCACAGGAGCACAGACTAGCAACATTAGCCATTCATAAGGTGTTATCCCATGTGAGGAGTGGAACGGAGCTAGACCACTAGGCCCAAGTAATGGCATTGATTTTCTCTGTCTCTCCTCCCCCAGGAACCAGGAGAAGCGCATGATCCATGTGGTGCCCACTGAGTGGGGGTGAATGGACCTCTAGAGCTATGTGCTGGGTTCAGTAGGAGAGGAAGCAGTTTGGCTCTGTCTCCTCCACATGCTTAGTAGCTGGCAGGTGCTCCTAGTACAATGTCTGCTGCTGTTTTTGCAGTGGCATGAACCCAGCACTTTGGAATGTTCATGTGCTTATTTATTATTGTGGAAGGCTGCCAAAAAAAGTGTCCTGAGAAATGTAAGTGAGAGAAAGGAAGTGACAGTTTTAACTGTTTATATCTCAGCAAAGCTGAATAGAATTTCAGGGGGTAAAGAAAAAATATTTCTCTCAGCTTGAGGGCATTTCCCTTGCTGAATATTAAAGGGCTGCTGCAAACAATGAAGGTGAGAGAGCTTCTCAGACTGTGTCTGCTCCATGTATAACCAGTAAGCTATGTGATGTGGAAAAGAGCAATGAGAAATGGTTTCTTGTAACACAGGCATATGAGGATGCAAGGGAAGGATGAAAGGGGAGTACAAGTGTAGAGAATGGGAACAGTCAGAGCAATAAGTTTGCTATTCATGATGGCTGCCTGGTTGTGGCACATTCGAGTAGTCACAACTAGGATACTAAAACCAGCAGTGCAGGACAGCTGCACTTAGCCACTTACAGATGTCCTAAAATGAAAGCTTTGTAAAAAGAAATGCATGTTTGGTAGCCAAAATGAAAAGTTGGCCCAAAAATGTAGTGTATCAAGTTTTGCAGAATACACCAGACAAGGCACCAAACTACCCTTAGGAGTGCCCAAATGTGCCATGGCTGTGCCCAATACAGAATTAATTTCATGGAATCTATCCAGGTCCAAAATTACCTTGTAATCAATGACCATTCAAGATGGCTGGAGGTATTTTGTATGTCTTCTATCATACAAGTAACAGCACGTAACCCTGAATTACTCTGTGTTATATTTGCAAGAGCTGGTATTCCAGAGCAGATCAACAGTAACAGTCTACATATTACATAATCAGATTTTCAGGAATTCATTAAGTGAAATGGAATCATGCATGTAACCACAGTTTTTCATAACCATCTTCAGTGACTTGGCTGAACAGTTTGTTCAAATGTTAAAAACAGGATTACAACCTATAAAGAACAGAAAAGGACACTTTGGAAAAAAATTGGCCTACTTATTTTCATTCAGAAATGCTCCACACAGCATTAATTTATTTTGGGGGGAGGGGGGAGAGGAATAAAACCTTCATTTTTTACTTGTTTTCCAAAACCAAACCTTCTAGAATCTGTTTATAAGAAGCAAGTAAAACAAGCTGCCAGCAGACCACATGCCTGCTGTATAAATTATATATGGACCAAATCATTTGGGGATGACAGTACTATAGAGAACAAAACTGAGTCTTAGGTATCATTCATATCACACTTATGTCCAGAGTTGCATGCAGCAAAGATCAAAGATGACAAAATCTAGAACTCACATTTATATCAGCGGGATATACCAGAGCCAATACTTAATTCTAGCCAACACGTTGTACAGAGACTCCTTTATTACTACAGCAACACCATCAACTGAGTTGTTACACAAACCAATAATTTATACTAATTCTCCCTTGGCTTGGGAAATGGAGAAAAAAAATAAACTACTGATATTCCAGAATGACTACGGATACCACAGTTTATCAGAGTCAAGAACTGCATCTGAAGAATCAAGAAGAGCTAGCTCTTCCATGGACTTTATCAAACAAATGCTATCCAACTAGGCACAGCTACCTACCTATCTTAAAGATTATTTTTAGTTAAATAAATTGTAGACTATACCATGTGCCATCTATTCAATGTAGTATTAAACTTGCCTATGCTAGTTCATATATAATGTTATTGGGTCATTATATACTATTTCTTTATTAACCTTAGAGCCAAGTTAGTGATTTTATAAAAGGAAATAATCGCATTAGAGTGAGTAACAGTTTTATTTAATGGTGCCTCTACATATATAGCAAGTTAAAGGATGTTATTGCATATTGTTCTTACGCTTGTTAATAAACTTAGTTTAAAATAAACTGAGTGCGCCTCACACAGCAGCTCCCCAACAAAAGAGCATAAAGATGCTCCAGGTTTCCTCAAATTTAAATTGTCATAATATTTTTAAACCTCATAGTTAACAGAAAAGTTATACCATTACTTATAGTCCACATATCTTAAGTGTTTTGAAATTCTGAATTTTCTTCACTAGGATGTGTCCACAGTAGGAAAACTGGTATCTGATTTCAGCAAGAGCACTGCTGTACTCTTGATACCAATAATATATGTGTAGTACAGGTAATACTCAGGTTGTAGTAACTAGGGCCCCAAAGTTATTTGTTATTACTAATTAAGAATTACGCAGGCAATAAGGCCTTTTAGAAAAAATAGAACAGAGGCCCAAGGGAATAAAAAAAATAAGGCCTAATAGCTAGATTTCTTCAACAGTGTGAAGAAACTCAGAGTTGCTGCAGGCTTTTGCAAGAGTATATTGCTGGTGCAGCTAAAGAGATGCCCCTTCCCCTCCCCCCCTGCCTCCCCAATCTGTGAATAAGTAAATGAATTAAAAATCATTAAATTTATATTAGATGTTGCTATTATACGATATGCTAGATACAGTAGTAAAATAGGGAACTTTATGGAATCTAGTATTATAATTAAACATGTATAAAAGGGAACTCAATTCTAAGTGATACAGTTCTGGGCAAAATATTGTAAACTTTAATGACTGGGTTTACCTCATGGTCAACCCTGTTAGGGGAAAAAGGGGGAAGTTATAAAATGAAGTGAAGTGACTTTGCATTGTATAATAGACTATTAAAACAAGTTTAAAAAGTGTCAAAGAATATGGAAAGTCTTTATATAAATTATATTAACTTTAAACTTGACATCACAGCAGTTAGCAGAATGTTACTCCCAAGGGAATTCATGTCCCTTGCAGATTTTTCCCCCCAGCAGAAAATGCATTCTGCCAGAGAAGCACTACAATTACACCTTTCACCTATGGGGGACTGCTGTGGCAGAGGAGAAGGTAACCAGCTCCAGGCCAGAGCAGACAGTCATGGAGAGAAGAGGGGCAGAGGCTGCTTTCCTCACCACACCCAATCCACAAGGCCAGATGAGGAGGCATGGGATATGGCGGGGGGGACCTACAGAGCAGGGCACCCGAGGTTGCTGAGGGGGGGGGTCACACAGACTGGGCTTCAGAAGGGCTAGTGATGGGGGACAGATTGGGGCAGTGGCACAGGAGCTAGTGGGGTGACAGCATTAAGCCAGGTGCTGAATGGGCAGTGTGCAGGGACACATGGGGATGCGGGGAGGGGTGGCTGAGTGGAGGTGCAGGAACATATGGGAACAGGGGGAAAACAGAATGTAGGAATACATAGGGATGGGGGAGACTAGTGCAGGGTCACATGGGAACAGGAAAGAACGTGCCTGACTGAATGGGAGAGACCAGGGGTCAGACAGGGATGGGGGAGGTTCCTCAGCTCCCTAATAATCCCTTCCCCTCCAAAAAAAACCAAAAACAACCCCCATTCCATACTTCTGACACCCACACCCAACAACCCTGTCTCCTTCCCAGCATTTACTTTCCATTTCCTCAGCTCCTCCATTACCCGACTCCCACAAGCCTTTGGCACTGCTTTTAAGGGGTGCAGGAAATACATTTCTATAGTAGTTTAAATTAATTACTCAATTATTACTTATTCTGCATCAATATGCCTAGTAAGGAATCTATTCGTCAAAAAACATTTCCTGAATCTTTTTGTTGTCTGTACTGTCACAGGCATACTTGCTGACAGGTATTTTGAAACAAAAAAACAAAAACAAAAACAAAAAACCAATTGGCATGATTATATTGTGTTATTTTGACAAATAAAATATGCAGAATTTTAAATTATTGTGCACAGAATTTTTAATTTTTTGGTGCAGAATCGCTGCAGGAGTAGGTGTGTTGATGGGGAAACTGGTGTTTGAGCAAGTATAACTGCACTGTTGGCTAAGGAACGCACTGCAAAGGGGCCCCTGGAAAGCAACTTGTGGAGGTAAGTCGCTGACTGCAGCAAACCAGTTGCTGTTCCATGTATGTGCAAGATGATTGTACAAATACTTATGGCCTAACTTGTCTTATGCAAGATGTGTTGCACAAAGACACTGGAAAATTCCAGTCCCATTTAAAAGATCACAAAAGTTGAGGTCTCATTTCACTGATTGGATGGTGAGAAAGGCCGACTCATTTTGACTGGACATTTTGGCTCTTCAGCAGAGGGATGGGTCAACGTCTGATTGGTTTGCTCCAGCACTTCCAAGAAGAGGAACCAAGTTGGACAACCCAGAAGAAATAGGCTGTTTTACCTCTCTCCTTCAAACACATCATTTCCTGAAAGCCAAAGACTCCTGAAGGGAGAAAACTGAGGTCCTGGATCAGCCACCTGGAAGTCCTTCTGTTGACACCAAGTACCTGTATCAGATAGGCACCTGTCTCTTTCTATTTTCCAGCAATTCAGGTTGCCTGCTAGTGCACTGAGAAAAGACTACAGTTAGAGTGCTGCAAATCCATGGACTACTTTTTGCGGATTGGATGCAGACACAAATTTTGTATCCATGCAGAGCTCTAAATATAGGCTCTCAAAAATGGAGAAGCAGCTGTCTGCCACTCATAGCTCATGAGGCTGCTTCCTGCCTTAGAGATCCTATCTTCCCTCTCCCTCACCCCTGTGTAGAGAAAGGAAACCTCTCCTGCCAGTGTGGCTTCCTGACTTACTTTGTAGAAAGAGGTGCCTCCCTCTCCAACTGACCTGATACAGCAATGAAGTCAGGAAAGGTTTCCTAAATTGCTTGACTGCAGTGATAGGAGCATGGGGGATTTTCCTGCCTGTCTTTATCTATCACCTCCCCTTTCTCTGCATACCAGGGGAGAGGGAATATAGGATCTCGAAGGCGGGGAAGCAGCCCCATAGGCTATGATCTGCAGACAGCTGCTTCCCCATCTTTGAGATCCTATATACAGTACACAGGCATGCACATAGACACTGCTCCTGAGAGGCACTGAGATAGCGTGCTGCTGATAGTGCAGATACAGATAAGAGACGGAGAGTGGATTATGGTCGGATACAAGGTGATTCTTGCAGATGCAGATCCACAGTTTTGTCTCTGTGCAGGACTCTAACTGTAGTTATGTCTGTCCTTTGCCCCACCTGTGATAAATAACATGCAGACTTCCTCTTGGATTCCAACCCAAATCAGTCAATTGACCACTTCCTGAAACTGGAGCCTAATTAGTACGGAAGTGTACATATTGATGTATGTGTTCTAAAGATTGTCAGAGTTCCTATCTGTGTCTTTGTTTTGTAACAAATTCCAATCAAGATTTTTGCAAAATAGCTTTAAAATTGGACAAGGTACTGTTGTTAACCAAGACTGTAGAAAACGGTACAAAAGTGTCTGCTACAGCTAATGGTTTCATACTGCCTTTCAAGTTCTAAGTACATTCAGATATAAAATGAAGCCACATGAGCAAATTTTTGAACTGCACACAGTTTATACTGTGTCATAAGTGTAGGATTTTATTTTCGGTAATTCAGAGTGTTAGGTCCTGGGGCTAATTGGTAATAGGTAACATTGGGCTGACTATTATAGCTCCATTGGGAAGGAAACTTTGGTGAATTGGCATGTAATTACTGTGATCCAGCTTTGGATTGTTTTTCTTCTTTGCATTAGCAACACTGGAGTTGCTAACCAATTGGTACGAGTGAGGCCCTATGCTGTGGGATTCAGTCAAAACTAAACAAGGCCACCTTCATGACATAGCAATTGAGCATAAGTGTTATTTCCTATTATAGTTGTGTGATTTGATTCTGAAAATGTGAATGGTTATATCGACCACATTTCTAGCTTGCGTTAGCCAAATCATAGTCCAATACCATTTGTGCCTTCTTAGATCCTATACTATTAGCTGCTGTTAAGGATAGTCAATAAAACTTTACAAAAAACTCAACTCAAGTCCTCCTCTTTAATTAAGCATTCAAAATTAAAAGAACTCCAAGAAAGATAGTATAGGTAATCAACTAAGCAGTTGCTTAACTTAGTGTTGTTTTATACACTATCTTTCACACAAGGTGCTCAGGTGTTTTTTGGTACCTGCAGTTTTTTATGATAATGGTTAAAGACACTTGAGCTCTACATATAGTAGCAATAGCCCTTCTGCTGAAAAATGGGTACAAAGGTTCTTAGATAAAGGTATTAGTGTGAAAAATCAGAGCAGGCCACATCAATAGTGATGTGCCCAAAAACTCCAGGAGAGATCTTGGGTTCAATTTGAAACATAATTCCAAAGGGGTAAGCCAACAGTATGTCCATAATTGCCCACTCTCTTTGGTACAACTAAGCAGTTTAGAAAAATATGCTTCCCAACATTTATTTTGGCTATTCTTTTTACCCAACCCTATAGCTAGATATTATGTTTAGTCCCTGTAATCCACTTTGAACATTCATATTTACCCTGCTGTTTGCTCTCAGTCAAATATTTTCTGTGTTTTCAGAAAAGATAAAGCTTTGTGAACTTTTAAAGTGCACTAAGAATTTTTTTAAATGACACCAGGTGTTTAAGTTTCTGGAGAATTTTAGAATTCAGCAACATAAGACTGATATTTCTGTCTAGAGACAAATAGTGTATGAGAATGCTATATGTTTCTTTGTACATACAGTACTGCCGAGCCACCTGCAATACTGCTCTCATTCTGGAAATCTTTTCAACAGACTGCCAGTTTTATCAAACTTGGTGCTGGCTTTGAGATGTGGCTAAAATTACATGAACTTCAAAAGTCTATTGTTTTAATTTTTGGATGGTATTAGCCACAAATGACAAATATAGAAAGTGAAAATTTATTTCAAGTAAAGATGGTCTCAAATTGCAAAATTCCGATCTGGATTTTCAACATGACTGAAGACTGAGGATGTTCAAAATCCAGTGATCTGGATCAGCTCTTCTCCAATTTCAAAAAGAAAAAGATATGTACATGAAATAACTGGACCACCACCAATATGACACTACCTTAGGATAACTTGGGATGTATTATTTAAAAGAATAAATGGTGGAACTAAAAGTGTTATAGAGAAAACATGAGATTTGAAAAAGAATATATGCCCTAAGGACATGATTCAGAGACCTCCAAACAATGCCACTTCATGACACAGATCTCTAATTTAGCCTGTTCTAAGGAAGGTCCAACTTTTCCATTAATTAAATTATTCACTTTGCACATTGGGATAGATTTTAATTGTTTATAGTTGACTAATTATATGCGTTTACCTACAATGTAATCCATGTCTTTGTAACCTCTAGGGTGGACAACTGCAACTCACCATATTTTAAAATGAGTCCACCAACCTTAAAAAGGCTGCCACTGAGTCAGAACACAGAAGCCCATGCTCCCATCAGGGATACTCACCAATTCACATCATCCCAATATTCTACTCACTAACCTGGCACCGCATAGAATCCAGAGTCAAATTCAAGGTCTCAGTTCTCATCTTTAAGTCCTTTCAACGTCATTAGACCAGACACCTAAGAAAACACTATTTTTTCCCCTGGACAGCCACTTTCCCAGGATCTATGAAACTGTCAAACTCATGAAAGTTGCAGACAAAGCTTTACGGGCAGCTCACCTAAGATTCTAACTCTTACAGATGAGGTGACAATGGCCACAAATCTCACTGCTTTCAGAAAGAACTTAAAGTACTTCTTTCCCAGGTTAAAAATAAGAAATATGAACAAAGGAAGGAAAGGAAACTAGATGAAAAAAGGAGAGAAGGGGACACAGAAGGCAAAAAAACCTCTGCAGGTGTTTACTGGGAAAGACGAAAGAAACCAAATTAGGCCTTCAGGAGAGTCTTTACACTGCTCATTGATCATTTGGGGAAGGCATTCACACACCCCTCTGAGGAGCATGGTATAAAATTAGATCAGAGGACATATAGCTAGAACAGATAGACAAATCTGTAGTCTTTACAGCATATGTACTCATGTCAGACACGCAAAACAAATAATACTGTTTAGAGAAGAGCGGGGGAGGGGGGGAACTCAGCTAGAGAGACAGGGAGAAAATAGCTGGTAGGTGGGAGCATGTCTCAGACTGTGATGGTATGCATAGATTACCAGGCTTTAAAACAAAGAGTAATCAGCACATGTATTATATGCTTTTAAGATACCAGAGATTTAAGTACATGGCAAACCAAAATTAACTATTCTTATTTCTTGGATTGGAAACACACAAAAACTTCTTAAATTTGGAGAGCATAATGGATGAAAGGGGACAGATTGTTTTATTTTCTCCTAAAACATCATGTTTCAGACTTACAGTCTAAAAAGACGAGCTAGAGGTGTGGGCGGTATAATTGAGCTAATCAGTCTCTTCATGTTGTTATTCTTCATGATGTACATTTAAGAGGAGCTAATAAATAATGAATTATAGCAAAAATTCCATTCAAAAGGTTGAGCAACTGAACAACATTTTTAATTACTGACAATGTACAAAGTACATCAAAGTTCTGAATTGGTCTTTCCTATTTCAGCTACTTTTACGGCCCCCATTACCATAGTATCTGAGCACCTCACAATCTATTGTAGAGTTAGCCTCAAAACATCCAGGAGGTAGGTTAGTATTATCCCCATTTTACAGATGAAGAACGGACAGAAGCTAAATGACTTGCCCATGGTCACATAGGAAGTTTATGGAGGAACACAGACTTGACCAGTTCTCCCATGGCCAAAATTAACCACTGGACCATCCTTCCTCTCAGCTTGTTTTATGAAGTGATGGACTTCAAGAGTGTAAAGAACCTGACATCAGAACTATATGGATTGGGAGGTAGTAACATTTGACTAACTTTAGATCAACTTTAGATCAAGTCCAGTTATAGTAAAGAAGAAACTCAGGTGCGTGTGGATACACTGGGCATCCTAATTTCATTCCTAAGTACTCATTTCCTTTTCTTCAAATAGGGAAACTGAGGTACTGAAGTTTTGTCCAAGATTATACAATAAATCTTTGGCAGTGCTTTGAAAACAGAATCCAGGGTGAGATCCCAGCCCCATTGAAGTCAATGGCAAAACTTCTTTTGACTTCAATAGGACCACGATTTCACCCCAGATGTGATAGCTCCCAAGCCTATGAAATGGGAATCTCTTCACTACTTCCCCTTGACCTCTCCATTTGAGAATAGAAGGCAAACCTCAATCAGAAAAATAGGAGGGAAGGCTGCTTTAGCCTAAATTTGTGGGGTTGATGAGCCAGTACCAACAGATGTGTCTTTCAGAGCGGGGAGGTGTTTTCTCAGATTTGGCAAGAGATGAGTAAGAATTCTACCCACCTTACTATCACAAAAACTTCAGCTATCAAGGACAGTCAATGAGAAAGGAAGAACAAGAGACATCTCTCCGGGTAAGTCATTTACGTAGGGTTCCTGAGTCCTACTTAAATCTGAGGATCTTTGGTTGCTTGGGGTTGCTCCTTCTGACTTGCATCTGAGCTGAGGATGAAAAGTTCCAGAGGGGTAGCTGTGTTAGTCTGTATACAGCAAAAACAGTGAGAGTCCTGTAGCACTTTAAAGACTAACCAATTTAATTTCTGCAGGCATAAGCTTTCGTGGGCTGCAACCCACTTCATCAGATGTGAGAAACAGAAATCAGATGGATTGTGTCAAGTCAAACTGGGTCCGAATACTGACTTGGAATGGTTATCTCATTACAAGAAGTAATTGTCACTGTTCACACATTCTCACTTTCTAAGCAACGGTTGTGAATAGGCATCATCTACTCTAACTGAATGGACTTTGCTAACACCTACCCTCTCCATTGTTGTTCCTTACCCTTAGGTGGTGTGTGTGTGAGATTTCTATTTCTCGCATCTGACGAAGTGGGTTGCAGCCCACGAAAGTTTATGCCTGCAGAAATTAAATTGGTTAGTCTTTAAAGTGCTACAGGATTCTTGTTTTTGAGCTGAGGATCTTGACTATTTCAGTGACCGCCATGCAAAATAGCTTCAAATGGATGAACAAGAAGTATGACATAAAAAGACAGAGAGATCTAATCAGACTAGGTTACCTGACTTCTTCACAACAGAAGCTCTTTTTCGGTTTCCCCTCTTAGCCGTCTTCTAATGTCAGACATTTGAAACATTCCATTAGGTCAAAGCTTTAGTTAAATAATGATAGGGAAAGTTCTAGAAGCCGGAATAAGACCAAGGCAGTATTACTGTTCACCTTCTGTGAGACACTTAACAGGCACTTTTGGCACAACCTGTTTTGCACTCAGATTTTTTCAGGTCAAGTGGCCATTCATGCCTTTTCAAGCATGACATAAGCAAAAGCTTATCTAGTTAAAGATACCATGGCTAGTCAGAGAATTGTGTTTCTTAATAAAGCTTTAAAGGAAAGACAAAAATGTAACTGGGAAAAGAGCATTGCTAAAGGTTAATTTTGTACAGTTAGTCAAGGATGAGAAGAACAAAATTGCTCACTGTTAAAACTGTCCTTAGAATGAAATGCAAGATGCAACTCAAAATTTTAGTTGCTGGTAGCAAAGATCTATTTCATAGAGCTTTTGAATGTACCACACAGCCAGGCTTTACCACTCTATGGAAATCAATTGCCATAGAAATTAATAATGACTGCTTATTATGGATACATTTCTTGTTCTAGGAAGTAGATCATTTTGAGAGATATATTAAAAGTCAACAAATCTGTCAATATTGTGAATCTTATAAGTATGCATAAGTAATACAAGTCTGCCTATGAAAACAGACCTGCAAATATAAGTGAATGATAGAACACTAATTATTGTATACATGTCCCTTTGAATTAAAACAAAATAAAAATAAAGTAACAATTTTCCCTTAAAGGATTTAACATCCATAATCAGCATTTTCTGGCCAAGATCAGGTGGAGCAGGATACATGAGGAGAGAACCCAAATAATTCAAGGGGACTTTTTGGAACACCAACTGGAAAGGCACAAAAAGGGAGAGGATATAGCATTTGTGAGGAACCAAGAAGCAGGGGGGAGAGGAAATTGGAGGATATAGATCAAGAGCTAAACTTGGGGAAGGAAGGAACAGAAGAAAGTTAGGAGTGGATGGTACAAAGTGAACAGCAAATGGAGCAGAAACGGCCAAAGAAAAGACTCAGAGCAAGTAAATGAAAGGAGAACAAGGGCAAAGCAAGAGAGAAGAAAGTCAATAGTTAAAACAAAAACAAACAAACAAAAAAACCAATCCCCCCTAACATGAAAGGAGATGGAAAAAAAAAAAAAATCAATGAGAAAATGTGGACGAAAACCGAAGAAAGAAAGAAATGGAGAAAATCCACCATGCCAGAAATAGTTGCATCTGTCAGTCATGGAGAGGTGCTGCCGCCACAGGAACAGCTGATTCAGGCTCTGCAGAAGAAATTCCCAAATGGCATGCCAAAGGATATAATTTCCCCAATGCAAAGGGCGTTATATTGATAAGAATTAACAAATCAGTAGAAGAACTGTTTAATTTTCTTGCCATTATTTCAAATACATGTTTCCCTGCAAAGTGGATGTCTGCATGAGCAATTAGTGAGCAAGCACGATATTACAGTTGCCAAACAAACTTACAAAATGTACATATCTCGAACCTTTGGAAAATAACCATGTAAAACTCCTAGAGGGAAAACTGGCTTAGCCCATGGTGAAATACAGCAGCATTTATTCTTTAATTGAATATGATTAATCAAATGTGCTATTTGTTATAGGCATTATTCAAATGGTCTCTGTGAGGTATGTTTAATAAAAAGTGTTAATTTTAATGAACTAATAGGGACACTTTTCTGTTTATTAGATTAGAGGGCTGCTTTTTATACTATACCTTATGATTTAAAAGCCAGCATGCAGAAACAATATAAATTGTAATGCATGCCTCTATCTGTAGATTGTCCAGCACGACAATTATTTATTTATTTATATTATTTTTCCATGATACGTGTCAATTCAGATATTTAAATAGATCAAATAAGGGTGTGTAGTATTTTAAATATTTTTTAAAATACTATATTAGCATTATTAAATGCTAACATGTTGGCTAACATTTTAAGGAGCATTTCTAAAGGAAATTACCTCCTCAGATACTCTTCCCAACCTACACAAAATCTAGATCCAGCTCCCATTCAGTTTTGAGGCCTCAACGTACTGTAGATCAGAAGTGAATACTGTACCTTTTCTCTAGAAAAAAGCCAAGTCCCATTCCATGTACCCCATCCCCAGTGTTGTACATTTGTAAGAAAGACTTTTAGAAAAGTCTCATTGCGTGACTTGTTCAGCAATGCCTGCAAGCTCCAAGGGGCTTTTAGGGAGCTTAGTATCTTCCAGGATAAAGCCCTACTATTTTATTTTCTATGCACTGGGGAGCTTGCAGTCACAGGGAAGCAGGGGGGTCTGGGGCTTTTCAAGTCTGTGAAAGAAAGTGGTGGAGAGGTGGTTGAGGGAGGGTATTAGCCTACATTAATTATAGCAATATGTTTGAGATTAACTGTGTTCGAAGCATTTTAGAACTAGTTAGTTTGCCAGACATTTATGGACTACCTTGAAGTGTTATGTTGGTGGGCTCTTTGCCTAGCAACAATTTCTTGCACACACAGTAGCAGTCCATAAATCCCTTCAAGCATGCAGAAAGAGCTGTGCAAAATGTGTTTTGCCATAAGATTTCCAAGTACATGAATAGTCTAAATGAGAGCAATGCTATGCGTATATTATGGACAATATCTATTGTTTTCCGTATCTGCACAGATGGAATGATGCTTAATTTTTAACTGATATGGGTTTGGGAGGAGTGCATCACACAAAGAAAAAAAGCAGATATTTAACCTATCAGTAAACCACCAGATTTTAGGAAAAAGACCATTTCTGAGATGAAAATTAAACCTCAAAGGCTAAAAATAAAATAGTTATTAACTTATTCAGATGTCTGTAAAAGAAAGAAGGTCTCCGAGTCACTAAACACTGGGTTTTATGATCAGGTGGGGAAACTAAGTAGGATTCCCTCTCAGATATGGAATGTCAACACAGAAGAGATTAGTCTGATAGACAAGACAGAATGGGAAGAAAAGTTGGATGGAAGGCACTGCATATCAAAAGTGTTCACAATGCTCGGGATCTAAAAATTTGACAGAGTGGCAGAGAAATTCTTTGGGCAAGGTGCAAGGAGTGAAATGCAAAGTAGTAAGTTATCTTATAGATTATCTAGCCCAAGAGAAGCGGAGTAAAAAATTCCCACACCTAGTATTCAAAGCTCTAGGGTTTTGTGTACAGAGTTGATTTTGATCTACCCTGGTATTTGTTGTTTAGAAAGTACACATCAATGCAGATGTCATCACAAGAGGTTCCTCAGTTGCATAGAAGACAATTTCACTTTTCATCCTTAACCACAGAATTCATCCTGGATCTGCTTCGGACAGGGAAAGAAAATGAATGAGAATCTTAGGACAATAGGAAAATGTGAAATCACAAGTTACCTGAATTTGAAAATATAGGGAGTGGGATTGGAGATTTGAGCAATACAAGGAAATTAGATTCTAGAATATTAGATTTTGAGGCATGAAGAAATACAGTAAGTAAGAAGCAATGACAATTAAAATTAATCAATGTGGAGAAGTGCTGGGGAATTCTAAGACATCATAATTAAGGTGCGATATCTCTGAAAATGAGGAATGGAAAAATAGAAATTAGCCAATGTGGCTACACAAGATGCTGCTAGTAATCTGAAGAAGAAAGCTAGTAATAGAAATCAAGGGTGGACACAACCAAACATTAAATGCTCAGCGCCCACTTTTAAAACATAAATCCAACGGAAACGGCAAAATTGAGTTAAAACAAGCCAAAGGGCTTTAGTAAAGGGAGCTTTCAAGGTCTGGGGAGCACATTGTAAAGAGAATGTTGTCCTGCCAGGAGGAAGAAAATGGTCAATGGCTCCTTTAAGAGAATGGTGTTCGGGGAGAGAATGCAACAGAAGATCAGTTCAGAGATGCAGACACAAAGGGTCATGAAACAAGTGGGATAGTAGTAAGGAACGGTCACATTTTTACCCTTAACGGGATATAATTTTTTCATCTATAGCTTCATGAACATAATTCTAACAAATCAATACACCTCAACATATTTTAAATAAATGTATTAAAATGTAACACATCCAGTAAAATGCCTAAGGTGAAACCCTAGCCCCACCAAAGGAAATGGAAGCTTTGCCACCAATTTCAGTGTGGCCAGGATTTCACCCCCAGAGTTTTCTAAATCAGCTATTGGATTTAGAATTCAATCTTGCCAGAAAAGCACTTTATTTTCTAAATTTGGAAATTGCCAACACTGTTTGCATTAATTTAATTTATATGCTGTGGGGTCATCAGGTGTAACATCTAATATATGAGTTTTCTATTTTGATCAATGAAGCCCAAAACAGAAGTTTTCCACAGTACTTCTGCAGCTGAACATTCACATTAAAATAAACAAACGCATGAGGAAAACAGTTTTAAAATCTCCCACATTAAACTTTAATTAATATAATTATCTGCTTCTCAGCCTCTCCATGGATGTCTGATGGAAAAGAATTCATGGTAGATACTTTTTTAAAAAAGCTGAATTTTACACATCACTCTGAACAGCTCAAGAAAGGTTCAATGAAGCTACATGATTTTCCTTTGTTTTTCACATGCTTCTTTCAGACAATTCTTCTTTTGTATGGTTTAAAAATAGTTTTAAATTAAAATGATTAATCTAGCACAAAGTACTTGCAGGAATGTACTCTAGTTTAGGTATCGCAGTAGGGGTAGACTTAAGGCCATCACTAAAGCTAGAGTATGGAAGAGGGATTTTATTGAGTGCTTTGATTTTCAAGGAAAGGTTACTTCTAAAAAAAAATATAATATATTTAAGAAACAGATGAATATAGTCATCCTACTTGAAGAAGTCTTGCATTTTGGTAAATTGGCATTCCCCACCACGTGTATTCAATAGTCATCAGGCCCCAAAAACATAACAAGATTGGCTTAAAAAGCATTAACACATTTGGGGTTCTTTTGATTTGCCTTCTGATTTTTGAGCCTTTGGAATCCACATTTTTCATTTTTCTTGATAAACTTACTTTTAAAAAAAATGAGAGAGGCTATTCTCACATAATCACTTGACAACAGATCTGGGGCATTAAGAAAAACATCAAATATTATGAGACTCTCAAAAAATTGAGATAGAGTTAGCACCATTAAGATATTACTGGTTCCATAAGTATTCCGCATGTTAAATATAGAGGTTATCACGTAAACTTGGAAGATACTTTGAAAGTGCAAACATTGTACAAGTAAATAATAAAATATAAAGTTTAACATAAGGCTCATACAAAATACAGTACTGTCCATCCATGGTTTTACATATAGAGAAACTGATTTTTCTCAGTGTATGACGCAGTTCATTGATCAATCCTGAATAAGACACCAATCTTCCAATGAGATCTGCATGGACAGACCCGTGTCCTGACACAGAATCTCACTGAGTTTAATGGTGGGAGGTGTGCTTACAGTAAAAGCCATGGAGGATTAGGAATTAAGTTATGATTTCAATATGCTGGGTATGTATTATTGTCATTTGTGCTATATAACAGCTCATCATTATCTTCTTTCATCTGGACACACGATTGTTAGCCAATGTAGGTCCATGCACAGCAAGGCATAGAAGAAGAATTCTGTAAGCTGGCCACTTTTGTTCTGCATTCCCACCAAAGCAGGAATAAACCAGGATCTCCCGTGTTCTAGATCTTGCAATTAGGTGCCCTGATTTCTAGAAATCACCTGCATATTGGCTGGTCTAACTGTAGTTACAAATACTCTCAGCCAATCAGAGACATTCAGCACATCCCTAAAACAGTTCAAACAAATGTATGTGGAATTATCTCAGATAGCCCTCTAACATTCTCCTTTGCTGTGAAGTATTTGAGAATCCTTCATCATAAAGCTCTTGTCCCAGGAGAAAAGTAGTCTAGATATAGATACCCAGGAATATTACACAAAAGAGATTTACACCAGAACTGAACAAATCATTTCACATAGTCCTCCATGGCCATTCATGAATCAATAATTTTCTCTAATTTCTTGCAGCTTCCACCTGTGTTATTTTATCCAGCCTCTCAAATGTAATCTGGATGCCTCCATCATTTGTCAGATTGATCACTTTCACACTCAGGTGTGCAGGTGCCAACTAACTGAAAGACAACTAAGTGTCGATCACTCAACTGCAGAAATCGGGGACTACAAAACAATTCCATTAGAAAATACAAATGTCTCCAGGAAAATATAAAATAGAGGGCCAAGTATTGCAGCAAATTATAACCTCTGTTTTCTATCATGTAACTGCAGCATCTTGTGCAGTGGCTTCTCTGAGTTCTCTTTTGCTCTTTGTGGCTTCCTTTGGATTACTCTTCCCTTTCTTACACCCTAGGAATTTCAAATGGATAATTCTGGCATGGAAGCAGCAACATCAATGGATGTGTTTTTAATCAATGCTTCAGAAGAGGACAGACACCAGGCATCTGAGTTTATGAGCCATAGCTGGATTGCAAAAAAAACACAAAAGTGAATTTAGTGCTGGTAACAGTTATGACCCAGGAGCAGCTCTTGACAATGTCTTTTTTTACTGGTACCGACCTTTATTGGAAAATATATATATATGCTCAAATTGTAACTAATTTTAGAACAATTTTGCAAACAGACATTTTGAAAGATTTAGAGGATACAATACTATTCCAAGAAATGAGAAGTGATGTAAATTCTGAAAAATATATCCTCATTGTAGTTAAAATAGAAGCACATCCAGGACAGGACAGCTTTTGACACGTCTGTAGTGCTATACTAATAAGTATAATATGAACCTCTTCCTTGTGTGAAATACCTTTTTTTATATTGTGATTTCAGAATACCCAAATGAGACAATTATTTCAATCCAGTATTTACAAATGTCTTTCCAGTTATTTAATTGGGGTTGGATCAAGTCCTAAGTGATGGGATGTATTTCATCTTCATTTGGAATTATTCGGCCTCCAATTTAATATATAGAATCTTAAGGAACAGCCCTAAGCTTTTGTAGCACAGCAGCTCTGGGTTCTTTAAGTGAGGTGCATGTGGGAATAGGTGTGAGGGGGAAGGTGAAAGGGAACATATACTACTTATTTCAATTTATAATAGACTTCTAATATTTTTGTATCCAAAGATTATATGAAGTCAAAATGAAAGCTGATTTAAAAAAAATAAAAGTTGCTGGTTTTAAAATTGTGTAGTAAGGCAAATTAAGCACAGTAATAAGTAAGGGAACATATAGAGTTAGTAATTTTTCATTGTTAATGGTTTGCAGAAAAGGTCTTATTTTCAAAGTGGTTCATTGTGAGTTGAGTACACAAATCTTACCATTTAACATAAACAAACAAACTATGTATTCAAAACCCTCAAAGTACTTATAAAACTTTAAGCCATTACTCTTCTTCACTAGAATTCTTAAATAGTGGACACATCAAAGCCTCGATCCAAATCTGAACTCACATCTAGAGCTCTAGTAAGAAAAGTCTACAGTCAATACCTTGATAAAAGGCCAAGTCAAAACCCTAGAACTGAACATCCCCAAACTGTGGAATGCTAGATTTACAAATATGATTCCACATTTTGTGTGGGATCCCATTTTGAATCAAATTCAAAAAACACCAATTATTTATCACTTCCTGAAACTGATCATTTGAACTGTACCATCTGCTTTTGGTCTTATCTGACTTTCTGTTGAAACATTCACATGTAAGAGGTATTCTCCTCATTGTACTATGAGTCGGAGTATAATGGCTGCTCTGTCCCTCTCCCAATCTTTTTTCTTAGCTAGGATCTTCAATATTCCTCTCTTGCTACTTCTGACAAAGAAGGTCAGGACAGGACATTTCTGCTAGACTGTATAGCTCGCTTAGGGAGCTTTGAACAAGAACTACAATACAGTAACCTTTCTAGAGACAAAACATCCAGGCAAAGTTGGAAAGAATTTGATGTTTGCCTAATCTTGAACTGAACTGAAGATAGTGGACTTCCTACATAATTACTGAAGTACAGCATTTAACCACTAACCAACAAGAAATGGAGATTATTAAAAGACTTGAGAAAAGCAGTCCTAAAAAACCTAGGTTTCCTTCCCTGCAGCACAATAGAATCGCTGCCCTCAGTTTCATACACGTCAATCTTCTCCCATAATTCAGAAAGATTTAGAAAAAAAAACATACAATGCAACTGATAATATAGTTTCATCATACCCACTTATATTACGTGAGTAGCTCACCTTGGGTGAAATCCTGATCCTAGTTAAGTCAATTGCAAAACTCCTAAGACTGCCCTTTAATTTTACTTTGAACTTAACATCACAGGGCTACAACAAACCAAAGAAATTGACAATACTGATCCACTAAAAATCTAGAATAAAACTGTAGTTACTATGAAAGTATATTTCAGTGCAATTGCAGTATCAGATGATAATCATAGGTTATGAAGTAAAATTAAAATAAATCAAATATTTCTAAAGTTGTTTCAACATACTTTTTTCATTTTCATGTTTTTTGGTCTCATATAATATATGAAGAGAAAGCACATCTGACAAACTAAAATAAATTAATATAACACTATATCTATTGGGTTTCTTTTGTTCATGTCAATTTTACCATTCATTTATTTTCCTGAAGTATCATTTGGTCATATGAGGCTATATTCTCCCTTCCTTCTTGTGATACCTCAGAGTGGTAAAGCACTCAGTTTCCATAACTTGAAACTCAGAGAATGATATCATTTCCCCTGTGTGCAGAGGTACTTGTGGCAATACTGAAAGGACAAAAGTGCCCTGGACAAGTTTGAGAATCAATGGGGAAGTCTCTCTTCAAAAACCCTGGGTTGAATCCTAGCACCATTGAAGTCAAGGGCAATTTTGCCACCAACTTCACTGTGTTGAGGATTTCTCTCTATAGATCTTGGGTCATCCATAAAAAGGGGCTTTGACCTTTTTATTACTGACCTTGGCACCAAAAGTGGGAGTGTGCTAATAAAGTTTGTGGATGACACAAAGTTGGGAGATATTGCTAATACAGAGAAAGACTGGGATATCATTCGACAAGATCTGGATGACCTTGTACATTGGAGTAATAGAAATAGGATGAAACTTAACGGAAAGTACAAGGTCATGAATTTAGGGATTAATAAGAACTTGCTTAAGTTGGAGACACATCAGTTGGAGGTGACAGAGGAAGAGAAGGACCTGGGCGCATTGGTTGATCACAGGATGATTATGAGCCGTCAATGTGATGTGGCTGTGAAAAAAGCTAATGCGGTCCTTGGATGCATCAGGCGAGGTATTTCCCGTAGAGATAGGGAGGTGTTAGTACCATTATACAAGGTGTTGCTGAGACCTCATCTAGAATACTGTGTGCAGTTCTGGTCCCCCATGTTAAAGAAAAATGAATTCAAACTGGAACAGGTGCAGAGAAGGGCTACTAGGATGATCCGAGGAACAGAAAACCTGCCTTATGAGAGGAGACTCAAAGAGCTTGGCTTGTTTAGCCTACCCATAAGAAGGCTGAGGGGAGATATGATTGCTATCTATAATTGCAGAGGGATAAATATCAGGGAGGGAGATGAGTTATTTAAGTTCAGCACTAATGTGGACAGAAGAACAAATGGCTATAAACTAACCATCAGAAATATTAGACTTGAAATTAGACAAAGGTTTCTAACCATCAGGGGAGTGAAGTTCTGGAACAGCCTTCCAAGGGGAGCGATGGGGGCAAGAAACCTAACTGCCTTCAAGACTGAGCTTGGTAAGTTTATGGAGAGGATGGTATGATGGGACAGCTTAATTTGGCAATTGACTGATCTTAGATTACTAGTGGTGAATATGCCCAATGGCCTGTGAAAGGGTGTTAGATGGGTTGGGTTCAGAGAATCCTTTCTGGGTGTCAGCTGGTGAGTCTTGCCCACTTGCTCAGGGTTTAACTGATCACCGTATTTAGTGTCAGGAAGGAATTTTCCCTCAGGACAGCTTGGCCATGGTGGTTTTTCACTTCCTCTGCAGCATGGGACATGGTTCCCTTGCTGGTGGATTCTCTGTAGCTTGAAGTCTTTAAACCATGATTTGAGGACTTCAATGACTCACTCATGGGTTAGAGGTCTATTACAGGAGTAGGTGAGTGATGTTCTGTGGCCTGCGTTGTACACAAGGTCAAACTAGATGATCATAATGGTTCCTTCTGACCTTTTAGTCTACGAGTATCATGCAGTTCTCTGGCTATCATTCTTTTCCAGTCAGGAGCCACTTCAGGCTCCAACTTCTGGAGGCCTGTGATTATGCGAGACTAACTTTCTTCCCTGTGTCTATGTAACTTACTCTGTTCTCTCTGAAGCACATGGACAGCAAGGAGCGGTAAAGGGAAAATAAGGTCAATTTGAGCAGCAGTAATAATGGCATTCGCATGGATTTCCATACCCAAATCCACCAGTGGTAGAGGAGAACATTCTGTACAGTGATAGCTCCCTAGCTCTGCTTCAACATATCATACTATAATTGCAGAATCCCAACTAGTTTCACAGGCTACCGAGTAGGGCATTCTGCGCACTTGTCTCTTCCTGTGGCCCTCTTCTGCTAATTTCTATCTCTAATGAAAACACATGAGATCTCTGGGATTTATACACCATTAGGAAAAGTTAGAAGCCTATTTACATTTACTTGATCTACAAGTTGAATGTAGGGTTCTCTTTCTAAGAATCATTTAGTTATATAAATATTTATTAAACAGATCAGACATAGATATGGTCCATTTGATGTAGGTATAAATCATCTCATCCCCTTAATATGGGAGTTGCATGCATGAATCTAGGGCATGATATGACCCTAAGGTGATTTTCTTGCATCATAACACTTTGCAGAGAATAGAGAATGTTTTAATTAATTCTTATTAAAGATTTTGAAGATTATTCCCCCCCCCCAACACCCCAGTGGAAAACAGCAGGTATATATTATAATCCACATTTTATGGATATGAAATTGCTGTAGAAAAGTAAAGCGACTTTGAATGCTTCACATTATTTTGTGTTATTTTTAAAAAACGTGTTCCTTTTTGGTTGTATTGCAATGTCTCAGTTGCTTGCCTTTTCTTTTTCCAGTGCTTTTTAACAAAGCTTTAATTCAAAAGAAAATTTTTTTGAAAATGTTTTTCAGATCTAGCTTGCCTTTTATTCTTATAATAATTATTTTTACTGCAGTAGCATCCCAAGGCTCAAATCAGGAATCAGGTCCCCCATGAAACAGGCATTGTACAAACATCCAAAAAGCTAGCATGAAATCCTTAAGCCTTTAAAGTCAATGCCTACTTTCCCATTAGCTTCAATGGGGCCAGGATTTCACCCATGGTCCTGCTTTAGAGATTTTACAATCATTTAATTTGTGAGCAATGAAAAACAAAGCACTACACAGTGCTTTTAAATGCCATCATTACTTATATGTAAGTACTTTGATTAAATGTAGGTGGCCCAATTATGTTGAAAATGTATTTCCACGTTTAAATAGATGGTAAGTGTCTGGATCCACCCACTTGCTACTGTGTTCTTGTAACCTTTGGGTAAGCTAGAGATCACTTCATTGCCCTTTTCCAGTGCTTAAAAAAAAAAAAAAAAATAAAAAAAATAAAACAAACCTAAGCTCTTATGGAAAAGCAGCTGGAGACCCAGAATTCAGTCTTTAAGGATTTTCAGCAATGATTGCACAGGGTAAATCTCCCCAAATTCAAGTCACAAAAAGGAATGAACTTAATTAAGTACCAGCTTTATTATTATTATTATCATCATCATCATCATCATAACATTCATAATAACTTTTACAACATAACATGACTATTTTATAATCCATATACATTATCTTCATAGTTTTACATAAACATAAATAGAGAAAACAAATTAAATTTAAAAAAAGGTCAGTCCCCATATAAAATACAGAGAGAAGAAACTCAGAATTCTCAAAGCTTAGACTGAGTTCATCTGAGTCTCGGGCCTGGTCTATAGTGCTGGCAGCATCGATGGGAGATACGCAAGTTTCAGTATGTAGCTTGCGTATCTCCTGTCAATTTGCTAATTTTCACTTACCTCATCGTCTTCACTGCGCTGCATTGGCAGGAAACACCCTCCAGTCAATGCAGTGTTACTCTTTTCGGGGGGAGTGCGGGGGGGAAGAGGGGCAGTGAGGAGGAAGGGAGAGGAGCAGATTTACTGCATCAGCCAGAGAGCACTTCTGGGATCAATTGTGCAGGTTTCCACTGCCTGCTCAATTGATCCCACTGCATCGATCTGTGGAGCCTGACGCAGCGTCCACAGTGTAGACATCCCCAGAGTTAGAGTCTGATCACCAAGTCTATACAGTCTGCTGAATCAAAAGCAACATTTACCATCTACTTGGTCATAGGAATCTTCAGATATAATCCATGTAGACTCTTCCTGTTCCACTGTTAGCCAACCAGCTAACTGATTAACCAACCAGTTAAGTATATAGATTTTTTTTTTAAAACCCTGCAGCAAAATGCTTCAGAGTTAGGGAAAACAGCCTGTATTTTGCTCCAAGCATTCACTTCCTCCAACACTCAGAGTACAGGCCTTTTGTAAAGCAGCTGCCCTGATTGCTTGCCCTCATGGAGTCTGATCCCAGCAACGGGAAACCTATTGGAGCATACCCAAAACTACCACACCCAATTCCAAAAACTTCTGGATGTGGAGTGCTAAAATCTATCTAGCAACAATTACCCAGACACAACTCACTCCTACTCAGCAACCCCACAAATTAAGAGATATCTCCCTATTAGGCACGTGGGTTACACTCTTTCAAGCAACCTGCTGAAAATATTAAAGTGTATGCACATGCAATTACAAATCTATTCAGGTGGACAATTGCCAGCAGACTGCAACACAGGTGCATCTTTTTGAATATGTAATGCAGTCACTTTCAGTCATTTGCAATTGAGATCACCATTTATCCTCAATTTTTTTTTTAAAGAAGAAAAATTGAGTATCGTAGGTAGTAGCGGTGGTGAATTGGGCAATTATACTAAAAATAGACAACACTACCATATTGTTATTTCAAACTCTAACAAACAAGGAATGGAATTCAATGCTAATAAGCCATATCTTCATCTGCAAGGATCAAATCTGGCCGTTTATTATTTGAACATTAGTAAAATGGTAACAATGTTTTTTGTAGACCAGAGTACAAGTCCCAACTGACAGCATCCAGTCTTTTGTCCAGCCTAACCTTTTGTTCATCTAGTTAATGAAATACGACCTTGCTAACTATGCTATTTAATAAAGTGACTAAAACACCCCCAAATTTGTCTCATTCTTCTAGTCTACATAACTAATAGTTTGCTCCTGTAAAAACAGATGTGGCAATGTAGACAAAAAGGGGAAAACAGAGTGCAATTATATTCATTTTCACAGCCATTTTGGATCTCTTCAAGATGTCCTTTGTAGAGACTGACCAGGTGCCCACTGTATACAGTATGGGATGACCACTCATCACAGCACAATCATAAATAATAACAGCTCTTTGTTGACAAAACTAGGTTGATCTGAAAACTGTTTGATAGGAAATGCTGTCAGATGATAAACGTGAAGTGAAATTGTATGATGGTTGTGTGATGAAGACTAAAAAAAAATGCTGCTAGGTGCACAAGGACACAGAAGCTCAGAATTTTGGATGGAAACTCCACCCAGACTGCTCATTCAGGACTTTGGAGGTCATTGGCTGGTTCCTGGGGAGACCGGGAGCTAAACTGTAATCATGAGTGGAAGCACTGGTCTACAATTGCAAGCTTAGGCTGTGCATAGAGGAATAATTGCATGCTATTGTTCCGTTTGTCATGTTTGCTTTAGAGGGTTTTCAAATCTAGAAATTGGAGGGATCATCAGTTTGCCCTCATATACACACAGTCTCCCCTTACACAGGGGCTGGCCTATGTACTGGAATAGTTTAGGTACCTATGCAGGTAGCTTATGTGGCCTTACATGGCTACTCTAGAGCCCAATATCAAAGTGAAGGCAGTAAAATCCTGTTCAAGTACATTTTTCACTTTACATATATTCTCATTTAATAGTTTGCTGTTGTACAAAAGTTTCCTTCTAAATGTTGATAAATACTCAGCCTCTGACATGAGAGCAATTTACATCAAGCCATTGTCAAACAGGAAGCTTAAAAAGTGTGGTTTTGCTCTGAAAATTGACTGTAAAATTAGTGCCTTCTTACTCAGCAGCTCCGCATTCTCTGTGTGCATTCAGAGTTCTATTGTCTGACTTGAGTGAACAAAAATAAAGAGTGAACTGGAAGGTTTCTGTTTCTTCCTGTGCATTATGAAAAGTTTTTACTGGTAGTGTGCAATCATTTAAAACTATGCAAAAACCACTGATGGCACGGGGGTGTCACCGAGGTCATAATTAGAAGACCATGAGATTAGACGGCCAGAGGAGGCAGATGGTAAGCACTCATAAAAGTGTTCCAAACCTATACACACACGATACTTAATAGTAGAGCTAGTCAATATGTTCTAATTTTTGGGAAAAAAAAATTTTAATTTCAAAAACAGTAAAATTTAAAAAAAAATTTAAACCAGCTCTACTTAAATTCTCCTAAAGAGTCCCAAGTTATAAAATACAATATAGAGTTTTAGTTATGCCTCCGTATTTTGTTACATTCCTGATGAAAAATAAAATTCCATGCCTACTAGAAATCGAGATTGTATTACTTCATGCTTATGATGAATTGAAACATATAGCAAAGCATCCCCAAGAACTCTCTTTATATTATACTAACACAATAATATCATATCACCGTATGTTCCCATCTCTGAGAAATATCACCTGATAGACTGTTATTAGGCTAGAAATTAACATGTAGACAAAAAATGTTAATTGCTTCTTGACTAATGGTGAAAATGATAAGTTAAAATAGACTAGGAATTATTTATAAAGTGCAATGCTGCTTTATTTCACAAAGTGTTCTCAAATTCTTCACTGCCTACTGTGTTTTATAAATGTAAGGGGGAAATTAGCGACTGAGAGTGCCCATGTGTGCTCTCCTTGTTTTAATGGTTTATGGCTCTGTGGATTTTCAGCAGATGAGAAACGGGCAACATTTTTACAATGACATATCTTGCCCTGTGTTTTATTTAGACTGAAAACAACTTAGTGGCTGGAGGTTTACTTTTATCTATGGGTTGAATTCTGCTCCCATTCAAGTCAATACGTGCAGGAGCAGGGCCTATGTTAGTAAAGCGATGGTACTGTTAATTTTTTTAAATGATTAATTATTGATAGGACAAAAGCCTTAAACAATGGTCAGTGATCAATAAAGGAAAGAAATCCACTAAGTTTCTCTTTAAGCCTGGACAGGTAAGAAAGAGTGGTTTCCTCTAGATACCTCTCTTGGTAAGTTTTAAACTTTCTTACCAATCATTGCACTTCTGCATACATTTGGAGGAGAAAATTATTAGCTGAAGCACTGAAAAGTTCATTTAAATGAATTCTCTTAATCAGCTATGCAACTTCTCAGGGTTCAGCCAGATTTCTTTTCCTGGCTCTTCTACTGTGGGCTGACCTTTCCCCAGTCTGAATCCAACATCTGTGGTTTTCTCAACTTTGCACATCATAAAAGGTTAGATGTGACCCATAACTTTTTTGAATATGTTGTGTAGTTTGATGAAATGTGATGTGTACTATGAAGCATAGGTGCTCAAAATCAATAAGCACATGAGTATAATTTTACTGCAGAAGCACACAGAAAGAAAACTGGTCATGAAAGAATGATTGCTTACATACAGACACCTTCAAGAGACTCTCCACCACAGAAAATGTCTTGGGATGCAGCTGAGAAGCTTCACACAAAGCACAAATAGGGTTAAAGAGAACCTACAGGCCCAGATAAACCTGCCCCAAGATACCTGCGGCCAGTGCCAGGCCTGGGGGGAAGGAGAGAACCTGGCGAAGTTCTGAGCTGACTAGCAAAGGGGCAGGAGCTAGCTGCTTCCCTACATGAGTGGAGCATCAGTAGGAGCCAGACAGCCATTGGTGAAAAAGCATTGCAACCCTGACCAAGGAGCACCCAGCAGGGAGTGAACTATGTGAGTTAACTATAGAGATGTTGTAGGGTTAGGCCTTACCGCCACCCAACCCAGAGGGACCTAAGGCTGTAGCAGGACGCTACAAAAGGCCCACAAGGGGGCATTACTTGAGTCATAGTACTACAAATTGGATTATCGGGGCCATGCCCCAAAATGAAAGACAAAATTAGGAAGTAGCCCAGGGCAGTGGATTTATACTCTGCGCTGGGGGGGACCCTGCCAGCACTGTTTCATAGAGAGCCCTGGGATGGGACCCAGTGTAAAGAGAGAGTCTGGGTACCCCTCCCAGGCATCTGTAAAAGCTGAAGCACCTCTGCCAGGGAAGCAAGGGGCTGGAAGTCAGGTGCACTACCACTAAGCCACCCAGCCCACAGATATGCCTCTATTGGTTCTGAAAGCTTCATGGGCTCCACAGTTGTGGTGCTTGCTCCCAATTTTTTTTTTTTTTTTTTTTTTACTCATATGACTCTTAAAAACCCACCAAAACCTGCTCCTTTCTGAGAACGTAGTCTGAAGCTCCACCCAATTCATTGCAACACATGGCAAATAGACCCCATAGGACTGAGTTCAGGGGATGCATCGAGTATGTGTTCCAAAATTGCCTAGTACCAGAGAAAGTTCTTTCTGGTTGACTATCAGTCATTGAAGAACATATAGTGTTGGATAATCTAGTATCACATCTCCCTGTCTAGTAGCTTTATTATATAGTTCTGCTTGGAAGGACAAAAGAACCCAAAAAACTGAACATTCCTCAAAAAAAATTATTATCATGGGGAGAAAAAGAGGACACCCTTTCAGTGAGGGCAACAGGGGCTCTGCCATCATTTTCAAAGTGCAAAATCACAACAGTCTTCATCCAATAACTAAGCACAGGAGAGACCTCTCTCCTGCAAATTGAGATTTTTTTTTTTTAAAAGACAAATCAGGCTTAAGACCTGTAAGGACATATAACAGTTATAGAATGAGGTGACTATGCAAACCATACAGACTATGTAAAGCAAATGTCACAGTTCAGGGCAACTGCATCTATATTCCCCCTCTATGGTCCAGCAAGGGCACCCTCTTTAGGCTTCTGGGCCCCCAGCCATTGCCTCTTTTGGCTAGAGACATGCATCTCCCTTCTGACCAGAGTGTTTCCAGGCTGCACAGCTCCCTGCCTACACTATGCTTTCCCTAGCAAAAGAAAGGTTGCCTAAGATGGCTTCTTTTGTCTTTTCTTCAGAGATGCTTAAAAGGGTAATTACCACAGTTAATCTACCACACAGCTCTTTCTAAGCAAGCACATTTTATTCTTTAGGTAAAAGCACTAGAGAAAACATATTAAAACAATAAAAGAATCTGCACACATGCTAATAATCTTACCAGAGATCATCCTAATTCCAACATGGGTTTGACAAGTGAACAGTCCTTCATATCTCACCCAGGGTTTTCTGTGGTTTCAAGTTCATAACACCCTTTGCTCAGAGAAAGAACACCCATAATCTGAGAGTGATTCCTTTACCTATTCATGCTCTCTTCAAAGACCCCTAAACTGGATAATCAGCCAGACAATAGGCATTCTCTGTAGGGCAAAACATCAGACAGCTGAGTTTCTTGCCTAACTAAAGGAGTTACATTTGCTTGTCCCCTCTTCCTAGAGGTTTCCTGGGAAACCCACTTGAAAAGTTCACATTGTTTCAAAAAGTCTTTTGAAGTTCTTACCATTTCCCAAGGTTTACAGTAGTCACATCTCCTAGGGGGGTTACATACAATTTCACAATAATGCATAAACAATTGCATTTTTAATATAATGGATCCCAAAAGTACTAAACTTAATTCAATAAGATTTAACTTAATTAAATAAGGGTTATCCAGGAGATTTCAGGAAATTGCTCTAGTTCTCATAGACAGTAGTACAAAAATTAGCAGACAAACACTGAAGCCCAAAAATCACATTTTAGTCATTTTTCAGAACTGAACTGTACTTTAATTGTCAAGTTTTTCATGTGAAGGAGACATGATGAACACAATCTGCTTTTACTACTTCGGCTAGCCTCAAATTATCATTTAATTTGAGCAAAAAGCAGGAGCTACACAGTTCTGTCACTTTCAATGTACTCATCTTTGGTGTAGACTGTGTTAATTCATCAGGAGTATTCATTCATATTGAAGTGCCTGTGCCCAAAATGGGGCAGACACATTAGGAAAAGATGACAAATTAGCCTAAAGCAATATGAATGTATTTGTCTACAATTTTTGAAAAGTGAGAGAAGTAAATTAAATCTGCGCTCAGTTGTTTGGCAGGCACTTTTTGAAGCAGTTAAGCTAAAGGTCTCAGTGATTTTGACAGCACCACGGGGAACATATTTTCACGTAGTTAAAATGTTCTTGAATAATTGCTCCAATGTATTAGGAATAAATAGGCTTTCATTCAAAAGCAGCTATGTCGGATTACTTTGATCTTTCCCAGATCTGAAAATGTCAGCCCCTGTTCTAACAACACCTTTCTTTCTATTGATGTTTCAATAATACAGCAGCATAGTTCATGTGTAGACATGAAGAGATGGGTGGGTTGCCAATGCTGAAAAAATAATCAGACAAGTCATCTTTTAATTATTCATTTGGATTTTTCTTAAAGGCTGATCATCTTCAAAAAGCTAAATTGAGATTCATTTAAATAATGGTGCTTTTTGTCTGGCCAAAGTATAGGAGAAATCCCAAATTTGTCACCTGTGGTTAGAGGGAAATTCTGCCCCTTCCGCAGTCCTAACCACGATGAAATCACCATCTTGGGCCTTCACATAAAAGGACAGAGACTCTGTGCACCATGCAGCCCAAGTGCACATAAAATCACTACATCCAGTAAAAGTGGAGGTTTAACACAGGTGGAGGAGGAGTGTGAAAAGCAGCATGGATCTATAATTGGATGAATGCAGAGGTTATTGCAGAAAGGTCAGGGATATGCAAGGGAAACAAGTGCAGCAGAAGCCATTGCAACCCTAAGTAGAGCAGATCTACTCCAGCCCCAGAAGATGCCACTAACAGCATGCCTAGCCTGTGGGTTTGACATGAAGAAAGAGAGCTTGCCAATAAGATTAAGCTCTCTTGGCTGGGCTAGTTAAATTTATCCTAGCAAACCAATTTGGAGCAAATAACCCTCTTTAATAGCATTTACGGGGGATACAAAGGATGATTAAAATGTTGATCCCAATGGGAAGGTTTGTGATTATGTTACTCAGGTTTGATTACCTTTGTTTTGTATAAAGGAAAAAAAAAATCACAAGAAAAATGTGACTGAAAGTACAAATATAAAGTCATAGTTCTATCACATCACCCAATGGGTGTGATTTTCAAATGTGAGTAAAGGGTACCAAACTGATGTTTGGTTAACATTTTCAAAATCACCTAACTTTCACTAAAAGTAAATTGGGCACCTACCTCCCTTAGGTACTTTTGAAAATCCCACCCAATAACATTTTATATTTATTCACTGCTCTATCTATGTTGTAAGACACCTCAGAGAAAAAGACCCCAGGCAAGGGGAAAAAAAACCCCAAAAAACCAAAAACTCAGAGCAAACATGATACTCCGAACACATGGTGTCAGACAGAAAAAACAACAGTGGGCCAGAAGACAGATCTCATACAGTAAATGACATCAGTTTGTCACTGTCTCCAGCACTTGAGGATTATGGAATTTATATGAGAGTCAATGCACATGGGCAAATCTGACATTTTAAAATAGATACAAGGTACTGAGTCATCCAGATTGAAATCACAGGGTGGACAGAGGAAGCACAGATGTTCAAAATTGCCCTAAATGCAGAGAGACTTTCTAGCTCTGTAAAAGATAATTATACACATTTTCTCATACTCAGCCCAGCAAATTAAAGGTTTTAAAAAGGTAAGAATTCTCCACACCAGAAACACAGTTACAACTGACATTTCTGAGCCGCCTGTTGATGGCAGTCATCTTGCTATAAAAAGCAAAATCATTTTTGGTAATGACTAAAGAACTTTTCCAATGTGCCTTAACGAAGACTGGAAAGGATCATCAATTCCCAAGATTTGAGAAGTGTGTGTGTGTATTACTGTTTCCTTTTGCCAGTTTTAGCCAATGATACAGGCAACAAATATTTTTTTAACTTTCATTTACAGCAGATTGCTTTCCTTTCAGTTATGCTATTTTATTAACCCTGGTGTAACCAAAAGGAAAATTTGTACCACTCCATGGCAAAAACCTTAGTAATATGTGGTGCTACCACCTTCACCTATAATATAGAAAAGCACACAGTCATAAGGACAACAGAGAAGTTGGGATATATGCAACACACAAGTGAAAATAGTGTACTGCAAATGCACAATACACTAATTTTCTCTCATTATTTAAGAATACAAATGGAGGGTGATGTCCATTGTGTTCTGACATTGACTTCAGTGGGGCCAGGATTTTACCCAGAGTGCCTGTTCCTGGACAGCTTCACCTTGTACACCACTTCATTTTCAGGACTTTCTCCAGAGTCAATTATTGTCCTGCAAAGCTGTTTTAGTTGACACACACAGCACTTTAAAGATGCTGTTAGAAGGGCCCTAGCAGCCTTTTGGGTGGGTCCTGGTGCTTACAGTTTCAACACATACAAGCTCTCTGTGCTGTAGTATATTCTGTACAAACAGTGCCACAGTGTAAAACCCTCCAGGGCAGGGACTGTCTCATTATCAGTGTTTGTACAGCACCCAGCACAGAGGAAACCCAATCCTGATTGGAATTTTTGAGCACTAACAGAATAAAATATTTATTAACCAGCCCAAAACATAATTAGTCTATGTAAACACATAGTTATTACATATATGCTTCTCCTTCTCCCTTTCCTTTGTGTAGCTCCAGTGAAGGATAAGAGCTATATCATGCATTTGTACAGCACCTTCAGACTGTGGCTTTAATCATGACAGGTGCCTCTAAGCACTGATGTAGTACAAATAATTAATTATTATTATTATACAAATATTATGGGTTGGGAAGCAGAGATAGAGGTTGTGAACAAAATGTTCATACTCGGGTGCTTAAAGTTAGGGACTTAAATTCATATTTACCCACCTGCCAGGGGTATTGTAATTTATTTATGATAATTTTTGACATCTTGAGGTTGAAGTCAGGTTCTACTGAGTGGCAACTACTATTTATTAATCAGAGGAAGAGGTGGGCTTACACCTCCGTGCACTGCTTTCAAAATGTAGAAGCGTTATTTTGTGTATTTAAAAAGCAAATGCGGAACAAATTCCATCCAGCATAATATTGGCAAAATCAGGATGAACAATTAAAGTGAAATAGAGGACACTTCTTGCAATACATGATACTCAGAGAGGGCTGACTTGACCCACTCTTCTTTAGACATACTAAGTACACTATCTGAGCTATTAAATATTTTTGTAATTGTCGAAGCATAAGACAATAGTTTAATGAGCCCATAGTTTATCCAGTCAGAAACTAGCTATCAGTTCTGTTTCTTGCTTAAGAAACTGCAGTATAATGGATATTGTTTTGAATACAGCTTCACAATCAGCTTCCTGCACAAAAATTAATGGTTTACTTGAATCTACAAAGTAAATGTTGTCACCCATGTACAGTACGCATAGGTTATAGATCAGCAAGTGGTTGACACTAAGATCAGCACTTAGAATTACCCCATAATTGAATGTGCATGTGGAAGAAAGAGCCTGCTTTTGACTATAATAGGGCATTGTATAGAACTCAGTAAAAGTTTTATTCAGAACACAATTTAAAATGGATAAAAATAAGTCAGTTATTTAAAGTCAAAGGAAAATTGCAAGAAATGGCATTAAAGAAGACAAAGCTGCCTGCCAACAGAAACCAAATTATGTGACAGACCAAGAGCCCATTCCAAAGCTGGCAACACATTTGTCTGCAAAAAAGCCAGATGCTCCTGCTACACAAATGCACCCAAAGCTTGGCATGTGAATTCTGCCAGTACTATTTACAGTAGAAAATTAGTGGCTCAAATCTAATTTAGGAAAAGTTATCTTGAGCCCACATTACTGTCAATATTTGGAAAGAAAATCTGTATTATTATTTTTTTTTTAAGTTTAGAAAAAAACTGGGGGAAAAAGTCAATAGTTAACGCTTAATAAATACATAAGCTTCTTGATTGTTGCATACATTGGTACTGAAACAGTACCAAAAACTTACTTTTGAAAATGGATTTGTGTTGTAAGATGGCTGTTGGCCCCTGACTGAAACCTTTTGTTTTTTGATTGGCCCTCCCCCAATACGAGGAGAAAGTGGAAGGGCCAAAGAGGAGTCAGGATCCTGTGACTGACAGATCAACAGGGAGAGGTCAGCACTCCAAGTCAACAGGATGGACAGCGGCCAATAGGCAGGCCAATGAGGGGGTTGAGAGTCCAGGGCCTGTCATCCAGTTGACCTGAGGGCAGAGTAAGGCAGAGCCAGAGAGACTGCAGCAGCCTGAGCAGCAGCCCAGAGCTTGGGAACCAGACCCCAGAACAGAACCAGGGAGACCGCAGCAGCCAGAGCAGCAGCCTGGAGCCAGAGCAGCAGAGACCAGCTGTGTCAATGGTGAGCCAGGACCAAGCTACAGTGGGGAGTTGTGGGACCAGAGCCAGGATAGCAGAAGATCGACTGTGCAACAAGTAAACTGAAGCCAAGTGTGGTGAGTGGCTAGGGAGAATGAGGTGGGGATTCTGAGCAGAGAGGGTTCAATAGAGGGAGACATTGCCAGACATGTGGGCCTTGAAGGCTAGACTTTGGGGGGGAGGGACACAAACCTGACAAGAGGGTCTCTGGGGGAAGGGTCCTGCCACCTGGAGCCTGAGGGTGTGAAGCCACCACCAGAGCAGGTGTTTTACCTGCAGTATCACTACAGAACATCTAAGAAATAAGCTGTGAAATTTCGTGAGTGCTAGAGATTGTTTACAAAGTTCCCCATGCCCACAGTGCAGGGTTTCTTGATCCTTTACCTTCACAATTTTTCCCTTATTTGTTCACAGCTGCTGTTTTAATAGGTTATATGTGGTTTGTACTCAATGTAGTGATCTCTGGGACAGGGACGTGGCCAGTGAGGAGAAGCTACTCTGAAGTGGGGACCCCCAACCCCTGTCCTGAGCAACCCATGACAAGACTGGGGGTTAAGCTCCCCAAGGATCTTGGGCACAGCCTTATTGGGGTTAGGAGGACTACACCACACAGGAGAGAGAAAGAAGTGCTCTAGATCAGGCAAGCATCCAGGTGAAGGGAGTTGGGGTGAGGACTCACAACCTTTCACCATCCGATTCCACCAGGATAGTAGAGAAACCAGAAAAATTCCTCATGATAGACCATTTGCCTACTTACACTAACTGGTAGAATCTTTGAGATACATTCCTTGATCCGAAGCCATCAAAATCAATGGAACATAGATATCAACTTCAGTGAGCTTTGGATCAGACCCAAGATGGAGACTGTTACTCAGAATGGAAGACACTTTAAAAGAAATATAAGCTCTTCATTTTGAAAGCACTGTGGGAAGATTAATTCACTCAATTTCAGCTGCTGTTCATGGGAATCATATGACAAGTTTCCATGTGTCTCTTAAAATTTAGGAAAGGACTACATTAAAAAGGAAAACAAAACTAAATTTAAACAGAAGGTCTGATCCTCCAAAATGTCACATTGAAGCCCTTGGCAGTAGTCATATGAAAGGACCATTTGTGTCAGTATAAACTCTGGGATCAGGCCCCAAGTTCCAGATCTGTGTGTTGAATGTCCTGACTAGGCAAGCTGTAGGAAGCATTCAGTTCACAAACAAGTATTAACTCTCTTTATTTTAAATTCTTATTCCCCCTGTTGGAAAAAGCACTTACATGCCCTGGTTCAGTGAAGATAACTCAGCCTGGCAAATAGATGCATACAGAATATAAATCTGGAATTAATTTGTAACTGACTGCACCTTTTCTCATGCTGCCTATGGAGTGTATTTCCCAGATCCCACGCACTACTCAGCCTCATTTTCCCTCCTTAAGAGTCACTTCCACTGGTTTAGTTTGCCCTTGTAGACTAACATTGCAGTCCTCAGTCTAAACACGGTCTACAAATTTTAACAAATTCAAATTAAAAAGGGAACTATCTAGACCTGTGTGTAAAAAAACCAAACATCTCAATCTTTCACAGATCTAATGCTCATCCCTCTACACTCCCTCCTCCAACACTTACTTTATTGTCATTCTTTGCTGTGTTCAGGCTCAAATAAATTAAGACCTTAAGCCTGTCATTTGTGTCTGAATACTTCCATGCACTCCTATAGAGCTGTATAAATAATGAGAAAATTTTCATTTTAAGCTTTGAAGCTTACTTTTAAACCCACAAAATGAAAATTTAAAGGGAAGATATTCAAAAGCACCTAAGGGATTTAGGACTGCAAGTCCCATTGGCTTCTGAGGCACTCTTCAAAATCGCTCCCAAGAGTACATTCCAATCATTTAATGTGATTTTTCCAATTTATACAGAATACCTATATTCATTTTTAATCAATACATACGAGAAAAATATAAGTGCTTGAGATGGATCTTTTCTTAATATTGTGTTATGCAAATACCTAGACCTCTGATCCTGCACACACTTACCTAGGCCTGGTCTACACTACAAAGTTAGGTCAATATAAGGCAGCTTATGCCAACCAAATTATGTCAGTCCCCACACTATAGTCTTGTCCTACCAATGTAAGTGCCCTACTGCACCAACATAATAACTCCGCCTCCACGAGAGGTGTAGGACTTATGTCAGTGTAGTTAGGGTGATGCAGTGTCTGTATAGACACAGTGTTACTTACCTGGGCTGTTAGCTGTCCTGTCAATTTTGCAGCAAAAATTTCCAGTGGTGCCGTGAAATTGACAAGAAAGCTGGGCAGCTAGAGCCCAACTGCCCCCTGCTGTCCTGGAGAGCTGGGCGGCTGGATCCTGTCCTGTTTGGGAGCCAGTGGAAGAAGCCCCAAGCATCTTCCCCACCCGCCTCCCAGTAAGGAAGAAGAAAGCAAGAAGCCCCGTGTGGCTTCCCCCACTCCCAGCGGGGAATAGGGAGCCAAAGAGGAAATGGGATGCTGGGCTTCTGGCAGGGAGCTGCCAGCAGAGCTGAGAGACCAAGCTCTCAACTCCACACACTGCCCCTCTTCAGTTGGTGGAAGCGCTCCTCGTGAGGACACACATCACCCACCCAAGGAGGGCAGTGTGGACATGCACCACCGCAATGGCTGTAAGTTGACCAAATATAGGTCATCTTAAGTTTTTAGTGTAGACATGCCCATATACACTTAGCTTTACACATGAGTAGTCCACTGAGCTCAGTGCAGAATCAGGGCCACACCATACTCCCATTGGAAGAAAACAAAACCAGTCTTTAAGCATCAGAATGAATCCTTTAACAAATCCTTTACTAGGCTGACTGTTTGGTAGCCCACTACAATTGGCAGACTAGAACAGCCCACTACTAACTTTGGTTTTTAACAAAATTATCCTATACAACTTTCATACCAATTAAGTGAATTTAATGCTCATGAAACATTCTCTACAACAAACAATCCTGGAGGCTGAAATCCTCTGTTCACCCACAGAACCACCCTGTTCATTAACAGAGTATACACATACAACAGCAAAATAGTGAGTGTACCTCAGCTTGACATAAGGGCCCAACAGGGAAGAGAGGTATTACCTGGTTCACCCTTGGCCAAGGAATTGTTGGTCACTAACCAACCTGTATATAACTCAGAAGCGAAAGGCTCATTCGCAGACTTCGGCTTCGAGCTCCCACCAGTGCGCTTTATTTACAGGTTGTCGCTCACCACCATCTACTGACACACAGTCCAGCCTAACAGCCTCAGAGGCCTCACTGCTCCAGCCACTGGCCAAGGGAAGGGAAGGGAAGGGAAGGGAAGCTTACCCTCCTCCTGTGGTTTCTCACTTTGCTGGCTGTTTAATTGCCTCCCTTCTTTCCTGGGAGCTTTTCTAGTGCCTGGCTAATGAGCCCGGCAGCTGCTCCTCATCAGCCCACTCTGTGCAGGTTTCCTCTGCCTGTCCCAATTCCCTCCAATTAGGGCAACAGAGGCAAAGGGCTGAATCAGCCTGGTTTCCTCCCAGCACCCTGTCACACACCTCCCCTCTTATAAGCTACCAGGTTCAACCTTCCACGATCCCTCCTTCCTCTACTGGTGGGGTCCGAGCATGGAAGTTTCTCCCCTTCTATGAGGTGATTCCCAGGGTTACTCTTTTGGAGTTTGCCCATCCCCCACTGGCAGAAAGTACACTGCGTGAGGGGGCGGATGCCCCCACAGCTCCACTGCCACACACTGCTGCTCACACCAGTCACAGATCCGGGGTTGTTCCCCTTCCTTACATCCCTTGTCTTTTAGATGGGGTCTGCTCCGACCTTCCCCAGGACCATCAAGGCCTCAGATTCCTTGAGCCTATCAAGCATGGCCTGGGCCACCCCTCTCAGGGGTTGCATCAGAAGAGGCTCCCCTGGCCCTTTTCCCCCTTCCAAAGGGCCTGGGCTGGCTGTTCTTCCCTTCCCTTCCTCCCTGCTTTTTTCTTCCTCTGGGCTCTGTCATCCAGGGTGTTCCTTCTTATCCTGTTTCCTCTCTGGGGTTTCGGGTCTCCCATCACCCTTTTCCCTCTCTGGGCTCTGTTGTCTCAGGTCTCCCACTTCACTGGGGTTCCTTAGCTCTGGGGGCTCCATCCACCCTTTCTTGGGACTTCTTGCTTTTTTCCTTTTCCTGCTGGGCCCCCATCTGTTGGTTCCTTTCCTTTTCGGGAAGGAGTCCCAGTCCATGCCCAAAACCACTGAGTATGGTAGTCCTGCTACTACCCCAACCCATTGCCAATCAAACCTGCCCCACATTTCAATGGACACTTGGGCCACTGGGCAGAACTTCTTATCCCCATGGATCCATTTCAGATTCATCCTTGCCCCTGGGATTATTGAGTATGACTTTACTAGCCCCCCCCTTGGATGAGAGAGCAGGCGGAGGCCGTACCCCTCAGGCCTCTCTGAGGCTTCCTCCCCATCCTCATGGGGATGGTGGGCAACTTCAGCCCCTTTCCTCATGCTCCAGCATGAGTCCAGCCACAAAATTCAGCAAAGCCACCACATTCCATCTGTGGGCAGTACCCCTTTTTATGTCCTGGCCACCTGCACTGCCAGCAAACAATCTGCCCGGATCTACTGGAAGCTCCCCAGCATTCCTCCATCTTCCTCTCCGGACCCTTGGTTCTGTGGTTGTTTTTTTTCCTAACTCCAGTCCCTGTAGGGCTGACCCTCTCTCCAGGGGGAAGTCTGATTCTATATAGTCTTCCGTTAGTTTAACCGATGCATCCACCATGCTCAGCTGATGCCTCCTGATCCAAACCCAAATGTTTTCAGGCAGGCTATGTAAAAATAGTTCAAGGACTAACATATCCATTATTTCCATTATTGTGTATCAGGCCTGAGCCAGTGGGTGCCCCAGTCCATTAACCTCTGGGCAAACGCCCGGGGCCCCACATTCCCCATCCACCAGGCCGCCTGAAACTTCTGACAGCATTTCTCCGCTGACAAGTCTATCTGATTGAGGATGGCCACCCTTACCGCCTCATAGCCCTGGTCCACTCATCACTCAAGGCCATGTAGGCCGCCTGGGCTTCACCAACTAGGTATGGTGCCAGTAGTAGGGCTCAGGTTGCTCTGTCCCAACCAGCACTCATCACTACCTGCTCAAATTTACTGAGGAATGCATCTGGGTCATCTGTCAGTCCCATTTAACATAGTGCCAAACCCAGAAATCGACTACTGCCCCGCCCCTCCCACGGGGCTCACCATTTGTTGCAGGAGTTGCTGCTGCATGCTAGCCTGTTCCCATATGAAGCCCTGCAGGCTCTTCTGCAGTTTGGCCTGCCAGGTGAGCAAGACTTGTCTCTCCGCCTGATGGGTTTGCTGGAAGCTTTGCATCGCCTGCTGCATCTGCTCCTGCTGCTTCACCAGCCATTGAAGGGTCTCTTCCATCCCTGGGCCACCAACCTCATTCACTGGCTCTTGATTCCCCACATGTAGCAGGTTTGCGCAGGGCCTTCCTGCTGCTCAGGTCCTCTGCGCCCACAAACCACTCACAGACTTCGGCTTCATGCTCCCACCAGTGCGCTTTATTTATAGGTTGTTGGCTCACCACCATCTACTGACACACGGTCTGGCCTAACAGTCCCAGGAGCCTCACTGCTCCAGCCACAGCTCATCCTGTAGCTTCTCCCTTTCAGGCTGTTTGCCACCCCTTTTGTATTCCCTTCCTGGGAGCCTTTCTAGTGCCTGGCTAATGAGCCCAGCAGCTACTCCCTATTGGCCCACTCCGTGCAGGCTTACTCAGCTGGCTCCAATTCCCCTCAATTAGGGCTCCATTTGAAGAGGGTTGGCACAGTCTGTTTTACCCAGCACTCTGTCGCACTCCCTTCATCATGGTCTCTAAGGTCCAGATTTAAAGTTATTTAGGTATTGCTACGCTCAGCGCTGCAACACCTAACCAATTTAGGAGACTAAATCTCATTTTCAAAAGTGATTTAGGCACTTAGAAGCCTAAATCCCACCACCTCTCAATGGATGTTTCCGCCCCATTGGAGGCTCTTAAGTGCCTGGTAAGGTGCTGCAGCGCTGAGCACAGCAACATCTAAATACTTTTAAAAATCTGTGCCTAAGGCCTTTGCAAATGAAAAGGATCACACCAATAGTAGTTTGGTGTCTCAGGTGCTGACAGCAGAATTAAATAGACTCTGTTCAATAGTATAATTAGGCTTCAAAGGATTAGTTTTTTGTTGCTGAGGGACAGTTGATTTCATTGTACATACACAAACGGATGAAAAAAAATATTTCCATTGAGGATAACTAAAATTTACAGATAGGCAAAGTGAGAAAAATGCTGTCTGAGAATGTAGTAGAGTTTCCTTTAAGGATATTTACTTTGTTTATTTTGACATGTGATGTTGACAATTTGTGTTTTAACAGTTATACAACTTTAACTTTTTGAATCTCAACATTTACTGTTATTAAATATTTATTGTCTGACCCCCCCCCCCCACATTGACACACACCCCATAATTTCCTGCCACAGTGAAAATTTAAATAGATAAAAATTAAAAAACGCTTTAAATAAAATAAATAAATATAAGAAAATGTCAAATTCTGCCACGCCAAATTATAATGAGCTAGTTTAATTTTGCAGTCAGTGTTGTGGGAAAGACACTACTGTGCAGGCACTAAGCCCTGATACATCTTATTCAAGCAGTTGGCATCTTGTGAAAAGCCTTATGAGGAGTGCTTTCAAAAGAAAATCAGTGTTGTAAAAACACTTTGCAATATAGCACTTGGAGTGCTTCGTGTTAAAACAGGGTTCTAAATCAGTAGCATGTTAGAGAAGAATTTTTTTTTAAAAAGAACACCAAGCTTTTGGGTACATTGTCTCTTCAAGGGCAGAACCTCACTACAGCTTCTATGTAGAGGAAAAATGCTATAAAACCAACAGATCTGGACCGTCTTCTGTTGGTGAAAGAGACAAGCTTTCAAGCTACACAGAGCTCTCTCATATCCTGGGACTAACATGGCTACAACAACATTTACAATAGTCTAAGCAGATTACATCTACGCCATTACCTTTAGCAACCTAATTTGTAGTCTTAACAAAACATGAAATGAGGTTTGTTTAACAAGGCCTTTCTTCCATAACAGCACATTGACTGGCCTTAATTGTATTTTCATCCTTTAATTCTTTATTGATTGAGTCCTGTAACAGCTTTTCCATTATTTGGCCCAGGATTGATGTTAGGCTAACTGATCTGTAGTTATCCATGTCATCCCACATGATCTTTTTAATACTGCATGACATTAACACTTTTTTCTAGTCTTCTGGCATTATCCCATTATTCTATGATTTAAATTTAACATCAGCAAGTCAGAGATCCCATTAAGTAACTCTTTTAGGCCTCTTGGATGCAAGTCATGTGAGCCTGTTGATTTAAAAATGGTTGTCCCTAGTAGATTCTAATTTTCCTTCTCCTTAGTTACCAATTGAGTGGAGAGAACTTCCTCATCCTTATATGATATGAGCACATCATCCCACTTCTTTCCAAACACTAAATAAAAATATGTATTGAAAACTTCTGCTTTTTCTGCATCGTTATTAACAATTTTACCATTTCCATCTAGTACTGGGCCTATAATATTATTAGGATTTCTTTTGTTTCTTATATACTATAAAACCTCCTTCTTATTGTCCTCAGTCCTGTCAACTTTGGATTTTTTTGTTAGCTTCCCTTATCCATTTTCTATATTTCATAACTTATTTATATTGATTGCTCTCTGATGCCCCTTTTATCTATCTATTATTTGATATTTGATTTAGAAATAATCGAAAGGTAATTAACATAGAAACCCACACTGCCATTTTTGGAGGGACTTTTCAGAGCACAACTACACTTCCAATGAGATTATAAAATGACTAATAAAATTTTCTTTCTTGTATCCTGTTAGATACAAGTTATCTAGTCGGAATAAATATTAAATGCTTCTAATCTCTTATTAACAACTTTTAAAAGAATTAGACTTGTTACTTAGTAACAGGTTTCTAAAAAACCTAAGTAGTTTTCAATTTTTACATATAAAATGGTCTTTGTTTCAAAGAGCTCAGGTAGGGAGGTATAAGATAGCATTCCTTGGACTAGCCTGGACCATAGCACCACAGAGAAGATTCACGATGAAGGAGAACCAGTAGTCTGATTAAGGCACCAAGCTCTGTGAAAGCAAGGAGAAAGTGTCTCTCAAAGGAAACTAATGAGGCAGAAATCCGCAATGGTGGGAATTTCAATTCATATATACTTCAGGAGAAAAGACTGAAAATGAAGAGGACAATAAAATATACATCAAGTGTCAATGACTATTAAGATAAGGAAGAAAGCCAAGAAAAATACATAACTAAAAGGAAAGGAATGCAATGTTTCCTTAGCAACTGTAAATGCTGTTTCAGTCCTGTAAAAATTCATTGTTGTTTATTCATGCTTTCCAGCCATGATACATATTTTCCAGAAACACTACAAATAACATATATTAGCACTACCATTCATTCAACATGTCCAAAAGAATGAGTTTGTAAAGCAGATATGTAGGAATACCTAAAAAGGTTTATTTTTATTTAAACACTAATAATTGTTCTCTTATTTTGAGTGAGGCAAGTTCTGAGAACACTAGGGAATTGTGCCTTTCCCTAGAGATGGTGCAGAAAATATATTACTCAGTCTGTCTTACTCTACTGACTCAAAATTTTGCATTCAAACTATACTCTTATCTATTTAGGACAATATCATAATATAGATACAAAAGAGGGTCCTACATCATCTCACAGCTAAGCAAAAGCGATGACTTTCGTTAGGGTTTTGCTCTATTTTTTCCACTAACCTTTTAGTATACTATTTTTAGACCAAACTCCTGTACACATAAATCCCAAAGAGCAGCCTGTCAGTTCTAGTAGTAAATTACAGCATAATTTCAAAAATGCTAAAGTGAGGTTAGTACTATGCACCAAAATATTAGAGAGAAAAAAAGAGGAAATACAGCAAAAACCACTAAGCGGCTCCCAATGGAACTGAAATGCTGAGAGCAGAAATGGGCTCCAAAGACTTTGATCTTTACATCAGTGGTTTGAATTTGTTGCAGATAGCGACACAAATGATTGTAATTGTATGATTGTTCAGCAGCCTAGATAAGATGAACTGGTGGACTCAGTCCAGTTCTTGGCTTACAGATATCCACAGCACAACTGTGTGTCGCCTGCCTTATAGAGAGACAAAGAATTGAACAGGTGTTACATCGATACAATCCTAGATACACTCCCACTGGTGGACACTTATGAGTCTGCTGTACAAGATGCAATCTTTGGATCCCGCATGCTCTTGGCTCATTGGGCCTGGGGAGAGTTTAGGCACTGTTTCTGACTCTCTAGACAAATCAAGTGCAGTCACTGTGTCTGACTCCCCTCTTGGCAGTGGGGACCTTATGGTCCAAATGCCTAGGTCCTGAAGCTAGTGCCGGCTCTCCACGTCTCCCTGACTTCCGCTGAGCTGTGGTTTAACTTTTTACCTCTTTGGGAGCTACGTGACCGTGCAACTCCAAGTAACACAGACTTTGAAAAGGAATTTCTAAACATACACACTTTGCTCTCAGAGAAAGCACAAGAGATATACAGATCTATGGAAAAACAACAAACACCTGCAGGCAATACTCTGCCTCAGTTTCTTCATCCTCCTTGAGAGGCCTTTATATCTTACTATCTTTCAGGGATCCCGGGATTCTTCTCCACCCCCTTTCCTTCTGCCTACCCTTGTCTGCTGGTTTTGGTCTCTCTGTTCAAGCACGCGCACACACACATAAAAGTCCTCCTGCTGATAAGCCCAGGTTTGGACATGAGTCCCCATGTCACCCCCCAGGCATGCAGCATTCACATGTAAGGATACAGTGAAAGACAACCATAAGGGTACAATTATATACAGAGTTTGTAAATTCAGGCTGGAATTCATAAATTCACATACATTTCCAGACTGTCATAATATACCAGGATATCAAATTACCCTGTCATCCCCAAAGATTATGTCTTGGGCCAGGGTAAAGCAAATTGATGGGGCATTATGAGGAAGCTTCTACTGATGCTGCCCATGCCACTAGTATCCTGTCTATCCAGGAAGTCAGTTGCCAAGTCTGTCAGACTGAAACCTCTCACAGATTTAAACTTCTTAAAACAAAAAATTCTCAGTGCTATTGAAAAGTAGACTCTGCATTGAGCCAGGAGCCTCACTTCACATAAACTATATAATAAAATATCAAGAAAGAACTAAATTGTGCTTTTGCAAATAGTTTGAATGTGAATCAGAGGATGATTACAGCAGATCCAATGTAGTAATCACAGGGTAGCTAGAACAAATAGACTATAATAGAAAAGTGAGACAGGCAATCACAGACAAACTGTTTACTCCCCCGCCACCGGATGAACAGAGTGAAGGGTCATTTATGGGGAATTTTTCTTATTGCTTGCTAGTAAATTTATTATTGATGTCTGTCTTTGAAGTTTATTCTGACATTCTGCAAATGATATATTAAGTACTTACGATACTGAGCACTTCTTTAGTACTTTTCAACCAAATAGCTCACAGAACTTTGAAAAAGGTATCTTTGTTTACAGATGGGAAACTGAGGCACAGAGAGGATAAGACAAGTGATTTGTCCAAGGTCATACAGTGAGCCTGCAGCAGCGTGGACTAGAAACCAGATCTTCTGACTCCCAGTCTCATGTTCAAACCACTAGGAAACACCATGAATCTCCAGTGAAGCAGTTGGGTTTGCACCAGGTGTAAGTCAGCAAACTATTTGACCCAGAGCGCCTGATTTTCAGTCCCTGCTGCCCTAGGACCAACCAATCTTTCCATACGGCACACCCTTCTAGGGGTTTCCCATCAATTGTGCCTCACAGTTCATTACACATCTCATGGGGAAACACAGAAAGAGTTGATTTGACTGGCTGGCACATATCCAAATGAAAGCTGAAGATCTGCTGGAACCTGCAATGAAGTCTTAAGAGGTCAGAGTCTGAGTGAGAGTCACAGAGGAAAGAAAGGTGGCTGGGAAAGATCTATTGTTTTTGCATGGTGGAGGCTAGGTAAAAGAAGCCTAATAATTAGCCCTTCCTTAAAAGACAACTTTTACTGCTTTCATGTCTATACCACATTTTATAAAAGCACTAAAAGTGAAGTTATAAAAATTATTATATGTGACATGATCCCCGGGGCACAACCTGAAACGGTGGGACCTCGGGGCCCCCTTAACTCTCCAGCGTGGGCTGTCTCTCACTATGTTTTGCTAGTGAAAAGCAGCAAACCTCTCCAGGTGCTGTTATCACTCAATCAACAACATGCAGGGACACACTCAGCTAAGTTGCATAAATGCTCTCTAAGGCACTCATGGGAAACACCAGCAAATCCCCCCAACCCCAGGAAAGTAACATTTTACACTACTCAAGACCTTCTCTTAGACTCATAGACTTTAATGTCAGAAAATAAGGTAATTTACCAGTAACTGATGTTCTTCGAGATGCATTGCTCATGTCCATTCCACTATAGGTGTGTGCACGCCTCTGTGCACGGTTCCCGGAACTTTTTTCCCCTTAGCAGATCCCATAGGGCCGGCTCCGGCGCCCCCTGGAGCCCCGCACACATGCCGTGGTATATGAGGTGCTGCCGGCCTTACACCCCCTCAGTCCCTTCTTTCTGCCAACTCTGGCAGCGGGGACAGGGGTAGGTTGTGGAATAGACATGAGCAACACATCTCAAAGAACATCAGTTACTGGTAAGTAACTTTGTTTTCTTCGAGTGATTGCTCATGTCCATTCCACTATAGGTGACTAACAAGCAATACCTTTGGAGGTGGGTAGGAGTTACCACTGAGCTGCTCTCAGCACCGCTCTGCCGAATCCCGTGTCCTCTCTCGCCTGCTGGACAATGGTGTAGTGGGACGTGAAGGTATGCACCAACGACCAGGTGGCGGCTTTGCAGATGTCCTTCACGGGCACTCTCTCCAGGAAGGCTGTAGACGAGGCTTGAGCTCTGGTTGAGTGTGCTGCAACAGTTCCTGGAAGTGGCACCCTCGCCTGCTCATAGCAGAACTTGATGCATGACGTTATCCATGAGGAGATGCGCTGGGTGGAGAGAGGTGAGCCTTTCATCCCATCAGCCACTGCGATGAAGACTGCGTTGATTTCTGGAATGGCTTTGTACACTCGATGTAGAAGACCAGGGCTCATCTCACGTCCAACGAATGCCATCTCCTCTCCTCCTCCAAACCATGAGGTTTGGGAAAAAACACAGGGAGAAAAATATGCTGATTACAATGAAATTGGGAAACCACCTTGGGCAGGAAGGCTGGATGCGGCCTCAACTGAACCTTGTCCTTACAAAACATTGTATTAGGGGGCTCTGAGGTCAGGGCCCTAATCTCGAAGACCCTCCTAGCTGAGGTAATGGCCACCTCGAAAGCTACCTTCCATAAAAGCAGGAGCAGAGGGCATGAAGCCATGAGTTTGAAGGGGGCCCTGTGAGTCTCGAGAGGACCAGGTTGAGATCCCAGGGAGGCACTGGGTCACGGACCTGCAGATAAAGCCTCTCCAGCCCCTTGAGGAACCTGACTGACGTGGGATGGGAGAACAGGGATCTCCCCTCTAGCGGCTGACGGAAGGTTGAAATGGCCGCCAGGTGAACCTTCAACAAGGCCAGCGCCAGACCTTGGAGCTTTAGTTGGAGCAGGTACTCCAGGATCACCTGTATAGGCGAGAGGCTAGACGGGATACCCTGGGACTCTGCCCAAAAGGTAAACTGTCGCCACTTAACCCAATACACAACCTGTGTAGAAGGCTTCCTGCTGCCAAGCAGGACTTGCTGGACCTGCACCAAGCAGGCTCTCTCTCCCTCTGTCAGCCACAGAGCCTCCAGGCTGTGAGGTGCAGGGAGTCCTGGTCCAGGTGCAACAGGTGACCACGATCCTGGGATAGAAGGTTGTGCCGCCTCGGGAGCTCCAGGGGTGAGGCGACAAAGGAGGATGAGGTAGATGAGGCTTTCTTTACTCAACTGGGGAAAGTTTCCAGTTCACAGGGCCTGATTCTCATGGGAGACTTCAATCACCCTGATATCTGCTGGAAGAGCAATACAGCAGAGCACAAACAATCCAGGAAGTTTTTGGAGAGTGTCGATGACAATTTCCTGGTGCAAGTGCTGGAGCAACCAACTAGGGGCCGTGCTTCTCTTGACCTGCTGCTCACAAACAGGGAAGATTTGGTAGGGGAAGTAGAAGTGGGTGGCAACCTAGGCAGCAGTGACCATGAGATGGTCGAGTTCAGGATCCTGATGAAAGGAAGAAAGGAGAACAGCAGGATACGGACCATGGACTTCAGAAAAGCGGACTTTGATTCCCTCAGGGAACTGATGGGCAGGATTCCCTGGGAGGCTAATATGAGGGGGAAAGGAACCCAAGAGAGCTGGCTGTATTTTAAGGAGACCTTATTGAGGGCACAAGAGCAAACCATCCCGATGTGCAGAAAGAATAGCAAATATGGTAGGCGTCCAGCTTGGCTTAACAAAGAAGTCTTTGGCGAACTTAAACGCAAAAAAGAAGCTTACAAGAAGTGGAAGCTTGGTCAGATGACTAGGGAGGATTATATAAACACTGCTCGAACGTGCAGGAATGAAATGAGGAAGGCCAAAGCACAATTGGAGTTGCAGCTAGCAAGGGACGTGAAGGGGAACAAAAAGGGTTTCTACAGGCATGTTGCCAACAAGAGGAAGATTCGGGAAAGTGTAGGCCCCTTAAAGAAAGAGGGAGGCGACCTAGTGACGGAGGATGTGGAGAAAGCTGAGGTACTCAATGCCTTTTTTGCCTCTGTCTTCACAGACAAGATCAGCTCCCAGACTGCTGTACTGGGTGGCACAGAATGGGAAGGAGGCGAACATCCCGCAGTGCTGAAGGAACAGGTTCAAGACTATTTAGAAGGATTGGACATTCACAAGTCCATGGGGCCGGATGCAATGCACCCGAGGGTGCTGAGGGAGTTGGCTGAGGTGATTTCAGAGCCATTGGCTATTATCTTTGAAAGCTCGTGGCAACAGGGGGACGTCCCTGAGGACTGGAAAAAAGCAAATATAGTGCCCATCTTCAAAAAAGGGAGGAAAGAGGATCCGGGGAACTACAGACCGGTCAGCCTCACCTCAATCCCTGGAAAGATCATGGAGCAGGTCCTTAAGGAATCCATTTTAAGGCACTTGGAAGAGAGGAAGGTGATCAGGAACAGTCAACACGGATTCACCAAGGGAAAGTCATGCCTGACCAACCTGATTGCTTTCTATGATGAGGTAACTGGCTCTGTGGATGTAGGGAAGGCGGTGGATGTGATATACCTTGACTTTAGCAAAGCTTTTGATACGGTTTCTCACAGTATTCTTATCAGCAAGTTAAAGAAGTATGGGTTGGATGAAAGGACTATAAAATGGATAGTGAACTGGCTAGAGCATAGGGCTCAACGAGTAGTGATCAATGGCTCCATGTCTAGCTGGCAACCGGTCACAAGCGGAGTTCCCCAGGGGTCGGTCCTGGGGCCGGTTTTGTTCAACATCTTTATTAATGATCTGGAGGATGGGGTAGATTGCACCCTCAGCAAGTTTGCGGACGACACTAAGCTGGGGGGAGTGGTAGATACCCTGCAAGGTAGGGATAGGATACAGAGTGACCTAAACAAACTGGAGGATTGGGCCAAAAGAAATCTAATGAGGTTCAACAAAGATAAGTGCAGAGTCCTCCACTTAGGAAGGAAGAATCCCATGCACAGCTATAGACTGGGGACCGACGAACTGGGCAGCAGCTCTGCAGAAAGGGACCTGGGGGTAACGGTGGATAAAAAGCTGGATATGAGTCAGCAGTGTGCCCTGGTTGTCAAGAAGGCCAATGGCATATTGGGCTGCATTAGGAGGGGCATTGCTAGCAGGTCACGGGAAGTGATTATTCCCCTCTATTCGGCATTGGTGAGGCCGCATTTAGAATATTGTGTCCAGTTTTGGGCCCCCCAATACAAAAAGGATGTGGACAAGTTGGAGAGAGTCCAGCGGAGGGCAACCAAAATGATTAGGGGGCTGGAGCACAGGACTTATGAGGAGAGGCTGAGGGAACTGGGCTTGTTTAGTCTGCAAAAGAGAAGAGTGAGGGGGGATTTGATAGCGGCCTTTAACTACCTGAAAGGGGGTTCCAGGGAGGATGGGGCTAGGCTGTTCTCGGTGGTGGCAGATGACAGAACAAGGAGCAACGGTCTCAAGTTGCAGGGAGGGAGGTCTAGGTTGGACATTAGGAAAAAGTTTTTTACTAGGAGGGTGGTGAAGCACTGGAATGGGTTACCTAGGGAGGTGGTGGAATCTCCATCCTTAGAGGTTTTTAAGCTGCGGCTTGACAAAGCCCTGGTTGGGATGATATAGCAGAGGTTAGTCCTGCTTTGAGCAGGGGGTTGGACTAGATGACCTCCTGAGGTCCCTTCCAACTCTAATATTCTATGATTCTATGATTCTATGAAATGGTCCAGCAGCATGCTGAACCAGTGCTATTTCAGCCAGGCTGGAGCGATGAGTATAGCGTCTGCTCTGTCCCTCTTTATTTTCAGCAGGACCCTGAGCAGGAGTGGGATGGGCAGGAACACATACATGAGGTTCCCTGTCCAGTCCATGAGGAACGCGTTGGAAATCAACTCGATTTCTCGACCCTGAGGAGAACAGAACCTTGGACACTTCTTGTTCCAGGCCGACACAAACAGGTCCACTCGGGGAACGCCTGACTTCCAGAAGATCATAGATGCCACCTCTGAGTGTAGTGACCACTCGTAGCGGGGTAGAAATGACTTGCTGAGGTGACCTGCCTCATCTTTCCTCACTCCTGGAAGGTGAGAGGCCATCAAGTGGAAATCGTGCCTCATGGCAAAGTCCCGCAGATGGATAGCTTTCTTGCAGAGGGCTGAGTAGTGCGCTCCCCCCTGCCGGTTTATGTAAAACAAGGCTGCGGTGTTGTCCATCAGCACTTGCACCACCCTGCCTGTTAGGAATTGGAAGAACACCCTGCATGCTAGGTGAATGGCCCTCAGCTCCTTCACGTTGATGTGCAGGTGCCTCTCCTCCCTTGACCAGATCCCCTGAGAGCCTAGGTTGGTGCTGATGTGGGGCCCCCCAAGCTATGTTCGAAGCGTCGGAGATTAGGGTGACCGACGGGACCAGTTCCTCGAATGAAACGCCATTCAGCAATGCCCCAGGAATCCGTCACTAGTCTAGGGAGGCTAGGATATGCGGGGGAACTGTGACCACCAGGTCCAGTGGGTGTCTGCTCAGGACATATACTGAGGCTAACCATGCCTGAAGCGGTCTGAGTCTCAGGGAAGTGATTCTCACTACGTACATGCAGGCCACCATGTGACCTAAAAACTGCAGGCAGTGCATGGCTGTTGTCATGGGGCGTCGGTGCAGCTGGGAGATGATAGAGATCATTGCCTTGAAGCGTGGCTGAGGCAGGAAGACTCTGGCTGGGAAGCATCCAGGGTAGCCCCAATGAACTCTATGTGTTGCACGGGGGTCAATGTGGACTTCTGTTTGTTTATGAGTAGCCCTAGCCTGCGGCACATGGAGCAAGTGAGGGTCATGCTGTCGTGCACTTGGGACCTGGACCTGCCTCTGATCAACCAATCACCCAGGTAAGGAAAAATTTGCACACCTTTTCCTCTCAGATGGGCAGCCACTACTGCCATGCACTTAGTAAACACCCTTGGAGCCGAAGATAGGCCAAAGGGTAGGGCTGTACATTGGTAGTGGGAGCCAGACACCATGAAGTGAAGAAAGCGCCTATGGTTGGGGAGGATAGACACATGAAAGTATGCATCCTGAGATTAAGGGCGACATACCAGTCTCCTGGATCCAGGGAAGGGATTATGGAAGCTAAGGAGAGCGTGCGAAATTTGAGTCTTTCGACATATTTGTTTAAATGACGCAGATCTAATATGGGTCTCAGACTGCCCTTCACCTTGGGGATGAGGAAGTACCTCAAATAGAACCCTTTCCCTTTTCTGCCTTGAGGGACAGTTTCCACCACTCCCAGTTGAGGAGGGTGTCCACCTCCTGTAAGAGGAGTTGCTCATGAGAGGGGTCCCTGAAGAGGGATGGAGGGGGAGGGCTGTTGAGGGGAGTAGACAAACTGCAGGGCATAGCCCCCCAAGACTATCCCAAGGACCCAACGGTCCGAAGTGATTTTGGCCCATTCAGAGTAGAAGGACGCTAGTCGGTGAAGGAAGGATCCAGGAGAGCACCTTGGGTGCACCATCAAAATTGTCTCCTTTGGTTGCCCGACCTCCTGGGGGGCCCTGGCTGGGGGGCTGATTTCTTCTTCTAACCCCCCCTATTTCTGTCCTGTTGACTATAGGGTTGGAAAGGTCTGGTCTGGGACCTTGGCTGCGGCTGCGCCTGGAGGTGTGACTGACGCCTAGAAAACTGGAACACGTAAAGGCCTGGGGAGCAAAGCGTGACCCTGGAGTCCTTCAGACTGTGCAACTTCATATCAGTCGGGTCCGAAAATAAGGCCAACCGATCAAAGAGGAGGTCTTGGATGGACTGCTGCATCTCCTGGGACAGCCCTGAGGATTGCAGCCACAAGCACCTTTACATTCAGATGGCAGAGGCTATAGCCCTGGCCGCCGAGTCAGCAGTGTCCCAGGACATCTGAAACACTGCTCTAGCTACCGCGGTTCTCTCCTCCACTATAGTGTTAAAGTCTGTGGCCTGGTCCTGGGGCAGGGCCTCAGCAAATCATTTGAGGGAGTCCCATAGGTTGAAATTACATCTGCCCAGGAGAGCATGCTGGGGAGCTGAGGATGAGCTAGGGGGCTGATTTCTTCTTCTAAACCCCCTATTTCTATCCCTATGCCTATAGGGTTGGAAAGGCCTGAGCTGAGGCCTTGGTTGCTGCTGCACCTGGGGCCGTGACTGACGTCTGGAAAACTGGGGCGTGTACAGGCCCAGGGAGCGAAGTGTGGCCCTGGAGTCCTTCAGACCATGCAACTTCGCATCGGTCTGGTCTGAGAATAGGGCCAACCCATTAAAGGGGAGGTCCTGGATAGACTGTTGCACCTCCTGGGACAGGCCGAAGGATTGCAGCCACGAGCACCTTCACATACAAATGGTTTTGGCCTGCCTGCCGAGTCAGCAGCATCACAAGACGTCTGGAGCGCTGCTCTAGCTACTGCAGTTCCCTCCTCCACGATAGCATTAAAATCTGCAGCATGGTCCTGGGACAGGGCCTTGGTGAAACGCCTGAGGGAATCCCACAGGTTGAAATTATATCTGCCCAGGAAGCCCTGATGGTTGGCAATCCTAAACTGAAGGCTTGCCGTTGAATAAATCTCTCCCCCAAACAATTCCAGCTTCTTATTGTCCTTGTTCTTGGGAGTTGACCCTGGCTGACCCTGCCTATCCCACTGGTTTGCAGTGTCAACCACCAGGGTTCCAGGGACAGGATGAGTAAACAAATACTCAAATCCCTTGGCTGGGACGTAATACTTCTCGCCTGCCTTTGACGTAGGGGCGACCGAGGAAGGGGTTTGCCACAGTGCCTTCACGATTTTAAGGACCCCTTCGTGGACTGGGAGGGTCACTCAAGCTGGGGCAGCCTCCGCCAGCATATTAGAGAAGCTATCTGTGGTCTCTTTTAGTTCCCCTATGTCCAGGCCCAAGTTGGAGGCGACCCTCTTGAGCAGCTCCTGGTGCGTCCCGAAGTCCTCCAGTGGCGCACAGTGGTCCTGGGAGACTGATTTGTCAGGTGAGGAGGAGGAGAATTGCAGAGGTGCAACCTGCATGTGTGCCCCCTCCTGGCAAAAAGCAATACCCACTAAGGTTCCCTCATGCGGGTCTGTCTCCTCATCTGAGGAGTGACACCGATGGGCCTTCTACGATACCGGGAACACAGACTGCATCCTCAAAGATTTAATTAATTGGGGTCCCGGTCCCACATGGAGACCCCATGGGGCCCAATAAGGCCATTGAGGTGGCCACTGACCTTGGGGCCATCTGGGGGCTAAATGCGCCGGGGGCTCTGGCACCTTATGGGAATGTCAGCTTACCCAATGAGTACCCCTTCCCGGAAAACCCAAAAGCAGCATCGGAGTCCGAGGCCCTGTCCTTGCAATACCATGCTGGGGGGAGATGGGCAGTGTGCCTGGTTACGGGTGTTCCGTCTTACTGGGGAGCGCCCCCGTGACAGCTCCGGAGGTCGATGAGGAATGCATTCGGTACCACGACTGGTGCCAATGAGTGGGGCCGTGCTCCAAAGAGCTAGAGGTACTGGAACAACGTCTCGGTACCGATGAATTCCTGCGCTGCTTGCCCCACGGCTCCGTGGTGGCTTTTGGTGACCTGGTTTGGCACCACCTGGGTGTGTGTGAACTCTTTGGTACCGAGCCCAACTCTGACGACCAGGTTCTGTGCCGCCTCCGTGCGGGCAAACCCTTCAGTGCCGAGTCTTCTTCCTCTGACCGGGTTCTGCACCGCCTCGGTGTGGGCGAACTCCTCAATGCCAGAGACTGTGAATGGGAGCTGTCTGAGCGCTGCCTTGCAGACCTCAACTGGTGCCACCTCCTGACTTGTGCTGCCTCCGGTGCCGGTGATCGATGCCGAGAGGAAGACTCCACGTCCCGTGTCGGTACAGGTCAGCTCAACGACACCAACCTGGAGCGACTACTAAGGGAGCGGCTCTGCTCTACCCTAGGTGACCATCCAGCAGGAGATCTTCCTCCCCGTACAGGGGATCTCCTCCGTCATTCAGGGGGACCCTACACGGGTTTGCCCCCTGACACCAGCCCCTTCTCCCTTGGTGAAGGGCGGGGCGTAAGGGGCTTAGGCAAGGCCAACAAGGCTCTTACCGCCTGAAAAGCCTCCGTCATCAACAGCATCGGCAGGGGCACTCTCCCACTCCCAGCAGTTGTGGGAGGCTCCCTAAGCGGAGATGCAGGCACTGGAGAAAGGGTCTCTATGGGCCAAGTTCGGTGTATCTCAGTACTCGATCCTGCTCGTACCAACAGCACAGGGGAGTGTCCGTGTTCCATGCACTGCTTCTTCTTCCTCTTCGGTACCGGAGAAGCTGCATGGTGCCAAGTCATGGACAGTGCCGACAGGGCACTCTGTACCGACTGCACGCTCAATACCAAGATGGAGCAGGTCAGCTTGGAGGCAGCATGAAGCACTGCCTCCATAAGTAAGGCTTTCAAACGGATTTCTCTGTCCTCTTGAGTCCTGTGTTTGAAAGCCTTGCAGATCTTACATTTGTCCTTGAGTTGGGCTTCTCCCAAACACTTGATGCAGCTGTCGTGGGAGTCGCTGAGCGGGAAAGCCTTCCTGCAAGAGGCACATGGCTTAAAGCCTGGTGACCGGGGCATGCCCTGATCGCTTTAAGTCCGAGCCACGACTACCTTATCTCTAACTACACTATTTAACAAGTATTTAACTAGACTACCAAACTACACACAGAATAAACAAGTTCAAAGAAGGGAAATAGTACTTGCGATGCGAGCAAGGCTAGTTCCAGCAACTGTCATGGGTGGAAAGAAGGAACTGAGGGGGCGTAGGGCCAGCAGCACCTCATATACTGCGGCATGTGTGCAGGACTCCAGGGAGCACTGGAGCCAGCCCTACGGGATCTGCTAAGGGGAAAAAAGTTCCGGATAACCATGCAAGGAGGCAAGCACACACCTATAGTGGAATGGACACGAGCAAGCACTTGAAGAAGAAGAGACCAATATGATCATTTAGTCTGACTTCCTGCACAACGCAAGCCACAGAACCACATGAATAATGCAAGCTCATTAATTAGTTTGCCACTTCATCAAAGGACAGTGGACATGCACCAGCCTTTGTAATCTGAACAGATTCCCCAAGCACTTTAGACAAACTCATTGGTAAAGATAAAACATTAAAATAAGTTTATTAACTACATAAAGATATATTTTAAGTGATTATAAGTGGTAGGCATAAAGGTCAGAGACAGTTATGTAAGAAAATAAAAAGTAAACACACATCCTAAACCCTAAATTTTCACATTAAGCAAGATTTGAATCAAACAGATTTTCTCACCCTACTGGATGTCACAGGCAGATTGCAGTTCTTAATACACAGGCTGAATTTCCTTCTCAGCCTTGGACCTATTTCCTCAGTTTGAAGTCTTTGTCTTCCCAGCATTCTTGTTGCCTTCACAGTAGGTGGGGGAGGAAAGAGGTGGACTAATGATGCCTCTGTCTCTTATTTTATACTCTCAATTCATGTCCCAGGAAAGATACTGACCCAGGCATGTCCTGGGGGCCTTGTTGAGTTACAGAGTTGCACAATCCCCTTCATATGGTGCTTGCACAAGTGAGTGACAGAGTTGATCAACCCTCATTGAGTGGTGCTTGAGCAACTGTCTCTTATTGAATTGTAAATCTCTTGTTTACAATTCCCCTGCTGGTCAATGGCTCATGATGGTCACTTAATGCCCATTTGGGTGCAGGTCACCACTTTTGTTGTGACTGGAGAGCTAGCAGTTGTTGTCCCCCAAACGCAAAACATATTTCAACAACAACCATAGAGCAAAATCTCATAACTTCATATACACTAATGATATACATATTTTGGCCAAATGAGGAGTTTCATCAGATAATGACCTTTCATATAGTATCTTACATGACATGCTTTGTATGAAATAACAGAATCATATACAAAATGATAAATATGGGGGTTACAGGGTGCTACTTTGAAGTCCAGCATGTCACACCCTATACTTTTTAATAAAGCAAACAAGCTAAACAGCTGAAGAAATTTTTGATTTTATAACCTATCATCACACCAAGATTTCAATCATGTCCAATCCAATTTTTAAAGGTTTCTATATTTTTTCCAATGAGTCAGATGAACTGAATGTTGTTTTAGCAGAGTACATCTGTATTTCAATATATTTTGATACTATTGACCTCATCACATAGACAGCATTTGGCTTACAGCCTGTAATACACTGGGGGGGCGGAATCTGCACTTGCTAACTCTCTTGTTTTCACAAATCATCCAATGTTGATTAAATTATTTAATCATCTGTACCAATTTCACTACAATCAACATATTTTCTCCTGTAATATACTTTTTAAACAGATCAATTCTTTTGCAGGAAATCAAAGCCAAGATGCAATACAAATGTTGATTCCAACAGTTATTACTAACTTCATCTATGCCTATTTACTATATTTCTTCATCTCATCCCCCCTTCATACTAAAATCTGCCCTGAGATACTTTTGTACTATTTCATAGACTCATGGAAATGTAGGACTGGAAAGGACATTCACAGGTCATCTAATCCAGTCCCCTATCCCGAGGTAGGACTAAGTATTATCTAGACTATCCCTGATAGGTGTTTGTCCGACCTGTTCTTAAAAACCTCCAATGATGGAGATTCCACAGTCTCCCTAGGCAATTTGTTCCACTGCTTAACTACTCTTACATTTAGGAAGTTTTTACTAATGTCTAACATAAATCTCCTTTGCTGCAATTTAAGACCATTACTTCTTGTCCTGTCCTCAGTGGATCAAGAGAACAATTCATCTTCCTTCTCTTTATAACAACCTTTTACATACTTGAAGATTGCTATCATATCCCCTTCAGTCTTCTCTTCTCCAGACTAAATAAACCCAGTTTTTTCCATTTTTCCCTGTAAGTCATGTTTTCTAGACTTTTATTCATTCTTGTTGCTCTCCTCTGGACTTTCTCCAGTTTTTCTATGTCTTTCTCAAAGTGTGGTGCCCAGAACTGGACACATTACTCCAGTTGAGGCATCATCAGTGCTGAGTAGAGTGAAAAATTACATCTTGCTTACAATATTCACTGCTAATACATCCCAGAATATTTGCTTTTTTTGCAACAGTATTACATGACTGATGCCTATTTTGTTCCAAAACCAATGTTACTGTCACAGTTTCATCTAAAGTTACATCACTGTTTATCGGATCCTGAGAACTATATGTCACTACTCTGAAATGCTTACAAATGTTCTTAGAAATTCATGACAGACACAATTTAAACATTTACGGATAAACCCCCAAAATGTATTCAGTACTCTGCCCAGCTCTGCATCACATTTCATAAACCAATATTTATTAACTTAAACAAGTATATTCTTTACTATTTACTGCAAAACAGCAAAAGCTATAATATTTCTCAGGCACATTAAGTACACATATATATTTGAGAGAAAAAAGGAACTGAGATTTTAGACTGATATTCACATACTAACTGTAATACGCTGTCTTCAGAGCGCCCTCTGCAGCATACTTTACTATAAGGTGTTTGGAAACTAACAGAAAATACCTGCTGAAAATCTGAGATCATTCTATGGAGTTAAATATCTGTACAAGACATTGCAATGTATAAACAACATTTCTTTAGAGGCAGAGTGGATAAGAAAACAAGGTGAAAATATTTGTTTACTAGAACAGCCCCCTGCAAAGAAAAAATGTAATCTCATCCTGTATGCACTTGTATAAACCACATCTAAGCAAATCATCAACAGGACTTATTCTGTTAGTACTTGTTTCACCACTGAAATTTCTCTTCAGCTTTGCAAAATGTAGACACTCTTCGGGCAGGCGTAAGCAATCAGCATGCTATACAACAGGAGAAGGAGGGGAAATAGTATTCAAAGGATACCAGGACTAACCACTATTCTACCTAAAAGGATTGTTGGATTTTTAAAATCTGCACAGAGTCAAAGAAACTATTGTTTTTAAAAGTTATAATCATACAAACACAGAGACCCCAATTGGTTTACCTCAGAAGTACTGTGTCATCCCTGTAATAATCTGAACCTAGGATTCCCTAAGAGGTTAGCTGCTTCAAACCTGATGCTCAGGCCACTAAGCTCCCCCTGTGCCTTTGACGTTCCTCTCAGTAACCAGGTATCTGGAAACAGAGGGGAACCTGTTTCCCTCAGAAGTAAAAGTTGGAAAACAGATCAGACCCTCCCCAGCTGTGAAAATGATTAAGTGTTCCTGAGGCTAGAATACTTCTGTTCATTGTGTGTGTCCTAGTTTCTGCTTTTCTTTTTTGCAGAATATAAGCTCTTCATTAAAAGTTACATTTCTAGTTCATTCTATGTCATCACAAAGTGAACCAAAGTGCTATTCCTCTGTAACACTACTGGAAGAAGGTGTTGACAGACAAGCGGCAAAGCTGTTGAACTACTGTGCCTACCCCTGCTCATTACAATGACATATTAAAGCCTATCTAGAAATGCTAATACTGTATGCTTGTGCATGGCAATCAAACAAATAAACCTCTCTCATTTTTTCCTGGATTGTCTATTAGCCCATCTGTTTTCCAAAGCAGAATCTTCCTGCTTCACTGCATTGCTAGAAAGACATTGGTATTCCCCAACAAAGCTTTGGCACTTACCTTTTAATTTCCCAATCCCCTCTCCATACAGCAAGTGCTAGCCTTGTGTGTAGTCTAAAGCAGCATTTCCCAAACTTTATTGTTTCATGTGCCACCTTCTTCAAAAATTGTTGTGAAGTGAATCGATGGAACATCAGATTTGAGTACCATCAATGGTACGTGTTCCACAGGTTGGGAATCCCTGGTCTTGAGAATTGGAAAGGGTCTTACATCCTTGGCATAAATACTGCAGATATCACCATGCAAGAAGTTTCTTAAAAAGGATTTTTAATATGCAGCTATAGTAACATTTCTATGTTTTCTTTTCATCAAAAACATTTTGTGCAGCCCAACATTCTCAGACATTTAACCATAATTCTGTATATTCACTCCTCAGGTTTGTTTTCTGCTCCCTTGGCCCCCCTCTTCTTCTCACTTCCACAACCATATTAAGCTCCCTGTACATATTTATATTCTGTTTCTAATTAAGCAATAAGCCACAACAGGGTATGAAATTCTTGGCTATCAGTGCATGCTATGGGTATGTTCTGAAGCATGAGGCCATTCACACTCTGATGCATCTTACAGAGAGGACTTAAAAAAATTCAAACAGTTCAGAACATTAACAAAAGATTGGGTTTTTTGTCCTTTACACAAAGTATTGTCTATATATTGCAATGCCATAAACAATAGTGCCTACAGAAAGAAACTTAGAATTTTTTAAAAGGAGGATTCCCACTTTTGATTATAAAGGTTTTGTCTAAGTAACAGTTGGAATTGTTGCCTCTTAAATAGCTTGTCTTCTGTGAACCAAAGTGCCCCTATACAGGGTGACTCTAGGATACTGGGATGGTGAAGCAGTTCTGATCCTCCTTAGATAGGGTGATCATATTTCCCTAAACTGAAAGGACACGTGAGGCTGGCCCAAGCCACCTAGCGTCACTGCTCATCCCCCGTGAACGATCCTCTGCACCCCCAGTTGAGCCAAGAAGCAGAGATGGGAGCAGGAGGAAGAGGAATGGGTATGGGCTGGGATCTGGGCAGCAAAGCAGATATGAGTGTGCGACTGTGAGTACATTTGGGCTCGGAGTCAGGAGGTGAAGCTATTGGACTATGACACAGCTAGCGGGGTGATGCCCTTTTGGGGGCTGGGTTAGCAAAGAGGCAGGAAGGAGGCTCCAGGTAGTGGGAGGGACCAAGGAGACTCCAGAGAGCAGCCCTGGGGAGGCGGGAGGAAGCCAGGATGCAGGGCCACCATTTCATATTTTGCTCTGGGGGACAGCTCCCAGCCATTGAGGGGAGGGAGAAGAGGAGTGAGGATGGTGGGAGGTGTCGCTCCTGGCTAGTGACGGGAAGGGGGAGAGGAGCAAGCGACGGAGGATATGGGGGGGTGTCGCTTCCAGACAGTGGTACAAAACTCAGAGGGGGGAGGGGCCAAGTGCCACCCTTCCTAAATGGCACCCCTCCGGGATCTGGCAGAAGCGGGTGACTGGAGAGAGAAAGAAGCTGGCTGGGGAAAGGGAGGCCTGGAGAGGGCTCTGGAGACTAGCCCTGAAGGATGGTGGGTAGGGAAGACATCTGGGGACTGCTTGGGGGGTTCCAGGGAGGGGCGCGCCACGCTTAGTGCCGTGGCACAAGTGGATGCAGCGGAACCTGATCGAGCCCTTATCTTCTGTGTTGCCCAGCAGAGCTCAGGGCCCACAAGTTATGGCTCCATTGCCTGGCTGGAGAAGAGTTGAATTAGGGCCCTGACTGCACAGCCCTCTGATTGGGCTGCTGAGTGACAACGTAACACCCCATTGCTCCCTGATTGGAGGGGCAGGGCATAACGGAGACACATCAACCAGGTTCCTGTCCCCCTACAAATGGTCTTCTGCATCCACCTAGGGAGCACGGAAGTTTTTTTGTTTTTTTTTTCAAAACTGGGCATTTTTCCCTTTTGCTTTTGCCAGTTCATCAACTGGCAAGAACAAACAGGGCAAATGCCTCGTTTTGTCAAAAAAAGTTGGAACATAAGGGACAGTGCTTAAAAAGGGAACTGTCCTAGCGAAAACGGGACATATGATCACTTTATCCATAGAACATACATAAAAGGTATGCCATAAAGTTCTAATGATAGTTCTGTATGTAAATAAGCAGGCAATTTTTTCAAAGTGTACACTTCAGAAATGTGCAGTTACAGTCAATGCTTTGCAAAACTGCATATGCAAAGAAACAGAATTATTTTCAGAAGAGCCACAGAAACATGTAGTGCAGCTGAGAATAATTCCACCTCGGTGGGCATAATTTTGTGCAACTAGATTAGCACAGACCTCCCCAAACTGCTTGTACAATTGTGCTCTGAAGTGTACTCTGTAAACACATTCTAACCACTACTTTTTTCTTTACTGAAAAGGATGTCTTCAGTAGCACCAAGTAAAAGCTTAACTTTAATGACGCCATGACCTAATTGTTGTTTAATAAAATGAGAAAAAAAAATTCCTCTCAACTGTTTTTATGGCCATCATAACTTAGTTACAGTTAATGGGTATGTATACACTGACATAGTCGCCACTGTCAGATCGTCTTATCTGGATTGATTGAGCGGTTAGTGTAGCCCCGCTCAATCGATCAGGAAGCCGACGTACTAAATCTACCTCATCAAGTGGTGTAGCGCTGCGTTGACGGGAACAGTGCAGTGAAGACGGCACGCAGAAGGGAAGCACAGCAGTCAATGGGAGTTACGCAAGCTACTCTGTGTACCTTGCGTAATTCCTGTCGACTGCCGCCGAATTGCCAGGTAAGCATAGACCAAGCCTATAACATTTACACTTCTAAAATAGTTGATCCTATGAATGACTTTAAAAAAAAAACTAGCCCTCTGTCTATATGTTTTACAAGCTGAGTAACACTACTTCCTCTCTGTATTTTCTCCCCCTCACACCATTACCCAATGTATGATGAAACACAAGATTATCAAGGTTTAGCGATTCATTTTATAATAATTTGGACTGAGAAATACAGAATAAATTTGTGTCTTGCTCCAGAAATAAGTTATTTGCTATTTGAATGAGTAGATGTTAGTGAAGTTAACATGGATAAAGTTTTCTACCATTCTTCATTTTGTTAGTCATCATTTGCATTGTCCTATATTGATTTTTACTTTTGATTTGTATTTTGCTGTTTTATGCATTTTGCCCCAGGAGTCAGTTAGGTTAGTGGCTGTCTAAGTGTGCAATATTTTAAACACAATGCAAATTTTAAAATATAATAATGAAATTGTTGCCTAAATATGTTCACAATCAAATATATTCCCCATAGTTGGAGTTGTAGGAAACTGAGGGCAAAGCATTGCACACAGACAAATTTCAATATTTCAAAATTCTTCACATATGTAAATCCATCACCTAAATCTATGAGCATAAGTTGTTTGCTTTTAACTATGAGGAAAATGTACTTATACATTTAAATAGATAACCAATCCCCCAGGGCCTCTGACTTATTTTTCATCTTTTGCTTAAAAGACTAGGTGAGGCCCTTTTGAAAATGTGGCCCATACTGTAAAAATGAATTATTCAGTAGCTAACTAATCTCAGGTTTCATTAAAAATTGCAAGAGTTGAGAGGACATTATTTTAATGATGCAGAACCCGATCGGGCAGTGAACCACTGACTTCAGGCCTTTCAAGCAGTGACTATGGACAATTCTAAAAGCACAATAATCCAAGTTATTACCATGGATCCTCCTTACTGAGCCAGAATACCAGTCCAGAAAGCTGGTTGCACAGTTGTCAGGATATCCCCACTCCTGTCCATCTCTGCATACCAGTTTACAAAAAAAGAGCTACACAGAAAAATCAAAGAGCACAAAAGTAACTCGGTATGAAATTTCACTGATTAGCCACCCACCTGTAGGGGGAAAAAATCAGGAATTTATTCCCCATTTCAAATGCATTTTAGACTGCAACCTTAGCCAGGGAATTACTACCAGGCAACTCCATAATTAATATCATTTACACACAACAGACATATTGCATTTGTTTTTTCTAACAGGGTGATCTGTCCTCTTTAAAAGTAGTGAAATCGTAGGGCCATCCAACCCTATTCTAAGACCTGCTGTAATAATTGGGGCCTAGCAGGCCTGCTTTAATTGTGAGCCTAACTGGTGGAAAGTGGGTAATGGTTCATGAACTATCACAATGACTTATTATATAAAATTGTTTTAAAAAGCTATAAGGCGAATACAGAAAGAATGAGCTAATTTGAATGAGGCCCGTGTTAAAATTATGACTGGTAAACAAGAGGAGAAGACAACTGGAAATCAATGGCCCAAAATTGGTGCTTCAGAAATTAGGCTTAATTCGTAAACAAAATAATGACAGGCTGGGCTATTTTGTCCATTGTCCCTCTTTGGGGGCCCTCAAAAAGGAAATTGGAGGAGAAACTGCATATACTCAGAATCCTGAACCTCCTTTAAACTGTTTATGTTGTACAGTGGCAGTCCTGTTAACACCTTGACTTTTGGGGCCCATTTATTTAATCAAAATTAATACAAACAGGCATCTTTAAGAACAGATAGTTCCAAGAAAGTTCCAAGACCAAGCTGGGAATGAGGCCAGGTGCCTGAGTCATGCCTGCTGAGGGCTATAAGACGGCTCTTAGCTCCATCGGTAGTAGCCTAGAGTTCAGAGAGACCTGCAGGGATACTCACCAGTAGTAGAACCAGGATGATGGTGAGCTGAGAAAGCCTGCCAGGATTCAAGCACAGTCCCAAGAAGAAGGGCTGCGGAGACCCTCTCCAAAGGGCAGGAGGAGTTTGAGTCCAAGACCATGGCTAGGAAAAGGCCAGCGAGGCCCGGGATCCAGTATGGGACTGACAGTTTCCCTGCTTAGAGGGTTCAGGGAGCCAAGAGAGAGCTGGAGACTGACTCCCTGAAGCAAGGGTAAACGAAAGCCCTGAGGAAAGAAGGAAGGGTTTGAGACTGGAAAAGCCAAAGGAACTGAGTGTTTATTTTGTAAGGGCTTAATAAATCAGCTGCCAGGAGGAAGAATGTCACTTTAAAGCTCTTGGCTGTGTGGAAGTTGATTAGAGAACCAAGAGGGGAACTGAGGAGGGGTGACTGCAATGCCACAGGGAGGCATAATCTGAGACTGCACCCTACAATACGTCCATTAAAAAATTCCTGTAATTTGACAGAGTACCAAAGGATTAACTGTAGACTTATAACACTGTACTCTGGGCATTTACTGAAGATGAAATGTCTTGTGGCATGTGTATGAGTGTAGCAGATATATGGTTGTTACATAATTCTTTAATGGATATATAAGATGTATGTTTCTGATTTATGATAAGTTCTCCAGATAACTCAAGTGAAAGGGAAAAGATGCAGTAAACAATCTCTTGCACATTTAATTATGATGTCTCAATCTCACCCTGACTTCCCATACAACAGATCACTTAATAAAACTTTGGATTGGTAAGCACATTCAATTCCCTTGTTGGTTTGACACCGCACCTAAGACTAGCTTTGAAAGAATTATATTTTTGAATTGTCAGAATGCTTTCAACACAAATCTCTCATTTCTCTTCACTTTAACTCTGTCTGTTTGAAGAAAAATTATTTTGGTAAGTGTCCTGTCAAATTACTGTTGAGTAATTCATAACTGTTTAAAGTAGTGCAAAAAAAAGAGTAGGCAATCAAGTAGAATTTAATCAAGAGTAAAAGCATTTCTAAACTGTGAAGCTTTGATTATCACTTACAAGCAAGTAATGTGGTCTGCATGATGCTATCTTAATTCTCCCAGGTGTAAAGCTGTAGTTTTAATTCAAATAATGGAAGGAAAGATTGTGGGCCCAGTACTCTGCTGGCATAACTGCACTGGCTTCATTGAAGTTACAACAGCAGAGAATTTATCCCTGTGTTTAGGAAAGAAAGTCAGCCTAACATTTCCATTTTTCTAAAGTACTTTCAACACATTATAGTAATAGAGTGCTTGTCAAGTTTCCAGTGAACTTTTGTGCCCTGTGGTAGAGTGGAGGAGTTAGGTCCCCGCTGTGCCTCTGCCCCCTCCCCCCAAACCCAGCTACCTGGGCTGGGGTAAAGTGGGCCAGCAGAGCCCTGGATGGCAGGGAAGGAACCTACAGCTGAAGGGGCTGATTAAAAGAAGCCAGGAATGTACCTAATGAGACAAGCGGGAGCAGCTGCAGGGTGTATATAACCCCACCAGGGAGAAACCAGGCAAAGGCATGGCCAGGGAGGAGGGTAGAAGCCCTGAACTTTAGTTTGCCTCCTGGCCAAGCGAGGGTGAGCATCCCAAAGCCTCAGGGGCCAAGTGGGCCTGGTCCGGGAGTAGAGTCTGTACTTACACACTGTAAACAAACAAGAACAGGTGATTGCACCGAGTGAAGCCTGTGAGTACTGTTATTGTGGAGGAACGAGACCACCCAGAGGACCCAGCGAGACAGGAGAGCCCGTGGCAATAAAATAAGGGATGTTAGCTCAATGCACAACAATGTAGGAGACCAAGAAAAAAACGGTTACTAACCTTCCGTAACTGTTGTTCTTCAAGATATCTTGCTCACGTGAGGGCCCTGAGTTCTGAGACTCTCCTGGCCAAAGTTATGGCCACTAGAAAAGCTACCTTCTATGACAGAGAAGCAATCATGTCACTAGAGGTTTGAATGGAGGACCCATCCTGACAGTACAGGGTTGAGATCCCATTTAGGAATCGGCTGATGTGTTTGAAGATATAACCTGTCAAAATCTTTAAGAAAATGCCCCACCATGTGGTTGGTAAAGACCGAATGGCCAGCAACACAAGAATGAAACAGAGATTGCAGCCAGGTGGACCTTGATTGATGATACTGACAGCCCCTGCTGTTTGAGACAGTGCAAATTGAGAGGTACTGACAACAGCATGGGCAGACTAACCTTCTGTGTTGACTAGATGGAGAACCTCTTCCACTTAGCTAGGTAAGTAGCCCTGGTGGAAGATTTTCTGCTGCAAAGGAGGAGCTCCCTGACTGGTTCTAAGCATTCTAGTTCCAGAGGGTTCAGCCAGGGGTTTCCATGACATAAGGTGGAGAGACTATAGACTGGGGCAAAGAAGGCGGCCGTAGTCTGTAGTGATCCAGTCCAGAACCAGTGGCAGACTGACAAGAGTTACCACTGAAAGGTTGAGAAGCATGATGTACTAGTGTTGGCACAACCATGCTGAGGCTACCAGAATTACGGAGGACCATTCTTTCCTGATCTTCAGCAGGACCTTGTGAACGAACGGGATTGGCGGAAACATGTAGAATAGATGGCCTGTCCAAGGGATGAGGAATGCGTCTGCAATTGATCCTAGGCTGTGATTCTGGAAGGAGCAGAACTGCATGCACTTCCTGTTGCATCTCATCGCAAACAAGTAAATGTGGGGAACTCCCCACCATTGGAAAATGTCATTCACCATCTCTGGGTGAAGAGACCACTCATGGTTGAAGAAAGATCTGCTGAGATGGTCCACCAACTCATTCTGTGATCTGGACAGGTAGGACACCTCGAGGTGAATCAAGTGGGCTATGCAGAAGTTCCACCGTTTGAGGGCTTCCTGGCTCAGGAGAGAGGAGCGTGCTTCACCTTGTCTATTTATATAAAACATTGCTGTTGTATTGTCCATCACAACCGATATACATTTGCCTTCCAGGTGGACTTGGAAGGTCTGATAGGCTGAATGTGCTGCTCTCAGTTCTCTCACATTGATGTAGGTGGAGTGAGAGATCTGCCTGGGATCAGAGGCCCTGGGTCCTCCTATATGAGCTCCCCAGCCCATTGCTGTGGGGTCAGTGACCAGGGACCATGAGGGGTAAGGTGTGGAGAAGGGGACTCCTGCACAGACTGACTGCGTGTTGAGACATCAATGGAGAATCTCTAACACAGAGGGGAGAGCGAGACTACCCTGTTGATGTGGTTTTGGGACGGTTGATACACTGAGGCTAACCAAGCCTGAAGTGGTCTGAGATGTAGTCTGGCATGCTGAACAACATGTGCGCATGCTGCTAAGCGTCCCAGCAGTTTTTTCAGGCAGTTTTGGGCCTTGGTGGTGGGGTACCATTTCAACTCTTCTATGATGGAGCATATGATCCAGAATCAAGATTCTGGAAGAAAAGCCCTGGACTGATTTGAATCTAGCACTGCTCCTATGAACTCTATCCTCTGAGTGGGAGTCAAGGTCAACTTCTGCACATTAACCAGGAGACCCAGCTTGGTGAAGGTATCCCAGTTCTACCGTGTGTAGCACTCCAATAATCTGACGTGATCTGGTAGAAGTAGAATAACCAGTATGAAAAGGTAGAAGTAGAATAACCAGTATGAAAAGAATACGGGTGAAGGACCAGCGTCTTGAATTGGTAAGACTTGAATTGGTCCTCGGGTGCACTCTCATAATTTCTGTTTGGGGCCGGAAGATTGTCTTGCCAGACCAGGGCCTTGGCTGGTAGAAGGCTGAGAGGGTTTCCTCCTGTAATTTCTGCCCCTTTTATGGTTATACTCCTGTCTGGGTTGGGATTGATAGAACCAAGGTAGGGGTTCAGGCTGAAGAGACTCCTATGTGGCACTGGAGTGTGGAGGCCTAAGGACTTTAAAGTGGCCTGAGAGTCTATAAGGCTGTGCAGTTTCGAGTCTGTCTGCTAAGAGAACAGCACCAGGACTTCAAAGGGAAGGCCCTGGGTTGTCTGTTGGACCTCGTGTGTGAGGTCCGAGGCTTGTAGCCATGAGCTCTGACGCATCACTACCGCCGATGACATGTTGCGAGCTGAGGTACCCACAACATCCAGTGCTGCTTGAAGTGAGCCCTTGCCACAGCCTTGCCTTCCTCTATCAGGGCTGTGAACTCTGCCCTGGGGTCTGATGGTATAGACTCTGAGAACTTTAACATAGACCACCAAGAGTTAAAATTGTATCTACTCAACACCACCTGCTGGTTCACAATACAGAGTTGGAGCCCCCCCAATAGAGAATACCTTTCTTCCGAAGAGGTCCAATTTTTTTGCATACTTTTTCTTTGGCATGGGGCTTTGCTGACCTTGCATCTCATGCTCATTGGCTGCTTCAACTATGAGTGACACTGGTGGAGGATGGGTATATAGGTATTCATGATCCTTGGAGGCAGGGAAGCCAGGGTCTGCCATAGTGACTTTGTTGTGTCTTTATTAGTGGCAGCACTACCCTGGATGGGCCCGCAGGGACTAGAATGTCCACCATAGGGCCTGCATTGTCAGAGACCTCCTCAATTTGGAGCCCCAAATTCTGGGCCACCATCCTCAAGAGCTCCTGGGCTCTGCTGTCATCTGTAGCCGGTGCTGCTGAGGATGAAGATGATGATGCTCTAACTGAGGCGGTCTCCTGATCCTTTGCTCTTCGAACTTGGTGCCGGGGTTTATGTCATGCTCAATGCCAGGCGCAACACTGTATTTGGTGCTGGTTTCGGTACCGAGCAATAGCACATTTCCCTATCGAGGTGGATGATATCTGCTCCTGGAGGCGAGCAATAGTGACCATCCCGATTGCGACCCTTGAGCCTGATAGAATGCCCAAAGGGGCCAAAAAGGTCACTGAGCTGGCATTAGCTGCTACAGCAGCCAATGCATAGGGAAGAGCTGACCAGTCTCAATCCTACGATGTCACCTCCCTGATCAGTGCCGGCTTTGCCTAGAGAAGTAGGACTCTGCTTCACATTTGGAGCCTGACGTCTTGCTCTTCATGGACCAGAATAGTGCGATTCCCATTGGTGCCAGAGTTATAGCAGATGTGGCATCATAGGGGCTTTCCTTGAACGGCACTGGGTACTTCTTTGACACCAGTGGACTGGTGTCCAGAGCATGCACGCTCCTGGAGGGGACAGCGGTGCAGTGCTCTCTATCAGTTCCCTGGCTGCTTCAAGGGCCTACAGCATGGAGGGGAACTGTACTTCCTCCTCACAGGTCTCCCTAGATGGGCAGTCCAAAGACATCAGACTCAATGGACCCCTTCCTGTGGCCAGAATCAATGGTACTGCAGCTAAAGGTGCAGCACTTGAGTGGCCCTACATGGGTCGCATTCCACTTGAGTCCTTACGCCCCATTGTTTTGGGTGTTGGCGAGTGCCCCCCATCCATCTTCCTCTGCTTCTTACGTGGTACAGGGGAACGTGAGAGATGCTGTGTTCATGAGGTGTGTCTCGGTGCCAGTGATCCATGATGGTGCCAGGGGTCTCTAGACACAGAATCCTTCCTTGGCACTGTCTCCTTTATGGTCGCCGGTGCACTCCACACCAAAGCCGATGTACTAGGTGTCGGCCCAGCTGGGCTCAGTGCTGAGTGCAGTCAGAGAGCAGCCTCCATCCGTTAGGATGAACTTCAACCTCTGGCTCATCTCCTTCTTTGTCCTCGAGTGGAATCCCCTGCAGATCTTACAGTGATCCCTCTGATGGGTCTCCCCGAGGCATTTAAGACAAGTGCTATGGGGATTGCTCCTGGTCATGGGCTCTTTGCAAGCCCCGCACGGTTTAGAGCCAGGGAAATGAGGCATGCCCCATTCCCAGGGAAGGAAAGATGACCCCGATAAGCGGGGCCTTATCTAACTAGACAAACTATAATTACAAACTCAAAGTATTTGACTATTTACAGGTATTAGTTCAACAACCACTAGGAAGACACTTGCAAAGCAAGAGATCGATGTTTCAGTGACCGTCATCGGTGGTAAGAAGGAACTGAAGAGGCGGGGGGTCAACAGGACCCTATATACAGTGCCATAAAGGCGTGACTCCAGGGGGCTCCAGAGTTGATTCTACAGAAACCACTAAAGGAAAAATCTTCTGGCGACTGAGCACACGGTGCGCACACACCTACTTGGAATCGACATGAGCATGCACTCGAAGAAAAATGAGAATTGCACTTAGATCTTGGTCCTGTGAGGTCTAGATATGTCAGGAAGATTTTATTACCCTATTCTACCTCATGTATAGCATTTGGAAGGAGAAAAGCCAAAAACTGAGAACTATATCATCTTGGATTTCATAATTCTATCCTATTCTATATAGGTTCTTATATCGCATTCCCAAAGCAGCCCATGTTCTCTTCCATTATGCAGCAAGGTGAGGAGCAAAACTGCAGTGATCATGTGGAAAATCCAGTACACCACACTGAGGAGAAATACAGCTATGCAGTATGATTCCCATCACTATGTAGCTGCACCAACTACACTATTTACATAGATTAAAACATAGCAACAAAGAGAATGTAGCCTGCTGCAGGGCTACTCTATCAACCATGGTCCTCTTTCATGGCAGTACAACAGACACCTGGAAAGTTTTCATACTGTGAGATTATGCTGCTTTCAGAAGCAGCAGCTTACCCTTAGCACTCTGTGACCTACAGGTATACAGGAAATATGCAAAGAGCCAGTGGCAGCCAATTGGCTGGGTGGAGACAATGGGGCTAGACTAATGGGGCTTCATTTTTTTACTACAATCTCTGTAAGGGCATATACCCTGTTTCTTTAGCTCTATAGGAGGAAGCCAGATAGGAGGACCTGAGGAATGTTCTAGATAGAAACTTTACTGTGAAGCAGAGGGAGAGAAAGAGTGCAGTATTTCTTCCTAGTTCTAACAAAATACATTGTTCAGTGTAAGAAAATGACTTTCTGTGATTTTTTTTACCATTGCCAGCTGCCATCCCATCATGTTCAGTGCCAATACTAATTATACTGTTCTGGAGATAAGTTGTGAAGTATCTGGAGGGTCCAGAAAAGTAAGTAATATTGTGAAGTAATATTTTTCATCTGTTGCACATTTGTATGCAGGAATCAATATCATTCAAGGAAAGCAGGGAGTAAAGGAGAGCACTGATATTGTTTAGGAAAGAAAGGAAGACTCCTGATTAAAGAAAAAAAGTGCAAACTAATAGGTAACTTTGATGTGAGTTTGATGCGAGTTAGATTCATGCAGGAATATATACACAAAATCTATCTAAAGCAAGTTTTAGCGTATTCTTGTCATATCAACTGCCTATTTAAATGTCTAACTAAGTTTAAAGTCAAAACAGAAAAAAAAACCAGCATTAACTTGACCAGCAACTCACAGTCAGAGTACATTAGTATTTTCTAGACTATCAAGATGTATGGGTTTCTTGGGATGCCTGTGTAAGATAGAAAAGTATCAGACAATCAAGATTGTATTCACTTTAATATTTATTTTAAATGTTTTGGGATTTTTATATAGTCTTTTTAATAAAAAACACCAGCACACAAAAAATGTGTCATCTCTCCAAGCTTCAATTGAATAAAATATCCACTATTGACAAGGAAGGGCTTATACGGAACAGATTAATATACTGCTCACAGCTGTCTGAGAAATCTCTTTTGTATTATGGCCATGTCCTTGAAGAACAAGGAGCAATTCTGAAATCAAATACGTTTTTTTAATATGATCTTTTACTCCATCCTTATGCTTGACAAAGCCCTGGTTGGGATGATATACTAGAGTGTTTCTGAACTGATTCTGGCATCATTCACATATCTATGGCCATGTCCTGAAATTCTGAAATCCTATCAAAATGTACACAGTGTGGCACAGATCTCTCTTCCTGAAATTCACCTATCAAAATGTACACAGTGTGGCACAGAACTAAAGAAGGGCATGCCTAGACTCCAGAGGATTGTGCATACGCCTCTCTCATTAGCTTCTGTACTCCACGGCAGTTTCTGCTTGTGCTCCCTCATTATACGGTAGTTTCAGCATGCCGCTGCATGTCTTTTTGTACCATGTTTCTCCTGAGAGTTTGGCCTTATGAATATGATTCCCTATGGACTGTTATGTCTTCCTATTATTAGTGATCTTTGGAGTACAATACAAGTCACAGCTACTTTAATGTTTAATTTCTTTTTGCTTTATTTTTGTTTGAGGGGTCATGTTTTACATCTAATGCACATTTAAATCTTTGCATTTGCTATACCTAGTGCCAGTGTGACCCGTCCGTGCCTAGGGAAGCCACCTGAAAATGCCAAGGTCAGGGCAGGCTGTAAGCAGAGAGCAGATTCTCCCAGCACTGGTGGGTGACACTGAAGTCAGGCTTCCCAACCAGCCACAAACAGAGCTTCTGATTTCCCACACCGGTTATCAAGAAGCTTGTATACAAATACACACAGCCCCCTTTACTGCCCTCTGGGCTCCCAATCAGCCACTAGGTCCAGTAAAGAGACTAGTTATTTAAACTCTATGCTCTTTACTAAATAGGTTCCCTCTGACCCAAGGGGTCAGCCACAGTACCAGATCAATATAAGTTTGGATCTTACCCAAAATACCATGCTGCCAGCCAATCCTTTAGTAACTAAAACTAAAGGTTTATTGTAAAAAGAAATAAACAAACCATAAGAGAAATGTTAAAGGATTAGAGCAATCAGATACATACAAATGATTGGAAGTCCATATACATCAAGTTTCCGGGAGAACTGTGGAGCTGCGGGCTTGTACAGTTCCTCTGGCATACATCCAGTATCTGGATGGGTCTTAGTCCTTCGGTTCAGTTGCAAGTGAATTGATCCAGAGGTAGGTGTGTGTCTGCAGCTGAACAGGATCAAAGACAAAATGGATTCTGTGGCTTGGACTTATATACCCTCTGTCCTTGGCCATGCGGTCTTGTGGAATGTTACAAGAACTAAAATGGAGTCCAGAGTCACATGGGCCAATCTTGGTAACTCTTCAGGTATGCCTTTAGTTTCTTCCTGGGCCCCTTGCATCCATGAGTGTCTTAATGGGCCATCAAGCAGGCTATTGTTCTACCACCTCGCTGTCTGGGGTGTGTCCCAGCCAGCACAATTTAAAACACAGATATATCAAATATATTCATAAACTTCTACTACACACGAATATAAACATCATCATCTTACATAGCACTTTACAGCCATTCTAACGGTACCTGACATGGCATACCTCCCACGAATTATTATGATTTTGACATGCCCCCCCAGCAACCCAGCCAGCATGACAGCCCCAACACGAGACTGGTGTAGGAGGGAGTAATCAGAGCTCCTGAATACACCTCAAGGCCCCCCTTTTTCAGACAGCATGACAGCCAGAATAAAAAAATGCTAATAAAATTAGTAAACAACACCCCCTCCCACACACACAACATCCAGTGTATTATGATAGATCAGTCACCAATGGAAATGACTCAGAAAATTACGTTAATCACAATTGGATAGGTTTTTATGAAGGAGACTCCATGTTGTGTTGACTAAGTCAGACGCTGTCAGATTTGCATTGCCACTATCTGTGCTACAATTTGGTCTGTGCTAGAGAATTTCTTCACCAGGGTTGTCAAACAAGCCTATTTCACAAATAGTCAAAAGGTTTTAAAAATACAGTGAGTACAAACATAAAAACTGCCCTTGGCACTGAGTGTGGAAGAGACAGAAATAAATTCACTGCTAACAAACTGAATCGTATCTGGCTTATGCCAGCAGTGAAAATACTCCTTTCCTTAGTGCTTCATGTATGGTACAACAGGAGGGAAACAGATTTCTCCCAGTTGAAGAAATGCAAAAATACACTATTTCCCAAGCATAATATAATCCATAGTACAATAGAACCATGTGCTACATATTTTTATTTTAAATCTCAATTTTTACTAGTCCCCACCCTTTCAGCTTTCAATATCTTGCAGATTTACTATTGACAATGCATAGTTGCACTGTACAACCTGACAAGAGTTAGAGGGAAGAAAGCTGCAGGTCTTGGCAACTGGGTAGCGATGCTTGTGCCATTCAGCACCTGTGAAGGCGTAGGAGATGGTTTAGGATAAGTTGACTGTTTCTGATAATATCTTAAACAGTAAAAGAGCCAAGGATGTTGGCATCTAAATTGTCATCTTTAAGTTTCAGAGTCAACAACCCAGTGAGATGCTCATGCCATGAGAGGGGTCTTTAGAAGCAAGAAGACAACACTGCAACCATTAACATTTTAAAAGCTTTCTTTACAATCACGAAAGTCCTTAATTAACATTAATGTTGTTATAAATGCTTAGATCCTGAAACACAATTCTGCAACACAAGGTGAATTCTGCAGCAAATTCTACATACCATCAGAATACTGTACATCGGCCTACGTTCCTCCCATCCCTCTCAGCATACATTTGACTGTGAAATATCTAAACATGCTCATTGTAAGTTCACTAATGACACTGAGTCAGATTGGTGCCATCACTTTTTCTTGACCATCACTAAAGGAATGAAAGTCCATTTCACTCTATGTTATGTGTATTTTAATTTTTAACGCATTTTGGGGAGGAGGAGGACAGAATTAGGGGATCGAAGAACAAGTCCTACCTCAACTATGACATACGAGAGGAAGCTCCTTTGAGCTTCCTATCAAAAGCAGCAGCAAGAGACAGTCCAGCTGCTAAAGATTGAAGCTTGAGGTTCCTTTATAGCAAGTAGGGAGTTTGAAATGGGGGAGGGGTGGCAGGATCATTCATCCACAACCCCTGCATAATGATGGCGGCAAATACTCTACCTCCCTGGCATCAGATACCCAGGAGCAGTTGCCCTCCCTTCTCCAGGACAGGCACACACAGCACCCACCCCAATACCCAAGAAATTAACAGGGAAGAACTTGGATCTGGCAACATTCCATTTAATTTCACAGGGAAATAGAATGTAAACTCTGAGATGGTTTCTATGTACTGCATTGTGCAAATTGCAATTCCAGCACAGCAATCCTCACCTTAGAAATAAACAGGGAAGAAGGGGAAAAGGGATAGACTCTCACCCCAATGCACAAAAGGGATTTGATTCTTTGATGGGCTGGGGAAGGTTGGGGATGGGACAGACACACACACATCCCCCACGAGAAAAAGAGAGAAAAACAAGTTAAAGTCAGTGTCAGGGATTTAGCAATGCTGTGGAGTAGATTCAGGTAAGCACCATAGACACTTTTGACTAGTAGTACTGACAAATTTGGTGCAAAATAGCCCTAAGGTCCTCCTACCTGTCCTTGAAAATATGTCTAATGGAAAGTCTTCTCTGGAATAAGCAGAGGTGGTTTTGTTCCCCCCACACCTCACAGGATGCATTCCTGGGACATAGTGGGTTGGGCAGAGCAGAGAACAGTCATGGCCAGGACATTCCTATGCCCTTGGCTATTCTCCTGCTATCATAACACCCACAAAGTCTATCATACCCCAGGCACAAAAATTATTAGGGAATCTCTGAAGGCTTCCCTAACCCATTCTGGGGGCTAAATCAGCCCAAAATAAGAAAAATGCACTTCCTTCCCCTCTGTCTCTGCAGCAGTTTCAGCACCAGTGCAGGCATAAAATCAAGATTATAAATTCAATGACCATGTCAAAAGGCAAGCCTTCAGAGACAAACCAGCTGATCGCTGGTAAAATAAAATTGTAATAATATATTGACATTTAAAAAAATCAGAATGCTGGTAACCAGCATCTTTTAGGAAGGCTAGTGAGAAACTACCAATGCGCTTCTGGAGAACTTGGATATGACAACATTCCATTTAATTTCACTAAAGAAATGGAATATAAATTCTGAGATGGCTTCTATGCACTGCATTGTGCAAATTGCAATTCCAGCACAGCAACCCTCACTTTAGAGAAGTTCTTCTGTGAAGGAAAAAAAAAACACCCTAATTTACCTACTTCACTTTAAGAGGGAGTTATGTGTCATACACCAAATGTATTTAATTTGTATTTTAATGGAAAGCCTGGTTTTGTCACCTATTAAGACTTTTCTTTTTCTGATTGTTAGAAAGTTGTATGATAGTCAATCCAGTTTGATACTGAATTAATTTGTTTTTTAAATCCCTTTTTAAGGAAACTGGACTCTATAGCAACTTGGCAGCCTATGGAAACAGGCAAAGCTACACTGAAATGTATTTACTTCTTTCCAATAATTGTAACGGAGACGCTTATTTATATCATATCCCCTGAAGAAGTGTACAACAGAAAAAAGGATGCTTTTGTGATTAATATACTTAATTGCAGGCAGAATCTGAATCCATGATTTCAACAACACAGAAGACATATCATTTGCAATTAATAGCAACACAGCCTGTGATTGATGGTTGTGTTTGAAAGGTCACGCTCTTGAGTTATGGATTGTATTTGCAGCATCAACCTTTCTCAGAAAATGTGATGGCTTTGTGTTGTTATGAGCAATGGAAGAACACCTGACTAGGATAACGTGAGAATTTCTCCAAATTCTGACTTCAGGATAAACCTGCCTGTTTGGAAAATAGTTGACTTTATATAGATTTGCTCCTACATCCTCAATTCCTGCCGAGAGGAACTGCCCTTTCTGGAGGTGACAATCAATTTTGTTTCAATGATAGCTCTCACCTGGACCTCTGATTGAGCACAAATTAGGAACAGTGCTTCATTATGCTTGCTGTGTTTGTGCTGTGGGTTATGTGTGACTTGAAAGTGGAATGAGAACGAAATGCAATTCTCTGAAGAGGAAATGCCAGAGGTCCCCATTTTAAAATGCATAATGCAGTATCCTAATCTGACATCTCCAGTCAGTTTTATGTTTTTATTCATTCTCCTCACCAGCCCCAGTATTACAACTGACTTTATTAGACTAACAAGAGATGTTTATAAGGAATTTTCTTCCATTATGTGTTTGCACAAGAGCCTCAAGCTTATTATTGATGAAAAGGCTCCGCTTGCATGATGGTCAGTATTTTCTTCAATTTAAAAATTACCTGAACCCAGACCTCTTCTATATGGATTCTTAGGATGAAAGCCTCAAGAGCCATGAAAGCCGGGCTAGGTGGGCTTTGTACAGGTCAGATGCACAGGGGTTGAAAGACACAAGTGCAGCTGCTATTACAAGGGCTGGGCTGCTGAAATGGGTAAACTTTGCTACACACCCCTAACCCCGAGTGCTTGGCCTGAAAATCCCGGTAGTTCATGGAACTACTAGGCATGCCTCTGCCCCTCCCTAAGCACACTCATCACACAACCCCAGCTATGCCCCTGCTGTTCAAACCTGGCATACTCCTGCAGGGAAGGAAGGGGCAGGATTTCCCCATTAATTCTGAGCTAAATTATGTTGCATAGTTCTGACAACCATTTTGAGGGGTGTTTTCTGGATCATGTTTACAAGGTATTATAATAGCACCGGCTAGACTTCTTTTTATGAGGTTTAAAAACAGTCCTAAAAACTTCATTCCTGGCTGAAATTTGGCACAGAAGCTATCAGCTGGAAGGAATATTTTAAAAATATCAGAATTCGTTTGGCCATTTTTAAGTTAACAAGTATAAAAAAAAATGAATGAGAAAATTTTTATGCTGAATGGTGGCCTGGGCAATCCCTTGAAATCACATATGTTGGTACATGGTATAAACCAGCTACAAACTTAGCTCCTTATTTACGGATAATAAAACACCTCTGCATTAGCAATATTTTGAGGGCTTTTGTAACTCAAAGCCAGTTTGATTTCAATAATGAAATAAGGCAACCAGCTGGTCTATAAGGCAGTGCAGCATTAACACAATATGTATTTTGGAGAGAAAGAACATTTAAAATATCAAAGTCACTGTTAGAAAATATTTCTTGTCACCAGTAACTTTATTTCACATTAAAGAAAGTAATAGTATTGAATGAGCAATAAATAATAGAACATTTTACAGCTTGTACTGTTAGCATGAACTTATTGTGTCTTATTGTACAGTGTCGTATTCTGGCCCCACATTATGCAGATGTACAGGATGAACTAGCACCTTACTTATGCACTAGTCTGACTGATCAAGAGGATAAATAAGCCGGTACAGACAGAGGCACAGGAGTGCATCACATCCTGTCTGAGGTAGGACTTGCAAACTGCTCAGCTGGGTAGGGATCTCATTTGCTTTAGCTCCTTGCCCTCCATTAAACAACGTTTCCACAGATCCTGGTCATCATCTTGCCACTGAGATTACCGAATCCTTAAGAATCCAGTAAAACCAGTGGTGAAGTTATGTGGAAAGAGAGGGATCCCAGTGGATAAAAAAACAAAAACAGGTCATTACCCACATGGACAGAGAGATGGGTGACAGAGGACCCTAATGGAACAAGGCTGATGTGCCGAATATGGCCATAAAACAGTAATAGATTGTGTGGGATAGAAACTATTTATATAAGTAGAATATTTTGTTTGGTTTTTGGTATTAACTTAAAAATCACAAAGCAATGTCTATTCACTTATGTGATAAGTCAAGCAGCTGATAGGTGCACTGCTGGAAAAGGTGAAAACCAAGTAAATCTTTTTCCTCCCCCATGTAATCAGGAGGACATAATGCCTTAAAACTTAGTGGATATATAGCCCTTCTCCTAACAGACAAATGTCATTCCCTAGACACTTCTACATTTCTTCACCTACCATAGAGCTATTAGTACCACATACGAGTCCTAATTTTATCAACATCCAGTTTGCATTGCACAAACAAAACAAGCAGGCCATTTAAAAATGTTTGGGGCAAGGAAACAAAGAGCAGAAAAGCCTTTGGTGGCAATGTTCCATCATACTTCCTCTTTGTATTTATATCACATACATACATTTAAAAAAAATGTTAAAAGGATTTTATTTAGATTGCAAAATTTAGCACTTGAAAGTTAGGAAATGCCAGTTACAGTGGTCTCTGCAATCTTAATTCTGCCCCCGTGTGTGTCCATCCTGTGTACTGCCTGAGGCACAAGTCCTGTGGAAAAAATAGTATGTGATCATGTAGCACAATGGGGCCCCATTCTTGATTGACCCTTAGCACTAACAAATATGATTAATAATAATGTAACTAATGACTATCATAATGCATTCACCCAGGGGGTGTATTAAGTTTGCACAGGTAACCATTAAACTGGCATTTCTTAATTTTTGAGTGCTTGACTTTGTGACTTAAATGGCATACCAAAAATGTCAAAAGAAAGTTATTTCCTATGGTTTAAAAGGAAAAAGATAAATGCAACTTCTATTATGTACAATTGCAACAAACTCTCCCATCCTTCCACCCTCCTTCATGTATCATGGTCAGAGTTTTAACCCAAACCTTTTGCACCACAGCACAGCCTGCTATCACTTGACTTATGTGACTACCTACATTAACTGGCAACAGGAGAAGAATGGGAGGAGATGAAGAGTTGCCCTAGTGACCCTGACAGGAAGGAGCAAGTGGGGTGGCGGCACCAAATAAATTCATATGGGAAGAAAAAGAAGTGACACTCTGCTGAGGGGGTGGCAGGATCCAAATGACCAAGGCCTGCCCAGCAGAACCCGTAAGGAGATTGGCGCTAACCGAGGTAACTGGGTGGATAGATAACACTACACATACTTTGCAACTGCTGTTACCAGGACATCCAGAAGGAAATGAGGATTCAGCAGTATGCCCAAATGGAAAATCTTTAGAAACAAATAGCAGGCATATTTCACCATTTCCTCTTGTACTGAGTCTCAGCTAGCTATTCCTTATCTACCACACAGTCTCCATTATAAGCCAAATAAGTCATTTCACTGACACAGCAGTTAAAGATATAGAATATAAATTGGGTGTCATGGGCATGCTGAAGACATTGCAACACATACTAACATTACTTGCAGCACTGCATACACGTGAAACAAAAGGAGAGGCAAGACAGGATAATATTACTATCCGTCACTTACTAAGTTTTGCTTAGTTAAACAGGGTAAAACAACATTGTTTTCTCATATCTAGAGCCCAGTCTGGTAGCTAGCACCCACGTAAAACTCCCACAGAATTCAATGGGAGTTTTGGATATGCAAACCCTGCAGCATCAGGTCCCAAATTTTATAGCAGAGAAAGCTGTATATGTAGTATATACTTCAGGACCATATTTTTAAAGAAGGTGGCTTGAGGTCCCTGTGCAATTACTGTGATTGTGCATGCATAAATGCCCATTTAGATGCCTCGCTAGCCATTTGCATACAAGTTCCTGATGTCCATGTACGATCAGTGACGGTATCGACAACTAGCAAAAAATGTTTTTTTTGTGAAAGCCTCCTCTGTTGAGCATACTATCCTTAAACCTATACATGGGGCTTGACCCATGAAACTCACACTAACATTTATGGGAGCTGCTTGGTTTGTATACAAGCTGACAATGTGCTCCAACTGAATGTACAAGTGATGTAATGCTACATTGTGTTTTTCTCCTTCAGATCCATTTCAGTGGTACAGTATATTCTCCTTTCAATATAAGTGCATGGCTTCCATGTGAGGTTATTTGTGTGCATTCAGGAATAATATGGATTATAACAATGCTATCTAGACAAGTTGATAGTGTGGCCTTTGTTGTCAACATATGGGCAGCTACTAGTTTGGGAGGACAAATATAGTGACAAGGGAGCACCACTACAGTTAAGCTCTGCCCACACATTGACTCCAGTGACAGTATCACTGGTCCTAACCACATCACTCACACCATAAGGGGCTCATTCACCTGCACATCTACTAATGTTATATATGCCATCATATGCCAGCAATGCCCCTCTGCCATGTACATTGGACAAACTGGACTGTCACTACACAAAAGGATAAATGGACACAAATCAGACATAAAAAATAACAACATCCATAAACCAGTCGGAGAACACTTCAACCTCCCAGGACATTCTGTCTCTGACCTGAAAGTTGCTATTCTTTCACAAAAAAAACTTCAAAAACAGACTTCAAAGAGAAACTGCTGAGCTTGAAATCATCTGCAAACTTGACACAATCAAACTGGGTCTGAATTGAGATTTGGAATGGTTATCTCATTACAAGAAGTAATTACCTCTGATCACCCATTCTCACCTCTCTACTCAATGGTTGTAATTAGGCCTCAAGTACCCTGCCTTCATCCACGTCCCCCATTGCTGTCACTTCCCTTGGATATGTATATATTGCCCCCAGTATGATTTCTATTACTTGCATCTGAGGAAGTGGGTTGGAGCCCACGAAAGCTTATGCCTGCTGAAATTAAATTTGTTAGTCTTTAAAGTGCTACAGAACTCTTGTTGTTTTTGATGTATACAGACTAACATGGCTACCCCTCTGGAACAGTTAAGGTTGCATCACAACATCTGTTAAAAGGTAAATCATTCTAATCCCTCTAAAATGGACATGCTTAGTTGGATTTCTTTGCAATTTGGTGTAACTGAAAAGGGTGCAGGGTAACATTAATAACCCACAGTTGAAGTCATTTGAGCCAGGGGTTTTGGAAATATAAACCAATAAAAATGGCCATTTAAAAAAAGTTCTATGTGTTTGGGGTTTTTTTGTCCAGATTTAGAAATCAAACTATTGCAGAGATGTGGGTTAAAATGGTCTCAATTGGTCAAATTTTACCCAAGGTAGTGTGTTGAATCCACTAAATCTTTGGGGAACACAAAGCGAGAATAGTATTTAAGAAAATTTACATTTTTAGTGCACATGCACTAATACAGGAAAATGACTAGAGGGTTTCCATTCCTGCCATTTTATATGCTTGAAACTTGCCTTTTCCAAGTGCTCTAAAATCTGAAGTTACTCAGGGCTTGTCTAGGTTAAAAAATGCTGCATCAGTGCAGCTGTAGTGCTTCAGTGAAGATGCTACTTACACCAGCGAGAGTGCTTCTCCCATCGACGGAGGTAATCCACCTCCCCAAGAGGCAGCAGCTATGGTGAAGGGAGACATAGTGCTATCTACATGCGGGTGTAGGTCAGTATAACTGGGTTCTCAAGGGTGTAGACCAATCATCAGATTGCTTTGAAATTTGGTGTGTCTCAATTGGGTGTGGGTAGCATTAGATCAAAATTTGGGGTAGTTTGACCAAGGGGTTCTTGAGATACAGGCCAATCCCAATATGGTTTCTTTCTGCCACCTTCTACTGTTAAGATTAGAGGGGTACAGATGATTGGCTAAATCACAGACCTCTTGGTTGCAGTGATCTCATCCTTTCATTCTCATAACTAAGGATACATTAATCTCAAGACCCACCTAAGATAAACAGAGTTTTGCATTGAGTGGCTGGAGGTTGCTGCAATTTGTCAGTCATGGGCAACAATTTTATTTGGGGGGGGGAGGGGGGGCAAAAATAAGACACATGGATACTTCCTGGGAGGGGAGGAGTACTGGGGGCTGTAGGGAACAGGGAGGGAGGAGTTGGGGAAGTAAGGAAAGGGGGGTTATTGGGATGTATGGTAGGAGTGGTGAGAGAGGTTGTGCCAAGCTCACCCCAGCCTTCTAGCGCACATATGCTAGAATGAGAGCTTCACTCCTAGTTGAGAAACAAGTGGCAATAGCTCTGTGGAAACGCGTAATGCTGGAGTGCTACCGGTCGGTGGGCAATCATTTTACAGTTGGAAAATCCACAGTGGGGGCCATTGTCATGCAAGTATGTAAGGCCATTAATCATCTCTCTCTACACAGGACTTTGACTTTCAGCAAAGTGCAGGACATAGTGGATGGATGCAGCAATAGGGCACTTGAACTGTGGTAGGGCAATAGACCACCTATACTCCCTTATGGCACCAGCCCACTTTGTACTTCAATAGAAAGGGCTACTTTTCTAAGGTTATTCAAGCATTGAGGGAGCACTGGGGACCCTTCACCATTATCACTGTGGGCTGGACAGGGAAGATGCATGATATGTGCCTCTTAAAGAACTCAGGATTGCTCACAAAGTTGCAAGCAGGGACTTTCGTTCCTGACCAGCAGATTACCTACCACTGGCAAGGTTGAAATACAAACAGTGATTCTGGGGACCCATCAAACCCTTGGTCCCCTGGCTCATGAAGCTATCCACTGGCCACCTTGGCAACACCAAGGAAAAATTCAGCTACCAGCTAAGCAGGTGGAGAATAAGAGTTGAATGTGCTTTTGGTAGACTTTGAAGGGATGTTTACTCACTAGATGGCCTCAGTGAGAAAAATATCCGAGTGGTTATAGCTGTGTGTGTGGCAAAGGCCCCAGGACAACAACCACTCTGTGAGTGGCCTGAACAGTGCCCTGTGGGTTTGCGTCAGTGCAATGTTCAGCCAGGCCTCCCAAGAGCCACAGCTCTGCAGCTCAGCATGCTGGCTCGTCAACAGAGAAACCCTGGCCAGGGAGGAGTGTTTAGATTCCAGACACCCTCTAGTGGGTACAACTGGTGGATGGCAACTTTAGTGAGAGCCTTAACCCGAGATGCGCTCTCTCCCCGAGGGCCAGGAAGGTCCTGGCCCCAGGCTGGCGACACTGCGAGTCTGCCAGCGCTCAGTCCTGCACGCAGGTTAGGGAGCGTGAGCACAGCCAGTGGCGCATGGCCAGACAGCAGGTCTGGGGAAGGCAACAGCTCCATCCTGAGCTAATCATCCATACAGTCCCTGATGGCACAGATCTGTACAGCACCTAGCACATTTCATGTATGCTCGACCACATAGCTCCATTTGTGATCCTCTTACCCTCCTAGCACCTATGATGATGCCCCTTCTCCCCTAACCCCTGCATTCCCCCTTCACCTCTTTCTCCTCAAATACCCCCTGTGCCTCTTTTCCCCTAACCTCTGCACTCCCTCATGGCCCTAGTCCACTGCACCGCCTTCTTTGTGCCCCCTCCCCCCCCGGCACTCACTACAGCCAGTCTCCTACCTCTAGCAGCTGCACATAGTTCATCGGAAACCAATCAAGCAGCTCATCCCCCTTCTGCATTTCCCATCAGCCACCGTCCAATGCCTGCAGCACTGTGATCAGCTCCTCCGCCCCAAAGCGCAGCCCCTACTGGGGCTGCTTCCTGGAGAACGGGTACAGGGTCTGGCAGTGAGAGCCTGGCATGTTGCGCCATGGAGCTGTCCCACAGGGATGTCATTTAAGGGCAAGGGGTACCCCAAACATAATTTGAAATGGCATCCCTGCTGTGCCATGGTATGGAACTTGGAGGGGGAGGAGAGGCACCTCCCCATCCTCCCTAAATGGTTCCCGGGAGCACTCATGATAATTTCATTTACACCTACCGAACAGCACTCCAGCATGGAAAAAGAAGTTATTCTTACATTGTTCTTTTACATATGACTAAAGTTGTTTCTGACTTACAATGATGTAAATTCAGACAATAGCTTTTAAGTAACTGTAGTGTGATATTCCATGGAATAAGAAAATTGGCTGCCTCATGCTTCTCTGGACACAACTTCTGTGATCTATTCTATTGTACTATCTACAGTGTTTCCACTGTAATTGACCATAAGAATTTATGGTTATTTAAATTGGTGATCTTCATTAATCACAGGCATGGTACATATTAAGTAAAATGCCATCATAAAACAAACAAAACTCATTATGAACAAAATCTCATGCAATTTAAGATTCCCGTGTGTTGCAGTACTACTGGAAAATAGGAATCTAATGGATCTTCAGCAGAAATTAGTCTGATCTTTTCATATAACACAGATTTAATGCGTTCTTGTTAGAAAGCACTGAGCTCATACAATGATACCTGGAGACAAAATTGTTGCCAATTATATGCATGTATCATCATAAATATTAACAGTTTGCCTAATATATCCTGAGAGTCTGTGCTGTACACATGACAGTAGCTTGTGCTAACCAGAAACTTCCTTTCAGTATAGAAGAGTTGGATTCTCTGACATTTACTAGTAACAAGACTAACCACAAACAGACAGATGACTTTGACATGCACAGTTACTACAAGTGGATGTAGGAAGAATCTAGATGAGTTTCAGAAGCAGCAATAAGCGGGTCCGGTGCACTTTAGAGCTGTACATGTGTCTTTCTGGTTCCATGAATACCTTTGTGTTTAACTGCAATATAGGATGCAATATAGTCTTAAATACAGTTAGTACTTTAGCAGCACATGGAAATAATCTAAACTTGTAAAATTCTTCCTAGGAAACAGAGAATCCTTTCAGTATCTGTGCTTCCAATGTAAAATTCTCATTTTCATGAAATACTTTCCCTCTACACTGAAAAGTAGTTCTCCTCTGAAAGGCACATATGCAATTCTTCTACATATTGTGGGGTCAGGTCCCCTCATTCATTGGTAGCTGTCAACTGAACATGACAGAAGTTTCTGCCTTTACTGAGGAGACAGGTAGGCAACTAAGAAGGCCTCTACCTCACACCTCCAAAAATCCTTATTTTTTCTAGCAATCAAACCCTTTACTTTTTAATTCAGCTTTTGGCTATCTTATCCCTTTCCTTCCCACGTCGAAGAGTGCCCTCTCTCTGCACCAAGGAGCCTCTCAGGCCAGCTGTATAAGACACCGAAAGGTCACTAATGTTGCAAGTGGAGTTTCTTCAACTGCAATGCTGCAACACCACTCCTACCTGTTCCATCTCACCTTGATGCAGCTGGCATGAGAGAAGTCCACTGAAGAGGCCAGGCATGCTTAGTGGCCCAGAACAGAGCTGCATCTGTAATATGACAAGTGGTCCACCGCAGAGTCAAATACAGGCAGATGAAAGAGGCAGGCCTCACTGGCAGCAAGAAGCACAGGGGACAAGAGCAACTATGGCATCACAGCTCTCTCTCCAAGCAGCATGAAAAGGCCATAAAAGAGAGAATAATGGGACAGATTCCCTCCCTGCTCCTCCTCTGCACTGCATCCCCTCCTTAGCTCCTGAGCCAATTCCCTTTTCCTTTTACAGTGCTTACCCACAGTGACGGTACAGATGTGGAGAGTCATCACAGGCAAGCAAATTGGAATCTCCTCTGCCCCTCAGTCTCTCTTTCCCATAAGGAGCAGCCTGAATCTGGTCGGGGTCACACCAGTAATTTTGTTAAAAAAGCAATAGGAACCCTGAAAAAGACATGCAAAGGGGTACTAACAGGGTTTATTTCTTCTGTATCTCACCTCAGAGTATTCCTCTGAAAGGGAATTAGATCTTCCTGAAGGCTTAAGGATAAAAAAAAAAACCTAACAGCTGCAGCAAGCACACAGTTGATACTAACTCCATTTCCTCCTTGTACATCATTCATGACAGTCCTTTCATCTATGACCCTGCAAGGACCTACTAACACAATGTCCACTAAAGTGAAGAAATTGGACACGTAAACTTAGCAGCACAGATACTGAACAAGAATGGTCTGTTTGGTTGTAGTCTGATCTCCTCATATTTAGGAAACAATTCATATTAAAAACATTTCATTTATATGGGGTCACTTCATAGGCTGGGCACAAACAGAAGCACTAACTACAAGGTAATCTACACCTCTTTCATTCTGCAGTTCTTTTAGGATAGCCTGACTATGGCCTTCATGGACAGCATCCTGAAGGGACATGTGGTGATTCAATCATCCACTCTCAGATGGGAGCAGGATTGTTGTCAGTTCATCCTCTTATAGCCAGATTTCTCAAAGTAGCTGAGAAAAATCAAACTTCCAAAAGTATTCAAGATTCTAACAAAGCCTCAATCTAACACTTCAGGATTCATATTCCATTCCTTTCTTCCATTCCACTGAGGAGTTCAGTGCACCAAAAGTACTATCATACTTTTTCTAAAATCCATCACTTCCTCAAAGAGAGCTTCCTCAAAGCTCTGTCAGTCAATCCTCAATCATTTTTTAAAGACAAAATTATTCTGAGAACACTATATGCCTTCATACACAAATGAGTGTCTGTCAGAGCCACAAGACAGTTTTTCCATCATTTGGCTCAAATCCAAAAACTATAACATACCCAGAGAGACCTTAAGTTTTATATTAAGAGGACAGAACTGAAGAACTATGAAAAACATGAGATTATTTATCATCTTTGGTTCACGATTGGTGCAGATCTATTTGAATTAAGCAGGAAAGAATACCTCTTAGTATGCATTAGTTTGTGGTTATTGGTTTTGATTCATATTATGTTTTATTTACATTTGATTATTTTTGTTTGTTTGTTTGTTTTTTGTTAAAGAAGATGTAACAGTATCTTTTGGCATGATTACATACTGACTCCTGACAAATGATGGGTATAAATTTATGCTACCCTGCCCCATGTCATGTAACCAGGACAGGAAATAAAGATGAGATACGCATCAAGTCTTTCTTAAAACCTGCATAAAACGTTAACTGTATAAAAATGCAGTGTAGGACTGGGAACATGACTGGAATCCCAGAGATCCAGAATTCTAATCTAGGATCTGCCACTTATTTGATGTTTAGCAGTGAGCACGTCTTTCAGGTCTATTTTTAAGAAGTGCGGAGTACTCTAAACTCCAAATAAAGACAGTAGGAGCTGCCGCTATTCAGCAACTCTGAAGATGAGGCCCTTCACCTCTCTCTATACTGCAATGTGAAATTGGTTACTACTGTTCCAAAGGGCTGTGATTAAATAGTTTCATATCTCAGTTCTTACATGAGTTTACATCTCGGAGTAGAAAAGGCTATGGTCAGGTCCTATGATGATTGATGAATTAAAGTCTGAAAATGTAAAGTGCTACATAAGTATTCAATATTATTTTTATTATTAAAAGCGTCTCAGTCTCAGTTCTCCCCTTCCTATTAAATCACTGATGAAGCTTTCAACTACTGATCATGGCATTAGCAGAAAGAAAAGCCAACAGTAATAAAGCTAGAGCAGCTGGATAAGGAACAAAATTTTAAAATATGAGTAGCTTTCATTTTCATCCCAAACGACCACCCCAGCAACATCCATGCCTCTAAATTTAGTGAAGTTACAATATCAAGCTGCAGCTTTTTTGAAATAAAGATGCATCAGAAGATCTAGTTTAGAGATAACAAACCACATAATAAATGTACCTGTGCTCCCCTAAATTACTTGCGTAACTAATCTTGCACGATTGAGGAGAGTGCATATTAAGCACAATTCCAGTGCCAAGTAAAAACATTTTTCTTATAACACCAGTCTTGATCTTTTCATGTTATTATTGGACTTCTTATTCTTAGCTACACTGCTGCTAAAATAAGTTATTTTTTTTCCTACAAAATTTGCCAAACCCACTGCTGGAATGCATATTATCATGTTACTAACGGAATTCCTGTAACATTCCCACTGACCTAATTGTGGGGTTTGGCCTGAAAAGATGACACGTTTATGCAGAGCTGCTAGAGATGTTTAGGCAGAGACACTTGAAATGAATCACCCTTGTGGCCCCTCTTTCACCAAGGTGCATCATCAGAGTGCATTGCCTTAGGAATAGGCGAATAGGAATAACATTTATTCCTCCTGTTCTTTTCTCACATCCTATTCCACAGCTGCTATAAAATCCCCAGATCTGATGAAAGCAGCTCAGAAACTTAAACGAAGACAGCTGAAAGATGCAAAAGTGACAAAGTTAGATGCAAACAAGCTAGGCATGTTCCTATGATCATCAGATCTAATGCTGTCCCAAAAATGAACATGCAGGTGTCTCCCACTGAAGTCAATGGGACTAATGTGCATGTATCTGAAAGCAGAATTTTGCTATGCTGCCTTAGTCCATATTTTGTAAAGTGACACAGAGAGACATCCAGATGCTTAATAATAAAATCAGGCACATTTTTAGGGTACCCATCAATGAGGTGACTCTTACTCATCAACGAGGTGAGCTGTCTTTCCCCCAGTATAAAGTTACTACTCTATATCCATTGGAGGCTGAAAGTAAGGAAAACTGACAAGTAAAGGTGAGTGCTCAGTGCTTCCCCCCACCCAGTGTTTTTGTACCCTTGGTTTTTTGGTACAGTGCTGGGAGGGCTCAGTTTTTCATTTTGCTTTGGGCTCCCAAAAACCTCTGTGTGGCCCAGGGAAGGTTTACACAGAGGGTCAAATCATATTCTCCTTCCTCACACAAGTAGTCCAAATGAAAGTAACAGAACTATTTACATGTATAACGCCAGCAGGATCTGTTCATTTATATGACCCAAGGAACCTCCTAGACTATAGGTACAACCAGTCAAGAGGACCCAGTTATAACACATAGCATTTTGTGGGAGAGATGACACCTTAATTGTGATCCCAAACCCCACCCAAAGCTTGGATGTATCAGCCAACTGACGAAAGCCATGGCCAGGGACACATTTACAGTCCCGTATACAATATAAAAATGGAACTGTGCTACGTCCCCTAACATACCTGTAACTGTAGTGTACGTCAGTAGCTCTCAACCTTTTCAGACTACTGATTATCCCTGTGTACCCCAAGTTTCACCTCACTTAAAAAACATTTGCTTGCAAAATCTGACATAAAAATACAAAAGTGTCACAGCACATTGTTACTGAAACATTGCTTACTTTCTCATTCTTACCACATAATTATAAAATAAACAAATTGGAATATAAACATGGCACTTACATTTCACTGTGTAGTATATAGAGCAGTGAAAACAATTGTATGAAATTTTAAATTTTACGGATTTTGTTATTTGCCTAATTTTACAACAGGCTACATAAAAAGCACTATCTAGATGAGCTGATGTACCCCCTGGAAGACCTCTGCATATCCACAGGGGTATGTGTACCACTGGTGTACGTGATCCCTTGCATCACCAGAGTTGCTGCTTGTGTGGGAAGCTACCAGCCTGCCCGAAAGGGTAAAGATGCATGTGGAGATGCCAGGAGCGTGCCTGCTAATGGGAAGCAGTCTCAGCACACTGGAGAAACCTCCTGGGACACTGTGGCTTCCTTACCTGCACATGTCTTGCCATCATAAGTCTCACACACCCACTCGTGGCACTCGCACAGTGGACCGTAGTATTTGCCTGGCTCAGTCACTTGGCAGATGCAGACACCGCAGTCACATTGGCCTCTGCCGCTGCACAACTTTCCCCCTGGGACACGACACCTGCGTTCTGACTCAGCCCGTGACAATCTACATGAGGAGGAGGTGCTGCGGAAGCCACTCCTGCAGAGGGCAACAAAGGCAATCAGCTGCAGCCAAAGTCAGGTGCTGTCAAATAGAGTGGATGAGATAAGAGCTGGGGCAGAGATCCTTATTTTTGCAGTGGATGTATCCATTACTTTAAAACACCTTTATGTTTGCATTACCTGCAGTTTTACAGCCATTTATTTAGCATATTATGGCTTCACAGAAGCTCCTAATTCAAAGCACCATGATTTTTGCTCTTTGATAGCCTAGGGGTCAACAGCTGGGTTATTATTAATCCAGTGTCCCACCCACTGGGACACACTACACTGAATTTTAATTATCTTGTAAGGGGCTGGGAATCCATTTGCAAAGTTACATTGGGATCATACATTTCTGATAGATTAGATAGATAGACATGGTTAAAAAATGGATCACCATGACACGTTTGGATTTGGATTATTCTGGTAGACATTAGACATTAAAACTGGAGGGCATCAAGCCAAAAATTTCCAGGATGCCCTACAGGTGCCAAATTAACATTTTTGCATCTTTCTTGTACCAGGATATGTTGGGTCCAAATTTTTTTTTTTTTTTTTTTTTAGTAAAACAACAGAAGCAACACTGTTTTTTTAATTGAATATTACAATTTATGGGTTAGTGGCTCAAATTTTGCAAGATCCAGTTGGAGCCAGATGTCAGATATGGGTTTTTGCAGCTCTGTCATACTGGAGTGCATCAGGGTCTGGATTTTTAAGGTGCATCAGAAATACCTAAACATGTTGTCTGTGGTGGTATTAGGATTGGGATAAAAACATGTCCAGACCCCAGTATGAGGTCTAGGAACATGCAGCAGCACCAGTACACCAGGATGATTTGGAGGTCCAGATTTATTGGAGCAGTAGTAGCATCTGCACTTGTCCTCAGACACTACTTAAAATTTATGTGCATTGGGGCCAAAAATTTGCTGAATTCAGTAGGAGCTAGGTGCCAGATCTGGTGGATGGGTTGCGTGTGTTGGTGGTGGTGGGTTTGGTTGGTTTGGGGGGGAGAGGGGTGTTTGTATCATTGCACCAGAATGAAACCAGATTGAGGATGCTTGGTGCACTAGTAGTGACTGGACTTACTGTTTATTTAGACAGTTGTATTTCGAGAGTTAGGTACAAAAATCATCAGGATCCAGCACCACAGATACCTGCATATTTGAGTTTTACACGTATAATACAAGATATAGTTTATGCAGAAGTGTATGATCCATTGTAGTTTATATTATACACATTTGTGATCCTAACTACAATATAGTCCACAGCTAACTTTGCCTTTATATATATATATATATATATATACACACACACACACACACACACCGTGTGGGTGTCTTATAAATTGATACTAATTTTCAACAAATAGCAACAGGTTGAAACTACTCCATCCCTCCCTGTTTGAGACACACAAGACTTTTGTTGCTTGTGGCAACTTGTTACCGGTTACCGTCCAGCCCACAAGGCAATTCCTAAACAAACCCATTCATTTAAAAAGACAAACTTACCGCAGAGACAGCGAGAAAGTCTGAGGAATGGCAGGCAGCAGAGTTAGAAGCGAAGCAGCCAGCAGCAGCACCAACGCGAGGAAGCCCTGGGCACACATGTTCCGAGCTCAGGCAGTGACTGAGGAAGTGCTCGGGGAGAGTCCCACGGACGGACAGACAGACCCACCGGGCTTGGAAACCCCGAGCTGGCCAAAACCGGCTGCAACGCTGCTTCCCCCCCGGGTGCTGCAAGTGCCTTTGATTAGCTGCCTGAAAGCGGGATTTGGGCAGCACTCTGGGAGGAAGCCTGGTGCCAAACCCCGACGTTCCCAGTCTAGGCAGGCCAGTAATTAGAAACAGTTGTGCGCCAGATGGTTGATTTGGACATACAAAGTGTCCTGTTCACAGCTCTGAGCGGACGGTCTCCGCTGTGAAATACAAGCGCCCTAAATATTTGAGGAAAGTGTATTTGCGTTAACTTGGACTAATGGATGTTTGAGATCATCTTGGTAATGTGACTGGGGAAATGTGCATGTGGCCGTTTTGGCAGGCGACGTTCACATTATTTTCCAAATGTGTTTGAGGATATTATCAGCGGCCAGGTAAATGCTTTACACTTTTAGAGCGAGTTAAAATTAGGTGGGTACATCCCCCCCCAGGTTCTCAAACATTACGTGCTGTAAGTTTTACAGTGTGACATTCAGGGCTGTCAAGCTCTGACAGTTTGAGTCAAAAATATTATCACTTCGTTTTTTTAAATGCCTCATTAAAACACACAGCTCAGTTTTTCCTTCCGAAAGTGAGATATTTGGAAATGCTGCAAAATTAATCAAAAAGGAGGGAATCTCCCTCTAAATGAGAGAGACTTGGCAGGACTGGCCGTGACATTTCTTCATACTTCACAGAAGTTTTAACAATTTTTGATCCCTCTGTCCTTTGTCTTAGAGAGTCATTCATTGCCCAGCACCTCCCTGAACCTGAAAGGGATTAGGAAAACTTAAAACTTGCACCACAGAAGAAAATGCATTAGTAAAAAATGGGTGTTTTAATAGATATACTTTCCCCCCCACAATAATACAATTCCATTTTTTGGAATCAAGATGTCATGCTATTGGAAGCTTTTATTGGTTCGATTTCCTATTTTATGGACCAAGGTTTTCACTAGCTGTTTCAAACTGAAGATTTATATTTTTTTTTTAAGAAACCAGCAGCTGTACAGTACAGACAGTACATGATGTGCTAGAAAACACTTGAAGGTTTAGTAAAATAGTTTTACTTCCATGACTCAGATGTAGCATTTCCAGTAAGTTAAATAAAGTAGCTGTATTATAGTTAGTATAGTGGACTCAATGGAATGGCCTCTATTCCCTGTTAAAATATCTGTGCCTGCTAAGAGTGCACTTAGCACTTTCTACTAATGGTAAACAGAATTTTTGACTTATCTTTGCTGGTCTCTTAGCTGATGGAGTACCCCATGTCAGTTTTTGGTGGAGATCCTGGTTTTTATTTAAAAAAAATAAAGTTTTCTGAAGAGTGCAAAAAACAGATTTGCTGGAAGATGGCCAGATTTTCTGGTAAGTGTAAATTCTGCACATCTTATTCTTTGAAAATAGATTATGGTTATCAATCTAACAAATCAAATTAAAAAAATTAGATTATCAAGGTCACACCCTACAGGCTCTTATCAAAGAATGTAGTCTGTTCATTGCAAAGCACATTATTCCTTCACATTCTAACTTAAAATTTTCTATCATTATAGGAAATATAGTTTTGTATTATAAGGTTTTGTTAAACCATGAACAGAGACAGCTAGGGGAAAGCTCTTCTTGTAGCTTTCTACCAGCCTAACTGATTTCAGGTGTGTCAATGATTTAGGTTGGCAGCTCACCAGAGCTTAATTTTTAAGATCTACTTGACCTAATTGGAAAGAAGACAATGTGATTATGCCTAAAAGAATAACAATCCAAACTTTTGCCCTTCATTCTAATGAATACTTTCACCGTCTATGAAATGTGTTGAAAACGTCTCCTGTATAATAGTCAACAATCACCTTCTGATCTCCCTGTTTCCATAAAAAATATCTGGAATCAGAACCTATTGGAAACAATACTTGTTTCCCCTATTTCCTCAGAATAGCTTTTCTATAAGGGACCCCCACACTGGCTGCTCAAACTTATTTTGTATGTTTGCTATTATAATTGATTTTTTTTTTTTTAATATAAACCAAAGGACACTTAGTTACATGAAACAACAGATATGACACTCATTGCAGAAATGAATTACATAATTATACATATTGTGGTAAGGTGGCCTTCGTGCTTCCGTGGGCCGAGCGCATCTCTTGGTGCCGCAGGCACAAAATGGCCACCCGGGGCTCCCACCAGTCCTAAAATGGCAACCATCTCGCTTTCTGCCCCATCTCCCTTTGGGCCTTCATCAGCTGAGCAGTGCCCTTGAGATTCTGCAGTGGGGTAGGGGGTGTCCAAGCCCACCCTCTTCTTCGGACACCAGCCCAGAGACCCTGGCTAACAGCAGTGGCTAACTGCTGCTATAATGCACTATGAAAATCTTCCCTCTGGGCTGCTTCCCTACCCTGGTTTCCATCCGGGCTAAGTAGCCACTCCAACAGCAAAACCGCCTGCATTTCTCTAGCTCCTGCCACTTGCAGTTCTCCTACCCCCCATTCTCCACACTCTTCAAACTCTCCCAAAACCTCCAAACTCTCTGGACTCCAGGAGACCCCTACCTGGCTGGCAGGGAGCTTTTATCTGCTCCCAGGCAGCCCTTAATTGGTCTCAGCTGATCATGACAGCTGCTGACCCTAATTGGTTTCAGCTGACCTTGGCCTCAGCTGGCCCTGATCAGCTTGAAGGAAACCTTGGGCAGCTGCTAGGGGAACAGGGCTTTGATCAGTCTTGGGCTAACATAGTCCTTCTACTACCCTCCGTTAGCCCCTGTCACAATATTTAGCTCACATTAAGGGCTAAGTTTTAAACCATTAATACTTCATTTTACAGCATTATATGTTGAAATTGACAATTAATCAGTCCACTAGCAAGATGGACCCTTATCTTGCAATGAGATCACTGATTTGTGCAGATCTCACTGAAAGACTCAGGACATAATCCGTTAGGACCAAATCCTGCAAGCAGTTATGCTTGTGTTAACCTTACTCATGTCATTCATCTGGTAACAGGTGCAAAGTTAAGTACTGATTGTAAAATCAGGGTCTTTAAAAAATAGACAGAACTCTGTATTTTAATCCCACCCTTAATGCACCATTAAATGCTATATTTCTTTAGTACTTTCTAAAAGTTTATTTGTAGTTTTAGGGGGAAAAAACAAAAGAAAAATTTGAGAGGGAAAAAATTATTTGTCAAATAACTGTTAGAAATCCAGGAAATTCAGACTTCAGGTAAAATTAACAGGAAATACTACATCTGAAATTATGAAAATTACATAATTTAGCACTCAATCTCCCTTGAACTCTCCCACTAAATTGTTGCCAGCCTTTCATCTTTATTACTTTGTAGAATAGTTCATGTGTATGTGTTTCCAAGAGCTTCATGCAGTCTGCAACTTATGCCTTATATTTGGGAAAAAATACTGTCCTGATACAGTGACCATACTACTCCCACTTTTTTTTTTTTTTTAAATATTCCCCGCCACCCCCAAACTAGTGTGTAGTCTTTGGCTCTGGACATTTTAGATTTGGAGAAGACACGGTAGTTATACAGCCTTAGGGTGGAGTATCAAGCATGTGTATGCACTCCAGAGCATCTGCTTTATAATTGTTTTCATATGTTTGTGTCTCTGATACCAAGTGTGATACTTCATTGCTGTCCTTCAACCTTTCTTCTTGTCATATAAATACTATGATTTAAGCTTGAGAGGTTTGCTCAAATCATACCATTTATATGAAAATACACTAGGTCCATGTTAAATGGCACATGGTGTCTGAAAGAACATAGAACAATTGGGTCAGATTCTCATTTACCTTAAAGACTTCTCTGTATTTCAAGTGCAGACAACCCCTATGCCTTGGGTTCAGGTGCGTAAATCCCAATTTTAGGCTCCATTGTGAGCTACAAAACTGAACTCAAGTTTTCAAGGTAAAAGGTCTCTCAGTATCTAAGGTTCTGCCTGTGGGCGGCTGTGTCACTCTAGGTGTCCATATGCCTGGCTCCCACCTAAGCCCTAGAGCAATTCACAATGAGGGGAAGATAGGCATTCTTCCACATCAGTTGCATATGGGGCCTGATCCAGTAGGCATGCTCAGTGGCCACCAACAAGATCAGGTCCCCTTTGAAATCTAGAGATGGCAGTACCTACATTAAAACTTTTAGCCCAGTGATTAGCGCTCTCACCTGGGATGTGGGAGATCCAGGTTCAATTCCCCCTTTGTCAGAAGGTGAAAAAGGATTTGAATAGAAGTCTCTCACATTACAGGAGAGTGCTCTAACCTCTGAGCAATATGATACTTTGATGTGGCACTCCCTCAGTGTCTCCTGTTGAAGCTATTCCACTGTGGATAAATAAAGTGTGATAGGAGCAGGGGAAATGGGTCCAGAATTGCCTATTTCAGTGCCCTAACCACCAGGCTGCAGAGTCAATCTCACTCTTTCTGGCCCAGTGATTGCTCCACTGTGTATAAATACTTAACTTGTCAGCAAGAGAGGATGACTTTGTAGTTTGCTGGTTAGGGCACCAAGATGGGAGATCCAGTCCCTCTTTATTTATCCTTAGGGAGCCCTACATCAGAATATCCCATAATTCAGCAGTTATATCACTCTCCTGAGAGGAGGGAGGCCCCTGTTTAAATCCTTCTCCCTATCAGTCAGAGAAGGGGAAACTGAAGCTGGGGTGTCTACATCCCAGCTGAGAGTTCTAACCAATGGGCTTCGAGTTATATGGTAGGCACTACCTCCTGTTTTGTGTGGAGTGAGGCAGGTAACTAACTCATTACTGCAAGAAACTACTTAGGCATCTAAGCCACCTGACTTCAGGAGAGAGGTTCCTGTTCATGGATAGCTGACCAATCTATCTGATGATGATCTATCTATGATGAGATGACTGGCTCTGTGGATGTGGGGAAAGCAGTGGACGTGATATTTAGCAAAGCTTTTGATACAGTCTCCCACAGTATTCTTGCCAGCAAGTTAAAGTATGGGTTGGGTGACTGGACCATAAGGTGGATAGAAAGCTAGCTAGATCACTGGGCTAAATGGGTAGTAATCAATGGCTTGATGTCTAGTTGGCATCCAGTATTAAGCGGAGTGCCCCAGGGGGGTTGGTCCTGCAGCAGGTTTTGTTCAGTATATTCATTAATGATCTGAATGATGGGACGGATTGCACCTTCGGTAAGTTTGCAGATAAAACTAAGCTGGGGAGAGTGGTAGATGTGCTGGAGGATAGGAATAGGAAACAGAGTGACCTAGACAAATTGGAGGATTGGGCCAAAAGAAATCTGATCACTACACAGTGAGCCCAATGATCTAGCCAGCTTTCTATCCACCTTATACACCATTCATCCAACCCATACTTCTGTAACTTGCTGGCAAGAACTCTGTACTGGGTTTTGTGGGTCCCATTCTATAGTGCCTGTCTCTCCTCATTCATTATAGGGGGAGCGTAGGCACGTATTTCAGGCTTTGAGGATAGCAATGGTGTACCTGTGATTTTTCTAAGTGACTAAGTGCCTTTGTGATTCAGGGCCTAAGGCCCCAATTCTGCAAGTACTTAAATGTATACTTAACTTTATTCACTGTGAATAGTACTGAAGTCAATAGTATTACTTGCAGTGCCGATAACTAAGCACATGAGTAATGTGCAAATTAAGCACAGGAGCAAGGCCTAAAGACTATATTCACTAAGGTACTCAGGATTGCAACGCCTCACTCCTAGGTGCCCTGCCACCCTATGAAATTCTCAGTTCAGAGTTAGGTGTCCAGGAACCTCCTGTATTGTTTAGTCAGAGATGACTAAGAAAGGGATCTTCAGAAACTAGCAAATAGCTGCCTAAAATACCCAGGAGTGAAATGCAGAGGAAAGGGGCAGGGCTTATGGGCCACATACACAAAGGACTTAGGGATCAGGGCATTCACCTGGAAGTTGGGAGACTTGTTTTCAAATCCCTCCTGTACCTGACTTGGAGCAGGGACTTAAATGCTGATCTCCTACCACACAGATGAGTGACCTAACCACCAAGCTATTGGGTATTCTGGGGTAGGGAAAATCTCTATCTCACCTGTTGAAGCTGTTCCACTGAGTATAAATAATTATATAGTCATTGTGCCAGAGAGAGAGAGAGGAAGCAAGAAACAGAGAGAGATTGACTCAATAGCCAAGTAATTATAGCAATCACCTGGACTGGGAAAATAAGGTTGAAGGCCCCAGCTCCAAGAAGTATTTAAAAAGGTAGTTAAGCAACTAAGGCCCTGTATGAATCTAGCTCTATAGTCCAGTCCTTCAAAGATAAATGAATGTTAGCAGACTAAATACCTTGGAAGATCTAGGCCTATGTAAAGCAGAAGAGAATTAGACATTGTAAATGCTTTGGGGCAAGGAGTAGCTGTTACTATATATCTGTATAGCACCACGCATTTTGGAGCCCTAAATGTGGTTGAAACCTCTGAGGCTTTGTCTTACTAATAGCAGCAAATTGGCTGCCATCAGATTGACTTCTCTGGATCAACTGAGTGGTCAGTGAAGACCTGCTCAGTCGATCCAGAAATCAATGTATTAAGACCACCTTCTCAAGTGGCGCAGTGCAGTGAAGGTGGTGCGCAGAACAGAAGCAGAGAAGTCGATGGGAGTTATGCAAGTTTTTTGCGCAGGTTGCATAACTCCGGTTGACTGATGCCGAATCTCCAAGGTAAGTGAAGACAAGCCCTGAATAATATAAAATATAATACCAATAACAAAAGTGTGTATTTTCTGTGGATTCTTTATATTTATAAAGAAAGCTAAATCAGCACAACTACTATATAATTAAGAGTAAGATATTCTAACTTTTGTGGTCACTGCTGAGATGAGGGCTTGTCTGCAGGGGGACATCCAGGAAAATGAATCTGAATTACCTAAAGGTGTGAATTTGAGGTGGATTAGTTAAACCACATTAAACCCGTGTGAATGCTATTATTTAGAATTAATGTGGCCTTAATTCAGTTTATCTTAACTCACTCTGCAAGTACAGCAAAGAACTCATGACTGAGCTATCTGAGGAGAAGGGTGGGCAGAGCAGTTGGAGTGAGTGTCAGAGGGGAAGGAACGGAAAAAGGAGGCAATGAGCTGCTAGTCACAGGGGAGGAGGTGGAATAGACTATTACAGCTGATATTCATATGGAAGGGAAGCAAATCGATCTATCAGTATCAGCCACACAAGAAATGTCTTGGGATAAGGATATGGGACCAGAAAGATGCATTCTACTGAACATGAAGGTGAGCTTTATCTTGAATGTTGTGTCTATCAGCTCTCTGATCAGAGGTCTGTGGTGACTGGAATGGTGAGAGATTGGGGCTGGGCCTTGGAGCTACAGTCAGGTAGTTCCAAAGCTTTATCTTTCGTAGGCACAGCAAATAGCAGTTTAATTTCTTAACCAAATTAGTGAAAGCTCTATAGCAACTTTTACAGCTTTGCAAACTTAGCAGTAGCTGTAAGGCAGCTTCATTGAACTTCCCAAACAATGGGGCAAGGTTAGGTACTTCAAAGGCTGGTATTTTTGACAAACAGGCAAGCAATGTTTTAACTTTGCAACCAAGCCAGAGAAGGTTTTGTACTAAAATAACATACGTTATTACTTGCTGTGCAGCAAAAGAGAACTTGATTTGAACTTAGGAGGTGGATGGCAACTCTAATTTACAGCTTTGCAATTACCAGCTTAGTTTTGTTGCTACCAGGACCAGGTAGCTTAATTTGCAAACTCATACCTGACTGACAAACTATTTGTAAAAAAAAAAAAAAAAAAAAAAAGTCATACACACAGAGAAGTGGTTAACTTAAAAATAACTGAAAAATATCAGAACTCCTCAAAAATCCAGTTGGGTTCTTTTTGGTAACGCCCCCCTCCCATGAGCCTAAGTCATCAAAGAGTAATACTGAATGTCCTCAGCCAAGTAGCACATGGTAAAGAAGTGTACCGTAAGACATATTACAAACTGAGATGTAAACTCACTTTCCAGAATTCACAGAAAGCTGAGTACCCATGGGTTTCATGTCAGAAAGATAAAATGTTTTGTGTAATTGGCAAAAAGTCTCTGAGAAGATTTTTAATAAGGGTAGACCTCCTGTAAGTGAATGGTAAGACCTTTAGAATTGATTCCCTACATGTACGTGACTGCTTTGCTGTTCACATGAAATGCTTGGAAGAAGAGAGAGAGTGTCAGTCTGTCTATAAATATCGCTTCTTATTAGATTGCTCCATAAAATGCAAAATGAGGTGATGCAGTAAGTCTCCCAATTACATAGTCATAAACGATCTTAACTTGTATAAACTATATTCACATCCATGGAGTGAAAACTTTATAGAAACAATTAAAAAACTTCTTAATGAAGTGACTCAGAAATTTATTCTAACTCAGAATGTTAGATTTATTATTGTGCTTGCTGGTGGATCCACTGACAGATTGGTAGTTGAGCAGGAGTTGGTATATGTCAGATTTGTGCAGAATAGGATACCTTACACTTTCTTTGCTAACATGACATGGAATCTGGAACAGCTGCTGGTTTCACATAGGGAATGGAAATACCTTTAGGAGTTATGGAGATCAAAGCAGAACAGCTCAAATCAAAACTGGTTGGCCTGAATTTAAATAATATAGTAGTGAATACAGGATATTCAAATGGTTTGCTGGCCAAATTTAGTCAAGATGTTCTGCTACTGTAGTGCACTGCATCAACCGCAAGCATTAAATTGTCATTCTGGGCCGCAAAAAGGCTACCTTATGTTTAAGAGTTTGATTTGGGGAAAGGGAGGTGGGGGAAGAGTAGGCAGAGGGAAGACATTTTACTGTTTAATTCCCAAAAGACCATTCTTGATGACGTACCACTCTTGCTGATACCCTTGAGCTATTTCAGAGGTACCTATCATATACGCTGGGTTTTGGGGCAGGCCTCAATGTTAAGGGTGTTCTCTCCCATTTGGTACCTATTTCAGAAAATGAGTCAGGGTCTAGTGTAGCCTAAGTTAGATGTAGTCCTAAAGAGAACAAGTAAGGTAATTTTGTGGGCACATGTTTGTCAGGATGGATTTAATTAGTATTGTGATTGAAGCCCTCTCCCTTTGAAAAGGGATAATCCAATTTTTCTTGAGGCCATGCAAAAGCTAGAAGGAAGTGCTAGCCAAAAACAAGAAAACACCATGAAAAATTCATTTAAAAAAATGTACTGGAAAGTGCCAGGCTGGAGTTCATAGCAATGAAAGATTTTTCTGGCTCTTATTTCTGAAAATTCATCCTAAGGAATGGCAAATTTAAAGAAATAAACATTTCTGGGGCTTAAGAGGCAAAATAATAATAAATTAGATCTAATGCTTGAAACTGCCATTGAACATATGGATTCCAGATTCACCAAGCTAGAGCAATCACCGTACAGTTTCAGTGCTTTGACTTCAGGCAATGGCCTAATGATTTAAAAAACAGACAAACAAACAAATCCAACAACAACCAAAATCCATTATTACATTGCTTCTGAATACTCAGCATTTTAAAAATCAGTCCACGTATGTAGGTGTATTTGGAATTAAGACACTGACCTAAGGTATCCAGTTTGGACAATCATAACTTAGGTCTTTTTACAAGGCTTATGCAGCCACTAGGCAAAGTAGGCAGTCGCCTAGAGCGGCAAAATTTGGGGGGGGCAAAAAACTGAATGAACTATTCATGAAACTACGTAAGTAAACAAACAGGCTTCAGCAGTAGGAATGAAAGGTCAACAACAATGCAGAATCAGTATCATAGTATTCTCTCTCATGTAAAATAAATCTGCAATTATAAATGCAGGATTTTTATTCATATTAATGCACAACATTCATTTCTGAAAGTTAATTATGGGGGAGGGAGTGCAAGGCTGAAGGCTCGCGTAGGACACCTAATACTATTGCACTGGCCCTGGTCTTCTACTTAGGTACTTTAAATATGGATTTAGGAGCTTGATTCTAGGCATCCAAGTTTGACAATTGTGTATACCATTTATATCATCAAAATTACTTGTGAAGGTGAATTGATCTAATTTTGTGATTTAATAATCACAAATCATAAGCAGTAGACCTTTGATCTATACTGTTGTTCTACAGTGGCATCATCATGGACACTTAGTTCCAAATTTTTTAATGACATTTTATAAGATCTATTTTTAGAGCTGAGCAAGCATTAAATAAATACTTTATTAAATGAGCACTCGTATTATCAAAACTCTATCACACAGATATTCATGGAAAATGAACACAAGTGAGGTACAAACACAGCTAAAGTAAATTAATTAAATATCAAACACACACCGTCTACTAAGGACTGTTGCACCAGCCAGTGACCACAGCTGATGGCATTGACCCAGGTGTCATGTAGTGAAGTTCTCAGATCTGGCTCAATGCTGCAAATCCATGAATCTCTGGGGCAGCCCCATGAACGGTGCCAGGTAGGCTCAGGGGATGGACTCCTTCATGTGTCGATGGACAGGTTGAAAACAATATGCTGGGGTCATTTTGTCCATCCTGGCAAGATGGCAGAAGAGCATGCAATGCTACTTTTGAATATAATGAGCGACTGAAGGAAAGCCAAATCTTTGAGAGATTGTGACTGTCCACATAATGTCAAACCACTTTATGCTCAGGATTTGGCACTAACAAATATTCATACGAAGTATTTTGCAGGATTTACCCAGCTTTACCTGTTTCCATCCAGAATGAGGGAATTAAGATATACGTTCTGCTCTGGAAACATGTGCATTTATATTGATGTCATTGAAAAGGACAGTGACACTGGAGTTTTATGAAACTGGATGGGTTTTGGTCCAAAACGTGAGTGAACATCCTATATAACTATTGTTGTTATTGGCTGGGAAGGGATAGAGGAAGAGGTGTTCATCATCTGCCTGCCCCTGAAGTTCGATGATATAGTCCAGCCTAGAGGCACGTGCTATTTTGTGTGTCTCATTCACCATCAGGAATCATATTTCTCTTTGATAACTTAATCATTTAGGGCAGAAATGCGCCTTGGACTACACTACGTGCCTTACAGGAGCATAAGGGAGACTAAGAACTTCTTCCCTCTTTAAGCCCCTTTAAGGGCTACCCAGAACTTGCAACCAGGCATGCCCCAAGTGGATGCTTTGAGCCCAGTACTTTTCCCAGGTGTAGGTGGATAGACAGAGCTAGGGCATGGTTTAACCTTGGAAATATTGATTTACTAAGTACCTTTCATCCAGAAAGGCCCTTGTGTGACTTGCAGATAATGTTACAGCATCCTTGGCCCCAAAGCTATGGTCAAGGATGAGAAGAGAAGCCCACTGTAAGCTCTTATTTTCAGCAAAAACACCGAGAGTCCTGTAGCACTTTAAAGACTAACAAATTTAATTTCTGCAGGCATAAGCTTTCGTGGGCTGCAACCCACTTCGTCAGATGCAAGAAATAGAAATCAGATAGGGGGTATATATATACATCCAAGGGTAAGGAACAACAATGGGGAGGGTAGGTGTTAGCAAAGTCCATTCAGTTAGAGTAGTAGAGGCCTATTCACAACCATTGATTAAGAGGTGAGAATGTGTGAACAGTGACAATTACTTCTTGTAATGAGAGAACCATTCCAAGTCCCTATTCAGACCCAGTTTGATTATGTCAAGTTTGCATATGAGTTCCAGCTGTGCAGTTTCTCGCTGAAGTCTGTTTTTGAAGTTTTTTGTAGAAGAATAGCAACTTTCAAGTCTGCTACAGAGTGTCCTGGGAGATTGAAGTGCTCTCCAACTGATTTATGGATGTTACCATTTTTTATGTCTGATTTGTCTATTTATTCTTTTGCGTAGTACAGTCTGGTTTGGCCAATGTGCATGGCAGAGGGACATTGCTGGGACATGATGGCATATATTACATTAGTAGATGTGCAGGTCCTTATGGTGTTGCTGATGTGGTTTGGACCTGTGATGGTGTCACTAGAGTTGATGTGCGGGCAGAGGTGGCAATGGGGTTTGTTGCAGGGATAGGTTCCTGGGTTAGTGTTCTTGTTGTATGGAGTATGGTTGCTGATGAGTATTTGCTTCAGGTTGGGGGGCTGCCTGTAAGCAAGGATAGGTCTGCCTCCCACAGCTTGAGCGAGTGAGGGATCATCTGCTAGGATAGGCTATAGATCCTTAATGATGTGTTGGAGAGATTTTAGCTGGGGGCTGTAGGTGATGGCCAGTGGTGTTCTGTTGTTTTCTTTGTTGGGTCTGTCCTGTAGTAGGTGACTTCTGGGTACCCGTTTGGCTCTGTCAATTTGTTTCTTCACCTCTCCAGGTGGGTATTGTAGTTTTAAGAATGTTTTATGGAGATCCTATAGGTGTTTGTCTCTGTTTGAGGGATCGGAGCAAATCTGGTTGTTATCTTAGGGCTTGGCTGTAGACAATGGATTGTGTAATGTATCCAGAGTGGAAGCTGGAGGCATGAAGATATGTATTGCGATCAGTTGAACAGTTTCGGTATAGGGTGGTATTAATGTGACCATCCTTTATTTGTATTGTAGTGTCCAGGAAGTGGATTTCTTGTGTGGACTGGTCCAGGCTGAGATTGATGGTGGGGTGGAAATTATTGAACTCATATGCAAACTTGACAAAGTCAAACTGGGTCTGAATAGAGACTTGGAATGGTTATTTCATTAGAAGAAGTAATTGTCACTGTTCACACATTCTCACCTTCTAATCAATGGTTGTGAATAGGTCTCATCTGCTCTGAATGGATTTTGCTAACACCTACCCTCCCCATTGTTGTTCCTTATCCTTGGGGTGTGTGTGTGTGTGTGTGTGTGTGTGTGTGTGTAATATACACCCCCTATCTGATTTCTTTTTGTTGCATCTGACAAAGTGGGTTTCAGCCCACGAAAGCTTATGCCTGCAGAAATTAAATTTGTTAGTCTTTAAAGTGCTACAAGACTCTCGTTGTTTTTGCTGTATACAGACTAACACGGCTACCCCTCTGGAACTCTTATGTTCAATTTCTTGTAGCTTTTGCAAATTTTCCTTTTGAGCAGAAGCTTCAACGTGGTTAGGTTCAGCCCAGTGATGAAATTCTTTTGGGAAGACTGGGCAAACTCATTTATCTATTCTAGAGTTAGGCAACTATGCAGCAAATATATATATGTATTTATAAGCTTTTCTGCATTCCAATATGGTAGTTTAAGGCTCAAATTCTGCCCTTAACCACCTGTTTGAAGTCAATGGGAGTTGTATGTATGAATCTGAGGCCAGATTTTGGCCCTAAATATTTAAAATGGACATATAGCTAGTTATTGTTGATTGATGGCCTCTTTAATTTACAAAACTAATTTAACAATTTTAAAACTATTCAGATTTAACAAGATATGCTTGAAGACATGCCTATGTAACTTTCGTGAAGTTTTAAAATTCCTATAACTGCGCTCTGAGCTACAAACGTAACTTCACACAAAAGAGGAACTGTGGCAAAATGAATAATGGAAAGAATATTTTCTCTATAAGTTTAACTGCATATTTCCACTGTCCACACAACTCTCTGTGGGTCATATTCTACCACCGTACTTGATGAGGAAAAGTTAAAGGTATGTTTGAATGTGAGTAAGCATGGCAGAATCTGGCCGTCTTGTTAGCAGATGTGGTGATGTGCAAAAGTTGAACTGTTAAATCAATAAGGAAAATAGTATTTTTCCGAAGTCAATATAATTGCAGCAGTTCTGTTGCACAACATCATATCTGCTGCCACAGACTAAGATTTCATCTGCTAGCACAAACTGAGATTAAGCTGTAAACTCTCAATGTTTGCAACTGTCTCTTCTCATCTGAGAGATGGTATCGCCAACAGCATAATGCTGCCTAGCAACACATTCAAAATACTAAAATATAATGGGGAGGAGAAATACAAGCTATTTAATATCTAGGCATATTCACCTCTAAATGAATATTTTTCAATATTTGCCATGAGGCATTGGTGGGTTGTTTAATATCAAGGGCCGCAATCCTGAAAAGATTTATGCCACGTGCTTTCTTTGGACTACTCAGGGTACTAATGTTAAACATATATGTTAGTGTTTGCAGGATCAGGACCATTGTCTTAAGGCCTGCTACCTTACTGGCTAATTTTTTTTTTACTATAATATCTAGTAGCTAAAACATAAAAGGCCTTAATTCAATTATATGCATATATTCTTCTTCCATTTTCTGTTTCTTATTTAGGGCATAATTTTTGTAAATACTTATGCATATGTAATTTCACTCACATAAGCAATCCTCCTTAAGGATCAGATCCTTTTCAGATTTGACAAGCTCCTCAAAATTGCTATTCTATATTATTTCACATCAGTTATCAATTAAAGACAAAATATAAATTTATAAGAATCTTACTTTTTTGACCAAGAAACTAAAAATACTTAGTATCGCTAGTAATGGGGGACTCTGGTAGTAATGGGTGACTTTAACTACCCAGACAGCTGTTGGTAAAATAATATAGCAAAACAGAAAATTTCCAATAAGTTATTTGAATGTATTGGAGACAACTTTTTGTTTCAGAAAATGGAGGCAGTAACCAGGATACCTATTTTAGACTTGATTCTGAACAATGGAGAGGAATTGGTGGCAAATCTGAAGGTGGACGGTAACTTGGGTTAAAGTGATCCTGACATGATAGATTTCATGATCCTAAAGAAAGGAAACAATGAGAGCAGTAGAATAGGACAATGGACTTTAAAAAAAAAGCATACTTTAATGAACTTAGAGAACTGGCAGGTAAGGTCCCATGGAAGGAAATCTAAGGAAAAAAGGAATTCAGGAGAGCTGGCTTTTTCTCAAGGAGACAATATTAAAGGCACAACTGCAAACTATCCTGATGTGAAGGAAAAATGAGACTAGTGAAAAAGGCCAATACGGTTCCATCAAAAGCTCTTTAATGACCTGAACATCAAAAAATGGAAACATGGATGAATTGCTAATGAAGAGTACAAAAGAACAACACAAGCATGTAGGAACAAAATCAGAAAAACTAAGACACAAAATGATATTCACCTAGCAGGGTCATAAAAAACAATAAGAAGTTCATTAAATACATTAGGAGCAAGAGAAGGAGGGGCAACACTTTCCTTTGTCTATTTAGTGGGGAACAAGAATTAATATCTGCTGACATCAAAAAGGCCTATTTTGCTTCAGTTCTTACTTAAAAATTTAATGGTGATCAGTTACTCAACACAATTAATATGAACAAGGGGGAAGGAACGTGAGACAAAATAGGGAAAGAACAGGTTAACAATATTTAGAGAAGTTGGATGTATTCAAGTTGGCAGGGCCTGATGAAATTCATCATAAGGTACTTAAGGAACTAGCTAAAGCAATCTCAGAACCATTAGCAATTATCTTGAGAACTCATGGAGGATGGGTGAGGACCCAGAGGACTTGAGAAGGACAAACATAGTACTTACCTTTTAAAAAGGATAACAAAAGAATGAGGAGGGGGGAAATTATATATCAGTCAGCCTAACTTTGATACATGGAAACATACTGGAACAAATTATTAAACAACCAGTGTGTAAGCACTTAGCGAATAATAAGGTGATAAGGAATAGCCAGCATGGATTTTTTCAAGACCTAATCATGCCATCCCAATATGATTTCCTTCTTTAACAGGGTTAGTGGTCTAGTGGATGTGAGGGAAGCAGTAGATCTGATATATCTTGATTTTAGCAAGGCTTTTGACCCAGTCCCACATGACATTCTCATAGGTAAACTAGGGAAATACAATCTAGCTGAAATTACTGTAAAGTGGGTGTAAAACTGGTTGAAAGATTGTACAGAAAGAGTAGTTATCAATATTCACTGGGAGGGCATATATAGTAGGGGGTCCCACATAGGTCAGTCTTGGGTCTGGTACTAGTCAATATTTTCATTAATGACTTGGATAATGGAGTGGAAAGTTTGTTTAGAAAAACTGCAGATGACACCAAGCTGGGAGGGAGTTGCAAGCACTTGGGAGAACAGGATTAGAATTCAAAACCTTGACAAATTGGAGAATTGCTCTGAATCCAACAAAATGAAATTCAGTAAAGAAATTCAAATGTACCACTACAAAATGGGGAAAAACAGACTAGGTAATAGTACTGCTGAAAAGGATTGGGGTTATAGTGGATCACAAATTGAATGAGTCAACAATGTGATGCAGTTGCAAAAATGGTTAATACTCTGGGATATATTGACAGGAGTGACATGTAAGACACGGAAGGTAATTGTCCCATTCTTCTTGGCACTAGTGAGTCTTCTGCTGGAGTACTGAGTCCAATCCTGGTGCTACGCTTTAAGAAAGCTGTGGACAAATTGGAGAGAGTCCAGAGGACAACAACAAAACTGATAAAAGGTTTAGAAAACTTGACCAAGGAGAAAGGTTTAAAAAAATAAAAAGAAATGGGCAGGATTAGTCTTGAGAAAAGAAGATTGACAGAAGAGCAGATAATGCCTTCAAATATGTTAAGGGATGTTATAAAGGATTGTGATCAATTATTCTCCATGTCCACTGAAGGAAGGACAAGAAATAATAGGCTTAATCTGCAGGAAGTGAGATTTAGGTTAGATAATAGGAAGTCTTTCCAACTGTAAGGATAGTTAAGCATTGGAATAGGCTTCCAAGGGAGATTGTAGAAAACCCTCTATTGGAGGTTTTTGAGAACAGGTTGGACAAATATCTGTCAGGGAAGGTCTAGGTCTACTTGGTCCTCCCTCAGGACAGGAGGTCTGGCCTTGATGACTTCTTTTGGTTCTTTCCACCCCTATGTTTCTATAATTCTATACAAGCAGGTGATGGCATGATTTATGGGAACATTTTTCCTCATTTTTGTATTTCTAGAATCTATTTACAATAATATTTTATATTGTTCATTTTTATCATATTTTTATGCATTTATCCATCTATTTTTAATACTGAACTTTAGATCAGAGAACTTTTTCCCTTTATTTTTGTTATATGAAGTGAAACAATTCTGCACAGTTGATGGTGCCAGTAAAAATATCCATTCTAAAATGAAGCCGCACGGGTACTGGGAAAGCGCCTAGAAATGAAAATAGCTTTGAAGCATCCAAACAGGGTTTTTTTTTTTTTTTTTTTTTTTTTTTTTTTTTATAATCAAAATAACCAAACTGTCATAGTGCTTGACAAACTGTGACAAAGAATATTAAATATGGCTGTAGAAATACCAAAACAGTGGTATGTGGGTTGTCAATTATATGCTTTGTGGAATGGTTGTTTGGATTTATTTTTCCATTGAAACTGTCTCTGCTTGTCGTTCAGTGACTGTTCAATTTTATCCTGTATAAAGGACTTTGGGCTGCTTTTATTTTTAATTGTATTTTGAGGCTTAATGAATAACTTGGATGGATACTGAAGTGTATTTTAAAGAACAACTTTAAAAATCCCATATACTGTTACCCTTGTGTATCATGTACTTCTTGGGAATCACAAGTGCATCATTCAGTTGGAACTGGCTGCCCTTCTCCCTGGCTCCTTCCTATCCCCTATTACTGCTGCTGAAGGTAGTCCTTGTAATCCAACAATACACAAGTGTACATTTTTCGTGTATTGAGTGTGATTATAGTGAAATTGATAGTTGGAGAGCAGGCCTAGGCAAAAACTCTTACTGCAGTATCGTGTGTGTAGACCATATTTATGTACATGTATGTACCTGTGCTGTATCTGTTGGTGTAGCTGCTTTATGTATAACTCTATATGCACTGATGGTGTGTGCATGGAAGCATTTTTATCTGTATGTGGATGTATGCATTGTGTGTGTGGTATTGATAACCCCAGACATTTGAAAATCATGAGTTAGGCCCCCAAAATAATGAGATTTGCTTATAAAATCAAATGTTAAAAACATTATTTGATTATTTTTTTTTAAACCTAGAGTTAACACTCAGGTCACATTTTCAAGCATTTCTTCCTAACCATGACGGTTAGAAACTTTCACAAAAAAAACCAAATCAAACCGCTCTGCCATTTTCACCTAATCACAATCTGAGGGTTGAAGAAAACCATGAGAGTTGGTAATCTTGTCTATGTATATCCAAGCCCCATATGTGTGTATACATTGTATGCGTTTCGATATACCTTTATCATTCTGTGCACTGTATTAAGTATACATTGCATCTGTATGCATTTGTCATTCTCCTTGTATGTACTAGCCGGCTTGCGCCATGTGTGCACGCGCACTTGTCTGTGTGTCAATACATTTGTGTATGCATTGTGCATCTCCACGGCGTGGGCACTTGTTTGGATGTCTGGATCTGTGCGTTTCTGCATACACAGGGCTCTCGGTGCAGGGGGTATGCCTTTTGAACACGCGCGGGTGTGCATTTGCACTGGCTGCGTGCGCGCCTGCATTGCCGCGGTCTGTGCCAGTGAATTCACAGCTGTTGCTGTGAGACTGAAGGCTGTAATCGCGCCGAGAAAAGGAACCTGCTCGCGCCGACCGGCCGCCCTTACCTACCAAGCGCCGCCGCCGCCGCCTCCTCCCCCTGTGTCACGTCTTCTCCATTCAGCCCCCCCGCATCACCACCGGCGCCGCAGGGAGGACCACCTAAAAACAAACAACCCCTAGCAAATCCCACCACGCCCGAGGGGCAGAGACCATTGCTCCCGAGCACGCCATGAAGGGCGGTGCAGGCGGTAGGTTGGTGGCATCGGGCTCTGTTGTCTGTGCGGTGTTGCTCTGCTCTCCCCCGGCCTCCCTCTGTCCCGCGGGGCTGGGGTTCTCGGGGTTGCTAACCGGCCCCCCCCCCGGTCTTCCCCTCCCTCCGCCCGCAGGGGGCTTCTGACAGGGGCCAGACGCCGGGGGAAGAAGCAGCTGCTCGGGGGCGGATGGCTGGTGGCGGCGGCGGCGGGCGGCCTGCCGGGCTCTGGACGCGCAGGGAGCGGATCCCACCTGGTGCATCCGCACCCCTTGGGCCGCTCCCCGCTGCGGGGTGGCAGGGGGAGCGTGACATTCCTCCACCCCTCCAGCTGCGGGGCCGCTGTGCCTCCCCCCTTCCCGATGTGGGAGGCGGGGGAAGGGGCGCTCGGCGCATCCCCGGCCTGCTGTAAGCGGGGGGGGGGGGAGCCGGGGCCGCAATCGGGCCAGCGGGCCAGGTTCTAGGGGCCGGGGGGCACCGCCTCCTCCACAGCCGCTGATGGCCGGTTCCCCTGGGTGAGGCGCCAGCTCGGAGCTACCATCCTCCGTTCCCCTTGCAGATGGCAGCAGCCTGTCCTCCCTCACCTCCCTCCCCCGGCCCGCTGGGCGCCTGCCTGTCACCTGCCTTTTGTCAACATAAAGCTAAAGCAGGAGCCATTGTTAGCAGATGCGCGCTGCCCAGGGCTGCTCGCCGCAGGCCTCTCTCTCTGCTGTGGCTAGACTGTGGCCTGCAGCCGCTTCCTGTGTCCCAGACGTAGGGGAGGGGGTGGGCGAGTTCGTGGGGTTCTTCGGACCCTTCCTACTTATTGTCTTGAAGCCAAAGATACCGGCTCTTCAATGGGGCAGGTAAACTCCACCAATATTCTGCTTCCTGTGTTTAAAAATAAATCCAAGCCTTGGGCAAAGCAGGCGCTTTGCTTTATTATTTGTTAGTCAGGCACTGCACTAGCGGGCTGGTCCTCGTGGCTGCCTGCGAGGTTAGTGTGAGATGGCGGAGTGTAAACTCCGCCCTACTTGTGGGGCCCAACATGTGGGCACTTTACCTAGTCTGCCCAAAATGGAGCAGATAGCAACTACTGTTCTCGCAGAGACCCCAACTACTTCTTCAATATGGCTTGGCAAGGCAGCAATGATTACAAACGTATATCTAGGTTTTATACCCAGCACTTTGCCTCAGCAGTGGGCTGGTGAATGTCCTTCAGGCCCCTGGTGAAAGAAGGAAGGGGACCTCAACTATCAGCTTGTCTAAAGTGCAGTTCCCAGAGACTGCAGAGCCAAATATTTAAGACTCTATTTCTGTGCTGTCAGTCAGTAGCTGGAGAGGGACAATTCCATTTTTCATTCTAGTCAGTGGAGGAACGTGTCTGGTTAGGATGATATACTCCCCACGTTCCACAGTGGAACTCCCACGGATGCTAACAGAGTACATGCACAAGGATCATGGGTATACCATGGCCTTTACATAGTAACTATACTTTTAGTTATTGTTTATTTGTTCACTATCCATTGTTGCATTCAGAGGCACTTAATGAGAAAATCTACTCAATGAGAAAATATTGACTAATGCTATTTCATGGAATCATAGAAGAAGGTTGGAAAGGACTTCAGGAGGTCATCTAATTCAATCCCTGTTCAAAGCAGGACCAACTAAATCATCCCAGCCAGGGCTTTGTCAAGCTGCATGTTAAAAACCTCTAAGGATGGAGATTCTACCGCCTCTCTAGGTAACCCATTTCTGTGCTTCACCATCCTCCTAGTGAAAAAGATTTTCCTAATATCCAACCTAGACCTTTGCCACTGCAAATTGAGACCATTGCTCCTTGTTCTACCTCCATCCTCCCTGGAACCCCACCTCAGGTAGTTGAAGACTGCTATCAAATCCCCCCTCACTCTTCTCTTCTGCAGATTAAATAAGCCCAGTTCCCTCACACTCTTCTCATAAGTCATGTGCTCCAGCTCCCCTAATCATTTTTGTTGCCCTCTGCTGGATTCTCTCTAATTTGTCCATGTTCTTCCTGTAGTGGGGTGCACAAAACTGGACACAATACTCCAAATGAGGCTTCACCAATGATTTAATAGAGGGGAATAATCACTTCCTTCGATCTGCTAGTTATGCTTCTAATGCAACCCAATATGTTGTTCATCTTCTTGACAATAAGGGCACCCTGTTGACTCATATCCAGCTGCTTGTCCACTGTAACCTGCGGAATTGCTGCTTAGCCAGTTGGTCCCCAGTCTGTAGCAGTGCATGGGATTCTTCCATCCTAAGTGCAGGACTCTGCACTTGTCCAGCTTTCTTTTGGCCCATTCCTCCAATTTGTCTAAGTCACTCTGTATCCTATCCCTACCCTCCAGCATATCTACCACTCCCCCCAGTTTAGTGTCATTGCAAACTCGCTGAGGGTGCAAGCTACTCCATCCTCTAGATCATTAATGAAGATGTTGAACAAAACTGGCCCCAGGACCGACACCTATGGCACTCCGCTTGTTACTGGCTGCCAACTAGATATCGACCATTGATCACTACCCGTTGAGCTCGATGATCTAGCCAGCTTTCTACTCATCTTGCCCTTAGTAAATCCATGCTGACTGTTCCTGATCACCTTCATCTCTTCCAAGTGCTTCAGAATGGGTTCCTTGCGGTCCTGCACCATGATTTTTCAGGGGACTGAGGTGAGGCTGACTGGTCTGTAGTTCCCTTGATTCTTCTCCTCTTTTTTTGCAGATGGGCACTATATTTGCCTTTTTCCAATTGCCCAGGACCTCCTCCAGTCACCACGGGTTTTCAAAGATAATGGCCAATGGCTCTGCAATCACATTAGTCAACTCTCTCAGCATCCTCAGATGCATTGCATCCGGCCCCCTGGACTTGTGTATGTCCACCTTTTCTAAATAGTCCTGAACCTGTTCTTTCACCAATGAGGGCTGCTCACCTCCTCCCTACTTTGTGCTGCCCAGTGCAGTAGTCTGGGAGCTGACCTTCTCTGTGAAGACAGAGGCAAAAAAACCATTGAGTAATTCAGCTTTTTCCACATCATATGTCACTAGGTTGCCTTCCCCATTCTGTAAGGGGCCCACTATTTCCCTGACCACCTTCTTGTTGCTAACATACCTGTAGAAACCCTTCTTGTTACTCTTCGTGTCCTTTGCTAGCTGCAACTCCAATTGTGCTTTGGCCTTCCTGATTTCACTCCTGCATGCTTGAGCAGTATTTTTATACTCATCCCTAGACATCCGACCAAGCTTCCACTTCTTGTTAGCTTATTTTATGTGTTTAAGCTCACCGAAGATTTCTGTGTTAAGCCAAGCTGGTTGCCTGCCATATTTGCTATTCTTTTTGCACATAAGGATGATTTGTTCCTGCGCCCTCAATAAGGTGTTTTTTTTTAAAAAATACACCAAGCTCTCTTGGACTCCTTTCCCCCTCATATTAGCCTCCCATGGGATCCTGCCCATCAGCTTCCTGAGTGAGTCAAAGTCTGATTTTCTGAAGTCCAGGGTCTGTATCCTGCTGTTCTCCTTTCTTCCTTTTGTCAGGATCCTGAACTCTATCATCTCATGGTCATTGCTGCCCAGGTTACCATCCACTTCTACTTCCCCTACCAATTCTTCATTATTTGTGAGCAGCAGGTCAAGAGGAGCACAGCCTCTAGTTGGTTCCTCTAGCACTTGCACTAGGAAGTTGTCCACAACACTCTCCAAAAACTTCCTGGATTGTCTGTGTATTGCTGTCTTGCTCTCCCAGCATATGTCAGAGTGATTTGAAGTCCCTCGTGAGAACCAGGGCCTGTGATCTGGAAACTTTCATTAATTGTCTAAAGAAAGCCTTGTCTACCTCATCCTCTTGGTCTGGTTGTCTGTAACAGACACCCACCACGACATCACCCTTATTGCTCTCACCTCTAAACTTAATCCTGAGGCTCTCAACTGGCTTTTCTCCAGTTTCATATTGGAGCTGTGAGCAGTCATATTGTTCTCTTACATACTGTGCAATTTCTCCACCTTTTATCCCCTGCCTGTCCTTCCTGAACAGTTTATACCCATCCATGATAGTGCTCCAGTCATGTGAGTTGCCCCACCAAGTCTCGGTTATTCCAATCACATCATAGTTCCTTGACTGTGCTAGGAATTCCAGTTCCTGCTGCTTGTTTCCCTTGTTTTGATGCCCTTTGGTTTCTGTGCCTTCTACATCCTTCCTTCTCTGTTTATTTCCCTTTTCATTTTCTTCCTTACACCAACTCCCCATTATACTCTATCCCTAAAATGATCAGAAGTGAAATCGTTAATGTTGACATTGAAGTGTCCTCATTGCTGAGTCAACTCTAAAGCCCAATAAGATTACTGAAGGGAAAGGAAATGTGCATCTTTGAGTTGCTGTTTCAGGCTGTCTGCAGATTCTGGCATATACCTTCACTGTCTGTCCCCATGCTACCTGTCATGTTTCGTTCCATTTTGCGATGTTGACTCCTGAGTCCTATCAGCCCGCAATGCCTGTGTCCATTGCCCATTTGTTAAATTTTCAGATAAGCACCTTTGTGCTTTCTGCCATGCTGCCCCTCACACTTGGCTGGAGCTCCCTGTAAACACCTGCATAGTCACTTCATTCATTTCCTTCAAATCTCTTCGCCATTGCTACACAAAACTTGACAGGGGCTAGGCTGTTGGTGTGCTGAGACCACTGTCTATTGTACTGATCAATGTTGTCTCATTGTTTCCTTGTAGTCCCCCATCTGTCGGTATTCTCATATTGTCTCTCGTCTTATACTTAAATTATAAGCTCTTTGGGGCAGGGACCATCTTTTTGTTCAGTGTGTGTACAGCAGCTAGCACAATGGGGTCCTGGTCCATGACTGGGGTCCGAGATGCTACACTATACAAATAAATAATAATTATAACCACTGTAATGATTATACGCAGTTCATAATTGGAAGGATTTCTTTGCACCCAGCAGGGCTATAAATTTACTTTTTAGATGAAAATTTAGAGTCTTCACAATCTGAACGTCATGCAGGCCACATAAATATGTCAAATGGGCCAGATCCAACTCATGGGCTTTGCTTGATGCATCTGCTTTGTTGCCATCTGAGGCATTGCCCCATAAAATTCAGATTGTAGTATGAAATACCTGAATTTGATTTGCAATCTTTAGTTACTACAGGCCCTAGCAGTAGTCTGTTTTTGATCTGGCACAGATTCTGGAGATTGCAGGTACTAACTGTAAAGCTTTGTATTGAGCTAAGTGGTATTCATTCAACTCCATGTTGATTTGAATGCTGGGACCTGAAGGCTTTGGGCCTTGTATCTCCGCAGTAATCTCAAGCTACACTGTAAAGCTTGGTGGATCATTTTTTTGGTATTCTGCCTATACTCAGGTGCACCCATGTCTTAGCAAGGGACGTGTGTCTAGTGTTCATGGGATAACAATGTCTAAAAACAGAATTATTATTAATAATAATACATCAGCTCAGCAAGAGATGCAAGTATCATTGTCTTGAGAGGTAGGAAACAGATCTGTTATTCTCTTTCATTTGGAGGTAGACTTTTGAATTTTAGAATAATTTGAAATAATGAGCAGCTGAGAAGTAACCATTTGAAGAATTATTTGGGTTCTTTTTATGGTGTTTGGGAGTTTAGGCAGTAAAAACATGGGATTTTTGTGATGTGTGTAGGAGGCAAATAGAGGTGTTAAGTTTACAAAGCTTAATTACCTTTACTGTGTTACTAAGATAATACACACATGCTAAAGCAGGGATTTGTATCTGCTGTAGATTTTGAATATAAAATCCAGTTTTGGGGGATACAACAAGTTCAGCCTCAGATACATTTTATAAATGTAGACCCTCTGTGGCTGTAACCCTGGCTGCATTATAATGAAAATGTAGCACCATTCACTTGTAGTCTACTTTTTTCTTCTTCTCAGTTGTATCTTTGGTTTATTTTTTCTGTCTTTCCTACATTAGATGAAATGTCTTGTGCTGGTTTCTGCTGATGGCGTTCTCTTTAGGACGCAGTACTCCCTTGTCTATGATTGACAGTTGTTTAAGGCCCAGATCCTAAAAAGTATAAGTACCTAACTTTTATTGAAATCAATGAGAGTTAGGAGTCTAAATAGCTGTTGAGAATCTGAGCCTCGGTTCCAGTGTACTGGACTTTTATTTTTGTTTTTCTTGTACATCTTTCCACCTTTTATACTTTTCTTCTCTAGAAATTCAAATCCTTAAAACAAGTATGGCCTTAATTTCCTTGGTTATGAGTCCAATTCATTGTCTTCCCAGATATTGAGTGGTAGAGCTCAGACAGTAATAGGATAATGAATCTTATGACTTCCACCTTTGGTAGTATTTTTCCTGTAGCCATAAGAGTGTGTTTTAAATGTCACATTTATTTACAAACAAACTGTGATGGGATGACTAGGCCGAGGCCCAGGCCCCCTGCAGGAGGCCTCAAAGTCCTGCCATCCCCATCCCCAGAAAGGAGTAGTAGAAAAGTCCTCCAAGTGGCCTAGAGCAGGAGAGCAGCCAATCGGGGGAGGCTGCAAGGGCTAGCCAATCAGAAGGTTACAGGCTACTCTAAAAAGAGTTGCAGTGCTGATCAGAGTCAGTTGCTGCTTGGAGCCTGAGGAGTGAAAACTGTGCTCCTAGTGGGCTGAAGGACTGCAGCACCATGGACAGCTCAGAGCTGCAGGGATCTGGGGAGCAAGAAAGAACTCCTGGCTGGCTGGCTGGCTGCTGGACACAAATGAAGAAAAGTTCTGTGGTAAGGATGAAGCGGTGGTGAAGGCTGTGGCTGTGGGGAAGTGGCCCAGGGAACTGAAAGCAGTTTAGTTAAATGGACATGGTGCATGGCTGCTATTCTTAGGATCCCTGGACTGAGACCTGGAGTAGTGGACAGGCCAGGGTCCCCCCCCATAAGCCACTGGGGAAGTGGCCTACAATTGGACAGTGATAACCCCCCAGAAGGGGATCTGAACTGTCAAGAGGCCTAGCTGGAGAGCTGGGACCAGAGCAGATCAGAGTAGGCAAAGAGTCTTCAAGGAGGAAGCTCTGGGGGCATAGCCCCCTACCAGTATCAGGAGCACTTAAAGATTTTGTTGGACTAATAGCCTAGAAGGGGTCTGTTTTTGATTTGTGTTCCATACAGACTGTGTGAGAAACTTGCCTGGAGGGGTGAGTCACTAAAAACCATCAGAGAAACTGCCAGAAGGGATCACCACAGACTGAAAGAGGTGCAGACACACACCTGCACAAGGGGGGTGCTTGCGAGAGGTGGGTGCCATCTGGGTGGATGTTACACAAACAAAAAGAAAGAAACCACCACCACTAACCACACACACATCAGAAGCTTGAAAGATTCCTGATTTTTGCTTTCAAAATTTTGCGTTTTTTTTTTTTTTTAAATGATTTAGGTGTTGATTAATTCCTTTGGAAATCTACAAATAGACTAATGGCTGGAAAAGTGTGGAGGAGGAGGATGTTATATTTTTATATATTAATGATTCCTAAAAGAAATCAATTATAAAAGAATAATCACTGTTTTATTTTTTAAATGTATTTCAATTTAAATAATAAAAAGATGTGTATACAAGGCTCTAGGTGCCGTAACACATAATTAGTAGTACAACAAAATCCTAGCAGCATTAAAATAATAATTCAGACAGGCACTCTGCCAGCCAGCCGCCTACGAAAATGCTCCTTTCCTCCCCTTCGTCATTTTGGAAAGCACACCCTTAGTCCTCTCTAAAAGTCCTCTCAAACAGATGTCTTTTGCAACATGCCCAGAAAGTCACCAAATTTGGGTTATTTTGGATAAAGGATGGGGTAAGTTTCAGCATTCTGGACTGTCACAGTGAATGCACTGCCAGCCATGCCCTCTCTTCTATAATGAGGGGGATCCAGCCTGGATGCCTGTATAGATTGCAGCTGTGGTAGTACAGCATGGGGAGAAAGGCAAGGTCCCAAGCCATTGGCTTTGTAGGTCATAACCAACAGTTTAAATTCCATCCAGAGAGCAATAGGCAGCCAGTGCAGATCCCAGAGTACTGGTGTCCTCTGCTCCTGGCAAGATGCTCAAGAGGCTTAATAAGCAAGTCACTATGTTCTGCAGGAGCTTGTGTGTCTGAATGACTTTAAGGTGTAGCCCCACAGAGAGCCTGTTGCTGTAGTCTCTTCTTGAGGTAAGAAAGGCACGAATAAGGGTGGCAAAGTCTGCATCTGTATGGCAAGTTGGCAACAATGTAAAATCTATCTCCACAAAAGTAGTTTATTATCATAAATAGATCTGTAACATGTGGCAAGGACACACAGCTCATGCACTGGTCAACATTAAAATGTCGTCATTTACCAACAGTTACCATTTAGTGTTATCTTCGAGTACATAAACCTTCCCGGTCTATATAGATAGGAAGTATTTGTGGTAATTTTTGGCAAAGGGTGATTGAAGACCAATAGCAAGATAGACGTGGAAAGCTGTGTATTGACCCATATTAGGGAATAATGATTGAGAATGTAAAGCCTGGAAAGTGTCTAAATTTTCCTTTTGTGCAATGACCTCTCTAATGGAAATATGATACATTCCGTGGAAAACAAAAACAATTGTATTTAAAATCAAAACATTGATTTTTATAACAACCACACAATACTGTAGGTTTGGTGTTCCAAAATGATATCCCTGTAATGTTTGAGGGTGTCTCACTACCTGGAATGGCTCACGGCTAAGAATGCCAAACTCTGGGTAGACTGTCAGGAAATAGGGCAGACTCCCCAGACTGGTGATATGTTCAATCATTAGATTTAACCAAGCCAATAACAAAATGGACTCCTGTATCACTACATTAGTTTTACCATGGAGTCACAGACAGCCCCATTAGGCATTCCAGCCCCTTTTAACCACCCAGACAAACTGGGATTTACGATGAAAGGTTATTAAAAGCAAAATTCACCACACATTACTTCCAGCCCCAGAGCACCAGTTACCAGTCAAGATATACTCCAGATCTCACCAAAGACAATGCTGTAGCCAATCCTTTAGTAACTAAACTATAGATGTATTAACTAAGAAAAAAGAGAGTTACTGAGAGGTTAAAACAGATAAACTACTTTACAAGTGAATCAGTGTTGTAGTCTAAATGATGCAGAGCTGGATCCTCTGCCAATCTCATGCGGTTCCCCCTGTCAGAACTCAAGCAGTCCAGAGATGAAGAATCTCTCCCAGGATCTAGCATTTTGTAGATCCTGGTCATAGGAAGATGAGATGAAAACCAGTTTGGTGGATGTTCCTAGCACAGCATGTGTCCATAGACTTCCTGTTGTGGGACACACAATGACTCACTCTTTGAAGTTAACCTTCTACTTCCCATGCGTACACAAGTAATCCAGTTACACTGATTTACATAAGATAATTGCCAGCCATTCATTATAACAGGGATAAATAAGTGAAGACAATACAGGTAATATTTGTTTCATGCAGTGTATATACACATTTGATCTTAATTAATGTTAAGTATAGGAGACAGACAAAAGCAATACCATCCACATTTTCCTTGATTTCTTATCAACACCTGTGAATGGGTTTATGTCTACCGACCCACTTAACATTTCTTTGATATCCACACACAAGTGAATGGATACAGTTAATACTTCCATATGGTTGTGACCTAAGCTAGCCAGCTGCCAACGTTATAGAGCTGGAATCTTTTTCTATACAGCATCACAGAGGGCATCTAGTGAAAGGAACTGAGTCATGAGATTATAAAGTACTGGTAGTGGGTTGCGTATGGTATTTACAATGTGTCAGCCTATGGAGAGGAGTTTATGTTGTCTGCTGGCTCTGAGTCATCCTGATAGGAAGGAGGTATGTTTAGGAGAAGAAGAATGTATGAGTACAGTTCTAAGCCACTGACAAGACAAGACACTGGAGACATTCATGGACCAAAGTCTGAGCACCTGTCTATTTACAGATTAAAGGCTCTTACAGTACTTTGGAGAATTATGGTATTAGAGCAGAGGAATTCCTCCCCAAATCTGCAAATGGTGGTCTTGATTCTTGCTATTTGGCCTGCAAATCCTAAAGCCTTGCTAGAAGTCCATGAGACATCACCAACTTTTTTTTGCAGCTGGTAACCAAATATGCAAAGTGAGAATCTAATTGTGATTTTTTTAGGAGATATGGTTTGTAGTATTTCCTTTGTTGTGAAAGAGGATGGGAAAGCAAACTTTTCTTGTTTGGAGAGGTGACCCTGTTTGGCTTCAGTACAAAACTGAATAGCCTATTGCACTTAACAAAATGCTACATTGAAAAATAAGGGGAAAAAAGATGAGGGGATTTTTAGACTTTGCTTCAAATGGAAAAAACAGGATGGCTGCAAATGGAGGTATTTAAAAACAAAACAAAATAAAAACCTTTTTCTTCAAAACTAGCTGTCAGCTGGTTTCATCAGCCACAGTGGTCTATTTCTCTTATTGGTAACTCATGGTGTGCCCTCTTCCCCCTTTACATACTTAGCGGAGCAAGTGAAACCAGTGTAAATAATCTTTACAGTTATTGGTATTATTGACAGTATGAGGTGAACTGCTGTCATCTTTTGGATATTTTCCTCAGCAGGCTAGGATTGTTTTTAAGGAGAGAAAATTTTATAGAACTGTTGGCTAACATATCAAAAACGTGTTACTGGGTATTTTTTCCTGATTTTTAACTCTTAATATAAGTCATACAGAATTAAAAAATAAAATAAGAAAAGAAATGCTCCATTTATCATACATCTCTGTTAGAGCTCTGTTGGAGCACATGCATTTTTGTTACAGAGATTGCTGGAGCAGAATACTATATGTATTGCAAACTCACAACAAATGTTTTATGGGACAAGGCTATATCTTACACAGAATCAGATGATTCCTTTTGATCTAATCTTTTTGTCTTTGTGGAAAGTGCAGACTTCTATCAGCCAAGGAATCTTAAGATCAGTGTCAGAGGGCACAAACTGGGGTTTACTTTATCTTGATTGTTTGTTTTTCTGTACACGTTGGCTCTAATCAATCTCTTTATGTCATCAGCTTCATGCCAATGTAACTCCATTTCAGTGGAATTGGAAATCTGGTGTAATAGTGGTGAATCAAGCCTATTGTCTTGAACTTTTGTTCAAAGATGGTGTCAGGATCATCTTGCTTGATATTAGTTTTCTTTGACTGAACATATCTACTGGCTCAGGGAGAGTGAATGAACAAAAGGCTGACCTAACAGAGTTGCGGGGCTCCTTGTCTGAGCAGCATTCTTTCATTTTGTTTATCTTTACTTCTAAAACTAAACTGACAAGGCAAAAGACATTTAAAATCAAAAGCAAAAATGAACAAGTACATGAAAAAAGCAATAGCAATCTGCACAAGTGCTGTGAATTTTGATTGTTGGTGTTACTCTAAAGAGAAAAAACAAAGAAATGTGAATGGACACAGCTAAAGGAAGCAATGTTTTCCTTATTCAACCCAGTTTTTACTCCAGAGTGCACTCACACCTGATATTTGTAAAAGCTTTGGAGACAGAAATATTCATTAGGGACTGTATTAAGTCCCCCATGTTAATTTCACTGTGACCAAAAAAAATGTGTATGTTGGAATCTACCCTCCCTTGGTTGTGATGTGGAGCTATGCCGGAGGGAGCTGCAGAAAGACTGTGCTTCAGGAGCCACAATTCCTGCTTTAGCTCCGTGATGTGCAGCAGAGCATCCAAGCGGCATCAGTCTTGATGTGGTTTAAAAACAAACAAACCAAAACATCTTTTCTGGTTCTAACAAAAATAAATAAATGAAAACAAAAGAATTGCAAGAGACTCTACCAGTGCTTGCTAAAGGCCATTTCCAGACTATCTGTGTCTTTCTCATGCTGTTTCAAATTGTGTGAAATAAGAAAACTTGTATTTTATAGATTTTTTTTTTTTTTTTTTTTCCCCTTCTGGATTTACTTTGTTGATTTGTGACTACAGTTTAAAAATAATATGCGTGATCTGTTTGGTCATGGTATTTGGCCACCACTTGATGAACTAAAACCATTGTTGACATCTATAGTTTGTGACCTTTTATATGTTCAGATCAGTTCAGTAGGAAAAAGAAATCATTAGTCAGCCAGACAGATAAGAATTTCAATGTAAGGATACCACTAATAGTAATGGTCTGAATTAGTAGTGCTGAAAGAAGAAATCTGTTAATTATAGCTAGTTGAAAATAAAATAAAACTTTAATTTACCTTCTGCTGCAAAATATACTCAGCTTGTCATTTACCAGGAACGTTTATGAAATGATTTCAATAGTAGCTCTCTGGTCAATGCATTCTATTTCCTGTGCATTATCTCCTAATGACAGTCTTGAATCTGGTCTGACAATCTATTATAATTATTTTCTGGACAGGTTAGCAAGATCAGTATCTCAGTCATTGCTGGGAAGGGTCAATATTTATTAATAAAATCCTAATTACAACTTTAGTATTTTAAATAACAGGTTACTAAAGGCCATGTTAGCGAGGCATATTTTCATAATGTGGGTTTTTCTTCTGCAGGGGACTTGAAAAACTATTGCAGTTTCAGCTGCGAACTACCATCTCACTCAATGGGAGTTCTGCATTAACAAGGACTGTAGACTAAAACCCTTTTATAGTACAGCCTCTCTCACAGTATAGGCATTTCTAAAGATACTGACACTCTTTCAGAGACATCTCTCGTTACTGTGCAACATGTATACATCATGAGATGCTGCAGTGCCACATGACATCAAAACCTGCTATGACAGTCTCTAGATTTGGGGAAATCCCTATTGCATTTTGATCTATTTTTAAACACAGTGAGCTGGGAACTGATTATGAAAAGGCAGGATCAGGAAGGATGCAAAGCAAGCATGAAGAAGATGGGATGTAAGGAGAAAAAGGAAAACGAGGAATAAGGGAGAGGAAGGAAATGGAAGAAGGAGAGGGGGGCTTTGGAGAATGTAAAGCTCACACGTCATGTTATTTGAAGTGTTTGTTTACAATATTTTAATATTTTTATATTTTTAATATTTCACCCATATTGATGCTATTCATTCAACGTGAATGAGGTTGACATAAGTTAGCCCTTAGTGTTTGTTTTTATATTACCTTTGTTTGTTAAACAATGTTTGGAACTGGAGTAATGATCTGGTTGGTGAAGAGACTATATAGTCCCACACCTGCAGACCAAGCTCCTACTTAAAGCTTTATATGAGCTTAGAACCCACTTCAGCTTGCCAGTCGAATCTAGCAAGTATTTATACTGTGCTCATCATCATGCTGTATGGTGCCTGCTAGCCAGATTGCAGTTTACATACAAAGAATATACGAATGAACATGAATATATGAATGAAGTCCTGTTGGGACTTTGAGCCATTCTGTACAAACCACATGTCCTGGTTCAGAACTGTACTGGATTGCACCGTCCAGCTTCTGCAGACATCCAGGAGGGACTATATGTGGGAAGGTCAGGGCCATCATCCAGTCTCTTTTTCCCTACTCCCCAACCCATTTAAGGCGTTTGACATCCCTGAGGTTTTTAAATGAGCCAGCCTCTGTGTTTCTGTAAGCAGAAGGCTTCTGATTGTCCCTAACCCTTGTGCAAGGGGGAGACCCTTCCCGAAGCCTAGGTGTGTCCAGACACATGGAGAGGAATGAACTTTGTGACTGGCTGACTGTCGAGTAGAAAATTGTATATGCAAAAAGAAAGATTAAACAAATACGAATAATAAAGAGAAGAACAACAGTAATAAGGCTGTTTTTTAATCAGTCCAATCAAGACTTTGGTTTAAGTCTAAGCCTGGAACAATATCCTTCCTTGCATATGGGAGTAAAACTGGTCCTGCTAGGATTTTTAAAATTATTATAGTTGCCTCTTTCTGTATAAAACCTTCTTAGGTGATTCACTTTCAGTGTTTTATGTAGATAATCTGTTGATCAACAAGTTAAAGAGCAGCCTGGTCTAGTGACAAGTGTTTTCTATTTACAAAACTGTTCTAAAAAGGTTTTATGAATGGGTTGTTTAATAAATTTGTTTTTTTTTTCTTTCTAAGGGGGCTTCACTGTTATAGATAACCAAAGTTAACTTCAGGATGCTCAAACGGAAACAAAGCTCACGGGTGGAAGCCCAGCCCGTTACAGACTTCGGACCTGATGAATCTTTGTCAGACAATGCAGATATCCTGTGGATTAACAAACCAGTAAGTTTATTTATCGCTAGTTAGCAATTACAAGTTAAATATTACATTTTACAGTTAAAATATATCACTTCTGTGAAACTTAAGAAAGATCCTGAAACAAGTAGATTTTAGTCAGAAATAGTGAGCTGCTGATAGTTGCCAGTCAATCAGGAAATATTTCCAATTTGTATTGAATAATTTTTCCATCAGTTGTTGGAAAGTGTTGAGGATGGTGAAACAATAACTGTCAAGTAATTTATTCATTTTTTTTTTGTTTTGTTTTTGTAATTCTTCTCTCCCTCCCCCCACACCTTTCAGCTAGCTTCGATTACCAGCACTGGTTGATTTAAATTGAAGTCAAGTTTATAAAAGGAGGTCACAAAGAGAATCTTGAGACAGGATCTTTTACTGTTGGGGATGGGGGAAGGGTTAATATTTGGAAAGTATTGATCTCTCAGATCCTGGTTCACCTTCTTTGGTGGTGTAAGAATGGTATTTAGGTTGGTCATTTTAATCCACTTCACAACCTATCCCAATATCCCTGCACCTATTGATGTGACGCACAGGGAGTAAGTTAACCTTTCCTCACTTTGGAGGCCATCTTCAGGTTAAGACTGAAGTTCTTAGTGGTATACACAGTGTTAAATGCCATTATTTTCTTCTGCAATTATTGTATCTTGAAAATATAAATTATAACATACCTGCCAGCACCAACGATTCCTTTAAGTTCTGGAACATTCTTACTTTTGTTGATAATTTCAATTTATGCTTCTCTCATAACTTAAGAGAAATGCTTATTTTAAAAGAAAAAAGATAATCTGAAATAAATTAATATGGACTGTTTGGTGTTTCTTTTATGTTTGACAACTGTCATCTCCTTTGCAGTATGGGTACTAGAGCTGTTCAGCTGTATTTCAGTGTTGTGAAATCATTCATAAGAGAACACTCATGCATTAATTAATCATACTAAATTTTAATAGAATGTCACCATTGACTGGTGTAATAAATTCAAAGATTAATTACAGAAACATAAAATGTAGTAGTATTATTGACACACACTCCTAAATACACAGTGATTGACCTTCAAGCTGAAATCGTGCTTAGTCCTCTAGACTACATGACCCCTAATGAGCAAAATCACTTCTTTCATGTTGTTTTTTAAATAGAATCCAAAATGCCTGTTTTTTGGAGGTGGGGAGGGAAAGATCATAAAAATCTGGACTATGACATTTTAAAAAACTTAATTTTATGAAATGGTGTCATGATGAGTTAGACATTAAATACTTACAGTATTTTGTAAGATCAAAACTAAATTGTAACCCTTGTTTTTTCAGTGGGTTCACTCTTTGCTACGCATCTGTGCCATCATCAGTGTCATTTCTGTTTGTATGAATACCCCAAAGACCTTTGAACATTATCCTCCTCTTCAGTATTTGACGTTTGCTCTAGATACTTTGTTGATGTTTCTCTACACTGCAGAGATGATAGCAAAAATGCATATCCGTGGGATAGTCAAGGTGAGTTTTTAAAACACATTTTTATCGTGTGCCCAAGGAAATATATTTGAATCCGTTCTACTGAAGTTTTACATTATTTTTAAAATCTTTTCCACTTCAGGTCTTTTCTATATGGAAGTTTTGGAATAGCATGTCACATAAAAAGAGCAAAAGATATATTGATTAATATGCAGATTTATTGTATACTTAATCTTCAGAAAAGGTATTATAAGGCTGATAAACTTATTTAATAATTCCTATTAATTAAAATTCCTAATAATTCGTATTCCTATTAATTAATTCCTATTCCTAATAACTCACCTATAATAGAGAGTTTTATTGGATGATCTGAGCAATCATTTTTAGTTCCAATAATTCAAGAAGAAAATGTTGTTCTAAAGGCCACATATATATCAATAGGAGTTCTATGAAAATATTTAGAGTCAAATATGGACCTAATTTTTTTTATTTTGTCCTCATTAGGGAGTTTTTTTATTAAAATAAGATGAATATTTCATTTAGTTTACCTAACATCTTTCACGTTCCAATTTTTATGTTGCTCTGCTGATTTTGTTTTTTTTTTTATTTCAACACTTTGGTATACAAATCCTTTTACTATTGATCATTTTTGTTAATGATACTGGGACAATCTAATTGTACCAGCCTACACAATTATTTATGGTACCGGAAAACACAAATCTGTAGAGTTCTCCATAAATGTATAGGATATTCATCCCTTTATGGCATCATTTCATTGATTTTATTCCAGCTTCCATTTAAACACACAATTTCAGTATAAATTCCGAGAATGAAAGTGTCAAACCTATACAAAATGTGGGAGTTGGAATCATTGTGCCATCAAATAGACTAAAAGTAAACAAAACAATAGTATGTGACTTTAAAAAAATAATAGTATAGTTATGTCGTCTGTATTGTATGGGCCTTAGGATTGGGTAATTGTAAAATGGTGGTCTGCTCTTTTTAAATTGGAAAGGGATCAGGTTATGCCTATTAAGTTGACAGAGCTCAGAGGAGAGACCGAGCAGGAGAGGTTAGCTCCTGTGACTGTGTGGAGCAGAGAACAGGATAGAATGAAAGGTCTGTGCAGCCTGTGTTAGTCAGGGGAAAAGCATTGTTTTGTGTTACTATGGGCAGTTTTTGTTTGAATTAATAATTCCTGCCATGAAGTAAAGGCAAGGCCTTGAAAGAGTGGTGTTTAATCCTTCCTGGGCTGGGGAAACAGGCCAACAGCACTACAATAATCATAGAAATGTTGAACTGGAAGGGACTTGAAAGGTCTAGTCCAGCCCCTTGAGCTGAGACAAGACCAGTTATATCTAGACTATCCTTGACAGGTGTTTATCCAACCCATTCTTAGAAATCTCCAATAATGGGGATTCCTCAATCTCCCTGGGAAACCACTCCAGTGGTTAATTATCCCTATAATTAAAAAGATTTTCCTAGTATCTAACATAAATCTCTCTTGCTGCAGATTAAGACCATTACTATTTGTCCTACCTTCAGTGGACATGGAGAATAATTCATCACAGTCCTCTTTATAACAGCCCTTAATATATTTGAAGTCTGTTACCTGGACCCCCCTTCAATCTTCTTTTCTCAAAACTAAATCTGCCCATTGTTTTAGCCTTTCCTCATAGGTCAAGGTTTCTAAGCCTTTTATCATTTTTGTTGCTCTTCTCTGGACTCTCTCCAGTTTGTCCACAATTATTTCCCATGTCTTATGTACAATACTCTTATTAATATACCCCAGAATATCAGCCTTTTTCACAACTGCGTCACGTTGACTCCTTCAGTTTGTGATCCACTATAACCAATAGATCCTCTTTTTCAGGGGATCCTGTCTGGGGTGGTGGGATGTGGTGCAGATGCACAGGGGGCAGTCAAATCCTCTGGTGATTGAGGGTCAGGTCTTCAGCATCCTATTCAAAAGGGTTCATAGGGTCAGGATGAGGTGAGGACATTGGCTCTGCACTTATGGGGAATCTGTGGTCAAAATCCATTAGTAGAAAGTATGCATGGCCACAAGTCACTCACTTTCCATACACTATAATCGTGTTGGGGGGGGGAGAGAGAGGAGAGGGAATTTAATACTAATCCCTTCAACCTCCTTGCACAAAGTCTGATTTATTGGACTTTCTTTTGAAAAGATAATCCCCAATGAGTACTCAAGGACTGTAAATAATATAACACTGCAATTTCCAACAGTGCACATTGGATAATGCATGCTTGCTTTTATGGATATTCTGAACTGATCTTTGAAGCATGTCTGAAGTTCTGTTTTGACATGGTAAGGGACTGTGATGGGTTATACAAACCCCACACTGGGCCTGAAGGGGATAAAAGGCAAAACTGGACCCAGGTAGGCCCTTCCCCTGCAGACCTGCTAAGCATGCTGTGATTGGTGTAGATGGCTAAAAGGGGCTCAGGCAAAGAGGGTTGGTCAGGCTGCAGGAGAGAGAGGTCCCTTTCTAGGAAGCCAGACAGAAGGTTGAGTTTGAGAGGTGCCACAGAGTAGGTAAGGCCCACAAGCAGTGCCTTCTCCAACCATCACCCCCTTGGGGAACCAACAGGTCCTGCTTGGTTTGGATATTTTATTACATGATTGACTGTTTTGTTTATAGGGGCCATTATCTGAACTGAAAGAATATATAGGTAGTGTTGGAATTATAAATAATATTTGAATATGTTAATAATAATATGGGAAATCACCAAATACCAATTTAACTATAAATTCCTTTATTAAATCCAAAGGCCAAATGATACTTTTTTGCAGTGGCTGTAAACATACCTAAAAAGCCTAACTAAGCCATTTATTACATCTACAGAGTAACAAAACATTTCTAAGCATTTGATCAAGATACTTACAAATGGGCTAAACCAAGGGGTGCTTAGCTCCATATAGGTTAGCTCCAGTGTAGTCAGGCAGATATTAGCAATGAACCCTTTAAGAGTTTACTTTTTTATACCCTTTAACAAACAAGTGATGTCATTGCCAAGTACTGACTTCTGCTAAAAACCAATTTAAGACAGTTCACCTTTATTTCTAGTCTTAATCCAGATAAGATTTACAACCTCCTTTTTTTCCCCAAGGCTTTTTCTCCCCTTCTAGTTGTTTAACAGTTTTCCCATTGCCCCTGAATTCACACAGGCATTAACATTTGTGTATGGGTTGTAGAAAGGCCCTGTTGGCTCATTTTAAGACTGATTCTCTTTGTTTGATTTAAAATCATATGCAGTTAACCCTATTGGTTAGACACCTTCTTGTCAGAAATTTCCCCTTATCTCATTAGTTATTCTTTGAACCAGACATTCTCCTTATTCCTTCTGGCCTTAACTCATTATTTCCAAGGCCTTCCTTCTACTTGCTAGTCAGGGCCTTTCTTTACAACATAGCCAAACTTAAGATAGAATTAATACTTATTAATACTATACTTATCCTACAGCTAGGAGGTAGCCCAGGGCAGTGGACTTAGACTTGCTGCAGGGAGGACCTTGGGCTGGAATCTGGGTTGAGAGGAAGGACCTAGGTCCCCCTACCACACCTCTCTAAGAAGTGAGGCCCAGATGTAGGTGGAGAATCAAAGATTCCCAAGTTAGGGTCAGAAACAGGCACCTCTACTACCCTGACAGAGAGGCAACGGGCTGCAAGTCAGGTGTGCTAATCACTTGGATACCCAACCCTTTGAGCTCCCTATCCTAGGGACTGCCTGGCGTTTCCTCCTTTGCATGAAATGCAAGTTGTATGTATGTAGATCACAATAAGGATCTTTTTTAAAATTGCACAAGTACAATTTATTCCTCCTTATCAGATAAAATTAAGGTAAAAATATCAAACAAACCTCTCCTACATGTTAATTAGTTTGCATAAATAAAATATGGTAGCATTTTCTCTCTTGAGAATTTATCTACAACTGCACAGAACAATCCTGCAAACTTTACTTGAATAGTCAAATTGGCTTCAATGGCACTACTCTTGTGAATAAGGAATAATATAATAAAGGCTTGGACTTTTATTTTGCATAGCATCTTTCATATAAATCATATCAGAATATGATTATGCATTAAACAGTACTAAAGACATTAAATAAGTGCTTTTATGAATACTGGATTAGAGGAATTCTTTGAATAATAATAAATGAAAAATCTTTTTTTTTTTTTTTCTTTTTCTTGCTTGACCTGTGTGACGTTAGGCCCAAAAAAGCCAAGCATCTTTACAAATTGCATGGCCCAATTCTGACCTTTTGAGACACATTATAGGAAAATACAATGGTAGTGAGGGTCATTCCTTATAAGCAGACTAGATATTTGATATTGTGATAAAGCTCTTCTTCTACCTTGGTGGATCCAGCGCTTCCTTCTAGTGGTAGGTCAGGGGACTGCTTCACCCCTTAGTTTTCTTCCACCCTCTAGTTGTGGAGGAGGGTAACACAGCCTCTCTAAGATGGCCACTTCCTGCTGGGTCCCAGTCTTGTCTCTGATTCTCACAGGCCCTTTGCCTCTTCACTGGGGCTCTTGCCCCTCCAGTGAATGGCTGGTAAGAGGGAGGGAGGATCCAGTCCCAGTCCCACTCTCAACTCCGGGCCCCAACAAGCAGCAGCCTCATGCTTTGGCTTCAGGAAAGCTGCTAGCTTCCCTGGGTTACTTCCTCATGCCCCTTGACTTAATGTCTGGACCCTGCTTGGACAGGGGCCTTTCCTAGCCTCCTTGCCAGGGGAGGCTCTTGATCTCTGACAGCCCCACTGGGCATGGTAGTGCCAAACCAAATGTCCAGTTCTATTTTCCCCTTCTGGCAGGGTCTTTTCCCTTAGGCCTCCAGGCCTGGGAGAGATCCTCTGTCCTCTTTGGGCAGGGTTTTCCCTCCCCCAGTCTTTGTACCTGCAGGGTTCACTCCTGCCAGCATTCTGCTCCTTCTCCTAAATCCTGGTGGTTCTTAACAGCATCTCACTTACTCTCTCACACTCTGGTAGCTCATCTCACTCCAGCCACACTGGAGGGGAGGTTTTTAACAAGTCCTGGGCAGGGCCTTGGTTGGTTCCAGGTGTGTTTAATTAACCTAGAGTAACACCTGCTTGGCTATCAGGGGAAAAGTGACTTGCTGAGCTTTGGCTTGATATATTGGCCTTCTAGCACTCTCTGGTAGCCATCTGTCACAATATGCAAGTGTATTGTGGTCCTCATACGTAGACTAGAGTTTTAATGGTCAAGTGTATTGTTGGTAGCTATTTGATGTTGTTTACATATATCTTGTTAGAGGTTAGCAATGTAGATAAACTGCTTTCCTGTCTATTACTGTTTTAGTTGGTTAAGAGGTCAAAAGGGAATATTAACATCTAGATGGACCTTTGATGTAACAACGTAATTTGCCTGTATTACTCTTTGAGGTTTATGTAAAATGTCTGTTAATTGTGCTAATGCAGCTAATTACCTATGTGTGCCTAGGAGGTGAAGATTTTACTTCAAAGGACAATATACATTATTATTCTCCACTCAAAGTGTCTGTGAACTGTCTTGATAGTTTAAACGGCTATTGCTGTCTGTATTGTCTGAGGAAGGATCCATTGGGTAAAGATCAAACATCTCTTTCATCAAAGCACACATGAGGGCATTACCTGCAAGTGCCCACCTTGCTTCAGCTATAAAGGAAGCTTCAGGCCAGATCCTTTTTGTCTCAAATCTGTCCAAACTCATCAGGGAAAGTTTGGATTGCAAGATTGAGATCCCAGAACCAGCCTGGAATCACCCTGCTAATTCTCATGGGAGAATTTGAAAAAACTCTGCACATGGACTATTTAGTCTTCATTTCTCTGGACTGGATTACTAACAAAGAAGCTCTAAGCAAGGATTGATGACCTCCAAGCTGTTTGGGTAATTTCAGAGACTGCAATTTAAGAAATTTGCAATTCAGTTATCATCCCTACTTTGAAACTGAACTAAGAGCTTTATTTTCATCTGTGTATGTATATTGATCTTTTAACCAGTACTCTTTTTTTTCTTTTTTTTAAATAAATGTTAGTTTAGTTAATAAGCATTGGCTTTAAGCATGTATTTGGATAAGATCTGAACTATTCATTGACTTGTTTGGTAATGAGTCCGATCCTTTGGGATTATTAGAACTTTTTTATATATAATGGATAAAGATTTTCAGTTATCCCCATCATATTTGACTTGGCTGTCTGGGTGCTAGCCAAAGGGCTGGATAGTTTTAAGGGAATTGTGGTTTGTCTACTGAATGACCAGTGAGATCATAAGAACCTGTTTATTGCTGGCTTGGTATATCTTATGGAAAAAAATCCACCAGTATTTAGGGCTTTGCCTGCCCCATTCTTTGCAGTTTGCCCTGTTTAAGCTATTTCAGCATGGCTCCCCTGGAGGCCAATGTCACAACCTGCTCTACAGTTGATCAGTTATGCTGCAAAAATTATTAGTTGAATTATTATTTTTTGGTAGAGCCCATGATGTTCTAGTAGCTTCATAAGGTAACTGCAGGAACAGTAACTGTCTCAAAGAAGTCACAATATAGGAGGCTAAAAGACACTGAAACAGGTTTAGGGAAGGGGTACAAAAAACAAATATAAGGAAACCTGTTAGTGGCAGTAAAAGTTATTTATAACCCAGTGTTTGGAGGAGAGGAGGTTCTGCCAACTCCACAAGCTTGATATCATCAACCGGCTAGTTTCTGGAAAGTGTCACAGTAGGAGTCCCCTTCTGGAGGAATTTCAATGAGGAAAGGTATGTAACTTCATGGACTAGCTCACTGAGTGTGTTCTTTGTATAGGCAGTAATGTGGATGGAAATACAGAGAGGTTTGTGGGAGTTTCATCTTATGTATGGTATTATTGACAATATTATTTGATACAGTATTGAACCAGTTCTAATAATCCATAATAGCATGACACTTTTCATACTGCACTGGGTATATGTTTCTGAAAAACAGAATACTGGATAGAATTCTCACTCCCTCAATATTGTTGGAGCTATGTTTTAAAAGTACAAAGTCTCAGAATAGACTACTTAATATTGTTTATGCAGAGTTGCTTAAAATGTATATACAAACACCAACAGGACTTATATCATTTTGTGACAGAATATGGACAAGACTTAGGGCATGAAGGGCTAATGTGGACTTTGGGGGGTGTGATTGCTAAAATGCACTAAAATAGTGTGCGTAAATGCATATTAGCCCCTACTAGTATGCACCAAAATTTCTCATGTCCATTCCAAGTTAGGTGTGTGCTCGCCACGTGCCCATTTGCCAGAGATTCTTTTCCCCCTCTGGTGCTGTACACTTATGCGCTGGTATAAGGGACCCAGCCAGCTCTGCACCCTCTCCGTTCCTTCTTACCATCCATAATGGTCACTGGAACAGCTCCTCTTGCTTTGGCAAACTCTAATTCAATGGCCTTAGTTTAGTCTTTTTCCCTATCCCAGTGCTTTATTTTTTGAGTTTGGACTGTTGAAGTTTAGTTGTGTATATATAGTTAGTTAGCGCTTCTCACCTTGTTAGCAGAGTTTCGTCCACTTCCGGTGCCAGGACATTCCTTGCTCCCTGGGTTTCAAGCCCTGTGTCTCCTGCTGTAAGTCCATGCCTGTGATGACCCATGCTCCAGTTGTCTGAAGTGCCTGGAAGAGACTCATATCAGGGACCTCTGCTAGATCTATTGGTAATTCAAGCCCCATATGAAGGAGGCCAGAGAGGCCAGGTTGAAGTCCCTCCTGATGGAGGCGGTGCTCTGTTCCTCATTGGAGCTGAGCTGGACCGACGGCACCCAGCATCTCTGTGTCAGTGTAGAGTGCTCCTCCTGCTGAGAGAGACTCTTGGCACCGTTCTCCGATCACTGATGCCAAAGAAAAAACAGCAGCAGCAGCTGGCTGAGTGGGGATGTTCCCAACTTGGAAGAGAGCCAAGTCCTGAATCTGGAACTCCTCTGCCCTCCCTCAGAGAGCAGCACCGTTGACTCCGTCTTGTGGTCAGGTTTTGTTGAGTCCGGTCCCAGACCATCCCTCCGCACCGGATGAACAATGTGACACAAGTGGGGTCACAGTGCCATCTACCCCAAAGGCATTCGTTGTGGCCAGGGACCTGCTGGTACTTTTGGTACCTGCGGTACAAGAGTTGGTGGTGCAGAAGGGAGCATGTGGCCCCAGACTCCCGTTTGGTACTGGCCGCCTCAGTACCATCCTTAGGAAAACCATCCCTGCTTACCTTGACACAGGTCTTTCCACCTTGGCACCGTTCCCTGGCACCGACAGGTACTGCCTCTCCATGGTCCCCAGAGGAAGACTCATTGTCAGACTTGGAAGTGGGAGATGTATCCCCTCTTGAGGAATCGCTACCAGTTCCCATCTGGGCAGCCCTATCAGTTGATGGACCTGGGCGTGAGGATACTGCTGAGTATTTGGCACAATAGGCACTGGCTTATTCAGATGCAATGGCCATTTTGGAACTCATGGTGTTTTCCCCCTAGGGAAGGGCCTTCTTCTGGATTCTTGTATTTTGTAGTCTCAGAAAGAAGAGCGCCCCTGCCCTATGTCCTGCACCCAATCCAGACTCCAGTACGAAGCCCAGTACTGAGCCTCAGGACCTAGATCTATGGGACTCGGTCAGTGCAGAAGGAGAGAAAGAGGACCCCCTGCCTATGCCGGCCTCTTCTTTCTCCTCCCTGAATGAGGTAGTGTCTGGGGCATGTGTATCCCCATCCCCTCATGAAGTGCACCAGGAGCTGTTGAAAAGAGTGGCCTTAAACCTTGAGCTGGAAGAGGAGGTAGTCAAAGAATACACCTACAGCTTGGTTGATACCTTGACTGCTGTGGGCCCGTCGAAGGTGGCCCTCCCTCTCAGTGAGGCTGTTATCAGACCGGTTAAAGCCTTGTAGCAAACTCCATCCTCCCTGGCTCCCATCGCAAAAAGGGATGAAAAGAAGTACTTTGTTCCTACTCAAGGTTATGAGTACTTGCACTCCCACCTCCCCCAGGGTCCTGGGTGGTCTCGATGGCTAACAAGAGAGATCGCAAGGAATGACTCCCAAAGCAAAGAATGCAAAGAGACTAGACCTTTTTGGTACAAAGGTTTGTGCTTACAGTTCTCATGCAGGTCCTTGCCTCTCTAGATTGGTGGAGGGACCTCCGCTCACTAGGCTTGGGCATTCCCTTTATCAGTCTCCTACCCTCAGAATCCCTGATCTTGGATGCATCTGAGCTAGGTTGGAAAGCACACCTCAAGTACCTCAGGACTCAAGGTCTGTGGTCCTAGGAGAAGCTCTCTTTACATAGAAATGTTAGAGAGCTCAGAGCGGTCTGCCTAGCATGCCAGGTTTTTTACCCCAGATTGCAGGCAAGGTTGTGCTTGCCCTTATGAACGACATGGCAACCATGTTTAACATCAACAGACAGGGAGGGGCACACTCTTCCCCCATGTGTCAATAGGCCATTCACTTGTGGGAATTCTGCATGAAGCACTTGATCCACCTCAAATCTTCTTATCTTCCGGGAACCTGAAACAATCTGGCAGATCATCTCAGCAGATCTTTATCCTTTCACCATGACTGGTCATTTTGTCCCGATATAGGCAGGACCATCTTCCAGCGGTGGGGAACTCCCCTCAGAGATTGGTTCACAACCCAGCAAAACAGGAAGTGTCAGCGGTTTTGGTCTCCTTGTGAGTGCAACGTGGACACACTCACAGATGCCTTCCTACTTCCTTGGACAAAGCACCTATTCTGTGCATCTCCCCCCCATTCCTCTTGTGCACAAAGACTTATTCAAAGTCAAGTGGGACAGAGCAAAGGTTATTCTATAGCCCCAGCATGACCACTCCAGCACTGGTTTGGCAAGTTATTGGACCTATCAGTAGTGACTTCAATGCCGCTCCCTTCCCTCCCGGACCTGATCTCGTGAGATCATGGCCGATTGCTTCACCCGAACCTCAAGTCCTCCACCTGATCGCATGGAAGCTCCATGATTAAACCCAGCAGCCTGTTTGGAGCAAATCTGCCAGGTATTGTTAGATAGTAGGAAACCATCTACTAGAGTGACTTACCTCATCAAGTAGAAGTTTCTCCATGTGGTTGTCCCAATGAGGCCTCTCACCCTCTAGGTCTTCTCTTCAGTCTGTGCTGGAGTATCTGCGTCATCTGAAACAGCTGAGCTTAGCCATTTTGTCAATTAGGATATACCTAGTGGCCATCTCCGCCTTCCACTCTCTGGTGGATGGTAGGTTGGTGTTTTCTTAAGACATATCGATTTGCTTCTTCAAGGGCTTAGAGGCTTTACCCACAGATTCGTGAACCCGTTCTGTAAATCTGATCCTGTCAAGACTCTCAGGCCCTCTCTTTGAGCCACTGGCATCGTGCCCCTTGTCATATCTGTCCTGGAAGGTCGCCTTCCTAGTAGGGATTACCTCTGCCAGGAGAGTCTCAGGGATCAGGGCCTTGCGTCAGAACTGCTGTATACAGTGTTCTTTAAGGACAAGGTACAAATTCACCCCTCCCAAAGGTGGGTTCGCAGTTTCATAGGAATCCGCTATCTAACTGCCATTATTCTTCCTGAAACCACACACTAATATGGAGGAGCAGCGTCTCCACACACTGGATGTTAGGCGGGATCTGGCCTTCTATATAGAAAGGACCAAACCAGTCCTTAAGTCCGCACAGCTCTTTGTGGCAATAGCAGACAGGATGAAAGGCCTGCCAATTTCAGCCCAAAGAATTTCATTTTGGATCACTTCCTGCATTCACACATGCTATGTGCGGGTGGGAGCCCAACCTCCTGCCATCTTCATTGCGAACTCAAAGAAAGCTCAAGCTTCCTCAGCAATGTTTCTGGCCAAGATACCAATCCAGGATATTTGTAGAGTGGTGACTTCATTGTTGGTTTATAGTTTTTCATCCCATTATGCCATCACCCATCAGGCTAGAGATGATGCCAGGTTTGGAAGAGCAATGTTGCAATCTGCATGTCTATGAACACTGAGCCCACCTTCTAGAGTACCACTTGGGAGTCCCCTAACATGGAATGGACATGAGCAAGCACTCGAAGAAGAAAATGGTTACTAACCTTTCTGTAATTGTTGTTCTTTGAGATGTTGTTGCTTCTGTTTGCTCCACGACCTACCTTCCTGCCCCTCTGTCAGAGTTAGCTGGCAAGAAGGAATTGAAAGGGTGAGAATCTGGCCCCTTTTACCAGTGCGTGAGCATCCAAGGGTACTAGAACCGGCCCGATGGATACTATTGAGGGGGAAAAAACCTCTGGTCACTGTGCACATGGCACACGCACACCTAACGTGGAATGGACATGAGCAACACATCTTTGGAAGAACAACAGTTACAGGAAGGTTAGTAACTGTTTTTTTCATAGTGCACTTTGATGTGCTTGCATTTCAACAGCAGTATGTCAAAGTGCACTTGGAACTTTTGGTGCACTGTAGCAGGGTCCGCACAGCAACTTTCTGCACTATAGATTCATATCCTGGCTTGCTGTGTGCTAATTCACCACGTAGACAAGGCCCAAATTAATTAAAAAAAAAAACCCAAAAAACTAGTTTTTGGATGAAATTATCCTCCCATTTACAATGGAGCAAAACAACTTACTTTTCATTAGTGTACAATGTTGGGAAAATTTGGCTCTTTAATATTTTTATGTTGATGATTTTCACCAAACAAAGCATTGCAATGAACATTATTTGCATCACTGCATATAGAATATGTTAAAATAAATTGTTACATGAGAGAAAAATGTTTAATTGTGTGTTGAATATACAGGGATGGGGCCAACAATGTGTTCCTAGTTACAATGTGTATTTAACTGAACAACTTTTGAATATGTGTAAGTGTAACTGAGAGCAGAATTCAACCAAGTGAATTTTATTCCTTGATATATTCTTATTGTATGTTATATTAGCTTAATATGTAATTTCTGTGCATAGAATTTTTAAATTGCACAGTGATAGCATATCTTTCTACGCAATACTATCATGAGTTATAGTCTAAAATACTATGTATTAAGCAAAATTCTATTTCAAATAGATCAGTTCTGGAAGAGTGTTATTTCAGCAATTATAGAATAGTTTTCGTGAGTACCTGGTTTTAACTGAACTTTTTAAATAAAGTTAAAAATTAGTTGTTTAATTGCTTCACCAAGTAAGTTACCTAATTAGTGTTAGTTAGAGGAAAAAATGTTTTCTTAAACATGAGCCAAGTATTTTCATATATAATTAGTCATGAAAAATCAAATATTATTAAATAATTACTAATCATTAAATTATTATCAAAATTTTAACGTAAACGCTAAGTTGTTTATCACGAAGCTTTATTTTTACAAATTCACTATTTTATAGATATAAAAGTTTCCATATTTCAGTATTTCTATGGGACCTATGTACATAAATAAATTATTTTAATGATTTTTACATACTGCACATTCTGTTCTCTGACTTGCTCATGAATTTGTGGAGTGTGTGACTTAACCACATCAGTATGCTTTGTAAGAATAATTCATAAAATGTGTTAACAGATGTCTGCTAAATTGAGCTGTGGTATAGGCATGTTCAATATACCTAGCACTTTAGAAAATGGAAAATAAAATCTTTTAGAAAACCATTCAGAGGATTGAAAATGTTTATGTTCGGTATCACCAGTTTTCAGTTCTACATTCTGAAAGAGTTGCAATATATGTGCAATAGAAAATAGTCCTGTAAGCATAATAATTCAAAAGTAGAACTTGTCATCTGTATAAAATGTTGAAAACCAATGTCCTTTTTAGGATGGTATAGTGTATTCAGCCTATAGTGCCTAGCATTTACACACCTGGTGATAATGTCTGACCACTATCCTCCAGTCACCAGCGTCCTTGCTTTTTTAAATGTTTAGACTCTATGGTTTTGTTCTTGAAAATGTTTGTGTACTGTATTAATATTTTGACAGCTGTGCAAATGCACTTTGCAATGAATGTCTCAGATAGAAGTCCCTGGACTTGATGTTTGAGATTATGAAGTCTATATAAAGTGTTTTTTCCTTTAAATTTTCATTAGCGCTGAGTAAACAAATGGAGAGACATGTTGGCAAGAGTCTGAAGAGAACTTGGCTATTATACAGTATTATGTTTTTATTTAGCAACTAAACTTCTCCTCTCTTTGTCAGATGATGCTAGTCAAACATACTTATGGGAGGGCCTTGCTATGCTGTGTTTGAGAATGTAACGTGTGTGTTTTCTCTCCATGAACTGGTCTCAAGGTTTTTGTTGGTGTTCCTGAAACATGCTCCATAGGGCACTAGTTGCTGCTTGTTGCACAAATACTCCCTTATTCTTAACCAGTCAAGAGCTTTATGGCTGCCTACCCAGGGGTGTGCTGAGGGAGAGACATCTCTGTCCTCTTCCCTCACCCCTGTCAGTGCAATAATACTGAGAGAGCCATAATTTGGCATCTAAAATATGTAGAGAACATGTGATGGTATATTATAGAAGTCATAGCAGTAATGGGTTTGGGATGGCTACATTCCTTATAAGTGGTGTTGCCTGATAGCATCTTTGTGGGTCCTTATGCCATGACCATAATTATGGCATATGAGCACCTTACAGGTTGAACACAAAAAAAGCTCCTCTTCGCTCTCTGTCTCTTCTTTTCCTATTCTGAAGTCAGTGAGGGCTTTGGTATTCTTTCTGGTTTGTGTTGTTAAATATGTGACCTTGGGAGTGGAGTTTTGGGAAGATAGGCTCAATGAAGTTAATTTTACCTTTTGTGTAGCAGGGCAGTGGGCCTTAGGGTACATGTGTGTGCCCCACTGTACTAGTTATGGATCTTTAAAACTGGGAGCTGCAGTTGCCCTACAGGAAATGCATTTAAGTCATCCTGCCTTTTAGGTAGACAGAGGAAGGGTCAGGGAAGGACCTGTGAGGAGTATCTCCACAGTAGCCAGGAAAGGGCTAATTAGTCCAGAAGGATGTGTTCTCCCCCTTTCTAGCTTGCAGAAAATGGGAATGTGTCTTTTTCTAAGCATTTTTTGTTTCTTTGAGCCTTTTGTATCTTACTTGCCTGGAGGAAAGGGACGTGGAACCTTAGACAAGCATTTGGGCTTTACATGGCCTGTCTTGGTGAAACTTCCCACCATCTTACAGTTTGGCTCTGGAGGTATAGAGGTTAACAGTCATCCTAATTGGTTTGGAAAGGGAGTTCTGCACTTGTTGTCTGTCACAGACAAAGTTCTGTGTCGCGTACACTTGAGTTTAACTCTTGAGATTGACAGTTCCATTGTTCCAATAAACTGAAGCTGTTGTGGGAAGCCATGATCACACAGTGTGAAGAGGTCCCCAAGGTAACTTTCCATAAATCCATAGAGGGCTTCAAAACATGGAGAAGCACAATCTTGAAGAGGGTGTGTTGTACATAGTTGGTCTAAAATGGGGACATTTATTGCAAAACATCTTGAATTTCAAATTTTTTTTGCTATACTCAAATTGTATCTTGCCATCTGGGCCTGACCATGTCTGCTTTTCCCCTTGCTCCATATCAGCTGAGTCACAGCTTCCCAAAATCCCTTCATAGTCAACCTCTATAGAGACCCACTTCTCTATTGTCTATTCCTATGATTCCCCCCAGCGAGAAATGCCTCTTATCCTACTTTTTCTGCCTTCCAATGTTAATCCCATGGGATCGATGTGGGAGTGCTTATGCTTCTGGTTGTTTGGTAGGTGGCAAACATTGGGATTAGTGGCTGTGCCGTGGGAAGCATGTGGAGATTGTGCTTCTGTGGAAGGGAGTAAGGCACAGGAAAGAGACATTTAAATTGTCATGGTGCAAGAGAAACCTACTTTGAAGTTGTGTTTAGGGCCTACCCATGAATTGTTATGTCCTGGAGATGAAAATGAATTCTTCAGACATATTGGAGAAGTACCTCCATTCAGCATAATCCACCTACATAAAGAACTTTAAAGTAACTTCTGGAATTTATTCTCTATTAGATTAATATGTGCCTCCTTGTAAATGGAGAACCAATTTTTTCAGTTTAAACTGTAAGCACCAGAAAACACTTACTCATCAGTTAATATTTATTCTTTCCCAAAAGGTGAAAATTAGCAGGCTGCTCTACATCTGAGTGCTAATCCTTGTCAATTACCCATCAAGAGCTGTGTTCGACTAACAAGGAGAGCTGCACAGATTTGGTAGTCAAGAATATATGCCAAAAAAATCTCAGAAGATACTTATTTTAGGACACCCCAATAGGATTTTAAAAAAAACCCTGTCTGATTTTCTGGGTTTTTTTCTCTCTCAAAAACAGAAGCTTTAAATGCAAAATATCCCTACTTTGGGGATGGCTGAAGTTAAGTATTAAATTCAGAGACTTCATGACACTTTGATATTGATACACAGATTTATTTTATTTGTTTAGTGAAAAGTTTAAAGTGGGATTTAATGAAGATTTAAGAAAAAGTAATTCTTTTTGTTTGAAGGATAAAACCTTTTTTCTCATGCAAGTTGCATCCAAAGCAGATACTCGTTGTGTGGTTTCAGATGTGGAAATGCCTAACTGTATTTTTCATGTAGCTACATGTCTTAACATGTGTTTAACAGGGTCTTACCCAGTCCGGCATTAGACCTTGCTGCTGCCAAATCTCATCTGTGCCTAGTTGTCCATCTTCCAGGTGAAGGGTTGGGCTTGGCCTAGTGGATGGATCATGACCAGGAAACATGTGATGGTAGCCTGGGGCAGGGTTTCCTGTAGGAGGGAGCCTAGTCAGTTAGAAAGAGAGGGAGAGCTCTACTTAAGGTGGGACTGGGCCTATCTCCCCTTAAGGGTCAGCCCATTCTGTGACACTGTGTGTGAGGAATTATTGGTTAAAATGACTTCATTTAGCAGTACATCCAAATATATTTATCTATTTTTATAATGGTAACACCTCGCAGCCCCAAAGTATGTAGATGAGGTATACCTAAAGTTGGGTAGACCAGGGAGGTATGTGAGTCAGGCTGTTGGGGTTTTTTTGTTTGTTTGTTTTTACTGTTTATATGATTTGTTTACTCTTGACTGGGTAGTATCACAAAGACTATCCTAATAGAGAGCAAAGACTTCCAATTTCTAAGGCGCTGGAGAGAAGGCAAAAGGTGTTTTCTGGACTCCACCGCCGCATTCACCCACTTGCGGTTTTGGTGAAGTGGGGCATGGAAAAAGGTGTAATCTCCCATTGGGATGTCTGCCTCAGTTGAACACAAAGACAGCAGAAAGAATGAGGAGACATGCTTTGGCAATGATGAGGGTGTCAAGTTTCAGCATGCGATTCAACGAGTGAGAAGAAGTAGCTGTTTTCTGAGGCGATTGACTGTACTGAAGGAGAGAATGGACTGGAAGTGGAGGAAGTGTTATGGTCCTTTGGATTTTTCCAAGGGGGTTGTCGTGGTATTGATTCCTCTTTCACAGGTTTTATTTTATATGGGTCCTCTGGTGACCAAGGAGTCTGATCCTTGAGCTGCAGACTTGTTGGCAGATGTTGCAAGTGGTGTTGGAAGACAGGTTTGGGCCACGATTGTTGCATGACCATTATCTGTCCTTTGTTTTCTAGCATTTTTTCTGCAATAATGGTGAGGCGATTTTTCTCAAAACTGGTCATCCCTTCTCTGACAAGGCTTCATCAGTTGCCCTGTCTTGGGCTACTGTATGGTGTCAATGCTACATCTTTTGATGATTGTCTTGAGGATGTCTTTTGAAGCGTTTCTTTTGGCTTCCCCGTTTCCTTTCTGCTTTGGTGAGTTGGATGCACAGCAATTGTTTTGGTAGGTGCGCATCAGGCATGTGCACATAGTGTCTGCTCCACCTCAGCTGATGCTGGATAATCAGGGCCTGAACCCTGAAGATGCTGGCCTCTGTGAGGATGCTGATGTTAGCACTGCAATTGATGCACTTCATGTTGAGGATCTTTTGGAGAACGTGCAGGTGCTGGCGTTCCAGGTTTTTCAGGTGTTTTCTGTAGGTCACCCAGGTGTCTCAGCCATAGAGAAGAGTTGGGATTACCACCGCTTTGTATACTAAGAGTCTAGTGTGTGTTCTAATGTTGCGCTTGTTGAACACCCAGCGAGACAATCTGCCAAAGGCTAGGCTGGTACAGCGGATTCTGTGCTGAATCTCGACGTCTAAGTTTGCCCTCTGTGAGAGACAGCTGCCAAGGTAGGCAAAGTGTTCTACGTTTTCCACATCTTCTCTGTCCAGTGTTGATCTTCCTTGCTGTGCCTGATGATTGACTGGGAGCAGGCTGGTGGAGAACTTTTATTTTGCCAATGCTCAGGGTTTGCCATAGGCTTTTGTAAGCTTCAAGAAGCAGTAAAGGACTGTTTGTAGATCCTCCTTTGAGTGTTCAACTACAGCAGAGTCATCTGCGTACTGATGTTTGGTTATTGTTGCTGATGTTACTGTATTTGGCAGGAGGAGAACAGGGCCTGGAGAGGTAGAAGAGAAAGACACAGAAGAGTGCTTAAGAAGGAAAAAATAATAGTTATATGTAACAGAACAGCTAGAAATGCCTAAGGATCACTGCTGGTATAACTAAAACTGTTTTTGGTTGTTTTTCCCCATTAGAAGTGGGAATTGAGTATAACTGCCACTGCTCTGATCAGCAAGCGGCATTTCTGAGGAAGTAGTAGGGGGGCAGTCCTACTTCTGTCAACCTCATTAGTTCTGCACAACTGCCATTTACCACCAAGGAGGGGAGGGACACAGGAATAATGACTGATAGCCATGTCCTTGTTAAAGAAAATAGGGAGTTAAGTGTTCCCTTCATCTGAATGCAGTATCTGATCTTGGCTGCTGTTTCCAGGATCAGGTTCAGAAACTTTGCTAGTGACTGAAGGATGGCTGTCTTAAGAGGACTGAGAAGGTGTACATTCCTTAACTTGCTGAGGTAACTGATAAGGTGTCAACCTGTATCAGAGTCCCAAGGATGGGGGTTTGGGTGGGATAGTCATGCCTTTAGTCTAGGCAGAGCTGTTCACAGTGAAGAATCCTTCTATGAGCTGGGAACTGAGGCCTCTTGGAATAATTTGGTTTAGTGGGTATGGATTTTGAAATGGTGCCCTTTCTTCCTAAAATAGGACTGGCTGGGAAGGCTGGGAAGTTCCCCTGATTTTGGAACTCTGAAGACTTCAGTAGGACTTTGTCCACCCCTCCTCACTGTAGTTCTTTATCTGCTTTGGCACCGGCGATAATGCAGTGAGTTTGCCTTGCTGTTCAGAGGGATGTTTTTGCCCACTTTTCAAGAAGACTCTGTAATACTTAACTGGGTTTGTGCTAGGAGTCCCAGGCATAATGTTCTGGTCTTGCTCTAGACAGTTGTAAAATGTGCACCACCACCCACAGTGCTGCTTCTTGGTCAGGCAGGAGTTTCCAATTCTCCCCTCCTGCACTGGGATAGTGGGGGCTGGGTCTTTAAATAATCAAGGTCAATCTCAGTAGGCCTCCAGCCTTAGGTGGAGATCCATAGTTTTTCACTGCCTACTTCAGGGTGGTAGGGGTGGTGGGGAGAGGGAGAGGGAGGGGGGGGGGAAGGGGAGCTCCGGCCCACCCTCTCCACCGAGCTCTGGTCCAGGACTCAATGGTGAGCGGCAACACTTGGCCTCTTGGGGTGTTAGGCTGCCCCCTTTCCCACATTTCCTTTCCCAACCCCCTGTCAGTTGTACCAGAGTAAAGCACTTCTCTCAAGTCTCTGACCTGCACACTCAGTCGCTTCACTCCTTTCTAGGTTCTCCACTGGTCCATGTAGTGAGGTCTCAGGCAAGATGCCCCGGGGCAATATTTTGACTCTCGGAGCCCAGGCCAGCCATCTGCTCCCTTCTACTGCCTGCTGCATTCTGAGCTATTCTTCTCTCCTTTTAAAGCCCTGCCTGCAGCTTGTGCAAGCCCTGTGTAGGTGGGCTGCCTGGGACCAGAGCTGCTCTTTAACCCCTTGGTCTCCAGTGTGGGGTTTGTAAACCATATCACAACAGTCCAAAATCCTTAGGAAGCAACCAGTAATGTTAGGGATCTTCCATTTAATTGAGCGGTTGGCAAGATCCTTAGCTGGTGTAAATCAGTGTAGCCACTGAAGTCATTCCTGTTCCCCAAGATCTTATTATTCTGTTCTGTTTCCTGAGCTAAGAGTCAATCTCACATCTGTTGGAAATAAACATCTTGCTCCTGGGTTCTTGTACATAATTATCTTTCAGTTCTGGATGGTTGGAAAAAAAAAATCTGTGTTAAGAATTGTGTTGCTGCTCTGAGGTTTTGCTGATGGTGCTTTAAAATAGGATTGTGGAGGGTGACAGATAGGTTGCCAGCTGTCTTTAAACTTTCTTCAATGCTTAGAATGTTTGCAGGGTGACCACCTCAAATGAATAACCAGCCCATTGCATACACGTTTGTGTACATCTTGATTCTGATACCCGATTATTTTGGTAGTATCTGAACTTTCTGCTATCCACACCTCTGGGGATTTAATGAAGGTATGGAGTCACCAGATGTTCTGTCATTGTAGACATCTGTCTTGCTATCAACAGGCTCAAGAGTGATTGCCCAAACTTTGGAGGGAAGGTGCTTCACGCCTGAGGCAGTCCAGGAGAAATACAATCTGTATCCCTGCCCTGACTTGGAAAGAACTTGCTATCATGGTTCTCTGGCCAGAGCCAGTGGATTAGGAAGTTTAGTGGGCAGTATCTGCTGAAGCTGAGTTTTTCTCATCTTCTACACGTTCAGTGAAGTCTTCCAGGGAGATCCATCATCAGTGAGGCAGCTAGACACAGCCTGGGCAAAAAATGAAACATCTGTGGACGCAGCTTCATCTTTCATGTTGTAATGGAAGCCTGTGAGGTGGGTGGAGCTGGCTGGGAATGTTGTGGTGGAGAAGCTGAGGGACTCTTCATTGTAGCCTTTCATGAGGGTGGGGGTGGAATTAAATCTGTAAGACCTGAGTGAAAAAAACATAGGCCAGAATATTCAAGACTGGGTGTCTAAAAAGTTAGACTGCTAAATAAAAGTGACCTGATTTTCAGAGGTCTTCAGCTCAGTCAATTCCCACAAACTTTCGTTTGGGTCGCCACATTAGCTCCTACCTGTAATGTCATTTAGAGAGACAAGTGAATACTCAAATATGAAAAATAATGTGTGTTATTCCCTGGTTGATAAATGTAAAAGTATTAAAAAACATTGTGATAATGAGAATAATCTTAGTGATTAATTTTTAATTGAAGCAAATATACTATGCTGCATCTGTAGTTGCAGTTTAATTTAGAATTGGTTTTATATTACTGTTGAGACACCCATTGGCCAGATTATTTAATTTATCTGTATTTCCTATGCTGTATTTGCTATGTTGTATTCCTAGCATTCTCTGTGCAAATTGCATAATGCTTTATATGCATGTGCTAGCTTGGACGCTGGCTGGATTAGGGGGTCCTTGGGGTGTATTCAGGAGCTCTGATTACTCCTTCCTACAACAATCTCGCGTTGGGGGTGTGATGCTGGCTGGATTGGGGGGGGGGGGCATTTATTATGTTTAACATCAATACATCAGAATCATAATAATTCATGTGAGAAATTCATGTCAGGTACTGTTAGGCTATAATGTGCTAAGTAAGATAATGTTTATGTTCATGTTTTTTGTGTGTAATGGAAGTTACGGATATGTTTGATATATCTGTATTTCAAATTGTGCTGTGTCTGGGTGACACCCCAGACAGGATGGCTGCAGCACTAACCTGCTTAATGGCCCATTAAGAAATTCACAGGTACAATGGGTCAGGAGGAGAAGCCAGGGAATCACCAGTCATATGATCCTGGACTCCATCTTATTCCTGTAAATTTCCACAAGCAGCATAGCAAAGGCAAAGGACATAAAAGGCAGCTGCCCTACATACATTTTGTCTTCAGTCAGTCTTCAGTCTCCAGCCTACTTCTGGATCAACTCACCTACAACTGAACTGAACTTAAGCTGTGAAACAAAGGACTGAGACCCATCCAAGTACTGGATGTATACCAGAGGGACCATACAAGCCTGCAAACTCCACAATTCTACTGGAAACCTGATGGATATGGACTTTCCAATCATTTGTATGTGTGTGATTGCTTTAATTATTTAACACTTCTCTTATAGTTTTTTTTCCCCCATAATAAACCTTTAGTTTTAGTTACTAAAGGATTGGCTGGCGGTGTGGTATTTTGGGTAAGATCCAAACTTATATTGATCTGGTACTGTGGCTGACCCTTTGGAGTCAGAAGAAACCTTTTTGGTAAAGAGCATAGAGTTTTAAATAACTGGTCTCTTTACTGGAGCTAGTGGCTGATTGGGAGCCAAAGACTGAAATGCAGTAAAGGGGGCTGTGTATATTTTTATTTTGGCTTCCTGATAACCAGTGTGAAGAATCAGAAGCACTGTTTGTGACTGGTTGGGAAGTCTGACTTCAGTGTCACCCACCAGTGCTGGGAGAACCTGCTCTCCCTTTTGCAGCCTGCCCTGATCTTGGCATTTTCAGGTGAGTACCCTAGACACGGACAGGTCACACTAGCTATCATACTAGATGGACTTCAAAAGAGGTGCATTGTATGTACAATGAAATCTTGAAAAGATTCCTTTAGGGAATCTTTCTGTTATCACCTTTTTGCACCTCATCATATTAGTTTCTTAATATGAACTAGAACTGTCAATTAATCACAGTTAATGTCTGCGATTAATGCAAAACAAATTAACTGCACTCAAAAACAAAACAGTGTAAAACTTTAGAGTTCTCAGATCTACTCAGTCCCACTTCTTGTTCAGCCAGACGCGAAGACAAACAAGTTTGTTTACATTTACATGAGATAATGCTGCCTGTTTATTTACAATCTCACCTGAAAGTGAGAAACGGCATTCTCATGGCACTGTTGTAGCTGGTGTTGCAAGGTATTTACATGCCAGATATGCTAAACATTTGTATGCCCCTTCATGCTTCGACTTGTTGACTCTAAAGTTTTACATTGTTTTGGAGTCAAGTTATATTAAAAAATCTGACAACAATCATTTGATTTTTATAAGTTGCAGGTTTATGATAGAGATTGCACTACAGTACTTGTAAGAGGTGTATTGAAAAATAATATTTTTCCTTTTTTACAGTGCAAATATTTGTAATAAAAATAACATAAAGTGATCACTGCACACTTTGTATTCTGTTATAATTGAAATCAATATATTTGAAAAATGTAGAAAAACACCAAAAATATTTATAAGTTTAAATTGGCATTCTATTTTTGTTTAATAGTGCGATTAAAAATGAGATCAAATAAATAAATAGGTGCAATTATTTGACAACACTAATATGAACTTGTTGTATTCTTGCACTGTGAAGCTATGAAAGAGATTTCTTTATCAAGCGCCTATTTGTTTATCATAATGTTTTAATATTTATTTTTTTTTGTTTGAAAATATTTTCATTTCGTCACATGAAAAGGACAATAATTAATACATATACATACTGCTTGACTGATATAGCCAAAATACAGTTATTTGGCTACACTACACAACATTTATTACTGAAGCCTAACAGTGACCATAAAGCCAAATTTAGTTTCATGTATGATAGTCACAGTTTATATAAGCTGAATAATATAAAATGAATAAAAGTAGATGTTATATTACATTATTTTAGAATTGATCTATTGAATGAATATATTGAGAAAACAACTAAAACATTATCACACATGCATAACTTTGATATAACCAGTAAAGTATCCCTTCTGGATGTGAATAAAAGTTATGCATGTGTTTAAGCGTTTGCAGGACTGGAACCACACTAATGTAAAGTTGTGTGTATTAAAACTAACAATAATGCAGCAGTCCTGTAAACTTCATTACTTCTAATAGAAATGAATAAAAATGAGTTTAGGGGGAAAAAATTCTCTTGGGGTGACAAGATGGAACTCTCTTAGAATGTGCTTGGAAAGGATGAAAAATTGTTGACCACACCTGTGTCCTGTCTGAAAGGAATGAATGGAACCAAGTGGAAAGGCTTTTTCCAGTAGCAAACTGTGCAGACACATCCACAAACCCTCGTGGTCACCTGTAACAAAGACTGCTGAGATATTTAATATGATCAGCCTAGACACTTGCTCTTGTTCAGCACTCATAGGAGATCATCCAGCAGACATAGGAGCATGTTTTTTATTATATTCTCAGGTATAAACCAGACTAATATCTGACTGGACAGTATTCCTCAGGGGTGTAGAATCCAATCGGATCTGTTAGGCTCTGAGAACAGACCATCCAAATGAGTCTGTCATCATAGTGAGAGGGCACTTGCTATGATCACTGTAAGTTACTAGTGAGACATGGTACTCCCGATTTGCCGATCAATAAGGTTTAATGTGCAAGGATTTCTTAGATCATTATTTTTTAGCTTTGTATTAAAGTAACTACAACATATCCATACTTACTAGACCCAAGGAGTTGTGTGTCACTTTAGTGGCTGTATACAGGAACAGCTGTCTTCAGGAGCCCTGCCAGGTGATCAGTGTAGCAGCATCTCCTGCGGAATCAGGTGGCAATAAAGCGCTCTCCCTTGCCTGGGTGGTGGCTTTTTATACCCTTCTTTTACACAATATTCCATTTATTTACTTATTTTAGATGTTTTCATGTCCTTTACTTTCTTTATTGTAGAATAATTTATATTTATGTTCTCACCATGATAAATTGAAGCAAAACAACATCTGGCAGTGGGAGAGGCAGTGGGAAAAATCACCCCAAATGGTGGGAAAGAGCACCCTTTAACATAAAATATGTAAGCTCTTGTCCTGGTTCATTTTTATTTATGTGCAGCTGCAAACTAACAAGCTATGTGCTGTATTGTGCTAAACCCACACTAGTTATTATTTGCTATGGTGTGCAGAACCTGAGGTACTACAAGGTTACGCTGCAATCTATTTCTCTGCCAAAGGTGAAAAGTTTTTGAGGCTTAGGCCTCAAACAGTGGACAAGCAATCTCACCAGTGGTCCAGCAACTTAGGACAAGTGAGTCCTCCAACAAGAGGAAGAATAGGACTGATGGTCTGACCATGACAACGTTTTTATAATAACCCCTGTATCCAAACCAATCTCAAAGATCGTAACCAAAATGTGCCCATATATGAGTTGAACCAGAAACCACCTAGGACATTTCCATGATTGTCGGAGAGGCCAGATTAACATAAGAGTCTTCATCAATATGCACATTTAATAAGGGTCCGTGCAGCACAAACAATAGTCATCACCAATACAGACAGTAAAGTTGTCCGGTGACTCTAGTGCCAGACCTGATAACTCATTCAGCTGAGAGAGGAATTCTGGGGAGTTGTAGAACGGAATTGCTAAATTGATTTTTATCCTGGGTCTTCCCATATTAGGTGGAAATACTTTTAAGTGAGATCATCTTCTGGGTAGAATATTTCCTGCACCTAAATTCAGATGCAAAAAAGCATGACTCTTGTTTGCCAGATTCAGGCTGAGCCAGAGTATCCTGCAACACACAGTTTTGCTGGTACAAGGCTGTCTGAATTATCGAGCCCTATCTCAGTGATTCGACTGAAGTCAGGCACATCACTGGGGTTAAAGTGTGGTGGTTTAATTATCAACCAACTGCTCATTGAATAGCATTTGTTTACTTTGACAACCACTTTGTTATGCTCCATCTGATAAATTATGGCTAACTCCAGGCTTTAGGGAGGTCACTTGTCATGAACTGTAATATTAAAGCTTGTAGCAAACTTTCCCAGTTTGATATAGTATATAGATTTACCTTATAGATGTAAAATAAATCTAGATAAGTGATTGGTAGTTTTACCATCTTGATAAACTAAAAGGATGACAGACATGCTTAGCTTGGAATTGGTCTTTATTTTAATATCTCTTTTTAGTGACTTTTTTTTTTTTGGATTCTTTCAAAAAATCTGACGTGTTTTTTTTTTTGCCGTCATAATTATCTTTCTACAAAGCAATGGATGAAATCCTGACATAACTGTAATCTGTTAGTTTTTCTATTGATTTAAATGGGGCCCAGATTTCATTCCATGTATGAAGTAATATAAAAGTGTGACACTCTGTCTGAAAGCAGCACCCCAGAACCCCGTATTCACCACTGTCATATAATTATGATATGCTCTGTACAAAGTATGCCTTGTGAGGTATCATTTTAAATATCTTGGTCTGCTAAACAGCATATACAATCCATCAGGATATTAATATTATATGTGAAGTTATTAAATATTAGTGTATATATTACTGGAACATGTTATTGTGATGTGGGAAACACCCAAACCAACTTTTCAAGTACAAGTTCAAGTAGCCAGATGTGCTGATGGGCTATTAAGGGGAATCTGCTATCCCAACCCGCATCCCTAGAGACTTCACCGAGGAAGTACACAATGGGATACTGCTTGACCAATGGGGAGCGGCCCCCCCACGTCACATGCTTGGACCTTTCCAGCAAGCTTGAAGAAACTATAAAGATCCTCAACATAAAGTGGGAGGATCACTGCACTAAGATCAGTGTCTTCACGGAAGCCAACATCTTTAGTGTTGAGGCCCTGATTATTCAGCACCAGCTGAGGTGGAGCGGTCACTGTGTGCGTATGTCTGATGCACGCCTACCAAAACATCTCTTGTATGCCCAACTCACCGAAAGAGAGAGAAAATGAGGTGGTCAAAAGAAACACTTTAAAGAAACTCTCAAGCCAAACATCAAGAGATGTGGCATTGACATCACACACTGGGAGACAGTTGCCCAAGAGAGGGCAAACTGGTGAAGGCTTTTCAGAGATGAAATGACCACTTTTAAGGAAAATTGCCTGGTCTTGGTCTCGAAGAATGTTAGATAAAAAACACATAGCAAACATGGCCCAACCCTGCCTTCCAACACTATTTGCAAATGAGTCTGTGGCTCAAGGATTGAACGTCAGTCACCAAAGGACCCACATAAAATGAAAGAGATCATTCTCGACCATCAGGGATTGCTGTCATGATGGCCTCCTCAACTGGAAGAAGGGAGAAGAGTGGGAATTGCAGTGAGGGAAGGGTAAGATGACACTGTGGTAGAATATATGTGAAATTACCTGATCCACTGGCATCAGTTATGCAAATGAAGCTGTGGAGAGTCTGCTCTCATATACTCTTCACTGAAGAGCTTTTTTAAAAAAAATCACTGTTCTGAAAATTTACTTTATGCTTAGTAATAATTTCAGTAGTAGAAGTCAAGATGGAATGAATCTATTCTTCAAGTTTAGATACCTTAGAGAGTCTGCATGGGTGCTATCTCCTTATGAGAGTTTTTATACTCCCACCTTCAGATTAGGTGATGGAATAGAAGAGGTCATTCCAGGTAAACTGCTAGGGTTGGACACTGTTGCCATGCTGGCATTCTGAAATAACTAAAGGAGGAAAACATTCCAAAATCTTAGCCAGTGGATAGGAAGGTATGCGCATATTACAAAAGAATTCATATGCTGCTGAAAGAAAAATGGAATCAACAAGCAGATGGCTAAGCTGAAAATGTTCCCATTAGTGAATGGGAGAGGAATAAAGAGGTTTTCACAATGAAAGCTGAGGGGACATGTGTATTATACCATGTATCTACTTAGCATATTTCCTAATGCACAAGTCCTGTATTTATTGCAGACCCTTGCTGTTACTGTATAGGAGGTGGCCAAGCCTTGTGGTATTACCATAATTTTTTTTAAAAATTAGAAAATAAAATTAATTTTTTGAAGATAGGAGAGTTCACTGATAAAAATTTCTATTTAAAAAGATTGGTAGAGTCAAAATTTAATCAGCCTTATATTGACAATTTTTATATAGCTAGGTTATTAACCCTTGCTTAATAAAAATGTTTTTCTTCATCTTGTAGACCACTTAAATACCATTCTAAAACATTTTGGTTTACAAAAGAGATGATAAAATGTCAAAAACATTGTTTTTGTAATTTATATTATTGTAAAACCTATTACATCTTGGGATTCAGTAAGATTTTTATACTTTACCTCAAACTAATGTAGTAGCAAGTGGATTTGTCAGAGTTTACTTGGCTAGGACTCAGATATATTCATTGACTTCATTATTCTTGTAATAACCTTAGTTAAGTGATTACATCATTCACATCATTAGCTTGCGGCATAACCCGGGTGTTTTTAGTACAAGGTAGTTCCACACGGTTCATTCTATTTGAGTCTTAACCTCTGGCAGAGTGGAGCAGTTTGACTAGTTTTTGGTAAAGCACTCAAGGCTGGATTTTCTAGTTTGTTAAAGCCAGTTCAAAGTGGCTTTAAACATGTTGGCCTTTCTTATGGCATACTCCCCCTGTGTAGAGGAATCTCTGCTGGCCTAGTGCTTCAGAAACCATTTAGCCAACTCTTATCCCAGCTACCCTCCAGCCCCTCTACTATAAAAAGGTCATGGGGGCAGGTGCAGGCAGGGGGATGTCTGGAGCAATAGGGGGTGAGTGGATCTGAGCTCTGCTCCCCAATCCTCTGCTCCTGTGAAGAACCATACACCAATTGTTCTGTAACTGTATGTTAGAGCAGGAACCCTCCTGCTGTATGTTACAGCATGGCTTCACTGCTCTGAATCAGGAAGCTGCAACTGGCTCCTTGTAACTGTCATGCCTTTATATTTACTCTTTCATAACCCTCCACACTTGATGAGTGTGGTGGGCTTGTGGTTCTTGGTGGAAAGAGTTGTGAAGGTATAATATCTTTTTCTTTTCTTTTCTTTCTTTTCTTTTCTTTTTTTTTTTTTTTTTTAAAAGCAAGTGATTTATTGGTGTGTCCAAGGCATTTACTTCCAGATCCATATGTGTGTTGGAGATCAAGCTTTTTGTGGCCACCTTCCCAATTACCTTTTACTCAGGAACCTACTTGTTGTCAGCTAGAATCTGGCTACCATGGTCACAGTAATTCCAGGAGAATGTCTTGGTTTATGGATTATTAGATGTATATTGTTTAATATTTCTCATCATAAGGGTTTTTTCATCATGGTCCAGTGCTTTAACTCTTTAGTAATCACATACATGATATTAAGCTTCCTATCTTGGTCCTGCTTTGAGCAGGGGATTGAACTAGATGACCTCCAGAGGTCCCTTTCATCTCTAATCTTCTATGATTCTATGATCTTTATTCACCTAAACATTAAAGGAAAAATTGTAAGTTACATAACTCATTGTCCTAATATAACCCTTTCCACAAAATGATGGCAATATTAACTGGATTGTCAGCTTGTTCATCAAGCTGTTACAGTTTTGTCAAGTCAGCTTCCCCAACTGTATACAGAAAGAAGAGAGAAGGGAAAGGAAATATTGGGATTGTTGTACACCATCATTTTAGACATGCTGTTCAAAATGTAATCTCTTTAAGATGTTGAAAATGTACCCAGATGTGGGTGGAAAGATAGTTATTAGGAGATGAAGCAGACATGATGTTCAGCTTCATGATCTAAAATACTTATTCTGAAAACTAGACAAATCTTTATAAGAAAAGAGCATTTTGAAAAAAACACATTATATGTAATATAAAATAAGAAAATGACACCCAGTGGCAGCTGGCAACTCTAGATTTCTCTTACTGCAGCTTTCTGTACCATTACTTGGGTGATAGAGTCTAAATCTAGTTAACTAATTAAACAAGCCATAAAGATTAGCTAAGCTAATTTTTTTTCCTAGCAACATCCAACATAGCAAACAACTTGGGAATTTACTTGTTAAATCACACTTATACTAAAAGGCATAGAGAGAGTCTTGAAGAATGATGCATTGCAAAGTGAATTATTTAAGTTACTAACCAGTTGATCCACATAGTTCTTCAGACGTATCCACATCTTCATCCGCATCATTTTCTCCCAATAAGCAGTTTTCATTATGATGTTTCATTCTTGCAACTAGGCCCTGCATCTCCTTCTTGTGCTGCTTAGACTTGACACATTTTCCTTTTTTAACCAGAGAAGGAATTTCTTCAAAATATTCCCAGATAGGGTCTCTCTTACGCCTAGAAGACATGACAGTTTTTCCGTGGCAAAAGTGTGGGGGAATATAGGAAGCTGTGTGTGTACTAAATAATGTCTTCCCTTTTTCTTTCCAGTCCACTCCACTGTTCCTTTCTACTCTGCCTCCGTCCTTTGTCTCTCTGTCTTAAGACAGTGTCTTAACTAACTCCCCTGCCTTGCTTGGCCCAGCTCCACCACCACATAAGCACAGAACAACAACAATCCTATCCAGCCTGTGTCTTTCTTTGCACATGTGACTTTAGTCTGGTGAGAAACAGAAACTGAAAGCCCAGAACTTTCAAGAAGCAAGAGCTGGTAGTTAGGCTGGACAGACTAGAGACATTAATTCATTTTTATGAGACTGTAAGTGTAGGTTTAGCATGTTTGTGATGAGATTTAATTGTAACTGTTATTTTTTTAAACGAGAGAGAAATTTAGTATTTTACTGATTTAAAAAAATAAAATAAAATCGTATTTAAGTAAAAAAAAAAAAAAAAAAAAATTTGATTTTTTTTTAAATTAAAAAAAAAATCATTGATTTTTATCCTCCCTGTTCAAAAGTAAAAATAAAAAAACAATAGAATTAAGGTGAAATTCAACCTTATTGCTGACCCTTGTGATTATGCTGTAAAATATGGTTTGTTTTTTAAGATAAATAATTTTTCAGTTAATCAAGTATATAATAGAATAAAAACTGGATTTGCTTATGCAGTCTTTTTGTTGGAAAGATATAGGATAGTGTGCATAGTTCTTACTTGATTTTTAAGTCAGGATGAGTCTTACAGTACAAGCTATGTTTGAAAAAAAATCTGTTGAATTATTTTAAAATGATGAAAGTGTTAATGTTGGAGGTTAAAATTTTCACTTTAAATAATTTAAAAAACTTCTCTACATATAGTACTAATGAACCACAGTGGCATTTGGGTTGGAAGGCAGGAGCTGACCTATTCACAGTATTCCACATTAAGGAAGTGGAAATTTTGCACATGTGGTTAAAAGCAGTCTCCTAGAAGGGAGAGCTTGATCCAGTCCTTCTCAACAAATCACCTTTCTTATCAATATTAGAAATCCTATAAATAGGGACATTTGAGGATAAAAATAGGGATGGATTTTTTAAAAAAATGTATTGAAATATTTAAAGTATAAATAGCTTTTTGGAGGGGTAAGGTGGGAACACAATAAATAATTAAACAATATAGACTGACCTTCCTGAATAGATGTATGCAGTGTTGATGATACTCCGCATGGGTTCCAATATGAGATGGTAGTAGACAACTAGAGTATGTGGTCACTGGATTTTTTGTTTTTCTGTATTGAAAGCAGGTTCTCCTAGAGTATTTGAGTGACCTGTTCCATGATGCGATCTTTTTTCTCTGGTAGAGTGTCCTTTTTTAGTACAGCCCCATCCTGGAACCCATACAGAGTATTATCAAATAATTACAACCCATACTTGATGGAGACAAAGAAATCTTTTCTGAATCCCCTCTTCTGGCCTTCAGACAATCTCCCAGTCTTGTCACGCTTATCAACAGAAGCAAGCTCCCCACAGACCAGGACACACCAACTGAAAGTGGCACCAGAACATGCCAGAACAACAGATGCAAAATCTGCAGACATATCTCCATGACAACCATGATCAATACCCCCTACACTAGACCTGTTAAGATCCATGGGTCCTATATATGCCTATCACAACATGTAGTGTACCTCATCGAGTGCCTCAAATGCCGAGCAACAACTATGTGGATAAAACTAGACAATCACTACACACTGAAATGAACCCTCACAGAAAAATGATAAAAGAGAAAAACACGGTTTCCCATGGGCGAACACGTCTCACAAAGTGATCATTCCATATCTGTCCTCTGACTCATCCTCAAAGGAACCTGCACAATCCCTTCAAAAGATGAGCCTGGGAACTGATGTTATAACTCTGCTAGACACTAAAAGCCAGGGACTTAACAGAAACACTGGTTTTATGGCTCATTACAACGATTCGTAACTCATTCCCACTGCTTGCTAGCCCTTAATTGCCCACTTCATTTTAGTGATTTCCTACCGCATGTGTGAAACCCTTATGCTTAAAAATCTGTTCCAACTTATATTTATCTTAGACACACTGATAACTTTTCCCAGACCTGAAGAAAGTCTCTATGAAGCTCAAAAACTTGTGCCGTCTACCAGCAGAAGTTGGTCCAATTACCTCACCTACCTTGTCTCTTGCTTCCTGAATAGAGGCATATATGTTAAATTCCTGTGGTTATGGAACAGGAAGCTTTCGTGTGTGCACATCCCTGGATGCAAGCACCTGAAATAAATGTAGAAGCTTCTGATTAGTTTTCAGTGGTGTCTGACAGTTTCTGATTTACAGTTTTGAGAATTTGTTTCAATAATCCTTTATAATCAGTTTCAGGAGAATTTGTATTGTGCCTGTGTTTGTTAAATGCTTGCATAGTAAGTGTGACTTCTCCATTTTTCATAGCAGATGTGATTGACGGCCTCTAAGTGTTATGTTGTTCATAACAAATATGATTGGTATGCCTGATTTGAATAACATGTTCGGCCTGCAAACGTTGTTTTTCTGTTTTGATGATTTGAGCTCTTTCCTCCATCCCCGTTTTTTATCTGTTGGTGTTTTAGTAACTACATGTCTCCATCACTTCAGATACACTAGGATATATTCACTGATTTCTATAGTTACTTTTGTGCATTTGCCTGTACTTGTGAGGGTGTTATTCCAGACAAATAATTACTCTATTTATACAGCGGGGCTGTTTGCAAATTCTGAATATACTTCAGTAGAGTATTGGGAAAAATCAGACACTTGAATTACTTAGTGAATTTATTATTTAGATTATTAAGATTTTTAGGAAACTTTTGAAAGTAAATATATACATATACCATTAGTGTGTGGGTGTGGAGAGAAAGAGTTCTCTTCAGCCACCCAGTGATCCCTAGATATTAGTATCCCCTGTTTTGGACATGGCTTACAGCATGTGGCTATATATCTAGTGACTTACTGTATCTACATAGGCTAGCTTTTGTAATTTAGCCTTCAAGTTGCTAAGAAGAAATAAATAAAATAGATTTTTCCAAATCTACCTCTAAGGATGTACATTTAAGAATCAGGTCAATTAATTGAACTAAAGTTTACTTTTGCCTTTCTGTATACCTAACTTTTTTTCACTCAAACAATCCTCTTAAAGGTCATTTGGCTGTTCTGTCTTCTTATGGAAAAAATATAGACAAAGGAGGTTTTTAATTTATAGTTTGTATCATGGTAGAATGACACCTCTACTAGGATATCCGTGAAAATCAGCAGGTCAAATAAATGACAACATATTGCATATTAAGGACAGAAGAAAAGAAATTCAAAGCTGATGGGGAAATTCCATCCTTAATGTGCTCCACTGTGATCAAACTTAAACTTTCAGAGAATCTGCTATAATTAAACAATACAAAGTTTCAGTGTCATATTTTCCTTTTATGTTGTGGTGTGTGTTTCTTTGTAATTTGAAAGAATAAAACAACACATCAAGAAAAACTCTTAATGGGATCCAAATGAGAACGTTTCATTGCTGTTGTATTTTGATGGAAATATTTGTGTGTGGATTGGGGGGAGAAGTTTGTGAGAGAAACCTGAAGACAAATTTCATTTCAGACTTTTTTGGAAGTATCACCTCCATATATCTATGCTAGCATTATTGCTTCCATAGACTTTGCCTTGTCTTTGTGGTATACAGTGAATATACTGGATGTTGATAATAAAAATTATCTGTCCATCTTTATGAAGATTGCCTTTTTCTCACATTTTCCACCTAATGTCATTGTGACTTTCCTCTCTGCAAAAGCAACTGTGAATGAAGCTCATAAACATGAGTTTTGTCATGCTAAATCAGACTACTTACTCATCAAATTTCAGTATCCTATCTCCAGGCAATCCCTGAAAAAACCCAACCTCACGTGTCAGCTGCAAACCGCTATATGGGGCAAAAAAAAAAAAAAAAAAATCCTACCCCCCTTAAGTTATTTCTTTATTAATCATCATGTGATATAGCACTATAATGATACACAGCACTTTACAAATACAGGCTTCACAATCCAGATTTAAGAGGGGTCCGTGCAAGTGTCTGCCCACATTGAAATGATTGCAAAATTGGAGGAGTCAAGTCTGACTTATTCCCGGCCCTAAAGAACTCACATCCTGAAATATGAGTTTTGATTTCTCACTTTTTTTTTTAAGCAAGGATAACAACAACTGTTCTTTCTAGCCATAACATTATTCAACCCCTGTTTAAATTCACCTGTAAGGGTCCAGTTAGTCCTGCTCCTTATCAGCCACCCCTGGGGCTGCTGAGCACTAAGGTTATGTCTACACTGCAATACACAACAGGTTTAGTGGGACTTGAGTCAGCTGCCCCAGGTTAGGGAACTGTGGGCTCGAGCATCTACATTGTATTTTAACCCTATGTTAAAACTTTTGTAGCCTGTGCTCAAACCCAGGACTTTGACATCCACGTTGCAATGTGCATACTCAAGTCAAAGTAACCATATTCCAGAGCCCCAAGCACCCTTCCTTCTTCCTTCACTGAAATGTGGCCATTCTAGCCCTAGGACTGTGGTGCACTGTGGGAAACTATACTGCCTGCCCTGCACATTACAGAAAGTTTGAAGCAGGCTGCTTTGCAAAAGGCTTAGCCAGTTCGTCCTCCATTCTGTTCATTCTCCAGGATGCTCTCTGATAGTGTGCTTGCAGATGGGTGATCAGAAGAGGATGGGTTAATGCTGACCTGAGCTACTGCTGTTCGCAAAGGGTTGGTGTGGCTTCTGTTTTCAACAGAGTGGTTTGCAGATTGTTGGGATAGAGAGGACTAAGGAAGTTGTTTCATGGAATTGTGGGATACTTCTGGTTGGCTCTCAGGACCTGAGTTAAGCAGGGCTGCGCCTGCACTGCAAAGCAATAGGGATTGGACCCTGGGTCCCGGATTAACTTGAGCTTGGACCCACCAGCCCTTCAGGGTCCTGGAACTATCGATCCAAGCCCTAGTTTAGTGCAGTTGCAGTGTAGACACAAGGGGAGTTAAGCTTGAGCCCAGGCTCAAGCCTGGACTTACATTTCAGTGTAGACATACCCTAAAAGGCATCCTATTCTGGGGGAGCTGAGTGTGATGGTATGGCAGTACCCCCAAGCTGGGCCACAAGCAATTTGAGACTTGGATCAAAACACAGTTACTCTGTTTGGTAGTCCATAATAACTCTCTCCAGGACACAATGGGGCAGAGCCTCAGCGGTGTATATCAGCATAGCTCCATTTAATTCAGCAGATTTACCTCACTTAAGGCTCTGGCCCTAAAAGTTATTGAATCCTTTTTAAAAAATCACCTTAATTCTCTCTCTCCTGGATGAAAGCAGTGTTGCATTCTGTTTTAGTATTCATTTGTTGGGTATTTTATAAATAAATTTTAGTAATTTCATCCATTTAAAAAATAATGATTTCCTTCTCTTTGGAGCCTGTTCTCATATTTTATACTTTATTCTAGAGCAAAATTTTATCATGATCTATTTCTTTAGAAGTCTGTCGGTATGATTAATTGAAAGTATTAATTCTTAAGTCTCAAAAAGGGATTATTTTCTTCTACATTTTACCTGACCTAAAATGGTCATTGTGTATTCATGACGCATACAACTTGGGGCTGGTGAAATGGAATCACATTTGATTAACTAGCAGAACAGTCTACATAGAATTTACCTCTGAATGCTTACAAATATTTTAAAATGTCCAGTTGTTGTAGTTAGCATTTCAGAAGCAGAACATAAAATATAAAATAGGGCACTGCACAATTTCCCCCTTATTGCAGTGTACTGATTCCTTGAAAAATGTAAGTTCAGTACGCTTGCTTCTGTAAATTTCGTAAAAATTCAAGGCACGTTAACAGTAAGGGCATGACTACATGTACAGCACTGCAGCGGCGTAGCTGTAGCAATGCAGCTGTGCTGCTGTAGAGTGTCTGGTGAAGACTGTCTATGCCAACAGGAGAGAGCTCTCCCACTGACAGTGTGCAAATGAGCACTTATGTTGTGTCACTTACATTGCTTGGGGGTGGTTCACACACCTGAGCAACGTAAGTTACGCCAACATAAATTGTAGTGTAGATATAGCCTAAATTTCACTGCTTGTCTCATAATGAAATAAGGACTGACTTCCTCATTTTTAATCCCTCAAATATCAGAGAAACTCCCAGAAGTCATTTTGTAAAATCTAATTTATTACTGCTACAAATAATGAAATAATTAAGGATTCTGTAGTGATCATATCTGTAATAATTTAAATGAAGAAATGGAAGATTATATATTTTGTTTTACAAGAGTCCTAGAAGAGCTAGAGAACATGAGCTGCTTTTTGTTTCCTTTACTGATGTTGGTCTTCATAATATTTACTTAATTGACCCTATCTTAAAATATCTTGTTTTTACCGAGGCTCTGCAAATATTAGTTTGTTAAGCACTGGGCACTTCATAGTAATCAGTCCTATTGTAAGGATCTTTTTATTAACATCATGTGATTTGTTTCCATGTTTTTATATAGTATAAAAGATTGATAAAAAGATATATTGTATTATTTATGGTAACGACAAATTTGTAACCACTCATTCAATGTATTGAATTGCTCAATCAAGGGATGCTTCCAATGACTGCGTTACCCATGAGTTAATTCAGTGACAAGGAAGTTATGTTACACCCACAAGTGCTATTTAGAGCTAAGCTTCCCATAGCAACCCTAACTCTGCCTCCTTTGTACATATGTATTAGAGCTTTTCAGACAGTACATGATCGTACAACACGGAACATTATCGTTTTGCTTTAGAATACATTTTATAAATATGGATTAACTACCACTGTGGGGACGTATTTTCAAGTTGGACACTTCTGCAGTGTTGATGAAAACATTTGATTTGTATGACACAGAATTGTGTAAATTGTATTAAACAGTGTTTTCCTCACAGTGTAACATTTAAAATATAACTCTTGGTTTTTGAAGCAATAATATAATTTTTCAGAGGAATGACTAATACAGTGACCACCTATAAAAAGCTATCAGTTTTGCCTTAGTTAAAGGTTACTTGTGTGTCTGAACTATTATTTAAACTTTCCTAAGCTTCCTAATGCCAAGAATTCTGCAAAGATTGAGGCAAAGTTAGTTATCTAAGACAACATACAAGTTCGTAAGTGTGAACAAGATTGATACATATATAATGAGAATGAAGAAATTACATAGTTATAGGACATAATAAAATGCATTGGGCTGAATTTCTCTCTTTTATTTGACATAGTAATGGGTATAGTACATACCCAGGTACAGGTAGGTAGCTGAATTCAGACCTGAGAGAGACTGTGTGCCTCAGAGTCATGTGTGCCACCTTGAACCCCAGCTTTAATTTATTTCCTGGGCAGCCTGTGAAATGTAACAGCTGAGGATGGGGTGAAGAAAAAGGGGGAGCGTTTGACAGCTGGACAGTAAAAAAAAAAAACAACAAAAAAACTAATGCTTTTGACACCTGGCCAGGCTTGAGAAGGAGGCTTGACATTTGTGGGTTTTGACAATCAGAAGACAGGTGAGGCTTTTCAAAGTGGGAAAAGACTGTCTCTTCTTTCCCTTCCCTTTTGTGGGCAAGGCTGGAAAGGTGATTTGAAATTGTTGGCATTGGGTGGTAACTTGAACTTGTCTACATCAACATCCTACTGCTATACAGAACTCTACATCCTGAGCTTCACGGTAGAATTGATAGACACTGTCCAGCATGTTGGTGGACTGTTCAAGACTCATTGTCTCAGGAGGCTTCAACACATATAGTGCCAGAACCACCCCTGCAGCTCTGAGCTATGGTGGTGAAGAACACCTGGGGACGTCCAGCATCCAGTAATTACATAAATAAACACCCCTTTTCAAAGAGTGCAGGCAACCACTATACAAAATGCGATTAACTCAGTCCTGTTCTTCTAAAAGTGTCATGGGAACTTTTTATCCCTCCACCAACGAAGATTTCTCAAAAATGATTAGTGATTATTTGGGTGCCTCACTTTTAGAGTGCCCAACTTGAGAAGCTTAAACCTGGGCTTGGTTTTCAGACAGGGGGGATTTAGCACTTTCTGAAAATCAAATCTCTTGCTGGTGCTACATCAACATTGCTCAGGGTAAGGACTACCGTCTCACTTTTGAATGCCTTCAGTAGCTACATTTGTCAGGACTTATGAAGGGACGTTGGAGATAGGATTTTCTCCACGACCGGGCCATGCTTTGGGAGCTCATTGCCAGAGGAGATGATAATGGCAAAATCTGAAGTTAAGGAAGAAGAAAGGAGAAGAAGGAAGAAAAAGAAAGGGGAGTAATGGTAGGAGAGGAGGGAGGAAAGAAAAGGAAATATGTATTATGAAATCAAATATAATATAAAATCACAGAAAATACCATAATGCCATTTATATAAATCCATGGTATGCCGACACCTTGAATACTGTGTGCAGTTTTGGTCACCCCATCTCAAAAAGGATATATTCGAATTGGAAACCATATAGAGAAGAGCAATATAAATTATTAGGAGTATGGAACAGCTTCCATCTAAGGGAAAGAGACGACTAAGGGAGGAATATCTATAAAATTATCAGTGGTGTGGAGAAAATGAATACAAAAGTGCTGTTTACTCCTTCACATAACAGAAGAACTAGGGGGTACCCTGATAAGGAAGTACGTCTTCACACAATGCACAGCAACCTGTGCCAGGGGATGTTGTGAAGACCAAAACTATAAGTGGGTTTAAAAAACACTTAGATAAACGTATCTATGGTCTATCAATGACTATTACCCGAGTTAGTCCGGGAGACAACCCCATACTCTGAGTATCCCTATACCTCTTACTGCCAGAAGTGGGGACTGGATGACAGGGAATGAATCACTTGATAATTGCTAATCTGTTCATTCCCTTGGAAGCATCTGGCACCAGCCATTATCAGAATACTGGATACTGGGCTAGGTGAACCATTGGTCTGAGCCAGTATGGCCTCCTTATGTTGTATAAGGGAAGTAGGCAGGATAATTAGGCCTTTGGTTTATTATGATTGTGACTATTTCTTGGGAGGTGCTGAGACAGTTGAGTGGAAAGCCGAGTAGAAATTGCCTGGATGACAGGGAGATAGGTTGAGCTGTAATCTAGGTAGCTGTAAACCTTGTTCATCATCATGGTATTTGAACACCTTACTAAAATTAAATTAATATAGCAGACATGGTAATCTTCTGGCAGGCTGCTGTATTCAGTTGGAGCTGATTTCTGCATAGTTAGTTTTCATAAATCGAAGCTGCTAGCACTGTAAACTTTATTAAAAATTGATAGTTCAACTTCTGTCACAGCCTAAGATGAAGTGCAATGGGTCTTGTTTGTATTTCTAGTAATAGTAATGTTAGCTATGGTCTCATCTGGATTTTTTTATGCAGGATTTTACTTACTCTCATTTCCAATATTTTCAGAGATTCCAAGGCCAGAAGGGACCATTGAGATCATATAATCTGACCATTTGCATAACACAAGCCATGGAACTTCTCCAGAATAACTCCTTAAACATTTTACGTTTAATAGGTATTTGAAAATTATTCAAGTACGGCTAAATATCAGAACTTTTGGCCAAATGCCTGCTGAAACCTGCATAGCCCTTATTCACAGAGAACTTTCTGCTTTGGATAAATTGTGATATATTGGTGCTGTAGGGAAAGAAACTAGATTTCTAAGGGCTCATATGTTAGAGAAAGAGGTATCAGTGTCTTTTTATTCAACACACACAATCAAAGGATTTAGCTTGTCGTTGAGTGCACGCTCCCCTGGAGGCATGGTTAATACATGGAAGGGAAAATATAGAATGTAAGCAGTTGAGCTCTGTAGACAAACAGCTTGAAGCTACTTTTCAATCATCAGATGTTACAGACTAGACAAGTTGGGTTTGTTCGGCATTGCCTGTGAGTGAAGAGTTCCCCATCAACTTAGACCGTGGGCAGGAAAATAAAAGTATTGTGTTCAGCAAGTGAAGGTTGAAATGACCATGCTTGTAAGTTTCTGTTCAGTGACTTCCCACAATAGTTTGAACCCTCTTGCTCTCCAAAATACACAATAAAATATATAATTAGGGTCTTGTAACTGTAAGGGTCTTGTCATAGGAAAAGAAATTCTGACTATAGATAATATGGTTTGTGCAATTTATCTGTGATATATTTTACTTTGAGAATGGTTTACTTCCAGGAGGAATTTTTACAACTGAGGGAAAGTGTTTCATGCAAATGTTTTCTGTATGTTATGTCATGTCTTCATCTGCTGCAGGGGTGTCAAAGTTATCTGGCCACAAGGGCCATTTAAGACAAAATTGTTGACTTGGCGAGTTGCACTGTTTAAAAAAAAAAAAATATTAAAGGGGCAGAATGGCACAGTTTTCATTTACTCACTTTCCATGCCCACTTAATACTCCAGAGGCTGGGAGCGCTTGGGCTGGCGGCGCTCTGGGGGTGGGGTGGACCGGCACTAGGTGCTGGGGTGGGCGCTGGCAGTGCTCCGGGGCCGGGCCAGGCTGTGGTGCTTCGATGTTGATACTGGACGTTTGGTGATCAATATGAATGCCAGTCACAAACAGTATGCCTGATTTGCAGATCAGTAAGGTTTAATGTTCAAGGTTTTCTATTGATATACTAGTTGAATACACAGCCTGAAATTAACTACAATATATCATACTCACTAGGCCTGGAGAGATAAGCAGTTACTCAGAAGGCTGTATACAGGAAAGGCTTTCTTCAGGGGCCCTGCCAGGGAGTCAGTGGACCCTCTGGTCCGACTGGCAGCACCTCCCGCGCAGTCAGGTGTTGATGGAGCGCCCCCCTTTGTCTAAGTGATGACTACTTATACCCTTCCATGAACAGCTTTCACCTAATTACCTCTGTAATCATTATCATATATGCTAATTACCTACATTGGGTTTTCACCCTTGACTACATTCCATTCTCACCATGGTAATTGGGGTCATCAAAACAACATCTGGTGATAGGAGGGGCGGTGTAAAAAATATGTCCCTTGGCAATGAAAAAGTGTACCCCCAGACGTTCAAGGTTAACTTGTTGTTCCCATCACCATTATCTATGTGCAGCTGCAAGCATACAGTATCTGTATTTTGTCTTATTATGTGCTGTGGTATGCAGAAACTGAGACGTCTGCAAGGTTACTCAGTAGTCCTATCCATCTCTGCCAGCCGGAAGATGTCATGCTACAGGAGTCAGAATAGCCAAACAAACAACTAAAGCTATGCTAGGCCTATGGGACCGTGGTCAGGGAACTCAAATTGCACTGGGCCTCCAACATCCAGGGGTGGCGGGCACTCAGCCTGTGGCCTTAGAGTGCGTGGGCCTCCAAAAAAACGCGGGCCGCATGTTTGACACCCCTGATCTGCTGTAAGAAATGTCCAATCCTGTTCAGACTGGTGTATGGCATTGGTTGGCTTTTCACATTGAGTAATCATTTGTGTCTGTGAAAATGCGGTGTAAAAATGGTTTCAAACAAGAGTGATACTCTTTTTGCAAGATGAATATGAGTGTTCTGATCTGTTAGCATTTTATACCTACTTTGTAGGCATGTAAATGACTGCACAAGGTACAAGTCAATGTTGAATCAAGTGCAATGTTTGGTTTTTTTCTTTACAGTAGCCTATGTAACAAAGATCTTATTCTTCTCTGGCACTAACTGAAAGGAGCGGCTGCAGAAAAATGAAACTCACAACTATCTTTTCTGAATACATAATTTACTTATTTAATTATTTTTAATTTCCATCATCTTCCAGCCCAGACACTGGGGATTTGGAATCTATTAAAATAACATTTTAAAGATGGTAGAGGATGATGCTGTTCCTTCTTGATAATGGATATTGTCTGTGATTTTCTTTTTTATCTTGTCAATAAAGCAACAAAACAAAAAAGACCCACTTGATTATTTCTCTTTTAGGGGGATAACTCCTACGTAAAGGATCGTTGGTGTGTGTTCGATGGATTCATGGTTTTTTGTCTTTGGGTGTCATTGGTGTTACAGGTAATTTTATATAATTTTACCTTAAATATGAAGGGCTAATATTTCAAAAGTAGGCCCTTCAGTTGTGCATGCAAAATACTCATATTGGCATGAACAAGTAACTGTATGCTATAAATGCACACTTTTGCATGAGTCAGATTTAAAATTAAAGCAGTCTACTCTTTCACAGTCCAGCAATAACACAGCCACTGCAGTTCATCTACTTTAGGGGTTTGCTTTGGTGTAACAACATTGATGTTTCACTAGTGTGAATTTCTTTAATGTAGACAAGTCTTTAATTTGAAACTCGTTCAGAAATGTAAAGTAATGCATGTTGGAAGGAATGTCACAGATTTAAAATGAAATAGAGGAAATGGTGGGGGGGGACCCCCAAAAGTTTCCATAGCACTGTTAACTTGCACACATTGCACAAAATGTTACAGTATTGGAAGGAATTCTGTCCTACAGACTCATTACGGTCCTTCATCGTTTACACAGAGAGCGTTTTTCCTCAGTAAGAACTGATGAAGGACTACAGTCCACAATTAAGGATGGAAAAAGACCTGTCATGTTTGCCATTAAAATGTCATCATAGAATCATAGAGTTGGAAGGGACCTCAGGAGGTCATCTAGTCCAACCCCCTGCTCAGAGCAGGACTAACCTCAGCTAAATAATCCCAGCGAGGGTTTTGACAAGCCGAAGCTTAAAAACCTCTAAAGATGGAGATTCCACCACCTTCCTAGGTAACCCATTCCAGAGCTTCACCATCCTCCTAGTGAAAAACTTTTTCCTAATGTCCAACCTAGACCTCCTCCCCTGCAATTTGAGACCATTGCTCCTAGTTCTGTCATCTGCCAGTATTCATTCCAGTATTAATGGTCCTGCACTTTATACAACACCTAACTAAAAAAGAAGTGGGATGAGAAAGGCGGATTTGGGTTTTTGATTTGCAGATCCAGAACCAGCAGTGATTAAGATCCTTTTGTATCTAAGGACTTGTCTATATATGGGCTCTTAATGCACATTAACTAACCGTGTGAATTTGAAGTGGATTAGTAAAAATGCATTAAATTCCTGTGTGGATACTCCCATTCAGAATGAAAGTGGCCTCAATTCTGTTCAGCTTCATTTAGGTGAATTAAGCTAAACCAAATTGAGGTCACCATAATTCCAAACAAGAGCATCCACACAGGGATTTAATAGCGTTTAACGAATTCACTTTAAAAGTTAAATTTTGCTGAGCGTCCCTGTGTAGACAAGGCCTAACTCAACCCCCAGGTCCCATTGTATCTAAATTGATAGAACAGTGTTTGGTGGAAAAGAAATCTAAATGTTTGCACAAAACAATAGATACAGTCAAAAAGCACAGTAATTGGATCATCTCTGACATTCCATATGGAAAAGCGTGGAGGGAGCGTCTCTGGGGGGCATTGCCAGGGAAATAACATACTACACTCTGACAAAGGCATCAAAAGCAGGAGTGTTGAAGGGAACATACTCAGAGGTTGTTGAAAGGACCCCAAAACCTTAGAAGACTAAAATATTTCAAAACACACATAAATGAACATTGATATTAGCTATTGAAACAAAGAAAATGCAAGACGCCCAACAATGAGAACCACACAGTGCAATGTAACATATGGGTGATGCAGAGAGAAACAGTTCATGAGAAGCATAAAAGAAGTAATATAAAGTGGAGCATGGAAGAGAGAACTTCCATAAAACATTTTGAGTAACTGCACATACACATACCTGGTTTTGGCACAGACTTGGTCATAGATTGAGGAACTTTGTCATTAATTAGTTCTACGCACTCACTTGGAAAGAATCCCACCTGAAATTATCTAAGCATGTGTCAGTGTGGATCCCGCTCTAGGTGTGCATCTACACTGACTACAGCATCTCAAAGAATTACAGTTTTTTAAGATACATAACCATATTTTATGCACAATTACCACAGCTGAGACATGCACTTATTTTCCATTTAAGTATAGGGGAAACCTGTGTGGTGAAAGTGGGTAAATGCTGACTTTTAAATGGAAAACAATGTAATCTAGTTCATATTCTTTCAGTGATCCCTATAGAACATTTTCTAGTACATTCTTAGAGTCCAAGGCCAGAAGGGACCATTGTGAAGATCTAGTCTGAACTCCTGATTCACACAGACCATAGAACTTCCCAAAAAAAATTTCTAGAGCATATCTTTTAGAAAAACATCTAATCCTGATTTTAAAATTGTCAGTGATGGAGAATCCACCATGAATTTAGTAAACTGTTCCAATGATTAATTACTCTCACAATTAAAATGTAAGCCATATTTCCACTCTGAATATATCTAGCTTCAACTTCAAGCCATTGGATCGTGTTATACCTTTCTCTGCTAGTTTGAAGAGCCCATTATTAAATATTTTTTCCTTATGTAAGTATTTATAGACTTAATGAAGTCACCCTTTAACCTTTTCTTTGTTAAGCTAACCAGATCGAGCTCCTTGAGTCTGTCACTCTGAGATACGTTTTCTAATCCTTTAATCATTCTCATGGCTCTTCTCTGAACCCTCTCGAATCTGTCAACATCCATCTTGAACTGTGGGCACCAAAACTGGACACAGTATTCCATCAGCGGTCTCAACAGTGCCAAATATAGAGGTAAAATACCCTCTCTACTCCTTCCACAAGAGCATTACACTGGGAGCTCAAGTTGAGCTGATTATCCACCATTAGCTTTTTTCCACTCTTCTGGCTCTTCTCCAGTCCCCAAGATATATTGAAAATCAACATTAATGGTGCAGCAAGCACCTTAGCCAGCTCTTTTAAAATTCTTGGATACAAGTTATCTGGACCTGCTGATTTAAAAACTTCTAATCGCTAATGGCTTTTGTTTACCAACCTCCAGAGATACTAGTGGAATGGAAAGTGTTATCACCATATGCTGAGACCACATCATCTGTTTACCCCTCAAATATAAAACAGAAATATTTATTGAACCTCTGGATTTTTTTGCATTATTATTGATAATTCCAGCATTTCCATCTAGCAATGGACCAATATTATTGTCAGGATTCTTTTTGTTCCTAATATATTTTAAAAACTTTTTATTGTCCTTAACTCTGTTGGCCATAGAGTTCGTCTTCTGTCCTTTGGCTTCCCTTATCAATTTTCTACTATTCCTAACTTCAGATTCATTACTATCAGTGTCCCCTTTCTTCCATTTGTTTTATATGTATATATATTTAATTTTTTACAGCTGCCTTCACTTACCCCCTAAACCAGGTTGGTTGTTTAATCAGCACAGACTTCTTCATCTGTGGTATTGTAGCATTTTGATCATTTAGTAAAGTGTTCTTGCTTTATTCCTAATTATCATTCACATTTTTCTGATTAAATTCTTCCTACCAGCTGATCTGGCTTTCATTGTTTTCAGCATTGTAAAATTGGCCCTATTGAAGCACCAAGTATGTATGTGTATATTCACATATTACTGGTCTGGACTTCATTCTGCTTATATATTATACATATGATCAGGTCATGATCACTTGTACTTAAGCTACACTTAATTTTTAGTTCTGTGATCAGGTCTAATATGGAATTCCCCCATGTAGGCTGCAACACTTTTTACAGAAGAACAGTCCATACTGGATCAGACCAATGGTTCATCTAGCCCCATATCCTGCCTTCTGACAAGGCAGCATCTGTCAAGTCAGATGCTTCAGAGGGAATGAACAGAACAGGACAATTATTGAGTGATCCATCCCTTGTTGTCCATTCACAGCTTCTAGCGCTTAGAGGCTTAGGACACCCAGAGTATAGGGTTGCATTCCTGATCATCTTGGCTAATAGCCATTGATGGAGCTATCCCTCCATGAACTTATCTAATACTTTTCTGAACCCAGTTATTATTTTGGCCTTCACAACAGCCCTGGCAATGAGTTCCACATGTTGTGTTGTGTGGAGTAGAACTTCCTTATGTTTGTTTTAAACCACCTGCCCATTAATTTCATTGGGTGACCCAAGGTTCATATCTGTGAAGGGTAAATAACAAATCCTTATTAACTTTCTCCACACCATGCACAATTTTATAGACCTCTACGATATCCCTCCTTAGTCATCTCTTTTCCAAGCTGAAAAGTCCCAGTCTTTTTAATCTCTCCTTGTACAGAAGCTGCTAGATGATCCTAATAATTTTTGTTGCCTTTTTCATGTCCTTTTCCAATTCTAATATATCATTTTTTAGCTGGGGCGACTAGAATTGAACACTGTATTCAAGGTGTGGGTGGCATTATATTTTCTGTTTTTATTATCTGTCCCTTTCCTATTGGTTCCTAACATTGTTAGCTTTTTTGACTGCTGCTGTACACTGAGTATATGTTTTCACAGAACTATCCACAATGACTCCAAAATCTCTTTCTTGAGAGTGGTAACAGCTAATTTAAACCCCAACATTTTGTACGTATAGTTGGGATTCAGATTTCCAATGTGCATTACTTTGCATTTGTCAACACTGAATTTCATGTGCCACTCTGTGGCCCATTCACTCATGGTAGTGAGATCCCTTTGTAACTCTTCATGATCAGTTTTGGACTTAACCACCCTGGATAATTTTGTATCATCTGCAAACTTTGCCACCTCACTATTTACCCCATGTTCCAGATCATTTATGAATATCTTGAACAGTACTGGTCCCGGTACAAGTCCTTGGGGAACCCCTCTATTTACCTCTGTCCATTCTGAAAATGAACCATTTATTCCTAGCCTTTGTTTCCTGTCTTTTAACCAGTAACTGATCCATGAGAGCGCCTTCCCTCTTATCCCACGAGTGCTTATTTTGCTTAAGAGCCTTTCATGAGGGACCTTGTCAAATGCTTTCTGAAAGTCCAAGTACACTATATGCACTGGATAATCCTTGTCCACATGTTTGTAGATCCTCTGAAAGAATTCTAATAGATTGGTGAGGCATAATTTCTCTGGATTCTTCCCCAACAAATCATGTTCATTTATGTGTCTTGTAATTCTGCTCTTTATTATATTTCAACCAGCTTGCTTAATAGTGTCAAGCTTACTGGCCTATGATCGCCTCAGGAACTTTTTTTAAAAATTTGCGTCACATTAGTTATTTTTCAGTTACCTGGTACAGAGGCTGATTTAAATAATATGTTACATACCACAGTCAGTAGTTCTGCAATTTCATATCTAAGTTCCTTCAGAACTCTTAGGTGAATATCATCTTGTCCTGGTCACTTATTACTATTTAATTTATCAGTTTGTTCCAAAACCACCTCTATCGACACCTTAATCTGGGACAGTTCCTCATATTTGTCACCTAAAAAGAATGGCTCACGTATGAGAATCTTCCTTACATCCTCTGCAGTGTGGACTAGTGCAAAGAATTCAGCTTCTCTGCAATCACCTTGTCTTCCTTTTAAGTTAGGAAATTATCATGGAAAATGTTTTAGAAGTGGTAGCATGAGACCTTCAACATATATCACTCAGATTGAAGTTCCTTCAGTTTTTTTAAAACACATTGTTGATAGTTGTGTAAGGAAATGGTTATTCTGTTTCCTAGTGTGGTTTGGTGGTCTGTAGCAGACAGCACCTAGTAACCCATCTTGTGTTTTATCTGTTAGGACATTGACCCATAAGTATTAAAGATCATTTTCTTCTGAGCTATCTGTGATTTGGAAACAGGTCATGCCATTTTTGTCATAGAGTGCCACTCTCCTTCACTTTTTGCCCTCTTGATCATTCCTAGATAAATTATAACTATTGATTTTTAACATTCCAATTATGCAAATCATCCCAGGTTTCAGTAACATTAACTAGATTGAATTTATACTAATAAATGAGCAGTTCCAGTTCATTCAGTTTGTTACCCAGACTCCTGTACAGGCAATTCACGTTCTTCTCTTCATGTTCTTTCATTGCTTGATTTTTTTCTGAACATCTCGATTTTGTGCTATCTGAGCACTCATATCATCCCTTTTTTTACCCTCCACTTTTGCTATTAGTTTAATCTCCTCCTGATTACTCTAGCTGGCCTGTTCCCAAGGAGATTGGTCCCTCTTCTACTGAGGAATATTCCTTATCCCATAAAAGGTGGATCAATTTTCCATGAAACCAAAACCCTACACTACCTACCTAGCCAGCGATTGACTCCCAGAATCTTCTGCTTTCTGTCTTCCTTTGCTTGCGGGACAGGAAGAATCTCAGAGAAGATGGTTTGGATATTCTTCTTGTTCAGCACATTTCCTAATTCCCTGAAGTCATCAACTGTCTGCAAGTTATCCTGTAATGCAATGCAGTGTCATTATCTGGCTGTGTGTGTGCATTTTTGTAACAGTAAGAACCTGTTCTTGCTCTTTGAAATATTTTCAGAAGTTAATTTCATTAACAGAAAAGGAAGATGTTTCACTCTTAGCAAAGAACAGGAAGAGAGGTGAGGGGGGAGAGCGAGAGTCCTCTTCAAGATTTCTTACATATACAGTTGTTTGAGTTAGAAGTATCAGGAACATGGGTGAAGTATATTTTTATTTCTCATTAAGATAATTCAAAAATGGCTGAGAGGATTTGCTTAAACTTTCTTTGAAAAAATAAAAGTTTAAAATGGAAAATTTCAATCTAAAAGGGAAAAAATGTTATCAAGAAAATTGGTTTGCTGCCTTCATAAATATGAATTCACAAATGCAAACCCTGTACTGATGTGAAATATGCAAGAGTAGCAGAACCCCCCACCCCACCCTACTCTTTTGATCATAGGTGTTTGAAATCGCTGAGATAGTTGATCAGATGTCACCCTGGGGCATGCTGCGGATTCCAAGGCCTCTTATTATGATTCGAGCATTCCGGATATATTTTCGCTTTGAGCTTCCAAGAACCAGGATAACAAATATTTTAAAGTAAGTGAATAATTTATCTGTAAACATAAATGAAAATAAATGTTCTTTAACATGATTATATAAGCAGCTGTGAGCAGGATTAAAGAACCAAATGTAAATTTTGATTGTGAGATTTAGAACTGACCAAAAGAAATTGGTCAGAACTGTGACTTTTTAAAAATATCGACTGTCAACATAAGAGACAGGAAACAGTTAACATTTTTTTTTTTGTGAAAATTTTTTATCTGCTCTGGTGACTTTTACATATTGGAAGGAGCATCTAGAGATCAGTGTGGTGCTCCTATTACATTTATCTTTTTAATATAAAAAGACATATACACACTAAACTCTAATATGTATCACACACAGCATGTGATGGTAATAGCCAGCTGATTCATTGCAGAGCTATGTGATAAATTGCATTTATCAAGCATGTTTAATCACTTCATCTGCACTCTGCCCACTCACCCAGATCCTTTGGGATTGCTTCTGATACTTCAAACCACTCATCAGCTTCAAACATCCAACAATTTATCAAAAAAATGCTCAACCAGGCACAAAAATATTTAGTCCTTTCCATCAAAGTTGTCTTCTCCGTCCCACACCCCCAGAAACTACACTGTATCGAGGCTCAGTATGGATAGTATTTAGTCCTGGGACAATAGCAGATGTTTATTTCAGGACCAATAAAGGCTAAAAATGTGAGCTGTATACCCTGGGGAAGAGGAGATTCCCGGTTTTTTTAAGTGGGATACATACATCTTGTTTCCAATCCAGGGAGGTCCTGCATTATCAACCTTAAAATCATTACATTATTTATGTAAAGCTAATTGAGGTCATATTGAGAGTTAATTATATCTCTCTCCATTTACATTTGGTCTCCCTGTTGCTAAGATGTCCTACTTTCAAGACAAAGTCAAGCTGTATAATACAAAATACCTGATGGGGTGGTGTGAAATAAGGAGTTTGTTGGCCCCCATTTGTCTTTTTTTAATTATTATTATTAATTTCTTCTCCTGCATAGTCTGATTGCTTTAGTTACCATGGATCAGCTCCTCAACTAGTGTAAATCCATGGAGCCCTATTGAACTTCTGATTTATTCTAGCTAAGGATCTGACCCTAAATATCCAAATGCATAGATCTCAAAGCGGAGAGGGGGGAATGATAGGTTAAATATGTATGTGGTTCAGAACATAAGCCAACCACTATCTGATATTGATAGGAACAACTGGAATCTCCTGGAAGCTCAGCACTTTCAAAATTAAGCTATTATATTTGCCAGTATTGATTTAAGCCTAACTTCAGGCACCCCTTTTTGGAAAATCTTGGCTGCCATTTCTAGTTAATATATGTAATGAGAGGACCTATTTTAAAGCTGTCACTTTTACAGCTCTAAATATTGCTTGGTCTGCATCTTAGCACAGCATAATCTTGGGGGACAAATGCCATATTTCAGGTGAAAGTTAAGTATGTCTAACAGATTTTTTTCATTTATTTTTGAAATGTCGGATGCTTTTGCTGTGTCTCTGTGTGTATGTGTCATGTTGTGTATAATGGAATGTTGTCTCATTTTTTCCTTCTACTTGTCTTCCTGTCTGCATCTCTTGTCCATAATTGCCCTATCCTGTTCATTCCCTCTGAAGCATCTGGCACCAGCCACTGTCAGAAGACAGGATACTGAGCTAGATGAACCATTGTAGTATGGTCATGCAGTATGGCCAGTCTTATGTGGTATACTTAGATTATAAGCTCTTTGGGGCAGGGACCATATTTTGGTTGTGTGTTCGTATAACACTTAGCACAATGGGTTCCTAATCCTTTACTAGATCCATCTAGGTGCTGCTGTAATATAAATACTAAATACATTTTTGGGGGGTTTATTTTTTTCCCCCATGAACATTTAATGTAATATTTTTCTTCTTACCAGGCGTTCTGGAGAGCAGATTTGGAGTGTATCAATTTTCCTTCTATTCTTTCTGCTTCTGTACGGAATTCTAGGAGTTCAGATGTTTGGAACTTTTACCTATCATTGTGTAACAAATGACACCCAGCCAGGGTAAGTTTATCTGTAGACATTTTGGAGCATATTCTCTCAATATGTATGGGTCATTTCTACTAATGTTAATGAGTATAGAATGGACGTATTATGTTAAAAGTTAGATCAAAGCCATCAGTTACCATAAGAAGATATAGTCAGATAAATCTGAAAAAATATTGTTACAGTCATTGCTTTGACTACAATCTACATGAAAGTGTATGAATGAGAGTGAGTCACATGCACATACTAGCAGTAGGCACCCCAGAGGCATTATTGCTAAATTGTGATCTACATCAGTTCCTTGCCAGAAGATGCTTGTCTGTGCAACCTCAGTTTGTCCCCCTTGTTTTTATGCATTATGACAGTCTTCAATTACATGATCTTACACTATTTTTTCCACTGGTTCCATGCTTCATTCAGTGCACAGGATGGATGGGGCTCACTTAATGAGCAACTATGCAATAATATGTTTTCCCCTCTTTGTTCAGTGTGTGGATCTCATGCCTTATGTACTGCATACTATTCAAACCCTGCTCTGAAGAGAGAATTATAATTTTCTCTTCTTTTCTATAGCAGTTGTCGCTAGAGTATCTAAGTGTTCCACACCATTAATACATTTACTTTCACAACACCCATGTGAGATGAAGCTGTGGTAAGAAATCCATGGTATAGATGGGGATAAGCACAGAGATCTAAGCACCTGAGATCTGATTGTTCAGATTACTTAGCATTATATAACACTTTATATGTTAATATCACAGGTACCAATAACTTTAGATATTTCTATGAATGCAAATCAGACCCCAGGGTTTCAAGATAGGTGCCTAGAAAATGAAACCACCTGGGAAAAGTTTTGGTTTAAGTGACTTGTCCAGCATCTCATAGGAGCTCAGTGGCAGAGGCAGGAATAGAATCCCTTTATCGATGGCAGCATTCAGTTGCCTTAACCATGAGATCTTCCTTTCTGTTTCTGCAATCCTGGGCATCATTCACTACACACCTTCCAAATTTTGCAACAAATGAAGTAGGGGTCCCACAGAAAACAACATTCTCTGCACTACACAATCTGATTTCATCCCCAGAGGAGCTCCATCCTGTACTCTTAATGGGGCCAGGATCCTGTGGAGAAAGTATGTGATCATGTAATTAAATACTGTATCATAATGTATTCAAATCAGGCAACTTACTCCTACATGCTGCCTGGGTCCAATGGGGAGCGGGCTATTGAGAGCATAGGAGAGACAGTCTCCCAGCTCTCAGTTCAAGTGCCTGGACCTGGCACTGCTCACAGCAGCCCAGAGCTGCAACAGCAGGGAAAGCTTGTCAACCCTGGACTAGATCATGCTTTGTTTTGATGGAATCTTCAGGGTATTTAGCTGCTGAGCCTTAGCAAGTGTCTACTGAGCATGTGCAAAGTGCTGTTTTTCAAAGGCTTATGGCTTGACTAAAGTTTGAAAAGATGAACAGGGATGACTAAAGGCGCTTCCTTGAAATCAGGGTGACCACCCTGCCAAATGTAAAGTTCCTATTCCAAAGCATGGATGTGCTAGAGCTTCCCAAAGAAAAGGTTTCCAGAAATTTTTAACGTTGGCAAAATATACGTTTCCTTAGCTTTGTTGTCAGAAATGACTGAAACATTTTGACTGAAATTTTCCAGAGAAATTCAGCCTGAGGCAAACACCTAGCACGGAAAAATTTCAGGCTGAACATTTGAAGTTTGGCAAAGTTATAAGCAACTGAAAACAGAGCCTTAATGTGAGAAGCATTGGGTAATCTTCATAATAGGCGGTGCTAACAGCCCCATCTATATTAACTTGGCTAAGCTGTGCCAAAGGGTGGGGTGATGGAAATAAGTCTAGAAATACTTGAAAAAATGTCAACACAAAGGAAAGAAAGGGCTTATTTAACACAGAGATTTCCTGGGAGTCTGCAAGAGTCACATGATGCTGGCTTCTCCTTGTTTTTGACTGCTTTTAAAGGCCTTCATGCTCTTCAGTGTGAAGAGCAGCTTGGAGTCCAGTGAAAGTAGATGGAAACATGAAAGACCCTATCTAGTTACCTCTGCTAGGAGGAATGGGAAGCAGGATCCTCCCTCAGGAATCATAGCTACCAGGGGGATTGGAGCTGTCACCCTGAAAAGGAACATTCATATGAGAATTACATCTAGGGAGGCAGGTAGAAAGGAAAACTGGGTGGATAGCAAGGGGGGGAGGGGGAGAGAGAGAGAAATGTGAGGGGGAAATGAAAAGAAAAGTAAAAGTAAATAATACAATTGACTTTTTTCAAAAAGGACAAAACATTTACCACATTCTAGACAGCTAATACTACAAAATACTGTGTAAATACTGCTTTTCCAATTAAACACTTGCTATAGTACTACAGGAATGTTATTTGATAATGAAGAGGAGGGGTGGTGTAAAAAAATTGCAGCTACTTCCCCAAAACATTTCTAAAATCCAACTGTTCCTTTCTATCCAGATTGCTAAAGCTTTTGTTCAAGTGCTGATCAGCACCTGTCTTGACTACCACAACCTCTTCTTTCTGGCATCCCACACTCCACTACTTCCATCCTTTCCACTTCCTCTGTCATTTTGTACTGTTAACTTTGGCAAAAAGAAATACTTGAGTGCACTAACTAAAGTCTGAGCTACTCCCTCCATCTCTGAGATCAGTGTAATCTGACATTCTTCCCAAAGGCTGAAAATTTTTTCTGTTGGATGGTACTTTTTTTTTTGTTTTCTCTCTTATTTATCTTCGTTTTAGCTGCCAGGCTTCTTTACCTATAGAGAACACTCTTTATTCCGAGACAATTTTCTCGCTAAATATTCTCTTGTGATTATCACTTATCTGACTACACCTCTGCCATAGCAGCTCTTCCCTCATACTGTATCACACTGTTACAGCTCTCTTCCCACTAATATTTTGTTCAGTTATCTTACTGTGACACTTCTTTAGTTGATTGCTCTATCTTTTGTATCCATTTCCTTCCTTGTTGGGTATCAAGTGACCATGAATAAATTTAGGCTGGAAATTAAAAGGTTTCTAATCACCAGAAGAATGATAGAACTAGTCTCTGCAGGATTCAAGGGAAATGCTGCTTCTTATCATCACAAGGAGCCTTAGTAGGTGCCGCCCAGAGGCACTGAGAGGCTAAGCTCTGCAGGAAATCCACTCCAAGGGGCATGAGTGACAGCCCTCTGTGATTTCCTGATTGGCTGGCACGCCCCCTATAAACTAGGAAGCCATTTCTGGGAGTTGTCTGAGTAATGCAGACCTTTGGTGTATTCCTGCTTCTCGCTGTGATTTGTGTCAATTTAGATGGATATTGGAATTCATCTAAAAATCCACAAATCAACATTTTGTATTAGTTACTCAAAACTTTAAATGTGTTGGATACTTAAACTTATTTTTTCTCATCAAAACCTGTTTTGCATTAAAACTGATTTATTAAACAAAGGAAATATCTGTGGTTAGTGAATTGAACTGATTGTTTCTGGTCACCCTGTCCATCAAAATTTAGAACTGGTAGATTTCATCTTTTCACACTTACACTGAAAGACAAAAACAAGCATTCTTGCTTCTTTCAGGTCCCAATTGCTTTTTTAACTTTGAATGAATTAATCATTGAACTGAACTAGGTGAATAAACTGCAATGAAGAAAATATTCTCTCTGCATCTGCAGAAGAGGCTACGGCTGTCAGAAGCTGGTTAGGCACTTCAAGAAACTCTGGTCGCAGCTGCTTTGCCAGTGACTGTCACCAGTTCAATGGTTTGATTTTCTATAAACTTCAGCAGCAAACATCTACTGCTTAATATTTTTTAAATTTAATTTCATAGAATCATCAAAGATTAGGGTTGGAAGGGACCTCAGAAAGTCATCTAGTTGAATCTCCTGCTCAAAGCAGAACCAATGCCAACTAAATTATCCCAGCCAGGGCTTTGTCAAGCCGCACCTTAAAAATCTCTAAGGATGGAGATTCCCCCACCTTCCAAAGTAATCCATTCCAGTGCTTCACCGCCCTCCTAGTGAAAAAAATTTAATTGATTTTAATGAATTGTATGGCTAAAGATAGGTTGTCATAATTCCAGATTTAAATGTAAATAGATTTATTTTTAAGAGAAAATAAAATCATTTAAAAACTTTAAGTAATTATTTGTATTGATTTGTTCCTGCTTCTCACTATAATAATCAAATTAATAATCTGCCTTGCAAAATTCCTTGTTTAAAATAGGAATGCTCTAAGATACAAAAAAAAAAATTACTGATTAATATCAACATCCACCAGTTGCTTAGTCATCTAGCAGTTTGTGCATAATGTCACAAATATTAGTGCACAGCATCGTTAACAGGCATATCTGAAAACTTCCTCAGACTTTAATAGAGGAAATATGTGGTTAATAATAACATTAAAATACCTCAGACATTTGTCTTATGTCAGTGGTAGAAAAGAAATAACATTAAGTAATTGGATTTCTAAAAAAGAGAGACCAATCAAAGAGAGAGCTCAGAAAAATCCACACGGCAAGAATTCATTAAAAGAGCAAATGAATGTGTTGGTATTAGCTGAACAACCTACACTGCTTTTAATGTTGTCTTTGGGATTTATTTAGAAGTCTCTATAAAGGGTAATGTTTTCCTTTGGTTTAAAAATTGCATTTTTAAACCAACATAAACTGGACCCCCACAAAAATATAATATATGTTGTTGCCCATTTTTATTCCCTTGATTTGTTTGGCACCTAAGCAGAAACTATTTCTCTGTGACTCATGAGTAATCAAGTCTGATATACAATATTCATTTTAATGAAGTGATGAATTTATATTTTACCATTTCTGTGCTAGCTTGAGGAAAGTCCAAGTCTTAAATCCAGAACATGTGGTGATATATTTGAGTCAAAGTGGATGCATTTTTAGCATCACGATGTTTTGGCCATTTCCATTAACATCTTTACTGTAGTTACAAAGACCATTAAAATGTGTTTATGTCAAAGAATGTAAATTAGGTCCTCTATGTACCCAGCTCCTCTGCTGGTATAATCATTATAGCTCAATTGATGTCAGTGGAACTGTTCAGACTTATCAAAGCTGAGGATATGGCTCCATATATTACTTTAAAGTTTGTCATTTATCAATATTTGGAGTGTCTGATAAGATGTTGTGACCATTTCAGTATACTGTGGATCCCATTGAGTCACATTATTTTGGGACATGAATAAAATGGGCCTTGGACTGGCATGTACTTTTTGCAGATGCTCTAGTGTCACCATCAGATAAAGTTTCCTGATATTGCAATTGTTGTGCTGGGCTAGTCATGCATTAGCTATCCATTCATAGGAAGATTGTTCTTCTTACTCATTAATGTGTCCGTATGTGCAGTCCAGTGGCTGTGTTATGAGTGATAATATACAAAAAAATGAATTTATTTTTCTCTAGCACTACCAGTAGAATATTAAAAGCATCCAATATCCAGAACCATCCTAGGATAATTTAGACAATTATATCATTGGTTTTACAAAAGATAAAATGTCTGTATAATAATTTTCTAGTGCTGCAGCCATTTTTATTTGATATTCCTGCTGGTGATACTACTGCAAAGGTATCTCTGTGACATGTGTTTTATTAAGAGAGACCAGGCTGAAGGTACTTCGATATAGAGCAATATGTATTCATGTCTACAATTACTGCCTCATCAAACAATTTAGCAGCACCATCAACACAGATATATATAGAAACAAGCAGTAAACAGCCATCACTGTTTGAACCCACATGTCAACTTCTGTCAAGATAATCAGGAAAAAATATTGCTTTATAGATGTGCTTCTTGTGGAAAAAATGGCAAAGTAAGAATGAAAGTAAATGAAATTCTAAATTATGTGCAGAAAGGCCAGAATTTTAAAACTTTGGTGCCTCAAATACAGAACTTCAGAAAAAAGACACTGAAAACCTGAAACCTTGAGTATAAATTATTAATAACATTTCTGAACTGAATGAGATTTAGAAATCTATGGAATGTGATATTGAAAGACAAATAATATATAGACAGTAGGAAAATACCACAGAACTAATATATTCATAGAGTTTAAGCTCCTCAGGGACCATTCAATTGTCTAATCTGAGCTATTGTATATCACAGGCCATTAAGTTTCATGCAGATACCCCCACATTGAAGCCAGTGAGTTGGGTTTGGGTAAAGCATGTCTTTCAGAAAGACATCCAGTCTTGATTTGAACACAGCAAGAGATGGAGAATCCACCACTTCCCAAGGGAATTTATTCCAGTGGTTAATCACCCCCCACTATTTAAAAAATTGTGTTTAATTTGAATTTGTTTGGCTTCAGCTTCCAGCCATTGGTTCTTGTTATGCCTTTCTCTGCTGGTCTACGGACTCTTTAGCAGCCGGCATTTTCTCTGTGTGAGGATACTTATTCAGTGTAATGAAATCACCTCTCAATCTTCTCTTCTGATAAATTAAACAAAGAACTCTTTAAATATCTCAGGGTAAGTCATTTTCTCCAGCATTTGAATAATATTTGTGGCTTTCCAGCTTTTGAATAATATTTGTATCCTCTCCAATGTAACATCCTTTTAGAAATGGTGGACAGCAGAACTATATGCAGTTTTCCAGTATCAGTCTCACTACTGCCCACGCAGAGGTCAAATCACCTTCTTACATTTACTCGCTACTCCTCTGTTGGTATATCTGAGGATCACATTAGCCTTTTCTGCCACACCTTCTCACTAGAAGAACTCAACTGGTGTCCGCAATGACCCCTAAATATCCCTAAATATTTTTTTAAGAGTTACTGCTTTCCAAGATGCAATGCTCCATTCTATAGGAATGGTCTGCACTTCTTGTTTCTTGATATATACGTTTGCATTTGACTATATTAAAACTAGTGCTGGTCAGAAAGCTTTTGTTGAAATAGTTTTCTGTTGGAAAATGCCACTCCGGCAAAAAAGATTTCCCACAAAAAATATATTTTCCGCAAATGATTTTTCATTTCATTTTAGTAAAGTTTCAAAAAGTTTGTTTCTAACAATTTTCATTTCAGAATTCATTTTATGGGCTTTTTCATTTTTATATTATTTTTATCATTCTTACGTTATTTCATAACATGTTAGGAGTAGTAGTCCACATTTCATGTCAGATTATGTCATAAGAGTTGAAATAACCTGTTACTTTATTTTATATTGTCATTAAGTATTGAACTTTCATTATGACACTTTGATTTAGAAAATAAGATGTTTCAATCTATGTTAAGTAATATCCATCCTTTATTTTTTTTAAATGAATATTTTGACTATTTTCATATTGTGGCATGATCTGATGTCATATTATGCATTGTTACTACTGATTTTTTGTGAATTAACGTGGAAACATTTTTAAAACTATAAAATGAAATAATTGAAATGAAAATTTCATTTTGAATCAAAATTTTCAAATTTTTCTGACATGAAATTTCCAAATGAATTTTTTTTCAGAATTGGCTTCACAGGAAATTTAAAAAATATTGTTCCAATTCAGAAAGAAAACAATTTTCAAAATATAGACATTTCCAGCAAAAGGGAAATTCTGAGATTTTCCCAGATCTTATTAAAATGCACGTTGTTTAAATGAGCCCAGGTTACCAAGTGATCTAGATCTCCCTGCCTCATAGTTATTTATCACTCTGCCAATCTGTGTTATCTACAAATTTTATCAGCAGTGATTTTGTATTTACAACTAGATCACTGATGAAAATGTTGAATAGCATCAGGCCTAATACTGATTCCCCTGAAACACTCCCATTCTGGATGATTTCCAATTCGCATCTGCTCTTTTTTTAGATCTATCATTTAGCTAGTTCTAAATCTATTTAACATGTGCTCTATTGATATTATTGATCCCAGCTTTTTAATTATGATGTCATATGTTTCTAAGTTAAATATCTCACTAAAGTATAAGTATATTACATCTACACAGTTACCTTAATCAGCTAAAGCAAGAAATCGGAGTTGAGACAAATCTTATTTTCCAACAAATAACTATGTTGACTAGCATTAATTATATTCCCATCCTTTAATTCTTTAGCACTTGATTCCTGTATCAGCTTTTTCTTTTTTTTGTTTTTTTGCCCAGAACTGATGTCAAGTAAATTGGCCTACAGTTTCCTGGCTCATCCTGTATACTTTTCTTGAATGTTGGTATTCCAAGATTTATTAGAAATTAGCATCACCAGGCCAAAGGTCTACTCAGCCAACTCTTTTAGTTATTTTGGCTGCCAGTTATTACCCTGATGATTTAAAAATATTTATCTCTTCTAGATTGTGTCCAGCATCCTCTTCAGTTGCTAATCTTTTGGTAATGGAATCTACATTTTCCAAGTTAAAAAGTAAAATATGGAACATTGCCAAGCCTTAGCCATAGACTTCTTTGTGTTTGGTAGGAATACCCCTTAACTCATGAGTTCTTGGAGGTGTGAAGAAGCACAGTTCTTGAACCTCAGTCCATGGGCTGGCCTCAAACCATATACACCATCTGTCAGCTCACTGCTACCATCAGGGATTGTGGGCTGGTAAACTGTAGCTCACCATAGGCACCACCCATGGAGCTTTCAGTTAGAGATGTCCATCCAAAGACTTTCTGTTTAAGCCAGAGGAGACACAGGAATTTCTCTGAGCAACTAGGTGAATCCCTGGCTGGCTGCTACATTGGACCTTGCCTTCTTGCCTGACTCCTGAGCCCTGCCTCATTCTTGGTTCCTGCCCTTCTGCCTTGTTGGATACCTGCTTCTACATCCCATCCTTGGCTACTGACTCCAGCTCTGACCCTTGACTTGATTCCTGACTCTGGCTCTGATTTTTGGCTTGACGCTTGACTCTTGACTCTGTCTCCATCACTGATCTCCATTTCCTGGCTTCTGTTCTCACAGATAGGCCTGACTGCAACTGCTCTGACCATGAGGTCTGACTATCTACATCCTGGACTATGACAATTTGCTTGGACCACCAACCCCTTCAAGTGAGGTCCAGCCGGGTATGGACCCAGCAGAGCTCCCCCTAACCAAAGAACACTGGTGCTATGAACTAATGTCTGACCTTCACACAAACAACCAAGCTGTGCAGGCACAGATTGCTCAGCTGGTCACTGAGACTCAGGCACTGTAGGGGCAGGTCCATCAACTCTGTGTAGAGAACAATGTGCTCTGGGTCCTACTAGCCACATCACCCCCAGAGCTGGGACCAGTCATTCCCCTCCTCGTGTGCTTCAGTAGAGATTGTTCTACTGATAGGAGATTGGGGCTTGGTGAACCACTGCCACCTCTTGTTCTTGTTATGCCCTCAGACATATTTGTCTGACCAAGCCAATATAGGCCTGATAATCAGCCTTCTGACTAGGATGGCATTGGTCTGGGCCTCCCTCGTGCTGGAGGCCAGCAGTCCGGTACTGTCTAGCTGGGTCACTTTCCACTGGGAAATATCAACCATCTTTGGTGACCTCAACCAGACTCGCACTTGCAAGACACCCTTATGGAAGCTCCAACAAGGATCAGGCACAGCCACCTCCTATGCAGGACACTTCTGCCATCTCACATTGGACAAAGTGAAATAAGGCAGCCCAGCTGTTTCAGTTTCAACGGGGTCTGCAGGATGAGATCAAGGGTGAGCTGGCTAGTGTTGTGATCCTGGTGGATCTGGGTGTATTTATCAATCTTGTGATCTGTATCTACAATCAGGTGAATGAATGGCAGGAAGAAAGAAGATGGGAGACATGGGAGTCACGTTTACCACTGCTGGGTCCTGTTGAGCCGATAGGTCAATCTGGTACGTCAACTGCTCACTCCCAAGGAAAGGAAGCACTGGTGACATTTTAATCTGTACTTCTACTTTGGCAAACTGGGTCACACTATCTCTGATTCCCCCTCGAGGAACCCAGACAGAAGAGGTCTGGGAAAACAAGCCAGCGCAGGCCTGGTAAAGGGAACTGGCATGAACACCTTGACAAAATGTCCCTAGACCCCTTCATTTACCCTCTCTGCTCCCCCAGTGGCTGCGCTTAGGGGAGTTTTCTGAGGTGATTGCTCCCTGGCAGAGGGCTGTTTCTTTTTTCTCCTTGCTAGAGAGGAGGGTCTGTCTGGAACAGTGGTCAGGCTCTCAGGCAACCTCTGGATAGGGCTTTATGGGCTCAACCTCTAAAAGTCAATTGCCCCTTCATGGGGTTTACCTTCCACCCCTCTTCCTGGATTGCATTACTTGGCTGTCAGCCAGGGTGGCTCTGAAAGCAATGTGGTCTGTGGCTGTCTCCTCCTTGCCCAGTCTGCCTCTATTACTGAGTCTCTTCATGGAGCAGCCTTCTTCCTGATCACTGCCCTATGATAGGCTTCCCCTTATAAGAGTCTCCTGTGCTAGGAGGAGCAAGCTGTGCAGATGCACCTCATTAGTGCATTACAGACCAAGATGAGCTCGTTAGCCTCCTCCTAGCCACTGGAAGGGTGTGTCCCTTCAGAGTTCCCAAGTCTTCAGCCATGGTCCTATCTTGACTATGTGCTGAGTGCCAACACTGCATTTGAAAGTACCAGTGATGTCCCAGAGAGCACCCTTTCAATCTCTCTGCAGCAGGCCCTCATTGTCTTGGGTGCAGTGGATAACTTTATCAACTGGAAAACAGCCCAGACCCTGCAGATTGCCTTAAGGCCCAAGCCTGTTCCAAACTTAGTAAAGACAATTGATGTGCCCCACTGACCTCCAGGCCAGTGACCATGGAGACTTTGCCTCTGGAGGTCACCATGCAAAGTCACCAAGAAATGCTGCAGTTCAGTGCCATTCACTCCCTGCATTTTCTCCTGATCCTGGGTATTTCTTGGGGACCCTCCAAAACCCTCTCATTCACTGGCACAAACTAAGGTTCAGCTTCTATTTGGAATACTGTCAGCAGCACTGCTTGACCCCAGGAAGTAGAGTGTGCACAGCAGAGCCCGTTGGTCCCAAGCTCGGGTAGCTGGCATGACGGACTCTCCCACTGATCCCCAGCCTCAGCTTCCACCCCTGCACAGTGACTTTACTGATGTATTCGAAAAAAAGAATGCAGACATCCACACCCCAAGAAGAGGGGATTATCACTGCCCAATAGAGCTGCAGTAAGGAGCGAAAATTCCATTCGGTCATATTTATGCCAGGTCTGAATCTGAACTGACCACCCCCACATTTACCTCCAGGAGAACCTGGCCAAGGGCTTTACTTGCAAGTCCACCTGGCCTGCCAGGGCCCCAGTCCTCTTTGTTAAAAAGACTCAAATAGTTCATTGTGTGAAGTATTGAACACTGAATCAAGTCACTATTAGACACCAGTACCGCCTCTAATTCCTGAACTATTGGACTGTGTGGGGCCGCCCTGATATACACAAAATTGGACCTTCGAGAGTCATATAACCTAGTATGTATTAGAGCTGAAGATCCACTTAGGATGGAAAAACCTGTTTTGGACATTTTCAATACCTTGTGATGCCTTTCAGTTTTAGCAATCCCCCGACATGTTTCAACATTTTATTAACCACATGTTCCGGAATGTTCTGGATTGTATGTGGTGGTATACCTGGACGACACACTTATTTTTTACAGTCAACATACTATGCATATCCATTCCATCCTTGGCTATGACAGCATGGCCCTATGCTAAGCTGGAGAAGTGCGTTTATGGTCAGGCCTACATAGAATTCTTAGCATTCATCCTATCCTCTGGGGATCTTGAGATGGACTCTTGTAAGGTGAAAATGCCCCTTGAATGGGCAGCTCCAATGAATGTCTGAGAACTACAGTGCTTCCTGGGACTTGTGAATTTTTATCGGCAGTTTATCCGGCAGTTCTGAGTGCATTGCCCCTTCTCTGCCCTACTCTGCTAAAATACCAAGTTTCTCTGGTTCCCAACACCCAACAGGCCTTTGAGCAATCGAAACTTACATTTATCTCTGTGACTAGACTGGCTTATCGAGACACCACACAAGCCTTTATCGTCAAAGCTGACTCTTCTAACATGGTGATCAGGGCAGTACTTTCCCAGACACATGGCCCCCAGCAACTATTATACCTCTGTGCCTTTTACTCCAGGAAACTCACTCCCACAGAATAAAACTATGAGATCTGGGTAAAGAACTCCTGCCTTTGAGGAATGGTGCCACTACCTGAAAGGAGCTCAGTATCCCATCCAAGTGTACACTGAACGTAAGAATTTTTAGAATTTTTGCATAAGGTCAAAGCCCTCAACCAACAGCAAATTTGATGGGCTCTGGTTTTTTTCCACATTACAACTTTGTAATCGCCTATTGTCCAGGAACCAGAAATAGCAAAGATAACATTATCTAGGAAAGGAGAACCGTACACTGTGATGAGCTTGAACCTCGAAACCTCCAACATTCTTAAACCTCATAACTTCCTGGGCAAAGCCCCCTGCCAAGAACTGCTTGCCCTGATGATCTCTTCAGACAAGTAGGAAGCCATAAAAAGGGAATCCCATGACATCCAAGATGGAATGTCCTATGTGAAAGGACCTTCAAGGACCTTCTGGACCTTCAAGAATTACAGCCTTGCAAATATGCCCCAAATCACCTTTGCCAGGACTTTTTGGCGGATTCAAGGCCCAATGCCTAGTTCCTTGTCTCTGTTGGTGGCTTTGCATACAAGCCACAGTGCAGGCCTATGTACCGCTTGTAATGTGTATGCCTGCTCTAAGGCATAGCATGACAAACTCCTTGGCCTCTTCCACCCTCCCAAAACTCCATCTAACCCTTGAGCAGTCCTAGATTTCATAGTAGAGTTACTCAAGTCCAATAGGTTCACAACTATTCTGACCAAGGTGGACACCTCACCAAGATGACACATTTCATTCCTTGCATTGGCCTACCCTTCTCCTAGGAAATCATCCAGCTTTGGGTGGATCAAGTTGTCCACTTCCATGGCCTTGCAGAGGACATTATCTGTGATTGCAGTACACAGTTTATCTCCAGCTTCTGGTGTGAAGTCCTCTGAATATTGGGCATTCGCTCCTGTCTCTTCTCTGCCTATCACCATCAGTCAAATGGTCAGGCACAAAGAACAAACCAAATTTGGAACAGTACCTATGGAGCTATATAAACTACCACCAGTACAACTGTACCAAGTTTGTGTACAATAGTGCGGAACATGCGTCTTCATGACAGAACCTCTTTTGTCACCTATGAATTCCCCCTTGATTTTACCCAGAACTACCCATGCAGCAGCCTTAGACTGGGTGCAATAGATCCATCAGACCCAAGATAACATGACAACCTATGTGGAGGAGGCCAAAAGAAGCTACAAGCAACATACAGACTACCAACAACATGAAGGGCCCACTTTTTCCATAGGTCAGATGGTGCGGCTTTTAACCAAACGTCTGCACACAAACAGGCCATCTCATGCACAGGACTACCAGTTCCTGGACCCCTATTAAATTTGCTGCAAAATCAGTCCAGTTACTTTTGGACACCTCCTGCCCCAATCTCTCCAAATCCACCTGGTGTTTTACATATTGCTTCTAATGCCCCATTCACAGAGCATATTTCCTTATCGCTATCAACTGTCCTCCCCCTGGTTGATACATGTTAAAGGTCATCATGAATATGTCATCCTCAAGTTCCTTGATACGAGAATGAGACTGGGTAAACTCGGGCATTTGATAGATTGTGAGAGTTACATTCCTGACAAATTCTCCTGGGACTACAAAGAAAATGTCCATGCCCCTATGCTGATAAAAACTTTCCACAAAACACAGTCAGGAAAACACAGCCCACTGATACTCAGAAGATGCCCAAAAGGGGGGTGATGTGAGGGATTGCATCTCTTGAACCCAGGTCCCTGGGTCCCCAGGCAGTTCTCAGAGCACAGCCATCACCTGACAACTTTTTGTTACCAACAGGGAGTGTGGGCTGGTGGACCATAGTTCACCAGAGGCACCAACCACAAAACTCCCAATTGGAGGAGACATCCAACTTCTCTGATTGGCTGAGACTCACTACTTAACCCAGAAAGAGGCATAGGCAGTTTTCTGGGCAGCTAGGTGAATACCTGGCTGGCTGCTACATTGGACCTGCTGTGTTCCTGTCTTTCTGTGCTGTTCCTGGTTTCTGTTCTTCTGCCTATTCCAGATCCCTGCTTCTGTGCCCCACCCTTAGCTATTAACTCCAGCTCTGAACCTTGGCTCAACTCCTGATTCTGACTCTGGCCCTGAGCCTTGGTTTGGCTTGATTCTTGACAGCATCGCTTTTTCTGTCACTAACCTCTGGTTCTTCGCTCCTGGCTCCTGCTCTTACCATGAGGTCTGCCTGCGAGATGATGGCATGCCCAGCCCTATTATATAATGTAACAACAATAATAATACATTTAGATAAGCCTTTTACAGAAAAGGTTCAGGAAGCTTTATAATTTGAATGCAATTATGAGGCACATTAAACATGGACAGTATTTCTTTGATTTTATTTTAAAAGATAAAACAGATTCTGCTATCAGAATATATTTAGGAAACTGTTTCTCAAACCACAGAGATAAAGGTTTCAGCCCTAAGCATGTCTAAAATATCTGAAATAAACCAATGCATAGGAAACAAAGTCTGACCTTAGAGAATTACGGGAATAACAAATCAGAGAGAGAATCGTCTCTGGAAATTAATTATTCCTACACAAAAATTCTTTGAAATATTTCCAAATGCTAACTAGCAGCAATGAATAGATTTCAAAACCATTGAAATATCAAATAATCTGAAACCTGTAATGACTGTGGAAGTAGCATTCTGTTTTGGATGCAGTTTTTTCCCCCCACACAAACTGGAAGATCCAATGGGTGAAATTTTCAAAAGAGATCAGTATCATCTTAACTGTGCTCCATTAAAACTTATAAACTCCCATTGACTTGAGTGACAGCAGAGTGTAACAGAGTTTTACCAACACTGAGCAACCCTTGAAAATCCCACCCAATTATAATAATTACATGACAAATTATAGAAATGACACTAGCATTAATAAACATATCCACATCCTTGTTGAGCAAGGGTCAATCGGTGATTATTATGAAGATGATAAAATCAAGTCTGAAGATTATACCACAACACTAGCATCCTTACAACTACCCTAGGCCCTACTGGTATTTTTGTTGGGTCTTCCAGTAAATGTAAACTACAGTATAAAAAGGAAGTGTTACATTTCCCACTTACTTAATAAGTCATGTGCACAGTAGATGCCTTCCGGAGAAAATGGACTTGATTGCATTGGTACAATAAAATTTGGATCACTTAGTATGGAAAAAGTCACATTTGAAAAGACAATCAGAAGGAAATTTACTTGGGCACTTGGAACACTTTTATGGAATAAATAGACAAATCTACGAACAAACTTTGGACCCTTTCTTTCTTTCTGAGCAAGGATTTAGCCAGAAAGCGGACACTTTTATTTGGATGAATTTTGGATGAAATTAAGGAAACACCTTAATATCCACATAATGAGCAGTTTTGTAGTTAGTAGTTTGAGCCACACTAAGCATCTGTTAGGTCATATATTAAACATAAACATTAATAAAACCTCCTACATATGTACAGGGTTGCATGGCAAATGTTGCCATGGGAATCTTAATCTTCAATTTCTTGACTTTTGTGGTTATAGAATCACAGCATTTAACAGTGCATGAACAATGACATTTTTGCAATCTTTGTCACTTACCTCAAGTAATGACAGATGCTAACAGAAACATTTATATTAAGAATTCAAATTCTGTTTATTTTAGATTTATCACAGTAACAAATTTTGAATTTGACTGGTGATAGAGAGAAGACTTACAGTATAATATGGATGTGTATAAAAAAGTGAAACCTAAGAAAAGAATGGTTCTGTCTCATGATGTGTACATGACTAAGAAATAGGCAATGAAGACCCATTTTAGACAGTTCTTCCTGGACAGAAAAATTCACTTACACAGCCATGTAAAGTAGTATTTTCTGTGTACATCTAGTGAAATATGACAAATGTTTCACATTTAAGGAAGAGTGCTGTTTTAACAATGTCTCTTCCCAGTTTTAACTAAGCAATAGATCAACTCAGAATTGACAAATACATTGTTCTAGCTTTAAGATATTTGATTTATGCTATGTTGCTGTAGAATAAAAGGAACCTATTTAGTAGTTTTCTATGCACTTAATGTTTGTTAAAGAGATTCTTGACTAGAAAACCAATTGCTATGCCCTAAAATTGAAAGGTCAAAAAAAAGTTCAGAACTTTATCTTGCTCATTGACAGTAGAACCCAGAGTCTTTCAGCTGTAAAGCCTGGACCTATTTGCAGGATGAGGAGTTAAATCTGGAATACAAGGGCTCTTTGTTACCATCCAACATCTGTTCTATGATTTATGTGAAGAACTTTCTGAAATTTTACTCTATCCTCCTGGGCATTTAGTATCCTTCAGCATTTTGGTTTAGTGTGACTTTGAGAAGTGCTGTTCAAACTACCCCTAGGTCATTAATGAAAATGATATCACAGAACCCATTACTAATTCCTTTGAGATCCCAGTTAATATTGCCTCCCATTTGTAAACTATACAGTTAATAATTACTACTTTTTCATGATCTGTCAGACAATTTTTTTGCCTCTTGATGGAAGAGGAATAGGAGGGGATGCCTAGATGTGGAAGAGCACATATTCTTTTCCAGCAAGTACGTCTGGGGATCCTTGCCAATTTGATCAGTTTCTTCCACATCTCCCCCCGTTCTGAGATGAGTGGATGGGGTGAATATTTGTGCAGATTGCTGAGGCCATTACAGAAGTATACGTCAATATAGCTGTATTGATGTAGCTATAGCAGGGCACGTAATATAGACACATTGCACTGTTATATAGCATAGTTTACACTAGTGCAGTTGCTCTGGTAATTTATTAAATTCTGTTGTACCAGTGTCAGCGTGTTTTCAGTATAGTGCATCTACCATAGGGGTTTGTACTGTTATATCCAAATCCACATACTTTCACTGCTGTAAATTTTTGCAAGTTTTCCTAATGTTGATCCTAAGATATTCAGAAACTATCAAAATCTTTAATGAAACTCAGCAGTACTTGGAGCACAGTATTCTCCTTCTCTACCAAGACCTCAGTGCAGCAAAGCGCTCAAGTACTTACTTAAATTTAAGCACATGCTTAACTCCCATTGAAGTCAATGGAACTTAAGGACATGATTAAGTACTTTGTTGACTAGAGATGTACTTAAAGTTTAGCAAGTACTTATGTGCTTTCCTGAATCAGGGCTCAAATCAGGAATTGCACTAAGAAGCTATTACATTTATTTAATATCAGCTTTATTTAAAAAACACAGGTTAAACATCACCAACTAATTTCCTTTCATTAAAGTATTTACTTTATAGGTTTACCCTAGCTATAGGTTATTTGAAAACCAAGATTGGCAAAATCTTAATCAATTCTGAAAAGTTTTAATCAGAAGGCTTACTTTACTACAGTAAAGTCCAAATTAACCTGCATTCCCATGCACGTTCATTGAAGACTATATGAACGCTGCCATGTGATAAACTTTTATTACTGACCATCTACTTCTGCTTCCCGGACAGCACAAAATGAACTCAACACACTGTAAAATTACTGCATGTCATTCACATCAGTCATTGCATTCAGATAGCAGGACTACCAAGTCATTTGTCAGTCACTATATGGTGGCTTAGCCTAACTGTTAATTTGCAGACTTTAATAGATTTTTTTTATGCTCTATTTTCTTGCAAAAAGGATGGAGTCATGGGGTGTGTTATGTTGAAATTTTGAAGTGTGTGTGTGTAGTTTACTGAAGACTAGGTCAAAGTCTTGGAGCTCTGATCAGCATAATCAGACCAATACAGTTATATTGGTATAATCCCCCTTGTGGAAACTCTTATTCCAATATAAAAGTAGGTTTTGGTTTTTTTTGGTGTCGTTTAAACCCATTCCTAAACAACAGAAGCTAAAACAAACAAAAAAAAAAGCCCTCTTATTCTGGAGAAGGAGAGTCCATAAGAGGAATTATAGCACTATAACTATATTGGTTTACATTCACACCCTTGATTACCACCAATATAACTTTCTCATACAGACAAGCCATTCATTAGAAATTTAAAATTTGGAAAAATCATTGAAACACAATGTTTCTTCTTAAACATCAACTTAATGTAGTTTCTCTCTTCACAGCTCTGTGTGAATGGCAGTAGCCTATTTGCTCCTCTTTATTCCCCCCTTCCCTCCAGGTCTTGATTAATTTCTCCTGTTATGGTCCTCAAGAGCTGGATCAGCTTCTCCTCCTAATCTTGCCTCTGGAACCAGTGGCCACATCCAAAGAATTCTAAGTCATCTACTTAAGAGTATTCTTGCCTTTTTGTATCCTGTTGGGTTACCTAACCTAAACTTCTACTGAATAGCCTTCTGGAGTAAAGTGGGCAACTTCTTTTTCCCAATTTCAGCATCAGTTCACCAAGATATTTAAGCATGTGAACAGATACTTTAAACAATGAATGCTCATACTCATGTCAACGGGTCTACTCATTTGTGTAAAATTAGGCATGTAGTTAAGTACCTTGCCAAATTGTAGCCCCAGTCTCTCTCTCAGGTTACTTGCCCTTTTGCCATTCTTTAATTTGTAGTTACGGACAGCCAATTAACTGTCCATTAACTTTTCAGAACAATCATCAATCTCTGGTCCCTACTCTGAAGTAGCTACGACTCTGTTCTTTTACCTCACATTCTTACTCAGACAGTGCTGATTGGTGTCTGACCAAAATAAACAATACACACGTCAGTCCCACATCTCCTCAAAATTTACACTTGGTGAGATGATCTTAGAAGGACTGAAAACTTCTTGTTCTTGCCATGGGAAACAACATGCATAATCAGTTCTTTAGCAACTAGCCTCATGGCTGTGTTACTCTTAGTATCTACGTGTGTTCAGACACGTATACTTCTTTTACATTCTTGCATTAACATGCAACAAACTTACTAAAGCTATTTAGTTGCTCCTCATTTCACCATACTGAGCACATTCTTTGCACTTTCATTAACAGAGTCCATTATTACTTGTGTCAGTAATTTACCTGGTACAAAAATAACAATATTCCTATCTCTTTCTTATTAATCCTGTTAAAGATAATGGAATGCCAGAATGAAAGCACTGGTTATAAGTGACCTTATTCTGTTCTTGGTGAAGAAAATGAAGTTAGTAGAAAATAGGTCGAAGGAATTAAAAGTCAAATCGCCTGCGGTATTTTCTAACTTGTTAAATGCCAAGGTCAAAATACTTTCCTGAAAGCACGGCCCTAACAAAAGAGCTGAGCTCAGAGAATGTCTGGCTGTCTCTATCCTTACCACTCTGGCTGCTTAAAAGAATTACTTGGCCACAGTAGTAATGAAAAAGGGGCAGTGGACTGGCCTTGCCATGTGTACCATGTCAAGACACAATTGTTCATATTGCCCTGCAGGTGTATATGGGGAGGTGGAGCTGGGAAGAATCCTCTTCTCTGTGCCAAAAGGTGCCAACCCCCTGGCTGTTACCATAATCTTGCGCTGCAGTAGCCGTCCCCAACTGCAATGGAGTTTAACTGATGGATATACGTGGGCACCCTAGCTTGGTGTCCAACGCCCATGTGCTGGGTTAGTTCTGCCTCGTTCAGAGGTTTCCACAGCTGATTGGCTTGAAAGATGAAGCATTTGCACCCAAAGACTTTGAAAACCATGCAGATCATGTAAAAAATTGTGTTATTTGTAGAGCTATAAGAATGAAGTCTTTAATTGTACATGTAAGAATTTGTAATTCTATAAGTTATCAAGTCCCCTGTTCAGTGAGGTACTTAAACACATTACCTAATGGAACTGCTCAAGTGATTAAAGTTAGGCCATGCTGCTGTACTTTGCTGAATCAGAACCTTAGTAAATATTTAACATTTCTAGACTGTTGGCACATCAGGAAGCAATACCATTTAAACCATTTTTCACCTAAATTCTGTGTAGTGTTCTTGTCACATTGAGAGTTCTGTCTTGGTATACTGTACTTCACAAGAATACAAATGCAGTCTCAGTATATATAAGCTTCTCAGTGATGTTGTCTTGGGTGCAAGACCCAATGTACCAGACAGAGTTCTGCTTCCTTACTGTAAAAATGATTTTGACTTTGGAAGGGAAGGCAGATAGATTTCTCCAGGAATGGGGTTGAAAACCGTTTACCATAATGTAGAGAGTAGATGCAATGTGGAAGTGACCTAGGTTTAAATGAAACATTTGAAAATTAGTGTCCTGCATTGTAATGACTGAACAAGCAGTACTTTTAATAATATTCCCTAACACAGTTAGTCTCCTGGTCTGGGAGATGAGATTTCCTAATGCAAAGCACAATGTAAAATTAATTAGTTCTTAGTGGCATGAGCTCTGAATCTGTTTGTGCCAATGAATTAATTTTCACTGCTAAGAATATTCATAAAATGTTACCATGATAATCCTATAGTAGAATGTCTATCTGCTGTACAATATCAAAGTACTTATACTGTGTATTAAAATATTCTAGTATGAATAATTTACATAATTTACATACCTTGTTACATGTTTAAATCTTTGCATGCCATACGCTGACCATGTATTTAAACATGATGAAATGAGCATACATATGCTTGTATAGACATCTGTGCACAGAACTAGATTTGCAAGGTGTTTTTAAAAACTGGAGCAGAGATATGTATGTTTATGCAACTCTTTCTGCACCATGCAAAAATGGATGAAGAATGGTTGGAACTACAGTTGTTTCCCTGCCTAAAGAAAATTGTTCTGGAAGCTTCAGTTTCACCTTGACAAATTTAGATTTATTTTTTAATAATGCATGTGGTGCATGAAAGCAAAAACAATAAAGTACTTAAAGCCTCTCTTCACCCAATGTAGTCATCAAAATGCCTCTGGGAATTAGATTAAAAGAAGAGGAATTTTAGAAGGATCATAAGGAGTAATATATCAAAGAGCAGACTAAAATTTGTTCGGAGCAGTTCCTCTTTGGATGACACTTGGGAACAAGTTATGATAAACATACAAAACTCCTCAAATATTTTGGAGTCTTGTAAAATGATAAAAAAAGTCAAATGCACAAGAGCCAGTTGTAGCCTATAATAGATAAGTTATATAATCCACCACCTCTCTAGCAATAGGCTAATTGCACACAGCAATTTAATGGGCAACTGTTATTTATTTACATCCCTTAGATACATAACTGCAGTCTGAAATTCGTATGAATTTTATTAACCATTGCTAATTTTTTATCTGTTCTTGAGATTTTACGTGTATAGATAGCCAACTCATCCTAACATTAGATCATTACATACAGTCAGACATTTCAATTCTATAAAATGTATTGATAGATGTTTGGCTATAATAGCAATGTCAAAGGTTTACAAAGATTTACTAGTTCTGTGGATAAAATATATTAATGAAACAGAAAGGATGGATGTTAAGGCACTGGAGTGAGACTTGGGAGATCTCAGTTCAATTCCCAAGCCTGCCACAGATTTCCTGTGAGACTTGGGCAAGTAACTTAGCATCTCTGGCTGGAATTTCTAAAAAAGGCTAAGAGAATTGGGTGCCCAACTTCTAGTGAATTCCAATGGGAAGTGGTTATCCAACTCCTTTGAAAAATCTCAGCTTTTGTGCTTCAGTTCTTCCCTATATGCAAAATGGGGATAATATATCCTCTCCCCCACCCCCATTTTTGGGTATATTTTGATGTATCTTCTGTGGGTCAGGAACTGTTTCTTACTGTTAATATTTATGATTTTTATTGCCATATGTGTTTGCACAGTGTCTTGCACAATGGGGTTCTCAGCTCAGTTGGGGGTCTCTAGATAGTAGTATGTGACTGCTGTTATTATGACTGCTGTTATTACTACTGCTGCTAATGGAAGGGAACTTCAGTCTCCAGATATGTTAGTCTGATCCTTTCTGTGAGCACTGAATTCACTAAAATAAATTGTTTTAAATAAAATAATTTCACAGGATATAAAATATTGACTTTTCATTGCAAAATAACCTTCATTAATAATGAATTTGGTACTCAGTTTTTATATGATTAACTTTTATATTTACTGAGTTTATCTAAGTATCTAACTATTTATTTGATATTGTATTTTTTCACAGAAATGTAACCTGGAATAATTTAGCTATCCCAGATACCCACTGTTCCAGAGAGTTAGAAGAAGGTTACCAGTGTCCATCAGGATTTAAGTGCATGGACCTTGAAGATCTGGGACTAAGCAGGCAAGAGCTGGGCTACAGTGGCTTTAATGAGATAGGTCTGTCTTACTGGTAAAATCCATTTCAGTATCCATTTAAAAATGTTTATGAAATAAGTAGAACAGACAGATAAGATCGTTCATATTTGTACAGTGAAGATACGAAGTGAAAACAGTATTCTCCTGTACAACTACAGCACAGACTAGTAAAAACAATTATATCGATTTTCTTTTAAATTGTCAAGTCATAATCTATTTTTACAGAGTCTGGAATCCCAAAGCTTAAATAATTTTATAAGAACATCTTCTTTTAAGGAGGGGCAACAGTTTGTTATTGCAATATGCAAATGAAATGATTAACGTGGATTTCTTACTGTTTGTGATTAATTTTAGACTATTTAATGGTTTCATAATCTGTCATGTTTATCTTTCAGACTAAACTTTTGGTGCAATGTTTTTCTGTAATAAGGTTATAGATGGTGCCAGCAGTAATGAATACATTAGAATAATTGACATATGTGTAAATTTAAGGAACACTACTAACTCATGCGGATAGAAATTAGACTGGCAATACTCCCAACTCAAATGGTTCATGAGTTATGGAAGAGCTAGTATGACATTTCTTGGATTCCCCAGGTTTGAGGGAACCACAACGAGGGGCATTACAACTTCAAAGACCATCTCTGACCAAATATCTTACGTATTATAGATAGTGACTCCTATAGCTAAGGTTACCCAACTCTATGGCTAAGGTTACCCATTATAAGAACCTGTCTTCAGTGGTTTATAATTTTGCCAATTTGTAATGGTTAGGCTGAAATTTTGCATCTGGGTGTCTGACTGAAATTTTTGGAAAACGTCTATATACTGATAACCAGGAGTTGTTTAAACTCTGGGTCCCCCTGCCTTTCATAGTGATGGTACTAAAATAATAATAATAAATAATAATAATTAACAAAATTCCTGAGTCATTAGTAGAAGGCCCTATGATATTTAACATTTTTATCAATGACCTGAAACACAATAGAAAATAATGTCTGATACAGTTGGGAAAGTGCTAAATAGTGAAGAGGACCGGTCACTGATACAGAATGATCTGGATTGTTTAGTAAAGTTGGGCTCAAATAAACAATATGTATTTTAATATGGTCAAAAGATCTAAAGTTATACATCTAGGAAAAAGAACGGTCATATGTAATGTTATACATCCAGGATGGGGGACTCTATCCTGGGAAAACATGATTGTGCAAAAGACTTGGGGGTCCTGGTGGATAACTAACTGAACTTGAACTCCCCGTTGAAGCTAGACAGATTCAGACTGGAAATAAGGTGCAAATTTTTAACAGTGTGGGTAATTCACCATTAGAATGATTTACAAGGATTGAGGTTGATTCTCAATCGCTGTCAATTTTTAAATCAAGATTGGATGTTTTACTAAAAAAATATGCTCTAGTTCAAACAAGAATTAATTCAGGAAAGTCATATGGCCTATGTTGTACAGGAGGTTAGACAAAATGATGATAATTGTTCTCTTCAGGCTTTATAATTTCAAAATCTATGAGGGTTCAAAAAGGCTCCTCTATGCACACAGGTAGGGTTAGAGGACTAATGTCACCTGTGGCTGCGTTCCTTAGATTTCTCTCCCAGTTCCTTGCAACTTTATACCCTTCTCCTATTCTCTAGTTCAGATTATGCACACTTACGTTGCGTAGTACCTTACTCCATTAGAAATCCCATTGATTTAAATGGGGGTATGCCTAGCATAAAATACACAGTGACAGATTCTACAAATTGAGTAGTGTTTGTGTGTGGGGAAGGTCTAAGGAAGGATACATACAGAACAATTCCTTTCATCCTGCTGTACCTCAGGCAGGCTTAAAAGGAATCATTTATAAGAGTATATGCATTTGAGACCCCTCAGCAGCCCTTATAGCATGTAATGCCGCAACTGTTACCTTCTTCCCCAACTCCAAGAAAGGAGTCAAAAATAAGCCTGATCTTATCAGCTCCAAACTCAACTACATCTTATTAATATACTAGTTAGGGATCCTGGGTAATCCTCATTATGGCAAATGAAGAAACCCTTTTATCTCCTAATAGCTAATTGGCCAAAGCCAGGAATGTATGGGAGGTAATATAAAGCTGTGAATTTCCTAAGGTTGATTATATTGTGTTGTATTCTGAAAAAATATACTGAAACATAAAAGATCTGTGCAATTTACTATAATCAGTCAATAAATGTGAAGAAAAAAAATGAGTGCTACATTGCAGGACCTGTTCCTTTAATAGATAAAACTTTTTAAATGGCCTAGCTTTTTAGTTTGAGATTTAAAAAAAAAAAAATACTTGGATTATAAAATCCACATACCAAACGTCTCTAAGGCCCTGATTCTGCAGACACCTGTGCACTTGAGTAATCCTACTTAACTCAATAAAAGCGCTCACTTGCATAAAATTACTCACATGCATAAGTATTAGTTACAGAGCAAATTGATATAGTGTCAGTTAAAGGCTTCAGTAGTCTTCCCTACAATTTACAAATCCCTTTGAGTCAAACGCCGTAGTAAATAAATGTTTTGCAGTGTCACATGAAGATCAGCAAAGTTTAGGTTCTTTCAGAATGTGGCTGAGAATTAATTCAAGATTCTAGGAGCCTTCATGAAAAATACCCTGTCCGCACTGCTATAAAAGAGACATTGAAGCATCTCCATGGAGCTCAACTGTTGGCATAAGGCAGGATAGAAAGAGCATCTCTAAGACAATGAGGACCTGAACTGTGTAAATCAGAACCAACATTCAGAAATTAACTGGAAACCAGGCAGATTCTGTAGCACAGGTGTAATATGATGTCTGTGAGAAACATCACTATGTAAATGGGAGGATGCATTTTCTACTAGTTGAAGTTTTTGGGTAGTTTCTAAGTACACCTTTAGTAGATTCTTGCAGTGTGCTCTAATCTGGAGGTGAAAAAAGTTATGGACAACCACAGCAAAGTCTATATCCAAGTGGAAAGTTTGACATCTCCTTCCCAAAAGTAGGCGAGCTCTTTTGAATACTGCTACTCCTTTATCATCTATAAGTAGCCAGGATCTAACAAGATCCTTAGATTATGCACTCTAATAAAAGGCAGAGTATCTCTCTCAGCTGAGGTGGTATGTATATATTAATTCCTTTCCTTTCTCTCCTCTGGATGTTTCTCTTGGACAATGAGAATTTCTTCACTTTTACCTGAATTGAGCTCTAGACAGCAATTTATCATCCTGGTCCCAATTGAGACTTAAGATATTAGAGAAACTTAGAGACTGCATCCTCTGCATCAGAGAGAAAGGAGGTATAGATCTGAGTACCAATAGCCGTGCGGACCAAACTACTGCACTAAATCTCCCAGCTGCCTTACATACACATTGAACAGGATGACGACAGAATAAATATTGTAAGAAAACATGTGACAGGGCTCTATTCACCATGGTGGTGCCTCTTGCTGGCCATCATGGGGACTAGCTCCACAGGTATATACGCCCTCTTCTGATGGTGCCTTGCCCGCCATCACATCCACTCTGTGCCACATTACTCCAGGGACCATAGTGTCCTTTTCATGACATGGCCCTCCAGCCATATCACTGTGTGTGAGACACGCTGTACCCTCTGTACATCCTTATAGTGGGATTTGTGTATCATTCATGTTCACCCGTACAGTGTATTGTCTAACGCAAAGTATGTCATGTAAGCGACATCAAGGACTGCGAGAGACTGAAATATTAATCTTAAATCAGAATGTGAGTTATATTTTAGTTAATCGTGATTAACTCCTCGACTCATTTATTAATCTTTTGGTTTATATTAATCTGACTTGGAATCACTTAAAATCTTGCTGTAGTCAATAAACTTCTTTGTTTGTTTTATCAGAAACAGTGCATGTGGATTGAGTGTGTGCAGAGACCTCGCTTAGAGGGACAGAGCTGATGTAGATCAATTTCTTTGATAAATTGATGGACACGTGTAAATGAGCTTGCAGGGTGCAGTTCTCGAGTTGCATCTGGGACTGGGGGTATTTGCTGGGGATCTATCCCATGAGTGGCTAGCCAGAAGCCCTTCTTCACTAGGCCAGGGACCTATTACTCTCAGGAGGCTGGGCTTGGGCCGCCCAGGAGTGGGTGGTTCACACAGCGAAGCAGGGTAAGTCGGGACTCAGAAGTGAAGAATTGGGGTGACACAGCTACACACCAGTCCAGATTGCAGGGGTGGGGGGAACGTCACAGTGGCACAGCGAGCCCAGGGTATATGCACAGCTTGCTCTGAATGAGGTTCACACTTTGAGCACTGGTATTTGTGATTTTGAGTGAGCCTTAAATACAGTGGCTCAGAACAGTCAGGAGGAGATCACAGATTGTTATTTTCTGTTTCTCTATTTCGGGTGAGGAAATAAGCACAGGGAAACATAAAAATGCCTACCAGCAAGGCAGCTGAAAACTTGGAGATGGCTAGGCTGCATGCCCAAGAGAAAGAGAGAGAACGTGAATTTCTAAAGTGGCAAGCAGAAATGAAGCTTAAAGAAGCAGGGAAGGCCAAGGAAGCTGAGGCAGCTGCACACTGGTGAGCTTTGGAGGTGAAGCGGTAAGAAGAGGCTGCGGCCAGGGAAGCAGAGGAAGCCTCATACTGGCACGCCTGGGAAGCTGAGGAAGCCACCCACCGGCATGCCTTGGAGTTAAAGCAGCAAGAATTGACTTTTGCTGCAGCTAAAGAGGCTGCAGAGAGATCCAAAGGAGCTGAAAAAAGAGCTCACTGGAGATTCATGGAGGACAAAGAGAGAAAATACCAGCTGGAGATGATGGACAGAAATGGGAGCATCCCAGGGGTTCCTATGTCCCCAGTGTCTCATTCCACACCTAAAGCACCCAGCTTTGATAAGCTGTGTCCTGCTTACAAAGAGAGAGACTGCATTGAGGAGTACTTCCTACTTTTGAAAAGCTTGCGTACTCTGGATGGAAAGAAAGTCTGGGACTAACTACATGAAAGGGTCCATAAGGCTACTGAAGGGTGAGAAGGGTTAAACCAACCAACCACGAAACCAGACTGTCTGAACAAAGGGCGTGGTATAATGAACATACTTGTAAGCGCCCATCTATGATAATATATTTGGTACTGCTGCTAAATTTTGTGATGGAGATTAGAATATTCATGTTAAACCTTGTGGTAAAATGTATTATGCATAGATTTCTGGAAAAAGCCTGTGATCGTGCTAAGAATGGCAATCGGGGAAACTGAGGCATCAAACTCATTGCTTTGATGGCTAAGTATCAAGAGAACCCCGATGTTCTGCCCCCTGACTAGCTGGTGGCTAACCCTCCTGCAGTTCTGTAAGAGGGGAGGTGTGATACGCTGTACCCTGTGTACACCCTTAAAGTATGATTTGTGTATCATTTATGTTTACCCTTATAGTGCAACTGTGTGTTGTCTAAGGCAAAGTATGTCATGTAGAGTGTTTTTGGAATGCTCATGACATACTGAACATTATTGTTCTGGTAGCATGTTTCCTGCAATGTCATACATATGTGCAGATATAAAACTCTACTATGTCATATCCCTAAATGTGTATCTCACATGGTTTGAATAGATGCAGACAACACAAAGCGTTGTTTTCATGTCCAGCAGAGGCATGCATACAGGAACAATGGACTAGCCTAAGCATCTGTGAGCACTTTGGTTCAAGTGGAAGAAACCATGCCCATTGCCAGACATGGCCAATCACCTGACCCAGGGGGTGTTGAGGAAACTTGTTAAAAGCTGAGGGATCTTTGTCTCGTGGCTCTCCCCGGGAATCTTTCTCCCAAGCGACATCAAGGACAGGCAACTACCCGCAGGGAGGGGGAGCATGGTTGCAAGGCGCATCACAACCAGCCTGTATCGTAAACTGACACCATAGAAGCTAACATCATGGATTGAAAGAGACTGGAATATTAATCTTAGTTTAGGATAAAAATTATCTTTTAGTTAATTGTGATTAATTCCTTGACTCATTATTAATCTTTTGCTTTATATTAATCTGATTTAGATTCACTTAAAACCTTGCTGTAGTCAATAAACTTTCTTGTTTTATCTAAAGCAGTTTATGTAGATTGAGTGTGTGCAGAGACCTCACTGAGGGTGACAGAGCTGGTGCATTTCAATTTCTTTGATAAATTGATGGACAAGTGTAAATGAGTGTGCAGGGTGCAGCACTGAACCCTGCAAGATAGCAGTTCCCAAGGTTGCATCTGGGACTGGGGGGTGTTTGCTGGGGGTCTATCGCATGAGGGGCTGGCCAGAAACACTTTCACTAGGCCAGGGACCGATTACTTGCAGGAGGCTGGGCATGGGCTGGCCCTGGAGTGGGTGGTTCACACAGCAAAGCGGGGTAAGTCAGGGCCCAGAAGTGAAGAATTGGGGTGACACAGCTACACCTTTGCTCTCACCTCAGGGCCTCCAGGCACTGCTCTGTCCTAGGTATTGGCATTCTTTCCTCTTGCTAGGAGTCCAAAATTTCCTCCATCAGCTACAGGCAGCTACTTATCCTGCTCTGCCCTGCAGCTCTTCTTAGATGGGCCTTACTGGCCCTGATTGGCTGCTCCATGCAGCATCTTTCTGATTGGCTGCCCCCCTGCGCAGTCTCCCTAAACTGCTTTTAATCTTTATATGCCAGTGTGGGGCAGACACTTCATCACAACGTGTTGCCATAGAACTTTTGCTCAACACTGGGTCTTTTTATGAGAGAAAAGACTAGAGCCTCCCATGCACCATTCTTTCTCTCCAGAGCTATGCTAACACCACTGCAATATCAGTGTTATAAAAGGCTACTGATAGAACTAAAAGAATCAGCATAGATACCTTGGCCAAGTGCAGCTAATCAAGCAATAAGAGACCAATACACTATAATAGAGGCTCAGATTAAATGTATACCCCAAACAAAAACAAAACCGTAAGAGGACCAAATAATGCCACTATGACTAAATAGAATAAAAGGTGATTAGAAGCAAAAAGGCATCCTTGAAAAATTAGAATTCAAATCCTACTGAGTAAAAAAGAAACAAGCAATTTCTGGGAAGTCAAGCGTACAAGTATCATTAGGCAGGTCAAAAAAGAATTTTTAAATACATCAGAAGCAGGAAGTCTGCCAAGCAATCAGTGCAGCCACTGGATGATCGGGGTGGTACAGGAGCATTCAGGGAACAGTAGACCATTGCAGAAAATCTAAATGAATTCTTTACATCAGTCTTACTGAAGAGGATGTGAGGGAGATTCACATATTTGAGGTGTTGATAGAGGAGGTTTTGGTACAAACTGATTAATTAAACAGCAATAAATCTTCAGGACCAAAGGTATTCACCGAAGAGTTATGAAGGAACTCACATATAAAAGTGCAAAACTATTAACTGTGGTATGTAACCTATAACTTAAATCAGCCTCTGTACCAGATCACTGGAGGATTACTAATGTAATGCCGATTTTTTTAAAAAAAGGCTCCAGAGGCGATCCTGGCAATTACAAGCCAGTAAGCCTAACTTCAGCACCTGGCAAATTGGTTGAAACCAAAATAAAGAATAAAATTTTCAGAGACATAAATGAACACAATTTGTAGGGAAAGAGTTGAGAGAAATCATTCTTCACCAATCTATTAGAATCCTTTGAGGGAGTCAAAAACATGTGGGCAAGGATATCATTCTTCACCAATCTGTTAGAATTCTTTGAGGGAGTCAAAAACATGTGGGCAAGGATGATCCAGTGGATATAATGTAGTCTGACTTTCAGAAGGTCTTTAATAAGGTCCCTCATCAAAGGCTATCTTGCAAAGCAAAGCAGTCATGGGATAAGAGGGAAGGTCCTCTCATGAATCAGTAACTGATTAAAAGACAGGAAACACAGGGTGGGAATAAATGGTCAGTTTTCAGAATGGAGAGAGGTAAATAGTGGGGTCCCCCAAGTAGTGGGACCAGTGCTGTTCAATATATTCATAAATGATCTGGAAAGAGGGGTAAACAATGAGGTGGCAAAGTTTCCAGCTGCTACAAAATTACTGAAGATAATTAAGTCCAAAGCAGACTGAAGAGTTAGAAAGGGATCTCACTAAATTGGGTGACTGGGCAGCAAAATGTCAGATGAAATTCATTGTTGACAAATGTAAAGAAACGCACACTGGAAAACATAATCCCAACTCTACATACAAAACGATGGGGTCTATTTTAGCTGATACCACTTAAGAAAGAGAACTTGGAGTCATTGTTGATAGTTCTTTGAAAACATCCACTCAATGTGCAGTTGCAGTCAAACCAACTAATAGTATGTTAGGAACCATTAGGAAAGGGATAGTTAATAAGACAGAAATGCCATAATGTCACTATTTAAATCCATGTTACTCCCACACTTTGAATACTGCATGCCGTCTTGGTTGCCCCATCTCAAAATATATTTTAGAATTGGAAAAAGTACAGAGAAGGGCAAGAAAAATGATTAGGAGTATGGAATAGCTTCCATCTGAGGTGAGATTAATAAAACAGGGACTATAAAAGCCTGAAAAGAGATGACTAAGGGGGGATATGATAAAAGTCTATAAAATCATCAGTAGTATGGATAAAAGGAATAAGGAATGTTATTTACCTCTTCATATAGTACAGGAACCAGGGGTCACCCGATGAAATTAATAGGCAACAGTTTCAAAACATATTAAAGGAAGTACTTCTTCACACAACGCACAGGTGGAACTCATTGCCAGGGGATGTTGTGGAAGCCAAAAGTATAGCTGGGTTCAAAAAAGAATTAAATAAGTTCATAGAAGATGGGTCCATCAATTGGCTATTAGCCAAGATGTTCAGGGACGCAATCCCGTGCTCTGCGTTTCCCTAAGCCTCTGACTGCCAGGAGCTGGGAATGGATGATAGGGGATGGATCACTCATTAATTGCCTAGCTTTGTTCATTCTATTTGAAGCATCTGGCATCAGCCACTGGAGGAAGACAGGATACTGGGCCAGATGGACCATTGGTCTGACCCAGTAGGGCCATTCCTATACTCTTATGTTCAAAATTGTCTCTGTACAATAGCCAAGTCTTTAACCTTATTGAAAGTTGTCTAAGGGAATCTGAGGATATCCGGTAATGTTAGAAATGTTTTGCCACAATCTCCTTAATAAGATTCCCCAAATCAAGAACGTTAGAAATAGGGCAATAATTGGCAAGTTTAGCACTATTTTATAACTCTCCTGTTGATGATGCACCTTACATGTCAACAGGTAACGAAATTATTTGGTAGACTTTTTGTTAGTTCTATTATTTTATTTTATAAAAGCAATGATGTTTTACTTGAAGATATTATTATAGAGCTTGTCCTGTTCATTCCTGAAATGTGTCATTATAACAATGATAAAGGCACAGCAATCTAGCAGTTACCATATCATTAATGCTACTTCATTTACTGTAAATCAGTACAAGTTATGCACATTTGATTTTAATAATTTTTATTACAAATTTAAAAAATAAGAAAAGAAAAGTGAGATTTCTGGCAAGTTTGCTATGGAATAAGGACCACATTCTGTGCTTTCATAAGTGGATGCAACACTACTGAATTTCATAGAGATTTACCAGTTTGCACCAGGGATGAATTTGGCGCAAAAAGGGCATACTGTGAGGAGCATACAATATAGTTGTGTATGGTGGAAGATCCCTTACTTTTGGGCCTTATCCTGCTTCCATTGAAGTAAATAGATTTGACATGAATGGGGGCAAGACTGAATCTGTACAATGGAAAATTAATATAAGATTTGGCATTTACCAAGGGATTTTATTGTAATAAGCATATAATTCTGTTTTCCAATTTTGTTTTATTTTTAAATGAAGTACAATTCTTACCCATCCTAAAAGTCTTCTGTGCTGTTCTCTGATGTGCACGTGCATACTGGTCATCACTGTTCTCTGCACCATCTTGAGAGGGCTTAGGAAATACGTCTGTCCACTTCCCTGGGGCAAGAAGAAGTCTTCCTGGGCAAGGGCTGTCCAAATACAGAGTTTAAACTTTTTTTCTAAAAAAGAAAAAAGCTATTTAGGGAAGGAACCATCTTAGTGTTGTGTGTTTGTACAGCATCTAACAGAATGGGGCCCCAGTCCATAGGCTCCTAGGTAGCGCCATAATACGAACAATAATAATGCCCTGTGTTGCTGTTAATAATTGTGAAGATAATATGAACCAAGTGTATGGTGTTATCTTTCTAAATCTCTAGACCCCTTTAGTGCCTCTGCTACCCTTCAAAGCTTTCCCAGTTTGGAAACAAACTATGAAATTGACAAAAATGGTCACTTTCACTTTTGCTATTGGAAAAATCTGTGGAAAAGAGTGAAACCATCAAGAGCCAGGTCAGTTTCATCTGAGCAACTTAGGGAAGGTACGAACAGTGGCAGCAGAGCAAAAGGAATAGGTTATCAAAGACTCCCCAGATCCACAATCGTCTTAGCAGTCATGAGGTTCTGGAGTGGGAGGGAATAGCAGCAGTGGTGACAAAGAGAATAAATAACTCAGGGATGTGGGTAGCTCAGCTCCTCACTATTGACCAGGCCTAAATGGTACAATCTGGCCCTTCTGTTTCTCAGTCTAAGCTGATTTTGATGTGGGTTCCTATATTAGAAAGGTTGACATTTCTTATATTAGATCATTCCTGAGAAATGAACCCACTAAAAGTGTCAGGTGCATTCATATTTGGCCTCTGTCACTTATGTCTTATTTTTACTGTCTTGTCCTCAATTCATTCTCTGGTCTTATTAGCTCAATACGGTGTGACAAATATTATGATAGTTTCATGAATTGTCCCAACACAGTGGACTGAATGTTCAGAAAAATGTCCTAGTACATGGGTAAACCCCAGTGATTACCTGTCTAATTAAGCATGTGATTGCGTATGCAACTACTTTAACATTTTCAACAGTCATCACTGAAGAACATAAAGACTACTGTGAACCTAAATGAGAGCACAGAAATAAATGGGAGGGTTGGGGGTTATGACCATTCAACTATATTTTCAACATAATAACTTGTCTGAATGTACATCTAAATTTAGTCAGTATAGTTTTATATGTAACTAATCATGATTCATTTATATACATCACTGCATAATTAGCAAGGTGTGGTTTTTTTAGTGGGTGTTTTGTTGCAGTGTTGAGTTTATTTTTTAATTTGCTTTCCTCCAAAGCTACTGGTGACTGCTGGAGACATAGTACGGCATTAGATAGAGCACCAATTATATGATTCTACAGTTTATGGCAATTTGTGTTTTTTTAGGTATCTGTTTATTTGTGCCTTTATTTGCAATGTACTGTGCATACAATACAATTTTGAAAATGTAGTACTTAATTTTTCTTATGTGGACTGTTTCCACTGTAAAAGCCCTTTTTACATTCAAATATTAATAACATCTGGCTAGTAATCATCACATGCTGTGTGGACACATTTCTGTAATTAATCTACAGATGTGCATTTGCCACATTTCATTTAACCATTTAAAATACAAAGTGCAGCCACAAATACACTCAAAAGGAAAAAAAAGACAAACAGAACACAAAAACACACACAGAAATAACCAAACATTCAGCACCCATGAAAACAAATTGGTCTGGTTATTTTTAAAATATCTTTCCGCTGCAGCAACTTTTATCTTTTACAACATCCACTCTTCCCCCTTAAGCCTTCAATTCTCTCATCTATCCAGATCAAGCAAGCTGAATGTCAGCAGTCAAAGTTTGACATGACAGAGTGAGAGATATTCTTATGGACACACGTACTCATCAGCTTCAAAAACTAACAACTATCCTACAGTGTTTGTATAGGGTTTTTTCCCCATGAAAGATCTGATTTATGAAGTGAAAAGCAAGTGACCTAAATCTACCCATTATTATCATACAGTTCAGCAACATGCTGTTCTCCAAGGCCAGTGGCCTATTAAATAATAACTAAACTTGATATTTACCAACTTATTAAAAAATCAGTATTTACGAACAGTTATTTCTTTTTCTGAATATAGGCCAAACTTTGCTCTTGCAGTGGTAAATGGTTGGACAATGGTGAGTTTTCAATGGCAACCATTGTATCTTCAAAACCTAATATAACATTAACTAATAAACTTCAAATGCCATACCATGCCAATAAAGATTGTAACCCATCCTTTGCCCAGTAATGAGCCAGTAAGAGGATTACATTATTATCATTCCCATTTTACACATTGGGAAATGGAGATACAGAGAGCTTAAGTGTCTCACCCTACTTCTAGTCAATGGAAAGGTGGAAGTAGATCTCAGATATCTATGGTTCCAATTCTTATAGTTTGTTCACTGGACCAATATTTCACCAGTAAATGAAAAAAAAAATCTTGGCCATAACACTGGTTAGGACATATTTTTATCTGCAATTTTGAAAAACAATTCAATTTCTTACTGAGGAAAAATGTCAGAAGTGAGGCATTTAAAGTGAACATAAATCAATACTTGGTAAACAAACCATTGCTTTGGAGGTCATAGCTAAGACACAAAGAATTTAAGAGACTGTGGCAGGGGAGTGAAGTTTGGAACAGCCTTCCAAGAGGAGCAGTGGGGCAAGAAACCTAGCTGGCTTCAAGACTGAGCTTGATAAGTTTATGAAAGGGATGGTGTGATGGGACAGCCTAATGTGGCAATTGACTGAACTTAGATTACTAACGGTAAATATGCCCAATGGCCTGTGAAGGGATGTTTGATGGGGTGAAGTGTGTGCAGTCTCCAAGGTTATAATTTAATAAGAAACAGTTTAATATTTGGCATATAATCTGTAAATTTACATTACAGACAAGGGACATTGTCACGGAGCTCTCTTGCCTTCTCTCTGCAGAAATTGCACAGACTCTCCTTGGTTGTGCCTTTTGTGTTCCCTCCACCAATTTCTCAACAGTTAAATATTGTAAATAGGCTATCTTTTGGCCCTCTCACCAGGCCTGAGGATAACAGAAGACTCCATGGTCTGAGTCTCTGGCTGGCTAGGCTCAACTAGCTCGCTCTGTCTGTCTGTCTGTTTTTGTCTGCGTCTGCTCTCCCCCACACTTCTTTCCTGTGCAGTTTCTTATCAGCCCAGGGCTGATTGGGTAATTGGCTCAGCCAGGCAGCCTGATTTAATAATTACCCCTTTAAGCTTCCTACTGGGAAACTAATTACTATTAGCGTGATCAGAGTGCAGGTTCACCTGTTTTTGCTCTTCACTCTGTCATAGGCGTGTACACTTCTTGTTGCATGTGCACAACTTCTTGTTGCATGTGCACAGTTCCTTCTTACAGCCCATTACAGTGCTGGAAAACTCTCTTGTTCTTGCAAGTCCTAGTATTCCTAGTGGTATATCTGTTTTCTAGTGTATGTAGTTGTTAAATAAAACTTATTAGTTAGTTATTTTGTTTACCCAGGGTCGGGGCATGCCACAGTCCCCAGAGTTTAAACCCTGTGCTTTGTGCAAGAATCCTATTCCATTGAGCGACCTGCACCAAAGCTGTTTGAAGTGTCTGGAGGAAGCTCACGTTCATGAAAAGTTCAAAATCTGCAAGGAGTTTCGCCCACGAACAAAGAAGTACCAGGACATTAGGCTCAAGGCCCTTCTGATGGAATCGGCACTCAGATCATCATCGGAGCCAAGATCAGACTCAGTACCCTTTACCCAGTACCCAGTATCATGGCTCCCCCTCCAGCGCCAGCGCCTTCCCAGTGCCATTCGACATAGCCAGTATGAAGAAGCAGAAAACGCACACTGAAAAATAGCCAAAGTTGGCTAAGAAAAGTTTGGGGACCACTAAAAAGCTCCAATCGGCCCTGAGACATCTCCACCCATGAGGGCGTTGAGTCTGACACCTGAGCCACCGCCAACTCTGAGGGAGTGGTAGAGGCCCACAGCAATGGTTAGTCCTTTCTACACCTGAGGAGTTCCAAGCGATGAAGGACTGGTTGGCCTTACTGGTGCAGCCTACACTGCAGGAGGGTAGGGTATGGCACTGAGGGACAGACATCCCAACTGGTGGCCAATCAAAGGGAAAGCTGGCGCTGGTACCACCTCAGCGCCCCCCATCTATGGGACACTGTTCACTGATCCTGCAGCAGTTGCCAGGGTCTCAGCACCATTCCACAGAACTGCACCAAGCTAGGTCGAGGTCACGCCTCTAGTCAGCTGATGTTAGGTGCTAATCACTGGAATGTTGGTACTGGTCAGCAGAGCGCCGGCGTTGATCATCGGAGCACCAGCATTCTCCGAATCCTGGGCACCGCTTGCTGAGCTCCTGCAACAGATCACCAGAGCCCTGGCTCTGCTAAAGTCCTTATGAAAAGCCCAAGGAAAAGATGCGGGATCTCAGCACCGTTCTCTGACACCGGAGCCCAGGCATTCAAAAAGTGGTGTGGAGAGGCACCTAGCGCCTGCACCCCCATGGTCGAGATTGTAAGGGACACCTGCCAGTTGCTGGGCCTCCTCATAAATGAACAAACCTAAATACTTACACCAGTCCAGAGGATAGAGTTCATAGGGGCAGTCATAGACTCTATTCAAGCCAGAGTGCTCCTGCATGAAGCCAGGTTCCTGGTAATATTGGAGCTTATAGCCTGACTAATGACCCACGCCCTCACCACAGCAAGGGTGTGCTTCAGCCTCCTAGAGCACATGGCGGCTTGTACCTATGTGGTTCAGTACACCAGGATGCGACTTCTTCTGCTACAAATGTGGCTGGCAATGGTTTACTCCCCATCCATACACTCCTTGGACAGAGTATTTGTGATCCCCTCCCTATCATGGTGGACGAAGACGCAACATGTAATCGCGGGTGTACCTTTCATAGATCTGAGACTGATTCTTTTGTTGGTATTGGACATGTCGGATGTGGGTTGGGGTGCCCACTTTGGTGCCCTGAGGAGTCAAGGTCTGTGGTCAGGGGAAGAGTTGACTCTTTACTCAACATCAGAGAACTCAGGGCAATTCAGCTGGCCCGCAAGGTATTCCTGCCACACTCATCCAACAAGGTGATACAGGTCCTGATGGACAACACAGCTGCCATGTCCTACATCAACAGGCAAGGAGGAGCCAGGTCTTCAGCCCTTTTTCAGGAAGCCTTGCATCTGTGGGATCTCTGTGTGAGCCACAACATCTATCTGGAGGCAGTTCATCTGCCTGGATTGAAGAATACGCTAGCGGATCATCTGAGCTCCTTTTGCTCTCACCATGACTGGTCTGTCTGCCAACTGCATTTTCCAAAGGTGGGTAACTCCCCATGTGAACCTCTTTGCGACCAGGGAGAACAAGAAATGTGTTCAATACTGCTCCCTCCTAGGGTCAGGGGACACCTCTCTAACAGATGCTTTACACCTATCATGGTCAAGGTGTCTCATGTACGCTTTTCCCCGAATACCTCTCATATGCAGTGTCCTCATGAAAATCAAAAGGGACAAGGCATGGGTCATCCTGATAGCCCTGGCATGGCCCAGGCAGTATTGGTTTGGGATGCTGTTGGAACTCTCAGTGGCCCGCCCATGGTTGCTCCTGAGACCAGACCTCCTTTCCTAGGACCAGGGCCAGCTGCTCCACCGGGACCTAGCCTCACTGCATCTGACAGCATGGTTCATGGTTAAGCAGGGAAGAGCGTCACCAAGAGCTCAGCCCAAGTTCAGAAGGTCCTGGTGGAAAGCAGGAAGCCTTCTACTAGGGCATCTTATCTAGCCAAATGTAAACGCTTCACCTGCTGAGTGGCGCACCAAAACGTCTCCCCAACACAATCTCCTATACAAGTGATCCTAAACTACCTGTTGCATCTGAAGTAGGAAGGTCTGGCCTTCTTGACTATCAAGGTGCACCTGGCGGCGATATCAGCCTTTCACCCTCCAATGCAAGGTAGAACGTTTTTTCCCCCACAAGATGACATCCAGATTCCTAGAGGCCTGGAGAGGCTTTTTCCTCTGCTGAGGTACTCAATTCCTCAATGGGGTCTGAACCTCGTCCTTTCTAGGCTTACTACGTCATCATTCGGACCATTGGCTTCCTGCTCCCTCAAGCATCTATCATGGAAGGTAGCATTCTTGGTGGCAATCATCTCCACACAGAGGGTGTCTTAGTTAAAAGCCCCAGCCTCAGAGCCTCCATACACAGTCTTCTTCGAAGCCATGGTGCAGCTTCGCCCTCACCCAGCATTTTTTCCAAAGGTTGTTTCCCACTTCCGTGTCAACCAGGACATTTTCCTGCCGGTGTTCTATCCAAAGCCACACTGCTCCAATGAGGAGAAGCGTCCCCACTCCCTCAATGTGAAAAAGGCATTGGCCTTCTACATCGACAGTACCAGACCCTTTCACCACTCCACGCAGCTCTTTGTTCTGATTGCTGACTGGATGAAGGGGTGTCCAGTGTTGTCCCAGCAGATCTTGTCCTGTATTACGGCCTGTATTCGAGCCTGTTACTAGGAAGCGGGGGTCATGCTGCTGGCTCCCCTGTTAGCCCACTCCACACAGGCGCAGGTGTCTTCAGTGGCCTTCCTGGCTCATGTGCCCATTCAGAACATATGTAGAACTGCTACATGGTCCTCAATACATACATTTGCATCCCATTATGCCATCATGCAGCAAACTTGGGACAGTGCTCAAATTTGCCAATGCAGTGCTCCAACCTTCACGTCCATGAACTTCTGCCTCCGGAGGCACTGCTGGTAAGTCACTTAATTCAGAATGGACATGAGCAAGCACTCGAAGAAGAAAGAACGGTTACTTACCTTGTAACTGTTGTTCTTCAAGATGTGTTGCTCATGTCCATTCCACAACCCACCCTCCATCCCCTCTGTCAGATTTCCGGCAAGAAGGAACTGGAAGAGAGAGGGGTTGGCAGTGCCCTTTATACGGGCGCATACGCGTGCTACTGCAGAGGGTACTAGAACCAGCCGTATGGATACCGTTAGAGGAAAAATTTCCAGCACCAGTGCATGTGGTGCACAGACACCTAATTCAGAATGGACATGAGCAACATATCTTGAAGAACAACAGTTATGAGGTAAGTAACCATTCTTTATTGCTCAGACAGAAGTTATGGGCTTGATGCACGAATCACTGGGTGAAGTTCTGCGACATCTGTTATACAGGTGGTCAGATTAAAGTAGCATAATGGTTTCTTCTGACTTTAAAATTTATGAATCCAGGCCTATAAATAATTCTTTTATCCTAAAATCTTTTGGCTTGATCATAATCTGTCATGTATGTAATTCACTGAGGTGGGAGTGCAAGAGAACTGATTTTTTTTTTCTGATCAGGAAATCCTGATACTTGGGGGCTTTAATTTACACAGGAGATAAGAGAAAGAAGTGATTCAGATATAACACTGTCAGAGGATTAGTATTTCCTGCTCTGAAAGTAAATATCTCAATTTCACCTAAACATTTATCTTCCTTAAATTGCTTTACCTTTATCCTGTGACATTCCATTGACATTATATCATAATTATACTTAATTTGTTGTGTCCCTTTATTTTATAAAAACAGTCCTAAAATATAGCCACTTCTTACAGTATTTGATGATGGCAGTTTATTGGGATAATATTCTTCTTCACTGGCTGTAATCCCATACTTCCAGCTACTCCTTCCTCACTGCTGACTCGCCAGAAGTTTCAGACCACCTGTGTGCAGACTTAGTTTTGAAAAGGTAAAATCTTGACCTTCTCCTAAGAGAGATTTTTTTCTTTCTGCTATGCTGTTTTGGCAGCAGGTATAATTTTAGCCCTGTCATGGAAATCTGAGGGGATCGAAATCTGTTCCACCTCCTTTATTACATTCAATTATGTGTCTCCAATGGGATTCTATATAATTTCTGTATATAGGCAGGACAGTATTTTCAAAAAGATAATATCATATTCTGTCCTTCAATATCTCTCACTGAAATCTACCTCATGCATCAAAGATTTGGACCTTTATGGCAGCAGCCTTTGCTTGAACAATTGGTGTGTATGCCTTCTTACCAGCCAAGATCTCTAAGATTTAGCTATTGCTTCTTTAGATTGATTCTGAAAGAATCAAGCTTTTGTGTGTTTAAATGACTCTCACTTCATTCCTTCTTCCTATTGATGCCAACTTCAATGCCCCATTCATCTCCTTTCCCATGCCTGTCTCCAAGCTTTTTTCTACAATGTCCCTTACTAATAGAATGCCTTCCAAATTCTAGGTGGCCAAGTTACCATCTCTTCATCTTTCCAATGCATTCTGAAAACTCCACAAAGCCCACAGAAAGTAAAATACATTATTAATTTATTAACCAAATAATTACAAACTCTTTCTCCTTAGACTTCCCCACTGCAGGATATCTTCTCTGTATTTTAGATTGTAAGCTCTTCAGACAAGATTGCTTTCATTCTGGTGTCTTCAACAATGTGCTTGGTACTGTGGGGGCTTAAGAACAACACTAGTAATTTCTCAACTGACAAAGCTGATCCACTTTCTAGTCATTTGCACAAAGATTTGCATTACAAGATTATAAAATTCCCTAAACCCAGATATGAAGCAAGACTGGATCACTGAATTTTCAAGTTGGAGCACATAGGAAGTAGAATATATGAGTAGAAACCACAATAAAAAGTGATGGAAAAGTAGGTAATTTCTGCAATGACAGACTTTATAGTCTAACCTTTCTTGGTTTTTTGAAATTATTCTTATGCAACAGACAAGTATTCGTGGATAGAAAGATCTTTCTTTCTGTGTGTGGTAAAACACAGTACAATAAATTAAAACCCTTAAAATAAAATACATGAATAATTTTTCCCTTTTGAAACATTTCCACATTCAAATTTTACAATATTTTCCATTCCCTATTACTCTTCCATTTACACTAGAAACTTTACCAGCAAGAGTTTCTAAATTAGCCAAACATATTTTTCTGGATAGGCTGCCAGATCTTTTGCGATAGACTCGAGGAGGTATTGTCTTGTGTGTTCTTCATACTTCATATTATTATAGAAGGGCTGAAAATTCCTCCTAGATAGAAGGACTGTGTGGGCTGTGCACTGAAAAACTGCAATTTGACAAAAATCTTCATTTTTCCTCTCATTTTCGTTCCTTGCATGTCCTTTCATGTCCAGGTTTTGAGCTAAATTCTTCCCCTCGGCTGCATAAGTACAATTCCACTACAGTGGAGTTTCCCATATACATTACACCCTTGCAAGACAATGAGTTTACACAGGTGTAACTTGAAGAATTTGGCCCCTTTAATTTTTTTGCAAGGACTAAAAAGATCAAAAAGGAGACTCTGGCAAGGACTGTCTTTCTTTGTGATTTGCTGACTCTACATTAGAAGCGGTTTTTACTATTATTACTGTTACATTTATAATTTTGTATGCGTGACAGGTATTATGGTTTTCTGTCTTCTAGGTTGTCTCTGTTAGACTGCATCACTAAAGTACCTTGACATTGTAGTCAGACTAGCGAAGACAGTGGTTTAAATATAGTATATAAGGCCCTATTTCTGCAGTTAAAAGCCAGTGGGACTCTGTGAGGGTACATGGGTCTGCCTGTACAGATCCAAATTTAGGGTCAGGGCCTAAACATTGACCATAATTATTGTTCTCTTCTGGGACAACAAGACAATTCTTATCATTGTGCTGGATGAGTAACACACAGGACACAAGCCATAGGGCCAAGATTTTGAAAAAGAGGGACTGTAGCAGGTTTGCGCAGGGCCCCTCTGCTGCTCAGGTCCTCTGCGCCCACAAACCACTTGCAGACTTTGGCTTTGTGCTCCCACCAGTGTGCTTTATTAATAGGTTGTCACCCACCACCATCTACTGACACAGCCCCAGGGGCCTCACTGCTCCAACCACTGGCCAAGGGCAGCTCACCCTCCTCCTGTGACTTCTCCCTTTGCTGGCTGTTTGACACCCCCCCGCACTTCCTTCCTGGGAGCCTTTCTAGTGCCTGGATAACGAGCCCAGCAGCTCCCCTCTATCAGCCCACTCCGTGCAGGCTTACTCAGCTGACTCCAATTCTTCCTCAAGTAGGGCTCCATTGGCAGGAGGCTGGCTCAGCGTGCTTTCACCCAGCACCCTGTCATGAGGACCTAAAGCTAGGCTCCTAATATAGGGACCTGATGAAGTGTCCTGACTTCAAAACTGCAGGAGACTCAGAGCTCCCATTAAAGTCCATTGGCACTGCTTTGAACACTCAGGCTATTTATTTAGTTGCCTAAATATGGAATTAGAAGCCTAATTTAAATTCCTGGTATTGAAAATATCGGACTACATCAGTGATACTCAGACCTCAGTGGTTCAGGAGCCAAATTAGTGATCAGCCTTATCCAAAAAAGCAACAGTAGTGTGAATTCATTGTTTCATTAAACAGTATGATGGGAAATATTTAGTTTGTCATATTATTCTCACGGCAGAATGACTGACCAACTATTATTATTTTATCAGCTACAATTGGTTAATTACATAGGAAAAGCATCCTGATTGTTAATAATTTAGATTGGTTAGCAATTAAGTCACACCATGTTTTAATATCATGCACTGCAAAGAGCCACAGGAGACACATTAAAGAGACGCTTGCGAGCCTTTATCAGAGTATGACTGGGCTACATGAACAAGGCTCAGCGGAAATATGGACAGTGGAATTCATTCAGTTGTGCCAGCAAATGGCATCTGGAAAGTTTTTAGAGTTTTTGAAAACTTAGAAAACCTCAAGCAACACCCCCCCACCCTGAATTTTAATTTATTGCTGTGTTAAACCCAAAGTAATTTACTCCTGCATTAAACCAGGCAATCAGGTGAAACTAATGTGAATATATTAGTGCAGATGTCTTGTACTGACAGTCAAAGAAAACTTTACTGCTCATAAGAGCATTCAGTGGAACGTAAATTCCCCTGGTATTCCAGGTTATTAGGTATTCGTTTTGCTAGCTCAACATTTGGGTCTTTTTCATCCATTCTTGATTTCACTTATAACTGCAGCTTTTTATTGGTTACTGTACTAGTCTATACTCTGTGCTTTTATACCACCCTCATCACCTTAGTATCTGAGCACCTTCTATTAGTGTGTTAAGTGACAAGACTAACATCTGTAATATATGGTTCTTTCTCTGTCTTTCACCCTTTCCTTAGGGGGAGAATTGTATGTGTAGTAGAGTATTATGGTTTTGTAGGGTTTCATTTTGAGGTTTTTTTAATCTACACTAAGTTGTATGTTTGGTAGGGAAAGCAAGGCTGAAGAAATGTTTCTTGCACTTAGAGAGAAAGGTGGTAAAGTTTGTGCTAGTCTGGAGTTCCTGAGGGAGTTCATTCGACAGTCTTGGACTGATCCCTGACAAAGCTGTATCTTCTGCACAGACCAGTTTTATCTTAATTGTATAAAGTTTAATTGTGCCTGAAGAGCAGAGTTGTTGACTCTGAATATAAGGACTGAGACCTTGAATTTGACTTGATAGTCTATGGAAAGCCAATGTAGAAAGCAGAGATCAGGTGTAATGTGCTCATGGTAGACCATGTTACTGAGGAGTGTACTGTGACAAACTTTTATAAACGCAACAGGAAGTTCTGTTCTTCATGTATCAGGGCTCCAATGTCGTTACTTGGGATGATGGTATCATGCACTGACATCCTGTCATGCGTAGGGTCCTACATGTGTTCTCTCAAGCTGTTCCTGATTTCTCTGGATCCACAAGACTCTTTAATTCAATGTATTTCAGTGTTGTTGCGCAAAGCACTGTTGAGTTCCCTGTCTTTGTGGCTGAAAGTAAGCAGATACTGTGATTTTAGAACTGAAGAAAATCTTAGTGGTGAATGATACCAGTTGTAAAGGATGGGGAATATATTCAGGGAACAAAACCATGTAAAGGTCATGGATGTACAAGGAGCTTCACTACAGTATCAATTTGGCTTGAGCTCAGAGCAATCAGGTATGCCCTAATAGCAGTAGCCACAGAGTTGAGCAACCACAATGTTCTAGTGATGTCTAACAGTCGCAGTAGCGTATATCGGCAAATGAAGAAGCACCAGATCCTCAGCCAAGCTATGAGAATCTAACCTCTTATGGATTCACAGATCCACTCTCTCATCCATGTCTGGAAGGTTGATTGCATGCCTTTCCTCCATTTACAGTTCTCCTCAGGGCAATTCAAAGGATACAAAAAGAAGAGGGCAGAGGTAATTCTGGTGGCCCCATGTTGGCCAACAATGTCCTGGTTTTCAGACTTGATTTTGTTGGCAGCATACACTCCATTATTCCTCCCACACCAAAAGGATCTTATGTTGTCAGGAATGTATGATATTCTGGAGTGCAATCCAGACCAGTGACAGACTGTGTCATCCCTGCCATGTAACCTGGAGTGCCTCCCAATGCTTTGCTGTTGTAGTTTCAAACTTGGGTTGCTCACAAATACCCTGCCAGCATGAAGGTCACACCCTACATGCCTATGTATAGCTACAGCCCTGGTTCAGCAGCTCCGATCTCAATAGCCTGAAGCACACGCCAGTAACACTTTGGCTTTCACCAGCCTTGTTATTACTTGCAGGGTGACTCCAATACACTCCTAGTCCCCGATCTTTCTCCAAAAACATATGTTTATCAGTGTCCAGCCCTCTCTTGGACAATCCAGATATGTTAAGTCTGTTACCCTGTACTGCAGATTTGCCTTGTCTCTTGCCTACCCATCCCTACCATGCCAAAGAATGGCCACTTGTTAGGTAATGGCTCCTCAGCTTTGATGACACCTGGCTAGGGACATCAACTTGCGCTTTGTTTTTGAGAAACAGGTTTACCCACTTCCCAGATTTGTCTGGTAAACAGACTTCTGTCATGATTTCAGCTTATGTTCATAACTTTACATAATAATGTTGCTACATACATTTCACCAAGATATTATTGACCAGCAAGCTGTTTGTTCTCAAATGATACCTTATAAGGCATATTTTGTATGAAGATTATTGCTGTAGTGTGTGAATACAAGGGTGTATTCTGTCACAGAATGATCTGCCACTCAGACTCAGAGAGGATGAATATAGCTGCTTGATATGTTAAAGGTTCTTGCTAAAACAAAAGGGATATTCAGAGGATCTAATTGCACGCTCTTAGCTTGCAAAAAGGTTCAACAAATAAGGCATATTCAAGAATATGGTCCAGATTTAAGACACTGTTATGAAAACTTGCAGATAGAAACGTGAAATACATCTTGGAATTCCTGCAAAAAGGTCTTACCCTTCTAACCCTAAAATTTCAAGTGGCTGTGATCTCAAGCATTATACAGGTAACAGGAAAACAGAAGATTATTTCCTTCAAGACATCAGAAGATTTATGAAAGAAGCCTGTCTTGTCAACCTTACCCCAATTAGTAGGATTCCCCACTGGGACCTACATTTAGTGTTATATGGCTTAAGTAAACATCCATTTGAACCTCTGTTGCAAGTATCCTTATATTTCCTCTCCTTAAAAATGGTTTCCCTAGTTGCTATCACTTCCACAAGAAGAGTTTCAGAACAAGGACTCTTATCAGTAGAACCACAGTACTGTACTTTCCATCAGGCCAAAGTGATTTTAAAAATCAACACAGCCTTTATTCCCAGGGTAAATTAAGTATTCCATAGACATACAAGAGATATAGTCCTTCCATTTTTGGTCTGCTTCCAAAGCATCCTACCAAAATACTTCGACATTGAAGATATACATCAAATGCACAGAATCTTTCAGAAAATCTGTTACTTTTTGTTTTATACCATCCATCAGCAAAATGTAAGAAATCATCTCAGGCACCCATATCTAGGTGGATACAATAGTACATAGCAGAAACTAAAAAAATCCATGCACATTCTCTCAGAGCAAGGGCTGAAAGATCATATGCATCTTACGAAGAGATATGTAAACCAACCACCCTCTCATCAGTACACACACTTACCAAGTTTACAAGCTGGATGTGGAAGCTTCCTCAAATGTGGCATTTGGTTGAACGGCTCTGCGTGCGATCGTACCACAGAGACCAGATAAGTCTATTTTCTAAATTGTTTGTAATTAACTCTATTATACCCTCCCTACTACACTCTTCTATTGGACATCTTGCCGTAATGGATCTGCAGACCTTCTCTGAACAGAAGAAAAGGAAACATTTTCTTACTTTGCCACCAACTTCCTTTCTTTTAGTGGGAAGCTCTGCAGATCTTGTCCCACCTGGGATAAAACTTTCCTCATTTCCAAGGAATGAACTTCGCCTCTCAACAGATGAATATATATTTCACCATCATGTTTTAAGGTGGTATTAATAGTTGCTCAGCAGTAGGAAATGTTCCTATTTCCAAATTTCAGTATGTTCAGTAATTTGTTAGTTAATCCTTCAAGAATTTAATGTATGAGCAGCAGCTGTTTCATACTGATGGGGTCTGCTAAGGGCTAGCCATGCCCATCATTCCCTGACTGATTGGTCTGGTTGTGCCTCTCAGCAGGCTGTAAAAGAAGACACATTGTAAGGAACCTACAAAGTTTACCACTAGAAGAAAGGAAATATTCAGCAAGATAAGAAACATTTTCTATTGATAGTCTGATTAGGTAGCTTTGAGCACCCACTCTGCACTCTTTGCGTAAATGTGAATGACTACACAAGGAGCCATACCGTGGGGAATCATTTGCCTTACTACTGGGAGTTCAGCATGCATATCCTTAAAGGATGGATTAGCAAGCGGTCAAATGTAGCAGATAGACAATTAGAGAAAAAGCAACCTTGGAATGAAAATAAGGTGGAACTACTTTATTAAAGTTCAGACAGATAAATCAAACACCACCCTAGAAAATCTCCACCCAGATTATAGTTCTATTTTTGCATACTGTTGGCCAGTTTGAGAGGAGAGTCTAAACTGGTGTACTTTAATCCTTTAGTGCCCACAAGTGTATGTTACACCAACTGGGATTCAGACCATTTGCCAACATGCAACTTACATCCCCTGAGAATTTGGGCCACTAAATTTGGGTAGAAGGGGGTCTAACATGGTGTACCTCACAAGCTGCAGGGCTAGAAGAGAAAAAAGTAACAAGAAAGGCACCAAACAGAAGGCTGGAACTCTCATCTTCTTATACGTATTATACCTATTTTTCCTGAATCTCTGCAAGTAAGTTACATCAACTCAGACACCCTTACACGCTCACCTATTGACATATGACGTAACACTATAACACTGCCTCTTAATGTAGCCCAGGGGAGCCTGGGTTTGAGTGCCATTTAGGATCATTTTCACCTGTTATAGCAAGATAAAGTTTTGGGTTTTTTAAAATCCTTTTGCTTACTATGGTGTGTGGGGTACAGGAATGTGTTTTTAAAGGTTCATCCACACATGTTAGAACCTGATGCTGAGGATTCATGGTAACTAATATGATGACAAACAGTGCAGGGAGAATAGGGTTTAACATAATCTCAGCAGGTTAACCAGGTGGCCAGGTGACATATTAAACGTGACTGTTCCTTTCTATATGGTGTAACATCATATTAGCTACCACAGCCCTTATGTTCTAACATAATGTAATTTCCCAGTGACGTGCATTCCTCTGTGTGTGTATGTGGGTGTGTGTGTGTGTGGAGGGGGGGGGGAGGGTGATGCAAGGGTAAGGGGAGAAGACATAAGAATCTGTTTCACCCCCATGTACTTTGTGCTCTTCTACAAGAGTGCGTCACAAACTTGATCCTTGCACACCCGGCACACAAGAACTCAGGGACTCAGAACCACCAGCATGGCTAGAAGCTCCATGGGACAGGTGGGAAGGCATGGCTTAGCTGACATGTTATTGCATCCTGTAAAATGATGTAGTAGCAACTACTGCTTGATGTATTCCCCCAGGGCTCCCAGTAGATTACCTAGGGCAGGCATTGTTCTGAGAGTTGATACCATGGTGATGTGGCTTGTCAGTCCCCTCACTCACTGTGGGCAGTAGCTGAAAGCCAAACTCTAGCTCCAAATGTTGAGATTTGAGAAGAGACTGGGACCTCAGCAAACCCTTCACCCTCTGGGGCTCTGCTTCTCTTCCACTGTGGAAGCCTCTCTATTTTGTTATCTGTTCTTGCTGCACTAGCTATAGTATAGCAAGGTCTCCACGAATTATTTTCAGATGTGTTGCACTCTATAAAGTCAAAGTCAGCAAATGGATTTTTGTACAGTCTGTTTGGAATCCCTATGAGAAACCTGAGTTGAGGGTCCAGGTCTATAATCAGCAATGACACTTCTGCTTCCTGAGATGGCAATATGCTAACCAGCTCAGATAACTTCTAAAGGCTAATACAGCAATTTGGAAAAACACATATTCCCTAGGAATCCCATGGTCAAAGAGAAATAAGCACACATTAAGACCATCAACCCTAATGAGAATTAACTGAGAAAATAAGCAAAAATAGCTGCCTCAAACAAAAACAACCCACCCCCGCACCAACGTGCCTGCTCGAGAAGACCTTAAGGAAGTGTTATATAATAACTGTTTGCTGAGCAGCTTCTTTTAAACCATGAGCATCACACAGACTGTCTGAGAAGGGGAAAAGTACTAAATACAAAAAGGGAAGAGAGGGTGTAGCCCATATGGAGATTTTAACTGCACTGAAAAAAGACACTGTGAATTTCAGCCAGAACAGAGCAGGAAACTCTTAGCCAGTGGGCAGATCAGGAAGTCAGTCTATTAGAAACTTGTCATTGCATGCTGAATTAGGTCCTATCTGTTTAATTATCACACAATTCCATTAAGACAATGTAGCTCTGGATAATGAAAGCTGCAGTCACTGAGTGATGGAGGTAATTGTTTTCTAGATGGAAGATTTCTATTTTCAGACAAGAGCTGTACTGTGTGTTTACAGTTTACAGGGATTGACCTTCTCCTAGCATATGCACAAAGTAGGGAGAATTGACTTTTACTGCCTCCCCCCATGATTTTTTAAAAACAAAAAAAAATGCATTACTGTACAAGTTAGTAGAAATGAACCATAATATATTTTACATATATAATGTTCTAAAGTCATGCTATATGCTCTGAGATTATAATTATAATTTGAACTGTTTAGTTAGACAGCAGATATAAACACATTTGAGTTAAGACCTGTTGGTTTGGTAATATAGGACCAGATTGTGAACTGGCATGCACATGTGCAAGGGAGTGAGGTGACATAAGGCTGCTTCAGAACATAATTCCTCCTTAGAACCAGGGAGAACCTGGATGGCAGAGTGGGACTCATACGGTAGGTTCATACTCAAGATGGTGTGTAGAGTACAGACTCTTCACGCCCATTTAGTATGGTTATAAATAATAGTTTAGACCAGTGTTTCTTAACCTGGGGGTTTAGAGGGGTCGCAAGTGCAGAGCTGGTATTGGGGGTGGCAAGAAAGGCAATTGCCTGGAGCCACAGGGGCGCCATGAAACTAAGTTACATGCCTCAGCCCCGTGGGGGTGGGACTCAGGCTTCAGGGGTACAGTAGTTTGGAAAGGTTAAGAACCACTGGTTTAGACCGTGAGACGTTGCTTAGGCAAGCAGATTGCTCTACGTGCTTGAAATCTAGGGTATGTATCCTACATGGCTCTCTGCATGCCCAGACAGTACTCCCACATCTACACTGCTATTTTTAGCAGCGTAGTATCCCGCTGCTGCAGCCTTTCCCCACTGCAGTGAAAGCCTCCAGCTGCTGGGAAAAGCTTGGCAGGGAGGAACTGCTCGAGCCTTTCCTCACTACATCCCCCCGCCCCCGTTGGAGCCTTTCCTCACTAGGTGTAGTTACACATTGAAGTGAGTGTGGACGCTGCCTGCTTTTCAGTGCAGCGTGTAGTGACACGTATCCTACGCACTGCTGCAGGCGTGGACAAGGCCTTCAGGCTCATCATCTGCTCCAGGGACACCACAACAATTATGGCAAAGTCACCAGTGAGCCCATAGCAATAGGACACTAGCACACTACCTTAGGCCCTTGTCATGTGAATACTGGATTTCTATTTCAACACACAAACCACAGTGTCATAGTAACTTGAAGTTATTGTATAATTTGACAATGAAGACCTAAGTAGGCAAACCAGAAGATTTAGCAAACGTAGTTTAGAATTCTGCAGTTACCCCTGGTGTTTCTGATGTGTGGACTAGTTAGATTCTGGTACATGCAGAGAGAATGCTACTTTTGAAAAGTGTATTTTCTAGAATCACTTCAAGGGTGTCAAGGTGCAAAATATACCATATGTCTAAAAATGTCACATATTTGCATATTGGTGTCATTTTGTTACTTATCAAGTTGGTTTGATTTTTAATCACAATTCTAACTTTTAGTGAAGCAAATACATTTTTGTTAAGTGCAGAAAAGGGTTTGGATTGAGTAATGGCATGGATTAACCAGTTCCTAATAGGGAACAAGAAAACAAACTTGTGTGCTGATTTTTTTCCCCTTTGGATTCTGTTAATCAGCAAGTCTAGCCTTGGTGTAAAGGGGTACAATGCTAGTAACTTAAGTGACTGAGTATAGATTTATTATTCTAATGTGCTCTGGTGGAATACTCTGAACTTAATGGCTGTTCTGACCTGCAGGCTATACCAAATCAGACTTTGATCTCATCAGATCTTACGAGCTAAGGAGATGCTGTTAAAATCTTGAAATTTTGCCACTCACAATATATATATTTTAAAAAAATATTTACAGTATTTCCTATTCTTGGTATGGAAAGTACTATAAATATTTTGGAATACAATATTATTTTTTCATAGAATCATAGAAGATTAGGGTTGGAAGGCACCTCAGGAGGTCATCTAGTCCAACCTTCTGCTCAAAGCAGGACCAACCGCAACTAAACCATCCCAGCCAGGGCTTTGTCAAGCCACATCTTAAAAACCTCTGCACCATCTCCCTTGGCAACCCATTCCAGTGCTTCACCACCCTCCTAGTGAAAAAGTTTTTCCTAATATCCAACCTAGATCTCCCCCACTGCAATTTGAGACTATTAATCCTAGTTCTGTCATCTACTACCACTGAGAACAGTCTAGTTCCACCTTCCCTGGAACTCCCTTTCAGGCAGTTAAAGGCTGCTATCAAATCCCCCTCATTCTTCTCTTCTGCAAACTAAACAAGCCTAGTTCCCTCAGTCTCTCCTCAGAAGTCATGTGCTCCAGACCCCTAATCATTTTCGTTGCCCTCCGCTGGACCCTTTCCAACTTGTCCACATCCTTTCTGTAGTGGGGGGCCCAAAACTGGACACAATACTCCCAGTGTGGTCTCACTAGTGCCGAATAGAGGGAAATAATCACTTACCGTGATCTGCTGGCAATGCTCCTACTAATGCAGCCCAGTATGCAGTTAGCCTTCGTGGCAATAAGGGCACACTGTTGACTAATATCCAGCTTCTTGTCCACTGTAACCCCCAGGTCCTTTTCTGCCAAACTGCTGCCTAGCTCGCCAGTCCCCAGTCTATAGCTGTAGCTGTGCATGGGATTCTTCCGTCCTAAAGTGCAGGATTCTTCACTTGTCTTTGTTGAACCTTATCAGATTTCTTTTGGCGCAATCCTCTAATTTGTCTAGGTCACTCTGTATCCTATCCCTGACCTCCAGTGTATCTACCACTCCCTCCAACTTAGTGTCATCTGCAAACTTGCTGAGGATGCAATTCACCCCATCCTCCAGATCATTAATGAAGATGTTGAACAAAACCGGCCCCAGCACCGACCCCAGGGGCACTCCGCTTGTTACTGGCTGCCAATTAGACATCAGGCCGTTGATCACTACCCATTGAGCCTGATAATCTAGCCAGCTTTCTATCCACCTTATAGTCCATTCATCCAACCCGTACTTCTTTAACTTGCTGCTAATAATACTATGGGAGATCATATCAAAAGCTTTGCTGAAGTCAAGGGTATATCACGTCACCACTTTCCCCACATCCACAGAGCCAGTCATCTCATCATAGAAGGCAATCAGGTTGATCAGGCATGACTTGCCCTTGGTGAATCCATGCTGGCTGTTCCTGATCACTTTCCTCTCTTCCAAGTGCCTCAAAATGGATTCTGTGCGGCCCTGCTCCTTGATTTTTACAGGGATTGAGGTGAAGCTGTCTGGTCTGTAGTTCCCTGGATCCTCCTCCTCCCCCCTTCCTTTTTTTGAAGATGGGCACTATATGTGCTTTTTTCCAATCGCTGAGACCTACTCCAATCCCCATGGGTTTTCAAGGATAACGGCCAATAGCTCTGCATTACATCCGGCCCCATGGACTTGTACATGACCTGTTCTGTCAACACTGAGGGCTGCTCACCACCTTCCCATTCTGTGCTGCCCAGTGCAGTAGTCTGGGAGCTGACCTTGTCTGTGAAGACAGAGGCAAAAAAGCATTGAGTACTTCAGGTTTTTCGACATCATCTGTCACGAGGTTGCCTTCCCTATTCTGTAAGGGGCCCATACTTTCCCTGACCACCTTCTTGTTGCTAACATACCTATAGAAACCCTTCTTGTTACCCTTCATGTCCCTTGCTAACTGCAACTTCAGTTGTGATTTGGACTTCCTGATTTCACTCCTACATGCTCGAACAGTATTTTTATACTCCTCCCTAGTCATCTGACCAAGCTTCCACTTCTTATAAGCTTCCTTTTTGTGTTTAAGCTCACCAAAGATTTCTTTGTTAAGCCAAGCTGGTTGCCTGCCATATTTGCTATTCTTTCTGCACATCGGGATGGTTTGTTCCTGCACCCTCAATAAGGATTCTTTAAAATACAGCCAGCTCTTTTGGACTCCTTTCCCCCCTTTCCTGTCCATCAGTTCCCTGAGGGAGTCAAAGTTGCTTTTCTGAATTCCAGGGTCCATATCCTGCTTGTCTCCTTTCTTCCTTTTGTCAGGATCCTGAACTTGACCATCTCATGGTCACTGCTGCCCAGGTTGCCACCCACTTCTACTTCCCCTACCAATTCTTCCCTATCTGAGAGCAGCAGGTCAAGAGGAGCTTGGCCCCTAGTTGGTTCCTTCAGCACTTGCACCAGGAAGTTCTCTGCAACACTGTCCAAAAACTTCCTGGATTGTCTGTGCTCTGCTGTATAGCTCTTCCAGCAGATGTCAGGGTGATTGAAGCCCCACCGAGAACCAGGAATCTGGAAACTTTCACTAGTTGTCTGAAGAAAGCCTGGTGTACCTTATTCTCCTGGTCTGGTGGTCTGTAACAGACGCTCACCACGATATCACCCTTATTGCTGTCACCTCTAAACTTAACCCTAGAGACTCTCAACTGGCTTTTCTCCAGTTTCATACTGGAGCTCTGAGCAATCATATTCCTTTCTTACATACAATGCAACTACTCCACCTTTTTTCCCCTGACTGTTCTTCCTGAATAGTTTATATCCATCCATGACAGGGCTCCAGTCATGTGAGTTACTCCACCAAGTCTCGGTTGTTCCAATCACATCATAGTTCCTTGACTGTGCAAGGAATTTCAATTCCTCCTGCTTGTTTCCCAGGCTCCTAAGGTGTACAGGCACCTAAGATAACTAGCCAATTGCCCTAATTTCTCAGTATGAATCAGGAGGCCTCCCCTGTTGTGCCCTCCTCTTTGCACTTTGTCTGGTGTTCCACTTCCCTCCGCACTTAAGTCCCCATCTCCCCACAAACCTAGTTTAAAGCCCTCCTCTCACTAGGTTAGCCAGCCTGACTTTTCCAAAAAAAAAAAAAAAAAGTAAAGATTTTAATTTCTGCTCCTGTGTGCAGGGCTGGAAGTATTTTGATGAGGACTTCTGAAGAAAAACAGTAGGGTGGCAGCATGGGAATTTGGAAGTTTGTACTCTTTCTTCTGAAACACTATTGCTCCACTATGGTTTTGGAGACACCATATTGTTTCAAATCTTTTGGATAAGATATAAATGAAGATTCTCATCATTTGATGCCGTTGTGTTTTCCTCAAGTGCAGGATTGTTAGCTCATGGTTATTCTGACTATCGGGTGTCTCCCCAGCAGCTTCAATTCAAAGGTTTGTGGATAGTTCTCTTCCTAATCTGTATAGTGCCCTTGAGCAATTTGAACAGTTGCCATGTTCCATCACAGAGATTATGCCATTTCTTTGTTGAGTAAGGTGTCATATTATCTAAGTACCAGCTGTATGGACCAGAGCTAATCCCTACACCAAAGAGTTTGCAATCTAACAGATTTGTAAATGCTTTGGGAACCTTTGGGTTGAAAAGTGCAATTTGTATATGTGTAAAATGTCCTAATTCCACCTACTTTCTAAAATTAATTGAAAAAAATTGAAATGACTTGAACGTATAAAAACATAGTCCAGGAACATTAATACCTTTCATTTATAACAGTAGTCGGGCTGTGTTGCTATGTTCAAATTGGGTAGCACATCTTTACCATTAACATTACCAAATGAACCTATAAATAAGGAAGATGTTTAGCAAATATTTATTTCTTCTAAAACATTTCTTCTCCTAGTAATGACAAAACAAGAACTTATTTTCCTATTGCTGTTGTATTGTTCAGCTATGATTTGTTTAAACTGCCACATGTTCACTATATTTTTAAAAATATACAGAGATCCACTCAGTGCATGGGCTGCAAATGTTGAGTTTGAAGGTCTAAGTTACTTTAAAGAGTTCTCCTAGAATTCAGCAGTATTTTAGGAGAAAGGCTTGAAAAATTAACCCATAGGTATATCCTAACACAAAGGAGGCAGTGTGGTCTGCCATTTTAGTTGCAGGGCCAGGCCTACGGGCCCCTGTTGATATGTTGGAGTCAGCATCATGAAGGTGGAGGTACAGGCTGCTGCTTTTAGAAGCAGTCGTAAGATGTGTATTTCACCTCTACTCTACCAGTACCTTCTTTACCTTGAGTCATTCTGCCCTGTGCCTGCAGAGCAGTGTTACTTCCCTCCATTTTATAGCCATGATAAACAGGATTTTGTCTAATTTCAAGAAAGAGGCAGTATTTGTAGTCAAGTAATGCCTGGTCTACACTTACCTGGTGATTTGGTGACAGTCGATGGGAGTTACACAAGATCTGCTGGAGACACAGGGCCATCCATGTGGCACAAAGTGTGTTTAAATGCGCTAAGATAATGAGTGTCATAGAAAAGCCTTTGAAATGTATTGTACTCTCCATGGTCTCCAGATCCATGTTTGATCCAGATCATGTTTGTACACCCTCTGTGTAGAAATGTTTTGCCTACATTTATTTTTTCGCCTGTTGCTTCCTTATTTTTAGTTAATGTCCTCTGAGATTTGAGGTTAAATGTTAGTTGACTATGTCTGTCATAGTCTCACCAACTCCTCTGGCATCCAGAAGACTTCAGACTACATTACTTCTTAACTATCTTTCTCAGCAAGAAAAATCCCTTTATTTTTTAAAGCCTTTATACATATGTTAATCATTATTTTTCTTGTTGCCATTGTCTGGATTTTGATTATTCTCCTTAACATCTTTCATTGGAGACAGCAATGTAAACATTCCATGGACTAAGTAAGAATAAGCCGACACACAGACGGGTGAAGTGTAGTGCCTGTTGAGTGGAAACTATGCATAGACCTATTTATGCATGTGTCTACACAATTTTGTCTCTGGCTGTGGTAAGCACTCTGTTACAGCTAAACAGTAAAACCACCTCCCGGAACGGAATAGGGCTTTGCTTGAGCTACTGAGGTTGATCCAGTGCAAATGTAGACACTGCATGACCTGTGTCAAACCCTAACAGTCCTCCAGCTGTTTTCCAACAATGTGCCATTCTCTGCAGCAGTGACCACTCTCGTCGCAATGTTTAAATTCCACTGTTTAGGGGTCACAGAGACTGGAAGCCACCACCCTCTTTACACCTCTCTGCAGGTTCTTGAAATGCCTTTTCCTGGTTGCCCACCTTAACTAGCACACCTAGCAGCTCACCCTGTCTATGTTCCATTGCTCAACCGACAACATAGGCTCCGTGCACTAAACATGCTCCTGGAATAGAGAGGAGATCACGGATCTCCTGGGCCTGTGGGGGGAAGAGTCTGTGCAGGAACAGCTACGGACCAGCCATAGAAACATGGACATTTGCTAAAAGATTGCGCAGGGGATGCAGGCAAAGGGGTAAGACAGGGATCAGCAGCTACATGAAAGCAAAGGAACTTCACCAAGAAAAGGAGTTGATAGGACACGCTCAGCAAGATCCTGGAAGCTGGTGCTGCACTGGTCCATGAACCGAAGGGTTGGAGGGCCAATATGACTGCCAGTATGGAGAACGAAAGAGCAGCCAGGAAAAAGGCCCAGGAGTCTCAGCGGGAAAAGGAGAGGGAAATGCATTAGGACATAATGGGTCTTCTCAGACAGCAAACCCAAATGCTGCAGACCCTCATTGACCTACGAGTCCAAAAATCCCACTCTGCACCCTTTGTAATCCTCGGAGAACTCCATGGTTACTGCTCTCTATACCTTATAGTGTACCACAGGGAACATTCTTACCCTTACCACTCCAAACTGTGGAAAACCACAGCTTCTGCAAAAACCATAGTGGATGTCCGTGTAGCTACGGTGGACTACATTTGTGCACTCAAATGGACATAAATGTTTACTCCCTTCTTTATTTAAAAGTATCACCCTATTAATTTATGTTAAAAATTTGTATAACATTGCCTGAGGGGTGGTTGATGGTTTTTTTTTTTTTGCACATTGATTTTTCTGCACTGTATTTTCCCTATTCAAAAAAGTTCTATTTCTGGAGAATCAAATTTGTCTTTGTTAGCCAAACCAGACAGTACTTGTAAATGTATAGCAAGCACAATATAATTCAGAGCTTCAGGAAAACACACTTATATTTATAAATGTACAGCAAGCACCAGATAATTCCTACCAGTACCCAAGGCTCCAGGCCCAAAGAATACTACTGTGGATGACTGTTAAAATGCTCTTGCAAAGGCTCCCACAACCATATAACTCCACATTGGGATCCTGTAATAGCCCTTGTGTCTGGCTGTTCAAAGTCAGCAGACCTCCATCTCTACCCTCCACCCTGGCAGCAGCTTTCCCCCCTTTGTCTCACAGCTATTATGCAGGACAAAACAGGCAGCTATCACTATTGGGATATTTTTTCATTGAGATCCAGTCTAGTGTGTAAACACAGCCAGTGTCCCTTCAGTCTACCAAAAGCATATTCACTGGTCATTCTGCACCTTCTGAACTTTGTGAGCCACAGAAGCAAGAGGTAGGCTGGGTCCCCAGAATCACTGTTGGCATTTCAATATCACCAATGATAAACTGCTGGTTGGGAAAGAATGTCCCTCCTTGCAGCTTTCCAAACAGCCCTGTGTTCTTACCGATGCGAGCATCGGGCACCTTCACTGACCAGCCCTCACTGATATTGGTGTAGCAAATCTGATGATCCTCCTACACTTGCATAACCATAGAAAAGAATCCCTCTCTGTTGATGTACACTGTGGCAAGATGAACTGGTGTCAAAATAGGGATATGTCTGTCATCCCACTCCAGTTCAATGCCACTGCTGTTCCATTCACTGTTCCATTCACTTTTTCCTGTGCATTGCCTAGAGTCACAGTCCTGTGTAGCTGGAGATGATTAATGACCCTATAAACTTGTATAACAATGGCCCCCACAGTGGATTTTCCAACTCCAAAATGATTTCCCACTGATGGATAGCAATGAGGCATTGCAAGCTTCCAGAATATGATCACCATTCATTTCTCCACTATCAATGCAGCTCTCATTCTGGCATCCCTGCGCTGAAGGGCTGGAGCAAGCTTGGTGCACAGATCCATTAACATGGCCTTTCACATTCAAAAGTTCATCAGCCATTACTTGTCAACCCAAACCTGCATTATGATGCGATCTCACCAGTCTGTACTCATTTCTTGGTCCCAGAAGCAATGCTCCACTGCCTGCAGCTGCTTTGTGAATGCCATCAACAACTTTTAATTATTTTTTGCTGTGTCCCTCAGCAAACTGTCCTTGAAGAAATCTTTATGTCCGCCATTGTTGCGGTACTTCCTGCCGATCTGCAAATACAGAAGAATCATGTGTCCTGTATTTGCAATGTTCATGAGAATAGTTTGCAGCTCTGAATTCCAGGCTTCTGTAAAAGGTGGTGGAGATGGAAAAGTGCTGTGCAGGTCTGTGGGATTTTTTTTAAAAAGGCACAACAATTATGGGCTTTGGATGAAATTATGGGACAGAGAAGATTGCATGCTAGGAACTTGATTCCTAGTTCCCAGAGATCCTTGATCGAGTTATTTCTATCCCACAACACATTGCGAAAATATCCCAAAAGGCATTGTGCCAGACGGCTGCATGTGGCACACTGAGATAATTACCTGCGGTGCACCACACTTTGCATCGACACAAGCACTCCTAGTGAGTGCATTCAGCGCTGCACAGACAAATATGCACATGCCTGAGTGGTATACAAACTTCAGCATCTGTACGGCAACATAACTTGCCTCGACCACTATTTGTAGGGTACATGTGGCCTGAGAGAGAGACAAAGAAGAAACTGTGGGAACTGTTGGCAAATGCTAATTGTTTTAATGGTGGTTATTGTAAACTTGTGGGATGTATTTACTAAAAGCCACTATGCTTATTTCCAGTACTTGTCATGTCACAATCACCTTCACCCTTTGCAGTTCGTACTCTATCACTTTTTGTCAATTTCTTACGCATTGAAGAATGGTGCTTTTACTACTAAACTCACAAAAACAATGTATAAGCCTGGTCTGTGGTAATTTGTCAAGTGCTTTTTTATAATCAAAGTTGATTGTGCTAATTGCTTCACACTTGCCTACTTCGTTGTATTATCTCCTCAAACATTCCTCCAGATTTGTCTGGTATAATGATTTTGCATACTATGATACCAGGCTAACTAGTTTCCAACAGCTCATATTTCCCCAGATGGTTTGTGATTTCATTCATTCCTTACAAATATCTCTAAATTTCACAAAATTCTGACTTGTATAGTTCTACAATCTCTTGGCTCCTCCAAATGCTCTGTGGTTAGGTTTTCAAAGAAGACAAAGGCTATTGAGGGTTGGGTACCTGTGACAGTCTGTACCCTTATGTTCACCCTTTTTACAAGACTATGATAAATTTTGTACAAAGTATGCTTTGTGAAGTATCATTTGAGAACTCATAATTTGCTGGTCATTATTGTACTGATAAAATATGTGTTACAACAGTGTATATAAAGTTAAAAATTCTACTCTATAAGACATGTTCCAAGTCTAGGGAAACAGCTTCACAGCAGTTCCCCAGAAGAAGAAGGCTAGGTAGTATCTCATCCAAGTGTCAACATAATCAAATGGACTGTCACCTGATTAAGCAGCCTTTCTTTGGCAGGAAGAAGGGTCTAAGTGAAAAATTTACATCTTGGCAATGGAGCAGCTGGAAATTCCCATCCCACAGACTTTGTCACCTGATCCCCAGCTGGAAATGATTCTCAAAGATAAGGAAAAGATATAAAAATGAGAAACAGAGGTCCCAAATTGCCTCTCTCTCTTCATCTCTTCATCATTGGCACCACCAATAATAATAATCAGACAGGTCACTTTTTAAAGACACTACTCTATTTTTTACCTTAAGAAGACAAATTAAGTTATGTTCTGCTAGTTTTACAACACACATGCTTTGAAAATTGCTTTTTGTTTAGGCAAGAAATAACACACATCAATTATCTCTTGGTCACCATGCAGCTTCTGAAGGAGAGCAAATGAGTATACAAATTACCAAGGTATTTTACTTAATTACAGAAAACTCTGGGCTGCTTTATGTGTGATAGTTTATTTATGTGGGATTTTTCTCTGTAGGAGTCTTACTTATTTTATTATTAAAATATACAAAAGAACAATGTGGTAATGTTACTGTTTACCACTTGAAATATTTCATTGATACTATTAATAGTAATTTGTATTATGATAGCACCTGGGAGCCTCAGTCATGGACGAGGACCCCATTGTGCTGGGTGCAGGGCAGCAGGGTTGGATGGTTGCCAAGGTGAAGTAAATTGCATCATTTTCAGTGCTCCAGAAAGCTTTTCCCCTCCTTCCCGCCCCCTGCACCACCTGGAGCAAGGGGGAGCAAGGATGGAATTGTGACTCTCTGAAGCTTTCTCCTGAGTCAGCAAAGCTAAGCCCCACCCCTGGTCTGACCTCTGTGGATTGATCTATCCCTAACATAGTTAGATATTTTTACTAAATGCAAGATATTTAAGTTATTTATATTTATTAATATTTATTTTAAAGCTCTTTTCCTAAGTCAGGGTCGTGGTTTTCAGTTTGGTTCGGTTGTGTAAGTGTCCACCGAAAGTCATGCCAAGCTATTTGGTCACCCCGTCAGGATTCTTTTGTTTTTGTTTTTTCTTAACAAGTTAAGTTTGCCTTTTTATATTCCTATTTTTAACATTGCAGTATGTTAGATTATATGTGGGAATTGTGAATTCTGACTGATTAATTGAAGTTTTTCACTGGAAGACTCAAACCGTGCAAATGTGTGGCGCCATTAGCTGTTAACATTTTCAAAAGCAGATTGTGAGCTATTCCATCAGCACAGAATCGTACCTTTATAATTTTCTATACATGTAGGCTTCATTACTGACCCCACCCATCTAATTTTGCTTCACTTCCTGCCCGTCCAGTTCAGAAGCTGTTATTCAAACACTCGTGCTATAGCTTTATTTTCTGTTGTTTCTACCCCAATTATCATTTTAGTTATTATTAGAATTTCTTTCCCCAGAATTTGATAATTTTCTATTCTTTTTCTAAATGCCCTACTCAAAATAGCTCAAGTAATTATCAGGTTAATGGAGGCATATTTTTTCTCCTCTTGCACACTTCCATACTGATTATGTACTATATCTGTCTGGGATTTGACTATCCCACTTCACTCATTCTGTCAGTGCAAACAGGGATTGCCACTTAAAGGTCTTGTTGACTGCACCTAAATCCCTGAGTTTATATCTGACACACAGCTTTTCAGCACCATCTGCTAATCTATCAGTGCCAAAGACTTCAAAGAACCCTAAATGTATGTATCTTCAATTGATAAAATAATGCAGTGATGGTTCTCTGATTCCCGTTTGAAAGCTGTTAATGCTGAGTCTGAAACGAATTTTGATACTAGAGCAAAAAGGGCTCTACTTCTCTGTCAATCTTGGAAGCACTGAGATACTTTTTTGAAACTCACTGTGTTTATCCTCAATACCCAGTCCTCTAACATGTAGCACTGTAACATAGCTATAATGTTGTAATCACCAGATATAATAAAAATCAATGTGGCTGAAGTCAGTTCTGCTTTCCTTTCTACCTAGGTCTTATGGAACCAAGAGTCAAACTCCTCCTTCATTTTGGGTACATCTATCTTTTCAGCCTGGCAGATAATTTAATGAATAACTCCCTTGGCCATAGCCTGTGTGCTTTGACCCCTAACATCCTTTAAGTTGGAGGGCTTTCTTCTAGGGTGGACTTCTTGGAAATGCTCAGCATTGGCCTAACTTTGCTCCCAGTAAAATCCATGATAAAATTCCCATTAACTTTAATGGGCCAGCACTGAGAGTTTTTGAACATCCCTCTCCGAGTCACTAGTAAAGCTTAGAACCACTCCTAATTGCAGTCAGATACAAATGAGTCGTTTTGAGTCCCTGGTATCTCTGTATTTATCATACTCCTTTTGTCTTAAAAATGATCTCTCATAATCAGAAGCTGACCCAGAAGCTAAGGAGTATCAATTTCCTCCTGATCTGATTTATAGACTGTCTCCTCTCCATCTTCCTTATGACTTAAGATTTCTGGAGGAGCTATGTAGACTTGTACTACCTTTGGAATAGATTGCACCCTAGGTAATCTGCAGCAGCTGAAATCCTCCCAGAAGAGAATGGACTCAGCTTCTCTGTTTTCACCTCCTTTTACAAGAAGAAAATAACCTATTTTCATCATCTTCAGGTGAGAGAAACAAACACCTGATATTTACAAGGATGTTGAGAGGAGTCAATGCTACAACATGTGTATATATAAGGATTTAAGCTAGTGAGTTGCAGGTGCTTAATACCTCTGAAAATTAGACCACATATTTAAATGTCTAAATAGAGATTCAGGTGCATAATTTTCTGTAACCAAGGTTAAGAATGGTGACCACACTTTCATATCAGGTATTCAGGACAAATTAGGTAAGAGACTGAGCTGGGCCTCAGAAGTTGGGATCTGAGTTTCAGATACCCTGCTTCCCTTAATTTGGGGGTGTTTTGATTTACAACACATTGTACAGAGGGGGCCCAACCTGGCTCCTGCAGGGTCTCTAGACATAGGTACCAGTTCTAAAAAGCCTGTGAGCCACTTATTTCCATCTAGAAAACAATGCTCATTCAGCTATCAGTATCAGAGACCTCAGTCTGATAAATTTTGGGGGGGGGGGCAAGTATGCTCTGAAGCTTGTAGTAATCTGCTGCAGGTAGCAATGCCAAAATGTAACCTAAGTATATTACATAGAAAATCCTTTTTTCAAGTCACATGTTAACATGCCTTTAACACAAAATGGCATATTTTCTTCTTCTGTCAAAATCTTTGAAGTAAAAGAATGTAAAATACAATAGCTATATAAGAAATGAAAGCATCTGTGGTTCAAATCATGGAGCTGATCCCCCCCCCCCCCAAAAAAAAAAAAAAAAAAAAAAAAGCAGCTTTTAATGCTAACTGATAAAAAGATAGAAGCTGTTTACAGGAAAAATCAGGAGTCAGATTTGATAGTGTTGGACATGGAAAATTCTTTTTCTGGGTGTGCTGAAATATTTTCTGCACTGAATAAAGATTAAAAAAAAAAAAAAAAAAAAAGGGTTTCTGCCAAAAGTAATGAGATTCAGAACAAGGCTTAAATAAAGAATTTTTGAACTGTGAATGTTCCCCTAAAAAATTTGTATTTGGCAATTGAGAGAGATTTTGTGCCAAGGGTTTTGACTTTCCTCTGTGAAGAGGGTGCCAACTGGTAAGTCTATCAGTGCTAGTCTTTCCAAGATTGTTTTGATAACCTGTAAATCACTACTCACAAGAAACATCATTCTTGAGGCAATCGAGAATAAAAGACAGCTGATGTTACAAGGATCAAGGGTTCATTTTCTTTCTCAACTCAACCTCTTATCTTCTGAAGGAGCAATAAAATTTGGGCACCTGTCTTATTGCCATTTGTCATTGTGAGTTTTGCCATTTGTTTCAATGGAGGAGGAGCAGGTTCTTTTTCCTTTATATATTCAGCTAGAATTTTTTAGTGCTCTAACTACAGGATTGAGAGACAGAAATCCCCTAGTAATAGTCCCAGCTCAAACAGTGGGTCCATAGTGCAGCATTAGGAAAGTCTTACAATCTCTCTCTGCTTCCTCATCTCTAAAATGGAAAGATTGATATTTACCTATCTCACAAAAGCATAGGGAGGGCTAGTGAAATCATGTATGAAAAAAGCCACAAAACTTGTCAGTGTTTTAATGTATTGGTTAAACATCTAAAAGGTATGTGAATGTTTTGGTTCAACTTCTATCTTTCACATCACCAAAGGAAATAGATCATATTATTTTCAGCAACTTCACAGATGTCAGCAATATGGAACTCATTAAAATTTAAGCAGGACATTGAATAAGTCTGGTTTTATTTTTCTTGTTACATTTAGTCATAAAGATCCTTTTTCTCCTTTAAGACAATAAACTTTTATCTTATCGGAGACCCTAGACTTTAAAATATGTTAAACTCTTATGTGTTTGTTTTTATTATCCAACTATGTGGAGATTGTGATTAATGTGGTTTCTTTTTAAAATGCCTTGGTTGTCTGAAGCTTCTTTGAAGGCTTGACTATATACTATACTATACTATATACTATACTATACACTTTGAAGGCTTGAGTATATTTTTAGTCAGATTTTGTGGCTGTCTTATTTCAGATTATTGAATATGCAGCAAGTCTTGTTATTTGTGATTTTCAGGTATAGTAGCTGTCACTCCTCTGGGGGTGAATGCCATTGGTAAGCCAATACCTCATAAGGATTAAAGTCTTGTCAGCTGTATTCCTATGAGTGTCTTGTACTTTGAATCTTTTGGGTGAATTTTCAGAAGAGTTTAGTACTGGCATAACTCTGCTCCCATTGATCTCATCATTCTATAAAGTGATGCATCCAAATCCACTGGCCACTTATGAAAGTTTTGGCCTTAATGTGTGTCCACTATTGTGGTTTCCACACACCCTGGAAAGCTGAGTACTGAAAGCCTAATAGTGTGCTAGCAAATAATGCTGTGCAGCAGGAGAGTTTTCTTCCATGACCAGACAATCTCAGACCTAAAGGAAGAAGCTGATCTAATCATTAGGGCCAAATTACACTCTCAAATAGCCATGTGCAACTCACATGACCTCAAGTGGAATTGTGTAGAACCAATGGCAGAACTCTAAAATGCAACATCAGGATATGTTGTCAAGGCACCCTTAACCAGTTGCCTCTTCTTGACTATGGGAAGTTATTTACTACAACACATCCTTAAAATCTCTCTAAGGGTTTTATACAGTTGCCCATCACAAGAGTAGCTGAGCACTTTACACAAAAGATCAATAGCAGTAGCGAAGTCCGTCGTGGATTTTATGGGATCTTTGGCACTTCTCTCTATTCTAAATAAAAGCTCTGCTTGGGGTAAGATTTTCCTTTTTGAGTTTTTAGATGTTAACTTCCATTTTTAAAAAAGGATTTATTTTGGGGGTTGGTTAGTTGGTTTTGTTGTTTTTGTAGAGTGAGTTTTGCTCTGAATGGAAACTAGGAATATCCAAGCACTGAAACACTCCCTGTGAAGCAGAATAAAATGTGATTGCAATAAGACTGAAAGTCAATTACAGTAATTTTCCTTGGTGCTTCCCTATACAAGGATCTCCTTTCTGTACAGAGCTCTCCCAACCTTGGTTTGTCTAGAATCTCTTTGGATTGAGCTTCTCTGATTTATTCAAAAGTTTACCCAATAATTGGGTAAAGACATCCAGTTATCTTGAAGGGCTCAGTCTCCTCCCCACACTTTCACTTGCCCCTTCATCCTTTTCCTCCCTGAGACAGCTTTTCATTCTCCCACCCATTCTTCTACTTCCAAGAATGGTGATGCTGGTTTGCCAGATGGTAGTCCCAATAAAGAGCTCCCCATTGGTCCAGTGTGGAGCTCCCATTTAACTTTCCCTGTGAACAAAACTTCAATTCAGTTGGTTTAGACAGAGATATGTTTTTTAGGATATGACTATTACTATGCTCTACATAAACGTACACCTATATAGAAGTATGGCCTCACCCTTCCATAATCCTAGACATGGATTCCTTTCTTCCTTGTTAAATAGCAGAGAAGTTTTTGGTTAACTAAAGCACAGTAGCTGAGCCTGTGATATCAATAAATCTTGCCATTTCATAAGTTCTTTTATGGGGGATGAGACTGCTATAATCAAGACAGATTTGCAGAATAATTTAATGCAGCAACTGAATGATTTTGATTGACAGACAATGAAAGTCAACAGTGAATTACATAATTTTTTCCAAAGAATATTTGCACATTCAGCTTTCTATCTGGTAATGACATCCATCACCACACCCACTGATTTTAAGTTCAAAGCATTCCCAGTATTTTAGTATATTGCTGATTAAAGATAAAAAATATGTAATGTCCCTGGATTGAAAATATCTCATGTTTGCTTACCTAAGATAATAAGCTGCTGCTTTCTGCTACTCATTTCAACCATAGGAGTTTGTATGGATTTCTGTGTCTTCAATTTCTGGAGTGTCAATTTTATAATACACTTTTAAAGGAATTTACCTACATAAAGTATTTTAATATTTGTACAGTAAAAAGTCATTCTTTAACAAGTTAGTGCATTCTCAGAGAAATAAATGAATCTAAATTATAGTGCCTCACTTCTGATTAATAGGTTTTATATTACACTATATTGTCATAACATTTAGTATAACACTCATGTTCTGTACTTTAAGACTGATACTGTAAATCAAAGACATTGCATTAGAAATAGCCCATCTTCACAACGTCTGTCATTTTAAAACTGAGACCTAGGACTTCTTTCTCCTTCGTTTCTGGGTCTGAGAAGTGAATATTTTAACAATTAGGATCCCTGATAAGGAAAATGTATCTGTATCCAACTTCAGTTTTGCATAAGCCAGATTGTACTGGTCACAAGATGCTTGCTATCTCACATTAGCAACTTGGAGGATGATTACTCTGGGAAATTTCCACTTGTGGACTTTGATTGCTGCTGTTTGCTCAGTGATACTTCCACCCTCAGGTATCAGTGTGGTAAATGTGGTTATGTCTGTGCAGCTTCTGAAGTCAGCACCTTGGAGTTAACAGTGGCATTCCAATTATTTTTCCTTATAGAGGGAATTTGTTTGCACCTGAGATAGTCTTCATCCTTACGAGAACTGAAATGCTTGCCCAGATTTAGAATAATTGAGGCAAACAAACTTCATGTTGGTCCAACTGTCCTTTTTCATAAATGTATCTAAAATAATTGTGGTGTTCAACAGGTACCAATCTCTGCTTGGATCAGGAAACATTTAGAGAAGGAACATTTCCAATGTTAACAATGTTGAAATAGTTCTCATTTATGCTGAGTATCAGATCTACCTTCAGATCTGACAGGAGGATTTTCCCCTAAGGACTTAACATCTGAAAGTGGCATGACAGCTGAAGCTGCTAGGTCTAGTGTGTAATGCTTAATTAAATCCAAAGATCACCAAGTAGCTGTATGACAGATTTGTTCAATAGATGCACATGCTTTTTCTGCCCCAAAAGGACACCATAGCCTTTATGAAATAGGCATTAACATAAGGAAGTTGGGGAATTCTTTGAACTTGTAAGTTTTTCCATTATAAGATCTCACCCATTTTGCTCTAGTAAAATATGGAACTTGTTGGCTTTTGTTAGATTTATTTTAGGAAATAAACTGTTTGAAATACCAAAGGAACTAATATATAGTGTAAAATCATTCTAAAGACCTGTTGTTTCCATGGCAGATGTGCCGTTGCTATGGAATAATCTAAGAATACTGATATGTAGCAATTTTGCAAATATTGTGTATGACCTTGTGAGGCCAGATCTACGCTTACCTGAGAATTCGGCGGCAGTCGACAGGAGTTACGCAAGCTACTTTGTGCACAGCGTCTTTGCTGCGCCGACGGGAAATGCATTCCTGTCGACGCAGCGCTACGCCACTTGAGGGGATGGTTTTAGTGCATGAACTTCCTCATCGCTTGAGCGGGTCTTTACTCAATCGATCCAGAAAGATCGATCTGACGGTGGCGAATTTGCCACTGTTGGTGTGTAGATAGCCTCAGTGAGGTAAAGTCACTGTATAGTATATTGGCTTATTAGACTTTCCTGCATTACTATATTTGTCCAGCTTAATAAGAGACTGTAGGAAAAACAAACAGAAAAGCAAACCAGCTCTAGATAATCAAGGAAAACTTAGGGGGGAATTACAATGGCCTCCTTTCAGGCTCCATCCCAAAGTTACATAGCTGCTTGGCCATGGCTGGAAGACTAGAAATCAAAAGGACACTGGTTGAAAGGACTCCGTAGAGAAAGAGAGAGAGAGGGGAGGAAGGAGTTGAGTGTTCCTGGTGAAAGAGTCTGACATGGATGACAGAGACAGCTCCTGTAGGAATGTCTGAAAACAGCTGGGGCCTCCCTAGCTCCCAGGGGATGATAAACCTCCGGGGAAAAGAGGCAAGCATGTAGACTGTTTGTTGTTTTAAGATCTATTTTCTCAGAAATTGATTGCTTCTAAAAACCACAACGCTTTGCTTTAAGAAGGTTGTCTGGTCACTGGGTACCACTTGTCATTTGTCCTACAGGTGCTGGACCTAAATCAGACCCTCTGAGGTAATCACAGTAAGTACCAGGGGACGTCAGGCCAAGACCTGGTCTGAGAGTGGGAGAATTGTGATTACACACCAAGAGAGGTGATGGCTTTTGTCCTGAGACATGAGGGGTCCGCTCAAAGAGACCAGGAAGGGTCAGAATAGGGTGACTGCATAGCAAGTGTGAAAAATCGGGACTGGGGGTGGAGGGTAATAGGCGTCTATATAGGATAAAGCCGTGAATATAGAGACTGTCCCTATAGAATCAGGACCATCTGGTCACTCTAAGTCAGAGGTGCGGTTAGTCTGGTCACTGTTGACAGTCTTTTGCTCTGGTTTTTGTACAGAGGTGAAGCCAGCAAATTTGTGGAAAGTTGAAGGCAAGTTTGAAAACTACATTGAGTAACCATTGGCAACAATGGAGGCCACTCATTATTCTTGAGTAATATGCTCATTGAGAGCAGTAGCTATTTGTCAGTAATATTACCCTTGAATGCTACAATTTAAGATTGTAATAAGGTTTTTCTTTTTTTTTAACTGCGATTGACTGTTGTGGGGTGTTTTTGTTTTGTTTTGTTTTTGGTAATGCAATATACAACAACAGAAAGATACTCTATCTTTTTCTTTTCTACATAGTGGCCACTGTTACAAGCTCACTAAGTTATGTACATAAGCCTTTTTCTTTTCCAAAGTATTTTTGCAACAGCCAATGTGAGTTGTGCGGTATTTGTAGAAATTAAAACCTTGTATTTTAAATTCCTTGCTATTCTGTGCGAAAGTACCAGATGGTAGTATGTAAGGTGTGAACAATTTATCAGTTCAGCAATTCCTTGTTTTTCCTGAAATGCCAGTAGGCAAAGTTACCACCCAAAAGGCTAACACAATGGGTGCATGACAAGTTATTAGCACAAGAGCCATGTGAATACAAAAAAGGAAGATTAATGAATATTTATGCAAATAAAACCTGCTGATTCAGTTTGCTGCTATTCCCACTCCTTTTTATTTGTTTATTTGTGAACATTAAGGATGAAGGTTTTGTTCACAAGAATGTTCATTAAAGGCAAAAGTGTCACAAAAGCTAAAGTGAATAAATATCTATGAATATTCACACCGGAAGTACTCTTGTGGCTAGTGTGAAAATCTTGTGCAGCTATTCACATAAAACATTAATTTATAATCCAAAAGGGACTCTTTGCTTATAAAGCTTAAGTCGTCAAATCAGGCATCAGGAACAATTTCTACATGACTTAAGAGATCAGTCATGTGGAGAAATCATGAATAACAAATGTTCACAGTGACCATTGTGCAGGCAATCTAAAGGCCAAAATTAATTAATTCATACTGTTCATTAAACAATTGCAAATAGTGAACAAATTTATAAAAATCATGACATGCTTGTGAGTGATTTGTAACAATAAGTTTAAATTTATCAAATTATTTACTGCAAATCATCTAAGTAGCAATTTTCCCTCTACTTTTTTGTCACTAGCTCTGTAGCACAAAGTGGAAGCTTATATCTGCAGCCCTTCCCTGCATCCTAGAATGCATACAACCTTAACAGGGTCCTTCCAAAGCGATCTTAATACTTTATTTACTCTTTCATGAGTGACCAGATTTTCAAAATGAAAAACCCAGGTCATGCAGACACTATAAGTTTGAGGTCACTACATTTCCACAGGATTTGCAACTGAGATGCAGTTTTCAGAACTGGACTCTATTGGCCCCTGAATGCCCCAAATAGAGAAAACAGCAGTGTTCTCCAGAGCATTTTATGGAATTAATTCCCTATTTCAATACCTCTTCTGCCAGTTCTCTCCTAACAGCTACACAGTACTTGGCATTTGGAAAGGGAGGCGGGGCAGTAACTCTTCCCCTCTTCCCCTCTGCTTCCCATGAACTAGCTGATAGATGAGGGGGTTTTGAAGAATATTTTGTTTCACTTTTTCCAGAGGCAAGGAAAGGAAAACATTCTCTGACTCATCCATTCATTCAGAATTTGATCTTGCAGTTTCTACCACATCTAAAGATTTGCTTCCCAGAAACTCATTCAACTTTGCCCTTACATTCTTAGGCAGTCCATATTTCCCTCTGGTTTCAGCATAGCACTACAAGATATCAGAAGAATCCACGACCTATTCAAAGTCTTTACAAAGACTTCACTACCAAAAGACAATAAATACATTAAAAATAGACTATTCAGTTAATCTATCCCTGCTTTGTGGGAGTATTCACCATAATGACTTTCTCAATGCACAGGAATAAAAATGGTACATGGTTGATAATTTATCTCACAGCCTTAGAAATGTTATTTCTTTATGAATTTAAATTTTCCCAAAGCCTTTTTAAGGTGTACAGGGATATAATACAATATGTAGTTCAATAAAATGAGGATAAAGAAAACAAGTGTAATGGTGTCCTCTCTGGAAATCAAAATCATCCCCTATGCTAAAATGTTTGAGATTAGCATTAGCAAGTGTTACAGGTGTGCACAAGGTGTATGATCGCCATCTTGTGGCTACTACTAAATTAAACTAGTGAGATATAAACTGTAAACTGAGTATTTTACAGGCAGCAATATACAATTTGTTGTGTTTGAATAGCAGCCAATGTATTTTTCATTTGTCTAATTAATATATATTTTTAAGTGGTGAATTCAACTTGTCTCTATAACTTCTACAAAACTAATATCTCCTGGGGTTTTTTCACCAGATAAAGGGATGGAATATTCTTCTAGTACAATGAAAGATCATTTCTCACAACCCTAATCATTATATCTGAGTGATCTCTACATCCAGACACAGATACATGCATAAAAAGTCTCATGGGCTTGCTGCTCAAGAAGAGAAATATATGGAGGGGAAGGAACCTTGAGAGACTCCTTCTGTAAGGGGACTGCCCATCACGTTGGTGGACTGGCAAGTGAAAGGTCATCCAGCGGGTTGTGGTCAGAGGCTTTCAAGTGAATTTTCTTTCTCATCAGGCTCACAGTCAGCATAGACAAACAAAGAAAGCCTCTCTAGAAAAAGAGTAGCTGTAAACCAAGATGGTTAGCATAAACCAGAATTCATATGCATCTGACTAAATTATCTTAATATCTTAACTTTTGTCTTTCGTTTTTAATATTCTATGACAGCAGCTATAAAATAGGCAGTAGAAATTAAAAATAGAAAACACTTCCTGAGTTATGCATTCTGTCTACCTGTCAGTGTAGGATTGATAGATTTGTGGTTAAAGCATGAGGTTCTATTCCCAACTGTGCTGCGGATTTCCTGTGTGGCCTTAGGCAAGTCACTTCACCCCTCCGCCTCAGTTTCCCCATTTGTAAAATGGTAGATCTAGCTCCCTCCCTCTTTCACAGCATGAAGGTTGTATCCATTTGCACAGGGTCCGTGATGTAGCAGAGTGTGATACCACACTAGAGGCAGAAAAGGCAAAGACACAGAAACTATCATGTATATATTATGAAATAGAAGTAACTATTGAAAGTATATGTAGGGGAATGGGACCTTAGTCCTTTCTCCTCAACTCTGTGCCTATCTTAACATCTCACTTCTTAACAGTCTTCATGTATTAAGCAAGTAGATTTGGTTTACTTTCAAATGAACATACATCCAGTGGAAAAGATGGTCTGTTCTCAAAGATGCCACATATGCACTTCTGTCTTTTCATTTATTTTTTTTCCCAGTAAGAGTGTTCTCCATGCTATACTTGATTTATCTGCACATTGGGAAACATTCATATGTCCTTTGTTCCCAGCTAGGTAGGAAAACCACTGGAATTTTACCTTTTATTACAATCATTTATCTTATGAGAAGAAAACATATTAAAGCAATTACTTTTTTCATGCCCCTTGAGGCTAATGTTTCCAACTGGCAAATCTAAAAGACACATCTGTATTGAAGGAGACCATATTCCCTTTTGTCACTTCATTGCTGTGTACCTGTCAACTGCTCTTGGGCAGTCCCTCTAGAGATCCCAGCTTTCCCCTACCTCATTTGCCTCTATTCAACTGAAATTAGCCTAGTTCAACATGACCTAAAATGAGTCAATCAGCCATTAAACTCCAGAGCTTGCTGTGTTCTTTTGTCTCCCTGTCAGTTTCTTAGAGGCAGTCTGGCATGCCCTCTGCTATCCCAGGCCTTTCTGCCTCCCCATCTCTTTCTCTCTCTTCTCCTTCCGTTATATCCGGGATTGTTTTCCTTATTGTTCCCAGCTTTGGGTGCATGTCTCAGGTTTGGCAGTTCAGGCAGCTGTTCTGGGTGTGGTCAGCCTTGTTCCCGTAAGTGGGGAAGACTCTCTGCTCCCTTCCGCCTATGCCCAGTATGGGGTTTGAAAACCTCATTGCAGTACTCATATAGCTAAATGTGTCTAGCTGTTAGTAATTTAGTTTTCCTCTTAAATGCACTTTTGTGTTCTATACAACACAAAGCATGAGAGTACTTAATATAAGTTGAGCAGAATTCCGTCCCTATATTACAAACACTTTTCCGCATGTAAGCCTTTCATTTATTGTATATTTCTGCCCTATGTGTGGATGAAAGAAACATTTGTCTTTGATAATGTGACTGCAGTTTGAGAAGGGTCCTGAGAAGTAGAGGTATTGGTTATCTAAAAGCATCACCAAACTTAAAGTCTTATATGAGGATACTATGAGGTGGTCGAGATAGTATCTTTTATTGGACCAACTTCTCTTGGTGAGAGGGACATGTTACTTATGGAAGAAGAGCTCTGTGTAAGCTTGAAAGCTTGTGTCTCTCACCAACAGAAGTTGGTCCAATAAAAGATATTACCTCACCCATCTTGTTTCTCAAATATCCTGGGACCAGCACGGCTACATGAACACTGTGTCTGAGAATATGATATACTTTTTAAAAATCTTTGGAAATTTAACTTTTTGAAATGATTTTGTATATGATTTTATAATGTTTATAATGTAGAGAATTACATGATCTTCTGGTTTCCCGTTCTTCCTATTTATTGTTAATAAAGTCAATTCAAGACCAACGGGTCTTTGTGTGTCTCTGTGCCTCAACCTACTTTCTCCACACCAGAGTCTGAAGATGCCACATACAAAACTTATGATCTTGTGTAAGGCATATCTGACAGGCGAGTGTCTGATTGGGGTCTTCTTTCTACTAAGTAGGGAGCCAGAGACACACAGTGCTGAAGAGCTGTCACTTCTCTGAAAGATTCCACCCCCATTTGGAGCTCTCTGCAATGTCCTCTGGCAATACATTATAGCCTGGACAGCTCCCATTTTTATATCACTATTTTCTTTGTAGGAAATTAATATCTTACTTACATTTTTTTTCCCTTTAAGAATTGTCAGCTATCTTCCCCTTCCCCCCCCCCCCCCCCCCGGGTCAATTTATACTGTCTCCCCTTTTCTGCTGAAGTCCATCAAGGAGCTCTTTCCTGCACTCCATGGTAAGTAATATCATGGGGAAAGACAAAAAAGCAGCAAAAGCAAAGTTAAGTGCCTTTCCTGAATCTGTGTTCAACTATCCTGCATTATAAAAGGAAAATTTCTGCTGGGCACTCAGACATCCGTTAACAAGAACTATTCAGATACCAACAGCAAGTCAGGAATTGCTTTTGTGCTCCTCAGGCCCAACTGTGATTTCTCTGTAAAGACACAGGGCCTGCTATGTTTTGTTGTTTTTTCTTTTTCCGCCTCGAAGGCTCCATGTCTATGAACTTCTCCCTACCAGAAAAAAAAAATATTTTCACATGTATTAATGTTGCAAACTGTGCTGTTGCCACCACCGAGAACAGCCTCAGCCCCATCCTCCACATCCTTTTTGTAGTGGGGGGCCCAAAACTGGACACAATATTCTTTCAGGTAGTAAGCTTGCTTTGTAATCAAAAAGCAATAGGGCCAGATCTTTAGCTGGTTATAAATCAGTGGAGCTGTTTTTATTTCAGTTGAGCTATGGCTAGTTACACCAGCTAAGGACCTGGCCCCTTTTTTGATGAGCTTATCATTTATTTCTGGAGATGATCACTCTGGAAGATTCCAGTAGGAGTTGAGTTCTTTCCCAAGCAGCTCCAGTATAGCAACTCTGTGATTGCTTCCATACTGGCTGAGCAAAAAACAAAAATTAACAGGTAAGAAAAGCTATTTCCATAAGTTTCCCTTTTACAATAGCAAATTATTGCAGTAGCTCAAACCAGCAAAGAAACTTCACTATTTTCATGTATTTTTCATAGTTTTCGAATTACTGTCTTAACTAGTCTTTTTGCTCTGTAATTAACAATGCACAATCTGAATGACTGGAGATAAATAGCAAATTGGATTAAAAAGTCAGGCTTAAATAATTTTGAAGGACTTGGGATAGAAGTCTGGCATTTCCGAAAGAGTGCTAATGAACAGGTGTTCAGAATTAATATTTATCATTCTGATCTTCTGACTTCACAGTGTGACTGTTTGCATTTGATTTTCAGACATTAGCAAAAATTCTCTCAAATGGTTATGTAAATGAATATTTTATCTAAATGATCTTATAATTCAGTGAAAGCTTCTGCACTGATTCCCTGACTTTTGCACCTGTTGGCTGTTTGTTTGCTGGGGAGAACTAAGAAAAATAATAAAAGCACCAGCTCAGTGTTTCCCAATAGAATATTTTCTTAGAGAGGTATTGTGATTGAATCTGAAACAGGAGAAAACCAAATATGTAACAGGCAAAAAATTTATCATCTGTAATAAAAATTGGGATCCCTATCCTACAGTGAATTTATTGTAAAGATTATACGCAGTGGGCTGAGTTCTGCCTTTGGGTCATTTGCACACTTCCCATTAAAGTCATCCACAGGGCTGTGTGTCTGTATCAAAGGGCAAATGTGTAATGTAAAAACAATTGAGATCCAGTCATAAGAAGAAATAACAAGCAAGTGTGCATGAAGAGCTACTTCTTTTGCAGGACTTATACCATTTACAAAAAGCTTTGTGGAAGAGCAGGAGTATGCCTGAATGAGGCTTATTACAGGCTTATTATTATTTTTTGTATTGCAATAGCACTTGAGGTCTCCAGTGGCAAACCTAGGCCCCACTATGCTATAACAAAAAAGATAGACTGTAAGCTCTTTGGGGCAAGGACTAAGTATCAGACAAAGGACAACAGCTGAATACAATAAATAGAGCAGGCGAGCCACAAGGTAACAGTGATACAAAAATGGTCAGCATGAAAGGATACGGCCATAGCTTTGATTTCAGATAACAGTCTTTATGATTGATCACTTCTCCAAAAGATGAGTACAAACCAATATAATGAAATAATTTTTTTTAAAAACCCAAAACCCTGATCCTTCTCATGCAGAATGAAGGGTTGCAGGATTGTGCTCCAATATAGAAAAATATTTTGGAGCAATGTTTTATAATAATTTATAAATGGGGCATTCAGTATCAAACTCAGCAAGCTCCATAAGCAGGTCCATAAATGGGACTACTTTATTTCACTTTTTAAATTATGCACGTGCTTATATTTTTGCTGTGAAAGGAGCGATCTGGTTGACTAGCAATGGCTTTAGTCGTTCAAATATTTGACATGAGTAGACTTTCGTATTTAACATTTCGCTTTTCAACTGCTTTCCTTTTTTCTTTATTTTCACCCATTAAATCTCCTTTCAATAGAAATGGTATCCGAAAGTCTGCCAGTAGCCTGCAGAAGAGTGAGCGCTTTCCTCTTCAGATTTTAACATTTGGTTGTTGGATGACAAGAACAAGAGTCAGTTTGCAAAAACTGGCTGCAGACTTGAGGATGCTCTTGGCTCCTAAAGTTTGCAGTTCCTTAAAACTGGGAAAAAATAACTTTTAGCAATACACTTTTATATCAAATAGGTTTCCACACACATGAAACCTCACAATCATCCCCAATTCTCCAAAGACTGAATAATTTTAATTTTAAAATGATTTTGAAAAACATTTCCGTAAAAGCAATGAGACATTAGTGTGGCTGTAAAAGATAGGTGCACTTTTTGCAACGTTCAAGTGCATTTGGGTAAACACTTTAGGATGATTACCTGTACCAGTTTATCCACATACCTTGTTGAATATTTTTGATTACCTAACCTACATTTGCTTTATTAACACAAAATAAATTCAAACTCATTTATCCTACTTGGATGTTCAACAATCCTGATAGTTTAATTCAAATTATCTCACAGATAATACTGAGATTGTACACATTGGGCTGAGTTCTGCGTTTGGAGTCATTTGCGCACTTCCCATTAAAGTAATCCACAGGGCTATGTGTCTGTATCCAAGGGGCAAATATGTCACGCTGTAATATAAAAACAATTTAGATCCAATCATAAGAAGAAATAACATGGAAGTGTGCAAGAAGAGCTACTTTTTTTGTGGGACTTATACCATTTACAAAAAGGAAATGGATGAAAAGTGATTGCTTGCAGATCTTGAAAATGTTTTAGTTTTTTTTTTAAATTTAAAATATTTTCATTTTTTATCAACAGGCACCAGCATATTTACTGTTTATGAAGCTGCTTCTCAAGAAGGCTGGGTATTCCTTATGTATAGAGCAATTGACAGTTTTCCCCGATGGCGTTCATACTTCTATTTCATCACCTTAATTTTCTTTCTTGCCTGGCTTGTTAAGGTACTGTACAATTTGTTCTTTTAAACCTGCCTGGAATATAAATCATGTTAGATTGAATTTCTGCTCTTCTCCACCTGCTGAGCTTCCTGGTAAGCCTTTGCTTTTAATTTTTCTTGTAGAACGTGTTCATTGCTGTCATCATTGAAACATTTGCTGAAATAAGAGTGCAGTTCCAGCAGATGTGGGGGTCCAGAAGCAGTACCACCTCAACAGCTACAACCCAGGTAGAGTGCTGATGTTATAGCTCTGAATACTGAGCTATTGTGTGCACACCTCTGTGTTTAAATTTATTGGAGATTTGTAAACCATAAATCCCTGATCGTTACTGTTCATCTCAGTATGTTTTATATTATAAAGCACATCATTCAAAGAGATTATTTTAAAAACGTATAATACAGTAGGGCATAATCAGGCCAATGTTAGTGTGCATATGTTGATATATACTATGCAAACTGCCCATTTGTCAGTCTTAATTAGAGTCTTTTTATTTTTTGTTTCCATATAAATATTTGGGTTTTGGAATTTGGGCTGTTTTTTAAAATGGTTTCAAGGGAAGGAGTTCTGGTGTTGCAACAGGTGGCTGGAGTATGTGTTGGACGTGGTGGCGCTGAAGTTCAAAAAAGGGTGAGAGGGAGAGGAGGTGGCGTTGAGATGTGGGAGAGAACAACAGTGGAAGGGAATTTAATGCCAAGATATTAAGGTTGGCCAAGGAGGGAGCAACAGAGGCGAGACATGGTCCTGAAACTGGAATCAGTGGTGAGAGGGAGCCACATTAGGAAAGGTGCTGAGTTTGGTTTGGGTGGCAGGATAGAGCCATTGCTAGTGAAAGAGCAGTATGAGGGGTAACTGGTCCAGCCCTAAAATGTCTGCTCTACCATCACAGTGGCTATTTTAAGTATCTAGAACATAGTAATGGCCGTGCTTCTTTAGACCAGTTGTCTATCTAGTACAGTATCCTGTCTCTGGCAGTGGCTAGTACTAGCTTTCTGAGACGAACACGCAAAAAGCCCTACAGAAGGCAGATATGGGAAATCTCCCCATAAGGAAATTTTTTTCCTATCCCCCCATATTCAGATATTAGTTTGTGCCCTAAGAATAAAAATCTCTTCCAAAATTATTTTGTTTAGTATTTTATATTATAACTCTGGAAATTCTTATTATTCATATGAATTTCCACTCCTTTTCTGAATCCTGCTAGGTTCTTGGCCTCCATGATATCTTGTGGCATTGAGTTCCGCAGTCTAAGGGCAGTTTATGTCAGAACATATTTCTTTTTATCAGTTTAAAATTTGCTCCTTAACATTACTATCAACAGGAAATACTTTTTCACATAATCCACTCTTTGCCTATGAAACTCATTGCCATAAGGTTATTGTTGAGGCCATGATTTTAGCTGAAATCTGGCCTAGTCCAAATGTCATTCTAGATGAAGATGGTTCCATCAAAAATAGTATGTCAGTGTACAAATCAAATCTGGCTTTAGTATCTGTCGCGTCCCTAGTTTTAATGCCACAGTCTCTGTAAATTAAACTAGGGTCTGGGTCAGAAAAGTCTCTATGGGGAAACAACAGAAGCTGCCACATTTGAGGAAAATTGAGGATAATAGAAACACTAAGGATAAGTGATCAGACCAGAAGACTATGATCACATTAGATCTGAACACCATCATATCATAGAATAAAAATAATTTGTGGACTGTAGACAAAATGGCTATTTTGCTCAAAAAAGTGATGCTACCTGAAACATTGCTATAATGGGAATCTAGTTTAACAGACCATAAAAAAAAGCTTCTCCTGTTTCTGTATTAGTCATAATTGTCTAGAGGAGCCTCTCTAATACAAAGTGACATATAAAAATTTACCATATTTCTTTTTTGGGGGCATGAAGTGACCTTGACAAAGTTTTCTTCTGCACTTTTGCTGACATGACTTACTTCATTTGTCCACTTGACAAATCAATTAATTTGTTCAGAAAATTAGTCTACAGAAAAGATCACAAAAAAAGTTGGTGCTCAGATGTTTATGGGCTGTAAGTGGTATAAAGGGAGTTCTCTCAGATGATGAGTAAAAGATTAGTGTAGCTCATTGTCTTCAAAGGAACACACACACGTTTTCTGTTAATGGCTTTCAGCACACTGTTTCTTATGCCAATCAACCTACATCTTTTTATGACTTGACTATTGGTAAAAGCTATTTTATATACATATTCTGTTTTCAGAAGGCTGGAGTGAAATCCTGGCCCATTGAAGTCAATGAGCGTTTTGCCAAAGACTACAGTGCAGCCAGAATTTCACTCCACATATTTAATTATACCACTTCAGAGTAACTGTACTGAACTGCTGTAGAGTTACTCTGGATATGCACCAGTGTAACAAAGATCAGACTCTGACCCTTGATGTATTTTTGTCAATAAAAGTACATGGTGTGATTTATTTTTGTTTCCTTGGTGTAAATTCCAAAGAGTTCTGCAAAAGCCATCATGAAACTTGATTTTATCAAAAACATAAGATGGCTGGTTTCTTCTAATTATGCTGAATAGATTTGGAGCTTTGTACTGAGAGATTCCATTAAACAAATTGTGCTGAACAGATCGACTCTGAACTAGTTAGTGTAATTAGTACTAATATATTAGGACCAATTATTAGGTAGACGTAATACGGTTTTTCATATTCTCTGAGTGAAATTCTGCACACTAAAAGTTATTATACCAGCACAACTGTTATTAAAATTGGAGAGTGGTGAGATCTATCTTGCATATTCTGTAACAATAAGAACCATTTATCTTTTTCTTTAAGGGGACAGAGATCAGAATGTGAACAGATGCTAAGCAAAATATATCACAAGCTTCACCTGTATTTATCAGTATGTAAAATGCTTCTGACAAGTATTTTCTCCTTCAAGATGTTTCATGAAGATTCTGCTGGAGGATGGCAGTTAGTGGCTGTTGATGTGAATAAACCCCAAGGCAGAGCTCCAGCATGCCTACAGGTATGGTACTGCTTTTTAATAAATCAATCGGAAGCACATGATAAATAGCATTCTATTGAATTAGAACCTCTTGCTTCAGCTGATGCTGTAGCTTTTTTACTTTTGCAATTGAGGTAGTAGTTTTATTTTGATAGATTGATGTGATTCCATCCTTTTTGTACAACAGCCAGCTGATTTCCATTTATCTATTACCTTGCAGGATGTCAATGACAAGCAAAGAAAATAATGCACAAAATTGTCATGTATAGTGTAGTACTGTCCAAATTGGGTTAAGTTGCTTTCTAAACCCAGAGGAAAACACAATACCTGCCCTTAAAAAAATACATTCTAAAAGTCTGATAAATTCCTGCATATATATTTACTTTATGATGTGGCACTTTATGCAGTTGCACCATTGCTTAAATAAAAATATAAGAGATTGTTGCAATTTTTACAATATATTGAATTCATTGAGTGTGGAGGGATGTGTTTATTGTTTATTCAGTTGTGTTAGGGTTTTTTCCACATTTTTAAGAGACGTAAAATGTTATATATACAACACGTTTATTGACTAAGTGTGTTGTTATTCAGTATACTGATGGGGGTAGAGTTCTTGGGAAAGGTTAGTGAAGATTTTTTGCTTGTATAATTTGAATTACATTTCTTAATACTTTTGTTAGGTTTTCTTAATTCTTCTTTGGGCTCTTTAAATATTACTGCAAACATATAGATTATAGTATTCTTTGAACAGTTAGGACTGTGTTTTGATGAAATTCCATTTATTCATTCACTGATTTATTTATATTCTGTCCGTTTTTGGATTCATGTGGCAAATAGTTCCTAAACTAGAGAATCAAGAATTTAGAATATTATTTCTTCAACAAACCGTGCTCCCTCTCAGAGACAAGGATGAGAAGGTCCATTGCATGGGACACTGGACTGGGACTCAGGAAACCTGGGTTCAATTCCTAGTTGAGCCATAAATTTCCTGTAGACCATGGGCAAATCAGTTAATCTGTAAAATGGGGAAATACTTCCCTTCCTCATGCACATCCTGTGAGGATCAAATGTTAATGATTGTAAGGTGGTCAGGTACTGCTAGGATGGGTTTGCAGGGGCTGTAGCCACCCTAAAATTTGCCTTTGCCCCCCCCACCCCTGTAGTACCCATAGCAGCTCTGAAGGCAGTGCAGAGAGAATAGCGCCTGATGGCCAGACACCCAGCTCCAGCGGAGAAGTAAGCCAGGGCAGGGGTGCCAGAAAGCAGCCTGTGTCCTTACCCACCAGGTCGTGCTGCCCAGAAGGTGGGGAGGGTCTGAGGCTCCCCACAGTGGCCTGGGCTCCTGGGCCCCACCTCCCATGGTCACTGCTCTGCAAAGGGGCCAGCCTCGAAGCTGGGTCTCCCTGCCCAGGCAGCTCTTACTGCCAACACTGCACACTGTGTAGCTCCAGCTTCCAGCCTCCGATGGGGCCAAGGGCCATGGCTTGGGGGGAGAGGAGGAGCAGGGGTGGGACCTTGTGGCAAGGGGGGGCTAAGGCCCACTTCAGTCTGGCGCTGCCCCTGGGTACTACAGTGATTGAAGTCACATAACTAGCCAAATAGAGGAACATAAAGAAAGTTCCTGGTCCTCGGAGTTACTCAGTGAAAGGACAGAAATGTGTAAGAATAAAGTACTCTAGAGGTAGGCCAAGGATTCTAGGCTTTCGTGTGGAGTTTTTAAAGAAGCCTATCTCAGAAACACCATGCTCAATTTTCGGAAGGTTTTCAGAATAGATAGAAATTGGCAATGAGACTTAAGCTCCCCAAGTTACTAGCATTTTGAGGTTTTGGTTTTGACTTGTAAATCCACCCTATAATAGCACTGCTGTTGCAGCATTAACTATAGCCAGGCTTCACCTCTCTATAATGACTTTTTAATTGCATTTTTCTTTGCATCTTTTCATTGTCCCCAAAGATGACCTATGGTCACATTATTTATTTTAACTGTTTCCCATGAATGGCATTGATTACAAATACTGATTTTTTGTTTGTTTGTTCCATTCCAGAGAAATAATTGTTATTATTTCCATTTCGATGTGAATCATTTGTCATAAATGCATGCTGAGGAACCCACTTTCCCAAATTACTTTGCTGCTGTTGTTGATAGAGTTTTAATAGATTTAGGTTTGTTATAACTTCCTGCCCACCATGAATTACTCTTACCAACGTACTGGGAAGTAGTTCTCAGTCTCAAGGATACCGAAAGGCTGAACACGAGATGGCAGAAAAGTCTTTTCTTCAAACTCTGCTGGAAATGGTTTAATCTTTTAATCCCCTTGTTAAAGACACATTGTATTTTTTGTTAATTGTCTGTTAAGAATCATAAAGAACTGGGGTGGGGGATTGACTTTTATTAGTCCTTCTTTCTTTTTGTCTTTCTGTCACCAAAGATACTTTCCTTCTCTGGCACATGTGTAGGAAATGCTCGATGGCATGATGAACTGAAAAGCTTTAACCTGTATGTATCTTCCTTACAACACTAGTCACATCACTAACACCTACGTCAGTGCAGGGATCTTCATTCCTTGCAGTATATGGCATTATGTATTAGTAATGTCATCAGAGTTTTAAGGTAAATACAGTGATATGAACTGGTGTTGTAGCATGTATGCATAGAAGGAAATTATCTTTATCTGTTTTGTTTAGAAATTTATGTTTAGAAGATTATTTTAGCTGCATCATGAGTGATAGATTGATTTTAAGAGAGAGATGACGTCTGGTTCGAAGTGACACACAGAGGACCAACCAGTAGGGAATTTAATTACAGCAGTAATAGCAGGGAATGTAAAATGTTTTTTTTTCCTCTCTTTCCTTTTCATAGCAAATGCTTATTGTTAAATTAGAACAGTGGCCCTAGTTCTAATCTCATTTACACCTATGCAAATCAATAGTCGCTCTAGAAGATTTAGACCATTAGAACACATTCTCATCTCACTTACACTGACTTTGAACAGTTTTATAAGAGAAGAGAATCAGCCCCAACTTACTTAATTGTGTTTCAGCATCTTCTAATATATTTTAAGGGCTTCTCTGTCTAAAAAGTGATGTAACTCAGTGTCTGGAAAATTCCAAGAATTGCTGAGCTAAGGTTCATGGAACTCTCTTTGGCCCAAAGAGTGTACAAAATCCCTCTATAACACCAAAGAGAGACCAGCAGGCAGCACTTTAAGTACAGTATATAAAAGAAGTTTATAAATATATAAGTTATTTCTTTCAAATAACGTCAGTGAGTATTTTTAAAATCCCCCTCGTGGGTGAGAGGGAAAAAAATGCTGTACTGTTTGGTTTGAATGGGTTGACTAGTTTCATCAGAACCAATTTGAATAGTTTCACAAATCCTGAAATTCAAAGAGTGTCAGATTAAAAGAAGCTACATTTTCCTGTATTATAATCTTATTCTAAATTCCTGGGCATGGATAGAGGTTGCATCAGTTCACATGAGTTTATGCAGTTTCTGTTTATTAAGTTTGCTGATTTACTAGGGCTAGAAGTGGGACTCAGAAAAAAAAATGTGGGTTTTGACTTCAGAGACTAAGGAGGGGTATATGTGTACGTATATTGTATAAATTAAAACAAATTATGTTTACATATATTGGTACCCATACTTTCAAAAAAGGAAATATACAAAGCAGTGGGGAAAAAGTTAGGTGGAAAGAGACTGTGTCTGTGGGGAAACTGAGCGTGTTTTTCAGCAGAGGAGCCAGTGTAGGTGACAAGATTTTGCCACCTCATAAACCCAGCTCTACACAAATTCCCTCCTGCAGTTGTACTACAGGACATAATGGGAAGCATTTGATGAATATTTTGAAAAATGGAAACACCAGTCATTTTATGTTCCTGGAGGGGATTGTGGGAAGTGAAAATGCAGCCAGAGCAAAAGCAACTCCAACTCTAAGGCTGTAATAGCAATGATGCAGCAGAATGGTGAGGTGTGAGGTAGGAGGAGGAGGGACATTCCTTTGCCTGGCATACCTGTTAGAATCGGGTGAGGGAAAAGAGAAATGAACAGTTAGTCTCTATTAAGTAGAATAGGCCTCCTGTGACAGTGAGGCAGTCAATTGAATGTGAAAGAGCATTAGGATCTGCTCAGACTATACATCCCTCCCTCCTTGGCAGACAGAAGCCAAGGACAGGACTTGGCACACCTTCCTTGATGGTCCAAGGGCTAGGGAGTGGACTGGGCACTCCCTCTTGACCTGCGTCAGAAAGGTTGGTGAGTACCCTCAGGACCTCCTTCTCACTGGGACATAGAAGGTAGTGATTCAACTTGGGATCTGCTTGCAAACCAGGAAAGAAAGAACTGAATAGAAAGCCTAGAGTAATGTTTCTTCTAGGAGAGCCATATTATTCCTTAGTACCTCCTCCTAGTCATGTATTCAAAATTTCCTAGGCTCTGATGCCTGTGCTCCCACAACCTTGTTTCCTTTGGGAGCTTCTGAGGCACTAGGTGATCATTTTCTCACCCCTGATTTCATCAAAAGTTTCTTTGAGGGGAGTGATCAAAAAATGGTCTTCACCTCCTTTTCTGTAAGAGGCAAAAAGGAAAAATACTTGCTCTCAACTGCATCAGTTCCTACATTAGCCTATTCCCCTGTCCCCCTGAAGGTTTTGAAAGGGTTGGGCATGGTAGCTGGATCTGACAGGACACGACAAGGAATGAGGATGTGCCCCAGTAGAGAAGGGAATGGAAGTTTGAGCCAAAGCAATCTCCTCAGCCCTCCAACCCCAAAACTGCAAATGTTTAGAAGGTGACTTGGTAGGATGGGGTTTATATGACATTCTCTGAGATTTACTTGTGGTGACTAAGATGCATAAATGTTATCAGTCCTGGCCAATCAAACTTCAGGATCTTTGGCTGATGTTTATAGTCCCAATAGGTCCCTGAATTTTCCCTTCTTTACTCCCCACAATTCTTCCAGCATAACAGTCAAATAATTTAGTTAATGCTATGAAATCCATCAGAGGCAAGGTACATTCTTGCTTCAAGATATTATAATCTATCCAAAAGATTGGGTTTGTTGCAGATTTACTTGGCTTTTTTACTATGATTTAGAATTCTGTTAATCGATGGACATTTGCTAGAACTTGTACTGTAATTTGCATTTACAGACTTGTTTAGGGTCATATCAGGGTCAAAGTATTCAATAATGCCACTAAAATTAAGGTTCATCTCAGTTTCCTTTAGAAAACTCAATTTCTGGAGTTAAATATGTCCAGTGTTTCAAATCTCTTCAAGCTGAAAACAGCTATTTAAATTGTCATGTTGTTTTAGTTTATGTTAGCACAATTACAGCAATCAAAATATTTGAAGTGGCAGCAGCATGACTTGCTTAGTGCTCTAGGTCTGATGACAAGTTTGGGCAAAGAACTACAGTGCCTTAGAATAAAACCAGTGTTTTTCCTCCCCTTTTTTGTTTCCCCCTCCCCCACATTTCCCACATTTTAAAAAAAGTGTTTCCCCAAGAAAGGCATCTTTTTACTGTAGTGCTAAAAATAGATCAGGTGCTATCACTCTATTAGCCACTAGCCAATAATATTGGTTCAGAGGAGTCATAAAGTTAAATAAGCACTTTAAAGTATTGTTGATTTTAGTATTGTTGATGCCTCTAGCGTCCTGTTAGTGTTTAAAGTGAAAGCACTCAGGACACATACACTTTACAACATTTTTACACAGAACCCTTAAAATCTCTAAGTGAGTATTACATATTCATATGAGGATTACTCCACCCCAAATATATCTGACAGAAAAAAAAAATCCTGAAAAAAGAGATTTTTCTCCTCTTACTTTCTCGGTTTTCTTGGGCACCTACTCAGACTCCTTTAACTCATATTGAAGGAGTAGAGTGAGAAACACTGCACCTCCATTTTGCTTCATTGTAACCTAAAAAAGTCCTGATGTCCTGATTCTGCAAACACCTGGGGTTTGATTTTTCAGAAATGCATTGTACCCATCAATTCCACTGAGGTCAATGAGAGCTGAAGGTGCCCTATACCTTTTGAAAATCAGGTTATTAATGCAATGACTTCATTGGCTTAAGTGTAGTTATTCATATACTTAAGTACTTTCAGAATCAGACCGTAGATTAAGCCTTTTTTATTCTCTCTCAGTTAAATCTCCATGAACCCTGAAGGGATTGGTTTATGAAGAGGGTCTTGCACTGAATCATGCAGTGTGGTAGGATTTGGAAGCAAGCCTGTTACTGCAGCCTCCCTTGGAGGTTGTAGTTTAGTCATTTCAAACCTCCAAGCACAATCCCTCACAGCGGGCCATTCCACTATCCCCTCACATGCTATGTTATGTCTCTACCATGCCAGCCTGCTCCCACCCTGCCCACTTTTATCCCAGATCTCTGGAGAGAGGGATTGTGTAGCTAGCTGGAGGGAAGACTGGTTGCTGTGAAGGAGGGAAGAGGGTGGCTGGGTGCAAGGAAGAACATTTACTGACTTCTGATCTGAGTGAACAAGCTCAGCCCATGCTATAATCATTCTCGAGCAGAGACTGAAATGTGTTTCTAACCTGAGGTCTGATTTGAGAATATTTTGCAAAGCTTTGTTTTTAAGCCTTTTTTAAAAAAAATGGTTTTTGGTCCACTTCTTTTAATTCTCTCTGTTACAATCTTGACTGTCTCTCAGAGTTTACAGATAATAGACTAAATTCAACCCTCATTATTAAGTGGGTCAAACCTATTAAAGACAGTGGAATTTGGCTTGCTAACACTAAAGTAGGAATTTTGGCCAATATTCACAGTTCTTCTGTCTTTCAAAAACTCACATAATTCCCAGATTCCTGCTGAAAATCTTTTACCAAATTCTTTCCTATCACAAGCCTGTTGAGAAGCAATGTTGGTGCAGTGTATAAAAATTAGAAACCATCATTCCTGGGTACTAATTCTGTCTATTTAAAGGATGTAAATACTAAGGATGGAAGCTACGGGGGTAGTACAAAGGGGGTATAACTAAGAGCAATAGGATAAAATTGAGAAAGGAAAATTTAGGCTGACAGTGAGATGTGGTAGGCTTTGGAATAGTCTCTGTAGGGAAGCAGCTCCTTTACTAACCATCTGGTGAGTCTTTATAAACTAGACAGTACAAAACACCTGAAAATGTACTGCAAGGAATAATCCTGCATCAACAGGGATGAAGTTTATGATATAATCAACATTTTCCTTTTTTAACTTCTATGATTAAAAAAATGAAAATGACAGAGAGCTAACACAAACACAATCTGGTGCTTATCTGATATTTCAAATTTACACTACAGTGCTTAGAATTCCTTCTAATTGTTTCCCAGAGTCAGTCTTTGTTTATTTAATCTCCACCCCATCCTTCGCACACCAAACCACACAAGATCCAAATGGTGTTGAATAAAGCTAGCTTCTGCACTTTTTAGGTTCTGCAACATATTCTTTTGTCAGTAATGCCACCTGCTATGCTTAATCCAGAATTTGGCAATTTGTTAATTTTAGAGTGTTCAGGATTTATATTAGTCATTTCCTTTTCTCCAGCAAAGGGAGTTTAAAAAGCAAAGAATTAGACAAGCAGTAACATTAGCCAACGTGAAGGTGTTTTTGCTACAGTAGAAGCTAGTACTCAACAGAGGTGGCAGAGCTGCTAATGGTACCTGAGCCTCCCACTGCTCTCTGCTTTGTCTCCATTACCTAAAGGTTGCCCAGATTTTCAAATTGAGAAAGTGAAACACTAGGGTTTTGGTGGAAATGGGAGAGATTCACAGGGAAGTAGGAAGTAAAGAGGGACATCCGCCCCCTTTCTGGATAAAAAACAGGGCATGTTATACTAAAGGGAGTAGTGGAAGGAAATACGACCGCCTCTTTCTGCATCTGCTTGATTGTTTTTTCCCTCAGACATGGTCTCTTGTGTCTCTCTCTAGCTTTTTGGCATGGTTAGCCTCGGTATATGTTCTGAGCAGACACCCATTGGACCGGGTGGTCACAGTTCCCCCGCCCGTCTTAGCCTCCCTAAACTGGTGGCAGACTCCCAGGGCAGTGATGAAGGGCGTTCCGTTCAGGGAACTGGTTCCATCAGTCACCCTAATTTCCAACACTTCGGATGTAGGATGGGGAGCCCACATCAGTGCCAACCAAGGCACTCAGGGGCTCTGGTCGGGGAAGGAGAGGCGCCTGCACATCAACATGAAGGAGCTGAGAACCATTCACTTAGCGTGCAAGGTGTTCCTCCGATTCCTGACAGTCAGAGTGGTGCAGGTGCTGACGGTGGGCGGGAGGTGTACTCCTCAGCCCTCTGCGAGGAAGCTATCCATCTGTGGGACCTTGCCGTGAGGCATGATTTCCACCTGATGGCCTCTCATCTCCCGGGAGTGAGGAACGACAAGGCGGATCGCCTCAGCAAGTCATTTCTACCCCGCCACGACTGGTCATTACACCCAGAGGTGGTGGCTATGATCTTCCGGAAGTGGGGAGTTCCCCAACTGGACCTGTTCACATCGGCCCAGAACACAAAGTGTCCGAGGTTCTGTTTGCTCCAGGGTTGCGAGACTGGATCGATTTCCAACGCATTCCTCATCAACTGGATGGGGACACTCATGTACATGTTCCTGCCCATTCCTCTCCTGCTGAAAATAAAGAGGGACAGAGCGGACATTATACTCATCGCCCAGGCCTGGCCAAGACAGCATTGGTTCAGCATCCTGCTGCACCTTTCGATTGCCCCATCCCTGGAGCTTCCGAGGCGGCACAACCTTCTATCCCAGGACCATGGTCGCCTGTTGCACCCAGACCTGGACTCCCTGCACCTCACAGCCTGGAGGCTCTGTGGCTGACGGAGGGAGAGAGAGCCTGCTTGGTGCAGGTCCAACAAGTCCTGCTTGTCAGCAGGAAGCCTTTTACACAGATCGTGTATCAGGCTAAGTGGAGACGGTTTACCTGTTGGTTGGAGTCCTGGGGTATTCTGCCCAGCCTCTCGTCTATACAGGTGATCCTGGAGTACCTGTTCCAGCTAAAGCTCCAGAGTCTGGCACTGGCCTTGCTGAAGATTCACCTGGTGGCCATTTCAGCCTTCCATCAGCCGCTAGAGGGGGAGATCGCTATTCTCCCATCCCATGTCGCTCAGGTTCCTCAAGGGGGCGAAGAGGCTTTATCCGCAGGTCCGCGACCTGGTGCCTCCCTGGGATCTCAGCCTGGTCCTCTCAAGACTCATGGGGCCCTGCTTTGAACCCATGGCTTCATGCCCTCTGCTCATGCTTTCATGGATGGTAGCCTTCCTGGTGGCCATTACCTCAGCTAGGAGGGTCTCCGAGATTAGGGCCTTGACCTTGGAGCTCCCTTATACAGTATTCTATAAGGATAAGGTGCAGTTGAGACCGCATCCAGCCTTCCTGCCCAAGGTAGTTTCCCAATTTCATTGTAATCAAGACATTTTCTCCCCATGTTTTTTCCCAAACCACACAGTTCGGAGGAGGAGAGGAGATGGCATTCGCTGGACTTGAGACGAGCCCTGACCTTCTACATCAAGCGTATAAAGCTGTTCCAGAAATCGACGTAGCTCTTCTTCGCAGTGGCTGACCAGATGAAAGGCTCACCTGTCTTCACCCAGCGCATCTCCTTGTGGATTACATCATGCATCAGGTTCTGCTACAAGCAGCCGAGGGTGCTGCTTCCGGGAACCATCACAGCACACTCAACCAGAGCTCAAGCCTCGTCTACAGCCTTCTTGGAGAGAGTGCCCCTGCAGGATATCTGCAAAGCCTCCACCTGGTCATTGGTGCATACCTTCACATCCCACTATGCCATTGTCCAGCAGGCGAGAGAGGACATGGGATTTGGCAGAGCGGTGTTGAGGGCAGCTCACCGGTAATTCTGACCCACCTCCAAAGGTATTGCTTGTTAGTCACCTATAGTGGAATGGACATGAGCAAGCACTCGAAGAAGAAAACAAGGTTATTTACCAGTAACTGATGTTCTTCGAGATGTGTTGCTCATGTCCATTCCACAACCCACCCCCTGTCCCCACTGCTGGAGTTGGCAGAAAGAAGAGATTGAAGGGGCGTAGGGCCGGCAGCACCTCATATATCGTGGCATGTGCACGGGGCTCCAGGGGACACTGGGGCTGGCCCCATGGGATCTGCTAAGGGGAAAAAGTTCTGGGTAACTATGCATGGAGGCGTGCACACACCTATAGTGGAATGGACATGAATAACACATCTCAAAGAACATCAGTTACTGGTAAGTAACCTTGTTTTTCTTTTTTCTGAACTTAGTAGCACTTTCTTTTTTTGTAAATTATACATGTTTGCAATACAGATGGCAGTAAATAATAAAATGAATTATATACATTTGGTATAACAATAATAAGCCACAAATCACGTTTTCATCATATCAGGTAAAGGCAAACAATTTTTTTGAAAGGAGAAAGAATAATTCATTTAAATGACTTAAATGTAAATAAACGTCTTTAGTTAATGTATCAAATAGGCCGATTAAGTCCACATCAGAAAAGTATATGCTGACAATAGTGATCTTTTAAAGACCAACTTTCAAGATGGGTTTGAGGTACTAGAATGGACCTCAGGAAATCTAAGTGCAGTTCCTTCTTCGGCCAAAAATTTCCTATGTGACCTAAGACAGATCACATAAGGTCTGATATTTTCATATGCTCTGATTACAACACAAATTGTGCCACAACACAAATTGAGCTGCAAATCAGACCCTTAATTCCTCTGTGCCTCAGTCCCCATCTGTAAAAATGGTGAGAATAGTATTTTCCTGCCTCATGGGATGGTGTGAAGATAAATTCACATTTACTTGGTACATGCTCACATACTACAGTAATGGCAGCTATATAGGTTCCTAGGTAGGTGATTTTTATATAATGTGTCTTTCTATCTTCATCCATAATGGTCTCAAAATGTCTAAAGAGCAAAAAAAGTGTATAAAAACAGTGACACCCCAAGCTTTATTTTTATTTGGAGAGATTGAATTTTGCCCACCCATTTACCCTTTAGTTTCACGTGCTTGCTTTGTAATAGATTGGTTTCTTGTAAGCCAAGTCAGGCATAAATTTCTTTAAATATGAAAGTACAATCATGTTCTTAACCAGGCCACACATCCTACTGACATTTAACAAAACACATTTATAATTCATATACTTGTAGCTATAATGTGAATTGTCATTTAATATCATGAAACCTGAATAGAATTTCAAAACTTATAAAATTGCTATTATTAGAAAATGTGTCCAACCGTGGATAAGGAAATAACAGATTTGGCATCTACAGAAACCAACATCATCAGAAAAAGATACTTAAAGAATAAAGCCTTTTTCTTGAAGCAGAGAAAGTAAAGGGAGAAAAAAACCTATAAAATACAAAACGAATGCTAATCTGAATACCTTGCATGTAATTCAGTGTGAGGTGAGTGGTATAATTACACCCATTTTACAGATGGAGAACTGAGGCACAGAGAATTAAGATCAAAAGTATCCACTAATTTAGATGCCCAATTTAAGATGCCTACGACCTGATTTTGCAGAGTACTTAGCATTATTTAGTACTTTATATATCCAGTCATAGCTCCTATTGACATCAGTCGCAGTCATGAGTGCTCAGCACTTCTGCAGTTTGGGCCCCAGCGTCTCAAATTGGGCACCCAGAAAATGAGGAACGCCATCTGTGAAAATTTTGGAATAAGTGACTTTACTAGTATCACCTAGGAACTCTGCAGCAGAGGCAGGGATAAAATCTCATTCTCCAGAGTAGCATTCAGCTTCCTTAACCATGAGACCATCCTTTCTTGTCCTGAAATCCCCTGCCTCATTCACTGCACACCTTCCAACTTTTGCAACAAGTGAAGCAGGGGTCCTACAGACAAGACTCTCCATCAGTACACAACTCTGATTCATCCCCAGAGCAAATCTATCCTGTACAGTGGGTAAGCCAGGGGTCCTATGGAAAAAATAGCATGTGATAATGCAATTAAAGAGAGTTCTGTGGCACTTTAAAGACTAACAAATTTGTTAGTCTTTAAAGTGCCACAGAACTCTCGTTGTTTTTGCTGTATACAGACTAACTCGGCTACGCCTCTGGAACTGCAATTAAGGACTGTATCATAATGCATCTGCACAAGGGGACTGTATTATGTTGCACAGAAAATTCCTAATTTTTTACTGCTTGTATTTGCAACTTTAATAATGTTCTTAACATAATTTGTATGTGTATGTGTGTGTGTATGGATATATTATATGTAATTTTCACCAAAATACTGTTTAAGGTATGGGGCCAAATTTTGCCACTCTTCCTCAGACTGTTACCTAGCATGTTACTCGGTGAGGCTCCAGTTCAATAAAGTACTTAAACACAGACTTAAATCCCATTAAAGCATGTGTTTTGCTGATTTGGGGTCTCAAGTACTGCCACTGAAGGCAATAAGGCTCTGTGGAATAAGGTACTATTTGAGGATGGCAGAATCCAGCCCACAATTAATATTTCGAAGAAAAGAACTGCAGCAACAACAATACAATATAAAGAGCTCTCACATAGTCTTTTTATTTTGAAGAAGGGAAACTATACAATTTAGCTTCCCATTAACCTGACGCTCTAGCAAAATCAAATTCAATTAGTTCAAAATATATTTTGCTCATACAAGAGCCCACTTGATTCTCTGTTTTATTTATGTTCAAACCTCTTTACCTAACAATCCTCTTTTTGGGAAATAATGGAAGGAAAAAAAGAAAAGGAACAAAACAGGCACTGACATACCAGGTTAGGCCTCAGTCCTGCAGTTTGCTACTTTTGGGCAATCTGCTGAACCCACACAGCACCCCAATGGGCTACTTCTTGCAGCACTAGCTCCAGATCAGATTTCTGATAGGAAATCCACAGGGAATTGTGCCTTGGAGAATTATTGCTCTCAGCCCAACCTTTAAAGTCGTTATAGTGGCCTAGCTTCATAGACCTCCAGCAGAAAGGCATCCACATGGGATGGGGAGAGCATGTGAAAGAGGCAGTGTTTTGCCTCTTTTCCCACCTTTGGTTTCACCATGTCCGCTCCCTTTCCTCTCACAGAAGCATAGAAGAGACTATGGTGAAATCATTTTCCTGCTGAACTCAATGAGAGTTTTGCCATTGACTTCAATGGGCAATATTTCACCCCTAATGTTCCAAATACCAAAAAAAAAAAAACTTTTTATGCTGTCTTAAAACAAATGATTGTCAACACATCATAAACCATGGATATAAAATGTATAGAGTTCAAATTATCTAGTAATGTGTGTGTTTTCCAAAATGTTTTTCACTTAAAACATTTACATTTTGTACCTTTGAAATTATGCTTAATGGAAAACAGTGGTTTATTTTTCCAGGCAACCAGTACAATTAAAATACAGAATTTCATCAATTTACTGTAGCTGTATAAAATTCATTTTCACTGTTTCATGTTTATTATTGAACACTGTTTATACAGTAACACTAGCTGGTTCTTAGAATTAATGACAGTGTACTTCAGCAATTCCAAGAATACTTTCGTACCTATTATTTTAATTCTTTCAGTGGAAGGTGTGTTGCTAAATCTCCCCACTGCTTTGAAATTATTAGCCTGTAGGTAGAGCCTTCCAATTGTGGTCCTATTGTATTTCCATGTGATAGTAAGGATTTTGTATAGAAAACAAATAAATAAATACATGGCATAGACTACATATGCCACTGACTCGCTCTGCTCGTTTTTTGGTGACTTCTTGAATGTGCATTTAATTAAGTGTATTAAGCTAAAATGTAGATGGAACTTCAATTTAAATGATTTCATTATTTAAATGCAATGTACTGTAACATTGTACTATTTCTCTTGATCATAATTTTTCTTATTTTATTTATTATTTTTGAGCTTCTAAAAACACAGTGCAAAAAAAATTAAATTATGGTTTCTGCCATGAAGAGCTTACAAACTGAACTGAATGTGACACAACTCGTCAGGGACATTACAAAGACAGAGGTATAGGAATGGAAGATAAGAAGGTGACAGTAATTCCCAGATAACTTTGTAAAGGTGAAATGAAGGCATATATTAACTTTTCAACTATCAATAAAATGTACAAGTTACTTAGCTCATTTTGATGTCCAAATTCCTGATTACATGCACAAATCAAGTACTTAAAAGTCTAAATGTCCTAAAGTACTCTCACAGAGCCTGTTGCAAAGCCCATTAAATCAGTGGAAAGACCCCCACTAACTTCAATAGGAGTTAGATCAGGTCTCCAGTTAATGTCAGGCTGAAAACTGGGCACATAGAAGCATATGTTACAGGTAATAGCATCATCAGTATTTAGTTTAGCACATTTATGCAATATACAATAATATACTTTCATAGCATTTCCCACAATTTACTTAAGTAAAGAGATTATAAAGTGTGAAAATTACCTGGGAGTGTATGTGTTGTGTATTTATTGTATTTACCAGTAAGTCTGCAATTTTAGCCATTCATTTTTTTCCTACAATTATGAAATCTTTCTTCAGAGAAAATGATGACTTTCCTAACAGTTGATCCATACTACTTGATATTTTTTTAAATGATATATTTCATGGTGTAACTTAGAAAGCATTTGGACTTTCTGGATTTCTGCCCTTAGGTGTAATTATATAAATAGAAATCTGACCTCCTGGTGTAGATTACTGCAGCCATTTTGTAAACTGTTATAGGCACCTCCTCTTCCCAGGTCTCTCCAGCTCCTCCAAAAAATCAGTTGAATGAGTTTCAAATGAAAAGCATTCTTAATGTGCCAAGTAACTTGATTAAAATCTTCAGACCTATATTATTATTTTTATCACAACTGTAACAAATCTATTACTGCCTAAAATATCAAGATACCTTCATAATTCCAGTGAGAATTATCAGTTAAGAATGTTTATATTACATAAATATAGGACAACAGCTTTTTCCTATCAAAGGGTAATCCTTTGTTGTTTGAAAAACATTTGATGCTAATATTTTTTTAAAATAAATCCTTTGAAGTTAACTTCAATAGAAACACTTACCATAAAGACCAAAAGAGATTTAGGTTATTAATTAGCTACTTTAATTCATTATGATTTAGTACATATAAAATCAATTCATAATTATAGATTTTTCTTTTTTGGAGCACTATTTTTTCTATTAATCAAACTTTTAAAAACAATTAATGTGTGCTGATGGCAAACTTTTAAATGCCTTTTACATTATTTAGATCACTTACATTTAATTACCCAGTTTTGGTTGGTGTTTTGCTTGTCAGGCAGATAGGGCTCCAGCCAAGTTTTACCAGGTTTAGGGAAAGATATAGAAACAAGTTTCCTATGAGGCCATGTCATATGACTCTGTGACAACTTCCCATGTCACCCTTTGTGTCATCACCACTCAATAGCACTATCTAATATTCTTATATCAAACCAATCACCATGGTATCCGAGCACTTTGTTCTTTTTTGTTTCTGCCCCATTCTTCTGCCCTGTGTCTGCCATCACCTGGGACTTAGCTGCATCTCACTGCTTGAGTTCTTGTGTCATGTGACCGGATACTTGAAGTTAAAATCAGGACTCCTATCATGCAGGGAGTGGACACAAAAAGGAATATTTTTTGAAGTGGATCGGATGTGCAGAGAGAAGGCTTTGTAAATAAATAAAGGCTTTATTGGAGGTAAGTGAGAAAAAGGGGTCCTTATTTCTTTTGCACCCTCATTCCACCCACACCAGCACCCAAGAAACTCAGTCTGTGATTGTCACAATAGAAGGCAACTGCACCTGTATTTCCTCTTCTATGGTCCAGCCAAGACACCCACTCTAGGCTCCTGGCTCTTCAGCCATCACCTCTCTTGGGCAGAGATCCATTTCTGTCTCACTCCTGACTGGGGTTTTTCCTACACTGTTTTATTCCCAGCAAGGCAGACTGGGACTGTTCAGCTTAGAAAAGAGATGACTAGGGGGATACGATAGAGGTCTATAAAATCGTGAATGGTATGGATAAAGTGAATTGGGAAATTATATTTTCCCCTTTTCATAACACAAGAAAGAAGAGTCAAGGAGACAAGAGTCAGCCCATGAAATTAGTGTGCAGGAGGTTTAAAATCTATAAAAGTACTACTTCACACACTGTGCAGTAAGCTGTGGAACTCGTTACCATGGGATGTTGTGAAAGGCAAAAGCGTAACTGTTCAACAAAGAATTATTTAAGTTTATGAAGGAAAGGCCTCTCACCGTCTATTATCCAAGATGGTCAGGGACATAATCCTATGGTCCAGGTGTCTCTATATCTCCAACTGCCACGAGTTGAGACTGAATGACAGGGGATGGATCACTCAAAATAGCCCTGTTCTATTCATTCCCTCTGAACTTCTGCCACTGGCCACTGTTAGAGACTGGATACCACCAGCCTTCTCCTGGTCAATCATCAGACCCAGCAAGGAAGTTCTAAATTGACAGAGAGGAACTGGAAAATGTAGAACACTTTGCCTGCCTTGATAGCAATCTGTCACAGAGAGCAAACATAGACATCAAGATTCAGCACAGAATTTGCTGTGCCAGCCTTGTCTTCAGCATACTGTCTCACTGGGTGTGGGTAGAACACACACTAGACTCTTAGCTTACAAAGTGGTTGTAATCCCAACTCTCCAGTACGGCTGTGAGACATGGGTGACCTACAGAAAACACCTGAAAAATCTGGAATGCCAGCACCAGCACTTTCTCCAGAAGATCCTCAACATAAAGTGGAAGAATCTCCTTACTAACATCAGTGTCCTCATGGAGGCCAACATCTTCAGTATTGAGGTCCTGATTATCCAGCATCAGCTGAGGTGGAGCAGGCACTGTGTGCAAATGCCTGATGCATTCCTATTAAAACAATTGCTTTACACCCAACTCACCAAAGAAGAAAAGAAACGGGGTGGCCAAAAGAAACACTTCAAAGACACCCTCAAGACCAAGATCAAGAAATGTAGCATTGAGACCACATACTGGAAGACAGTAGCCCAAGACATGGCTAACTGGCAAAGACTTGTCAGAGAAGGAACGGTTACTTTTGAGGAAAATCACCTTGCCCTGCACATGGAAAAACACCAGAAAAGAAAGGACCAAGAACTGTCATGAAACAATTATGGCCCTGCCCTGACTTTCCAACACCACCTGCAACATCTGCCAATGAGTCTGCAGTTCAAGGATCAGACTCCTCAGTCAGTAAAGGAGCCATATAAATTAAAACTTGTGAAAGAGATCATCCTCAACTCCGAGGGATCACCAGCGACAACTGGGCTAAATGGGTCTGACCCACTGTGGCCGTTCTTGTGATCTTAAGATTCTGTCCAATTGCTGGATCAGAAGGAAAGCCCACAGTTTAAACTCAGACTATTTATCCAAAGGGCTTTTCTTTGTCTGTTGGTCTCTGGAGAATTCTCTCTGGAGGTGTTACAACCTGAGTGAATTTGCCTAATCACCCCCACTGTTCTTAATTCCTGGAAGAGCTGTGGTTACCCTTCCCCATGGAATTACATATAATGACTGACCCACAATGATACAGAAGCATAATACAGTAAGATGTCCCAAAGATATTGCGGGTAATTGCCATATCTGTCAAAGTGACATTATAGCAAAAGGCAGAGAGAGCAAACAGTATTTACCCCCTCAGTGCCTCCTTCAGCTTTCTCATTCCCATCCCTCTTAGTGTTTTTTCTATCATATTTCTGTAGCCCTAGTTCTTAATTTGTTTTTTTTAAATCTCTTTTGCTCCAAGTTCTAGCTCTGCCTGCAGCTGAGTTGCTGTTGTGGTATAAGGGACATAGAGCAGAGGAGAAGCCAGCTCAGCTGCAGGCAGCTGGCATGGGGGAGAAAGTCAGACGAGTGAGGTGATGTCCCCTCTCCCCCAGCAGCACCTAATGGGAAAAAGAAAAATTATTGAGGCAGCATGAAGAGGCTCACAAGGGAGTCCTCACAGAGGAGAGGAGGAGGAGTAATGGAGTGAGAAGAAACTGGACCACAGGTGAAATAAATAATGGCACCCTGAGGGGAAAGTGTAAGAGCCCTGCAAATGCCAAGAAGATGCCATGGCTAAGTAAGTGCATGACTTCCCTGCACACACAACACCAACTCAGGAGAGGAAAGGGAAGTGGGCTGTCACCAGGCAAAGGTGAGGGAGGCAGGGGGAGAGGGAAGGTGTCAGGGGCCCTCACCAATAGAAAGGGAGTACAGTTTATGCTCTGTAGAAGGGCAGAGAGTGGGACCAAGTTTTGACTGACTTAAAGCAAAGCTAGCTTGTCTCTTCATAAAGGCTAAGTCTTTTCTGATGTTACCGGTTTTATAGCCATCACATCTTGGCCTTCGGATGTAGGATGACATATTAAACACAAATGCTACGATAAATAGTTGTTAGCAGCGGGACTGTGTGCTGATGCGGCAAGCCCCCGGCACACACAAGCATGCAGAAGCCCTTATGTCTGGCTATTCCAGACATAGGCTTCATAGGCTCACTGCACAGTCCCATTACTGTGCTTAAGTGATGCGGAGTTTCGTTTCATTTTATTTGCAAAGCAGCTGTTTTGAGAGAAAATAGACAGAGAGCCTGAATCCAAAGAATCTTCATTAAGTCAAATTATTCATCCGATCTTTTTGATTGATTTAAAAAATAATCTCTACATTTATAAGTAAATCTTGCTCCGTTTTGGAAAAGGATGTAGTAATTAAACTATGCAAGAGATTGCTAGGAAATTCTGTTCTAATTTCTCTCCAATTACTGCACTTAATCAAAAAGTGAAGAGTTCAGTAAAATATGAGATCTCTATCTTGCCAAGTATGCTATTTATTTCTGTTCAGCCTTATGTGAATAGGTGCCTTCTGAACAAATAAAAAATACTTGTTTCTAAAAATAATGATTCTCCATAGATGTCTGCTGTGTCTTATTTATAATACAAATTTTGAAGCTGAGTAGCTCTTTCTGAAATGTTCTGAACCAAGTCTGAACATGCTTTTAGTGATACCATTTTGTGCTGTTGTACATTGAAATTCCAGTTCCCTAATGTAAAATGTTGTCTCAGGAAGGCTGAATTTTTCTGCTCCCATATGCAGTCAAAGACATGTCTTTATGCAGTAAAAATGGTGCTTGGACAGGCAAGTACAAACAATAGCACTCTGTACCACTGCACACCATTGAGCAGAGTTGCAAGGCAGCTCTCTGTACCAGAACACATAGGGAAGGATTGGAATCATGTTAGTGCCATGGCAGGGTCTTCCCCAGTGCATTGTCAAACTGCAGATCTATTAGCTCCAAATTAAAACATGCGTGGAGGCGTGGGTGAGTGAGTGATATGCTATGGGTCATGGCTGGTCTCCTTTCTTTCCTGTGCAGTAGCCAGGTTGATCAAATACCTAGGCCATCTGAGGCTAAGATTTCTACTTATTAGGTCTGGGGTGTGCTCAGAGGAAAAAAAGCCTATTCAGGCAATCTGTGATGAGAATTCCTCCCAGATTGCTATTGGCAGAAGAGGAGCTCTCCATCACTGTTGTGCCTTACAGTATCGTTCCTATGACAGAAATTGAACATTTGTTGTTTGGGTTTTCTGTAAAGGTTAGTTTTTTTCTTTAACACTCAGCTTGGATAACTCTCCTCCCACAATAAATCTTCCCCAAATGTTTCCACCTCTACAACCAAAAACACTTGGGGAAATAATTACCGCCTACGTGATATACTTTACAGTATCTGAACAAAAACAAAATGGTACACGCTGTAATCAAGGAGATTTTCGACACTATTAGTCGGGTGACTCAATAATGGTCAATAAAGAATACACATTGCCAGTCCCATGTAGAAAATGGCACATGACACTTCTGAATAGAGCAGATCATATACTACTTGTCTAATGCATCGTTTTGTGGGATTTTTGTTTGGCAGGTGGGAAGTTGTCAAATAATTCGAGTATTCAACCAGGTGTAACGTTGATCAAATACTACTGTAGTTTATAAACAGCTCAATCACAGAGAAGGTTATGTGCAATGCAATTTACCCCAAGACATCTTCATATACATCCATCTATAATAGATAGATATAGCTGATATACAAAGGGCTGTTTTTTCTCTCTTTATTTTACAAATTGCCAAAAACAAATAATAGTGTAGTTCAATAATAGGAGAAAACAAAACAAAAATACTTCTCCCTTGTGAAATTGCATCCAAAGATGCCCATTCTTGGAGTCTATACCATTTGGAATTGTTGACAGAAGTTACCCTGAAGAGGAGACTATGCATTTCTACACATGTGCAGCTTAGTGCTGAAAATGAGGTTATGAAGAAGGGCAAACTTTATAAGTATACTCTCTATGCCATTATGTAAATCATTGGTGAAGATATTGAACAGAACTGGACCCAGAACTGATCCCTGCAGGACCCCACTCGATATGCCCTTCCAGCTTGGCTGTGAACCACTGATAAGTACTCTCTACCAACTGCATGAAAAAACTTGCACAGATACAGACAGACATCATCTTCCTATCCAAGTGCAAACAATTGGACATCATACCTAATGGACTGAAAGTGAAAAATCCCTTCCAATCGACATATTATACAGACCACAGTGACAAATTGTGTCACACACTCTCTAAGAAGACCTGAAAGTCGCCGTACTTCTCCAAAAAAACTCCAAAAAGAGACTTCAAAGAGAAACTGCTGAGTTAGAAATGATCTGCAAACTTGACACATTCAAACTGGGTTTAAACAGAGATTTGGAATGGCTCTCTCATTACAAGAGATAATTGCTTTGCTCACCCATTCTCACCTCCTACTCAATGACTGTCATTAGCCCTCAAGTACCCGGCTTTCATCCACCTCCCCCATTGTTATCTATGCACTTGTATATCTATGTTTCCTATTTACTGTATCATTCTACCTTTGCATCTGACGAAGTGAGCTGAGTCTCATGAAAGCTTATGCCTACAAAAATTAAATTTGTTAATCTTTAAAGTGCCACAGAACTCTTGTTTTTTCTCTGGGAACGGTTTTCCAACCAGTTTGCACCTACCTTAAAATCCATAAACTGCATCTAGTTTATATTTCCCTAGTTTGTTTATAAGAAGGTTATATGAGACAGTATCAAAGCTTTACTGAAGTCAAGATGTACCATATATACCGCTTCCCCCCTTCCACAAGGCTTGTTACCCTGCCAAAGAGAGCTATTAGGTTGGTTTGACACAATCCATGCTGACTGTTACTTATCATCTTATTATCTTCTAGGTGTTTGCAAATTGATTGCTTAATTATTTGCTCCATTATCATTCTTTTATTGTTTGATATATTGGGCTTCTGTAGAGTCTTAATTCTGATTTTTTAACATGGGAATTTTACTGTGAGATTAAAATATATGGAGGCATTAAATTGTCATCTGAACAATATGAAACTACTTACTGTAGCTTTATAACTGCTACAGTAGAGAATTAAAAATACTTAAGGGCAAGTCTAGAAAAAAGCCTTAATAGTAGCTACTGCCATTCTGAGGGGCTACTTCTTCATTAGCAGTTCACTGATACCAGTATGATCTCCCAACACTGCCTCTTCCCTTATATAAGGCCACTGAGCCTGTGAGTATGACTTCTAGCTTGTTAATTGCATCCTAACACAGGGTTGGGCTTTTCACAAGCTGGCTGACATTCAGATAGAGAAAAAAATTAAAGGGATTTCTTAAAGAGTTTAGCTAGGGAAAGAGGGATTTTATTAGTCTAAAGATGTTACTGGTCCCTCCACATCCAAATACTAGTGGAGAAGAAAAGAAAACTATTCCTTCATACAATAGCTGTCAGCTGTCCCTTCAGTGGGAGGACATAAGAGCAATCAAACATTTCCAGTAAATCAGAGGGGGAACCCCCCTTGAAGAACTATTAAAAAGAAAGGAAACCTTCTTTAAAATGAAGTCTGTACTCTATCTCAGCCCTCTTTAGGATGAAATACAGAGAGTTTCCACTCCTAAGCTGAAATAATGACTGACTGGGAACTGTGGTGTGTGAGGGTTAGGCAGCTCATTTGTATGAGGTTTATTCCTCCCATATTCTACTGGCCAATCCCTAGTTCAAGCAGTTCTGCAGCTGTCTGATGGGAAGCTGGGATCTGTAGCCATATACAGTAGATTTACCTTTCTCCTCAATAAGTGCACATATTGTGCAATTTATGGACTTGTGAGGCTTTAAAAGCTAAACATATTTTGATCCAGGAGTGCCAGCTTCATTACATGAGATAGCAGAAAGGGGGAATGATTAAATAGCCTTGTGGTTAAAGAGCTGGCCTTGGATCCAGGAACCTGGGGTTTCCTGCTCCAGACTTCGTATGTGAGTCACTTGCTGTCTTTGTGCCTGAGTACTCCATAAAATGGGGATAATCTCACAGGGGTGTTGTGAAAATAAATACACTTATAACTGTAGGCATTTAGATACAACACTGCTAAGGACCAGAAAAGTATGTAGGTGGATAGATATCAGAGGAAGTGTGTTCATTACAATATACAATGTACTTGACCAAATTCATCCTTGGTATAACTTCGATGAAGTCAGTAGAATTGTAGCAAGAATTAATTTTATTTTTAAAATTTATTTTATTTTACTTTTTCTATAAGAATAATTTTATGTGATATCCTTTTCTGGCATTGAATTGTCTTGCTTTGTTAAGGAAAAGAGTTAATCACAAATTCCTGTTGTTCAAGTTTTACTTAGCATTATTGATCAATATAAAACCACAGTTTTAAGGAAATTAGTGGTGAGGTGATGATACACTAGCAGCCTTAAAGGCTGAAGGGAAGGTATTAATCTTAAGGCATTATTGTTGTTATGAACAATTTATGTTGTATTTTTAGCATTCTTTTATGTTGCAGCTGCCACTCTCAGTTGCTAAGAACCAGATTGCAGTCGCTTGAAAGGCTGCTTGCTTCCTCTGCTTCTTTTTTCAGAGAAAATGACATCTCTGCATTTACAGATTTATAAACTGGTGAGAAGGATTCAAATGAATCTGAAATAGGCCATTATTTCATGGCTTTTCAGGCAGCAGAGTCACCGTTTTTCTTTTTGTTTGTGTTCTTGTGAGTTTGTAGCAGGAGAAAAGTGGTGTTGGAGGGATGGGGGAAGAATATATACACACACACGCTACTGCTTTATTCTGTGCAGTTGGTCATTACAACATGTTAAATTAACAGGCTGTAGCTAAATTGAACTAGATGCAGGCATGCTTTTTTATCCACACCAGGATTTCTATTCGTGTACAACCCTTCTGTGAGTAGGAGCAGGCCCCAGCCTAATGGTTAGCATCTGTGGTAGCAGCCCTGCCTAGCAGTAGGAGGTAGGGGAACCTGGGATCTCCCATTCCACTGGGTTTCAAACTAGCAGCCCTCTTGGCACAGTAAGGAAGGCAGCAACTTCTTCCTACCACTCTGCCCCTCCTTGGCTCATGTAATGGCTTGTGATTGCCCCTTGCAACATGGCCCACAGACCCTGGCAAGCTGGGGAGTCTCGGCTTCATGCAGCAGTCCTCCTCTTGCGGATGCTCTCCTGGCTTAAACCCTCTGTAGCAGTGAGTGCAGGTCTGTCCCTCTCTGCCTGCCATCCTGCTGTGCTGCAGAGACTCCCTTTTAAACGCCTCCTCCAACTGGAGCATGCCCAGCAGGTCTGCCGAGGTGAGGCTTCCCGGGCCCAGAGTTGTTTCCGCACCCCCTCTCTCCCTATCTATCTTGGGCACCAAGACAATGGGCCTTTGCCATCTGCTGTGAGATTCTCCTACCACCCTAAGGTCAAACATCGCCTGTAGCTCCCAATGTATGACATCCCACATCTTCTTGGGCCGGGGATGATGGCTCTCACGTACCTTCCAACTGGGCTCCGTCGCGATGTGATGGCAAATCAGTGGGTTTGTCCAGGTCATAATGAGAATGTGGAAGGGAAAGATCAGGCTACTTGCAATAATCTGAGCCCATTGCCCCAAGAGAATCATGTCCGAGTCCTGGGCTAATGGATGCAGTACCCTGTTGCCGGGCTGAAATTCATGTGGGTGGGTGGCAATTATTGGCTTGCTGTTGACACTCTTGGGCCTTTGCAAGGTTTTCCTTCGTGAAAGCTCCTGGTGTCTTCAGCTTTTCTCATTGCTGTAGACTGTACTGTGCTATCCTGATGCCCCTGGGCTCTTCCTCCCCCCAGGTTTCCTGAAATAAGTTTGGATCCCCTGGGGTTGTCTCCTATATAACAACTCGAAGGATGAGAACCCTGTCAAGGTCTGGGGAACCTTGTGCATTGCAAATTGGAGAAGCAGTAACAAGTGATCCCAGTGTTGCAGGTCCTCAGCCAGGCTGTTTCTCAGCATCCCTTTCGGGATCCTGTTGAAACGGTTGACTAGCCCATCCATTTGGGGGTTGTAAACAGATGTTCTCAGAGATTTGATTTTCTAGCAGCTCACACAAGTTCTTCATTAGTTGTGACATGAAGTTTGCCCGCTGGTCTTTTATTATTTTCTCGAGGATATACAATCTTGCAAAGACTTTCATGAGTTCCTTTCCTATGGTCATCCAGTCCCATGTTCTGACAGTTGGAGGTTTAAGGACACCCAAAGTATGGGGTTGGGTCCATGACCATCTTGGCAAATAGGAATTAATGGACCGTTCCTCCATGAACTTCTCTAATTCTTTATTGAACCCACTTGTACATTTGTCTTTCACAACATCCCCTAGCAATGAGTTCCACAGATTGACTGTGCATTATGTGAAGTAGTATTTCCTTATGTTTGTTTTAAATCTGCTGCCTATTAATTTAATTGGTTGACCCCTGGTTCTTGGGTTATATGAAGGGGTAAATAACATTTCCCTGTTCACTTTCTCCACATCATTCATGATTTTATAGACTTCTATCATATTCCCCCTTAGTCATCTCTTTTCTAAATTGAACAGTCCCTGTCTTTTTAATCTCTTCTCATATGGAAGCTGTTCCATACCCCTAATAATTTTTGTTGCCTTTTTCTAATATATCTTTTTTGAGATGGAGCTACAGAACTACATGCAGTATTCAAGGTGTGGGCGTACCATGGATATATGTAGTGGCATTATGATATTTTCTGTTTTATTCTCTATCCCTTTCCGAATGGTTTCTAACATTCTGTAAGCTTTCTGACTGCTGCTACCCCTTGAGCAGATGTTTTCAGAGAACTATCTGTGATGACTCCAAGATCTCTTTTTTAAGTGGTAACACAAAATGAGAGTCTAAATTAGCAATATATAGTTGGGATTATTTTTTCCAATGTGCATTACTTTGCACTTATCAACACTGAATTTCATGTGCCATTTTGTCATCCAGTCACCCACTTTAGTGAGACCCCTTTGTAACTATTCGCTGTCTACTTTGAACTTAACTATCTTGAGTAATTTTATATTGTCTGCAAATTTTGCAAAAACTGCATTGTTCACCCCCTTTTACAGAGCATTTATAAATATGTTGAACAGCACTAGTCCCAGTACAGATCTTTGGGGGACCCCCTATTTACCTCTCTCCACTGTGAAAACTGACCATTTATTCCTATGCTTTGTATCCTATCTTTTAGTCAGTTACTGATCCATGAGAGAACCTTCCTTCTTATCCCATGACTGCTTAGTTCGTTTAAGAGCCATTGGTGAGGGACCTTGCCAAAGGCTTTCTGAAAGTCCAGGTACACTATATCAACTGCATCACCCTTGTCCACATGCTTGTTGACACCCTCAAAGAATTCTAATAGATTGGTGAGCCATGATTTTCCTTACAAAAGCTGTGTTGACTCTTCCCCAACATATCATGTTTATCTATGTGTCTGATAATTCTGTTCTTTATGATAATTTCACCCAGTTTGCTTGGTATTAAAGTTGGGCTTACCAGCCTGTAATAGCCAGGGTTGCCCCTGGAGACTTTTTTAAAACTGAACGTTAAATTAGCTACCATCCAGTCATCTGATACAGAGGCCAATTTAAGTGATAGGTTACATTCCACAATTAGAAGTTCTGCAATTTCATATTTGAGTTCCTTCAGAATTCTTGGGTGAATACCATCTGGTCCTGGTGACTTATTACTGTTTAATTTGCCAGTTTGTTCCAAAACCTCCTCTAATGACACCTCAATCTGTGAGAGTTCTTCAAATTTGTCACTTGTGGATAAAACAATTTCACTTCCGTTGTTGCAGTTTATATTATCCAGCTTCACTGGTACTCAGTACCTCCTGGCCTTTTTCCCAGCTGCAGGTTTCGGTAATCCTCAAAATGTCTTAAATTTCATTGTCAACTATCTGGTTACCTTTTGAATAAGGTGAAGACCATACCTTCATATAGACTTTTCTCTTAAAAGGCTTTCCAGTTCCTGATGACTAACCCCATTCTTTTTGTAACATCCTTTCATCAGCACATTTTACACAGATTCTGTGGTTTGCTAAAGCCATTTTGTGCTGCTTTATGCCTTAAACTAGCCAGATATTCCCAGGGGAATCTCCACTGATGTAGATCTGTTGGTAGCACCATAGCCGCCTCTTATATCAGTCACCTCACCAGACATCAGAGAAAGGGGCTTGCTGAAGATGTTGTGGACATGATATGGGATATAACAGAGCTCTACTCCATAGTGCCTGAGCCTCTGCTGCGGTTTCAGTAGAGTAAATTATGGCAGGACTCCTCTTGTTCTTGCTTGTACTAGAGTCAGGCAGCTCTGGGCCAGGAACCACAGCCACCTCTGTCCACTCTCCATTGTCTGAGCTGGGGCTTTGATTCTAATTCCCTCTGGCTTTGCATGTGCTACTGGTCATACTTCAAAACATATCCCAGATTTAGAACTATTGTAGTGTCTGAATGTTTATCTTAAGTACCATACCTACTGCCTTTGATCCATAAAATGGCAACATTTTACACACTCATTTGTAAGTGCACCAATGCAAGATAGTAAAAAAGACCATTCCTTACAGTTTAGGGTCAATAGTTAATAATCAGAAGTCCACATATTTTTCAGCATGAGCAGAATTTGCTAAAATGTTCTACAAAGTTATCTTTGTCAAGCAGTGATAAAGTAGGTTAAAAGAAAATTAGTTTATAGAAAATAAGTTACACAACTTGAAAAATGCCCTGCAATATACTGCAAACAAAAGGAAAAATTTCCTGCAATTTACACTAGTTATTTTCTCAATTTTCTACCAGCTCAGATGGCCATTAACGAAGAAGATGAAAATGAAATTCATCCTATTCATGCTATGAATTCTATATGATTAGTAGTGTATAGAATGTGATTTTCTAAAGCTCCTTTCAAACTCAAGGTATCTCAGCACATTTTCAGAACAAAATGATAAAATATACACCATAAGCATAACCTGTATGCTATCAATAGCTTGCATTTTTCCATAGGCCAAATTGAGTCTCTGCTCAGTGGCCAATATAAGGCAAATTGTGTAGGTTTGGAAACACACTTTTTTCCCTGTTTGCCCTCTTGCTCCAGGGTAAGTAATATGTGACGAGATCTACCAGGCCAGATTACTTCCCCCATCCCCTGTTTGGCTCACCTCCTACCGGCCAGTGTGGTGTTCAGTGATCACCCAGTGCTTAAGGTGTTTGTAAGAGAGCTGGTTTGTTCTGTGTAGAGTGTCAATTAGCTGTGCATAACCAGAGTTTCACAATGTCCTGCCCAGACTCTCTGTCAGGGAAGCCCTGCCCATAAAGGTACAGTCCTCATTTCCACCTCTTCCTATCCACGCCAAAATTTAATAATAATGATAACTGAAAAAACAACATAATTTAACACACCGTTACAAATACTTATAACCAGCCTAATAACTAAACCTGCTAACAATGTTCAATTCATCTTTGAGATGCACTGCGCCATTACTTGGACCTGCAAGACTGCCCAGGAACATCAGCACTGCTGGTGTCAGGAGACAGCAAATCAATTTGTCCTGGTTCCTCCATGGCCTGGGGCTCTGCTGTCTCAACCTGCTGAGGGTATTGACTATGTGAGACATTCTCGGGCAAAATGGCTGACTCAGTTCCTCTTATCTCCATCGGTTCTGAGAGTTAGAAAAGGTGTCGCCTATTCCTCCTCAGTATGTGTTTGTCAAAGATGACAACCTCATATGACTATGGGGCTATCCCTTGAAGAACCACTGTGTTTGAAACCAATTTCCCATTTTAAAGATGCCCCGCATCATTTTCGTGAAGTGGTAGCAGCTCCCTGGACCCCAAATCATACTGAGCTTTTTGTTTTGTCTTATCTGTCTCTTTGTATGTCTGCAAGTCACCAGTGACTCTGACATCAGTTTCCACAGTTTTCTGTTGAACAAACTATCAACAAGTGACAACCCATGCTTCATTGGTTCATTACACTGTAATGTAACAATGCTAAATACAGACCAGAGTCTGACTCTCCGGCTTTGTTTAAGTAGGCCCTTATTATCTTGATACAGTTTTCCACCAACTCGTTGGACTGGGAATAAGGGGGTTTAGTGGTTACATGTCTATACTCATCCTTTATTGCAAAGTGCATAAACTCATGGCCAGTAAACTGTGGCCCATTGTTAGAGATCACTAGGTCAGGTATATCATGTTTAGCGAAAAAAGATTTGATACGCACAATCACCTGTTTAGCTGTAGTATCTTGTAGTGAGGCCATCTCAGGAAAGTGAGAATAATTGACTAGGACAAATACATAGTTTTTTCCAGTCAATATAATCAAATCTGTGCCTACTTTGCTGGAGGGGGACAGTTTTTCCTGTGCCTCCAACATGGACTCTTTCAATTGACTTAGCCTGTATGTGTGGCATATAAGCTTTAACAGCTTCCTTAATGTCATTTGAAGCCACTATTAAACAGTTCTAGCCCTGCTCTTAGATATTTCCATCCCCAAATGACCTTCATGTTTCTTTTTCTAGAACACCTTAAAGGCATCAGGTTGGTGATTCCTAAATAAAATCCCAACTAGTACTCAGATCTCCTCCTTAAATTGATAATGGGGCTAGGAATATGCTGTTCCAGCCATCCTGTGCTAATAGCCTTAATTACTTTCTGAAGGATCTCATCCTGAGAACTAGCTCTGGCAGTCACAGTCCACATTTCATCTGAGATCAGACAGTTATGGGTTTTTTAAAATCTGATTATTGTGTGCAAAAGCTAGCTCTGGACTTTGCTTCACTGCACTTTTGTCGCACTCTAGAGAGTGTGTCTGCATCCAGGAAATCTTGCCCAGGTTTGAATTTAGTTTGTAAATAATACGTTTATAGCTGAAAAAATAATTTCTGTGCTCTTGGGGTGAGCTTTTTACCAGCAATGGCAGCAGTTCAAGGTCAGTTTAATCTAACATAAGTTTCCCATTAAACATTCTATAACCATGGACTAAGGCCAAATCCTCCTTCTCTATTTCAGTATATTGACCCTGAGATTTTGTTAGTGCTCATGACGCATAAAAACAGGGCTCAAGCATAATTTCTTTGGGCCCAGTACAAACTTGTAACATGGGCCCCTTCCACACAAATACCACAGTCCCTCATACCATATATACAATCTCATGAGCCATGAAAATTTTTTTCCTCGTGGTAATGGGGGTTGCAGCCTGGGCCAGGCCCCCCAGGGCCTCCGGGCCCTGGTAAAGTGTACCCTTCCTCCCTCCCTCCCTCCCACATGGGAGCGCTGCATAAACAACTGGTTTCCAGTTTTGATAGTACGGTTGTGAGAGGGCTTTGCCAGTTCCCTCCTTGGATGTGTCCGTGGACAACTTAGATTTGCAGTTACTGCTATAGTATCTCAGGATTTTTTAATTAATACTTTCAGTTTCTCAAGCTCTTTATAAGTTTAGCATCCCATGTCCATTGCATGTCTTTGCACAATAGTGCTCTCAGGTTGGTTCAGGTAACTAAAGTAGGCAGAAATGTCCCTACCTGGCTCACCACTCCAAGGAATCTCTGTACCCCTTCCTTGTCTGTTGTGTCAGACATGTTGGTGATGGCCTCAATCCTACTGTGATATACCTGTTCACCTTGCTATGTTAACTTCTTGCCAAGGTATGTTATTTCCATTACATGGAATTTATATTTTTGTTTCTTTAGCGTTAGCCCAGCACCTCTTGTTCTATCCAAAGCTGCCCAGTGCTCTGGTCATGCTCTTCTATTGCTTTTTCCCAGATCAAAATGTCATCTGGTAAATCTTGGTACTCTCAATACCACCAAAAATTGTTGCATTTTCCTGTGAAACACCTCCTGTACCAAACACAACCCAAATGACAGCCTGAGGAAATAGTACTCACAAAGGAGGTGCTCAGTGTGCACAAATGTGTGCTCTGTTTTTCTACAGGTAGGACAATCCAGAGCAGTGAGGGACTGTGTCACTCCTGCCCTGCAACCTGGGGTGCCTCCCAATGCTTGTCTGCTGTAACTCCCAACCTGGGCTTCTCTCAAACAACATGCAGGTCACACCTGGGTGTCTGTGTATAGCCACAGCCTGGGTGCAGGAACTCTGACCCCAGCATTCTGCAGCAAACACCAGCCACGCTCTGGCTTCCTGCAGCCTTGCTTACTACTTGCAGGGTGACCCCAACACACTCTCAGTCCTGGATTTTCTCCCCAAAACATGTGTCCTTTATTGTCCAGCCCTCTCCTGGACAGTTCAAATATATGAGGTTCATTGCCCCTCCAAGGGGATCCACATGCAAACAGTCTGCTACCTTAAATGGAGTTAGCCAAACAATTCACAACACTGGTTTAATTAAAGAATAAAACATGTTTATTTACTTACAAAGAGGTAGATTTCAAGTGAGTAAAAGTAATGAGGCATTAAAGTCAGAAAGTTAAAAGAAAAATAAAGATACACCACTTTCTAAACTTAACAAACTACACTTGGTTCAAGGTGAAGTCTCTCACCAAAAGTTTTCAGTACATTGCTGACCAAACTCTCAGGCCAGGATCTGCTCCCAAAGTCCAACAGCTATTTCTTTAGTCTTCTTAGGTGACAAGAGACAGATGGATAGGGAAACTTGGGGTGCTTTTGCCCCTTATCTGTATAGTCCATTCCCCCTTGGAGGAGGCAAACAATAAAGGAGGCAACATGGTGTCTAGTAGTGAAAGAGGTTCCATTCTGTTTCTTCTTACATCTGTTTGCTGAAACATAGATTTTCCTTATCTTCTGTCTTCTCTCTCTCCCTGTCAAGGGAGCATACAACTCATATGTAAATTGAGGTAAACACACATTCCTATTTTTAAGACCTATGTGACTGGTTCTGTCTAATCAGGGCTACAAGGGGTTTGAACATGTGCCACCAACATTCAGAGGGAAATCCTAACTTTATATATAGTGTTGCTACATGCATTTTACTATGATATTATTGACCAGCAAGTTACTAGTGTCAGTTGGTACAAGGCATATTTTGAACAAATATTATTACAATAGTGCATAGGGTGCAAATACAGGGATGCAGTCAGTCACAATGGGCACCTGTCAGAACCTTTTTCTGATACATCAAGCAGAGAAAAATACTTGATATCAACCATCTCCCCCTATATTTTTCCCCTTGTAGGTAGTGGAAAGCATTCATATTTTCATATATTTTTACAAATCCTTTTAGGTCTATACATAAGTGAGGGTTCTGTCGTTGTTCTCTACAGTGACCAACATGTTTACCCACTCACTTCACCCTTCTGTTTGCTCTAGGATTCTGAGAACAAGCAGCCTGTCAAGCTGCCTTATGGTGAGAGGAACTTTCGTAGGGGTGTTCATTGTGGGTCTGGTGGGTTCTTTCAGCTCTATTCTGTACTCTGTTGAGAGCTTTCCACTTCCATTGAAGACATCCTCAAATTCGTCCTCCATTGTTTTGGGCTCCTGCCCTTCCAACAATGAGCCTATGGGCTTAACATGCTTTTAACCCAATAATGGGAGCTCTTTTCCCTGGTACTATTGCAAATTGTATCTTTTAAAAATTTATCTACCCAAGAGTGGGGAGGACACAATTTAAAGGTTCTGGCCATGTACCATCCCACACGATGCCACTGGCCCTTTCCCACTCCCCCTGTGTCTCCCACACCTGCTCCAAGCTAGCACTACCTTGCTCCCAATCCCCTCACAGTTTCTTCCCCATTAACATCTCCTATCGCCTCCCTGATGCGAGAATGGAGCAGACTGGAGCAGGCTCTAGACATCTATTGGCAAGCAGTGGTAACCATGGCTGCGGGTGAGGAAAGGACCGTACTCAACGGACTTTCCTGTGTCCCCTCTGATGGACCTGCACTACCAGCCTGGTTTCTTTTCCCTGGGCCAGGCACCTCCTGGTGGGGCTCAGCGGGAGCTCTAGGCACAAGTGCCTTTCCCAGACACGTCCCCCGTCAGCTGCGTTCAGCCCGACTCTATCCTTGGCAGAAATAGGGGAGGGCATCTGACCCCCATGTCTCACTCTCCATGCATCACCTCTTTCCTCAGCTGGTGTAGACTGGCATAGTTCCATTGATTTCATTTCAGGTGATTTATACCAGCTAGGGGTCCGCCACGTTGTTTGCAAGCTGTCCTGCTAGTGGCATTGTGTGTACTACCATGCGTATTGGGGAAGTCTCCTTCAGAGTGGCTGTAAGTTAACGTAATAGCAGGGTTATAGTGCTCTCTTTTGTCTGACTTCAGGTGATTGTTTTAGCTGCTTGCACCACCACAGGTTCATTTTGGTGGGACTTTCCTTTTGATGCACCCTCCTTTTGAATGGCCATACGCCTTTCCCAGCCACAACCCTTTTGGACCACTGGGCACCTGTGCCATTTAAGATTACTTTGACACTTAAACAGGCAGGGTGCACACCTCAATTTCTTGTGCACCCACACATCCCAGTGAAGTCAAAGGGAGTTTGGAGCATGCAAGAAATGCAGGATTGAATCTCTCAGTTTGTAATGTATACCAACGTATGTCAGTTGGGATTTGTGTACTTGTATCTGAGGCATATTCTTACATAGCTGAACTGGCCATCATTTGGTGAAACAGACCCACATTCAGACATGGAAACACGCTGACCTGCATGCTGTTTCAATCCTACAAATGGGTCAGTAGCTTTTATGCATTTATAGGCACATATCCATATTATTATAATATTATGCATATTAATGACATGTTCAAGGGACCAGCTTGTTGCCTGGCAGCGTTCCCAGGACAAAAAGATTTCAGTGCTTCAAAATCATGTAACATTTCATACGCAGCTATTCTTCCCTTATGTTGAGTAAACAAAATTTACATTGCTTCCCCAGTAATATCCAATGACAGGATTTCACGATTCCTTTTGCAGTCCACTGATTACTTGTGCGTTTATAATTGTATCTTCATTATGTAAACATTTTAACATTATTCTTAAAGGAGCTATTAAATCTTAGACCTAAATATGGTCTATCAGCTTGTTAATTTCTAGCAAGAACAGCAGTGAGTGAATTGGAGTTTGCTGCAGAATACCAGAAGTCACCGCCTTCTCGTTGTGCTGGCAGCTCTCTAATCGCAGGCCTACCTCACCTGCTCCTTCCCAGCTGCTCTTACAGGCTCACTGGATGGTGTTCATGGGGAGGGGAGAGAATGAAGAAAAGGAAAACTGAACTAGAGTCTCATAGGAAAGAGCAGGTGAGCAAGACTGATCACACCCACTGTTTTAGCATCCTATTCTCCCTTGACTTTTGTGACTCCATCCTCTCCTATTTCTTCTACTACTGCTCCTCTCCTCCTTGACTCAGGATCTCATTTGCCAGACCCTTGCCTCTTCCACTTTCCATGTTTTTGGCTCATGTCTACTCTCTTTCTCTAGGTGAACTCAGATGGCTTTGACTAGTATCTTTACATCAGTTACTCATAAATCTACCTCTCCCTTCCTGACTTGTAGCCTATCCTCCAATCCCTCACCTGGCCAAGTCTCTCTAACATCTTCCTAAGGATTTCTTGTGCCAACTTAAACTTAAAATGGCCAAAAATTCCTAATCTTTCCTCACAAGTTGTCCACCCCACCCTCAGGTTCTTAACCTGGGCGTCATCGTCAGCTCCAGTCCCTGTAGACCCACACATCTGCGTGATATCCTAAACATGCAACTTTTTCATTCCATCCACATTGTTAAAATTTACAAACCTTCATTTCCTGCATTGACGATTGCAATCTCGTCCTTTCTGGCAAGATTGCAATTCCGCAATGAGGACTGTATCTTTGCTAAATTTCAACTTTAAACTTCAGGAATGAAACTCTGGCCTATTGAAGTCAATGTAAGTTTTGCTATTGGTGTCCAAGGAGCCAGGATTTTATCTCATCTGTTTTTATTATAGCCCTAGTAAAAAACAAACAAACAAAGAGGCTAAAATTTTAACAGTAGAAAACTGTTCTATCATCCCTTCCTATTTTAAAATAGGTCTGAAAGGAACTTCCTCAAATGCTCCAAACAAATTCATTGTAAGACCCCGAGCCTAAATTGTGATACATGTGATTGGACCCCTGTGCCCCAACAGACAGACTCCCACTGACTTCAAAGCCAGGAGAATGTTTGATAATGTTTGAGTATCTGGAATCTGTTTCACAGGGTGTACTTACAGTAGATGCTAGCTGTGCCTGTTTTTATGTAGGATGCCACCTGACTGGACCTTAAGGACCGTGCAGTGTCCTCACTTAGAATTCAAGCCTACTATTGATGTCAACAGGACTATGGGAGTTGTGTTTATGGATTAAGAGAATTAGGTTTGTTACTTGAATATAAAAACTTGCATTATTTAAATCGAGTGGTGAAGTGTTCTCTGCTGGCAGCTATTTTAAGTCAGAAGAAAACCACCTCCATTAAATGTAAACTACAGGATTGTGTGAATGCTGAGTTGAGCAACTGAATTTATAGCTAGATAGATAGATAGATATTGCACCCACTTATGCCAGTTTTTAATGTGGCCCTGTAACTTTTAAAGGTCACATCTGATGTCTAAAAGATTGTTCTGTACTTTGCAATGAAATCATCCGGTGTCATTTGAATGGGTCTTTCTTTATCAATCCAGTCCTTCCAGTGGTTTATATTATTCTGCCTTGTGACAGGTGCTGTGGCCTGTGTTGTGCAGGAGGTAAGACTAGATGATCATAATGGTCCCTTCTGACCTTATAGTATATGAGAAAATAGGCTGAGTCTGCCCCCTGCCACTGAAGCCCTAAGAGAGGGGCAACCAACCAGAGAAGGGAGAAGCTGCAGCAGGATGGTGTGCTTCCCTGGACTCCTGACTGGAGCAGTGAGGCCCCTACCCTGGGGCTGCTAGGCAGGCCAGCGTGCAGGTCTCGCTACCCCTGCCCCTCCTGCTCCTGCTGCAGCGGTTTCAGTTGCCAGGTCCTCTCTTCCCAACCCCAGCCAAGCCCACCTCCCTCTGCTATCCCGCTTGCTGGTAGGCCCCCCTCCCGGCAGTTGCTGTCTAAGGGGGCCTGTCGGCTCATCCAACAATCCCCATCTCAGTGTGTAGGTGGCGGAATCCTACTCGGTGCATACTCCAGAAGCTGAGGGCAGCCTTGCTCCCCACTGCTCGAGCCTAACTCGAGCGGGTCCTGAGGGAGGGTGCTCCCTGCCTGCCCCTCACCCCGAGCCCTCTGGGCCTCTTCATCGAACCCCTATCCCACATCTCGCGCCCCCCCCTCCCCCCCGACTGCCTCCTCTGCACACCCCATGCCAGCTGCGGGATCTGAAGCTAATGTGCTCCCGAACCACGCCACAGGCACAGCTCCGCACACTCGTGCTCCACACTCTTCATTTCCTCGCCCTTGTGTCCTGCCCTGACACCAAGTGGTGGGACCTCTTACCACCTGTAGCAGGTGAGAGACCCTAGTGGGCCAGCCTGTATTCCACCTTGGTTTCACGGCCCACCAGGGATATCGGCTGGTGGCTCCTTCATGGAGCCATGAGCACGTGTGTGTACCTGGTGCAGTTCACTCCCCATCCTGAAGCCTGTCCCTTTTGCAGTGTGGGGGAGACCGTGGCACACATCTACCTGGAGTGCACCAGGTTGCAGCCCCTATTCTGGCTCCTCCAGAATCTCCTCCTGAGGTTCTGGCTGTACTTCTCCCCGCACCTCCTCATCTACACGCACCACATCCGCGGCCCCACAAAGTCACGGGACCTCTTTGTCAACCTCCTCCTCGCGTTAGCCAAGGCGGCCATCTACAACACCAGGGAGAAGAGGTTGGCCGAGAAGGTGCTCTGAGATTGTGGGGCCTCCTTCCATTCCTCCATCCAATCATGTCTCTGAGCAGAGTTCCTCTGGGCCATGTCCACTGACTCCTTGACTACCTTCGAGGCGCAGTGTGCGCTGTCTGGGGTTCTCTGCTCGGTGTCCCCTTCAAGTTTCCTCAGTTTAGCCCTTTGATCTCCACGCCCGTCCCGGTTTCTTCATTCGTTGTCCCCCATAATTAATTGAGTCCAGGTCCAGTAGCTCCTCCCCTTAGGATGGGGGAGGGGCTTTTAGCTGTGGGCAGGCTTTTGCCCACCCACATCCTGATGTTCAAATAGTACTGGAGCCCTAATTGAAGGGAATTGGAGCAGGCTGAGTTAGCCTGCATGGAGTGGGCTGATGAGGAGCAGGTGCCAGACTCGTTAGCCAGGCACTAGAAAGGCTCCCAGGAAGGAAGTGTGTGCGGGGGCAAACAGCCAGCTAAGGGAGAAGCCCCAGGAGGAGGGTGAGCTTCCCTTGGCCAGTGGCTGGAGCAGTGAGGCCCCTGGGGCTGTTAGGCAGCCTGTGTCAGTAGATGGTGGTGGGTGATAACCTGTAAATAAAGCACATTGGTGGGAGTACGAAGCCAAAGTCTGCAAGTGGTTTGTGGTTGCAGAGGACCTGAGCAGCAGGGGGGCCTGTATGAACTTGATAAATGCCTATAAATATCAATTGTTGCCAGCTCCTACAATCCTACCCTAAACCATACAATTGCACCTCTAAAAAACTGTATAGTTGATTCCTCTTGGGGCTGGGTTGGGAACTGTTGGTTTGATCTTTTATTGTAACAAACTTTTTATATCTAGGTATTTGTGCATTTGTACATCCACTGTACACTGTCACTGACTGCAAGTTCTCTGGGTGTCTGGTAGCGTGCTCTTTTACCATGAGCTTGTAGGCAAGCACTTTTGGAGTTCCTAGTCATATGAACTGGGTGAAACCTTGTTATGGGTTGAGTGAAACTCCCATTGAGATTGATAAATGTGAACTCACTCTTCAGTTAACATAATGGTAATCACAGCTCCGCACCTAAGACAAAAGCTGTGTGTGAACCTGTCCAGGAGCTTTTGGCTGACTATAGTTTTGGGTGGGGTGCATGTGTGCACATATATAAAGGGAGATCACACAGAAACTGAGAAAACAAGTACAGAGAGAGAGGGGGAGACAAAAACCAAGCAAGAGCCTGCAAGCATAGTGTGACCTTGAAAAATGCTGAAGTGAGACCTTTTGAATCTGGTGTTGGCTAAAGGGTCTTGAGGGCTGTAAGCTAAGAAACTGTTCCTTTTGTGCTTGATTCCTCCTGTGGTCAGAGACGAAGGACTTGGTACATTCCTTGTAAATAAACAAGATTGCAACAAAGAAAATACCAGTCTCCATCAATTTCTCCTTGAAGCTTGAACATCCCCAGTGTCCCAAATTTTGACAAGCAACTTTCGTTGAAAAGGGGCAACATGGGTGCTAAACTCTATGGCGCACAATCCGTTAACAATCCCATTAACACTCACAGATTCTGAATAAGTAGTGGATTGTATTAGTGGGACTGTCAGAAACTAAAATGCACAAGTACCTAGACACAAAATGTTTGTTACAATAAAAGATCAACCCAACCGTTCCTGACCCAGCCCCAAAAGGCAGTCCAGTATAGGGATATAAAAGTAGGACGAGGCCTGTATGGGACTCTCCTTGGCACCATCTTCCTGCTGTGCACTTGCTGTTGCCCCCAGGCCTTTTGCCTGCTGGCCATTGTGCTATGCATATCCTCTGCTATGGTTACCACTGCCACCCTGCCAGCTTCCCTATGCCTGTCCAGCTGTCAGCTTTCAGTCCCACTCCCAGGCTGATGTTACCTGGCTTTCCCTTTGCAGCCAGCTTCTGGTCTGGTGCTCTTAGCCTGTTGCTCCTGCCTTCACACAACCTCGGCTTCTTTATGATGCTTATATCCCTTCACTGGCTGGATGTGGAACTGGGTAACACAATACTCTCCACTGACTAAATCCTTTCCCTCCAGCTCAGCTGGGGAGAAGGCACCTGGTAATAAGCCAGAAGCTACATTGCATTATTTGTATAGTACCATTAGAATATTGTTTCTGCTATCCTGTATTCTCTAAAATAAAATACAACATGAGAAAGGGCCTTTTTTGATATTTCCAAAAGTTATGAAAATAAATCCAGAGTACAGGACATATGTCACAATATATGCATGCATAAACATACACAGCACGTGTGTGTATATATCTCTCTGCGCTGTTTTGTATATTGCCATTTTGTTGATGCTTATGGATTCTCATAAAGGGAGAGAAAAATGCATTTTACAACTCAACACATTAGTTTCTCTTATCAAATGTCTTACAATTTCAACTGAATTGTTTGTAACTATGAAGGTTTTTGACACTTTTAAAAACAGTGTGAAATATGCAGAGAGACTAAATGTCTGTAAAGAACATGTCTGAAACAGAAATTTAGCAGATCTAGTGCTACCTGTTGTTAATCATACAGCTTGTAAATATTCATGATTCAACCATATGAGGTTGAAATATTTTTATTTACAAAGTCAGTTGACAACTCAGTATTCACTATAGTCCTAAATTTTGTCTTTAATATTTATAATGTTTTCTTCTGAATTAAAAATAAACATCAGAAAAGAACACGTGTTAGGATTAGTAGTGTATAATTTAGGTTTTTATAAGTATTTAGGCCTGTGTATCTACCCGAGATGGTATTTTGGGCCTGCGTGCCTCCCTGAAAGCTAAGATCTTCAAGATACACATGTAAACAGAGAACAAAGACATTATGTGATTGTGTGTTACTCTTGCCCACCCACAACCAGATGGGTTTTCTTTATTACTGTGAGAAGAGATAAGGGATGTAGTTAAAATGTTTCGAGGTGTAGTGGGGGTTTGATATATGAATGTGCAAAAGAAGGAAAGCTCTGACTCCACTTCAAGACAGATGCCAGAGCAAGGTCGAGCAACTGGTTGGCAGGAACAAGGGGGGGTAAAGGGAGGCGTGAGAAAGAAACACTAAATGGCCATAAAGTGACTATGACCAAAATATAACCTCCCTCCCATGGGGTACAAAAGAGTTGGTACCAAAGCCCCCAGACTCAAGACCCTCCAAAACAGAACATGACCATAAATTGGAAGCGGTGGTACCGGGGCCGGTGTGGGGAAGGGTACTACAGGTATAATTAGGCCTACCAAGAAGAAGGAGGGGGAGATGGAGCTCTAGCTGCATATGGAGCTAAGGCTAAGGGAAGAGGGAGCTCTATGGGCCTCTAGAGCTATGGTTAAAGGGGAAGTAAACTATCGGCGTATAGAACAACAGTTATGAGAAAGGAAGCCCGATTGGTGTGAAGAGCTATGGTTTTATGCTTTCTTGTTTAGTCCCAATAAACATGGCATTGCCTGCAGTTTGGACAATGGCCTGCTGCTTTCTGTCTGCTAACATGTCTGGGAACTGAGAGAAACTGGGCAGGGGAGCCTAACAATGTGATTCCCAGATTTTACAGTGGAAGCTTTGCTATCAACATAACAAAGCTAATTTACTGATGTTTGTGTTCACTGAGACAATTGGGAGCAGCTCATATGGCTAGCAAAAGACTCTTAACTAGCCAATAAAAACTTAATAGTGTAACATCTATACATTGTTTGAGTTTTATTTTCCGCAAACACCTTTGTTTTAATGTCACTGTAATGGGGTAGTCTGCCCCTTTAAGGGCTAGAGATCTGGACATGGCTAGCCCCATCCAGTTAGCCTGCCCTGCCATACCTGGGATGGCCAATGGGGTTTAATTAATAGAACCAGCTGGTTATGGAGGAGCTGAATCGCTTATAAAGAGCAGCAGGACATGGCAGAGAAAGGGCTACTTAGGGAGAGGGATAACCAAAATAAAGGTGGTGTGAGAGTCATCAGCAGAAGCCTCCTAAGGCAGGGAATGGTTGTTGGGAGCATGTGAGCTTCAGCAGGAATCCCTGAGTTCTTAGGGGAAAAGCACCAGGCTCGGAAGGCCTGGGAGACCCCCAGTGGGACAGACTGAGACTTGAGAGTGAGGACTTGCTGAAGATTTGAGAAATTTGATTTTTCATTTTGCTCTTTCAATAAATCCAACCCCAAGGAGGGGTGTGGAAGTTTGATTTAAGGTGCTGAGGAAGAAGGAAACTGAGGCAAGAGTGCGTTAATTAAGAAGTGTAGCTGTAGCATGACCTCAGGCCACCTGTTTTTGAAGCTAGTTAAATCCAACCATGTGACATCTTTAAAAGAAGCTATGGAAGGCTAGGAGGTTTTGCTCTACATAGTGAGGTTTTATCTGAAATTCCGTACAGGTTATTTTTAGAAATGAACTTGGGGACAAATTGAATCAACCTCTATTTGTGTGAACACAATGTGCAGTAACAAAATTTACATGATTTACAACTGATGACTTGTTAGTTGGTTTGTGCAAATAGGTTTACAAGCATAAATTCCACAGTTTGCGGGGAAAAGTGATAGTGTAACAACTGCATGCTCATGCACAACTGGATTGTGTGTGCAAGGATATTTGAAAGTTTGGCTCTTGGATTCTATTGGAACAATTAATACAGGAATGGGCTGTGAGTGGTTTAGTATGTATCAGTATATTTGGCTATTTAATTTGAATTTTATTCAGCAGCAATACATTTATTGAAAAATGGCTGTCATAATTCCATATTTTGATACTGAAAGAATTTATCATGGAAGGTACTAAGCATCTTCAGCTCTCACTGAAATCAACAGGAATTCAGCACCATCTAGTATCAGGTCTTTTAACGTACATTTATCTTTATTCCCTAAACTTTAGCTCAAACATGTTGAAACTTTTAGGGGAAGTAGTTTGGGTCCAATTTGTAACTTTTAGTATTGTAAAAGTTGTGGGGAAAGGCCCTATTCATTCTAAATCCAGCTTCAGAATCTACTCCTTCATCAGTGAAAATGTCCAGGAATAAAAACTGTCTAATTCTTCTGGAAATACAAAGACCTAGATTATCACAATCCTTACTCAGCTGCACTGGTGAGTAAGAGGAAGTAAGTGCCCCCTCTTACTCCCATGTTTATGCTTCCCCAGATTGTGACTCCAGTAGTGGGCAGAAGTGCAGGGAGCTGAAGAGAGTGGGGAATAAGCTATGTATCAGCCTTATGCATGGAAGAAAGCAAGGGCATTTTCTAGCCCAAAGGGACTAGGGAATATCTGCTCTGTGTCTGCTATGCATGTTGTAGTAACTATTTCCATTTGAGCTATGCTGACATATATTGATAATGCTGGCGCTTAAATAAGAAAACAGTAACAGCCATATTAAAATCATAAAGAATGTTTAACAAAGGGAAAAATGAGTAGAAATAAATATAGCTAAGTATTTTAAAAGCATATTGGAAACAATGGAAATAGTGAACAATGAAACTTTTTTGTAAAAGTTGACTAGTAAATAATTGAAAGAACAATGACACTGTGCATAAACCAATTGGAGTAAAATGATATATTCGAATATAACAGCGTTTCTCAAGCTTTTTTGATACCAGGGACCGTCTTGCTGTCTTCCTAAATTGGTTCAGGAGGATCTCAGGGACCGGTGCCGGTCCACAAACCGGTCGTTGAGAAACACTGGACTATAAAATAAACAGTAATTTATAATCGTGAAGCTTTACACAACATACAATTATGATTGAGTATAAATTATAAAAATGTAATAAATCATGTATGCATAATTTCAATTATAAAGTTTTCCTTCTTTAATAGAAAATACTACTTATGTGTTTGTTGTTTGTGTTTGTTTTCTCTACAGAAAATGATGAGGTCATCAATATTTCATATGTTCATACTGAGCATGGTGGCAGTAGATGTCATTGTTGCTGCTAGTAATTATTACAAAGGAGAGACTTTCAAAAGGCAGCATGATGAATTTTACCTAGCTGAGGTGAGTTTACTGGACTTGCTATTCAGATAATTTGTCTACTTTTTTCATCTTGAAAACTATGTGAATGTCAAGCAACTTATCATTTCTTTATTCCCTTAAAGCATTCTGAGAATTTTTTGCAAGTTGTTCAAGTTCCTCTGTCTGACAGTAGCTGACAGCCCTTTTTTTTACAGCCTTCTGAAAGGTAATTTCCTCAAACAAAATGTCAGTGGTAATGAGCTGAGGCTTGAGTATAACCTCTGCAGGCAATGAATGGCTGATAAGTTGCTTTTTTACCAAGAGTGCAACAGACAGAAGAATTTAGCCTGTTTTTATTTTAAACTAAAAAACAAACATTCTACCTTGTAAAATTCAGGCCTCATGCTGGAAAGCATCCCTGTTCAGGAAAGCTCTTAAGCACATGCCTAACTGTAATCTTGTTCTTAGGTATAGCCCAAACAGTACTCAAAATAGCCTGAATGCAGAAAAAAATGATCCGATGGAGTTTTGGAGAGGGCTGAAAAGGAGCAGTTTTGTAGGTGGCTGGATAACTATTTTAATGCTACTGACGTTCTGTTATTGTACTAAATACGTGTTAGGGTGCCTAGAGCCTTGTTTAGGTATCTTTTTATTATTTAAATTTTTTAAAAGGTCTAGTGGAAGTTAAAGGGACTGAAGCACATGCTTAAGTGTTTTCCTGAATTACAGCCTAAATCAATACCTTCGGTACCTTATAAAAGTGACTTGATTTTCAGAAGTGCTGAGCATCTGCAGTTCCTGCTGTTTCTCTGAGAGCTGTGCATACTCACTGCTTCTGACAACCAGGCCTCTTTTATTTAAATGCTTAAGGACTCAGTGCTGCAAGGTTTTCATCACTCTTGTCTGGATTTACCACATGCCTAACTTTAAGCCTATGCAGTGTTGTTGTAGCCGTGTTGGTCCCAGGATACTACTTATGCTAAACAATCTGTTTTCCGCCTTGTATTTAGCTGTGACACTGAGTATGTTTCCCAGCTGTGAATAAGAGCTCTGTGTAGCTCAAGAGCTTGTCTCTCTCACCAACTGTCCAAAAAAAGAGGTTACTTCACTCCAACTTTAAGCCTGTGAATAGTCCAACAGACTTCAATGCTTCAGTCAGTGCCTTGCTTGACCAGAGCCAGAGAGCTCACAACTGTAGGATCGAACCCTAAATGGGGATTAAGAGCTAGATCCACAAAAGAGGCATGGCAAGGACTACTTTTTAGGTGCCTTGTCATCCACTGGAATCCACAGCCCTAAGTTAGTTGCTGAGGGTTTCTATACTATGCATGGAGAGAGTTAAATGCCTAAATGTCACAAAAATCACCAGGCTGTGTGGGGAGCCGCTCAGCCACCTAAACTAGCCAGTATAAATGCTGAGTAGAGGGGTGTGGTCTAAGCCTAGGAAGTAGGAGACTGGGTTTAATTTCTCCTCTTCCTGATGAAGAGCAGAGATCTGCACTTGTGTATCCTACCCCTGAGGTGAGTGCCCTAATCGCTGGACTATAGAATAATGCATTGGTCCAGCGTGAGAATGATTATTTATTCATTTTCACGCTGGCCCAATGCATTAATTATTTATAAACCTTGGATCATTTTCCAACAGGACAGATGCACACCAGATTGTGCCATAGCCTAGGGGTTAGGACACATGGCTGAGTGGTGGGAAACCCGAATTCAAATTGCTGCTTCACATCAGGCCAAGGAGGGAACTGAACCCATGCCTCCCACATCCTGGGTTGGTAGCCTACCCTCGCCTCTAGACTAGAAGTTATAAAGGAAGCCTCCTCCAGCCATCTTGTATGGGTTTGGGTGTTCTCGAAGAGCTCCTGCTGGACTGGAATCCACAGGAAATGCTCAGTTTGAGGATCCAGCAGGGGCTTAGGATGAATGGGTGCCTAGATTTCAGCTCTATACTTAGATTACAGGAGAGTGAAGAACTGAATGATACCATTTTGTCGTAATTTTGGGATATCAGTGCTGGAATTCATAAATGTCAGAGAGCAGTGCCCATCCCAAACTTTTCAGTATTATGACTGTACTAAGTAAGCCTAAGATTTCTGAATGGTTTTGAAATATCAGAGTTATCGGTTCAAGATGAGTGTTTCACCAAATGTGCAACTGTGATGGGATGTATAAATCCCATGCATCCAGAGAGCAGGGAAGAGGTTAATGGAGGCTTTGGGAGAGACAAGAAGTCAACCAACTAGTTCCATTTACAACTCCACTATGAGGAGGCTCAACACAGGGACCCAGAGCAGGGAGAAGGAAGCTGAGACCCTAGAAGATAGGGCTGAAAGCTCAGAAGGTGCAGCTGCTCTGTGCAATAGACTCTTTTGTGGGTGGGTTATTTGGGGGTTTTATGGTAAGAGAGCTGGAGCAGGCCACCCCCATTCTATCCTTATTTTCTTTGGAGTAGGCTGCCGCAAGCCCAAAATTGCAGTGGGGACAGAAAGTCTGCCTTAAGCATCCAGATGAAGATTCCCGTTGTTTAATGGAATCTCCAGGTGGTGTAAAAGCCAACACAGCTGACTCTGTGCCACCTGTTTCTGCTGCCCTGGTGTAGAGGGCAGTCCAGAGATGTGCCAGGATAGGAAGGGACAGGGTCTGGCAGAACAGTCCTTAGGATCCATTCTAGCTTGCACAAATTAGAACAGTAGGACCATGGTATGACAGAAAACCACCTATGCTTCTCAGGTGTAGCTAGCAGAATTGAACCACACTTGCGGACCAGATCCTCAGGCTCTGGGGCAGTATAAGTGTTTGTGGCTTTGTGTAAAATAAATGATCCACAGCCATTATCTAACTACAGCTACTGAAGACTGTTGCTGATGATCTGCAGCTGGTGTATTCCTTTATTGATTTAAATATCTATGTAAAGTCCTGATTTGCAGTTTTGAGCTATTTACATCCATTACAACAGTTTAGATTTTGGGACTGTGGCAGGTGGGGCTGCTCTGTAATTCTCCCTTCTGGGAAGGAGTATGATACTGCAGGTTTCCCTACTTTAGTTCGTATGTTTTGGCTGCCTGCTCGGAGCCCGATGGCTTGTGCCGTAAGCTTGCATCAGTCTCTCAACAGTTAAATATACTCAGGATTTGCCTTGTCTGCACTTTTTGAGTAAAGAAACAAAATCTCAAATGCACGTGCATTCAAATTTAACATTTTTATTAAAACTAATGTTAAAGTTATCTGATACACAGGGTAAGGAAAGAGTTTCTATACATCTGGGTATAATGCTTAAATTATCCAAAAGGACAAAGTTTGGTTTAAAAGTAATAAAATACATATAGTACATAATCTACAATATCCCAAATTAAAGTTAATACATTTAACGATACAGTTAAAATACTAGCTTCCAAATATTTGGGTACATCACTCATTAAAAAAAAATTATACTATGAGTAGCTTGTGGAAAGCAAACACAGCAGTGAGTGTAGACTGTCCCTCAGTGATTGAGAATTTTAGGAGAGATTGTGAAGTGAATTGTAACCCCAGATCAGCCAAAATTGATCAAGGTGGCAATGCAGCTACATCTGTTGAGCCTGTAGGCGGAGTAGGTGTGTCTATGCAAAAACCGTTTGCTCCTGACATCTTTTTCCCCCAGTTCATCACTATATGTCTGAGGAGAGTTCCTTCAGACCCTGCTTAGATCAGCACTTCTTGGTAGCAGTTGAAAGCGAGACCCTGACCTATCCTTGTGGTTCTGGACTAGCACTGACGCACTCCTCCTCTATCCCATTCTTCCCCAGCTCTGCCCCTGAGAAGAAGCAGGTAAGCCTTAAGTGGTCATCGGTCCAAGCCCTTAAAGGCCTCTGAAAGACTGTCTTGTTGGTAGCCCCATCTGAGTGGATTTTCCTTGAGTGTGGATGTCAAGATACCAATGCTTCCAGCAGCGGGCAGAGAAGGCCTGATAGACCCCCATCACAGGGACAAGGAGATAAAGACCCCATCACAGGGACAATGAGATAAACAGACCCAAAAATCTCAAAAGAAACAAACACAAGATAAATCAGCTGCACCACTGGTTGTCAGTCAAGCTCTTTTCATCTTTGTCCTCTAACTCTCTCTCTTTCTTTACTCTTGTGTATCTGACTAGACAGCAGCTCTCACAGGTTTTGACAGGACTTGGCAAAATGCACTTGCCACTTCTGGTTCATCAATGCCCAGCAACAATACCAGGAAGTTTTAGATAAGTGAGAGTCCTTCGTGTTCTTAAAATCCTTAGGATAGTATCATTTTAGAGACTCAATTATTTAAGTTCAATGGACAAGCCTAGCCTGGAGCATTTCAAATGCCCAGCTACAAGAAAGAAGTGTGTTTCTTGTATGGTAACTAGAGAACAGACAGCTCCAGAAAGAGGGAGGCTCTGAAGAGTTAAAGCAGTAGAAAAAAAGGGATGTAAATTCTAAACCCAGATTCCATTTATTACGTTTCTATGCACCCAACTATTTACAAAGTTTAAGGGACATTACAATGTATTTATCAGCCCATTGTACCAAAATAAATAACATTCATGGTCAAATTGAGATAATCAGAAAGTTATTTAAATTTGCATATATCAACCTTATAGAATCAGGAAAACCAATCTTGTGAGAGAGAAAAGAAAGAAAGAAACAATAAACCCAACCAATTATAGCTTCCAAGCCCCTGGGAAGGGTGAAGAGCAAATCGATTGCAGACACCACCATAAAGACCTAATTATGTATGTTCACTAGTTAGACAGTATGGTGATGTGTGCTATAGAAAATCCCAAGACAGACAGAAAAGGGTTTTCCTAGAAGTCTTCTCTATTCACGTGTGCTGGAACAATTTTTATAGTAGGAGTGCTGAGAGCCATTGAACCAAACTGTAAACCCTGTATATAATGGAAACCACTTCAAGCCAGGCAACAGCACTCCCAGCACCACTAGTTCCAGCACCTATGTCTCCATTATGATAGGTTGTAGGATTGGAGTCTTAGTGAAGAGGATTAAGAATTCTGAAATGCAGTGGTCTACACTCTAGAGGAGTGATCAGAGTTGAATCTTTTTTTTTTTTTCCTGCTATCATCTCTCCTGGCAGTGTTCTTTGCAAGTGTTCTGTGTCCTTGTACCAATCCTATTCTGAAAAAGCCCCTGCCCCTCTTGCTGAAGTGAAGATTAAACAGACTATGGAACCTGAAAAGGGAGGAATGGGAGAGATCTAGGCTCCTAACCCCATTGATCCATCTCAGAAAGACTCCCCTCTAAATTCACCTGTAGCTCTAAACTCCACTCAACTAAGCCAGGGCAGCACAGCAGAACCAGCCTATGTGATAGTGTTGGATGCTGGCTTTAGCTGTGCTCTGCCTCAAACAACATTAACAACCTGCAATCTTTGCTATGCATCAGCTGCAGCCTACAGGGAAGCATGTCATTTCGCATTGCTCCTCTTTGGCTTCTTTTTTAACTGTGCCTCACACACTTTTACTCATGGCCTATGGGGATGCATCAGTGTTCTGACAGGAGATGTGGCCGCACAGTGGAGGGTAGCAACTCGTGAAACCACTGGCCTGCCTCTGCATGAACACACCATTGCTTTTTCCATGGATTCACCCTCTTCTCCTCTCTGCATCAGCAGAAGAGGGTGGATGTGAGCATAAAATTGTTATTGAATTGTTTTAAATTATTGAATTGAATACCTAACAAAAAATTCAAGCCAGATGTTGTGTATTTGTCTTCTGAATCTTCTCATGTAATTAATTACAGTGAAGGAAAAATACCCAGCTCTATCAGTGGAAAGACAGGTGTATAAATGTAACTAAATGCTATGCAAATCATCTGATACATTTTTTAAGTGGTAGAGGTTTGAGTCCTTTGACAAGAATGTAAAATGCAAATCATCCTGCCTACACATTTTTAGAATAAATTAAAATATATTTAACATCATATTTGTTAATCTTGTCCCTAATGCATCACCTATATATTCTGAATTGTGTAAATATTAGAGTTGCTACTCCTCTGCTTTAAGGTTGAATTCCAGTACTTTTCTGTATTTCATAACTGGAGTGCACACACACAAATCCTTTGGGGCTGAAATTTTGTACAACACTTCTTAGCTCAAAGGTCTTCTTTTTCTTCAACTTGGATTAAAATACTTCCCCAGTGTGTTTCAAACAAAGGTTTTGCTCATGCTGTATTTGAAACCATATTTTCAAACTTGTATTGTTCTATAATTCTCAATGAGATCTACAAAGGAGCAAGTCAAAGAAAATTGGTCAGTGTCTTTGAAGAGATGAAGGGTGGGGGCATCCGTGCATGTGAGCATGCTTGCATAGTAGGGTTTTCAGTTACATTTTATTGCTCAGCCTAAACAAAAGAATTAGAGCACTAGGATGCTGCAAGACATCTTAGTTTGATTTAAGCATGCAAAAAACTTTAAAGTTTGATAAATATTTCAAACAGTTTAGGAAAACTGTAGGAGATATTGCTGGCGGTACTGCTCACCAACAACTCATATATGTTGACTAGAGGACTGAGCATAGGGCTGGTAACCCAGACATTTGTACTTCTACCTCTACCACTGATTTTTACAGTTCACTGCACATAAAATATATAACACATTACAAATGTTATTTAGTTAGCTGACAAAACCCTCTTTGTTGGTAAATATATCTATTTTATGGAAGGAGAGTCTGAATATTAGAGAAGTTCACTATTTTAGCAAAGTCTCACAGATAGTGTCAGAATCAGGATTAAAATGCAAATCTCTGGATTTCTTGTGTCTTGCCAAATCCAGTGCCCTTGAGAGCCCACAGATAATTAACCTCTCTGTGTCTGATTGTTCCCATCTGTAAAAATAAGATGAACAATATTTGACCTCAGAGAACCCTCAGAACATTAATTTGTTAATGTTTGAAAATATTAGTTCTATATAAGTATTACCTATTATTTTAATGTCTATTGTAGTCAGGGGTCAGTGGAGTTTACCCACTTTTCATTTGGGGAATGTAGAGTTTACGTTAGTTTATCCTACTTCTTTTCTTACCACTACACCACTTGTCATGCCTCTGGATAGAGAACTGCTGAGGGGAGGACAAATATCACTTTCCGTATCCTAGCTCTACTGCCTGTGGAGAGGAGTCTCAGGGTATATATACACTGATAAATTAAGAAGGCATGAGAGGAAATGGGGAGGAGAGTATTTAGCCAGAGGCATTTTCTGTGGTGAGAAAAGCAAGTCTGCAAATAAAATGAAAGAAAAGGTATACATGGTAGTAATGGCAGGGGAAGCAGCGAGATGGAGAGGGTAGCCTCAGCTAGAGCAGATAGCTAAGTTGTGAAAATGTCAGGGTTAAAAATCTCAGTCTTCCCAGAGCTAAAGGTGTAAATCTAGAGTGAGCTGGTGCCTCTCTTCAATGAACTCTATGTAGTTTACTGTGTAGATATTTGATGAAAGGCCTTTAAGAACTGTGCAGTTCTGCCCCTGCCTACAAATATATTTATTTCCCTGTCACTGCCTACCCTCTCGCCCCTAGGAACACTTCTTCCCTGGCTCCATTTAAAAATGGTAGAATTTACCAGATTTACATCTCGCTTATTTTTATTTGTTTTAGCCCTCATCATCCCTTCTTTCCAAACCCGTTTCTATTTAGTTATTTCTGTGCATGTGTGTGGGGGGGAAATTAAATGCTCATAAACAAACTGTTGAGTAGATTCTCTTTTAACCTTGGGCTTGCTCCTTACATCTGTCCAATTTCTGTTATAATTAAAATTGGTTCAACTATTGTTATGCATTGTGCAGAATATCTAATTGTATTGCACTGGACAATTCTCTCTCTTTGAACTCAAAGAACATAGAAAACTCAAAATTGGTTAAATTGATTGGTCTGGTCCTCTCCAAAAATGGATATCTGGGCTGTGACCAAGCATAGAGAATTTCATGTTGCAAATATATTTGAGAAGTAGCAGCAAGTAAAAATAAGGGGTTATGATATAAGCTGCATTTCAAACTTAACTATGTTGGCCAGGTACAGGATCATCCAAGATAGCTGATAATAATATGTTTATAAGTTCAACAAACAATCTCAAATAGTTTAGAACCATCAAGTTGTACAGTAGCTACCCTGAGTGGGATCCAGTTGCAGCCAGCTCAGGCCAGCTGAGAATTTGCCAAGCTTGGGAGAACATTAGACCAAATTAATGAAAGGAATTACAGGTAGATTGTTTTTCAAATTTGAATGATTTTTTAATTATTAATCTGATTTTTTAATTGTAATAAATAGTTTTAGTGATAATTTGTGAATATTTGTATTTAAAGAAAACAAGTACTTTAGAAATATCAAATTGCTCTCTCATCTCTGTAAAAGTATGCTGTATTCTATACAAACAGGAATTATTTCATTTTCATTTGAATGCTGTTTATGTTCAAAGTTTGATAATTTACAAATAAGTGCCATCTGTTCATAAAAATCAGAAAAATTAAAAATGCCTACCTGTCATCCTTTCTGATGAATCTAAACCATTATCCATTTGACTGACTATTCAGTACATATCATCAGAATTTTTTGCTAAATGTTATTCCGGCTATTTCCTTCGCTATACAGATTCTCAAGTAGACATCATTTCAAATCTTGGCAAGGTGTGAACTCTGACATAGAAACCCATGTTTTGAATCAGTAATTGAAACACTTGTTTTTCCTCTGATGTATTCTCCTAGGTTGCTTTTACAGTGCTCTTTGATTTAGAAGCTCTTCTGAAGATCTGGTGCTTGGGCTTTACTGGATACATCAGTTCATCTCTTCACAAATTTGAACTGCTGCTTGTAATTGGAACTACTCTTCACATCTATCCAGACCTCTACCATTCTCAGTTTACATATTTTCAGGTACAGTCAACTAATTTTAAGATTTCATTTAAATACCTTACTCAGGCACACACAAAATGTTATCCACGAACACCAAAATGTATTCCACACTTTCCTTTGTTTTTCCAGTATTCTCATTTTGCTGAATCACTTGGAATAAGTCTTTAAAATAATAACAATTCAACCAAATGGCTCTTTTTAAATCTGTGGATCTAGGGAGGCCTCACAGGAGTAGGCCTCTATCAAAGTAAGCACATGAGGCCCCCATCCCTCTTCTTTTCAGCTCTTATTTCCAACTTCTGCTACACTGCTTCAGCCTGGCTTTGGTCTCATTTGGCCACAATTCTCCATTCAGCTTTGCACACACACACACACACACAAAGTTACTGCCTCTTCTCCCACTGCATCTTAAAAGCTCCTGCTTAATGTCTACAAGTGGCTTGCTTTGCTTGCTTGCCTTCAGTTCCCTATAAACTTGCTTTTTGTTGCACAGATGCTACTCTACAATCTGTCACCTTCCCATGTAACTTCCTTAACTAGTAGATTCTCTGCCTCAGTTCCTCGTGAGTCTCCTAAAGCCATTTCCCCAGCTCCATCCTGGATGATGGCATTTTGCAATAACCAAGTTATTCCTAATCTGTTTATTGAGGCTGTCCTGCCATTCCTGCTGGAAGTCCCTGGTGGAACATAAAGAGAGAGAGATTCCTTGGGGTTGACCCATTTTCAGGTTCTAAGGAAACTCACATTTGTCCTCTATTAGCCTAGTAACCCGACCAACTAATTCCCTCTCGCTCCTTTTTGTAAGAATATGTCCTTTAGGGTCAATCTAGTTGTGGGAAAAGGCCCAGAGGTTCACTATACTGTAGTATAATCTCAAGTGTAAGGTCTCAGTTACTAATAATTCATTCTTTAAAAAAGCAAAAACAATTCTTTTGACATTAGAAAACCACAACCTCACCATGAGAATTATGGGACACAGCTTTTTTTTTTAAACTGGTCAGACATTTTAGGTATAGGAGGATTCTGGGAATTGTACTTCAGATAACAGCAAGTAAAACAGTGATTCTTAGAGAGACCCAAATATCTTCGCAGTAGTTTCAGTCATATATGTTGCACTTATAAGTTTAAAACTTTAGAGCGGATTCATATACATCTATTATTTAGAAATGAGTTGAAGCGAGTGATGAGTAATTAATAATGAAAAAGGGTAAATAATAAATGACGTAGTAAATCTTACAGAAAAGCATTATAAACTATGATGACATGCAGTGTAGTCCACTGAAGTGTAGTGATGAACTTTGACAAATTGTGAAAACTTGCACAAAGCCTATTCACATTCTCTTTAAATGATTCTACAAAATTGGTCAGGAAAACCTGCAAGGCTACAAAATCTCTCACTGTGGCACATGGCCCCATAGGAATTAAATATTTTTAGATGGTGGCACTTTAGATCTTGCTGAGATTACATGGTATCAGAATACTCAGAACAATGCCACAAAAGTGGCATGATGTAATTTTCAAACATATGAAAAAGAATACCTTAAACTAAACCATTGTATTTTTATTGCACAAATGTGAAAAAAACCATCAGACAACAATAACTTGGAGCTCTGAAATATTCCAAGTAGCAACCATATTAACTCACTGGTGGAATATTTATTTAATCAGAACCCACTTACAACTTGTGGTCTCTTTCCAGGAAGTTTGATTATTAAAACATAAATTGAACATATTGGACAAAATAGATATTACTAACTCTGTGGAGTAGAAGGGAAAAATTACTGTCCATATCTGGTCCTTCCTTCTTTTTGTTGCTCTGATAATATCTCTCTAGATACATTTTTTTTATATATTCATAAATTTGGTGTGGATGATCAAAAAGCCCTCACTATTGGCCTAACTCCATTCCCACTGAAGTCAGTGGGAGTTTTAATAGAGACTTCAGTGAGAGCAGAGATGGGCCAGAGCTGAGTGTTTTTGAAAAATCTACCCCCCTGCCCCGCCCCACCTTGACTTTGTGACCAATCTTTCACAAAGGATGAAAATGTGTAATGTTGCATGGATTCTACATTTAAAAGAAAATAGTTTATGGTGACACATAGTTCGAGTGAGTCATATATAGACTATCAGCACAGCCCATATTTTTTGCAAATGCAAAATAACATGAAATAAAATGAAAAACAATGATTAAAATGACATAAAATGAAAAACTCCCCACGCTAGGCATTTCAACCTGCCACCCTGGATTACTGCACCACTCAGGATTGGGCTGGCCACTCCTCTGCCAGCATGACTAGTGGTGTGGGGCCAAAACTGAGCAGCGTTGTGACCTCATGAGCCAGGCCGCTAGGCCTGGAGTTGGGAGGCAGGCTGAACCCCATGGGACAGGAGCCACTGCTGCAGGTGGGCTCATTGTGCAACCAACCCTTCTCTACCCACCCCCCCAAGACCTGAGAAAATGAAGTAATAACAAATCCTGAGAAATAAGATGAAAAATTATAAAAATAATTTCACAGGGCTCTATTAGCATAATTCTAGTGAAACAGAAATGAGAAGCAGTAAAAGTATATTCAGGTATTGATATTAATTTCTGACTCCTAAATTATAGAGGTTAAAAAATTGTGGGTGGGTGGTTTGTTGGTTGTTGTTATTTTAAAACACTACTGGTGAAATCCTGGCCCTCTAGAAGCCAATGGCAAAACTTCCATTGACTTCACTTGGACAGGATACCTCCCTACATTCTCAAAAAACAAAAACAAAAAACAAAAAACCCCAAACCTGTCATCAGGTCCCATTATATAATAAAGGGCACTTGCTGTTTCATCACAGAATTTTTTTGAGATGTGGTTTTTATTGAAATGGCTATCTGAAAAGGCATACGTTTTATAAGGAGAAGCACCTGCTACACTGAAAGATTTGGGTCACATTCTGCAATCCAAACCCCCTTGCAGGCAAATGACAGAGAGGTTGGAAAATACCGTTGTCAGTTTGCAGGCATGTACACATCATGTTCTCAGGCAATTTTATTTCTAGCAAGCTATATAACATATCTTCAGTACAATTAAGGTCAAAAAGTGATGTTCATAGGGATATTTCTGGAGGTTAGGTATTTCTTCAGGCATTTTAATATTAATGATGACAGGTTTGCTGTGTTCCCAGTCAGCCAACAAAAATACAGCTAAAAACAGAGTTTCTTGTTGGCTAGCCTCTGGTTTATCAAACAGGACTTTTTTTCACCTTCGTAGTCTTCCCTAACGTATATCATAGTCTACATTATTTATTTGTCTTCACAGATAACCTCTTGCTGACACATCAGTTACTCTTCACCACACTAGCCAGTACTTACCTTCCCAACCACCTCCCCCTGCACGTCAATATTAATTCTTGTTCACAGCAACATGCAAACCACTCTGTGACAAAAAAAAATAGAATAATTTACAGTGAAGCAACTTTTCTGCAGCCCCGATCCAAAAGGCCTTCATAGTTAATGGAAAGATTCCATGTTTTACATATTACAGCAAAGTCCTATAAAGGGTTTTTTGAATGACATGGAATGTATTGTGTTTTGAAGGCAGAAGGAAGTGTTTTTTTATTGGGGAAAAATATAACTTTAGGTAAACATTACTACTTCTTGAGAGAGGCAGTCTTCGAAATTTTATGTAACAAAACTTGTTCTTTTTTTAATTTTCATTTTGAATTGATATACAAAATCTTTATATATTTTACCCCCCAAAGTGCACACCACGTTATGTAAAAATCTTAAAAAGAAAATTTGTACACATTAGCCTGTAGCATGGAAAACAAGAATGTCATTACAGAAAAAATGTTCTAGATTTAATTTGTATTCTAATGAAAACAAATGAAATAGCAAATAGCACCAATAAAGATTAATGTGCTACTTAAAGGTCAGTTAGAGCTCTTTAGGCTGAGGAAAAAAGAAAGCTAGGTTAGACAGTTGAATATAGAACATTACTCAGAATACAAACCAGGGGTTCAATCCTGGCCCCATTGAAGTCAATGTCAACATTCACATTAATTTCAGTGAGCTAGGATTTCATCCCAGAGTAGATCTGTTGAGTAAAGGTATCATTTTTACTCAACCACACTTCAAGGGAGAATTATATATTAAAAAAATCAACAGTTCCAGGCCAAACTCAATCTGCAAGGTCATGCATCTAGGGACTAATAACAAGAATGCATCAGTGGGATGCATTGGGGATGCATCAATTGCAAGTGACAGAGGAAGAGAAGGACCAGGGTGTATTGGTTGGTCACAGGATGACTATGAGCCGCCACTGTGATGTGGCCATGAAAAAAGTTAATGCAGTCCTGGGATGCATCAGGCAAGGCATTTCCAGTAGTGATAGGTAGGTGTTAGTACCGTTATACAAGGTGCTGCTGAGATCCCGTCTGGAATACTGTGTGCAGTTCTGGTCCCCATGTTAAAGAAAAATGAATTCAAACTGGAACAGGTGCAGAGAAAGGCTACTAGGATGATCTGAGGAATGGGAATCCTGCCTCAGGAGAGGAGACTCAAAGAGCTTGGCTTGTTTAGCCTAACCAAAAGAAGGCTGAGGGGAGATATGATTGCTCTCTATAAATACATCAGAGGGATAAATACCAAGGAGGGAAAGGAATTATTTTAGTTCAGCACCAATGTGGACACAAGAACTAATGGATATAAACTGGCCATTAGGAAATTTAGACTTGAAATTAGATGAAGGTTTCTAACCATCAGAGGAATGAAGTTCTGGAATAGCCTTACAAGGGGTGCAGTGGGGACAAAAAACCTAGCTGACTTCAGAACTGAGCTTGATATGTTTATGGAGAGGATGGTATGATGGGACAGCGTAATTTGGCAATTAACTGATCTTTGACTACTAACGGTAAATATGCCTGATGGCTTGTGATGGGATGTTATATGGGATGGGTTCTGAATCAGAGAATTCTTTTCCAGGTATCTGGCTGGTGAGTCTTGCCCACATGCTCAGGATTTAGCTGATCACCATATTTGGGTTCGGGAATGAATTTTCCTCCAGGGCATATTGGCAGAGGCCTAGGGGTTAATCTTCCTCTGCAGTATGGGGCAAGGGTCACTTGCTGGTGGATTTTCTGGTGGATTCTAAACCACAATTTGAGGACTTCAGTAACTCAGTTATAGGTTAGGGGTCTATCACAGGAGTGGGTGGGTGAGGGTCTATGGTCTATGCTGCATAGGGGATCAAACTAGATGATCATAATGGTCCCTTCTGACCTTAAAATGTATGAGTCTACAATTTTATGGGCAGTCAATATAAAATACATAGGTTGTTCCTAATATGATTACAGCATCTTAAATCAGTGAGCAAATGTGATGCTGTATTCTGAACAAACTTCAAGCTATAGAGAAGCCATCCTAAATAGCAGTAATGAAGCATCAGTCATGGGGGCATGTGTTCCTGTTACAAAATAAATAAGTGGGTAGCCTATACAAATTATCCAACAGAAAAAACACATTAGACCCTCATGCAAGCAATGAATGGTTTACCATGGAAATGATATAGTCATTCCAGGATTCTTAACCTAGCTCACTGAAGGAAGAGAGAACTTCCTCGTGACACCAGCCTGTGTCCAGAAGCAAAACTTCTATTTATCCCACACTAGGGACAAGGTAGCTGTGATACATTCAGCTGATAGTGTCATCTCCATGATGTGAAGAATTTATGGAGTCCATGGTGCATGAAAGATGTATTTGTTTAAATTGTAAGGTGTTTGGGGTAGGGACTTACTTTTTGTTGTGTGTTTGTACCTCACTTAGCACAATAGAGCGCTGGTCCACTACTAGGATTCTATATGCTAATAATTAATAATAAATAATGAGACAGCTGTGTATCATCAGCACACTGATGATATTCTCCCTTTGTTGAGAAACTACGTCACCGGAAGGTCTCTCATTGAGTGTAGTATTAAACAATCAGTATATTTAAAGATTTATATTTTTTATATTTAGCTCTTTGCATTTTGCTCTAGGGTTAACGTCCTCTTAGGGTTAACGTCCTCTTAGGGCACTGTGTAGGCAAACTATCTCTGAGCGTTCAGGTGGCTGCTCTCTGCATGAATATATAACCCAGTGTTCAGTGTTACAAATACATTGTCTTAAGAGCCACATGATTTTCTTATCGATCCACTGGAATTATAAAAAATTGTGGATTGAGGCTATTAATATAGAAAGGGAAAAATACCAAGGGAACCAATGAGCTAGGAAGATTATCATTTTCTAATAAAAATGTATGGTTCTGAGTAGTAGGAGCAAACTTTAATAAATATGCTGCATCATCCTAGACTGAATTCAAACTAGGAATAAAATATACATTTTTAACAGGGATCATAAAATAACCATTCAAAAAATTTAACTAGGGATGTAGTGGATTTTCCCTCACTTGTTATAGTTAAATCAAGACCACTTATCTTTTTAAAAGCTATGTTATGGCTCAAACAGAAGTTATGGACTTGATGAAGATATTGTTGGGTGAAGTTCTTTGGCCTATGTTGTGAAGGTCAGATTAGATACATGATCATAAAGGTCCCTTCTGGCCTTAAAATTTGTGAATGTATGAAAATTTGATGGATAATATAATCAGACAAACTAATATGTTTGTAATTGTATTTTATCTTTTCCCTCTCTCTTTGCAGGTACTTAGGGTAGTTCGACTTATAAAGATTTCTCCTGCTTTGGAGGATTTTGTATATAAGATATTTGGACCTGGAAAAAAACTTGGGAGCTTGGTCGTATTCACTGCCAGCCTTTTAATCGTAATGTCAGCAATTAGTTTACAGATGTTCTGCTTTGTGGAAGAACTGGACAGATTTACAACTTTTCCAAGGGTAAATATAAAAAGGATTGATTACTTCACTAGTTATTTTATTATAGGTTTATGTTTATGTGTAATCTAATTTTCATTACCATGAAATCTTATTATCCTATAGAAAATAAAATAACAGTATGGTCTTTGCTGTGTGGTTCTGTCTTCCTTCTGTCCTACAATAGTAAGTAGAAGTTTGAGTGAGGCTGTTTTTGTTTGTTTCTATTGCTGAGGCCAGTTTAGAGTATACAGATGTATATATGATGGCACAACTAAACATATGGGTCTAACAATGATCAAGGATCCAATGAAGAGAGTTTGCATGTGTGGAATAGTATATACTAAGTGGAATGTTGCACTTGGACATGATACATAACTTGGCAGAAATAAATTTTATTTTTTTATAGTAGCAACAAATATCAATTTTAATTTGTAAACATTTTAAAAATTTTAATCTATTTAAAATTTTCAGTTGTGGGAAATTATGGGGTGGGTCACGCATTAATTATTTAATGACAGTAGGTGTTGAGTCTCAAAAAGTTAAACATTTATAACCATTAAAAACACAAATTGTCAGCATCACATGTCAAAATATACAAAGTAAATATCCTTAATTCAAACTCTAAGTAGTTTTTAATCAGCATTTCTCTTACTTTGCCTATCTGTAGATTTTGATTATCAATGGAAATATTTTTGGTCAGTTTATGTGTGTACAGTGAAATCAATGTTAACTGATATTTACTGATAAATAGCTAATACTTCCATGCCTATATGTACCTTTTGGTATTATGAAAAATGGTTGCTCCTGATTTGTGCAAGAATGTGTATTTTGCACAGGATTATAAAACCTGTCTGTATTGCCAAAATATGCATCTACCTTTTGGGCATAAATAAATGGATATTATTGTCATGACATGAAATCTGAATGAGACTTTGAAATTCAGTGGAAATTGGAGCTAATATATAGTTAGTGAAACACACTGTTTTGAATGAAGATACTGCCATTTCTTTAATAATATATTAGATTGAGTGTACATGGATTGTACACAGTGACAATTTATTGCTTTCGGTCATCCTATATTGGTTTCAAAATATATCTGTTTTAATGAAAATGCATTGATTAGAACAATTAAATAGGAATGAATAAGACAGCCTCAAGAGTCATGCATTTAACAAACAAAATAGTTACGCATCAATTTCAAATCATCTTCTTTATTACATGTCTGGGATGTTAGCCATCAAAAGCGAGACAAAAAATAGATATCCTAAGGGAAGAAATGTTATGCTACAATTTCAATTCTAGAAAGCCTGGTAAGAAAAAGAGTTAGTAGGATCATGGCAAATATAATTAGATTTCTTTTTCAAACACTAAAGAAGGGAGAGAAAACAGAATGCTATAAGACAAGTTTATTTTTAAAAAAATCAGAATTCTGTCTAATTTCAATGATAATGCCACTAATTATATTGTGCTCTCAACTCCAGTGTATAGTTTTCAGAAAATATTTGATAATAAATTGAAAGTTTGAAACTCCTGTGCACTTGATTTCTAGCATGTGCTTAAGATTTGATCTATGGAAACAGCAATGAAAATCCCTAAGACAATTATAGTTACATAATCAAAGTAAGATAACCTTACAGCAACATACAGAATTTAACAGGTATAATGATCTGTGAAAGATCAAGTTTAAACAAACATTGTCAAGCTCTATCATGCTGTTAGTAAACTTTGACATTAATGTGGGCATTTTTACCTAGATCAGACTTACATATGTATTTATTTTATTAACGTGTTCATTTTTGGCAGAGCTGTGTAGGTACTGAAGTATACTATCCAAAGGAAAAAAAAAGATATTCCCATTAATATATTATCCAGTTGCTAAAAGACAGAAAAATGTGGATTTGATATTTTTCTGCTTTAATTCTCAACTGAATATGATGGGTTACTAACTGTAGTGTACCAATGGAAATCAAATTAAAATATTTTAAAATACATCTCATATGTTAGTTTGACTTAGTATTCTCCAATTATTCTTTTTCTGAATATTATTATTGTACTATATACAAATTCATTAAAGCATAGGGGTTTGGGAAATATAATTGGCAATATGTGTTTTCTTTTGTAGTTCTACAGCTTTGGGACTTCTGACATAACAAATGAAAAATTACTGTTAAGAAAATTGAATTGGGGGTTAAATTTGACCTGTCAATGTCTCTTTAAAGTGTCTCCCTCTAACAAAAATTGGAGGACTATCAGTAATATAAGTAATCTCATTGATTTCAGTAAGATTATTCAACTGAATGACTACAGAATCAGGCTTGCAGCAAACATGTATTCTGTTTTCTGTTTTCTATTTCTGTTAAAGTATTCTGTTTAATGGTTCTGAAATGTATTATTTTAAAATCATGCTTGCAAAAAGGGCTTCATTAGCAGAGAGGGCAAGAGTGACATGTGGTCCACATATGAAGAGTATATTATAGATGTATATGGGCTTGCTCTGAAGCAAAAATGGATCTGAAATGGCAGGCACAATTGACATGGTGGATTTTTGCAGTTCCTGAAATGCTGAGGACTGGTACACTTACATAAAGAATGACAATCTAAGGTAAATTTTGAGCTTGAACACTAAAGTCCCTTTAACACTGAAACAGTAGACTAAAAATAAAATCTGCCCTTAACCATAAATATCCTACAACGGGGCACAGTATGGGTTTTGGAAACAGTAGGCCTCCTTCTTCCACTAATGCCTATAAATTGCATGTTTTCACATGGTTATCTGAACAGTCAAGAAGCACAAGCTCAGTGTTGCTATGGTTACAAATTTCAGTGTTCTTTTGACAGTGCAGCTTCTCAGTTGGACTGACTTCATCTTTAAGTCAATACTAAGTACAAAAAATACAGATGTTTGCTTTGCTGCTTTTAACAGATCCATCTTCTTTGTATTTTAGGAACCATCTCCCCAAATGAATAAAATAACAAAGTATTCTGCAGGTTCTTGTATAGTGTTATTGGATCATATTCTGCCTTGGTTTACACTCTATACAATCCCATTGGTTACTGTAACAGGGTGGCATGGTCCTATAAAGACCAGAGGCCTGTGGCCAGCCAGTCCAGTTCACTAAACAGATCCAGCCGAGAAGAGGACAGGTGTTCCTTATAAAGAGCTGCAGGAAAGGGAGAATCTGTAGAGGGAAGCTACATGAAGGAATAGTCTCCTGCAGTAGTCCCTGGAACAGGGTGAAGGCTCCAGGAAGTAAGGTTCAAGGGAGCGGCCCTGTGTCACTGCCCTGTATAAGGGGCAGGGAACTGGGACTGAATGGAGGTGGAAGAAAGGCAAGGGCCTGCAGAGTGGCAGAGGGAATGTGTTCTGCCAATCTCTGTGAGTGCTGGGGTGAAGGAGGGCCTAGGAGAGGACCACGTGGCCACTGTCCCATACAATAGGCAGGGAGATCAGGAAACCAGGAGGGACAAGTGAGACTTTAATGAAGCCCAGAGTGAGTGGGTATTGTTTGTATTATTGCTTTATTTGAAGGAAGGCTGGGGACTGAAGAAGAGTTGAGAGTGACCAAAGCTGGCAGAGCATGAGGTGTTAAGTTACCGTATAGGACTTTAGTTGATACCTTTGAAATGTGTAATAATCAGTGGGTCTTCAGCAATCCAGGAGTGTTTGGAGTGAGCCTGGGAGGAGGAGGAGGACTGAATCTGGGTGCCTGTGGGGCACCTGCTTGGCATGAGGGGATACCAGAGGAAGGCCTTATGTGTAACAGTTACATTATTGGGGTTACCTGGAGCATAAGTCAGTAAGAATTTGGCACACTATATCATGAGCCTATTGTTTCTTGAGCTCTACAACTTAGAGTGGCTCAGTATGGCGGGAGCCACATATGCAAAGACCCAGCTCCTGACACTCAGCGCTTGCCATGCAGAACCTCCTCTGGCCAGCTAAAAGGCTTTTACTGGTACATTAAGGTGCAAAGGCTGTAGTGAAAGAATCCCTCCCCCAGTGATCAAAATATACCATTTGAGTAATATTTTTTAATAGTCTGAATTAAATGAAAGTCCAGACACTACACTGAAATGCACACCACTGCTGGAAAGTGGTGTTATTGTATTCGAATAGATACTCTGTCAGAATTACCTTGATTTGCTTTAAGAGAACAACAAACTAAGACACAAATTAAAAAACAAACAAACACCGTGTCTGTTTTCTCAGTCTGTATTGAGCCCTTAGGAGGAAAAAGAAGGGCAGCTGAACTTTAGGTACAGAGAGACAGGGAGATGTATAAGTATAAAGTATAAATAAGTATAAATAACTTAAGTATAAAGTTAAAGTTAAGTTTAACTAAGTTAAGTATAAATAAATGTTAGGTGCCTAACTACCATTTGTGCCTTTGAACATCTCTGCTAAGACTGCTTAGAAATTTCAAGGTGCACTACACAGAAAACAAAAGGGATCATTGCAGTTGCATAGTTACTTACACCTCAAAAAGCAAATTGCATTTCTCTGCATCTTAGGCACAAACATTAGCTGCTCCAGCATGAAAGAAAAGAGGATCCCAATTTAAAAATGGGTCCAAAATAACATAGAAACCCATGGGCAAATCCTGGCCCCCTTGAAGTCAATGGGAAAACCCCCATTGAGTTTAGTGTGATCAGGATTTCCTGATCTTGGGGCTGTCAGAAAGAAGCTCAGACAGAGATACGAGTGCCACACAATCATAACAAAATACATTTTGTTAATTCTTAAAGAGGGAGAGAGAGCATGCATTTACACAAAGTTAGTCCTAACTTCTCCTCATTTCAATTTTAGTGGGACTGCTCATGAGTAAGTCCAATGGGGTTTGGCCCATGATACTTTGTATACAAGCACTATTTCCTGAACCAGTGCTTTGTAAGTAAATGCTAGATTTTTGTAAAACTACAGATTTTCGCCCTTTATCTGTAGTCATTTGTGGGGCATTATCCATTTAATAGATAGACAAAAATCTGAATTGTCACTTTGACATGCACATTTCATAGAATATGCCCTATTTGCTCATCTTCCACTTTATACAAATGTAGTTTGACTACCATCATCAAAACAGCTAATTAAGTAATGGGGTATAAAGACTCAAAGAAACTGACAGTCTTTTCCATAACATGAATTAATTCAGAAGTCCTCCATTTGCATAAATCTCTAAGTCTCATTTTCACAGCTGTTAGTTCTGTCAGCTAGATAGTTGCATTTCATTTTAACATAAATGGTGGAAAGTGTACCTTTCAACTAAAAATATCTTTTTTCTGAAAGGAAGATTGCTGGGTACAAAACACAAAATCATTGTCTACTGCCATATTATTTTCTTTAAACTAATGTTTTTCCAATATAGGGAACTTTAATAATATGAGGAAAGATTTAAATTTATTTAAAGGATACCATTAGAACTAACCACATTATGTACTACAATTTTAAATGAAAGGCTAAGTTTTCATCATATTGAAAGGGTACTTTTCAACTTAGAAACAATTAATTAATGTAGATTTTGCAGGAATAAAGAGTGTGCAGTAGTATATTGGAGATATCTATATACCTTGAAGCAAATAACTAAAGTGGAAGTTTTCCTTTAAAAAAGAGATGAAATAATATCAAGTATGTAATTCAGATATAATTAATAGAGAAGGGCTAAACTGGTTCAACAATCATTAGTCACACACACAGGGGTTGTGAGCCAGAAGTGAGAATACCTTTCATGTAGTATCCCCTACTTCTTGTTTCAGTGGGGGGATGAGTATATCAGACCAGCAGGATATAGCCACCTCTGGCCTTAGGCAAAATGGTACCCTGAGTGAACTTGTATTTTGGTGCCCCTTCTTTGAGTTTAAGTACAGATATACAGTACAGTCACATACCTTGAGCTTACTGGAGAAGCTTTTAATTTACAGTAAGGACTGTGTGAACCTACAGCAGAGATTGCTGCAAATACCACGGGCAGCCCGTACGCTTGACGCTGGCTTGCTGTAGCCCCCGAGCCTCTGGCACCAGCGGCAAGAACGCCAGGCTGGCAACCATGTGAACTGCTGGAGGGATGGCAGTGCTGTGAGGCACAAGTGAAGCCCAGCACAGCATGCAACCAGCACGGGCTCTGTTTCCCTGAGCTGCCAAAAACCTGCCCAGGGAGCCCTACTGCCTCCACTCCTCAACACCGCCCAACTTTGGACACCACTGTGCGCCCCCAAGAGTGCTCACCACTAGCCTTGGCACTCCCTGTCTGCCCCTGTTCCATGGGCATTTGAGGGCAGGTGAGCAGCTACCCTGCGCCAGGCACTCAGAGTCATTGCAGAGCAGAAGCAACTCTCCCCCTGGCACTCTCCTCACTCCATCTCCAGCACAGACCAGAGCATGGCACTGTCCCGAGGGCAAGGCCAGCGCTGGCCCCAGCCAGCTACCCTGGGTCTACAAGGGCTCCCACAGCTTGCCTCTGGGGCAGATCCTCCCCAGCAGCAAGTTGCAAACTCCCACCCGCCCACCACAACTTCAGCCCCTCCACCAGCTGGGAGCAGGCCCAACCCACCCGCCACCTCCACCAAGCCAGGACACCCTAAAGGCCAATGAAGCCTCCCACATGTGGAGAGCAGAGCCTGACTGGTAGTTGCTAGTCTCTTACCCTGCCTGGGAGCTGACACCCTCTTGACCATGATGCCCCCTGACCACGGCACCCTGGATGGTCGCCCACCAATAAGTCTGGGCCTGCTAGGTCCTGAGATGCTCTGGGAGCAGTGGTAGAGGTGCCCCTCCCAGTTCCAGATAGTGGTGGGCAAGGAGTAGGTGACACTGGGCAGAGGTTGGGCCATTGTCTTCCTATGCCTACGTTTTTTCAAGGGCCAGGTGAGTGGTGAGAGTTAAAGACAGAGACAGAAGTTGCATTTTCCATCTTTACTATTTTGTTCTCTCTTCTCTGGTGTATGTTTGTCTTGTTTTGTCTTCTAGGAAATAGGATCTGACTTTAACAACAGCTTCAGCCCATCTCAACTCTCTCTAGCTAAAGGGAACAAGAGATAAAAATAAAATTAAAGCCTTATTTTACCCATTTTCCTTCTGTTCTGTGCCTTTAAGAAAAAGTTAAAAGGAGTTTAAATGATATGTTTGCCATGCTACTAAGCAGACTGAGATCTCTGTATACCACCCTGAACCTTGTTTAAACTGTTAAATGTTGGACAGTAACTAGGTTATGTTAACACCTTTGACTCTTTGGGCCCATATATTCTATCTCTATTAATATAACAAGCATTCCTGTTTGCACCCTTTTTCCAGTGGCTAAGATTCCAACAGCTGGGCTGGATCCTTTAGCTAGTTTAGGGATGCTTGGTTGTGGACAGCTTTCCTCCCTGTTTCATGGTTTCTGGTTATAAGCTAGCTATCCTCCCACACTAGATCCATACGTTGCCTGCCAGAGTTACGGAGTTAATTAAGCCCTGTTGGTTATGTTTCTTGATAAAGTTGCAACCTGCTGCTTAAACTCATCCACTGTGGGTGGTATCTTACTCATCTGAATGCTCTGATCTATGCCATGTGCTCTCCTGCTTTGCTTCTCAGAGGAAGTTTGGACTTTGTCTGAATTAGCCCTGAAGGCTTGCTTGGTGTGCAATTCAACTCTGAAAAATTACTATGTAAAAATGGCACCCTGTTACTGAACATATAGGTTTAATAGTTTTATTCAGAGTCTTATGTGCTTACTCTAGTGACACAAATATGCATTTACTACTTCTTACTCCAATTAGCACTGCAGAACTATAACAGTCACGAGAAATTTAGCTGGATTCTATTCCTTCTTGAGCACCATCAAGCAAACTGTTTACTAAGTTTGTCAGCTGAATCTATGAAAGCTCACTGAAGGCGGTAGGAATGTAGAAGAGTCCCTGAGAACATAGTCTGAAGACATTTGGGATGTAAAAAATTTTTAATAGTGGTCATGGGGAACAGGGAAGAAAAATCTCAGCTTGACTCTCAGAACCCATGTTGTGTTGTCAGGGCTGTCAGAAAATATTTTATATGAAAAACTCAGCAAATTTGATGTGGAAGTCACTGAGTGTCAACAAACATGGAGCCCCATTATACCATTTTTGCCATTGGTTCTGAGGGTAGAATTTTGTTTTAACTTGCCGCTTCTTCAAGGGCATAAAATTCCACAATATTTCAACTTCTATTTAATTATGAAACACCATTCTTCAGGCACATGGGATGATTACAGTGGGATGAAGGATTTTTCTGTGGTGTTTCTCAAGGGATGCAACAAAAAGGTGTTTTGCTGCTTGAACGTACTGTTGCCTGTGCTGTCGAGGTGCAATGAGTATAGATTTAATGTCTCTACATCACAACAAGTTGTTGAATTGAGCAACCATAACCTCAAGCTACATCATTAGCTTCTCACTTCAGTTTCTCACGTACTTTATTTCAGTGTTCTGTATTCAGTCAAATCCACTTCAGACCATTGCTGCTGATCTGGAAAGCAATTCAATCTTGATATTAGACAAAAGTGGCAAAGGAAAAGAAACAGTTTAATAATAAACAGTTTAGTTACAGCCAAAGATTCAAACTCAGAAGATCTGCAGATTTTTTAGGTACATTAACTAAACTTCATTTACAGAAGCATAGTACCTTGACCAATCTTTGCTTCGATTTGTAGTGTACTGGTGGAATTGGTTGAAAAACATACAGTGCTGGCTGCAATCCTAACCCAAGCATTCTACTCTTAAATGTTATCTGTGATCATTCCTTTTTTCCTGTGATGAACAAAATAGTCAGACACCAGAAGGAGCTACCAGCTAAAGAATTTGTCCCACATATTGGGCATGATTCTGGGAGCTGCTGGTGTCATAGAAAAGAGGGCATGGCTTAGGCTCTCCCTCCTTCCTGGTGATCCCCACATCGAGTATAGGTCATTAGCAGGGATCCTAAAATCTGCCATGGAAAAACACAGAATTTTCATTTTTCCAGAGAATCTTGAGTTTTTACGTTTTGTGAAAAAATAAAAGCATATATTGTAAAACCCCATTTACCCGAGCCTCCATTATCCACCTCTCCGTATTAAACGAACTGGGGCTGACAATGGGAAACCTGAGACCTGGGGCTGAAAGCAGGAGCCCCACCACCTGGGGCTGAAGCTCTCCAGATTTTCTGAATTTTTGATTATTTGTTCTGGCCCTGGTGCCAATGAAATCAGATAACCAGTTCCACTGTATCAATAAAACATTGTGTTCCTCTGATACCTAGATATATTGTGGCTAGGGAAACTAAAGTTGTGTTTCATTTTAATTGGGGGAAAATGTGGATTTTAGGGTTTTTTTAATCAGAAAATGAGTTTTTTTTTATCATGGAAAATCAGGACCCCTGGTCATTAGCAGCCCTGATTTAAAATAAAGCTACCTGGAAGTATTTGTCTAGTCTTCCTACTTATAATGGGATATTTCTTCAGCTGGGTAGTTACGGAGGCCTGGGTCCATGACCAAGCACTAACTTTAGGTTGTGAGATGGAATCTAGGGCCTAGGCAATCTTGATCTTTTGGAGGTTATTGCTTGACTCTGACCTGAAAAATCATAATATACATCTCCAACACTCAGATAAACAAATGCAATGTACATTGGTATGCCTATCAAGCAGATCCTTGGCCTGCATGTTAGGAAGAAAGTGACAGCAGATGGGATCTATCTAACCCGCTGCTTTGCTGTATTTAAAGGTTGTCTTTTGGTGCACGGATCAAGCTTAAGTTTTGAGTTTTAACATACAACTCTGTAAATAAACTGGGTTTATTTACATTATATTACCAAAATAATGTCTTCTAATGATAGCTGGCTGGAACAGTTCAAACATTTTCAATGAAAATCTGTTCCATTTTCTAATCAGTTGTACTTCTTACATGGGATGTACCATTTCACCCTCAGTTAATGAGGCTTTTGACATCTCATGCTAAGTGCCTCTTAACTTCAGAAGTGCCACTGAAAAATCTGTACCAAAAGTGCTAAGTAAAAAGTCAATAGAGCTCTGCATGATTTCGGAGATCAGCTTGCATGTAACAGCTTAAAGGAGAGGGTTTTATTGTGTTTTTGAAGTGCCTAGAATGCTTTGCCAGGCAGGTGAATGCAACTTTTATCACTTTATGAACTCATTTAATCATACAACTTTATTACAGACATGAAGATCTAGTATTCTACTTCGTATTTAGAGAGAGAAAATAGTCATTAAAATAAACTGAGCTACTCATGAACTGAGAGGGCAATAAGTCCCTTGTAACCATACCTTGACTGATCCTCAAACCCAGCAAAGTCTTTATATTTCATCAACCATGAAGGATATCAAAGGGCTAGCTGCATGTTAACTAACAAAGTTGAGACTGTATTTACAGTTGTAAACTGTTAGTTCAGTCAAATATTGGACTATTTGTTTCTGCCTCTGTGCTGAGAATTGTGTGTAATCCTCATTCACAGAATTGAAATCGACTTCTCTATTTATTGAGATAACAATAACTGGCTTTTCTGCTTTATCAAATCTACTCCATACAGCTTTGAGATGATTGTCCATCGAGATATTTGAATACAGTGCCTACAGCTATAATAGATATGTGATTCTTTTCTCCTGTAGGCATTCATGTCAATGTTCCAGATCCTTACACAGGAAGGATGGGTAGATGTCATGGATCAGACTCTTAATGCTGTAGGACATATGTGGGCACCTGTAGTTGCTATTTACTTTATACTTTATCATCTTTTTGCTACTCTGGTAAGTTTTGACCTGTACATTTTCCGTGATTTCTTTTGCTATAAATTGCTGAAGTGTTTCTTGTCTTGTATATTTTACTTAGCTAGCTAAATCTTGTCATGCTCATTCTCAATTTTTTATGAAGGGCCATGGGATTAATTCTTTGATGTATCATGGAATCTAGCTTCAGCTTTGTGGCACATGGTGGTCAACCTTTGTTCTAGTGTGAGACATTCTGCATCAGACCTAAGTCCCACTGCTGACATAATACTATCATTGTAACTACCATGAGCCCTCATAGTTCAAATGATCACAGAGTGAAACAAGAGTTTGTATTTATCATGTAGAGATGCTCTCTCCCGTTTCATTGCATTACCTTCACAGCTGTAATTAAACTGAAGAAAAGAAAATAAAGCCTCACGGTACAAACTGTTAATTGGAAATCAGTATAGTGCTTTTCTGTTATATGATGTAGAAATTAACACATGGGAAATATGTGATGCAGCATATTAACTAATAAAAAAAATCAGTTAATACAGCAACTCCTGGATCTGTATGGAAATTTGGATTATATCTAAAGAAATCTTTCCTGGGTGTACTTTAAATGGCCAAAATTATGTCTTTCTATGTAAAGAACAGAAAGGAAAGCAGTTCTGCAAAACCTCTAGATGGGTTAGGGCCTTGGTACTATTTTCCATAGAGAGCACCACAATCCAATCCATGGTCACCTTAGTCTCCACCAATCCCTAAAACTAAATAACAGATGCATTTACCACTAGTTTCTCATTAAACTCCATTGTATATTTTGTATTAAAAATGGTGTTGCTTGAATGTTCGTAATCCTACTTTCCCTGTCCTCCATTCCTTTCTCTGACTTTCAGAACCTCACTATCTTGTCTATGGAACATATTTTATTACCTGACTTACTCTGTGTTTACCTATATAGATACACCCTGGTTTCTGTTGTTTGCATCACTGATTATAGAATTTCACCTGTATCGTGCCAAGCAGTTGGAATGTATTTATGGGTGCCCTGCGTTCTTTCATATGGGCCAAAATCCTGACCCAATAACAGATCTCAGTCAGAGGCATCCAATTCCCTTACAGCTACTTAAATGACTCCTCACCAAACCAACTGACCCTGAACAGGATCAGGCTTGATGAGGAGTGGGGGATGACTGCCATCAGGAATCACAAGTTGCTTGTGTATATTAATTCCTCACTCACCCTCCCCTGTACAAGGGCCATAGAGGATACTGCAGCCCCATTTTAAGCTCTTGGAAAGGGAATGGCAAGAAGGCAAGAGGAACTGGGAAAGCAATCCTGGACTTGGAAACACATGTTGCTCAGTTGATTGGAGGGTATGGGGAAATCTCACACTCCCCTTTCTCTGATTGTCCAAAGGATGTTCTTGGCCTAGTGTGCCACATCCTTCCCTATCTATATCTCCATTTCAAGAGAGTCAGTCTCCCAAATGCTGTGTTATCCTCTGCATCTCATTCCCAGTCCTGTTCTGTGAAAAGCCCCTGATGATTTCTTCCATGGTATGTGGGCTGCACAGGCACACACGTACTTCAGGCACACACATGCATATTACACTCATCCCCTGCACACAATGGAAGAGCATAAAGGAAACTCTGCAAGGAAATTTTGCCAGATAGTGCCCCTGCGATTAATAAAGTACGCCTAAGTAGTAGAGGAAAACACATGGTTAAAGCTGACATTTCAGTACAGTGCCGACCAAACACTAAATACTCAGTTACCCACAGTAACTGGCCTCTGCCACCGGGCGTAGCCTGGAGGAGCACTCATGAATGGCTGTGGCAGAGAGAAGACCCGGCAGCTTCCCCATCCTGCCCCAGTCACCCTTCCACCCCAGGAGTGTGACTCCCTCTCCCCCGTCCTGCCCCAGTCACCCCCCTGTATCCCAGGAGCACAACTCTGCCTACCCCAGTCCCTCATCTCTGGAGCACAGCTCTCCCTTGAACACCCTGCTCCAGTCACCCCTCCACCCCTAGAGCTCAGCTCCGCTGGCCAGGGGGAGGGAGGTGGAGAGAACAACAAGTGATGGTGGGGGGGGAAATAGGAGCAAGGGGGCCTGGAGGGAAGGGGCGAGGCCTTGGAGGGAGGATGCAGAGCAGGGGCAAGGCCTTAGGAAGAAAGAGGCAGAGCAGGGGGTGGGGAGTTTCCAGCACTCAGTGTCCGGTTTTCACAAATTAGGAAGTTGGCCACTCTGCCTAAGTGACTTACAGGCCTAACTCCCATTGTTAAAAATATTGTAGGGACCTAGGAACCTAAGTTTCATTGAAAGTCTATGGTGTTTAGGTACCTAGGAATTCAGATGGACTCAAAGTGCTGAAGTCACTTTTGCAAGGCATTTTGTACTGCCAGGGGATTCACCCCAGGAGAGGGCAGATGATGACATCCTGTCAGGATTCCCACTGGAGAGAAGTAGCTTCCTTTTATGGCTTGGGCCCTGATTGACAAACACTTAATGAGCATGCTTCACTTTATTACCATGAATAGTCCTGTTGAAATCAATGGGGCTACCCAAAGTAAAGTTAAGTATGCAAATAAGTATTTACAGGATGGGGACCTAGCTGAGAGGATATACTGAATTTGTGCATTCCCCTCTAGTCACCCATGACCTTTCTCCTTCCCAACTAGCATCAGTCATGCCTTGGGCTTCATTGGCCCACGGCTTACAGGTAAACACACTCCCGTACTCTCCACTACTCAGTACCAGGGACCCTGTCGTAGTTTTGCATAATGTAGACTTGTAGTATTCCTTCTACTAAGAGCTGCTACAGCATTGTACTTGGTTTCTTGCTGTAATAACCTGGATTAATGTTAAGTGATTTTCTCATATTAGGTACATGATAATGGAGTCTAAAATCTTCACATTGTAATTTTGTTTAAGTATTGTATATAAAGCTAAATATAATATACTACTTATAAAATGACTAGTAGATACATAGGGTGAAATTCTGGCCCCATTGAAGTCAGTGGCAAAACTCCCATGTATTTTAATGGGGCCAGGATTTCACTCACAGTATTTAATATTGCTTTTTAAGAGAAATAAAACATTTTTAAAAATATTTTTAAATTGTTTTGTAGATTCTGCTCAGCTTGTTTGTTGCTGTTATTTTGGACAACTTGGAACTTGATGAAGATCTAAAGAAGCTTAAACAAGTAAGAGTGTTTTATTTTTGTTTTTTCATGCTGGAAAATATTTGCATCAGAGCATAATCATGCCAGCAGTCCCCTGGTAAAAAATGTGGATTTTATGCATATAATTGCATATTCTAAGCATGAAGTTTGGGGTCTCATTTTATAATATTCATCTTAGTATGTCTAGGACTCTCGTTGATTTCGCCTATCGTTATTGGTCTTTTGTTCACATTTCAGGTTAGTTCATCCATTTAACTAAATAATTACTAAGATCAAGGGCCTAATCCTGCTCCAATTGAGATCAATGACAAAACTCTTATTACAAGATTAGCACTGAAATGGAAAATTATTTTATCAATGGCTTATTTTTTTAAGCTCTGAAATATTGAAAAAATACTGTGCATCACAAGTTAGTATAGAATCCTCTTTCACATATTGAAAGAAACTCTAATTAACCTGCTTAGCCATTTTACATTGAAATCTTAAATTAGGGATGATGTGCCAAATTAACTCTCATTTAATGCTCTTCATATGGATTGCTCTTCTTTTGCTTTAGGCTCTAAAGTAATTCATTTGTTGCATCTATTTTGTATATGATGATTTCCCACAAGCTGTTGACTGGCCTATGGAGTGACTGTGGGCTGAAAGGTGATTCATTTAGGCTATTCTTGCTTTGTATCTGAATTTTTTTCAAAAATGATTTTTTCAGAAACATCTCTATCACTTCATGGCACCTGCAAACATAGCATTACAGAAATATTTGGAAGTTCTGTAGCAGACTGCTATAACCATTGCTTTTTGATGATCCAATATTCTGCCTCAGCTTTCTGTTGCAAGGTTGAACTAAGTTTTTTTTTTTTTTTTTTTTGACAATATGCCCATTGCAGGGGGAATTCTTCACTGACACTAGGAAATCTGAAAACTGGACTTCAATGGGAGTATTCAGAAGCTTAAAGTTAGTTGTATGCTTAAAAATCTTGCTGAATAGGGGGCTGCATCAGACAATCTTGGGAATATAATAGAGCAACAGAGATTATGTATTTTGCCTCGCACAATTCCCATAAAAGCTAAAATGACGTGAAATAAAAATGACTTAGGTGTGTGGGAAACAAGTTACCCATTGCAGGAAAATTGTCAAAACTGCACAAGGCCCAGGTTTTTAAAGGTGTTCAGGCATCACTCAGCTCAAGCTATGTCTACACTATGAGGTAGGAACGTGATTCCCCTGCTCGTGTACACGTACTTGTGCTAGCTCTCAAATATAAATAGCAGCATTACTGCGGTAACATGGGGATAGCTGCAGAGGCACGGCTGAGCTGTGCCAAGTACAAACCACCTGAAAGTGGTGGGTACATATTCATCTGTGCCTCCAATGCCCATGATACTGCAGCTACACTGCTATTATACCCATGCTAGCTTAATGAGAACTAGAGTATGTGTACACAAGCAAGGAAATCACGCCCTAGCTTGTACATAGATGTGGACTCCTCTCTCAGTTAGGCATTGCAATACTAAGGTTAAATCTTATTAAAGGGCAGTAGGACTTAGACACTTAAGTCACAAAGGTGCTTTTGAAAGTGTTACAACTAGACACAAGGCTATGGTATGTGCTTTTAATGTTTCTCTGTATTTAAAACAACAACCATCTCTACAGATGATTACCGATTGCTCAGTGATGTTAAAATTCTTCCCTTCATATAGTTTACCCAAAAGTAATTAATATTATATGTAGTGTTTTCTGTTTAAAGAAATATTTACAGTGAAAACAATTTTAAAATGTTTCTTTGAAATTAATGATTGTACAACCCATTAAAGGACTCAAAGAGAAAAGTTTTCCCTTGAGGTAAATGTGATGGCATCCCAGGCTTGGTGCTGATAGTGGCTGTGAACTGTTATACTGAATTACTGGTTTTCTTATCATAGAAGATAAAGCAGAGTATTTAATTCAATGACATTTTGTCTTCTCCATTATAAATTGATCATGAGAAGAAGACAAAGATTGTGGGGTAATTGTTGTTTTTAATCCGGACCATATCTGTAATGAACATGGTTCTGTATCATTGCATAGAAAAAATATATTTCTCTGTCTGTAATTAAAAGCTGAATGGAACGTGAGGAGAGGATTCAAGTAACAGACCAGCTAATTTACAAAGCACTGATGCTCTAGAAATGTCGTGTATACCAGATAAAACTGCATTGCCCTTTAGAAAATCCATTTGCTTATTTGGGAGTGGGGTGTGTTTACTTTAGGTCTTTGGGGGGGAGGGTTAAATTTTTTTCTTTTTCTGCTTATAATAGCTAGAAAGATTGAGGCACAAGGCATTTTCTGATAGTGAGTGACTGACTGGGAGAAGCACTTTCAGGCCAGAAATTACACCTAGCTACTCATTCTTTCTGGGAAATCACCTGCATCTTGATCATTATTTTCTTAATTACATTTATTTGTATTTATAATGGGGATATTATTATTGATCTATCTTTCAGGTTACTGGGGAGTTTAATTGGTTAGTATTTACAACAAACTGAAAATGTAAAATGATATATAAATGTGAGGTATTGTTGGTTCGGTAAATATAAGTATTATATTTTTCAAATCTACATTAAAAGAACACTATTAACAGTAGAAAGTCAAGCACTGAAAAGTTAGGAAATGCCAGAATTAAGGTAGTGTGTATGCATTTTGACACAGGCTTTACTTACATGATACCATATCATTTTTTCTGAAGAATCCATACCTCATTCAGTGCAAGTAATGAACAATGCACACTCAGTGAGCAGCTGTTCAGTGTTTTGTTTTCTCCTTGTTATTCAGTGGGTGGTCCCAGACCTTGTTTACTCCATACTAATCAAATCCTACTCTGAAGACAGAATTATTATTTTCTTCATGAGCTTTTCTATTGTGTTCTTCACTACAATAAGTAAGTGCTACACAAATATTAATGAATTTATTTTCACAATATCCTTGTGAGATAAGGGTCTTATCCCCATTTTACAAATGAGAAACTGAGATTCAGAGAGACTAAGGTCAAAAGTAGCCACCTTTTAATTTTACATCCATCTGAGTATCTAGGACCAGTTTTTTTCAAAGTGCTCAGCATTATATATTATAGTATAGTATAGTATAGGATGAAAGCATAGCTCTGTAGGTGATCACAGGTATGGGTAGGTGGGGGTGGCCTCCCTTACTGTCAATCTGTGAGGAAGGCCATACCTCCCAGCCGCTATGTCCTCTGGGAAGGCTTCGGCTAGAGGGAGAAATTAGCAGTTTGTGGACCTCCCCAGCCCAGCGGGCAATCCCAAAGCCCTGAGCCCCTACCGTCAGGTGGGGGGAGCAAGCAGTCTATGGCCCTGGCCCTCAGTCAGGGCAGGGCAGGTAAAGCAAGCAATCCCTAGCCCCTCGGTAGGGCAAGCAAACAGTCTATAGCCCAGACCCTCAGGCAGGGCAGGGCAGATAAAGTAAGCAGTCTCTAGCCTTAGACAGGACGAGCAAACAGTCTATTGAGGCTTCGCAGGCCAAGGGGTGGTCACCCAGACTTGCGGTGGGGAGGGGAATACAGGCCCGCCTGACTCCACTGCATCCCAGCCCAGGGCCGTAGCAGTGGTGGGGCATCCCACCACCGGGTCAGCGGGGCTCCAGCCACAAGTCACTGAGTAGTGCTCAGCCTTGAGTGCAGCCAGACTGAGGTCAGCTATCCATGAGCTACTTCTCCTCCCCCCCCCCCCATGCCCTTGTACCTGTAGTCCAGGTCGTAGTCCCCTTCCTTGGGGTAGAACGTGAGGGGCAGTCCCAGCAGGCCCTCGGTATCACTGAGATTGGGCAGCTCCTCTGGCTCACAGGGGGTAGGTAGCTCTGGCAGCTCCTCCAGGTTGTAGGGGTCAAGTAGCTCCTCTAGCTCGCAGGGCCCAGGTAGTTCTGGCAAGTCCTCAGAGCTCCAGCCAGTATGCAGCCCTGGCAGCTCCTCTGCAGGGCAGTGGTCACTCCTGGGTCCCATTACCAGGGGAGAGACATCCTTCTCCTTCGGCCATTCCCCCCGCAACTGAGCTGGAAGGCCCGCCCTTTATACACCCCGTTCCTGTCCCACCTCTCTGCTTCTGGTCTGGCAGGTGGTAGGCTCTCCTTCAGTGTCAATGTCTGAGGGAGGCCACACCTCCCTGCTACAGCTTCCATTGACTTCAGTTGCAGCTTTGAGTGCTCAGCACTTCTGCAGCTCGGGCACCCATAAAATGAAGTACACACAGTTAGTGACCACTTACAGAAAAATTTGGTTTACGTGACTTGCCCAACATCAAAAAGGAACAAAGTGGCAAAGGGAACAAAACAATTCTGTTACTGAGGACAGCATTCAGTTGCTTTAACCTTGAAATCATCCTTTCGCTTCTTGTAGTCCCCTGCCTCATTCACCACATACCATTCAACTTCTGCAACAAATGAAGCAGGGGTCCTACAAACAACAGTCTTCTTCACTATACAGACATGATTCATTCCTAAAGCAGGCCCATCTTGTGCACTGGATGAGGCTGGGGTCCTGTGAAAAAATATCATGGGATCATGTAATTAAAAGCTGTATTATAATGTTTGCACCTGGGGGATGAAGTAAGGTTATACAGGGATCCCTAAGTTTGGTGTTTTCTAACTTTTTAGTACTTGGCTTTGCTACCTTAATGTTCTTTTAGCATAGTTTTGTTGTGTGTAACTTCCTAGATTTTTAAAAAAGCAAACTGAAAAAAACATACATTCCATCATATGATTTCATGTTGACACCAACATGGATCATCAGCAGGATCCAACATGCAGACTTGAGCTAACGGAGTCACTGATAGCAGTGGTAGTTTGTCTTCCTCTATGTGAACCAGCACTAGAGAGGGATGAGGTATTTTGCCAGTGGGATTCATAAATATTTGCGCACTGCAGAAGAATGGAGAGACTCAGGAATCTGGGTTTCATTCCAGGTGCTAGAGGGGAATGTGCTTTAGTGAACACAGACACTTCTGTCTGTTCTCCTCAAGTGTGACCTCTTCTGCACCATCCCCTCCAGCCTGACCCTGTCCTGTATCTTCCCCACCCCTGGTGCAGCATCTTAGTCCCATTCTCCATTCCTCAGACTTCTCATTCCATACTCAGTCTCCTTGCACAGCAAGTCCTAGTCTCCCCCAATTCAGGCTTCCCATCCCAATTGCCCCATTTCCACTCAAGTGCCAGTCTTCTCCCCCGCTCTCAGTCTCCTTGTCCAGCCATTTCCTGGCTCCTTGTCCCCAGTCTCATTTCCCAGACAGTCTTAAGTCTCCCTCCCAGCTCCTTGTCTGATCTGTCTCTCCCTGCAGCTTCCAGTTACCTCAACATTCACTTTACGTGTCTCTACTGGATCCCCATCTACCTCCCAGGGCTCTTCTTCGAATGCCTCTCCCAACACCACCACCTGGCTCCTTATCCCAGTCTCTTTGCCCAGCCAGTCCCAGTTCTTCCCCTGTTCTTCTGTACCCTGACTTCTCATAAGATCTGGATCCCCTCCCAAGTCCTTCTGGTTCCCAATCCCAGTCTCCATGCCTAGCCAGTCTCACTTTCTGCCCCAGCTTCTTGTCTGATCTTGACATCCCCACCACCCATTGGCTCCCAGTCCCACACTCCTCTGCCCCCCTCAGCCGGTCTTAGTCCTTCCCTATCCCCATTCTTAATTTTCTCCACCATCAGATTTCCAGTCTCTCCCGAACCCACTTGTCCCAATTTTCTACTCCTGCCCTCCAATGTCTGGCTCTTGTCCTTATTGCATTCAATTCATGTGTCTTCCTCTTGCACACTGCCTGAGTCCAGCAAGGGGAGACAGGTTCCCTGCTCTCAGGCCTAAGCCCTGGCCCACAGCAGCTTAGAAATGCAATTGCAGGGAAAGTTCAGCTCAGCTGCCTGCAGTCCCAGGCTGAAGCACACCCAGTGTTGATGGAATATTTGGGAAATTAAGCTGTAAACCTCTAACACGTTTCTATTGAGCATATGTGAACTGCAATTTTTCAGAAGTTTATAACTTGGCCAAATGTCTGTGGATCTTCACAGGAATAGAAAAAGTTACATCCCTGACAAATTTCTCCAAAACATGGGGGGCATTAGAGCATCTCTAAATAGAGTCACCAGGAGTTTTTTTAACATGGGCAAAATGTATTTCCCCCACCCTAGTTCTCAGAAATAGCTGAAAATTTTTGACTAAAATCTTGCCCCCCCAATTTTTTTTTTCAGCCTGAGGCAGACACCTGGCAGGGAAAACCCTGCCAGTTTTTCTAACAGTATTCTGTATCAGCAGAGCACTCATTAAATGGATTAAGAACTGACTGACTGATTGATCTCAATGTAGTTGTCAATGGGGAATCATCACTGAATGGGGTTGTTTCTAATGGGTTTCTGCAGAGATTGGTAGTAGGCACAGTGGTATTCAACTTTTTCATCAGTGATCCTGAAGGAAATATAAAATCACAGCTGATAAAAATTGTAGTGCATCGTTGGACGCTATTTTTCTAAGCAGAAAAATGAATTCAGAGAAGAGATTCAGGCGATATATTAGGTGTAATAAAACATTGACTCCATCCTGCATAGTGCTGAACACCCTCAGCTCTCTTTGATGTTAGTTAGAGTCAGGGATGCTCAACACCTTACGGAATTGGGGCCATTGTTAAATGTTGCAAAAGCAACATTTCTTTCATCTGGAAGTCAGACAATTCAAAGTTATGATCCCACAGGAGCCTGAATTTAACCCTCTTGATAACACTGATATTATGTTTTATTTGATTGTGGTTCAGTCAGAGAAAGCAGAATCTGTAGCCTCTACCTTATATTCGTATGCAGTTGCTTATTCATTGTCAAATGATTATTTTGAATGCAAAAAGGTTTCTGATCCTCTTGGCTGAGAGCAGTTAATTTCGTGCTTTTGATCAAGGAAAAAAAATCTCCAAAGAGCACTACACTTAGAGTAGTAAAACAAATGTAGAGTAAGATTATTTTTAATTAAGAAAAAGATAGTAGCATATCTTCAGACATAGAGGGAAAATGTTTTAATTCTCTAAAAAAAAAAATTAAAAAAGTGTGCCAGCCCAGGGACATCAGCGTTGATATGGGGGGTGAAAAGTGAGCTGGATTTGGGGAAAATAGGCATCCCACAACACCACAGGCAGGTAAATGGTAAGGTTGTTGAGGCAACTGTTTTTGGCAGGTCAAAGGAACTTGGCATTACCAGCCCTGGATGCATTGCAGGCACATTTTTGTGATAGCTTTGATCCTAACAGATAATGATCCAAGTAATCACTTTTCTGAACAATGAACAGTGGATGTTGCTTCACATTGTAAATAACAATCAGGATATCTTTAGTATACAAATATACAGAGAGAGGATTTGTTAATTAGTGTTGGTACAACCATTTAGAGGTTCCAAGTAATTTAAAAGAGAGTCATTAGATCTCAATCTCATGTTTCTTTCACTATATTCTCCACCTTTCTCGCCTCACTCGTCCCCACTACACATCCTACTTACTTTTCAACTCATTCCTCTAGTCTTCTCTGTGCATGACACGTACATACACACACACAGTGCTACAGTCCTTTGTTTACATTAGCTATTAGGAGGTATGATCAGCATTTGCCATCCTGGCTGTAGAGTAGGTATGACTGTTCATCCCACCCGTTAAAAACTTCCGCTGGTACGAAGTACAGCAGTCCATCAGTTTATTAGCACAGGTTGCTATGAACACATTGGATCCCCATTGCAGCTGATGCAGAGCTCAGCTCAAGGGCTCTGTCCTTATATTCAAAGCCCCCCTATAGGTGTGGCTGTTGGTACTAGAGAGATTATTACACCCTCCATGACCAAGACCTTTCACAACAGCTGCATTCCAGCAAAACTGTCAACAGTAGGAGCTCATAAGTGTTGCAGAAGGAGTTGGACCTAGACTACAGAATTCACTCCTGCCAGAGACCAGGCTACTAACTTATTTCAAACTAACTATAAAGCTCATTCCTTTGACTTAGCTTTTCATAAGTTCTCTCTATTTCTCCACACATCTACAAACACACACTTTTTCTATTTTTAAATACTTGGGGGGCACACAGATACTGTTTTCATGGGAGCACAGATGAACTGATAGACAATACAGAGTATGGTCCAACCAACCCCTTCATTAACCCCCTTCATTAACCAATCCCATTAACGATCTCTGCTGATATGCACTATATCTTTCCCTGAATAAATCCAAGGGTTTTTTTTGCTTTCTTAACTGCTGCTAGATATTAAGTTGATGGATTTTAGTTTCTGTACAGTATCGCCCTCCAGGTATTCATCTTTTTTTTATCTAACAGCAGATACTAGCTAGAAAACCAGTAAGCTGTGAAAATACATGCTATTTTTATAAATTCTGCTAGACATTCCTGCTGCTGTCTTTTTATGTGATCGTCTACAGAGTAAATGAAGAAAGCACCATGAAATCAAGCAGCCTGCTTTTTTTTTCTTAATCTTATCACTGTGAGCTTTTGAGAAGAGAGATTTTAGGTGTTGCTTTTGTCCATGTTTTGGTCAAGAAAACATAAGAATTAAAAAAGGTCCAAAATTAAATAAACAGGGGAGTTAAAAATAAGCAAAAACATTACATTTGTTACTTGTTGTATCACTAAGATTCTTCAAAGAGAAGTCTTAAATAGGCAAGAGAAAACAAAGTGGAAATAACTGTCTAAGGGAGATGAGCGATAAGAATCCAAATATGAATGATCTCAGCCAAGTAAAGGACCCTGTGCTCAGAGAAGAGTTGGTGTGAGATTGGTGTGCCTCTAAAACATACCTGTGGAATTCAGACTCAGCTACGTTGCAGTAGGCGGGGAAGATGAAGGCTGGAGGAAGGAGAGGGCAGAGACCTAAACTATACTAACTTACACTGATTTCCCCTTTCTACTGGGAAGGCCCTTTGGGATGGCCATGGTGAGAAAAGTCTTTCTTAGTGTGGCTAATGTAGGAGAATGGGGCCTTGAGAAGTGTGTAGAATAATTTAAATGGGCTTTCTGACACAGAATAAAATTTAAAACTACACCTTAAAATGGATTCTGAAAGGTAAGCACCTGTAAGGAAATTCTGTTCAAAGTCCCAAAGACGGCTGTAAAAAGGCAATGCTTTCTTCTCTGTAAAAATGAAAATATGGTAGCCCAATCAGAGTTTTGTAGAGGTAAACCCTGACTTTTTTTTTTAAACAAACATTTTACATACATTTTTTTACAAACCTTTTCATCTACAGCCTAAATAGATGTCAGCTAGCCAGTGCTCCGTGAACTGCTCCCTACAATGTTAAGCATGCGTCATTAGTACCAGAATACTTTATTTTGGAGTGCAATGACTACCTAGCAAGCAACCCATTTTAATAGGCTCTGTCATGAGAGACTGAGTAGATTTGGAGGGGGCTATAACCGTTAATCCTCCCTTTTTCCTTCTCATGCAAACCAAACCATAAACATCCAGATTTCAACACCAGATGTAATCACTGCACATTGATGCAGCAGATAGCAACCCTGACCGTTTCTGATCTGATAGCCATTGGCCAGGAGTCTAATATATCTGAACCAGCAAGTCTGCAATAATAAGCATAAATTATCTAGCTGTTTTACCAGTCAACAATAGCATATTGAAGATTAAGGACAGCTGTTGAGCAGCCAATCAATTCACAATGCTGTTTATACTCTATATAAGCCATTGGGTCTGGCTAGTGACTTGAAGAACTAATATATTTTCAGAAGAGAAAAAAGCAATACATTTGCTTGCTCACTTCATATTTTAGATCAGTTGCTGATTCATGAAAGACGATTTAGATGTGCTTAAAGTAAACCGGCCACAGGCAATAGCTGAAAATACTTAAAAAAAAAAAAAAAAAAAAAAAAGACTCATAAGAGCTGCACTGGAAATTAAAATTACCAATGGTGGCTGTCATTTTAAATGCTGGGTAGTGGTATCAATAGACCCACATAAAACTCTTAAAAGGCTCTCACATGTCAGGTATTCTGCATTTCCTGCAGCCCATTAATGTTAATCTGCAAAGATAGTCACTAAACAAACAGTGAAGGCCAAATTTGCATGGGATAAACAGGATGTAAGTAACTGCAGTATAAGACAGTAGCTTAACATTTTGATCCTGTGCTAGCTTCTAAAATCTAAAACATCACTCAAAATTCTTAGGGTACCATTTTAGTCTTACAGGTCTTGTGTTAGTGTAATTTAAATTGGTGGAACAAAAATCTCTTCTTATTTATTTCTATGACACCACATTTTTCCAGTTGATTTATTGAGTCTGTACGTCTGTATAGTCTCACGTCTGTACTTGAGTTTGATTCCAGTGGTGTTACATGGGTTTAACCAAGAACAGAATTAATCCTCCAGCATTACAATAAGAATTTCATTTGCATTTACACGTGTTACTGTACAAGTTCCAAAGAAAGGGGGGGGGGGGGGGGGGAATAGAAATGAGAGGGGGTAAATGATCCATTCTCTTCTTCCAATGATTTCAAATCATGAAAATACTAGGGGTGAAATCCAGGCTGCATTTGAAGTCAGTGAAAGTTTTGACATTGAAGTCAATGGAGCTAAGATTTCATCCTAGGTGTATATATAAAGCCAAGCATCACTTAGTGATCTTAATAACTATTATCGCCTCCTCTCTCACCGCCCTATTGGTATACAGATCAGTGTTAAGAACTCAAGATCCTCTGTAGGCACTTGTAACAACAATGCTACAATTTGAAGCTCACTGTCCACCTCAAGAAGTGGGAAGCTCAGATATCTGCTATGTAGTGCTCAGCTTGTACCTGCCATAAAAGTACAGTGATATCAGATTATTATTGGCAGAGTGATTCAGTAAATCTTCCATATAATGGTCAATCACTAGATAAGTTTCCTGAATTACTTTGCCAACAATCCACAGTCATTGACTTTTTATGTCGAGACACATTGACCTATCATTATTTCACTGTCTTCCAGAACTGTCCTCAAAGTGTGAAGGCCCTACAGAGGAAAATAGTGTCTCATCTGTCACCAGTATTGGCAAGTGGGACTTACTGATCTAGTTCTATTGATTCCTAATTTCAGCTATTTGACACTTCTCCTGCTATCCCTTCTCTGTTGAGCTCTGCAAAGAATTTGCTGTGTCCTTTCGAAACTGAAAACATAATTCCATTGTTTCCTTCAGACCAGACTTCTTATGTGATCATGGGCAAGTCACTCATGGCTAAATTCTCATTACCACTGAGGCCCCTTTACACTACCCTGGCAATATGAAGAGGCTTTAGTGTAAAAGCACATCTGGCCCATGATCTCCCTGTCTCTCACTTCCTTTATCCTACTTTTTGTCTGTCTATAGTATTTAGAGTAAGCTCTTCAGGATATTGATTGACTCTTTACTATTTGTTTGCAGAGTGCTTAGCACAAGGGGGTCCCATTTCAGATGTGGCCTCTAAGCACTACGATAATACAAATAATACTTAATAAGTTATAATGGGGACCTTTGCTGGGGCACAAGAGAGGAGAGACCCTCTCCCTTATACAACTGCTTAGCAGCCAGACACAGTCTAGACCATAATCAGTAAAGTATATAAGAAAACATGGTCAAATTAAAATATGCTCTCTTTCAGCCAGCTCCTGCAACTCCGATTCACACGAGCAGTCAATTGGAATTCAGTGGGTCAGATTTGGCTCTCAGTTAATGGGGTTACACTGGATGGACACCTATGTAGCCTAGTAGAAAGTGTAATAGTAGTATTACTACTGACCTTTTGCTTTTTAAATACATTTGGTTAATAGTTAGGGTAAACTATTTCCAAAGGTTTTTTTTCCAATTTGTTTTTCTTTTTAAACATCAATAAATTCCCTGCTTTGGGCTGAAATTAATATATTCAGATAAATGCCTACTAAAATAAAGATGCTGACCTACCAGTAAAGATAGAATTCATCCTGAAAATGTTTTTGTGCTGTCCTAGTTGTCATACTTCTGAATTCATGTCACATTAGGGAGGGAGCAATTAGGGGTTAGGAAGCTGGAGGCACTCAAATCAGACATGTCTCTGTTAAATGATAAAAATGTTGGCAAAACATTGCTTTAAACCATATCAGTATGATAACCTATCCTGCTGTCCCACAAACAGAAGTCTAGATTATAGTGCCTGCAGGTTCGTTAGTTATTTTGCATATCGAGGACCAGATCCTGCAGACACGCACTAGCATTAGCGTTTGCAGGACTATGCTTTGAGCTTCCAACCTTTAATGAGGAAATCATGCGGAATGTAAAGCCCATTTGGGACCCATTCTGTGCTACTGTGCAGAAAAGGAAGGTGTCCAAGTAGAGGAGTTATAGGGATAAAGGTATGACCCTTCCAGCTCCCCATACTATGGATAGCAGTAGGGATGGGAGAAAAGTTACATCCCCTCTCATGTATGTAAGGAGTGGACAGGAAAGGAGAGGAATGGGATCAGCTGTGGCTCTTCCTTCATGCCAGCATGGTGGGGAACACACACAGTGTGTAAAATATAGGGCAGGTGCAGCGTATTTCCCTTGCGAGCAGAGGGAAATCAAGAAGTGAGTTTTCAGTCTGCTCCTGTGGCAGAGCATCCCCGTAGCTGAAGTATGTGGTAAAGGCACAATTGACTCCATAACAAAGTATGAATAGGTTAATTCTTATTTGTACCTGGGCACAATCTTCTAAATAAAATGTGCCACTCGATTGTCGTGTTATTTAAAATATTTAATACCTTCCTTAAAAAAAAAAAAAAAAAGAAAGAAAGAAAGAAACAGCCTTAATATTTATCTTAAGTGAAGCACCAAGTACACTGAGAATCAGAAAATTTTACTTATTCCACTATTGCCTTGAGGTAGCTAAAATGCCTCCATTGTGCTACATTCCATTCTGCATTAAAAATAAAATGTAAGCTCTGGTAGGATGAGGCATCCTCTAGGCTGTAGTACAAGCAATTATGTTTGGGGGCAAAACAGCACCGATCCAAATGTCAGGATGAGCTCTTCTTTTCTTGTTTTATGTTATTTAATAGAAAAAGAGGGTACTGAGCCATTCCGAGAATATTTGCAAATGCTTGCACATATTTTATCTTTCTGCTGTGGATATCTTAGTATCAATTCCTAATTGTATGTTTTGGGTTCAACTTGGCCTGTTTTTTCCCTTGCAAATCAAAATAACTGATTAGCTGGTGATAACGTGGATTCCAGTTTCTAAAATTCTAAACCCATTTTATATATATTTCATTTAAAATATATATGATTTCCCAGAGCACCCTCATTTTTCAAAAAAAAACTGAGCACCCACAAATCCCATTAAACTTTTGAAAGTCAGACCATTTTCATATATGTGCCTTAATACAGTAATAAAGTTTGAAAGTACATATAAACCTATATATATATATATACACACACACACACACACACACGCCTTATTGGAAAATAGCTTTAAAAAACATTACAATCTTGACAGCTCCAACAGTTCCAGATATAATTTAACACTTCTAATGAGCTTTCTTGTGTTAGGTTTTCTCAAACTTAAATTAGGCATGCCTTAATTCCACATAGCTATTTTATCTATTGTCAGTAGCAAGGTAGTACACCATCTACCTGTTTATCTTACTTTTAATGACAGTGGATTCAGTTCTGACAGAGTGAGTCCTACTTAGAAGGTTTTACTTGCAAGCCAAATGACTAAGGTTAAGATTCTGTCACGGGTGTTTTTAATAAAAGTCAGGGGTAGGTCACAGGCAATAAACAGAAATTTATGGAAGCCCGCGATCTGTCCGTGATTTTTACTAAAAATATCGTGTGGGGACGGGACTAATAATCAGAGCGCTGCGGGGGGCTGACCTCCAGCAGCTGCTTCAGCCCCGCCACTGCTCCTGCGACAGGGGCTGACCACCACTGCTCCAGCCCCAAGGAGGCTGATCCAGTTCTGACCACTGCTTCAGCCCTTTGGCCGCTGTTCTGGCAGCCACAGGGATGACCACTAGTTGCTGCACCAGCCTCCCAGGACCACTGCTCCGGTGGCACCGGGGCTGACCGCCAGCCGCTCCTCCAGTAGACTGGGAACTGCTGCTCCGGCGGCCCTGGGCTGATCTCTGGCCACTGTTCCAGTGGCCCAGGGGGTGCTGATCTTGCAGCCTCAGGGAAGGCTGCTCCAACCACCCTGGGCTGCTCTGGTGGCCCCTGCTGTGGCGGCCCGGGGGGTTGCAGCTCCAGGGCAACCTCCATCTGCTGTTCCAGCAGTCCAAGGGGAGTTTCTCTGGTGTCACTAGGGCTTGACTGCTGGCTGCTGCTCTGGTGGTCCGGGGGCTGAAAGCCACTCCAGCTCTGCCACTGTGGAAGAAGTCACAGAGGTTCTGGAGAGTCCTGGAATCTGTGACCTCTATGTCATAATCGTACCCTTATAAATGACTAAAACACACTGAATCCATATGGAGGAATCCTCAGCCCACAATATATTATCTAGCTCCAGGACAGCAGAATAGACAGTCCAAAGCAGCTACTTCTTGAGTATAAGCAGTAACAGATGCTCCCTGTGCAACTCTTTTTTCCTATGATACTTTGGAGCAGAGAACACTGGAGAGTAGAACTGCTTAAATATCCTTTGTGACCTTGATCACCCTGGTAGGCCAAAAATATAAGTCTTCCTAATAAAACACAATGAAGGTCTCTTGATAAATCTGTTTTTCACAATGAACTATAGGGTTAATACTGTCCATCTGACATACTGTTTTGCAGAGAATATCAGAATTAAAATCTAATAACCTATTTTATTATTGAATACATATTTACTTTTCTGTAAATGCTTTTTGCTGAGGTAAAACTTTATATTGCTGAATTTAAAATGTAAATAACTCATTTGAGAGAGCCTTTCAGTGTAAGCACAGTTAAATGTCCTTATTTTCAAAGTTTGTTCAAAAGAATTTTGAAAATAAGAGTAGCTGGAGATTTCCACATGACTGCTTTTCTAATTAAAGCATTGTTTGTGTTGGGGGGAGATGGGAAGGGTCTAATGTTAAATGCTAGTAGATTCTTAAAGGCATATCTGAAGTAATTCTAAATACACTAGTATTCACATTTTTCACCAGAGTTATAATATGTAATAATTTAAAAGATGACTGGTTATTAATCAATATTATATATCAAATTCATACCTGTTGTAACTCACTGAAGTCAAACCAAGTATTACTGTATTCAAGAGTTTATTTTCAATGTTGTTCAAAGTTTACTTGCTGTTCTTGAAATCATACCAAGTGATGACAGGTGTGTACTAGAGGCAGAATCACATTTTGTCAGTATATTGTCTGTAAAGAAATATAAAAATAGTCTAAAAGAATAAAAACACCTGTCTTAAGGGGAAACTGAAAATTTCAAACTGCAAATACTAATTAGATGTATGTTTACAACACTCTGATTGATACTCTACCAAGTGTTTTGTAAAGATAAATGAAAAAGGAAGTATGATCCTTAAGAAAAAAAAATCCAGAAGATTTTTTTCTTCTGTCAACCTATTTCCATCTCCTCATGCTGTCTGCTATAGAACTTGCTTTCCAGGACAGGAAGTTTTCTTCTGTGTAAAATAAGATATCTGTGACAACTGCCTCTTTCTACCAGTATTAATTATTTGGATATAACGTGCAATATGTTACCAAGCATTGGAGGAAACTACTTGTTGACACATTCACTGATGCCACCATATCATATGATTTGTGGCCTGTCGTACTCCCATATCAATAACATGGCTGTATGAGTGTGTATCCTGACACACTTGTGGAATCACAGCCAGCTGCTGCCAGACAGTACAGACTGTACTGAAGAAGGAAAGTTATTCATCAACACCTCAGAAAATTTCTTCTCTGTCTTTCCAATAGGCAGCATTGGTGCCTCACAGGCAGCTAGCCTCACTTGGCAGTGACCATTCAATGCAGCCAAGGCCTGATGCTGATGGTGTTTAAGAGGCATAGATAAGTGCATATGTGGAAGTTAGGCAAGCTATTCACTCATCACCAAATTGCTCGCCTTTATACACATTTGCATAGTATCACTGGTGAATCACCATGGTGCCCGCACACCTGAAATTGACTCAAGTTCAAACACATTGAAAAATTGATCTTACACACATGCAGCTGCTGTCCTTTCATACACATAAGATTGAGCTGTTACAACCTAAAGAAGCCGCACACAATATACTGCACAAACTAATAGCTATGTCAGTTACTTTGCCTATAACTAAGCTGTGACAAATGTCAAACAACAACCACACAGATGATCACAATCACAGAGAAGCTACATGAGCCAACACAGGAGTATGAGAATACTAGTATGCCTGAAAACATGCAGATATGGATCCAAGCAGTAACTCAGGTTAGATGAGCTATATGAACATACACATTTAATGGTACCCCAGCTTTCAAATCCTGTGTGAAACACTGATGACCACACAGATCAGCATGTAAAAACCATATAAAGTCCACAGAAAAATCCTCACACTTCTGCACATATGGATCAGATGCCAACATTCCATGGTTACCTGTTTTTTCAGGGTATAACATAGACCCAAATAAAACTTATCACCTTTAATTCAGGTATAAATAAGGCAGCAAAGCCTCTCCCTAGGTTGAGGGTAGCCTTTTACCTTTTACCTGGCTACTCCTCTCCTGGTGTACTTTTTGTACCTGTCACTTGGGCCCTATACCGATATGAGGCCCAGCTGATCTGCTCCCCAATCACTGGTGGTGATTTTCAGAGGTGCTAATGACCCCCAGCTTGAATGAAGTCATTGGGAACTGCCGGTGTCCAGCACCTTTGAAAATCTGGCCATAATTAATGTAGTGGATTGGTTCCATTTTCCTGCATATCCAACAGGTAAGATGTGCTTGTGTGTCTTGACTCTACCTGGGTAGGCTCTACTTACTAAGCTGGCTGGGCACTTTTCAGGACACAGACAGGCAGCATGTTCTCTCTGTTTCTGTGCAGTCTTCAGAATATATGAGCAATAACTGGGACATGATGAGAGATGCAACTGTGCTACTTATTCTGCTTTCTGCATATATGCAAACACTCAGAGACTGAGTGAATTTTGCCATATGTTTTAAAGACAAACACATTGTACTCAGTCAATAATGAATGGCTGTATTTGTACAAGAACAGAACTCTTATATCCTTTGCTTTTCTTAAATATCTTCAAGTTAAGTAATTTATTGTTGATTAAATGCACAATTCATAACAAGTAAATTCCCAGTTTGTATGGGAATGGAATGCAATTTCAGTGGAGTGCAGTATATTTTTATCATAATGAAGATGCTTTTATGACTCAATAACCCTTGCATAGAAGCAAAAACAACTTAGTTACTTATCCTGAGAGAGAGAATGAATGAAATGACGTTTTCTTCACTTAAACATGAAAAGGCTATTAATTCATAGAAAACATTAAAAGTATAAAACAAGGAGCATGTATTGTTACAGTCCAGAAAGCAACTCTTGATTGATTTTTTTTATTCCTCAATTTACGGAGATTCTGTGTGACCATATACTCTGAAATGCGTAAGAAAACATATGCCATAGGAACTCACCGAACAAAAAAATGTATTTTATCTCTCTCACCATCTTTTCAATATTATATGTATGGGTCAGTTTCAATTTCTATTGTAAACTAGAAGTGGATCTGATGGTGCCCCTTCTTGCCTGTTCTTTATGCTCCAGCCCAAGAAACAAACTTTTGCTTTCCATGACATTATCCAACTCAGGCTGCCCAGAATAACCCCTGGTTATTTCTTTCATATGCACCACATGGTGTCCAGCGCAAAACAGGTACAGCATCTCTTGTCTTAAACGTGGTAGAGTGATTACGCAAAGACCCATTAATAGGCACCAAGACTGAACTGATAGCTCCAGTCAGATGGAGTAAAGAACACAAAATCTTCTCATTTTTCTAGTCTTTTCCCATGCAAGAGCCAGTCCAAAATTTGGGACAGATTTGAACTAACTGTATATATGATTTTTTAGTGAAGTTGTCACAGGAATGTTATCAGTTTCTCCAAAACAGTGTGTCAACTGGACACGGTTTTGAGGGTTTGAATGGCAAAGGTTATCTAGCCAAGCCATTGTGCTACATAATGCAGTCTTTCTCTTCTTGGTGTCACAGCAGTTGGATGATAGGGATATAGCCAGTCTTTACATTCTACTTTAAAAGTAGAGGTGGAATGCCCATATACAGTCCAAAGACAGATATGAGAGGCAGATGATTTCTCAGAAGCATAAATCTTTGTCCATACCATTACTGATGAAAATTACACTCTGCAGATAATTCCTGACTGTCCCCTTTCAGTTTGTACATAGAAGCTTTTTGCTCTGTATTTGTTTCTTCTCTATCAAACTTTTGTTTTCTTATAACTAATGGAGTTACACGGGTGTCTTGATGAGTCCAGGAAAGCCTGACCAGCTTGCCTCAGAGGAAGGGAGAGGAGAAAGCCTGGCTGGCATTCTATTGCCACATGGACAGGCTGGGATATGCTGGTCAAGGGAATGGAAGGTTCATGGATCCTTTTTTCAGTCCAGTGGACTAAATATTGAGGATGTATATCAAATTTCAGAAGAGATCCAGGATGCTAGAGAGATAAAGGGATTGAGTTAATTATAGGCACAGAAGTTTTAAAACAGTAAGAAAAGAAACCTCTCAGAATCTCTCACCAGCCGGAACAGAAATAGTAAATGATCATTATGTTCAAGCAAAAAGTATGGCATTAGCATTGCAAACTACCCTTAACTCACAGTAGGGATTTAATAGGGTTTATTACCGATCTGTATACTACTACCTTTGCAACTATGGACGCTAAAGTAATGGTGACCATATCTCGTGTTCCAGGATGTAAACTGATTATTTGCTGGGGTCAGTCAGGAAGAAGTTGCAATCCTCACAAATTGCACAGTGATCTAGGTGCATTATAATGAGGTTTCACTGTCTCCTGAAGCATTGGACATTGACCAAGTCTTGAACTGGAATGATATCATCAGATGAACCTATAGTCCAAAACATCTTTCTCAGATATTTTATACAACACTGTGTACAGTACTGTCCTTTTGCACTGGTACCATAGATCTAGTTGGGAATAAACAGAACTTTTTTTTTTGGTGGGAGGGTGAAGCGTTTTAAAGGAACAGCAGTGCATGGTAGGATTAAGTAGTTAGGATGTCCTCTGCTTTTCTTATTAGAGCTGGTTTACAGCATAGATACTATAGGCCAGTGCCTAAGTCTCCAGCTCCTGGGAGACTTGTGATTAGGTCAGAATCATAGCTTTCTTTTCTTTTTTTTTCTTTTTTTTTAAGTTAGTTTCTAACGCTCAAGTTTGGGAAGAAAATCTTGAAAACATTACTCAAATTTAATCAATGCAGCAATGTTTTCCTGGGTCTGTAGGCAGCCTGAAACAATAGCTCTGAAAAGTTTACCCTATTTATCACAGTTTATCACTAGAGGTTCTGTGTCATGGTGTGCTTGGGGCTCCAGATTGCCTTAATCTGGCCCTGCCCTTTGTACATTAAATTTAATCAATTTAATTCACTTGTCACTAAAGAAGATCTGCATTTTGTAAATTGCAATCACGTCTTGTCAGGAGCATTGCTTCCATAAGAGATTAATAGGAATTAGTGCAAGGAAGATATTAACAAAATTCTTTTTTTTAAACATCACTCAATTTCTTATTAATAGAGAAGACTTTAAAACAAAATTGAGGAACAATGAACAATGGGAATCACAGCACCAACACTACCTGTAGATTAGACTGCCTATAGATTATAATCAACACTACCTGTAGATTACAAACTCTGTGATACAGAAAATATGTTATAAAACAAGCCCAGTATATTTTATTAATGCATGTGTGGAATTATGCCTGGGTTGGAAGAGAACTCCAATGAATAATCTAGTCCCTCCAACTGACATGAATTTTTTCATGTTGTTTGACCCCTATATTACCTACTATACAGCACTTCCCATTCAGTTTGTGCAATTTACTGCAAAACTTCCCTTAGACATCACAAAAGGTGGTGAGAGTTATTGTGGGCTTAGTCCTTCAGTCCTTACTCAGGAAGAATTCCCGTCAACTATAGTGTGCCCATTTTTTGAGATAAATCCAAAGAACAAAGTTCAAAACTCAGTCTAAACTTCAGGAGTGTTCAGAGCAAGGGTTTTGATTTGTGCTTCTTGCTAGTGTTACTATAACACAATCAGTCAATGGATACAAGTCAGTCTTCTGGGTTATGTAAATATTTTGGCCCAAAATTTCAGACATGTCTTAGCTTGCTCTCTTTTTCTCTGGGAACAATTATGCGTGCAAAATTTTCCTACATTTTCTCTACCCATAATTGGATTGTAGGTGTAAATTATAACCGCTGAACAGTTGTCTTCTTGATCTGTGCTCTTCAACTCCTAATACTTGTGCACAGACGACCCATATGCAGGGGTGAAAAAAAATTGTAGATGCAAATTGGTCCCACAGAAAAAGAGACTGAGCTTTTTAAACTTTATCCTTAAGCTTGCCCCCCCCCCCCCAGTACAGTTCATTTACCTCTAAGTATTCACCAGATCACAATAGTTTCAGAGGAATAAGAGACAGAAGGAGATCAATTTGCTCATTTAATCTGCCCTTCAATCTTTAATTATTAAAGATAACTTTCCATTTAGTGTCAGTTATTAGTGTTTCCATTAAAAAATTACTTATTACAAGTATGGGGTGATAGCGAGTCTGAAGAATCTGATCAGTAAAAGGAACTTTGGAGAACTGTGGGAGCTAGTCTTGATTTGTCATACATTTTATCTCTCCCTCTACTTGCATCAGACTTGTGCTGTTTTAATTTACAGCACATAACACATCCTGCTAAGTGCACAATTTAAATATTACAACATCAACTTGTTCTTTCCAAGGTAAAATGTTGGTATATTGCAGAGTATCATATTGTATCATATTATATTAATTTAAAACTATCCAGGGGTGAGAAGTCCTCTACTTCCCAAAAAGGTTTGAACTTTTAACATTCACCATGAAATTAGCCTGGGCATCTGGCCAATTCCTAAGTACTCTGCACATCAGTGGCGAAGCTTTTAACTTTGTATCTGTGATTGATCTGAGGCCCTTCTGAAAACTCTCAGCTAGAATAGAATATTGCAGTTACTTTTTATAACCATTTTCTTTTATTGAAATATTTACACACCTTTAATATAAGATTTCCATACACTTGACTCTTAAACCTTATGAAAAGGGCTCCTTTCAGATATGGGGTTTTTCCTTACAACATTCCACACTTTGCCAGTCATTAAACTGTTCCTCGGCAAGCTCAGAATTATACATGTTGCAAAAAAAAAAATGAGAAAAATTAATGATTAGTAGGTAAGTAGATCCTCTCCCTGCTTATATATTTAAATAGTTGTTTCTCCTTTTGGCTGTTTCATTGCCCACAACAGCATCAGTGTGTTTGTTTATTGGCTCAGAGTTCTATTTAAATGTTAGTGTTTTCCTGACCAAACATATAAATTAAGTGTGGGTGAGTTTCAATGCAAATACTTAGTATTAATAGGTAGTCTCCTTTGTCATCCTGTAGAAATACTATAGTATTCAGTATGGGAACTTGGTTCCTCTGTTCCTTTTCTCCTGCTTGGTCCTGTTCATTCCTTTTTCAATAGCTCTGATCACAGATATATCAAGTATTGCTGTGCATGCTTTAAGATGAGACTATATTCTCATGACCATGGCCATATTGTAATGTAAGAAATTTTTAGGAAAGGATATAAATATCAGTGTGGCCATAATGTCACAATCTTTCAAGATAAAATAGTCAAGAACCAAAATGTATCCAGATCCTTCCTGATGAATCTCCTCCTTGACAACTGTCCCCTTTTCTTTTGCATTCAATTCCCAGTCTTTGTTCTCACCTTGAAAGTTGTATCAAACACTGCCACAGCCTGCATCCATCCGTCAGAGTATCTATCTATCCATATATTACAATATATAACAATATTTTTTCTGTCTCAAATTGTCGATGAGATAACTTGAATAGTGTATTGGGCGAAAGGTTTGGGAGTGAGTTGTGTTGTGGGTCTACGTGTGTATGTAAAGAAATTACTGTGGAGAATCTAACTCTAAGCCATTTCATCCTAAACCTGGTTTCACATTCTACACTTCTCCCCATTTTCTTTCTTCTTTCCTCTGACTTGATCTCCTTCCACTTTCACCTTCACACTATTTTTCCATCTTCCCTGTATATTTAGGTCAGCTTTATTTTCATCTGTTATCCTTTCAGGGCCTGATTCTCAGTGGTGCTAAGTCCCCTATACAGCATGGGCAGAGAAAAGGGGCCTTAAAGAGAGTGTTGACATAATTTGTGCCAGAATAGTGTATGGTAAATGCTATGAAAAGGGTTGCAAAGGAGATCAGTCCAAATTAAAGACTACGTCTTCTTTAAAGTCATTATATGCTGACCTCTCAATTCACATCAGTGTCCTTGCTCACTTTTGTATTATGAACCATGCTTATGTGTCTAAGTTAGATTTAAGCTCTTTGGTGCAAGATCCTGTCTTTCAATGTGTTGTTTATGGCACAATGAACAGTGATGGTGCTCTATAACAATATTTTTTCCATCTTTGGAATACTTTACAAACACATACGCGATCTTAGGACCTAAAACTCTGTTGCATTCGCACAACAGGAACAAAATAACGTCATTCAGGCCTAATTCACTCTTGTGAGTGGTTGAGAACAAGGGGGACCTGTTCACCCTGGGAGAGGATAGATGACTGTAATGCCACCTCCACCTCTGCAGGATTCTGCTTAGGGAGAGCAGCTGGATTTCCAAGCTGGGGCTTCATAGGAGCCCTGCCAACAGACATGCTGAATCCAGCCTGGTCCCTGGCCATGATGGTGGGTGGCCTGAGTTGCTCTGCCCCTGTTCCCAAGAGGCTTTCTGTATCTGGAGGCCAGGAACCCATAGAATGAATAGGGTCAATATATTTTTCCTTCTCAGGGTATGTCTACACTGCAGGCTCCGTGATGATCAATGCAGCAGGATTGATTGAGCAGGTCGTGTAGACCCGCTCAATCGATTCCAGATGGCCTCTCTGGTCGACACCGGTAATCCACCTCCCAAAAGGAGTAAGGCTGTGTCGATGGGAGGGCATCTCCCGACAATGCAGTGATGTGTTGTCACTGCAATACGTCAATGTAAGTACGTCGACGGGAGATATACAAACTACGTTATGTAGCATGTGTAACTCCCATGGACCGCCAGCAGCAATGTAGACCAGGCCTCAGTAAAAATATTTTTTTCTTGAGCAAAGAAAGAAAGGAAGGAAGGAAGGAAAGGATTGATTTTATTGTGAATTAGGCTCTGGCTAAAAGGGTTGTAAACCATAGTTGTCATATTTGACAAATCCTGTACCTTAAAAAAGATATATGTCTTTGTTGTAAGCTGAAAAAAGCAGTTGCTGAAATGTGAAGGATTTAAGCAATGACACAGAACAGGATGCGTGTCATGCAGAGCAAATATTACACCCTAAATGTGTTGAGAGGCACTAAGTGAAGCTAAATGCCTTCAGCTTCCCAATATGTAATATTATCTCAGCATGACAGATGCTGAGATATTCTGTAGAATAGCTTTGAGTTCATATTATTTTAAAAGCATGTTCTTAATTATCTGCCATTCAAAAATTGTATATTTATGTAATCTTGCTTAGTTTTTTAACTGTATGGTTGTCTGCTGCACTAGAACTTCAGACACCATTGTAATCTATCACAAACTCCCTGTTGTTGTGTTTAGATATAAAATATAAACATGTGATCTCCTGTGAATAGCAGTCATTACCTGTGAGGGACATTTTCTGTCCATGTTACAGTTTGCATATACTGTTACGAACTCCAGAGTTACAAAGTGACTAGTCAACCACACACTTCATTTAGAACCAAAAGGATGTAACCAGGCAGCAGCAGAAACAACCTAAAAAAAAAAAGCAAATACAGTACAGTACCGTGTTAAACATGAACTACCAAAAAAAAATAGAGGGAAAGTTTAAAATAAAAGATTTGACAAGTTAAGGAAACTTTCATTGCTTGTTTCATTTCAATTAAGATGGTCAAAAGCAGCATTTTTCTTCTGCATGGTAAAGTTTCAAAGCTGTATTAAGTCAACATTCAGTAAACTTTTGAAAAAACAGCCATAACATGTTCAGAGTTATGAATATTTCAGAGTTACAACCAACCTCCAAGGTGTTTGTAATTCTGAGGTTCTACTGTATCTACATTTGCTTGCAATTAACATAGAAGGTGGAGACGGAAAAGACAGTGACAAAAACTGGAAAACGTGTGCCAGTGAGAATTTCCACTGGGTTAAAGAAAATCAACTCCTGTAGCACTAGGAAAGCCCTGTTACATCATCTAGTTCAATTCCCTGAGGATTTCTCTCTCTGCTACACTGGCATTTCAAGGGCCCTGTTTATTCTAAGTACCAAATGATGAGGAATTTCTCTTGAGACCTTTCTACAGCCTACACTCCATGCTTACTGCTACTCTAGGTTTCTGTCAGTATTACTGCTGCCCAAGTGTCTTCTCTCAATTGCAGCATATTTACCCCTTGGATTATTAACTTGCATTTTTTAAATTGAATCTCCATTTGTTATTGTCTGCCTATGTTTCTAATATCTCTAGGTCCTTTTGTTTTATTTCCCTGTCCTCACTGGTATTTTCAACTTCTCCCAATTTAATATCCAATTAATTTAATTAATAACATGATTTCTCCCTTTTGAGGATAATTAATGAAGATGTTAAATAAGACTGGACATAATGCTGATCTCTGCAGTGCCCCACTAGGCACCTTCTCCCCCAGATCTGTACTACCATTTGTCATTACCCCTTGTTACTTGTTTTTCAGTTTTTAGTCCACATGGCAGTTTACATTCAAACTAATTTAAATGAATATTCAAAAAAAGCTTCCACCAGAGGCTGTACTATACTAAATCCTTTACTAAAATCTAAATATATGACATATACAGCATTCTTCCTATACACTCATTTCCTAATTCTATTTAAAAAATCAAATTTCTGTGCCCATGCTGTGATGGGCAAAGGAGAGTTGACCCTTTCAATTAGACAGAAATAGATACTTTTAATGTGGAATTCTTCAATTAAAAAAAGGGTTTCACCATAAAAACTTTGGTGCATGTAGTGACCCTTCTTGACTTGACACTTTGTTGCCATAATATGTTTAGGTGACCCTATATGATAATCAGAATGCAATAGTTATATCTCTATCTACTTTTTCAGATATCATTAGATATAAGTATAGCATCTATATGTGATTCTCCTATTGCACTCATGATCTGAGGTTTCTCTAAATATTTTAATCCTCAATTCATTTATATACCTTTTGCTCTATCTGAATATTTCAAAGCTGTCAACATGCACAAAAAGCTGAGTCACATAAGACAAAACATGAATATTTATTTTCTTTTCTAAGTGTTAGGAAACTGAAGAAAATACAGAAGTAAAAATACATGATAGGAAGCTAGTATGCTTCATGTTTTAAAACTGAAATTATTAGAAATGTCTTTTATTTTATGGCTTTTAAATAATGGATTGTTATGGTTTAATATCTGTCAGTGCCTCTAACACAAGTAAACTAATGAACTCTGAGCAAGAAATTTACCCTCTGTAGTTCTTTGCTGCCATCTTCTGTCTCTTCAACTGATTGCTGTTACTGTTCTTTGAAAAACAAAACTGTTAGAGTAAAATTTCCTTTCTTTTTCTTTTTTAAGCTAAAGCAGAGTGAGGCCAATGCAGATACCAAGGAAAAGCTTCCATTGCGTCTACGTATATTTGAAAAATTTCCTAACAGGCCACAAATGGTGAAAATCTCCAAGCTGCCTTCAGATTTTACAGTTCCAAAAATAAGGTATAAAATACATCCCTTCTTTATGTGCTGAAGACTTGGTAATTACCAAGACACACAGTAGTGCCAGTGACCTGTAACCATTAAGCAGATAATTTTAAAAATCAGAATCAAAGCATTGTATTTAGAGGTAAGAGTGGATGACTTTTCATTTGTCTCTCATTTTTACTTCCCAAAAAGTCACTTCTTCTCCTGTTTACATAGCGTTAGCGCTCATGAAAGGAATGAATAATAGTCCTGGAGTAATTTAATTGCACGCAGATAGAGTATATTGGAAAGTACATTTCTGCAGATGAGAAAGTAATTTCTCTTCAGGCCCATTTGGTTTTTTTAGTTTCTTTGCTGAGACCACCAGCAAGAATTCAAAAATCAGTTTCAATGTGGGTTTCTTAATGATCTGGTCAGCTGAGTCCACCAAATCACCTCACATAGAACACTGAAAAGTTAGATGGTAACAACTTTTGATCATTATCTGACTGGACTGGATTTGTACCGCTGATCACTTTCCTTCAAAAAATACCCCCAAAAACTCAGAGGTCAGAATCTCTGTTGTATCCAGCATATGAAAGGAGACAGGTGTGGGCATCAGGAAGCCAGTTGTTGTTCACTGAATCTCTGAAAACAGTCTGGGGACTGCTACAGCCACTCAACATCTGCAGCTGTTCCCAAGGGACTTTTTGCCAGATGAGGATAGCTGGAACATAGCACACTCCATCCACAGTACCCTCTCACCCTTCTGCATCGAAATTCCCCTTACACCTATAGCTGTAGGGAACATGATATAGGATATGGCTATGTCACTATGGATTCTCCTATGCTAGGGAGTCCACAGCTAGCACAGTGGAACTGTCTTTGAATCTTTTGTGTCATCTGAACTGTGAAAAAGGTGTGGAGTAGGCCAGAGTATCTGCCTTTGAGGGTTAAAAGAAAACACTGGCAAATCTTAAGGTAAAGATCAGGCATATTTTGTTTCATTTCCAGAACCCCAATTATTTAAACATGTAGTTTTTGCTTCTTTTTAAACAGGGTATCTGTGATCTTTGTATGGCTTTTTTTCACTGTGTTTTTCCAAATGTGTGTGGGTAGGTAATTGAAACCCAACGCTGCTGCTAGCCATTGAAAGAAACATCAGGCTATGGACTGAAGAATAAAATCTTAAAATGAATCGGTTGTACTATGTAGAATTATCACTCCAGATAAGAGTTGGGTATACTCAGTATATAACACTAGTCCCCCAGAATTTAACATGTGGAAAAATAAATGTGCATTTCTTGTAAACAGAAATCATTTAAAAATCAAAACATTGCATATGTGAAGTACAAAATTGTCAAAATACCTTAAAATTGGCATTCAAGGCTGTTATATGAACAGATGATGCCTGAACTCTTGAAAAATTGATTTCTTGTCGAACATATGCATTCTTTGGATTATATCAGTCTTTGGTTTGCTTTTATTTAGCAATTTATATTGTAAACTCAGAAAGAGTTGTATATGATTTCAATAGCTAAGAATAAAATTAATTGATAAATTAAAAAAATCAAATAAAGGATGTATTATTAAAGAGAACAAATACTTTTGTTTGAAACTGCATGTAAGCACCAGATTCAGTTACGGTATTTTTAATAATTAAATCTAAATCTAGTCATCTTTGTTCTTTGTATGCACTATCCTGTCCCCCATAGGTTTTCATCTTGCTACTGTTCTAAACTGGCAGTAGCCAACTGTGACACATTACAGAAAACATGTATTATCTCTTTCTGGATTTTTAGCAACAAAATGTTATATCTTTTTCTGATTTGCAAGGGAGAGTTTTATGAAGCAGTTTATTGATCGTCAGCAGCAGGATACAAGCTGCTTATTGCGAAGACTCCCTTCTGCATCTTCTTCCTCATGTGACCACTCCAAAAGGTCTGCAATTGAGGAAAACAAGTATATTGACCAAAAGGTAAATACAAGAGTAAAAAACAATATATGTTCTTCATTGTTTTTAACATGTGCTGTGAGGAAATGCCACAAATTGTACAATTTGTCAACATTTCAGAAATATCAGGAAACAGTCTGAAGTATTTAAGAGTTTAGTAAAACATTACATTTAACTTAAGTTGTCTAAAACAGACATAGGGCCAGATACCCAGCTAGTCTAAATGGTTATTGCTCCCTTGACTTTGGTTAAGCTATGACATTGTACAGAAGATGTGTAATTTAAAAAAAAAACGCACCCATTTTTCTGAGCATATTTTTCAGATTTATATGGTGTAAGTCACTTTCATTCATGTTTGAAATTAAAGTTTGCGTTTTCAATCTTCTTACCAATGATTATAATGCCATTGTAGCAAGGTCAGTATGAGAGCCGTGGAGCTACATTAAAAATTCACAACAAATCATTTTTTACAAATCATTTTCTAAACTTTTAGAAAAGTTTAGCTGCCTTTTATGTCTTTGAACCATTAGAAAACAATTCCTCATATTTACAGATTTGATCCCTAGTTGTATTGAATGCATAAAGGCTTCCTGCTGGACTGGTACAATACACATGTGCATATGTTAATATTTGTATGCCTGAATTTTGTGCATGCCAAACAACAATAAGGAAAAACAGAATAAGTTTAAAATAACAATGGTTGGTAGGGTACAAAGAATGAGAAGCTCAGGTGTGCCTGGGTATCCAAGTGAGCATGGTGGAGAAAAAGATAATGAAGGTCCAAAATATGGGTCATTTTTATCCTGTTTCCTGAGAATACCTTTTTCTATGACCAAAGGATCCTATAATTTACAATACCAATTGATCCAAACTGAGCTGCACTAAAACATCTGGTACCAATCAGGAGAAAATGCAGATAAATATCAGCTCTTCTGATAAAATTGGGTAAAACTTTTTTTAAAAGTGGCTAAAATTATCCACACCACATAGAGCAGTGGACATATTGGGCTAGATCATCAGCTGGTGTAAATGAGCCCAAGTCTGTTGAGGTCACTGGAGCTACATCAAATGATGCTAACATTAACTTGTACCAGGAAACTCAGGCTCAGGCTCTTTTGACTGAAAACTTGAATAACCTAATATTATAGGTGAACTGTACTGTGAAGATTAATATACAAGGTAAAAATCACTGCCAATCTAAATAATATTAGAAGGTAAATATTAAACATTGTAGCAGTTTCATGCAGGGTCCCCCCTGCTGCTCCGCCTCTGCTCTCAAACACCACTTGGAGACTTCTGCTCTCTGTGCTCACACCAGTGCTTTTTATTTTCAGCACCCACCACTAGCTATTTAATTCGGTCCAGCTTCACAGCCTCCAGGACCTCACAGTCTCAGCCACAGACCCAAAGGAAGCTCACCCTCGTACTGTGGCTTCTCCCTCTCTGGCTGGGCTGCCCCCTCCTTTCCCCTTCAGTTCCTTCCTGGTATCCTTTATAATGCCTAGCTAACAAGCTCCACAGCTGCTCCCCATTAGCCCAGTCACCCCCAGGCTCCCTCATCTGGATCCCATTCCCCCTTAATTAAAGTTCCAGGGGCAAAGGGCTGACTCAGGCTGTTCTCACCCAGCACGCTGTCACACACCTCCCCACTTATGAACTGCCGGGTTCACTCTCCGCCTCCTTCTCCTACCCCGAGTGTCTGAGCGGGGAAGTCTCATCCTTTCAATGGGTTGACTCACAGGGGTAACATTGTGAGGCTCATTCACCCCAGCCACAGATAGTGCACTGTGTGGGTGGCGGATGGCCCCCCCGCAAGCTCGGCTGCCACCAACAGGTCCACACACCATTCACACCCTTGGGATTGTCCTCTTCCTTCTGTCCCTTGTGTTTAGACAGTCCACCCCGACCTCCCCCAGGACCTTCTGAGTCTCCTGTTCCCTGGACTTTCTTGGGGTTCCTTCAGGGGGGCTCCACTGGCCCTTTTCGAGGGGGCCTGCATTAGCTGTCACCCCCGTACCTTCCTCTGGTTTCTACTGGACTCTGTTGTCTAGGGTCTTTCTCCTCCTGTTCCCCTTTCGGGTATTGGGATCAGGGGTCTCCCGTCGCCCTTCTCCCGGCCTAGGCTCCATTGTTTGGGGGCCTCCCCACTACTGGGGTTCCTTGGTTCCAGAGGCTCCACCCACTCCCTCAGGGGACCTCCCACTGTTTCCCTTCTCCTGCTGGGCCCCTATCCCCTATATCCCTTCCTTCTCGGGACAGTGTCCCAGTCGGTGCACATCACCACCGGGTATGGTAGTCCTGCTACTACTCCAACCTGCTTCCAGTCAAATCTGCCCTGGACTTCCAAGGGCACGTGAGCCACCCAGCAAAGCTTCTGATCCCTGTGGATACACTTCAGGCTCATCGTCGCCCCTGGGATTACCCAGTGTGGCTTTACCAGCCCCCCTGTGGATGAGTGAGCAGGCTGAGCCCGTATCCACCAGGCCTTTCTGGGCTCTTCTCCCCACCCTCAAGGGGATGGTGGACAACCTTGACCCCTTTTCTCACCCCCCAGCTTGAGTCCAGCCACAAAATTCGGCCAAGCCGCACTCCATCTGAGGGCAGTCACCCTTTTTATGTCCTGGCCATCCACACTGCCAGCTAACCATGGGTCCGGTTTTACAGGAGGCTCCTTGGGGTTCCTCCTTCCTCCTCCCTGGGGCCTTCCTGGAGGTTGGTTCCTGGAGTTTCTTTCCCCACTCCAGTCTGTTGGAGGGTTGACCTTCTCTCCAGGGGAAGTCTGCCTCAACATATTCTTCAGTGAACTTCACTGCCGCATCTGCCGTACTCAGCTGATGCCTCCTGACCCATACCCACACATTTTCAGGAAGGCTGTGCAAAAACTGTTCGAAGAATAGTGTGTCCATTATTTCGCCTATGGTGTGAGTGTCCAGTCTCAGCCAGCGGGTGCCCCAGTCCATTATCTTTGAGCAAACACTCAGGGCCGCACACTTCCACTGGGCTGCCCAAAACTTATGGCAATATTTTTCCATGGACAAGCCAACCCAATCGAGGAAGGCCACCCTCACCGCCTCATAGTCTCTGGCCTGCTCCTCACCCGAGGCCATGTGGGCTGCTTGGGCTTCACCGGCCAGGTAAGGTGCCAGCCGTAGGGCCCTGATTTCTTGATCCCACCCAGCACCCAAGGCTACCTACTCAAATATACCCATGAACGTGTCTGGGTCGTCATCTGGGCCCATCTTACAGAGTCCCAGTACCGGGGGTCGACTGCCTTCTCCCCGCCATGGGGATCACCATTTGCTGCAGGATTTGCAGTTGCGTGCTGGCCTGTTCCCGAATGAAGTCTTGCAGGTTTTTTTGCTGCTCCGCCTGCCTTGTCAGCAAGGCCTGCCTCTCCATCTGGTGGGCCTGCTGGAAGCTTTGCATTTCCTCTGCCTGCTTCACCAGTCATTGCAGGATCTCCTCCATTGCCAACTCTTGCACTGGCTCAGCAGCTCTTGGACAAGCCCCCACGTGTAGCAGTTTCACACAGGGTCCCTCCCTGCTGCTCCACCTCTGTCCTCAAACACCACTCGGAGACCTCTGCTTTGTGCTCACACCAGTGCTCTTTATTTTCAGCTTGCTGCCCACCACAAGCTGTTTACATTGGGTCCAGCTTCACAGCCTCCAGGACCTCACAGTCTCAGCCACAGACCCAAGGGAAGCTCACCCTTGTACTGTGGCTTCTCCCTCTCTGGCTGGGCTGTCCCCTCCTCTCCCCTTCAGTTTCTTCCTGTTATCCTTTATAATGCCCAGGTAACAAGCTCCACAGCTGCTCCCCATTAGCCCAGTCGCTGCAAGCTCCCTCAGCTGGATTCCATTCCTGCTTAATTAGGGTTCCAGGGACAGAGGGCTGACTCAGGCTGTTCTCACCAAGCACTCTGTCACAAACATCAATGGTAGTGTTTTCAAACAGTAATCTCTTGACCTTACAAAGGGCAGCTAAATGAGCAAATAAATGTAACTAATTCATATTAAATTGTTATTAATTGTTATTAAATATGATGAGGTTCAACAATGACAAGTGCAGAGTCCTACATTTAGGACAGAAGAATCCCATGCACTGCTATAGGCTGGGGACCGACGGGCTAGGCAGCAGTTCTGCAGAAGAGGACCTGGAGGCTACATCGGATAAGAAGCTGGATATGTGTCAACAGTGTGGCCTTATTGCCAAGAAGGCAAACGGCACACTGGACTGTATTAATAGGAGCATTGCCAGCAGATTGACGGAAGTAATTATTCTCTTCTACTTGGCACGGATGAGGCCTCATTTGGAATATTGTGTCCAGTTTTGTTCAATGAAATTTTGCAATTTTAAAAAAAATATTTGGGGTTTTCCCCATTATTCAACCAGCTTTAATAGCAAATATGGGTACGTTGAATTTCAGTTTTGAATTGAAACAAGTATTCACAAATTATTTTTGCACTATTCACCCCACTTTAGTTATACAACCATGAAATTCTGATGATTTAAGGGGTAGAATCAAATATAAGTAACATTTCTGGTCAAATGTTGCATAAAACTGAGTGTTTACATATTCACTCAGGAAGCAAGAGAGCACTAGGTAGGATTTAGTCACAGCAATTACTCTGGCTTTCTGTAGTTACAGTTTCCATGGCAACCTCACATTTGTATGAACCAATTTTCTTAAAAATATCTTAGCCTTAAAGCAAGCTTAGAATGATTGCTTTAAAAATACAAACACTGTATGTATACTTTATGTTCCTATGTCAAAAAGAAACATGACCAACCATTTAACTTATACCAGTGCTTCACAGAATGTACCCTATCGCTACTGGTGGGAGTGGGATGACTTCAGCAATTTTTCACCTCTTCTTTACACTGAGGATGACAGTGAAAAAGTCAAGTTTGGAACCAAAAGATGGAATTCTGCTAAAAGTTGTTGCTCTTCCCCCTTACCGCCCCCGGTAGTGTCTGTAATGTGGCTAGCCTTCCATTTCCTCTTTGAATTATGTCAACATTTCTATGTTCTTCTTCGAGTGCTTGCTCACATCCATTCCATGTTAGTTGTGTGCGCCCACCACATGGACAAGTGCCGGAGATTTTTCCCTCAGTGGTATCTGGAGGGCCGGCTCTAGCACCCTGTGCTGTGGCGCACTTTTGCGCTAGTATAAGGGCACTGCCGGCCCCCCCCCCCCTGTTCCTTCTTTCTGCCAGTGTCAGTACTGGAACGTCTTTGCCTTGGCAAGCACTTATCCATGGGTTTTGTCCGTAGTTAGAAATAGTTGTTGGTTAAGTCTGTTCGTTAGAATTAGTATTTTAGGTGTAACTAGTTAGTTTGCGGGGACTTAGCCCCAGGTACAGGGCAGCCCTGGTCCCCAGGCTTCAAACCATGTGCTTCTTATAAAAAGCCCATGCCCATGAACGACCCTCACCAGAGCTTCTTAAAGTGCCTGGGTGAGACCCATCTTTGGGACAAGTGCAAGATCTGCAAGAACTTTAGACACTGCACAAAAAAGGACTGGGATATCAGGCTAAGAGCGCTCCTGATGGAGTCAGCCCTCAGACCAGTCTTCAAGCTGGGCCACTCAGATTCAGTGCCCAGTATATCAGCGTCTACCCAAAGTACCCCCCTGGCATCGAATTCATCCCGGCACCAGTCACCTTCCCTGGTGCCAAAGAAGGAGCACAAGAAGATGCACTAAAAAGGACAAGCAGGGAGCGGGGGGGCTGAGCCGAGTTCTGTGCCAGGCTGCTCGTCTACCCTGAAACTTAGGTTGGCTGTGGCCTCATCCCTCAGAGCTCCCAGTCCACCTTGGGACCAACCTCTGACTCCGGATAGCAGCAGGGATCCCCAGCACCTCAATGCCATCCATGCTCGAGGCCTTTCAAGTGGCCAAGGACTTGCTGTCACTCCTGGTTCCACCTACTTCTTGGGGGGATAGACCTTTGCACTGACATGTGGCCAAAAGTGGGTTCAGGGGCAAGGACATGTGGCCAAAAGTGGGTCATGGGGCAAGCCTGTGCTGGGAGTCCCATACAAGTCCCTGTCGCCTCAACGCCGCTCCCCGACCCATCATCATTCACTGACTCTCTGACAGCAGTCTCCAGGCCCCCGCCGCTCCCCGGAGCACCACCTCCGGCAACAGATCCTAAGTACTGATCACTGGAACGTCAACAAAAGGCACCAGGGTCCCAGCACCAATCCCCGGAGCCGAGGTCTCAGTCTCCAGAGCATTACTATCAGTCGTCAGAGCCGGCACCAATCAGTGGAACCCCAGCACCAGAGTGCCACGCCCACTGGCACTGTAAGGAGTTGGAATCAAGGTTGGCACCACTGTGGACCACAGAGGAGGACCCCTCAGATATGGAAGGAGAGGAGGTTGCTTTGCCCAGGGGCCAAGGATATCCCACTATGGCTGCTGGCTTCCCAGCCATACCACTGGGCTCGTGGCCCCTGATGCAATGGCCTGGACTGTGGCAGTTCTGAAACCCATTGGGATTCCATACTGTCCCAGGGTCACAGAAATAGCAATCTGTCTCAGGAGACATGCTGTGACAGTGGCGTGCCCACACCCAGACTAGGACGAGGAATCAAGCCAAGCAGGGGAAGGGTGTCTGGTGATCCCCCAGGAGGAGGTTATCCCAGCTACGGGGGATTGGTCACCCACTCCTTCTTTGCCAGCCTCATCATCATCATCACCTGATGAAGCAGTAGTGGGACCTTCTGCCACAGTCCCGCAAGATGACTTTAGGGCACACCAAGAGCTGTTCAAGAGGGTAGCGGCAAATCTAGAACTGGAGGCAGAGAAGCTGAAGGAGCGAGCTGATTTGCTCTTTGATATTCTGGCAGCAGCAGCCCCTTCCAGAGTGACCCTTTCTGTCCAAGAGAGAGTTATCAAGCTTTTCTAGAGCCTATGACAAACCCCCTCCTCTCTGTCCCCTACTTCTAAAATAGCAGAAAAAAATATTATGTGCCCGCCAAAGGGTTTGAGTACCTCTACTCCCACCCATGCCCAGCGTCGTTGATGGTGTCAACAGCCGATGAGAAAGATAAACAAGGGCAGTCAAGCTCAACCCCTAAAAACAAGGAGGCAAAAAAGCTGAATCTCTTTGGAAGGAAAATTTATTCAACCGCCAGTCTCCAGCTCCACATATCAAACCAACAAGCCCTACTGGGGAGATAAGACTTTACTGTTTTTTATTCTATGGCTAACTTTGCTGACTCCTTAACCCAGGAGTCTAAGCAGGAGTTCATGACTATTTTGGAGGAGGATGAATTAGTGGCCCGAGCTTCTCTCTAGGCAGCCTCTGATGTGGCAGACTCAGTGTCCAGAAAAATGGCATCAGTGGTGTCTGTGCAGAGAGCCTCATGGCTGCAGTCATCTGACCTATCTGTGGAAGTCCAACAGTCTATCCAGGACCTCTCCTTCAATGATGCAGCACTGTTCTCAAACCAAACAGACGCCAGGCTACACAGCCTAAAAGACTTTAGGGCCACACTCTGCTCCTGAGGGCTGTACACCCCACCAGCTTCTAGGACGCATTTCAGGCCTCAACAACAACAACGGTTCACAGACCAGGCTAGGAGCAAGCCCTAAAAAGGAAAAAACAAGAGCTATAAGCACCGTCAGAGTCAACCCACCACCAGTGCTCCCCAGTCGAGGTCAGGCTGCTATCCACCAAGCAGCAGAAAGGCCTTTTGATAGTATGCCCAGGGGCAACCTAACAGTCTTGACGCAGGATCCACCCTTCTTCCTTTTCAAACTGCCTTTCCCTCTTCCTTCCTGCGTGGGCGACTATAACATCAGACAAGTGGATTCTAAGCACCGTTGCAGTGAGGTAATCCCTTCAATTCATTTTGATTCTTCCTTCCCACCCCCCATCCCTGTCCCTCTTCAGGGACCCTTCTCACAAGCAACTCCTCATCCAGGAAGTACAAGCTCTTCTGCAGGTAGGGGTCATAGAGGAAGTTCCCCTATGTTTGAGAGGGAAATAGTTTTACTCCCATTACTTTTTAATTCTGAAGGCAAAGAGAGGCCTGCGACCCATACTGGACCTGCATGGCCTCACAAATACCTCAAGAAACTAAGGTTCCATACGGTCTCTCTAGCCTCCATCATCCCCTCCTTAGATCCAGGAGATTGGTACGCTGCCCTCAACCTGACGGATGCATACTTCCACATCTCCATATTCCGTGGCCACAGGCGCTTTTTATGTTTCGTAGTGGGGGACAACCGCTAGCAATTCACGGCCCTCCCATTTGGTCTATCAGCCGCACCAAGGGTGTTCACAAAATGAATGGCGGTAGTCACAGCCTAGCTCAGACATCAAGGGATACAGATCTACCCTTACCTCGATGACTGACTCATCGAGGGCCACTCGGAAGCCCAGGTCCGACGCAATGTCATGGTACTGCAGGCGACCTGCCAGAATCTGGGCCTGCTGGTAAACGAATAGAAATCTATGTTAGTGCCGGTGCAAATGATAGAGTTTATTGGGGCAGTCCTCGACTCTGTCAGGGCCAGAGCATTCCTACCTCATGCCAGATGCCAAGCCTTGTCAGACCTGATAGATTAGGTCACAGCTCACCCCCTCACCATGGCGAGGGTTTGACTCAGGATACTGGGTCATATGGCAGCATGTACCTATGCAGTTCAATGCGTAAGACTACGTCTCAGACCCCTTCAAATGTGGCTAGCATCGGTCTATTGCCTGTCGAGGAACAGCCTGGACATGATCCTCGTGATCCCACATTCTTACCTCATTGGCTTGGTGGACAGTCCATGTGCATGTAGCTGAAGGGATTCCCTTTGTAGCCCCACACCCAATGCTCTCCTTGATTTTGGATACCTCAGACCTAGGATGGGGGGCCCACTTTGGCCCCCTCAAGACCTGGGTGTGAAGTTCCCCTAGTGCAATCTGGACTAATGAATCACTGTATCACCCCAATTCCCCACTCCTGGAACCTGTCTTACTTTGCTTTGCTGTGAGGACTCCCACTCCTGGGTGTCCACGCACAGCCTCCAACAAGTAAGTTGTCCCCAACTCAGTGAGTGAGTGCTTCTAGCCAGCCACTCTTTGGCTTATGCAACAGAATGACCCCATTCAATATCCCCAGTCCCAGATGCAACCCTAGGAATTGCCATCTTACAATATTCAGTGCTGCCCACTGAACACTGCAAACTCATAGGTTCATCAATTTATCAATGAAATTTATATGCACCAGCGTTGTCACTTCAAATGGAGTCCCTAGCACACCCCAAAATGCACTGTTTTAGGTGAAATTAACAAATGTATTAAACTACAGAAGAATTTTAAGTGATTATAAGTCAGAGGAAAGCAAGTCAGCTTTAGTCAAAATAAACAAAAACCAAATGCATTCTAAACTAAGCGTAACACTTTCAATAACCTTACAAACTCAGATGATTCTCACCACAGACTGGCTGGATTCTCTTTCATCCAGGCTCTCTCTCTAGGTCAGCACTTAAGTTGCTTGATGGTGTTTGTAGATGGAGGTGGAAGAAAGCGAATGGCAAAATGTCTCCCCTTTTAAAAATGTTCCTTCTCCCTCCTAGGACTTTGCCACTCCCCCCCACTTCAAGGTCAGATGACAAACAATGTCCGTGTCACTTAGGTCCTTTGTGGATTCCTTTGTTGACATCTAGGCCAATCCCTTGTTCCTGGAATGTTGAGCTGGGTTTGTTCTATACAAGCCTTAATGAGATATGAACTGCCCCTTTGCTCAGAGAGTCTTGCTTGGATATATTTTAAGCCATGAGACACGTCTTTGGGCATATCACATAGCAGAGCCTCATAACCATACACATGACATTGCAACAAATATATTACTATAACAACAATGTTCAGTACGTCATGAGCATTCCAAATACACCTTACATGACATACTTTGCATTAAACAATACACGTTTACACAATAAAGATGATCATCCACACACACCTTTGTCTTAGCTACAAGAGAGTTGGTCATGAACTCATCATCTGCAGCTTTGGTTGGTGAGAAAAAGATGCCAGCTGGATGAGAGGGGTTCAAAAAGAAATTGGAGGAAAGGAAATCCAGGTAACAAGTTTTAGGACTTTGGAGTTAAAGGGGAGGGGAGAGGTAGGATGAGAATTAGAGAGGAACAGTAAGTGGAATTGAAGGAAGTTTATTACAAGTCGGTAGGACCAGCATTTTGTATTTCATAACAACACACTGTAAATGTGATTAGCTGCCTCGCTTTACATCTTTCAAACACTTTCTTTTGTCACCTACAGTGATACTAGCCATGCACGTCCAATGCACTTAAGCCTGATTCTCATTTATGCTAAGGCACCTTTGAACTGCCAGAGTCAGTGCACATGAAAATCTGGTTTTTGGTATTAAAAATAATTGAATTTGCCTATAAACACAAAATACTGGTGGACTGTTAGTCTTGGATATAAATACATATTTCTGAATACTAATCAGAGTTCATATTTGGACCATTAATGTACTTAAAACATAAGTTGCTGATAAATTTAGGGAATGTGAGTAAATAAAGGATGTTCCACAGAGTATTAGAGATATAATTCTCAGTTACTACAGTCCAGTACTTGGGGCAGAAGCAGACATGGGAGGTAGAGGGGTTTTAAGGCACTTTTGTGATCCCTGTATTCTAGGGGATATATGGTCCTGTCCAGCCCTAGTGTAAGTTAGAGGAGCTTCAGGGTTGATCTAATTTACACTTTGCTTCCCATGGCTCTCTATGGGGCTTAAGGAGCAGAAAATAGCCATGGTGCAATCCAGCCACACCTCTGATTCCATAATCCTTCCTCTCCACTGAGTGCTGGGAGCAAGCCAGTGAAGAGTCCTTGTGCTAGCTCTGTGCTGGCTGGGCACGTCCTTTGCAAAGGCAGTATATTCTCAGGGAGGCATTTCTGCTCACTTTAAGGCTTTTTACCCTGCCAAACCAAAGTAAAAGGGCCTTAGTATAACTGAGAACCATGCCCGTCAGATGAGTCTGGACATTTTCTTGTCCTTAAATCTTACTTTAGATATGCTTTAAATCTGAATTGTGAGAGTAAACCTGGCTGCTGAATGCGCAGGAGCCAGAATCTTCAGTGCTGTGTAGGTGCATAAATGTGGGAACAGGCACACAATGAGACTCATGAGAGGAAATCTTTTCCCTGAGGAATTTTCAAAAAGGTGACTTGGCAGTTGTTCGCACTTGGGTTGAGGCACTTATTTTTTGCTTATTGTGGGCATGTCCAAGTGGCCAGGTGATTTAAATGGATTTTCAAGCTAGGCGAGGGCCACATAGCAGATTCATGCTCTGAAAAGTCAGACCTTCCCAGTGGCTAGGTGCTGCCATGTCTTTCTCCCTGATGCCTACTCAGGGCTTCAGAGGCTGCCTGTAGAAACCATCCCAAGATAACTGCTGATGGAAGAAAGAGTATTAGTGAAAGAAAACACAAGAACAGGTGTGTGATGACACAGTAAATTTTATATAAAAATATATATGGGGAGGGGATACAGAAAGAAGAAAAGGTGGATTGGGAGAATTAAAGTCATGGCAATAAGTATACATTGCTGATGGTGAGATGGGGCTAGGAGGATTGGCCAGGGGTGTTCATTTTCACTTCCTCAGATCCTTGGTGGGTCTGCTAGGAAGTGCCAAGTGTCCTCAAATCTGTTTGACTTCAGTGTGAGTTGAGGGCTCACAGTACCTCACAAAAAGTGTTTATCACTTTGTAGGATTTTACCCAGATGGGACCAAGTATCTTATTTACTTGCAGATTCACAAAACTGTCAGGGGCCATAATAGAAACAGGAATTGAGATATTACATCATAACAATGATCCATCTAACCCAGCATTCTTCATCCAGCAATGGTCAGTGTCAGGTGCTGTGGACCTGAAGCAAAAAACTTCATAATGAAATGACCTGCTCATAAAGGAAGTTCCTTCCTATCCCTCTTAATTAGTGGCTGAAGTACACCCTGAAGAATGAGGGTTAATGGCTCTGATTCAGCAAAACATTTAAACATCTTCTGAACTTCAAATATGTGCTTAGTCTATCCCTGTTTCATCCAAGCACTTAAGCATGTGCTACAGCTGGTACAAAACTCATCAGTCCATCTGCTGAGTACCACAAATCACCATGAATTCATCACCCCCGTGCTCTGCTCTCTGCACTGGCTCCCCCTGGAATACAGGGCCCAACTCAAAGTCTCTGTCTTAATATTGATCATTGTTAATTAAGATGAAGAACATGTTTCAGTTTCAGCTAAAGCAAGGCCTCTATCTCTCTCACATTTTTATTCTGTCTAGTGTAACCAGGAATGTTCTCATGATCCATACACAGCTAAATCTTTTTGAATCCTGCTAAGAGGGCTTGAGAGATATCTTGTAACAATTATATCTTGTGACAGAGAGTTCCATAGGCTACAGTGTTGTGTAAAAATATGTTGTCTTTCAGTTTCTTTCAGTGTCTCAATTTTCTTTTTATTAAAAAGGGTAAGTAAGAGTGACCAATCTACCTTCTGCATGCCATTCATTATTTTTTATTCCATCATGTACCTTCTCATTCACCTCCTTTGTAATTACATCAAATTAAATAGTACTAAGGTTTTCATTCTCTCCTCATATAGAAATCTTTCCTCTATTCATTTTCATCCCTTAGTTCAGGACGCCTTTCTATCTCTGGTATTTATTTTCAAGATAAGGTGATCAGAACTGAACACGGAATTCAAAGTTAGAACACACCTGTTTTTATTGTGGCATTATGATATATATATATATATATTCAATCCAATCCATTCTTTATACATCGTAATACGCTGTTTGCTCTTCTAACAGTTGCTGCTCATTGAACACACTTTTCTGAGCTGTCCACAATGTTGCCCATGCCTTTTTCCTGAGTTAGCAACAAAGATGATTAACAGTGATGCACATGAACAGTAGAAATCATTCTTTCTAAAGCATTTATCAGCATTGACTTTCATCTGTTGTTATGCTACCCATTTGCTTAGGCTTTGTTAGGCCTCTTTGGTATCACCTCACAGTCTTCTCTAGTCTTATCTAATGTAAACAATGTTGTGTTATCTGCAAATGTTACCATTTCACAGCACACTCCCTCCCGCTGCCTCATATATTAAACAGGACTATTTGTTTTTGTGTCTTATCCAGTTTCTTGTCCATAGCAGTGCTTCACCTCTCATACCATGACTACATAGTTTCCTTGGTAGCATCTTGTATGGGGCTTTATCAAAAGCATTTCAAAATGCCAAATACATTATATCCACCAGTTTTCCACTAGCTGTTATTGTTTTGTTATTTTGTTATCCACTCTTTGTTCCACTGTCTCCTATCCTGATGTGCAGTCAGTTTTTTTTTTTTTTTTTTTGTTAATTATTTCTGTGCTAATTGCAAAAAGGAATCAGTTCCATGCAAGTGTTATAAAGGAATGTTACTTTGAGAAAGCGGTTTTAATTGCAATAGCTTAAATAGTCTTTGACACATTTTAAAGCATATTTTAATGTTCCAATGTAGCTTCCATTAATACAAATAATAAATAATAAAAATAACTGAAGGAAATGAAAAGAGACCCATTGACTTCAATGGGAGTTGTTAGATGAAGCTCAAAGATTTCATACCTGATATTTTCCCTTAAAATAAATAAATAAATAAATACAAATAAGTGATAAGAAAACTATATTCAGAAATCCTTGTTTACAAATAGAATGGTTTTCACTGAGTATCCACTTCCCATGTTAATGGTCACCTACTATCACAGTCTCATAGGGACTTTATTCTGGGTATAATGTTTTTGTGACTCAAGATATTAGGACAAATGATGCAGCTGCATTCTGTTGTCTTCCAGAATATTCTAACTTTTCCTTTTCTAATTATTAACCTGGGAGAACACTCTGGTTATCATACTTCCTCTGAATAGTTAGAAAATAACAGAACATGGGTATGGTAGTTCCAAAGCTGAAAGTAAGGATTGCATTTTGGAAAATTAACACACCCAATAGTAGTGTTATCTACCCGGCCTCCAGAACTCAAACAAAGAAAGTTTGTGTAAATGGATCAACAGATTTCAATCAAACTTCATTAGTTACTCTTTCTTCACTGACTTTCTCACCCGTGTCCTAGTATTACAGATTGCTTATAAAGCCACTACATAAAACAGACTTTAATTCTTCAGTCTTAACTGTTTATGTCAATCAGAAGATATTGCAGAAATCTAACTAACTGTGACATTCAGAAAGGCCATTAAAACAATCTACCTGCTATTATGAGAATGACTTATGATTCTTTCATTTTTCTTCTCATTAGTCTTAGTTTTTTAAAAAGATAAATTTTGTCCCATGTCTGTTCTCATTCCAGTTTCTCAAAGTAAGTTAATATTTTAAAAATGTAGTGAAATATTTCAGCTCCCTGTCTGGAAATGAACCAACAGACCTCTTTCTGTATTATGAATTTTGAAAAGTTTTACTTCATGTTTTCAGCAAAACGAATCTGTGGCTAATGGTTGATATGTCCAATCCATCAAATTACAGAATATTGAAAAAGTCGAGCTTGTTGAACACCATGGTTCAAAGTACCATACTGTCTGTTTGCATGCATGCATGTGTAATCAGCACACAATACTTCACTTCTCTGACCATGATTGTCTTGAGAACAGAAGAAGGAACAACATTAATCCATATGAACTGTTCTTGTTACGGACTTTCTCTTGCCTTTTGTATTTTTAAGTGCTTTATCATCATTGCTCAAGGCATTGTATCCAAAAAACTGAAAAAGGACCTAATTGTCTTCCCCAATTTGCATAGTTATCATCCAATAGAAATTAAATTTAGAGACTAAAAATTTCAGGTGCTCTTTGGATTCCATAATTAATCTTTTCCTTTTAGCTTCAGTGTTCCACTTCCTCAGTGTTCCACTTGAAATTTTTAAGGCTTTGATGCACAACACAAGTGTCCAGATCACATTCCCTGTTTCTGTAAGGGGAGAGAATGCTGATATGTCAGATCTTGGTATGACAATTCACAGAAGGGAGGAATGTCAGTTCTGTAGCATCGGTCACCCTGAACCCATAGAAACTCCTCCATGCAGACCAGGTTCTGTGTGTAAAGAGGAGGTGGTACAGGGGTAAGATTTAAGGGTGACAGAAATGCTAGATCCTCCCATTCAAGCCCTGAGAGGCATCATGAATAAACCTTGTCAGCATTATCATAATCACTCTCCCATTCCTGATAGCCCTCTGTAGCAGTATGACTCCTACAGAACCAACCATGAATTCCCTGGAACACTAAGGAAGGAGTCAGAGCTTTGAGGGTTTTGAAGGTGCCACAGAGCTAGGGACGAACTCCTTTCCTATTCCACTCAGATGATGAAGAAAGACAAGTCCTGGCTCCTTGTTGGAATGATGCAATGGAAATTCACTTTCTTGACAGCTCTGTGGAGACAGTCTCATCTAAGGGCCAGATTAAAAGGTATTTAGGCATCTAAAATGCAGGTAGGCACCTAGGCATTTTGAAAGGAGCCTAAACAGGTTAGGTGCCTAATTCCTATTGATTTCAATGGGATTTAGGCACCTAACTAGCTTAGGTGCTTTAGAAGATCCCACTAGATGTCTATGTGCATCCTTAGGTGCCTGATTACCTTTGACAATGGAATCCCACATGTCTAGCTACCTATCAGGCTGTCTGTCTATCTTGGTACTTATACTGTGCTCATCTCTATGGTATCTGAGCTCCTCAAGCAAGAAATAGATCAGCATATGCGCAATGTGCCCAGGCATTTGATAGTGTCATCATCAGCCAGGTCGAGAGCCAGTAGACTGCTGTCGAAATAAGTCAGTGGGCACTCGAATGAATAGGCACAAAAGGATCAATGTTACTTAACAAATAAATCACGTATGGATTTAAATGGTGATCTGCAAAATGTCTTTTAGTGAGTTTGAATGTCCCCAAAATGTAATTTAACGTTGAGTTGTTGGCTAGTTTCTGTTCAAACTGACATAAGATTTTCTCATTGTTTGTTGAAAATTATGCTGATATATTGCAAGAACTCTTACATGTTTTCACCCTAAATACAGATTATATGTTTAAATAACAGCTATAATATACAGTAAGCTCTTTATTCAGAAATGCTATATATATATATATATAGATAGATAGATATATAACCACCACACATCATCTACCAAACTCCCAAGTAAAGCACACATGGTGGATGTTATTTTCTTGCTTGCATTGCTTAGGATAGAACAGAAAAATATTTCCATATGTTTCTACAGATGGGAAATAGTAATTACATTTAAAATATTGCATTGCCATTAAGCATTACATAACTGCAAACTCCTAATGTTTAGAAGAAAAGTTCAGTGGTTACCATGGAAAAGTATATTACATCTACCTTTTCTGGCCATATCAGTGGTCCCCAAAACATTCCAAGGTTTTATACTTCTTTGTCCACTATGAATCCTGGTCCTTTATTACAAAACATGCACCTGCACTAACCTTCATGCTTCTGTTAACAACTTCCTGTTGGTGTAATATCAAAATTAATATCATGTAATTTGCACTTTCCTGTAGTACACCCTGCTCTGTAAAATTAATATTAAAAAAGTTATCCCTGTGCAATTCTCCCCTGTACATCAGACAATGCTGCTCGGATATATAAATATAGCAAAATCTGAATATTCAGTAGTACTCAGTAATATTTTCCATCACCGGGACCCGATCCTCAGAGGAAATCAATAGAACTATGCCATCTTACATGAGCTCAGGAACTGGACCATAATCATTAGCTTTGATCTAGCATCATTAATAAATCAGTATTGTCCTGTGAGGCTTTGATTTCTATTTCATGATATAAATCTTTTTATCCAGGAAGAAAAGCCTGGGAATTCTACAATTGTTATCTTTAAAATTAAAAAATAATTTACCATTCAAATATGTGCAATACCCTTTTAAAGCAGTAGGTGATGCTGCAGAGCTATATTGCTCTGTGGTTTTGGTTTTTTTAATGGTGTATGCTAGAATGGTTTGTTGCATTATCTTATGCATTTTGGGTAACTACCTCTTCCTAAGAAAAATGAAAGAATAAAAAGTCAGACTTTCACTATCAGGATCAAGTAACTTGGCTGTTTTAAATCCACTCTGTCAGTGACCATAATGAAATATGCCAGCACTTGTTGAAGAAACATTAGAGACAGGTACATGATTTCTTAATTCTGTGTTCTCAGGTAGCACCAGCACAAATACATTCTAGGGAGTCTGTGAATCAAGACAAGAGCCCTAATAATGGTTTCCTGGTAGCATGTGTTTTCCATGACATCCATCTAAAATCTTTTTATCCATGAAGCATTAAGAGTGGTTTGCTGACCTGTCACAGCTGTTCCACTTCGATTAAAATAACCTGCAGGAGTCCTTTAAAACAAAAGTTCTTAAGAGCATATTTAACAATAATCAGATGGTGTAGGCAAAGTCATGGCACTGTCTTCCACTGAGAAGTAATAATGCAATACAATAAAAGGTTATACAACACTGTAGTCATTGCACTATTCACATTTATGGGCCGCATAAATAACAAATAAATAACTAATAACAATATACTTAGGGAGTCTTTATAGCACTTTACAATATATAATAAAAGAAAACAGCAGGCTAAATCCTTATAACCTAAAATAAGCTTAATAGAGTATAATATACTTACTTAAATCTGTGTCATGTGATCAAGTATTGTCTTTTCTACATTAAAGCTAATAAAAAATTTCCTCTACACGATTCAGGAACTCTGCAGGCAACACAAGTTTTTAATTGCCACACTCTATATACCAGCATGCCACATGAAGATGTTATTAAAAGATGTAGCAATCATCAGACTCGATTGTATGTTCTCACTTTCAATACTGTTACATTTTTGTCTGTGACACTATGTAAATCTGGAAACTTAAGTAGGGAGCATCTTGGTTTAATTATCTAATATATAAAATAACTTAAGAAAAAATATTTAATATGTAAAAAATACTGCAATGTTTTCCTGAATGAGGTTTTTCTCTAGTGGGCCTATTAGTAATTGAAATGGATGAATCTTTTTGACTGTTGAGACTTGACTGAATCTTGACTTCTGCCTTTAAATATGAGAACTGGATAATTTGGGCAAACTAAAGAATTTTTCCTCAATATTGCCCCTCCCAGATATTGTTGGCCAAATCTTCAAAGGTGCACATGTAAAGTGGGTCTGCACTTTTTGCCTATGCTCAGATTAGGTATAAACAACTTTTAAAGTGCATAGGCAAGTCACAATTTATATTGGATTGTATACATGTTGCAAATGAGGATTATATAGGCATTACTGCCATCAGTGGAAAACATGCTCTACTTTATGGTCTAAGTAGTCCCATTGACTTTGATTAGACTACTCACCCTACATAAAGTTAAACATGTTTGAAGGATTGGGGCCTAAATATATGCACTGCTAACACCTCTCAATATTGGAAAACTTTAGGAAAATAAATCAGTTCTTCAGTTACAACAGTTGGTAATCATTGATATTAGAAGAAAAAAATCTGACAAAAAATTGCCATTGCTCTCAGCAATCTCAATTATATCTAAATCCACAGCAAGATACCATGTTCATAAATCCACTAAACTTGTGATGAGCTATTGAGAATCACATTAAACCCAGATGCATAAAAAATATGTTTTATATATGTGCAAGTACTCATGTAAACATACATATATACAGTATTATGAATCCACATCCCAATGCTAAACAGATCTGTTATAAGTAGTCAATAAATCTGAATGCTTTTTATTTACAGAATAGTCTATTACCGATATATACATATAGTAGGTATTATAGAATTATAGAAATGTAGGACTGGAAGTAACCTTGAGAGGTCATCTAGTACAAACTTCCTGCTCTGAGGAAAGCCAAAGTAAACCTAGACCATCCTGATGGATGTTTTGTCCAACCTGTTCTTAAAAACCTCCAGTGATGGGTATTCTATAATCTACCTTGGCAGCCTATTCCAGTGCTTAGTTATCCTTACAGTTAGAAAGTTTTTCCTAATATCTAACCTAAATCTCCCTTGCTGTAAATTAAGCCCATTCTTGTTTTACATTCAGTGGACATGGAGAACAATTGATCACAGTCCTCTTTCTAACACAACCTTTAACATATATGAAGATGGTTTTATTACATCTCCCCTCAGTCTTCTTTTCTGAAGACTATACATGCCCAGTTTTTCCAACCTTTTCTCATAGGTCAAGTTTTCTAAAACTTTTATCATTTTTGTGGCTCTCCTCTTGACTCTTTCCAATTTATTTAGATCTTTCCTAAACTGTGGCACCCAGAATTGAACAAGGTAATCCAGCTGAGGTCTCACCAGTGCTGAGTAGAGTGGGACAATTACTTCCTGTGTGTTGCATACAACACTCCTTTTAATACACCCCAGAATGACACTAGCCTTTTTTCACAAGTGCATCACATTGTTGATCTATGTTCAATTTGTGATCCACTATGACCCCCAGATCCTTTTCAGCAGTACCACCACCTACCCTGTTGTTCCCCATTTTGTAGCTGTGCATTAGATTTTTCCTTTCCAAGTGAAGTACTTTGCACTTGCCTATATTGAATTTCATGGTCAGACCAATTCTCCAATTTGTCAAGGTCACTTTGAATTCTAACGTCCAAAGTGCTTGCAACTCCTCCCAACTTAGTGTCATCTGCGCATTTTATTAGCATACTCTCCACTCCATTATCCAAGTTATTAATGAAAATATTAAATGGTATCTGACTCAGGACTGATCCCTGTGGGATCCCACTAGATACACCCTCCCAGTTTGACAGAGAATCATTGATGCCATTGAGAAAAACTCTTTGAGTATGACCTTTCAACAAGTTGTGCACCCACCTTGTAGTAAGTTCATCTAGACTACATTTCCCTAGTTTGTTTATGGGACTGTCATTGGGAGTATGTCAAAAGCCTTACTAAAATCAAGATATATCGTGTCACTTTTTTTCCCCATCTATTAGGTTGATGACCCTGTCAAAGAAGGAAATTTGATTGTTTTGGCAGGATTTGTTCTTGACAAATCCATGCTATCTGTTCCTTATAATCCTATATCCTCTAGTTACTTACAAATTGCTTGTTTAACAATTTGTTCCAGTGTCTTTCCAGGTTTTAAAATTAGGTTGACTGATATATAATTTATAGGTACTGCATTTGCCTTTTTCCAGCCCTTTGGGACCTCAAGCACCCTACATGAGTTCTCAAAGATATTTGCTAATGTTTCTGAGACTGCTTCAGCTAGTTCCCGAAGAACCCTAATGTGAATTTCATTAGGCTCTGTTGACTTGAATACATCCAACTTATCTAAATATTGTAACCTGTTTTTCCCTGTTTTGGCTTGCATTCCTTCCCCCTTGTTGTTAATATTAATTGTGTTGAGTCCCACCACCTTCTTACAGCATACAGTTTGGCTAACTGCCTCAGGAGTTTCTGCAGCGAGGCAGGCAGAGCCTCTGCTCCCGTTCCGATCCCTGGTTTCTCCTCCCTTTACTTCCTTCACCTGGACCTGTATGTAGCCTCTGGCTAATTAGGCAGAAAGTTGCATCCCCTTCACAAATCAGGTACAGGTGTCTCTAGCCAGCTCCAATTTACCTCGCTTAATTGGGGCTGGCATGACAGAGGGCTGGCTAAGGGGTTGCTGCCCAGCACTATGTCACATCTGAAATACATTCCAAGAACTTATTGGAAATGTTGTGTTTTGCTGTATTACTTTTCCAGTAGATATCTGGGTACTACTGGGTACTACCAGATCTTGTGTTTGGATATTCCTATTATTTGTTCTATGCCTGATCCATCTCTTCTTTCTGATTTGTTGGTCTATAGTAGACTCCTACCATGATGTCACCCTATTTTTAGCCCTTTTATCTTTACCCAGAGAATTTCAACTGATCAGCAAATGTATATATTCTTGATGTAGAATGGTAACACCTCTTCCCTTTTTGTCCTGCCGGTCGTTCCTGCCTGAACAAGCTGTACTCCTCTATACCAATATTCCAGTCATGAGCCTTATCCCACCAAGTCTCTGTGATGTCACTTAAGTCATAATTTAGCTTGCATACTAATATTTTCTGTTTAACTTCCACTTCTTATTCAACAGTCTGAACATCTAGTTTCTCTTCTTTGGGGAACATACACACCTACCTTCCCAAAAAAACAATGATCTTCCTGAAATGTTTCAAGCCACATCTTACAGTTTTTGGTGCTTTGAAAATGTTGCTGTGATTTACTTTATAAAAATTATTCTTAAAAATAATCAACCTTATTATTAGGTTACAAAGGTTAAAAGTGGGCATAGGAAGGGAGCTTACAAAGCATACAATATCCACACTTGAAAAGGACAGCTGTTTGGAAAAAAAATTACTGCTTTCAATGACGTTACCCATCTCTATGGTATGGTTTTGATCAAGAAATGATAGAATCTTTCAAAACAGTGACGATTTTAAGGTCACCTGGCATATATTAATATATTTTGAGAACATAGAAAGTATGGAAAATAAAGAAGTTTTATCACGAATCAAAGCAAGTTGAGAGAAACAAAAACACCTGCTGCTTTAACTTTTTTTACTACCCAAAAATGTAGTCTTCTGAAGACCTCGTACGTACACACCCTATGCCAGATACACATGAACGAAACAAGCCCAACTTCTGGTCCATCTATAATAAATAGCTTTAAAGAGATATGCCTAAAGATACTATTTCAGACTGATCAAACATAGGATTGGAATTGCTAGAAACTCCTAAATTTTTCTCTGATGATTACTTAAAGGTTATGGACAAAATAAGTCGGGAATGTAAAAATGAGGTAAACAGTAGGTTGAACATGGACAGTGCATGTAGAGAGCATGTTGTACAGGGATTGGTTCCTACAAAGTAATCAAGCCAGTCCCAAAATGTGTGCTGCAATGTGTAATAAATGCAGTGAGATGTGCAAATGTGTATAAAGGGAGAGGGTTTCTGTGTAACTTTGAATCTGTCATATGCCCTGCATTTGTAGTATGTCTGTCCCTTTATCCTAATCTCCAGGAAGGCTTAAATAATCCTCAGAAAATATGCCTGGTATTTACCAGGAGCAAGGAAGCAAACAAACAAGCAGAAACAAAGAAGGTCTACTTCTAAAAAAGATCTAATTAAAATAGCACAGCAGGGGAAAATATCTGTCTGGCTTCCTCAGGCACAGAGGAAAGATGGACTTTATGCTGCCTCCTTCTCCTCACCTGGAAACAGCTTAGATGACCAGGGCAGGAGGCAAGGCAGATCAGGCAGCAGCTCTGAAAGTCTTTATGTTCTTACCTCCATTGCAGGAAGCAGTTCAGTGGGAATTGAGTGGCAGTGATAAGCAGATCAGGTGTTTATGCCATGTCTTCACCCAGTAGTAGTACAGAATGGAGAACTGAATGGGGCAGGGATGGAAGCCTATAAGGCATGCAAGGTAGCCAATGCAACAATGCTGGAGGGAAGATCAGATATTGGTGCTCACCCTGTCTCCTCCTCTAGAAGCAGCACAGGAGTGAGGTGGACAGGCAATAACAGAAAGAGGCTAGCACCTCAGGCATCACTGGAGATAGCAGTGAATCAGTCTGCACCTTGTGGAGAAGGCCACTTTGATCGTTTTCCACCTCTCCTCAATTGGAGACATCAACAGGAGGTCAATGACAGAGGAGCAGGGAAAATGTTGACTTTTATGATGGAGGCCACTATGTTGTAATTTATACTTGTTTATGAACATGTTTTTCTGCTGAAGTGTATTCACATAATGTGTTGACAAGTCTGTCAATGCACTTAACCATTACTGTCTATATAGCAACTAAAATTGTACTGTCTTGTTTTATTTTATAGCTCCGTAAATCTGTTTTCAGCATCAGGGCAAGAAATCTTCTGGAAAAGGAGACAGCAATCAATAAAATCCTTAGGTAACAAACAATGGTGATTTGATTTGATGCTTTCTGTCTTTTATATGACAAATGGGGTCCTGTTCATGAGTAATGAATTATTTCTGATCTGTTGCTTCTGCGTGAGTGTTAAAGTATTAAGTCAGTTTACAATGTATGCATAATATTTGTGCCAGTGTATCTGCTTGCATTAAAAACGCAACTTGTTTTTACCTCTTTGTGTAAATGATAATAACCAAAGATAACATGTTCTTTTCTTAAAGTTTATTATTTGTGGACACACTGGCAAAAAAGGGATCATGTTTTACAACATGGGGTCATATTTTGGCTTTTTTCACTTTTCCCTCGGAATTAACCAAGATAATGCTCTTCAAAAGTACTTCTATTTTGCACTCATGCCTGGGAATTCCAGCACAATTTTGCACAGATACCCAAGTGGAGTTCTCCCACCAAACATATAAATGAGTTGTGTAAGACTTGCACTAGAAAATATAGAAACAAGACCAGTCGATTATGAACTCTGTGGGCTGATTGTGAAACCCTTACAGGGGTGAGCACTTATATAAGTAGTCCCAATACATGCTCAGCAATATGAGGAAAGGATGTAGTCAGGACCCTGTGTGTCTCAGAGGAGCAAGAATGATGTCATAAAATTATCCTGAGTTCTCACCTTACTGTAGCTTTTCATGCCAGTTTTTGTTTTACATGGTTTAAATTAATATTATTAACATTCAAATTATGTGTAAAATCTGTACCAACAATGTATAGATCATTAGTAAAAGATTCTATAGCCATATAAACAGGAAGAAAACAAAGAAAGAAGTGGGACTGCTAAGCACTGAGGATGGGGAGGGGGTGGAGGTAAAGGATAATCTAGGCATGGCTGACTATTTAAACAAATACTTAGCCTAACTGAAAACTGAGGCAAATGAAGAGCTTAGGCATAGTGGCAGGGGGGCTAATGGGTTTGAGGATACGGAGGTAGAAATTACCATATCTGAGGTAGAAGCCAAACTCAAACTGCTTAATGGAACTAAATCGGGGGGCCCGGATAATCTCCATCCAAGGATATTAAAGGAACTGGCACATGAAATTGCAAGCCCATTAGCAAGGATTTTTAATGAATCTGTAAACTCAGGGGTTGTACCATGTGACGAGAGAATTGCTAACATAGTTCCTATTTTTAATAAAGGGAAAAAAAGCGATCCAGGTATTTATAGGCCTGTTAGTTTGTCCTCGGTAGTATGCAAGGTGTTTGGAAAAAATTTGAAAGAGAAAGTAGTTAAGGACATTGAGGTTAATGGTAACTGGGATAAAATACAACATGACTTTACAAAAGGTAGATTGTGCGAGACCAACTTGATCTTCTTTTTTGAGAGGATAACAGATTTTTTAGACAAAGGGGATGCAGTGGATCTAATTTACCTAGATTTCAGTAAGGCATTTGATACGGTTCCACATGGAGAATTATTAGTTATATTGGAAAAGATGGGGATTGATATGAAAATTGGAAGATGGATAAGGAACTGGTTAAAGAGGAGACTACAATGAGTCATACTGAAAGGTGATACTGTCAGGCTGGAGGGAGGTTCCACAGGGATCAGTCTTGGGATCAATCTTATTTAACCTTTTTATTACTGACCTTGGCATAAAAAGTGGGAGTGTGCTAATAAAGGTTGCAGATGATACAAAGTTAGGAGGTATTGCTGATACAGAGAAAGACCAGGATCTTTCATACAACAAGATCTGGATGACCTTGTAAACTGGAGTAATAGAAATAGGATGAAACTTAGTAGTGGAAAGTGCAAGGTCATGCATTTAGGGACTAATAACAAGAACTTTTGCTATAAGCTGGGGATGCATCAGTTGGAAATGACAGAGGAGGAGAATGACCTGGGTGTATTGGTTGATCACAAGATGACTATGAGCTGCCAGTGTGATGTGACCGTGCAAAAAGCTAATGCTTCCTAGGATGCATCGGGCAAGATATTTCCAGTAGAGATAGAGAGGTGTTAGTACTGTTATACAATGTGTTTATCAGACCTCATCTGGAATGCTGTGTGCAGTTCTGGTCCCCCATGTTAAAGAAAGATTAATTCAAACTGGAACAGAGAAGGGCTACTAGGATGATCCAAGGAATGGAAAACCTGCCTTATGAAAGGCGATTCAAAGAGCTTGGCTTGTTTAGCCTAACCAAAATAAGGCTGAGGGGACATATGATTGCTCTCTATAAATACATCGGAGAGATAAACACCAGGGAAGGAGAAGAGTTATTTAAGTTCAGCACCAGTGTGGACACAAGAACAAATGGATATAAACTGGCCATCAGAAAGCTTAGACTTAAAATTAGACAAAGGTCGCTAACCATGAGGGGAGTGAAGTTCTGAAACAGCCTTCCCAAGGGGAGCAATGGGGGCAAGAAACCTAGCTGACTTCAAGACTGAGCTTGATAAATTTGTGGAAGAGATGGTATGACAGGAAGGCCTAATTTGGCAATTTACTGATCTTTGACTACTGGTGGTAAATATGCCCAATGGCCTGTGAAGGGATGTTAGATGGGGTGGGTTCTGAGTTATTACAGAGAATTCTTTCATAGGTGTCTGGCTGGTGAGTCTTGCCCACATGCTCAGGGTTTAATTGATCAGCATATTTGGGGTCAGAAAGGAATTTTCCCCTGGGGCAGATTGGCATAGACCCTGGGGGGGTTTCACCTTCCTCTGTAGCCGGGGCACAGGTCACTTGTTGGTGGATTATCTGTACCTTGAAATCTTTAAATCATTATTTGAGGACTTCAATAACTCAGTCTTAGGTTAGGGGTCTATTATAGGAGTGGGTGGATGAAGTTCTGTGGCCTGTGTTGTGCAGGAGATCAGACTAGATCAGTGGTTCTCAACCAGGGGTATATATACCCCTGGGGATACTCAGAGGTCTTTCAGAGGGTACATCAACTCATCTAGATCAGTGTTTTTCAATCTGGGGGTTTCAGCCCCCAGTGGGGTCACAGACAGATTTAGGGGGGTCACAAGTGCAGAGCCAGCATTAGAGGATGGCAAGCAGGGCAATTGCCTGGCGCCTCATGTCACAGGAGGTCCCACAAAGCTAAAATATGTGCTTCAGCCCCGCTGCCGGGGGCTCAGGCTTAAGACACAGCTCACAAGTAAAAAACATGCTCAAGTATCACACCGAAATATAAGTACAGTATTTATATTCCAATCAATTAATGTTATACTTATATGGTAAAAATGAAAAAGTCAGCAATTTCTCAGTACTAGGGTGCTATGACACTTTTGTATTTTTATATCTGATTTTGTAAGCAAGTAGTTTTTAAGGGAGGTGAAACTTGGAGTACGCAAGACAAATCAGACTCCTGACCGGGGGTACAGTAGTCTGAGAAGGTTGAGAACCACTCAACTAGATTATCATATTGGTCCCTTTTGACCTTATAGTGTATGAGTCTATTAGTTTGTTGCTATCTACAGTTGTGTGTCATCAAAGCTTGCACACCTACAATATATATTCTAAATTACCACAAATAGGGAAATAGCAGTACAAACCAGAAATAACTGCTTAGAAAAATATAGTTGTGAAAATGAGCATAAATATTGCAATGCTTTGAGGAGCACTCCAGTATGAAATTACAGGAGTTCAGTGCAAGTCTGAACTGTGAATATTATGGAAAAGTGCCTCTTAATTACATGCAATTTGAGAAAAATTATAGCAGCCACCTTTTTTGTTCTTTTTAATATTCCTAAAGAATAAGAATCAGTAAGTGCTGTAGATATTAACACAACTTTAGCATTCTTTAAAAATGATGGTAAATGTGACCAATTAGCAATTCAACTAAATACCCTTTGTCAAGATGTGACTGCAAGGCCAAAAGTATTCCTTGCAAATTAAACTTAATACTCTTTTTATAAGCATTTCAGTTACATAACTGTATCTTATAGAAATTGTCCCATGGAGAAATAAGCAGTTTCTATATACTAGTCAAAAGCCTTATAATACATTTTTATGTATTGGCTTCTCAGTAGCATTTGACTAAACCACACAGGTTGCTGATTTATAGTCATGAAATTCCACTGACTCCACTGGGGTTACACAAAGCGTCGGTCAGCTCAAAGTTCAGCTCAGACAGTATCCCACAGGAAATCTAAACCTGGGCTGCTTTTGTCTTCTTAAGGCTCCATTCTTCCACATGCAAGAATAACTCATGTAGAACAAAGGAAACTGTACAATTGAAATGCATAGTTTCCTATGAATTCTTCCATCAGAATAGTGAGGTTTCCTTCCTTCAGAAGAAGTCAGAAATTTTGCTTTCAGAACCTGTGAATTCCTGGTAATTTATCTGGCTCTCACTGCAAGGGGCAGCCATGCAGATCCCCCTTCTCTCTGCTTTGGTAGGAGCCAATTCCCATTTGTACCTTCAGAGCATGGCTTCTGCAGAATCTATGCTTCCAAGGTCTCACTGGGAACATTTGACCCTTGAGTCCCCTCTCAGTGAAGGTTTCATAGGAGGTGGAATTTTAATGGGAATGGGATCCTGCCAGTGAGGCAAAATGTTTGCCAGCACAGCCTCCTTTTACACACAGACAAACATGGATGCACAGGGCCTTCAAGGAGTAATAGTTCCAAGAGTGTAGCTTATTCATTAACAAAGAAGCAGCCTCCTTGTGAGCAAGAGGAACAGGTAGCTTTTTTGACAAGGAGTAAGTGCCTCAAACCTTTCCATATCCTGCTGATTCCAATGCTGCCTTTTCTATACTATATTTACTGGGCCTGCTATAGGGGTCACAGTGTCTGTATTATTTTCACAACATAAATGATGGATTTGCTGGTGCAGAAAGTCATTAAACATCAGTTTTTCTATGACAGTGGAGCCTCGAAGAGGGATCTTGCAAAAAGAAAAAAAAGCTGGGTGTAAATGAGATAAAATATCACAGATTAACTTGAGCATACTGTTCACAGGAATCAGAGAAACTCAAACTCACACGAAGATTATAGTTTTTTATCTTTTTATTATTAATAAAAGTAGCTGAGACATTTGAATTTCAGGTACATTACAGACCTGACAGTGAAAGAAATGCTGTTTGTGCCTAAAACACTGAGTAGTAGCTCAAGTTGACCCCCTTCTCTAAAGATTTCCTCTAAAAGGCTTTTAATCATTCTCTGTATGGATGAAGATGGGTATACGTGCTGCTCTAAATTAAAGCTGCTCTGGAGCAACTTCAGTTTGCTCAAATTATTTTATCAAAAAAAACCTTTTAATTCTGTTCTTGCGGCTTTATGCTTTGTGCCTCCTTTTTTGTCCTTACTGCCCACTGTAATTAAAGAACATTTTTATCAAATTCTAAATATTTTAACATAAACAGAAGGAATGCAGATTGTATACAATGGGATGAATCCCATCTTTATGTATCTCTTGGATGATCACTTAATGCTCCCATTGATGGCAGTGGTGGCCCAACATATCCTTCCAAGAGCAGAACTTGGACCAAAGGAAATAGAATTGAAGATGGCATCCAGGATCAGTCATGAATTAATTGTCATTTGGAATCATCAAAGTCTAGAAAAATAGCTTTTGTAAGGGCTAATAAAACTGCCCCTCTGCCACCAGAGCCAGCATCCTGGATGACAGCTAAATATCTGCTTGATTCACAGAGTTATTCATCACCTTTATGTTTTATGTAATAATTACCAGCCATTCCTGTTGAGCTTCCCCACTCCCTCTGCACCACCAGCCTTGACCCCACTCTCCTCATGTTTGTTTTCTTCCCCCATTCCCCTCTCTATTACATGCTGCCCCCTGTGCATGGAATGCTCAATCAGCCACCATCTTCTTCTCCCTAAAAACGTTAGTGTAAATACACTGGAACCATCAAGATACACACGTATAACCACACTACCCTACTATTGTGAGTGAGCGTTAGCTTTCTTACCTCATCACCCCCCTATTGCTGCATATGCATATTCCTTCACTTAATAGTTTGCAAGCTCCATGAGGCAGAGGCCATGTCATATCTTTCTATTTGTCCTATAAAGTGTCTAGCACATTTTTTGGGTGCTGTATGAATAAAATAAAGATTTTGTCAATAACACAGAACATAGTTCTGGATCACATATAGGTTCGCAGACCAACACTAAGGCTGTTTCCTGTACTGCCAATTCTGAGCCATTTTCCTATCAGCACATCATATCATATACATAGAGCAACGTCTAAATTTCAGGGTCTGTTGGGATAAAAAAAATCAACTTCTCCAAAGAATAGGTCATCGTTAAGTAATGAATTCTGACAGTTTTGGAAATAAGCCCATTAGATTGAGTGGCTTTTGATTTGCTTTACATTATAATTGATTTTAGAGCTAGATTGTAAACTAGTGCTAAGTATAAACAACAATGTATTCACTATTCCAAACAAAGCTTTTCTGACATTTACTGAGCTGGAAAGAATAGCATATCTCATGCAAAAGTGAAGCTTTCAGTTGGTATAAACAGCTGAATGAATGAGGAACATTTATCTTATGTCTGAAACTCAGTCTTGAGTGAGTCATTAAAAAGATGCTATAGTGCGTGAATTAAAAATTCAGTTTTACTAGTTTGCTGGTATTCTGGTGGATTATTCAACTGCTTTTATAAATTCATTCTTCAAAACACAACCTTTTATGCATATCAGAATGAATGAAAATCAAGTTCCTAACTCTTTCAGAAAAAAGTTATGACATATTTTATATTTATCTAGTCTCTGATTAAACTATCTCAAGGCCATTAATATGTTGTTATAATGGGCCACCCTGATTAGGCAACTTCCTGTTTTAAGACACAAACCCAAAGTATCCTTGGACACAGTGCTTTTGTATCTTTATTAGAAGGCCTTCTCCATTAAGCAACCAATTTGTGTTGGTCCCTTCAGTGGTCACTTAAGACAAGTTCAACTCTAAGTCAATCAGGTTTTTCTTTCAAGTGTGTGATTCCTTTTTTGTTAACTTTTAGGATTGGATACTTATAATTTTTTTAAGCAACTAGTATGACTAATCTCAGATATGTCTGTCATGATCAGCAGCAAAAATGTAAAACATGGCATCCTTCTTAGAGCATCAGAAACCCAGCCTGCCAGTGAATTCCACTTAGTCTCCCGCAAAGTCAAACATGAAGAATTTCAGGAGCTGCTTAGTGTCTCCTCATTGGAAAATGTTGCCCCTTTTTATACTTGTTGTGCTAAGGGAGCTCCATACATTTAATGGCTCATCATGAAGCAAGCTCCGTGACTGGCTCATCTTTAATCCAAGGAAATACCCAGACACACATCTGGTAGGAGAGAGTGGTTAGACAATAGGGCAAGAATGAAGACCAGAAAGCAAGAGAGCTAAAGAGGAGAGCGTGTAAATATGCCATTTTAGATGCTAGACTGCACAGACACTGCAGAAGACAAGTTTATTTTTTACTGTCTTTTCTTTTTTGAAACATCTCAGCACACAAAAGGAATGCAGGAAGAAAAACTTTGTTATATTCAAGTTGCATTAATACTCCATTTTGTTTGACCACTCAGATCCAAATTGTTTTAGCAATACAGTCAAACTGAACATCTGAAATGTAGTGTTGTTTGATTGTGTTAACAAAGTGCATTTGGCCTGCTGTCCAAACAGTGTCATGATGAATTCAATCTATAAGATAACAGAAATGGATACTGGGATCTTTCTGGTGTGTGCCCCGCTCTTCAGGAACATGAATACTAGGTTATCCCAGACAACCATGACAAAAGTTTGTTGGAAGCATGGGATGGTGTTATGGAAAGATTCAGTGAGAACCTATCATCATCAGTAATGAATGAGGATGATAATATTTTGTGTACCGGGTGTTCCAATGGGGCATTGCCATCTTCTGTTAAAGATTCTGTTCAAAGGATTCACAAGGAGAGTTGTATGAAGCAGTCAAAAATGTGGATAGGGACTCTTGCGCAGTTCAACTAAATGATATTCATTGATGAAACAAGCCTCAAACAAGCAACATAAGAAGGGAATCTATATTTGATGCAAGAAGCAGACCTCCCCGATAAAGTCAACACAGAACACCACCTTACACAAAGCAAGAGGCCTCATACTGTTAGTGGAAGGTACAGTATTATAAAGTATCCACAAAGTGTTCAACAGTTTGCAGTAGCATGGAGTATTTAGCTGAACTATTGTCTGTTTTGCTTATTTTTCAGAAATTTTAAAATGGGAAAGAAATAATTTCAAGGGCTGCTGCCCCTTTCATTCATGACTTTGGACCTGTCAGTTTTTTTCTGGTAATGTATGGTATATAATATTCCCTGTAGGATCAGTGTAATTTCTTCCTCTAACTTGAGCAGTAATTTGTTCTTTTTAAAAATACTTCATTTCCTTTGTGCATATAGAAATCAACCCAAAGCACATTGCTGCAGCTGCATTTCCTGAGAAGGAAGGGATAAACTGTGCCCAGAGCTTTGCATAGCAAGTAAACATTGCAACCAGCTTGACATGTTTCTACTTGTCTCTCTCCCGTTGTTTCCTATCTCTCTCATTACACGTTACATGAACATCCAATCTCTCTAATATCTAATGGAATTTGGGGGAGAGAGGAGGAAATTGTGATTTGGTGATGTTTTTTACCCCATTTTTCAAAGAAATTTCAAAGTTTGGTGATTTGGGGGAGAGAGGAGGAAATTGTGATTTGGTGATGTTTTTTACCCCATTTTTCAAAGAAATTTCAAAGTTTTGAAATTTTCTAACCAACTCCAATACATACTGAGCAGGGGCATGCACAAGGGAGGAAAAGCAGGGGCATGGCCCCACCCCCAGTAATCAGCAGGGGCACAGAACTCCTCTGGGGCCAGGGCAGGAGCAAACTTCTTCAGCCCAGAGTGGAGAGAGCCAGCTCCTGTGGTCATGGGATGAGAGCGAGCCCCTTTGGGGTTACGGCAGGAGCTGAGAGCTCCTTTGGCCAAGTGGGACAGCGAGCTCCTCCAGCCTCAGGGCCACCAGGGGCAAAGCCTGCTGCTCCAGCCACTGGGGGAGAGCCAGCTCCTCCTGCCATGGTGGGAAGAGCCGGTTTCTCCAGCCACGGGGCCACAAGGGGCACAGTACATGTCCCTCCAAAAGTGGCCAAATTTTTATTCCTGTGCACACCCCTGAAACTCAGAGAGGATTTACTCTGAACTCTTAACTGAGTGCAGAGCACTTAGGGCTAGATTTTAAGAGTATTTTGGTGCCTTAAGATGCAGTTAGGCTCTTAGAAGCCTAGGTGCTGAAGAAAATCCTACTAACACCCATTGAAATCAATAGAGCTTGTACAGCTGGCCTCTCTATCACATCATCTGTGGCCCTGTGAATATGGAAGACTTCCCTGCGCATTGCTACTGACAATTTGCGTTATCTATTTCAAGTCACTTGATCTCAGTCCTATAGCACTGGCATTTCATAATTTCTCCATTGATTTCAATAGAAACTGCTGGACTCTCAGCATTTTTCAAAATCAGACCACTTATGTAGGCACCTAATTTTGGACTTGGGAACCAAACTTTAGGCAGTTACATTTTAAAAATCTTGACAATAGTCTTTCAACTGGTCTGTTCTTTTATATTATTTGTTTAACGGGCTTCATTATTCAGTTAATAATCTGACATAAAAATCTAGTCACAGGAAGAATTTAGCATTTGGTTACAAGCATTATTCTCTTTTATTATGCACAGCAAGAGATTGTGTTCTCCACCAGGTTTCCAAGTGAGCTGTGTACAAGCATGTGAGTGAAAATGTTTATGTGGAAGTCACAAATGGAAACAATCATTTCTGGGTATTAAAACGCAGAGGTATGTGCCTAAGAGCACAGTAATTCATATCCACAAAGATACAAATACAAGCCATCCCATTATCTCAGTGAGAAGCCATTACAAGAAAGAACCTACGCATCAGAACTTACTATTGTCTCTGCATTGGAAGAGCCTTACTGTCATTCTAATGAAGTCAGGTAAGATCCATTTCCAGGAAATAATGATTATCTATTCCTTTACACAGAAATTACATAGTTATTCAAAGAATATTTTTGTTGTCTCTTGAAATGATTATATTACATTATCCTGTATCACATAATGCTTTAAAATTCATTGTATTCAGATATTGGCTGAGCTACTGTAAATTGTATTGCGCTGCAAGACATACTGCAATTTTCTTAAATGCATTGATATTTCTGATTCTTGTAATGAGTGTATTGTATTACATGTTACTGGAATACTGGTGTAAAGGATGATGAAAAATATAGACTGGCATTATAACCTTATTTTCATTACAGATCTCTCAGTGGATCCACATTCCTTTCACCCATCTGCTTAAAACCAAGAGAGGGAAAACAGCAGAGAAGAGTGAAAACAGATGTCCACAGAAATATTGGAAAGAAAAAAATGATCCCCTATAAAGCAATAATTGCCTTCATGAGATTGCATCCTGTCACATATAATTGTGCAACAATATTGAAGACAGTGAGAGTAAACATATATTCAAAGGCCCAAAGTGTTAGTGAATAGTGTGATGTATCCAAAGGGTTCACATTCATAGTACTCACTTATGTTATCAGATATTAAGCAAGATCCACTGAAAATAGGGAAATTGCACCTTCCAGAGTCAACTTGCTTTTAGAAAGTTATGAGATATTTGTATTTGGTTTATGCAAAAGTTTCACTGATGAATTTCAGAAGTCCTAACTTACATCCACCTGGTTGCAACCTTGGACATAGATCCTGGATTAGGTTTAACCAACTACTGACTGGAACGGCCAGAGTGACTGCCACGGTGCCACCATTTGATTTAGCCAACCTTGACAGTGTAACTGTGGGGCAGCAATGCAGACAGTCAAACAAGTGGTGGAGCAGTGCACAATTAGAGTGCACCTTGCTACTCTTGACGATGCAACAGTTAGATGGTTGAATGAACAAGGTATCAATTTGTGACTCAGATGAAAGAAGAAGATGGAACACAAAAATAAGATCAGTCCATGATAAGACCATGGGTGCTAAGCCAAAATTTCAGTGTTCTTGGCAAGTGAAGATTTTTTCACAAATGTCACCTCTTCAAATACTCCTCTGCCATAAATATCCTTTCTTTCAGCATCAAGTATTCATGTCATCTTTTTCAGTGTAACTTTTATTTTTTTCTTCAGCAAAAATGTTTATTACAGTCAGTACAAGGAAAATGCCCACATTCCTATTAGGGTGGAGTACTCTGTGATGCTTTCCAGGGGTATCCAGGGTTATAAGGCAACTCGCTACCCCTTGGCATTGGGAAGCTTTTTCTGTGTCAGTGGTGGGTCAGCTCCACAACTCCACTGGCCAGAGGCACGACAAGCACTGCCCTCTAGGCCTTGCCGGCCCTGCTGTTACTCTACAGGTTATCAATGGGAATGCTCCAACCCTGAAGTCTCTCCAGCAGCATCCAGCCCTTGGGTCACTGGACATTCACAGTGTTCAGAGATTTGCTGCTGCTCAAGAAACAGTACACCCAGCTTACTGGTTTCGCCTCACGTCACCACTCAGCTTAACTCATAGCACTTAGATTTGTTTATAGTGAAATCAAACGTAAGTTTAACTAAATATAGAGATTCAAGTAATAGCAAGTAGAAGTATTGGAAACAAATGGGTACATATAAAATAAAATCATAAAATGCTTTCTAGAGCCTAGACTTAATTAACAAGATATTCTCATGTCTAATGAAATATTGCTCACCTGCACTTCACAGTCAGACTGGCTGTGACCCTCTTTTCATGGGACAAGAACACTGTCAACTTGCCTCTACAGAGAAGGATTCAGGGTGTCCTAGCTATATCAGAACAATCCTTTCTCCTTATTCATAAACAGGACACCTGTCTCTTGACTGGCATCCAGGCTCAGTATGCTGTTTTCTTCTGAAACATATTATGTCACCAGTCATTTAGGAAAGCATTTAAGTGTTTGCTATAAGATGTAAACACATGCTTCAAGTTAAGTACATGCTTTCCTGAAAAGGGCACTGTCCTGAATTGGACCCTGTATTTATAGAATTCCCTATTCATTATAGAGAAAATAATATTGCTTATAAACATAATTATTATTACACTTTTATATAGTAGTTGCCAACCAGTTGGGTTCCCATTGTGCTAGGCGCAGTACAAACATATAAGAAATTTAAGTCCTTGTCCCCCAAGGAGCTTACAGTCTAAAAGACAAAAAATATTTCCTTTCTCTTTGTTTTCAGAGTGGTTACCCTGTGAAGAGCCAGCATGCAGCTGAAAGTTTCCATAATGCTAATTAATAATAAATGGGAAGTCATGACATGAGTAACATTCACAAAGTAAAGTCTGATCATTTCCAAAGGACTGGCTTGGTGGATTTGTGTGTTGACCAATTCATACATGTGAATGGATTCTGGGGGATGCATATTTGCTATAGCAAATCCTAAAAAGGGGACCCACAAATGGGACACTGTGCCCCAGCAGGGAGAGGTTATAAAGAAGGTCCTTGCAGCCCTGGCATTGATTGTACAACATGATGAGGGACACTGGTGTCTCATTTGACTTTGGGAATATGAATATTTATTTTATGGGAAGTATGAGCTGCCCTAGTATAGTTCTATTGTCCTATTTGTTGTTATCTGGGAAGCTGTGCTCTTGCATTCCCACAAAGCTATGTGTGCCAGTTGCCAAAAATAATAACAGAGTGTCTGTTTGTTTCCTGCAATGCATTTATTTGGTCTCATGCTATAATAAAAAATTACTCATGGTGGAAGTTCCAATTGTTTATCCTAATCACAATATTTCTTTTTAGGGCGTGCACTAGACAACGCATGCTGAGTGGATCCTTCGAGGGGCAACCTGCAAAGGAAAGGTCAATACTTAGTGTCCAGCATCATATACGGCAAGAGCGCAGGTAAACAGACAGGAAAAGTGTTTTTTAAAATAATCTTAAAATAAATGCGATAAATAAAGTTAAACTTGCACAATATCTGATTTGTTTAAAACAGGAATGACTCATACAGAGAACTAAATTGTACATTTTTTATCGTAACAATAATTAAATTCATTGTAATATATAAATGGGGAAAAAGCCTTTTTATTTCAAATGTCATTTCCTTCACTGACTACAGAACTATCAATTTAAAGATCAGAAGGAAAAGAAATTGGTTTATGTTAGACAGGCTTAAAGACAATTGAAGAACATAAAAGCTTCTTATGTAAGCTAAGAAAAAATTGTAAGAATTTGAAATACTGTGTATCTGGAGAGCAGTGCTTTATAATGGCCATCATATAAAGGTCAAAAATTAATCTCGAGATTTACTATCAAATTGATTATGATTGTTTCAGGTCACTAAGACATGGTTCCAACAGCCAGCGAATCAGCAGGGGAAAATCTCTTGAAACCTTGACTCAAGATGTAAGTCCAAACAAAAACGATGGTTTTAGTTTTGGAATATAGGAAAGATAAATATGCACGACAATCACTGTTTATACAAGTCTAATGCCTACAACATCCAGTTTCTAATCTGTGGCTTGAGGTCTTATTAGGAAATCAGAAAACAAATATGATAATTTGTTTAACATTATCTTCAGAATAAACAATATATTCACACATGATAGATTTCCTTATTTTGAAACACTTGCTTACACAGCGAATTTGCTGAAGCTGCAGGCAGTACTGGTCCACTATATTGCCATCCAGGGCAACTACCAGACTCACCATTTTGAAATAGCAAAGGAACCAGCTTGGCAAAGTAGCACCTTGGATGTCTTCAGTAAAAGTTTAAAAAATATCATCAGCACTATGAGACTTATTGGACAAACACCTTGCAGTTTTCTACCAGCTTTGAAGGGGTATAAGAGACACAAATTTCACTGTGGCATATTTTCACAAGATCGATTATATTTTCACTTCTGCAAATTTTTACCTTTTGACTTTGCCAAAGAGAATTTCAAGACCAAAACGGGAGTTTTCAGACCCTCTAGTTTTATGCTCTCATATTCTTCTCTAGATGTGCACTGAAATAAAGCATAAGTAAAAATAAAGGGTGCAGCTCTTCTACTCTTACTTTGCCTAAGGCCAGAAGTAAGTGTCAGCACATAGCTGCACTATGGCAGGAACAAACTAAGGAAGCATTTGTGAATCTGAGCAGGTACCAGATTGCTTCCCCATTAGAACCAGCTCAGCTGCACTGGCTCTGACAGTTCTGGCCCCCTCCACCCACTCCCTGCACACCTGTTTCACAGATCCTGCTCTCCCCTTGTGTTTGGACCAACAATATATGCAGCCTGCTCAGTAGAACTGATGCCATCTATGTGAGCGCAATCTTGCTCTTCACATCTAAGATGATGCTCACTAAAGACAAGAGTTAATGCGGCAATAGTACCTTGCTTTAATAGTTAACAGTTGAGTTCATTGGGTTTGCACAAGGGAAATTAACAACAAAATTTGACTCACTGACAATAACCGAGCATATACCGTAGCACATACCATCCAGTATGCTTGGCTTACGTGCTTTATAGTGCATTTGGAAGTGAAGACTTTACAATTTGAATGTTTCCGTGTAAAATACGGTGTCTTGCTTTCATCTTTAAAAGAAAAAAAAAATCTAATTTTTAAGTAATTGTTTTGCCTCTAGCATTCTAGTACAGTGAGATACAGAAATGCACAGAGAGAAGACAGTGAGATCAAGATGATCCAGGAAAAAAAAGAACAAGCTGAAATGAAAAGGTATTTGGAAATCAGAGGTCTGAAAACACACTTTGCAGCTTGAAATGTTTATATCTAATAAATCTAATAGCTGCAATGAAATAAGAACAAAATGATAATGGATATTTTTATGGCTGTCTTTTATATAACATTAAATATACTATGTATTATTTTTTAAAAGGAAAGTCCAAGAGGAGGAGTTACGAGAGAACCATCCATATTTTGATAAGCCACTTTTCATAGTTGGTCGTGAACACAGATTCAGGAACTTTTGTCGGGTGGTTGTACGAGCTCGCTTTAACGCGTGAGTGTATTATATTTCAACAGTGAGTTTGGCCAAATACTTTCTTTAAGGGCTAGTCTATTTATTTTTAAAGGAAAATATGTGCAACAGGCCCACAGCAGTGAGGAGTTAAACTAGCCGTGATATAATCTCATTGCTGGAGAAAAGGAGGCAAAAAACACTTAAGCTCATGAAGGTCCAGACAGTCCAAGATCATGAGATGAGATAAGGAAGGGACCTGCAGGGAAGCTGCAGGCATGAGGTAGGAAGAAAGGGGTAAAGCTTCAGCTGCCAACTTTAAGCCATGGTGAGCCAGCCTGAGGATCACAGTCATCCATGAGTAGATTGAAGAAAGGAGTGGATAAGAGAATGGTATCTATGCTTTCCTGAAGACCTACCAGCTCAGAGTTAAAGGCTCAGTCCAAGTTCACTATGACTGAGTTCTTCTGAATGTATATGTGCTCCCCTGTTCTCAGTTTCATGGTGCACCTGCCATTGCAGGCAATCAGAGTTATACCATGTAACAGGGAGCAGAAATTTCTCCATACCTGGGTTTTAGAAGATATTATTAAGAGGTTATTTTGAGTTTTATAGCTGAAGATTGTTGGGCTTGTGAGCTTGTTATATCAGTGGATATAAGGGTCAAGAAATTAGATGAGAAATATCTGAGAATATAATGAGAAAATTATCGAACTAAGTCATTAAAGAATATTGGACCAAAAAATCGATGCCACTTTACACCAGCTGAAGATCTGGCCAATGAATTGTGATACAAGAGGAAAGGGCTTTTAGGGAAACTCTTTGAAATATGAAGTTCTGTGCCAGGTGGGTTGTTTCTTTCAGAAAAACAAAACTTAATAAAGTAAGCTATTAATTATAAAAGCTGGACTCAAATTTAATTACATTTTAAACTAAAAGATAGTGTAGAGCTATCTTGCTCAGAGCTGTGCCATAAATTAAACTGCTGCTAATTGTTTTGATTGGTATGTTGTCCTAAAATTACCTGACACTAGAATTGGGTAAGTAAAACTTAAAACAACTTTTTTATAAGAGATAGGATTTGAGCATTAAATCATTATAGAATATGTCACGGATGTCAGGCATTGAGTTAGACAGTTAATTGCTTTGAGGTGATGCATGCACACTACAATTATAATAATGGCCACTAAAATGCAATTTAAATTGCTGAATTTTAAATGTCTCATTTCATTTTTATAGTTCTAAAACAGATCCTGTTACCGGAGCTGTGAAAAATACCAAATACCATCAGCTCTAGTAAGCATTCCAAAAGTAATTTCACTTGTTTGATTAAATTTTGCATATCTATGTGTATTGTACTTTTTGGCTTAAAATTTCTCTTTTTTCGGTGTTTGGTTTTTTTTCTGTTTGTGTTTGTGGGGAGGGGTTTTTTGTTTTGTTTTGTTTTATTTGTTTGTTCTGTTACTTCTTTAGCTTTACTATGCATTTCTGACATGGTGAAACTTTAAATTCCTCCTTCTGGAGTTAATTGACTTTTCACAGGAAATGCCATAGCTATACTGTATGTTTAATAGACATTTGATGACACTGGTCATGTTTCTCTTTAATGATTGTCCTTGTATATTTTTGACAGCGATTTGCTAGGATTGGTTACTTACCTGGATTGGGTTATGATCATTGTTACTATCTGCTCCTGCATTTCTATGATGTTTGAATCCCCCTTTAGAAGAGTTATGCATGCTCCAACGCTCCAGGTATCATTACTGAATCAATTCACATTTAATGAAGCACAACCATCCTATTTTTCTCCACTGCTTATTACTAAATTATGATTGATCTCTACTTTGATTTCAGATTGCTGAATATGTTTTCGTAATATTCATGAGCATTGAGCTTAATCTGAAGATTATGGCAGATGGCTTGTTTTTTACACCAACAGCTGTCATAAGGGACTTTGGAGGAGTCATGGATATATTTATCTATCTTGTAAGTTTTGATATTTAAATACTTTTTTGTAACATTTTGAATTTTAATGTTTCTGAATATGTATTTATTAAACATTTGGGGCCAGTTTTTTAAAAACTAAATCATACAGAAGCGTGAGGGTAATTTGAACACACAGTTTCACATGCAAACTTGACAACTGCAACTGCAAGAGTGTACTTAGGTATCTGCATATTCACTTGCATCCCAAATTGTGGTAAATGCATGTGTTAATTGCAAAGTAATTTTTCTCCGTGTATCTATTTATTTATTTTATACATCTGACCTCATTTCCCTCCAACTTTAGATGCAGATCCTGGACCCTGGTCCATCCCTTTTGTATAGGGAAATCCGCTGTTGTAGCTGGCTCTTCACTATACCTTCTTTGCCTTCCTATCCCATCCCTCAATCCCCCTCTGGTGTAAAGGAGCCATTACCAGATGGAAGATGTTGAGGTTGAATCAGACCTGGCTGCCTACAGGATTAGTGCAGCAGAAAAGTGGCAAAATATCACTTTCCTCCACTGCCTACCTCCCAGACGTAGTGCTCCTGAAAATCTAGCCTTTACTCTTTACTTGTCTAGTGAAATTTCTTGCATTTCAAATATATGTAAGGAAAGGACTTCAGTGGATCTGGTCTAAATTTCAATGGAAAAGGCAGTTGTGTTGAAATTGAAACTTTTTTTGCAGGATAAAGTTGAAATGAATCATTTTGACTTTCTCTTTTTGTTTTTCAAAACGTTTAATTTCAACAGGCTAAAAATGTTTCATTTCAACTTTATAGATTTGATTCTTTTAGCTTTGACTTTTATATTAAATTAAAATATTATCTTTAATATATATTTACATATACATTGTATTTAATATTGTGTATAATATTATAATGTTTTGACACTATCAAAATGAAACATTTTTAGCTTATTGAAGCAAAGAATTTTGATGGTCCCAAATCAGAATATTTGTTCTGCAGGAAGTTTCAAAATTTCAGTTTCTTGTTTAGATTCAGAAGAAAAATAAATTGCAAAATGTCAGAATTTCTCATGCAATGGAAATATTTTCTGAACAGCTCTAAATTCCACCTTTCCTTTTTCTTTGTAAAGCACTATGCCCACCAGTGGCAATGGATGAGTAATAAATATTAATTAATTAGTATTTAATAAATAATATTAAATAATATTAATTAATTAATTCAAAAGTGCCTCCCACTAAGGAGTCCCTCACGAAAATCCCAGTAGGCATCTATCTGCATCTTTAGGCACTTAAATACCTTTAAAAATCTGGGCCCATATGCCTTCTCTTCCCACTAGCACACACCAAAAGGAACAATTATAATCTTTTAAGGGATACTTAAAAGTTTGGATTAATGTTCTATCATACTTTTTCAAATAATGTCTTGTAATCTGAATTGCTCCTTTTTTCCACATCCCCGCCCCCTCCAAGGTAAGTTTGATATTCCTTTGCTGGATGCCTCAGAATGTTCCTGCTAAATCTGGAGCTCAGCTCTTAATGATACTACGATGTCTCCGACCCCTTCGCATTTTCAAACTGGTGCCGCAGATGAGGAAAGTTGTACGAGAGCTGTTTAGTGGCTTCAAGGAAATCTTCTTGGTATGTGCCAGTTATTTTGTTCCTATGATAAAATAAGATGGAGAAGAGTAATGATGTAAAATGTGTTTCTGCAGTTCAGCATTGGGTTTTACTATTTTTTTTTACCAGTTGCACTCTGTTTATACCTCATAGAGAAAATGCATTGTACACTTGCCATTAGAGTTTAAAAGGTAACAAGTTAAAATAGAAATTACCAATATAAAGTGCACGCATTTTCATTCATATTTAAAGGGATGCAGTAATAATTCTTTCACAAGTGACTTTGTTTATTCATCATATCTTAGTACAAATTTAGACAGCAGGATTACTGAGATATAATATAACCCCTGCTCACAGTTTCAGCTGGGAGAAGAGGATAAGAGACAGGCTGCTTAGCTGGTTCATCTACAGAAACCTAAATAAAATCAGATTTGCAGAGACGAGAGTCTCTGCCACTCCCAGTTCTGGCTCTAAGACAGTTGTAGGGAATCCTGCCCCTGATTGCAGCTCTGGAAATGGTAGTGGGTAGAGCTGCCTGAAAAATAAGAATTCTATCTCATAAATTTTTTTTGACGTTTTGGCATTTGGTTTTCTTTCTCGTCGAAATGAAAACCAGATTTTTTTAAATTTTTGGAAAAATGAGAGACTGACCCACCCCACCACACCCCACCCTTGTTCAGGATAGCCAATAACCCAGTGGTTAGGGCACTTACATGGGAGACCCAGATTCAAATCTCTGTTTTAGTGGTTGGGTCCCAGAACCTATTATTACTTCCTTAGGAAGAACAACTCTTTCTCTGTTCCCCCAAGGGAAGTGTGGGTGTTTGTTCCAGAATTTTTTTCCAGTACCAGGTCTCAAGATCTTGAAAGTGTGATAGGATTTTAGACAGACTGGGCATAAGGGTTATGAATCAAATCTTTCAATTTTATCTTACATATTTATTATATACTGTTTTATGTATTTATGTATATTGTTTGGTTATAATACACAAGCTAATCTCGTAATAAAGAGGCAAGGATCGTTAGTTTAAGGCCAATGTTTAACTTACTTTATATTTGTTACAATCTGTTAAAATATTTACATCATAATTAATTTATGTCAGACTCTTTCATGTAGCTGCTCTGGTGTTAAAGCGTCAGACAGCCAGCAGAAGCAGCGCATGTTAGTGAGTAATGCCTGATCTAGCAAAGTACATAAGCACGTGCTTAATTTTAAGCACATGAGCAGTCCCGTTGAATTTAATAAAAGTCTTCCTGTGCTTAAAGTTAAGCAAGCGTGTTTTTTACAGCACCTAATTCAATGAAGTCCTGGGCTACCACGTCCTACGGTGCTACCATAATACAAATAATAAGGAGAAGAAGATCCAGTGATTGCTGGATCAGGGCCTAAACTAAAGGCCAATAGCTTAGGCTTTATAAGAAAATCTACAAATTAAAAAAATCAGCGCTTCTCTGATTGAGAAAGCCAAAATTAGTATGGAATGCGATGATATCTCAAGTTGCTGAAATGGTATTACCAAAGATATATGGTAACAAAACTTTTAAACTTAAAAAATACTTATATCAGTTTAAATTGAGACATTATTATAAAATGATGCATTGTTATTCATAACACATCATGCATAAATCAGAATTCATAACACAAAGGAGTTGAGGGAGAGACTCATTTTTAAAATGTTGGGGCCAGATCTTCCAAGCAGCGAAAGTTGGAAGTGCAGTGGCTAAAAGCTCAGTGGAGCAGGGAGAGTTCTTGTCGTAAAAGCTTAATGCCACCAAAAGCTCATTCTTGCCTGCACAAGAGGATCTAGCCCTTCACCTCTAGTCTGCATGAGGAAAGTTTAACTAGATTTTCTTCAATTTCACAGGTCTCCATTCTTTTGCTGACATTAATGCTTGTTTTTGCAAGCTTTGGAGTTCAGCTTTTTGCTGGGAAACTGGCCAAGTGCAATGATCCACACATCATCGCAAGGGTAAGAACTGCTTTTCTATTTCAAAATACCAGTATGTTCCACCCTCTCCGGGAAATGGAGAAGACAAGTGGGAAAAACAGCAAGCCTCCAGCATGAAAAAGAGAGACTCTGTGGCATTTCATGTATCCAAAAAAAAAAAAAAAAAGGTGGAAGAGGGATTTCTGTATTAGTTTGTACAATTAGAACAAAACGGTTGTTTTAAATTCAAGATGAAAATAGAAAATAAGCCATTATCACCTGATGAGTCCCCGTAGTGCATCTGGCAAGGTGCATGCAGTAGAGAAAGATGTGCTCCCAGCCTTACTGAGTGTAAGCCAACATTTTCAAACCTATGTACCCACAGTTAGGCACCAAAGGTTGGGATTTTTTCAAAAGTGCCTAAGTGATGTAGGAGCATAAAAATGATCTTGACAAGTTAGCAAACTGGGCTGAAATAAGATGAAATTCAGTAAAGATAAGTGTAAAGTACTACACTTGGGAAGGAAAAATCTAATATACAACCACAAAATGGGGAATAACTGTCTAGGTAGTCATACTGCAGAAAAGGATCTGGGGTTTATAGTTGATCACAAATTGAATATAAGCCAACAATGTGAGGCAGCTGCAAAAAAGGCAGTATCATTCTGGCGTGCATTAACAGGAGTGTTGTATGTAACACACGAGAAGTAATTATTCCATTCTTCTTGGCATTGGTGAGGTCTCATCTTTAGCATTATGTCCAGTTCTGGGTACCACACTTTAGAAAAAATGTGGACAAATTGGAGAGACTCCAGAGGAGAGCAACAAAAATGATGAATGATTTAGAAAACCTGACCTATGAGGAAAAGTTAAAAAAACTAGGCATGTTTAGTCTTGAGAAAGACTCAGGGAGGACCTCGTAACAGGCTTCAAATATGTTAAGTGCTGTTGCAAAGAGCACAGTGATCAATTGTTCTCCATGTCCACTGAAGGTAGGATGAGAATTCATGGGTTAAATCTGCAGCAAGGGAGATTTAGGTTAGATAGTAAGAAAAAATTCTAACTAGAAGAATAGTTAATCTCTGGAAGAGGCTTCCAACAGTGGAATCCCTGTCAATGGAGGTATTTAAGCACAGGTTAGACAAACATCTTTCAGGGATATTCTAGGTGCACTTGGCCCCGCCTCAATATGGTGGGTGAACTAGATTATTTCTCACAGTCTCTTCCAGCCCTACATTGCTATGATTTTATAAGCCCCACTGACTTTCCATGGGATTTGATCTCCCAAAGGCAGGTGTCCACTTAAAACGCTGCAGCTGTGCTGCTGTAGCACTTCAGTGAAGATGCTACCTATGCCAATGGGAGGGTTTCTCCCATCAGCGTAGTTAATCCACCTCCCTGAAAGATGGTAGCTATGTTGAGAGGAGAATTCTCCCATTGACTTAGTTCTGTCTACACCAGTGGTTAGGTCAATATAACTCTGTTGCTGAAGGGGTGTGGATTTTTCACACCCCTGAGCAACGTAGTGATACCAATGTAAGTTTCTAGTATAGACCTCGCCTAAAACCTGTAGGCACTTTAAAAATCCCACTTCCCCTAGAAAGTCAGTGGGACTTGTGATCTTCAGTCTCTTAGGCACTTTTGAAAACCCAACCCCAATGCCTTATTTGTGCATCTAAGCAAAGTGGTCTGATTTTCAGAGATGTGGAGCATCCCCATCTCTCCTGAGGTCAGTATGACCCTCTGGGGGTGCTCAGCACCATAGAAAATCAGATTCTTTTTTGGTTAGGAGCCTAAATGTGGGCTTAAGAGCCTGACTTTAATATCCCACGTTTGAAAAGTTTGGCTATACTAATTTTCCCATACACATAGACTTCCTGCCTACTTCCCATAGACTTCCTGCCTACACTGTTAGGGATACAGATTATCCCAAAGGAGACATGGCAGTGGGGCTACCTGCCATGTTACCAGGAAGATGTGCCTATAGCACCAGGAGAAGCAGACTGTACTATCCCCGAGAGTGGTGCACATCCTCATCAGAGAGCTCAGGGAGGGAAGGAGCTTCACTGAGACAGAATTCCTCCTGGAGACGCCCCCAGGTCCGTGCAGGGCCATGCCTAAGTAACATAATTGAGTCTTAAATTAGACAGATAATACAGTTAGAGTACAAACAGGGCATCCAGCTTCATAGCCAAATTTTTAACCTAGCCCTCATTTGGCCTCTCTTTTTCCACTTTCACTAACTGAGAAAAAGGTTGGGATCACTGACATGTCTAAGAACCAGTAATTGTGGTGCAATTACTTTGGGGCAGAAAATGTCAGTTCAAAAAGGAAAGCCAGTGTTTCCAACACAGGCTATTATAGTCTGGGCACTGGGAACTCTTTAAATAACAGCAGCAAAGCAGTATAGGCCCTGATCTGGCAACTTGCTCCATAGGTACAACACCTGTACAGGCATGGAGCCTAATTAACTTCAGTGGGCCTCTGCATCAGCAAAGGAACCAGCAATGCAGGATCAGGGGCACAGTAAGAAACATAGCGTGAAAATTTGCCCCATTGAAGTCAATGGCAAAATTCCAGTTGACTTGACTGGGGCCAGGATTTCCCCCATAATATTATTGATCATGTCTGAACTACCTGGGGATCAACGCAGCATGGAATAAAACTTCCAAAGTCCTTTCTCCACAGACAGTGGGTTCATTGTCAAACCTGTGATGTGTGATGGAATCCCTGGAAACAGTTTCTCATTTGGTTGTCATGAATCTTTTCTGGCCATGACTCTGGAATCGATGTCTCGGTATATTACAGTTCCATATCTTTTTCCTGCTTTCTTTTACAATACACACTTCTGTCTTTGGGAGGTTATGATTGTAAGAATTAGAAGAAAAGTCACTGGAGAAGGTGTTTTAGGAAATGGTTTGAATGAAGAGAAGATTGGGAGTTCCAGGCATTTGGAGAAGACATGAGAAAAATACAAAATTAATGACATTCCAGCCTTGAAGGACTGGACAGCGCAAGGAACTGGAAATGGGCTATGACACCTAGCACTCCTGGATCACTAGTTAAAATCCAGTCCAGGTTGATAGTGATGAAAAGTACCAGCCAGTGTTATGTGACCTGTGTGAAGCAGATTAGTAGCATCATTCCATTTGCAATGAAGAGGTATCAGCATCATGTAAACACCATGACTATCTCAGAAAAGAGGCTGAACGAACTTGCAGCTTTACTAGCCATCTCAGTCTTGGAGGGGGGCTTGCAGTGCAGAGTGGTGACTCTGCATTGTAACAGCTCATGCTGTATTTTTCCTGCAGATGAAAGAATTCAGTTTCCAGTGCTATTAATCCAGTACCTAAAAATAACCCTTTTGTTCCATTTACACTGTTTCATGCTGCCTTATTTATTCTGCTGTTTCTGTTGTGCAGTGTCCTCACCTCTCTTCAGGCCCATATTTCACCTGATGTGTTTTATTTTACTATAGGAAGATTGTCATGGCATCTTCAGAATAAATGTAAGTGTTTCAAAAAATCTGAATTTAAAGCTAAGACCTGGAGAGAAAAAGCCTGGATTTTGGGTGCCACGAGTCTGGTGAGTACTGGTAATTTGGCCAGTCTTTCTTCAGATAGTTCAGTTGTTAATCTAGTACAGGACCTAAAAACTGCAGCATTGTACCACTGGAACTAATAAATAAAACTGATGACAAACAGACAAATCCAGTTTCCCTACCAACCTGAGGGAAACGCAGGAAAGGCAAACAGAATAGCATAAATGGGGAAAAATAAAACAGATTTTTAAAACCCTGCCAGTTCTAATAATCTACAGTGTTATTAATTACACATGGAAGGAAAAATACAGTGGTTGTCATTAAAGCTCAATACAAATTTACCAGTAGTTACCATGCCACAATATTTGATATCATCATTATTATTACAGTAGAACCTAGAAGCGCCAACAGAGTCTGTGACTCCATAGTGCTAAGTACTGCATAAACACATACTGGAAGACATCCCTGCCTTGAAGAGTTTTCAATCTAAATAAACAAGACAGACAAAAGGGAAGTGACTTGCCCAGGCCACAGAGCAAATCAGTAGCAGAGCCAGGCGTAGAGTGCAGGTCTCCTGACTGCCAGTCCAGTGTCCACTAGAGTAGACTATGCTGCCTACTACTGGATCTGATATTTTGTATTTTACACACAGAGAAATACTGTGGTATCTCAGATGCGACAATGATTTTAATGTCAACAATAAATCTATGATTTCTATTCTGACATTGTCGATTTAAGATTTGACAACACCTGGAAATGTTGTGTGAAAATTGTCTTTAATTGCTTATGTTTTGAAAGGAGGTTGTTTCGCTTTTTGCAAATTCAGCCAAACAGCTAAAATTGTTTTAATTAAGTGAGTGAGTGTGGGTAAAAGAGCATGCTAGCAGGGGAAGGTTCAGAGCCCTCCTACACTAATGAAATAATACACTGTGATTTGAACAGTCAGTGAAGCAGTGGCATCTGCAGAACTCTTTCAGCTTCTGTATGCTTCAGATAAATTCTGAAAGCAGAAATCCTGTGAGTAAGCAAATTCAATTCACTTCAGCGTGATCCAGAAATAACTAGAAATATTTTAATCAGCAAAACTATAAAGTTTGGAGATTTTTTTTTTTGTCACTGGAGAAAATGCATTACCTCAAGGAGGTAAATCCCACTGTTGGCCTTGTAGGACCAGATTTTCAAGAGCCCAGTTACCTGGTAGCCTGTGTCACGGTGGGAGTTATGTCCGTACTTCAAGCTAGGGGTGTGATTTCTCAGCTTGTGTGCACATACTCATGGTAGCTCAATAAGTGCTAGCACAAGTATAAATAGTAGTGTAGCTGCAGTACCAGGGATACTGGCAATGAAGGCACAGCTAAGTAGGTTTGTACTCGGCACAGCTAAGCCAGGCCTCTGCTGCCACTGTCAGGGCTACCACAGCTGCACTACTATTTATACTCACACTAACTCTCCTTGAGCTACGCGAGTATGTGTACATGAGTGGGGTAATCACACCCCTAGCTCATATTATAGGCATAGCCTTAATGGCCGGATTTTCCAACATGTTAATCTGGTAGGGAAACTGAAAATCTAGCTACTTATTCTGGTGCCTGAGTGGTAGCTGAGGTGAAGCTTTTTGGAAAATCTATCTGTGATTGGGACTGGACAGCTATCTTTTAAAAACTGATTTCTAGTGGATACTATAATATTCAAATGGCGTTTTTTCCTTTGGAATCTTGGCTGACACAAAGGATGTTATCTCCGAAGGCTGAGAAATCCTGTGATTTCCTCTCCTTAATATTTCTCTTTGGACTAGCAATATCTTGATAATCTGAATAAGAGGTAATATTTGCAGAAGCACCTACTGACTAAATCAGGAGCCTAAATCACATGGGCACTGTTGAAAATTCTGTTTTTTAGCAGGGTTGTATGATTTAACTTTGTTTCTTCCAGTGTCATCAGCCATCATTTTTTCATGATGGCTAAGTTCTGGCAATTTACTTTCATGTCATAAGCTTTATCATTTTTACAGTAGTTCATCTTATCAATAAATATGAGATTATAAAGATTTAGAAATTAAGTGGGGTATGAGTAATTTTTCAGTTTTCAAAGTATTATTATTTCAAAGTATTATTATTATTCAGAATCTTGCATGATATTTTGTAGAAATTTAGACAATGCCACAGACACTGTCCCAAAAGAGTTTGCAATCTCAGACTAACATAGAATATAAAGAAAAACTAAGTAGATAGGGAAAGAAAAGTTGAGAGATAACACAAATACAAAGAGTTTCTTTATATGATTAGTAACTTTGTATAGTGTGGGGTTGTATACTTCAGACTTAGAGGGGCTACAGTAAAATTCCTGAGATCCATCTTAACAGAAGATAAAGTGCATTCATTCCTTTACTATTATTTCAGGGCAAATCCTCGGAATTTTAATTTTGACAATGTGGGGAATGCCATGTTGGCACTATTTGAAGTTCTTTCATTAAAAGGCTGGGTGGAAGTCAGAGATGTCATTATTCATCGCGTGGGTCCGGTAAGCAAGCATATCAAATCCTGTTAACACTTCAAAACCTGCTGAATTTGTTTTGAGAATAATCATATTTTTCACGTATGCAGATCCATGGAATCTATATTCATGTTTTTGTGTTCCTCGGCTGCATGATTGGATTGACCCTTTTTGTTGGAGTTGTCATTGCTAATTTCAATGAAAATAAGGTAATGATTCACTTATTGTATCTTACATGGGAAAAGTTTCATACTTCTTTGTTAGCTTTAAATTTCATATGACACATTGTGCATTGTAAAATAATAAGATGTGGTGTTGCTAATGTAAGAAAGTTACAATTCAAGAAGTTACCTCATTATTGCCTTAGGATCATATTACTTCAGGATCCAGTACTCCATATTCAAGTTACACACCTTTTTCCAGGCAGGTGGTAGTGTTTAAAAGCTGAAATAGACAGTCAAATGTAAAGTTAATTCTCTGTTGTTCAAACAAAAATAAAAGTGTATAGTCTAGTAAAACATTACAGTTTCTAGAACAATACACACTATAGCTGAGACTGAGGCTCTCCTATTTTTATGTTGATATGAATCTGATGTACTTTTAGAAAGATAAAATGTAATCATTCATGTTAAATGCATAAGGGAGAGGGAGAGGTAGTCACGGCCGTGGTGCATCATAGGAGGTTTAGTCTGGCTGCGGAATTCAGCTGATAGAGAAGAATGGGGACATGAGACGGCCAAACTTCAACTCCAGAGGCACCAAAAGTGAGGACCAAATGCAGATTAATCAAGTAGGCAAAATTGGAAGTTTTCCAATGTCAGGATTGCAACCAGGTTTTTATAAGCCTTTTTTTTAATTTGGTCCCTTTTGTAACTCTGTTTAGTTATATTACTTTGCTTTAGAAATTGCCAGCTTTATCCAAAAACATATTTTTCAGCAAAAGCTTGAAAAAAAATTGAGCAATCTGGTTTTCGGTTAGAAGTAACTGAAATTTACCTTGATCTGAATTGTTAACTTCCTTCAAGATGTCTCTTGTATTCCTCAATGTATCTGTGTATTATCTAAGTGTTTATGTGGCTCCATCATCACATTATCTGAATACATCTAGCTCAAAATGTCTTTTTAATTCTCCTTCAAACTTTTTCTGGAGTTATATCTACTCATTACAGTCATATGCATGTGGAAGGAAGAAATGTAATTTTTTGTGGTACCCTTCTACATGATGTTTGACGTTGATTGATTAACCACCTATTTGAATCCTCAGAACTATAGGTGAGCCTTTTGTCTTTCTAGTATTCTAATGTGAGGAACACAGGTACATTTTTCCTGTGACTTTGAGACTCAAAAAGTACCCATCGCAAATTTCTGACCCCAATTTGTGGGGTATAGGGAGACATCTTTACAGAGAGTCCACTTGATTTTCTGTATTATGATATGCAGACAATAGGCCTCATCTTGTTAATTGCTATGCATCTCCTGTATAGGTCCCTAACTCCCACTCTGACTTCTCAGGAGGCTCTCAACATTTCACAAGATCAAGTTCAGAATGCCTATTCTTTAGTTAATTACCCACAGTAAAACATGTCTCTAAATGTCTGATATGAGCCATTATTCAAGTACTCTGACAAGTTCTTGAAATAGCCAGAAATTGATCTTGTATGAAGCTGTGGATGGTGATGATTATAAATCTAATCCAAGAAAGGGGCAAAAATACCTAAATGTCATCCTCTTAAAAATACATGGCCAAATTGTTGGCATTTCACAGTAACTTTGATAGTGGAATTGGTTTGAACATGTGGTAGGGATGATTTCACACAGAAAATCTTGATTTTTTTCTTTGGGGGGGGAGGGAACAATTAAAAAAACTAAATATTTTGCTTGCAAACCAACAATTCCACCAAAAACTAAAATATTTTGATTTGGAAATGCTGACGCGCTCCTCATAGGAGTTGTAGTTCAGGTTTCCCATGCTCCCATTCTCCTCTGTAGTGCAGACCCTCTGGTCAGGGTACATCGTGATGCACTATAGTCTCCCATCTTGGAGAGGGGAGACAGTGCATTGTGTGTGGGTGGGAGAAGAAGTCACTGACGATGATGCATCCTGGGAGATGCAGTTAGGCTGGGAAGCCCAGTAGATGGAAAAGAATGGGGCATGAGGCAATCATACTACCACTTCCATGAGGCAATATGGTAGCATATCCAAATACAAATATTTTGGGGTTTGGCCAAAATGTTTTGTTTTTCTGGAATTTGGATTTTTTATTTTAAAAAATTGAAATTAGTCACAGAAAGCAGACGCTCTTCATAAATATTTTCTGGATGTGCTAAACAAAGGGCTGACCCTGGAAGATGCTGAATGCCCTTTACTCACATTGCCTTTGCAGGAAACATCCTACGACACAAAGGATCTGTGTGAGGTATTTTAAATAATTAAATTGGGGCACTTTTATACGAATAATTTAGCATCAGTCCTGCAGAGAAAGGAGTAGTGATTGGACCTGAAGAGATATAGGACCAAATTCAGATCTGTCGTCAGCAGATGCAGGTGCACTGAAGTATGAATTTAGGCATGGTCTCAGTTTGGTCCATAAGCAATGAACCATACAGTCCTTCTTTGAGTTTCTCACTTGACAAAAATGGTGGTGAGGTAGAAAGCTCCTGAGACACAAATCTAGAGTCTGTGACATGGTTGTTTTTAAATTTCACTAAGCTTTATCTTTATTTTACTACATTTTATTTTTGCTGTAATGAAAACTTTCCAATAATCCATTAGTTCTTATTAATCTTTTTATTATACCTTTTTAATTTCGTATTTCCTAGATGTATGATTCTTTTGGTTTAACAACAAGAGTTAATAAGTATTATAATTATCAGTCTCTTTAACTGTGTCATATTTTAGGGTGTATCTTCCCAGGGCATCTGTTGGGGACACAATTCCATAAAGAGATTATGTCCACTACAAAGGGAACTTTTTTGATCTTATTAGCAGGACAGCCACCAGTTTGTCTGACTCACTGTTCCAGAGTCTAATAAGACATGAGGATTGTACCACTGCTCACAAAGCTTTGTTTCGGCAAAGGGGCCATATGTCAGGGAGAGAAATCTGTGACATTTGCCTTTAAAATGTCTGTTGCTTTTCCAGCTCCAAACCCTCGGCATGAGATTTTACAGTTCTCTGATGTTATAAGGACCTTATTATGTCTTAAGATAATTTTAAATAGTGTACTTTGTACTATGCTATCAAAATGCTTACGTGTGTGCTCTTTATTATTACTTACCCCAAAGTCATATCTCCACTTCTTAGGCTTCCTTTCTGGAAAATGTTGTGGACTCAAGGTACATGTTAATTTTCTTTCAGTTACACTTCAAGCATAGGAAGTGTGGCTGTAGTGCTTTTGTAGAAGGCTTGTTCCCTGACAAGCTAGAGCAGTGCTGACAAGCTAATACCTTGCTACAGGATTTTCTCCAAAAAAGTCCAGATAGAATCGACCACTGTTTAAAACAGTGCTCCCTGGCAAATGGTTTTCAGTCAAATGGAAGACTTCCTGCAGTGTTTCCCTACCCCCACTGGGCTGCTGCTACAAAGAGCAACAACTGAGCTTTCTGCGTTGAGTCCCAGAAACTCACAGTTAGTGCATTTGGAAATCTTTTTGAGTGCAAGGCTGATACTCTGACTCCTTTACCCAAATACTGTGTTATTTAAAGAGAGTTGAGTATGTAACTTTATTTTAAGCACCAAGGGAAGTTGTTGTTTTCATATGTACAACGTTTAAATGTTTAAGATTTTATATGACAAAAGTGTCTTGTTTTTCTCTGTTAAGGGTACAGCTTTACTGACTGTAGATCAGAGACGGTGGGAAGATCTAAAGAGCAGACTGAAGATAGCACAACCTCTTCATCTCCCACCTCGTCCGGGTATCAAAGATATTCTGATTTGATTCATGTTGAGCCCTAGTGTTCATAATTCCCCAGGAGTTTAAGATTCAAATTAAAATTGTAATCGTTAGGCCACTGGGGGGCTGTGCAAAAGTTAATGTGGAAACAGGCTCCAACTACAGATCTCTGCATAAGGCTATTAAAATCAACCCCAAAAAGGTTGTGCTTCAATGGTTTTAGGATAAGCCTTAATGAAAAAAATGAATTTTAAATTAAATTTATTTGCAGTTGCATGTTAATGATATGAATGGACTGTATTAACTTGACAGCAATTGAATGATGCCCTTGCTTTACCACCACCAAAGCCTTCATGCAACATTGGTGTTCAGTATTTGAAATTACATGTTCAGAAGCACTATTTGATATGTGAAACTGTAGCAGAAAATTAGAAATATATTTCAAAATTAGGCAAGGATTAGGTTACCATTTACAAACAAGAAAAATATGTCAAGAAACAGGAAGGAAAAAATACCATGGTATGCATTTTAATTCTTCTTGTTTAACTCCTTCCTTTTCAGATAACGATGGCTTTAGAGGAAAAATGTATGATATAACGCAGCATCCATTTTTTAAGAGGACTATTGCTGTGCTTGTTCTGGCCCAATCTGTATTGCTTTCAGTGAAGGTATTTTTGTTTATTACAGCATCTTTTAACAATGGTGGGACAGGTTTTAAAATAGTCAGCTGTATATCAGGCTATAGCTAGTAATGAACTGCTGAAAATATAATCTTTCTAAATACAGCAGGCCAGATCCTTAGTTGGTGTAAATCAGTGCAGCTCCACTAAAGTCTCTGGAGCTGCACAAGTTTATACCAATTAACAAGCTAGCCACTATTTTTAATTTCTCATTTAACTGTAACTGCATATAAAATGAAAGATACACCCATGTGCCATTCCTGCCTTAATGTGTTATTTGCTTTAAAAAAAGAATCTATGACAAAAATAAACACTGACATAAAAATTAAAGTGGGAAATAGATTTTTATGTCTGTTTTACGATCTACTGTCTTTGTTCCATTTCAGTGGGATGTCGAAGATCCAGTGACTGTTCCTTTAGCAACAATGTCCGTTGTTTTCACCTTCATTTTTGTCCTAGAGGTACAGTAATATATTTAATAGTTTCTTCAAAGTCAGACTAGGTTTTGTATATTTTATTTTGGTTCTAGGGTTACTGTTCTCTACTTTTATAAAGTTTTAATTTCAGGCTACATATCCGTGGGGCTTCTCAAATGACTGGTGCTTGAGTCTGTGTTGAAGAAATGGGTGTTATTGTGGGGCTACAGTCCCAAAATGTTGACTTTTGTATCCTTTTCAGTCCATGCATCTGCAACATAGACAATTTCATCCTGGGGATGTATAGCAGTGAGAATGGGTATTTCAGTGAATTTATAAAACAGAGCAGCAAAAGGTGTTCTGTGCAGTGAAGCAACACAGGGCCTAGCTACCTGGGAAGTCTAGCTTAAAACATGCCCCTTGTGTCTGATTCTTCTGCACAGGGCAGATTTCATCCTCAGTCTGTTTAAATGTGACACCATGAGAAAACGGAAGGCAAAAAGACTGTTAGTCATAGAAAACACATATATTTGTAAGCATCTGTGTGTGTATCCATTTACTTTCCCTGGGTCAGTTAAAATGCAAACTAAAATCAACAGAATTACAGGTGATATATAGATATGTGCATAGAAAAGTAAAGGTTATATAACAGGGATATAATGTGAGATGACTATGACAAACATAACTATTAGCATATAATTTCCTTTTTCATATATAACTCTTCTTCTCCCATCTTAAAAGACAATATTTTGTACAAGCAGTGAAAAGAAGGAGGTGGGATTCCTTAATTAGCAACCTGGAAAACACTTGCAACCAAAATCAGTTCTGTAAACCTAATTAACCTGTGGAATTCATTTCCAGATGATATGAATGAGTCTGAGAGCTTAGTACGATACAGAAAAGGATTATATATTTATATAGGTAATAATGTAGATATACTGAATAAAATGAAAAATTAGAATAGATATAAAATTGTCATATTTCAGATTGTAAGTCAATCACAAACTTATGGGAGTTGGTGATAAACTTCCTCTTATTGTTCGCTTATTTCATAATTCCACTAAAAATATTTTGCACCAGAAACTTCTGGTACTGTCCACTATCCCAGACAAGATATCTTGATTTGTAGGATACATGGACAGTTTTTAATTCACCAAGTAATGATTGCTTTAGATATTCCTACTTTCTTGTTCCGCTGTGGAAACAAACAATATCCCAGAATTTCAAAAGGGTTTTGTTTGGACTAAAGAAAATCTGAACATACAAACTATGACATTTTCAGTGTACAAGATTTACAGGGAAAAGAAATAAAAGTAAATTGATCTGTGTCAAGATTTTATCCCTAATGTAGAAACAACTCTGTCTGGAAACATCTGCCAATAATGCAGTCTAGTAATCAGAGAACTCAAGCTCCTCTGTGTGCCTAAGAAAGGAGATGGCAACTAAAAAGGCCCACTTTGCTACACATCAAATGGGAAGGCTTAAAGTAAAGCCTAAGCAACCTTTACATTTTAGCTATTTTATAGAATTACATAATGATATCCTTTCTATAGGGTTTTATATTTTTACCATTCTATAGAATTCTTCACAAGGTTATGAGTCTTTATATCAGTGGTTCCCAACCCGTGGCCCAGGGGCCAAAAGTGGCCTGTGGGGTCTTTCATAGTGGCCCGCCGCTCCCCTCCCACTGGCTGCAAAAGGGAGCTTCTGCCTAAGGACCGAGGCAGAGCACATTGCTGCAGACCTACAAGACCGCTGCAGGCTCCTTGCTGCAGCCAAGGGAATGGGAGATCAGCGCTCCCCTCCTTCTGGCTGTAGCAGGGAGCACACCTAAGTACTCCACCTGTGTCCCTAGGCCCTGGAGTCCCGGATGGAGCCAGAGGGAGGAGAGCACTGATCTCCCATCCCGCTGGCTGCAGAAGAGAGCCACTGCCTAGGGACCCAGGTGAAGCACATGGGGCTACAGGATGTGTGCCGTTTCCCTGCTGCAGCCAGAGAGGCGGGAGATCAGCGAGGACTCCTTCCATCTGGCTGCAGTGGGGGGTGGGGTGCTGTTGCGGAGACTAGTGTCCCTTCATGGTTGTAAAAATGATAACTGACCCTCGAGCCAAAAGGTTGAGAACCACTGCTTTATATCATAATTCAACACAATCTGATATTTTATTTATTTCCTGTTATAAGTATAGGGAAATATGTTGGTATCTGAGAACCACATTTCCATTGCAAAATCAGTATGAGTGGCCATAGAATCAGTGGAAAAACTTTGTTTGAGACCTCAATTATTTTAGCTGTAATCCTGAAAAATATAGGATATGGCGAGTAAGGCTACAATTCTGTCACAGATTCCGTGATTTTAAGAGAGAGCCATGAGTTCTTCAGCTTCAGTTTCAGCACTGCTCAGGCTCCAGCTTCAGCCCCAGGTGGCAGGGCTTAGGCTTCAGCCTGAGTTTAATAGGCAATTTGAAAGCTTCTGTATTGATGTAGTGAAAACTGATTTACTGCGTGTAACTTTCTGTGATTTATTGTTTATTGCCTGTGTCCTGTCTGTGACTTTTAGTAAAAAATACCCCTGCCAAAATAGTAGCCTTAACTATGGGACATGGCTTTAGGGATGGCTGAGATGTATATCAGATGGGCCCCATTTACAATGAAATATCTGAAAAGACTTGTGGGAAGAGAAAATGTACACCTGCCTGTGGTAGACAATTTTTTAAAAATCCTGGTAGGTGGAGCTATTGTATCCTGCTAACTGGGGAATTTCAGTTTGTGAAATGGGAGGAATGGAGAAATACCGCAAAAAAAATAGATACTTGGAAACTGAAAGACATTCCGCCACAGATTATAAAAATTGGACTCTGGCCTGCGCTTTCCAGTCAGGCCTATGTGAGGAATGTACTATCAGGCAAGTGAAGAGTGTGTCATATTTTAGCCTAAACAAGTGTCACTTTAAATACAATTGATCCTTTGGGAATTTAACAAATATTGCTGAATGTCAGTACTGAAACCTGGGATATAAAACCAGAGAGGCTAGTGCCTAATTATTATTTCTTTTATATGATATACTTTAGTAACACTTAATCAGTTGGTATGTGTAGCTAAGAACTGACCTGTGTGCAAAGCTAAGCCTTCTTTTGTAGCTATTCTGCATGGCTTGTATAAATACTGTTATCCTTTCTAAACAGAACCTATTCTTAAACACCCTGCCTGTGGCATCATGAACTATATAAGAAAAGTCAACCCTTTCAGTCTGAATTACTGCGTGTAACTTTTTGTGATTTATTGTTTATTGCCTGTGACTTTTAGTAAAAAATACCCCTGGCCCATGCTATTTTCTCTTCCATCCTTATCATAGAATATTAGGGTTAGTATAGACCTCGGCAGGACATCTAGTCCAACCCTCTGCTCAAAGCAGGACCAACCCCAACTAAATCATCTCAGCCAGGGCTTTGCCAAGCCAGGCCTTAAAAACCTCTAAGGATGGATATTCTACCACCTCCCTAGGTTACCCCTTCCAGTGCTTCACCACCCTCCTAATGAAAAAGATTTCCTAATATCCAACCTCGACCTCCCCCACTGTAACTTGAGACCATTGCTCCTAGTTCTGTCATCTGCTACCACTGAGAACAGCCTAGCTCCATCCTCCCTGGAACCGCTTTTTTGGTAGTTGAAGGCTGCTATCAAATCCCCTCTCATTCTTCTCTTCTGCAGACTAAACAAGCCTAGTTCCCTCAGCCTCTCCTCATAAGTCATGTGCTCCAGACCCCTAATCATTTTTGTTGCTTTCTCCTGGACTCTTTCCAATTCGTCCACATCCTTTCTGCAGTGGGGGGCCCAAAACTGGACACTTATAATTCCAGTGCTGTTGAGCACAGATGGAGTTCACCAGAATTAAAACAGAAAACGTTTGCAACAGGAAAAATAACGTTGCTTTTAATTTCACTTGCGGTACATATAATACAGTTATAATCTTGGATTTAAATGTATTTATGTGAAATTGGCATGAATATATACTTCAGTCACTTCATACACACATGCCTAATTTTTTAGTTATGCATCATCAGCTTAATCATTTTCTACCTTCATACTAACCTTTTGTTTAACTATTAAAATTCCTACTTATTTAAAACAAGTCTACAAGTAGAACACTACCAAAACATTTTAGGGACCAGACGTTCTTATAGTGAAAAATAACATTTTGCTATGAATTTGTATTAGAAAGACTATCTTTATTGTTCTCTAGGTCACAATGAAGATTATTGCCATGTCACCTGCTGGCTTCTGGCAAAGCAGAAGAAATCGATATGATCTTTTGGTGACATCCCTGGGTGTTATATGGGTGATACTTCACTTCGCCTTACTGGTAAAATCAACAATTGCAATTCCAATTATCATTTATTGGTTTTATTTATTAATCGCCAACAGTTTTACTGCTATCTCTGACCCAAATAAAGACAATTGCCAACCCCAGGGAGTTTACAAACTAAAGATAAGACCCAAATAAGACAAGATACCCTGGGAGGCAAAAAGAAGGTGACAATTTCGGGGGTTAGTGGGGGTTCCTTCCTATAATGCTGAGGTGGAGAAGATATTTGACTGAACTAGTTTAGCGTCTGCAGGCTTTATGGAGGAAGTGAGTCCTTAGGAAGAATTAGAATGAGGAAAGGGAAGGAATCTGGTGCCCTGGGCCTGGGAGACCTTGCCAGGGGCAGTTTCATTGGAGGGGTGAGAAAGGAAGAGAGACTGGATGGAATCCAGGTGGGAGTTATTGGAGAGAAAAATAAGGCAGAGGTTCTAAACGGTTGAACAGCACAAAGGAACCAAAGCATGTCAGTGGATCTGGTCCATGCATTTTGTTACAGAACAATATTTAGTCCGGGAAGGCAGAAGATTTACCAGTCTAGGCAAGGGGCCAGTTCCACCCTCCCTCGCAAAAAATAAGGTGGAGGGAAGGGCAGCACACCCTAATTTGTGAGAATGTGAGCTCCCCCACCTTATCACTGGAGAGAAGAGATTTGATTTGCTTTTATCAGCAGTCCCCAGTTGTGGCTGTCACCACCTTATATTGTTGAAGGGCTTTCCTCTGGTCTGCCTCAAGCACTCTTGTGGGGGAAAACCTGCCTTGTGCTGTCCCTTTGTCCCTGGCATCCTCAATTTGCCCCCCACTGCTGAGTAGCTTGGCAGGCCTGTGGAGTTTCTGTAAGCCAGCAGCTGTCTAGACAAATAGAACTTGGGAGGATGTTGGACATAATTACAGCCCAGCTGAAAGAACTGTGCAGGCTTTATTGGTTTGTTGTTTTGGGAGGTTTGGTTAGTGTTTTTGAAATGGCACAGCTTTTTCTGTTAGTTTATTATTGTTCAGCATTTGTTACTGACATATTGGCGGTACCTATTTCTGTTTCATTCCTTTTTTAATATGCTGATTGTGCTGTATAATTCAAAGATAGATTCATATTAAAAACTGGTTGTTTGAGAGCTCACTAAGGAACACTGTATATGAAGTCTCCTGTGTTTAAATTTCAGAATGCATACACATATATGATGGGTGCATGTGTAATTGTCTTCAGGTTCTTCTCAATTTGTGGGAAGCATGTAAGTACAATTTAGGAATTGCAATCAATACAGTGCTTGTGCATAGATATAAAGATTTGTCACTTTGCTTGTCTACAGCACATTCTGTAGGTCTCCATTTTATATACTGCTGCTATAAATCTCCATTTTATATGCTTCACTTAAAATACCAGGGTTTTAGGTGTATTACATATCAACAATAAATTATAGTTATTGGAAATGCTGTACATTTTTTCCCATCAAAAAGGTAACCAGGACATGTCAGTTAAAATTATTTCCACCTAAAACCCTGCATATATATTGTGCCCTTTTTGGTACTTGTAACCATTGCCTTTTCAATGTGCTGTGATGTGTCTGTGCTATTTTTATTTTATTTATTTTCTCCACAAGAAAGCAGGGTATGGGGCAATGCGCTCATCTCATTGTGTTGCTGTCCGCATGCAAAAGCTCCACAATGCAGTGCATCCTCCACAATGCAGGTCTATTTCTGGTGTTAACTTGAACATAATATTTTATCTTAGTAAGGGATTAATGGTCAGTAAAATAAAGATGTTGGCACAAATTCTCAGGTACACTGGTGTAAATTCAGAATATTTCCATTGAAGTTACTTTGGATTTACTTGGTATTTAGATTTACACCAATGTAAGAGAAAGCATGTGTAACTGACAGCTATCTATGCAGAAATTTTTTTTAAGACGTATTAGAGTAACTACAGAAGGAAATGAATTCTATATTAGGACTATAGGGTTCAGAAAAGGTAAGTTACAGAGTCTGTTCAGCAAAGAAAAAAATCTGCCTTCAGTCTAACCACACAAAACTTGGAGAGTCTTGGAAGTCAAATGAAAAACTCTTGTTTCTCTTATGCAACCAGACCTGGTCAATTTCATCAGAGTTTTTTGAATGATTGTGGATTAATTTTCAAGCCTTTAATGTGGTCATTTGTGATTTGTGTTAAGAGTTTTCTCCGTCCCTTTAAGTTATGGCTATGATGTAGCGTGATGAAGAAAAGGTTAACATGATTTGTCAGATTTGTCATGATTCTGATTAAAATTGTTACACCTCCCCTCCAAATAAAGAGGCATTTTTGCAGCGTCCAAATGTTTTTGAAATTAATTAAACCTAAGGTGGTAATTCTACCATGATTCTAAAATATCATATAGCTTCCATTTTCTCTACATTTTGCTGTATTATGTCTCTCTCTCTCTGCTTAGACACTACAGGCTGACTTGTGTCAGAAATTAAAATAGTTTAACCAATCTGTGCTGATTGTTTATGGAAATCCTTTGGGATCCCTCTATTCTACACTTCCTCAACTGTGTGCCAGTCTGAATTATCTTTCTAAACTAGCAAAATTATCTGTGGTTTCCTCTTATGTAACATCACTCCTGGATCAGACAGAGTAGTTTACTACTACACCCCCGTCCCCCACACAGTGCTAATTGTGCAGCTTCTACTGATCACCAATCTTAAACATTTTGGTTAAGATCATTTTACATTATCAATGAATTAATTATGTCACAGCCTCTCTGGGGTGCTAGATGTTGCCCTTGTAGATAGGTGGGTTCTGTGATCTGTTACCCCTTTTTTTTTTTTTAAATCTCCAGTGAAATCCTGTGCTGATCACCATAATAAACCTTGGAACAAGAGTCCAAGTGCTGTTCCAAACTCAGACTCATAGTGTAGTATTTCACTGAGCTGCTACTAAACCACTGGCCTGGCACATCAGCCTATCTCTTTTCCCAATTAAAATAAGAATCTTTTTAAGTGTCAAAGTTACAAATGCATTAAAGTCTCTTTTATTTTTGTTACTTAACAATATCATGAATTGAGTTTCCTCTCTGCCTTTCCAGGTGACACTGAAAATGCTGCTACTGACTGTGGTTGTCAGCATGTATAAGAGTTTCTTCATCATAGTGGGAATGTTCTTACTACTTCTTTGTTATGCTTTTGCTGGAGTGGTTTTATTTGGCACAGTGAAATATGGAGAGAACATTAACAGGTACGATATTTGCTACCCTTTGGGGGAAGTTTTTAACAGCCAAATAAAATATTTCCATCTACTGAACACAAATTTTCATTTGGTTTTATGTCAGCAACCAAAAGCCAGATCTCTAGGTCCAGCTGAGCAGCACTCAGCTGAAAATGTATGATAGAAGGCTCTAAGCCACCTTTCCATTCCCCAAATCCTGGAGCTAAACAGACACCCAGGATAATATAGAGAAGGCTAAAGGCTGCTCTTCATTGTGCTAGCTGGAACAATCCCCAAAGGACTGTTCCATCCAAGGTAGCTGGAACACTGCTATAGCTACACCTCTTCACACTCTTGGTTCATCCAGAAATGGTCCCAGTACCACGAGTGGAGTGAGAGTGAGCCAGCTACATTGGCTTTATGTCACTTGGGATTATCCTACATAAACCCAGTGACAGCTCTCTATCCCCTTTGCACCACCGAAGAGGCACAAATTGGAGGAGGACAAGGGGCAGGATATGGCCCTGAATGAGCTTTTATTACTTGCTAAGATATTAGCCAAAATTTTCAGAACTGGGTGGCTAAATTTCAGCTCCTAAATCCCTATTAAATTGATGGAATAAATTATCCAGTGAATATGTTTGCAAATTATTCTCCCAGTTCTACCAACAATACATGTGGTATGAAGCTCGGGTAAGAATAATAGAAAATACAAATGATTTTTTTACTTGACGAACCCATGGCAAAAGAATTGTCCAGAAATGTGCATGTTTGTATTGCCAAGTTTTTACTTCTGACATATGAGCTGCTTTTTTTTCTCTTTTGACTTAAAAAACCAGGCATGCAAACTTCTCATCAGCTGGCAAGGCCATTACCGTGCTCTTCAGAATAGTGACTGGGGAAGACTGGAACAAGATTATGCATGACTGCATGGTAAGAACAGCACAATCACAGATAAAACAGACAGGAAACTGGTTGCACAATTCCCTCTGACTCAGTATCCAATGCTGTAGCTTGGTACAGAGAAGCACTGTGTTGTTGATAGTGCCATTGTCCTTCAGGTGAATCTTACCTTAAATGACGTATCTTCGGACATTTCATAAGACCGTTAACTTTGATGTCCTGGCCCAAATTCAATTAACATTTTATTTTGCCTAACATAAAATCCACCCCCTGTAGTTTCAGTTACGTCAGATAAGGTATTCTTCACTTCCTATCTTGAATTCATGGGAGTGGTTGCTATTTGTTAAACATTTGTCATAACATTTCACTGCCACTGGTTGCTGTTTTGCTGAAGCTATATATATACCCATGCCTCCTGTATGGTGATGATAGCTTTGATAATTGCAGAAGCATGTGATAAAGGGATTTATCATGAACCTTTGACCTGCCACATTACACTCTGCCCACTAACCCATCACCTCCAGGGCCAGCTCTGAGCTGCTTTCATTTAAAATAACAGAGAAATATTTTCTCTTTTCTCCCCTCTTATTTCTCCACAAAACCTAGAGTTGTCTGAGGGGTATTATCATCTTTAATATTTTCAAAAAATATAGTTCTTCTTCGAATGCTTGCTCATGTCGATTCCAAATAGGCATATGTGCACCACATGCACAGTTGCGGGAAAGTTTTTCCCCTAGTAGTATGCGTAGGGTCAGCTCTGGTGACTCCTGGAGCTGCGCTTGTATGGCATCGTGTATAAGGCCCAGCCTCTTCAGTCCCTTCTTACCACCTGTGACAGTCGCTGGAACATCACTCTTCTCTTGCGCAGCAAACTCTTCCCTAGTGGACTTGTTCTTACATACCCATAAATACTTAATATTTAGTGTTAATAGTGATAGTGATATAGATTAGTATACTTAGAGTAGTTAGGATCCCGCTTATCCGGGTCATTCTCCCCGGGACCGGGGCATCCCTCGATCCCTTGGCTTTAAGCTGTGCAGTGCCTGTAAGAAACCTATGGCACGAAATGATCCACATTCAGACTGTCTCAAGTGCCTGGGAAAGACCCATCAGAAGAATCGCTGCAAGATCCGCAGAGGTTTTTGCCCAAAAGGAAAGAAGACAGAGACTTAAATTCATCCTAATGGAGGCAGCTCTCCAACCTCTGGAGCAAAATCCGGCAGAGCCGGGACCCAGCACTCTGGCTTTGGTGTGCAGTGCACTGGTGTCGGTAAGAGAGGCAATGCCAAAGAAAGACACTATGCATAGAGACACTGAGCACTGGCAGGAATTTCCGGCACCGAGGGACACTGTACGCGGAGAGAAGCAGCACTGCTCCCAATCCCCAGTCCCATGGAAAAAGCATAAGAAGATGGACGGAACACTCACCAATGCCAAAAACATCTGGACATAAGGGTTTGAGCTGAATGCGGCCCACATCAGGCCACTCCAGTCCTGGACCCTCAGGCATGGTACCATTGACTCTGGCCCCTCTGAGGGGTCCATCAAGTCTGGTGCCCTTGGACACTGAGCCCAGGGAGAGCCGTGAGGAGGAGTTACAGCTCCCCTCCACACAGGAGACCTTTGAGGTGGCGAGAGAGTTCATAGACACCCTCTCTTAGGCAGGATCAAGGCCAGGACCCCAGACCACCAGGTTCAAAAAAGCTCCTGGTGCCGTATAATGGCAAGCCATCCATGATGCCGTGGTCACCCTCTCCACAGCACCACTCTCTGGCATTGTCAGGTGCTGCACCGCCCTGGTCACCTGGAAGAGAGCAGTACACCTCCAACTCTGAGGCGGAGTTGTACATCTCAAGAAGGAGCCGGCCTCCTTCAGACAGATGGCACTAGAGGGTTGAGGTGGCACAACCCCTCCCCATGCCTTTGCCTCCCCAATGGCAGATACCAGCCCAATGGCCATTCTGGACCCCTTGAGCATTCCACCAGGCACAGAGGTCACACTCTAAGTCACTCTCGCTTGTTTCCGAGATCAGAACCCTACCAACTCATGCAGTTGGGAACATACCCACGTGGCACTGGTTGCAGCACTGAACCCAGGCTCGAACCTGGCATTGAACCCAGCACTGAGCAGGACCTCAACCCCGAAACTAAGGACAAGGAGCCAGTACTATGGGACCCTTTCGGTGCAGAAGGGCAAGAACAGGGTACAGTGCTCACCAGAGCATCTTTTTCTTCGCCAGCAGATGAAGCAGTGGTGGGAACAGCGGCTGTGTCTTCTGTGGACAACAGCAGGGCCCACCAGGAGCTGTTGCGCAGGATAGCACAGAACATGGGGCTCCAAATAGAAGAAGTCTCAGAGAGTGCAGACCCTATGGTTGATATTTTAGCTCTGGTGGTCCCTCCAGAGTTGCTTTGCCTTTAATAAAGACCATGACACCATGAGAAAGTACTTCATGCCTTCCAAGGACCATAAGTATCTCTACGCTCACCCTCCACCAGGATCGCTTGTGGTGGTGGCAGCTAATGGGCGTGAGAGGCAGGGCCAGCAAGGCCACACACCAAAGACGCTAAGAAGTTGGACGTTTTCAGTAGAAAGGTGTACTCTATGGGGGACTCCAACTCGACATTGCAAACCAGCAAGTGATCCTAAGCAGATACACTTTTAACTATTGGGGGTCCATATCCAAGCTTGTGGAGTCAAAACCACCAGACTCCAAGCCAGAATTCACAGCCCTTGTAGATGAGGATAAGGCGGTGGCAAAGGCCTCACTCCAGGCAGCATTTAATATGGCAGAACTGCAGCTCGTACCATGTCATCTGGCGTAAACATGCGAAGAAGTTCTTGGCTACAAGCCTCAGGCCTCCCTCCTGAGGTCCAACAAACTATTCAAGACCTCCCCTTTGAGGGACCATCTCTGTTCTCTGGACAGACAGATTCCAAACTTCACAGCTTCAAGGACTATCAGACTACCTTGAAGTCCCTGGGCCTTCACACCACGGCGCCTCAAAGAAGGCACTTCAGACCTCATTCCCTGCCTTGGTTTTATCAAAATCAGGCTACACAAGACTATAATCAAAAGAGAGGCAGGAATTAGAGGAGGAGGCCTCCTCAGCCTTCTTCCAGTCAAGGACCTGGACCCGCGAGACAATCATCTGGTCCCAAACAAAACAAGGACGGTGCATGAGAGACTTGGATCCACCACCCCTTTTAATTTTGGACCGCCTCTCTCATTTCTACCATGCATGGGCCCATATCACATCAGACAGCTGGGTGGAACTGGGTTACTCACTCCAATTTTCTTTCCTCCTTCTTACCCAACCCTCACCCTTCCTGTCCCTCTTCAGGGACCCCTCTCACGAGCAACTTCTACTGCAAGAAGTGCAAGCTCTCATAAGAATAGGAGTGGTGGAGGAGGTTACTCAGGAGCTATGGGGCAGGGGATTTTACTCTCGATATTTCCTAATCCCGAAAGCCAAAAGCAGGTCCATCCTCGACCTGTGAAACCTCAACAAATTAATGAAAAAACTGAGATTCCGCATGGTCTCTTTGGCCTCCATTATTCCCTTTCTGGATCTGAGGGATCAGTATGCTGCCCTTGATTTGAAGGACACATGTTTCCATGTGACCATATACCCAAGTCAGAGGAGATTTCTCTGATTCATAGTCAATCGGACTCACTGCCAGTTCACGGTCCTGCCTTTTGGCCTATCTGCAGCGTCGTTCATATTCACCAAGTGTATGGCAGTACTTGCCATGTTCCTGAGGAAGCGGAAGGTACAAGTCTATCCTTATCTCAGTGACTGGCTCGACAAGGGACACACCAGGGTGCAGGTCGAGGCAGATGTGAACCTGATTCGGTCAACATTCGACAATCTGGGGCTCTTGGTCAATGAGCAGTATTCGACTCTCATGACCGCTCACAGGATAGAGTTCATTGGGGCGCTGCAAGACCGGTTCAGGCCAGGGCATTCCTCCCAGAATCTTGTTTCCTGTCCCTATGTGACATCATAGAGGACTTAAAGCCCTACCCCACCACCACGGCTCGAAATTGCCTTAAGCTGTTAGGGCACAAGTCGGTATGCACATATATAGTTCATCATGAGAGATTACGCTTCAGGCCACTTCAGGCATGGCTAGCCTCAGTGTACCATCTGTTTTGGGACCACACAGACAAAGTAGTCTCACTTCCGCCCTCAGCGATCGAGATCCTAGATTAGTGGTGCAACCCACACACGGTACATGCAGGAGGACTTTTCTCTGCACCTCGCCCCTCACTTTGTCTAGTGACGGATGCTTCGGCGATGGGCTGGCAAGCCACCTAGGGGAGCTTAGGACCCAAGGTGTTTGGTCTCACGCAGAACTTTTACTCCACATCAATGTAAGAGAGCTGAGAGTGGTACACCTGGCCTGTCAGGCCTTCCAAGTTCATCTGGAAGGCAAGTGTGCATCGAGCATGACAGACAGTACAACAGTGATGTTTTATATACACAGACAGGATAGACCATGCTCCTCTCCCCTGTGCCAGGAAGTCCTCAGACTATGGGACTTTTGCATTACTCAGTTGATTCACCTGGAGGCATCCTACCTTCCTGGAGCTCATAACAAGATGGTGGACAGCCTCAGCAGATCCTTTCTCAATCCCAAGTGGTCTATTTGCCAAGATGTGGTGAGCAATATCTTCCAATGATGGGGAGTTCCCCGCATAGACATGTTCGCAACAAGTCTCAACAGGAAGTGCCTGCAGTTCTGATCCTTCCAGAATCACAGTCTGGGATCAATCACAGAAGCGTTTCTCATCCCCTTGATGGGTCAGCTGTTCTATGCGTTCCCACCTCATTCACAAGGTTCTGCTGAAGATCAGGAAGGAAGGATGCCCTGTGATTCTGATAGCCCCAGCCTGGTCATGTCAATACTGATACACCAGTCTTCTCAACCACTCAGTGGAAGCCCCAGTCATTCTGCATCTAGTTCTGGACCTGGTCACCCAGGACCATGGCAGTCTTTGGCACCCCAATCTCGAGTCTCTTCACCTCATGGAGTGGAAGCTCCATAGCTGAAGCCTCTGGAACAAGTGTGCTCAGAACGAGTTAGAGAGGTCCTCCTTGGCAGCATAAAACCTTCCACTTACCTAGCTAAGTGGAAGAGATTTTTCATTTGAGCAGCTCAGAAGGGTATCCCACCTATGCTGTTTTTAGTACCCTCTGTCCTGAACTATTGATTACATCTGAAGCAACAAGATCTGTCGATGTCATCAATTCAGGTCCACCTGGATGCCATCTCGGCTTTTCATCCATGGGTTGCAGGCCATTCAGTATTCACTAACCCCATGGTCAGGCATTTTCTAAAGGGCCTAGATAGTCTATACGCTCATATGCATCAGCTGATTACCCAATAGGACCTTAATCTCATGCTGTCAAGGCTGACGGGACCACCATTTGAAGTCCTAGCAACATGCTTGCTCCTCTGTCTATCCTGGAAGGTCGCTTTTCTGGTGGCCATAACTTTGGCCAGGAGGGTGTCTGAACTCAAGGCTCTCATGTCGGAGCCTCCCTACACAACTTTCTTTAAGGATGAGGTTCAACTTTGCCCTCACCCAGCCTTCCTTCCAAAATTGGTTTCCCAATTCCATACAAACAAGGACATATTCCTCGTAGTCTTTTATCCGAAACCACACGCCATCAGTCGGGTGCATAGGCTGTATTTTCTGGATATTAGGCAGGCCTTGGCCTTCTATATCAAGAGATCAAAACCATTCAGGAAAACAACACAGCTCTTCATAGCAATAGCAGATAGGATGAAAAGTCTCCTGGTTTCTTCTCAAAGAATTTTCTCATGGATCACATTGTGTATCTGGGTGTGTTATGACTTGGCGGGAGTGCCTGTCCCTGCATTGACGACTCATGCATAGGCATCTCCAGCGGCATTCCTGGCCCAAGTCCTGATTCAGAACATTTGTACAGCAGTGAAGTGGTCATCTGTTCACACCTTCGCTGCACACTACGGTATTACACAGCATGCTAGAGATGCTGCTGCTTTTGGCAGAGCCGTATCACAATATGCAAGGCTATGAACTCTGACTCTTCCTCCAGTGGACCAGCTTGGGAATCACCTACTTGGAATCAACATGAGCAAGCACTCGAAGAAGAAGAAACAGTTACTAACCTTCTGTAACTGTTGTTCTTCAAGATATGTTGCCCGTGTCTATTCCAAGACCCACCCGCCTACCCCTCTGTTGGAGTCAGACAGCAAGATGAAACTGAAGAGGTGGGGGATTGGCAGGGTCCTATGTACAGTGCCATGAGGACATGACTCCAAGGGGCACTAGAGCCAACCCTATGGGTACCGCTAGGGGAAAAACATCCATGCAGCATGTTGCACACACACACCTACTTGGAATGGACATGAGAAACACATCTTGTTACAGTTACAGAACAGTTACAGTTACAGAAGGTTAGTAACCATTTTTTGTTAACTGAAGGCAGATAAACAATCCCTTGCCTGTTTTACTGATGATTATTTACTGTTTTATTTTAAAGGTTCAGCCTCCTTTTTGTACTCCAGATAACAGCACATACTGGAAGACAGATTGTGGAAATTATGCTGGTGCCCTGATGTATTTCTGTTCCTTTTATGTCATCATTGCATACATAATGCTAAATTTGCTTGTAGGTGAGTGACAATTATTGAATATGAAAAATAGTTGTCTTAGAATGTGGGTGGAATGCCATTAGATCTGGGTGCCTGATACAGAACAGTCCTTATGTTGTAGGCCATATCAACTATCACATTTTTTAAAACTCTGTCAGTAAAAAGAAATTGTTAAACGCCCTCAAGTTCACATTATAATTGTCTGATGTTTTCAGATATTTAACTGGTATGTTGTGTGTTTCTAATCTTCACTTTAAATTGCTGCCTGTTAACTCTAAATAAGAAAATGTCTTTTGATAAGGAGGTCTGTAAATGAAAGTTATGTGAAAATGAAAGAGTATGTTAGTAGATGAGAAGGAAATCATTTTTACAGAGCTCATCTGCTCTCCGGTTTATATTTTATAGGCCTGATAATCCAACTCCCGCTGAAATAAATGAGAATCTTCCAGTTGATTTTAATGGGCATTAGAATAGGCCCCTACTTAAGATTTAAGAACCAAATTTTCAAATTTGAGCAGAACAAAAACACACACAACTTTCTAACATTCCATATGCAAAATGGGCATTTGCACATTGAAATATGGGGGTGTATTAGCATCAGGATTGCTTGTAGGTTGTTACTGTTACAGCCCCATGTGAAAATTCAGTTCCTGCTAAAATACATTATCTCTAATTAATGTGTAACTGTTGGAAAGTACTGACAGGCTTAGGCTTACACTGTTTAATTTATGTGCTTTTTAGCAATTATTGTGGAGAATTTCTCATTGTTTTACTCCACTGAAGAAGACCAACTTTTAAGCTATAATGATCTTAGACATTTTCAAATTATATGGAACATGGTTGATGACAAAAGAGAGGTAAGATATTTGACAATAATCACTGCACTCAGAACTATTATTATTATTATTTGTTTTACCATAATACCCCAATCATGAACCAGGACCCCTTTGTGTTAGATGCTATACAAACCCACAACAAAACAAGTCCCTGCCCCTCAAAGAATTTATGATCTAAGTAAATCCTCTGCATTGTTTCCTCAAAAAATGTATTACAAGGAAAACATAAAGTGGGCTGTGCTAAGCCACTGAGCCTCAAACCCATCTAGAATCAGGGTGAGTTTGGGATGGTAGGATTTTTTTTTTTTTTTTAACATTAGCCCAGGCTCACAAAAGGTCAGTGAACATGAGCTGTTGCAGTTCACATAGGTCCTGATCCTTCAAACATGGACATGCATGATTAACTTTGCTCCCAGGGACTACACACAGAAGTAAAGTTAAAGCATGTGTATAGGTGTTTACAGGCTTATAGCCACATTCCTTTCCTTCTGTGCAGCACAGGAGTTGTCCCTTCAACTAAGGGTTCAAAGACGCACATGCTTACATTTCTTGTCTTCTGAATGGCTTCGCTGAAAAGGAGAGAGGACCTGGGTGGGGGAACAACTTAGAGGTTTGAATACCAACAGGAACTAAACCATGAATGGTTCACTCATCCCACCACTGAATTACTTTAAACAATTTTGAATATGAACTACAGTGTGTTGAGATTAGCCGATGGTCTAGTGGCAACAGATTGCAATGTGGGGATCAAAGTCTATGTCCTGTGTTTGCAGGGCTGGCAGGACTCAGAGTGCTACATTGTAGGGCTGAGAGGAGAGCACTGTGATGTGGGACTTTTTATAGCAAAGGACTTCCATCCCTTCCTATAATAAAAAAAAAATATGTTACATTACATTATGTTCAAAGAGAACTATTTGATTCCACAAATTTTGGAGAAAATATTTTCACTCCTAGTTCTTTATCAACAGCCAGACCCAAAATTGTTGCCACAAACACATCAAGAAGTTTGTATGTTGGTTACATCTTGGAGTAGAAGCTCTTTGAAAAGCAAGAAGATATAACAATATGATCACACCTCTGTATACATACATGATATGGCATCTGCATAACAGGCATAGTGACTGTTTAGCGCTCTAGCTGACTTTATTCCTAATGAATGGCAAGTGCAAAGAACCAGGTTAAATTCATTCAACTCTAGGCATAAGGGCTGATTTTTCAAGCCACCTATGTTGGAGTGGAAACTGGGCATCCAAATCCCCTAGGCAACTTTGAAAATCTTAGGCAAATTATGTGGGCCAGATTCTCAGCTGGTATGAATCAGGACAGCTCCATCAACTTCAATGGAACGATTGCTGATTTACGCCAGCTGAAGATATGGCCCTTTATGTCTGCCTTGTTTAATTGCACATACCCTTGTTACAGTCCTGGCCCCATGTAAGTCAAAGGGTACATCTACAACACAGGTGGGAACGAGCCTCCCAGCCCGGGTTAGGGTGACCGCATGCCCCAATTTTATAGGGACTGTCCTGATATTAGGGGCATTGCCTTACATAGGACCCTATCACCCCCCTCCCCCTCCCAATATTTCACACTTGCTATCTGGTCATCCTAGCCCAGATCGACAGACTTGTGCTAACAGGACTGAAGTTAGCATGCTAATTAGAGTAGCATCACTTTGAAAAGCAAGAAGACATAACGAGACTTTGGGTGCCCAGTTTCCATTCATTTGAAATGGAAATTGCATATCCAAACAGGTGGCTTTGAAAATCAGCCCTAAGCATTTTTATTCCCTGAGAATTAAACATTAGGCCTAGAGGTGAGTGAATATAACTGGGTTCTTTGAACTTGTCATTCATTAAGAATAAAATCAGCTAGAACTCTAAAAAATAACAGATGTGTGCTACTATGCCTGTTATGCAGCTGCCCCATCATGTGTGTAAAAATATTGTTCTTCTTCGAGTAATGTCCCTAGGGGTGCTCCACTGTAGATGCAGCAGTGCCTTTGTGTCTGGAGTCAGAGATCTTCAATAGCAGTGCCCATCGGACTGCACATGTGCACCTCCCCTGCTTCACGCAGTGTGCAGGAAGTATATATAGCACTCTCCAGTCTGACCACCCTCTGTTCCTTCTCTACTGCCTGTGGTCTGGAACAGAACCCTTAGCCGAGCCCATTTTTCACCTTCTCCTTAGATAGTTCTGTAATAAACTCCCCACTTAGTTAGTTAGTCAGTTCTTTATGTTTTTCCCCTTTCTTTCATCAAAACAAAATTTGTATTAATTTTTTCCTACTACTTTATATTAATTTCTACAACCCTACAGTCTTTAGCATAATGTAGGTTTCCATTTTCCCTGCCTCTCTCCCTTCCCGGACGGGAAGTGTTACTTCCCCCTCAAGCCTGGTTCTCCCAGGTTTAAGAGGTGCATCTCCTGTGGTTCTGCCTTCCTGATAACGGACGGCCATGCAGAATGCATTCATTGTTTGGGAGAGGAACACATTCCTCAGAAGTGTTTCCTGTGCCTTGACTTGAAACCTAGAGCAATAAAGGACAGAGACATCAGACTTAAATTGCTTCTGATGGATAAGTCCCTTCATCCACCCTCCAATCCTGCCTCACACTCCTCCCCAGAGAGGCCCTCACAATTGTCAAGATCAGTTACTGACCGTCATTCTCCACACCAAACTAAGAGAAAAACATCCTCTGACCGGGACGAGGGTAAGAAGAGAATGGCCCCCTCTTCAAATCCTGAGATACAAACCTCAAGAATGCTGTCCTCAGCTAGATCTGTGGCATTAACAGCTTTTGATGAGGGAGGGCACCACAAAGAAACATAGGGTATGTCTACACTGAAGTGGCAAAGTTGCTGCCATCAGATCGACTTATCTGGATCGACTGAGCAGTCAGTGTAGACCCGCTCAATCAATCAGGAAGTCGACATACTAAAACCACCTCCTCAAGTGGCGCAGTGCAGTGAAGACACTGTGCAGAACAGAAGTACAGCAGTTGATGGGAGTTACGCAAGCTACTCTGTGTAGCTTGCGTAACTCCCGTCAACTGCCACCGAATTGCCGGGTAAGTGTAGATCAAGCCTAAGTTCCTAAACGTTTAAGACAAGTTTGAAAGACCATATTAAGGCGCATCACCATCTATCAGCACCACCTTCTGTTTGCAGTGACCAAAGTGAGCCCTCGACCTCATCCACGGCTCGGAGACCCTCTGTGGCTTGACATCACAAACAGACCACCAGTTTGGCAACTGATTAGCTCCATTCCTATTATCTTGGATGCTTATCTCTTTGGACAGATGGGTCCTGGAAATAATAAAGGAAGGATATTCGATGCCCTTCTTAACTATACCATCCCACCACTCCCCCTCCCCATCCCTCTTCAGAGACCCCTCTCATGAGCTTATCCTTGAAGTAAACGATCTTCTGCAACTGGGAGCTATAGAGCTGGTCCCTGTACAACACACAGGACAAGGATTCTACTCCCACTGCTTCCTGGTTCAGAAGAAATCCAGTGGCTGACATCTCATTTTGAACATTCGCAACCTAAACAAGTTTCTCAAACTGCAACAATTCAAGATGGACACCCTCTCCACCATCATACCAGCATTCTTCTGTTGAACAGGGGAGAGTGGTTCTCAGCCCTCAACCTACAGGATGCATACTTCCATGTCACCATACATCCTGCTCACAGACGCTTCCAATGATACATAATAAGTGACAGCTCCTTCCAGTACAAAGTACTGCCTTTCAGCCTATCAACAGCACCGTGAGTTTTTTCCAAAGTACTTGCAGTGGTTGCAGCCCTCTTAAAAAAGAGAGGAATCACTATCTTCCCATATTTGGACAATTGCCTCCTCAAAGCTTCATATGAGGCTGAAGCACTCCAAGCGGTTTACACAACAATGAACGTTTTCAAAAGCACAGGTCTCCTTATCAACCTTGAAAAATCCACCTTGAGACTGGTGCAAACATTGGAATTCATAGGCACTCAACCCAATGCCATACAAGCAAGAGCAATTCTACCACCTCACAAGTTCACAGCCATAACAGCACTGATCTCAAATGCACGAGTGTGCCCCCAGATTTCAGCATACCTGCCTGCAGCTCCTGGGACACATGGTAGCAGCCCCTTTCATAGTCAGACATGTGAGATTACATATGCAATGTCTCCAGGGCTGACTCCGCACTGTGTACCTCCCTAACAAACACAGCATGTAGAAGCTATTGTCCATGCCAAGACAAGTCAAGGACTCTCTGCTGTGGTGGACACATCCCAACAACTTTTGTGCCAGGGTCCTCTTTCTCCAACCCTCACCTACCATGATTTTAACCACTGATGCTTCCCTCATTGGCTGGGGAGCACATTTGCTCAAACACAAGATACAAGGCAGATGGACACCCACCGAATCCACTCTTCACATCAACCTTTTAGAACTAAGAGTGGTTTGCAATACTTGTTGACCTTTCTTACCTCTCCTCAAACACCAGACGATACGAGTGATGACAGATAATCTCATCTGCATGTATTATGTCAACAGGCAGGGAGGAGCGAGATCCCATTCTCTCTGTTCGACATCAATCAAATTATGGAACTTTCGTGTCCAAACAACATTTCTGTTTCGGCTGCATACCTTACCGAGCATCAGAACATCAAGGTGGACACATTGAGCAGAGCTTTTCTCACAAACACAAATGGGAACTGGATATGAGAGCACTCCGACCCATATTCCATCAATGGGGCCATCCTACCATAGAAATGTTTGACACCCAACAGAACAACCATTGCCCTCAGGTTTGCTCCAGAGCAGGTCTGGGATGAGGATCAATGGGGAATGCTTTTCTCATAATCTGGAATGTACCATTACTGTATGCATTCCCCCCTTTTCCCCTCCTGTTCCAAGTCTTATGCAAAATACAGGAAGACTGATCTTGCATCACTCTAATAGCCCTTACATGGCCTCAACAAGTATGGTACATCTACCTGCTTTGTATGATGCTATGCTGGCCTATCAACCTTCCTCCAGCATCATGGCTCCTTTCACAGGACACTGGAAGTTTTCATCACCCCAACCCACAAACACTCCATCTGAAGGCATGGCTCCTTCTTGGTTCAGGGGTCTAAAAGTAGCCTGATCTGACCCAATGAAACATATTTTATTACATAGCAGACATGACACCACTAGATGCACATACACACATAAATGGAATAGATTCCAACATTGGTGCACCCCTAGGTGCATTGAAGCAGCTCACACTCCATTACCACTCATCCTGGAGTACCTCCTCCAACTCAGACAGGGTGGACTAGCCAACAGCTCAGTTAGAGCACACCTGGCTGCTATCACTACATTTCACCATCCTATTGAAGGATACGCGGTATTCAGACACACCCTTGTTAAGTGTTTCATAAAGGGCATCCAAAATCTATCCCCAGAGATATGAGCCCCCACCCCTTCCTGGGACCCAAACCTAGTCTTACAATCTTTGACGAGACCAGATCTTTGAACCAATGGCAACATGCTCACATTTATATCTAGCTATGAAAACTGCCTTTCTCGTTGCCATCACCATGACATGATGGGTGGGAGAAATCTCGGCCCTCATGGCATACATGCCATATACTGTGTTTCATGACACTTTGTCCACACGCCAAATTTCTACCCAAGGTCATAACATTTTTTCATTTGAACCAATCCATACACCTCCCCACCTTTTTTCCCAAACCATATAGTAACCAATGGGATGCAGCTCTCCCTACAGTGGACGAAAGGCATGCATTATCATTCTGCTTGGATAGAATAGACCATTCAGAAAATCACCATGTCTGTTCATATCCACCACCGAGAGGTCCAAGGGCAATGCTATATCGAAACAACACCTCTGTAAATGGATTTCGCAATGCATACGCCTCTCATATGAACTCCATAATGAACAAGCTCTTACCTCGATAAGAACACACTCCACCCGAGCACTGTCAACCTCCATTGCATTTCTTAACAATGTTCCTATTATTGACACATGCAAGGCAGCCACATGGGCATCCTCAGATACATTTGCCCAACATTATGCCATTTTGCAGGATTCCTCTGCCGACACCATCCTTGGATGTACGGTTCTATCCTCAGCTATACAAGCCACTCCAAAGCCCCAACCTTCCAACTAGGGGTACTGCTTTGTAATCACCTGCAGTAGAGCATCCATGGGGACATCACTCAAAGAAGAAGAGAGGGTTACCCACCTTGTGCAGTAACTGAGGTTTTTCGAGATGTGTGTCCCCGGGGGTGCTCCGCCCTCCTCCCCTCTGCTTCATAGCGTAATGTATGGGCTCTGTGGCAGAGAAGGAACTGAGGGTGGTTGGACCGTGCTACATATACTTCCTGCGCACTGCACAAGGCAGAGGAGGTGTGCATGTGCGGTCCAACAGGCACTGATATTGAAGATCTCCGACTTCAGATGCCAAGGTGCTGCCACACTTACAGTGGAGCACCCATGTGGACACACATCTAAAAGAACCTCAGTTACCGCACAAGTAAATAACCCTCTCTTATGTCCTCCTGCTTTTCAAGGAGTTTCTACTCTAATTAGTGGACGCTGTGCCTCACACTTCTCAGACTCTAAAGCCCACACAACTACCTGGTCCTCTGCTCAGGTGGCTAGTCCGAGTCTCTGCCAGAGCCGCAAGCTCCACACTGCTATTTCTAGCACACTAGGTCAAGCAAAGCTAGCATGAGTCTGTTTACCCTGGCTGAGAGGCACACTCCTGGCTGCTGTGTAGGGTCTTTAGAGAAATAGCATCTGTATCATATTAGAGAAACAGCATCACATAGAACTTCTGAATTATTTATAAGCATAGGCGGTGGGTATCAAAGGCCACAGCCGCTGTCACACTGCCAAACACCTGGGTCTTGGTGGCTCTGCCTCTTCCAGTCCCTCATGGGCGGGCAGCGGGTAATGGAGCCACTGGCAGGCAGGCACAGCCGGGACTGCTCCAGGTGCCAGATGGGTGGCCAGGGCTCGGGGGGAGGGCTGCTTCATGCTGGCCAGGGGCTGGGGGGGCCTGCTCGGAGCTGCTCCACTCTGGCCAGGGCTCAGAGCTGCAGTGCTTCAGCTGGGGCTGGGGAGTTGGGGGCGGCCAGGGCTCTGCCAGGGGGCATGGGGGCGTGGCCTCAGGAAGAAGGGGTGGGGCAAGTGGCTAGCCTCCCCGAAGGGGGCGTGCACATACTGCCCAAGTTCATAAGGTAGCCATAATTAACAAGCTATGTTCCAATCCTATTTAGGGGGTAATCCCTACCTTCCGTGTGAAGTTTCTGCTGAGATTGCTACGTGGGAGGTTGGAGGTAGATCTTGACAAAGACAAACTTTTGTTCAAGCACATGTGCTATGAAATGGAGAGGCTGCATAATGGTGGAGATGTCACTTTCCATGACGTATTGAGGTATTGTGGACTTTTCCTTTAAGTTTGTGTAATAGGTTTCTCGGCAGACTAAACTTTGTACATGAGCCTGAAAAATGAGTTAGGGATACAATCTAGTGTCTAAAGCGCTACTCTCTACTTAAATGTAAACCAAATATTGGATGTTTCCTCAAAATTAATTTTTACAGTAGAAAATATAAGTCCCAGAGAAATGTCTCCATGAGCATTCTAAATTCCCACTTGAAATAAACTAACATTCCCTTGCTGTGTTTGTAAATCCAAACAATGCAGTATTGCGCTAGCACAGGTGAAAACCTGACAGTAAAATTAACTATAAACAAAAGTGAAACTGAGTATCCTTCAATGATTACATTTTCCCAGATGAGAAAAATGCAAAAAAGGTAAACAGGCAGCATAAACGGGAAAACAAAACTGAATTTTCAAACTTAAGGTGCCTAAAGTTAAGTACCTGAATCCATATTTAGGCACCTATATGTAGGTGGCCTGATTTTCAGTTATGCTGAGCCCCAGTAGATCCTCCCTTCAACTTAATTTAGCTATCTATATAAATTTACTATAGGTGCCAAAGTTTGACATTTTTGCATTGAGATTTTAAAAATGTATCACTTTTAATAATAATATAGGTAAGTACACTGGCTTTTTAAAAATACTAACTATTTGTGTATTTCTTCTAGCATGCTCTCATATAGGTCTGTTGATATCAGGAAAAGTCTTCAATTAGAAGAGCTTCTTGCCAGGGAACAACTGGAGTACACGATTGAAGAAGAAGTGGCCAAACAGACTATACGCATGTGGCTGAAGAAATGCTTAAAGCGTATCAGAGCAGTAAGTCAAGCAAAAGCACGTGCTGGTGGAGTGCTTGCAGTGAACTGAACCAGACAACAAAGCTAGAGTTTTCTCTCACTTTGCCTCGTTTACTCTGGAGCCATCATTACAAGTTATGTGCAAAAATATGTATCAGTGGAAAAATCAGGCTTGGTCTACACTTAAAAGTTAAGTTGACATAGGTACATCAGCCGGGGTGTGAAAAAATCACACCCCTGACTGACATAGCTATGCCAATCGAACCCCTAGTGTTGCTGCAACTGTGTCAACAGAAGAATGCTGCCATCAACAGAGCTAACTTTGTTTGAGAAGGTGGTGTTCTTACACTAATGGAAACCCCCTTCCATCAGTGTAGGCTGCACTACAGGACTATGCCGGCATAGATATGCTGGTATAATCTCCCTAACATAGACATATCCTCAGTGAAAAATTACATTAACAGAATTAGTAAATTTAGCATATTTTGCAGGCAAAAACTTTTGCTGCCAACTACTCCTTACACAGCAGGAAAACTGTAAGACCTGCTCTGCAACAGACAAAGCCAAATGAATAAAGCACAGAGTACATTATTTGGGGAAATGTCTTTGTGGGCCCAGTCTTGCTCTTATAGAATCATAGAATCATAGAGTTGGAAGGGACCTCAGGAGGTCATCTAGTCCAACCCCCTGCTCAAAGCAGGACTAACCTCAGCTAAATAATTCCAGCGAGGGTTTTGTCAAGCTGCAACTTAAAAACCTCTAAAGATGGAGATTCCACCACCTCTCTAGGTAACCCATTCCAGTGCTTCACCACCCTCCTAGTGAAAAACTTTTTCCTAATGTCCAACCTAGATCTCCCCCACTGCAATTTGAGACCATTGCTCCTTGTTCTGTCATCTGCCACCACCGAGAACAGCCTAGCTCCATCCTCCCTGGAACCCCCTTTCAGGTAATTAAAGGCTGCTATCAAATCTCCCCTCATTCTTCTCTTCTGCAGACTAAACAAGCCTAGTTCCCTCAGCCTCTCCTCATAAGTCTTGTGCTCCAGCCCCCTAATCATTTTTGTTGCCCTCCGTTGGACTCTCTCCAACTTCTCCACATCCTTTTTGTAGTGGGGGGCCCAAAACTGGACACAATACTCCAAATGCGGCTTCACCAATGCCAAATAGAGGGGAATAATCACTTCCCGTGATCTGCTGGCAGTGCTCCTACTAATGCAGCCCAATAAGCCATTAACCTTCTTGGCAACCAGGGCACACAGCTGACTCATATCCAGCTTCTTATCCACTGTAACCCTCAGGTCCTTTTCTGCAGAACTGCTGCCTAGCTCATCGGTCCCCAGTCTGTAGCTGTGTATGAGATTCTTCTGTCCAAAGTGCAGGACTCTGCACTTGTCCTTGTTGAACCTCTTCAGATTTCTTTTGGCCCAATCCTCCAGTTTGTTTAGGTCCTTCTGTATTCTATCCCTACCTTCCAGGGTATCTACCACTCCCCCTAGCTTGGTGTCATCTGCAAACTTGCTGAGGGTGCAATCTACCCCATCCTCTAGATCATTGATGAAGATGTTGAACAAAACCAGCCCCAGCACCGACCCCTGGGGCACTCCACTTGTGACCGGCTGCCAGCTAGACATGGAGCCATTGATCACTACTCGTTGAGCCCTATGCTCTAGCCAGTTCTCTATCCATTTTATAGTCCATTCATCCAACCCATACGTCTTTAACTTGCTGATAAGAATACTGTGAGAGACCATATCAAAAGCTTTGCTAAAGTCAAGGTATATCACGTCCACCGCTTTCCCCACATCCACAGAGCCAGTCACCTCTTCATCGAAAGCAATCAGGTTGGTCAGGCATGACTTTTCCTTGGTGAATCCATGTTGACTGTTCCTGATCACCTTCCTCTCTTCCTAGTGCCTTAAAATGGATTCCTTGAGGACCTGCTCCATGATTTTTCCAGGGTTTGAGGTGAGGCTGACCAGTCTGTAGTTCCCTGGATCCTCTTTCCTCCCTTTCTTGAAGATGGGCACTATATTTGCTTTTTTCCATTCATCAGGGACCTCCCCCAATTGCCACGAGCTTTCAAAGATAATAGCCAATGGCTCTGAAATCACATCAGCAAACTCCCTCAGCACCCTTGAGTGCATTGCATCTGGCCCCATGCACTTGTGTATGTCCAATCTTTCTAAATAGTCTTGGACCTGTTCCTTCAGCACTGCGGGATGTTCACCTCCTTCCCATTCTGTGCCGCCCAGTGCAGTCTCGGAGCTGACCTTGTCTGTGAAGACAGAGGCAAAAAAGGCATTGAGTACCTCAGCTTTCTCAACATCCTCTGTCACTAGGTTGCCTCCCCCATTCTGTAAGGGGCCCACACTTTCCCTAGTCTTCCTCTTGTTGGTAACATACCTGTAGAAACCCTTCTTGTTCCCCTTCACATCCCTTGCTAGCTGCAACTCCAGTTGTGCTTTGGCCTTCCTGATTTCATTCCTGCATGTTCGAGCAGCATTTTTATACTCCTCCCTAGTCATCTGACCAAGCTTCCACTTCTTGTAAGCTTCTTTTTTAGGTTTAAGTTCACCAAAGTCTTCTTTGTAAAGCCAAGCTGGACGTCTACCATATTTGCTATTCTTTCTGCACATCGGGATGGTTTGTTCCTGTGCCCTCAATAAGGTTTCTTTAAAATACAGCCAGCTCTCTTGGATTCCTTTCCCCCTCATATTAGCCTCCCAGGGGATCCTGCCCATCAGCTCCCTGAGGGAGTCAAAGTCTGCTTCTCTGAAGTCCATGGTCCGTATCCTACTGTTTTCCTTTCTTCCTTTTGTCAGGATCCTGAACTCGACCATCTCATGAAATTGAAGTTGAAGTTAATAGCAAAATGCCCATTATCTTTAGTGGTGCAGGATCATGCACTCTTCTAAACAACCTGGTAGAGGTTAAAGTGAGTGCCAGTTTCTGGAATTTGTACTTCTGATATTTACATTGCCACTATCACTCCATCTTGGATAGATAGTCAGGCAAAAGATCACTCTATAAGCCACCACCAAATCAAGGGTCTTCATCACTGCAGAATAGATCCCCAGAAGATGGTACTACAATCCTCAAAGAAGACCCAAATGTAATGTACATTCTGAAGCCTAATTTGCATGTGCTGTTCCAGTGCCAGAAGTGCAAATAAGTTATTTATATGCAAAAAAAGGCAGTTTTGTTTATTTCAACATACAAACGTATGTCTATATGTATGTGCAGATTAGGTACATAAAGCCCTGTGTTCCTGTATTTGTGAAAATCAGGCCCAGAATGTTTAGAACATTTGGGCTGGTTATAATATTTTCACTGAGTTATTGCCATTTTTGCTGGCAAAACAATTGACCTGGGCAAAAATTACAGTAAGAAATTTCACCACAAAAATCTGTATTTTTGCCATGAAACGTTTGTGATTTAGCGCAGCAGGGAATTTGAAACAGTGCTTGCTGTTATTCTCCCCTTTTCTTCTATTTATGCAGGGGTGAATTTCAAATCTCAAGTAAGGATCTCATTGATGCAGTTTTAATTTTACAAAAGCTCATTTGGTGTCTGTGCTATTGAAGTCAATGGGATTTTGGCCACTGAGTTCTATAATTGTAGGATCTGCCTCTTGCTGCTTTGTAATTTTGTAAAACCTAAAACTGATAGTTTGAATACAGCTCTCATTTTATCAGAAACAAATTCTTTGAGTGATGGTCCCTGTCCACCCACATATGACTCTTCCACTGAGCCGTGGTTCCACTACTCCACTACCACCGATGCCCGGCAACCCATGTGCTTGGCTCTATTGACCTCCCTGGGACCCATACTGGGACCATGAGATACCACCACTGCTGCTTTACTGGCCATCTCCTGTCCCCACAATGCCCCCCTTTGTTTATGAGGAAATGGAGGAAGTCACCGTACAACCAGCATCACCGGTACCACCAGTCCTCACTGAAGTCTCATTGTCCCCGGGCAAAGCATTCATCCCACCTTCCCTTCCGCCTCCAGACAATCACAGCCAGTATCATGACCTGCTTCAGTGCGTGGCTACAGCTCTCAACTTCACGATGGAAGAAGCTAGGAACCACAAAACCAACTCCTGGATATTCTGCAACTGCTTGGGCCTGTCCACACTGCCCTCCCTATCCACAAGGATATCCTTCATCCAGCTCAATTGGTCTGGCACATGCTGGCTTCCTGTAACCCTACTCCGAAGCACACTGAGCAACAATACTTCGTCCCAACTAATGGTATGGACTCCCTTGCTTACTCACCCCCCAATTCACTCATGGTCCACGCGGCAACCTAATACGCTAGACAACAGCATCTCAAGGCCAGCCTCCGGGACCGGGCGGTAGAGAAGCTGGACTTTTGGGGGTAAAAGGTTTATTCGCCTGCAGAACTTCAGTTATGTATTGCGAATTACCAGGCCCTCTTGGAAAAGTACAATTTCCTGACATACTCGCAATTCACGGCATTCCAGGGCATTCTCCCAGAAGAGAAACAGCAGGATTTCCAGGTGCTGCTGGACAAGGGCAAACTGACTGCCAAGGTGACCCTCCAAGAAGTGGAAGAAGTTGCTGATACAGCATCCCACTTCCTGGCGACCAGTGTGGTACTCTGCCAAGATTCCTGGCTCCAATTAGAGATAAGATGAACGAATTCCTCCGCTCACTCAAAGATTCATGTGCCAGTCTGCGGTCACATAGTATCTACATCTCAGCTCCCACCCCTGTCCTCGCACCTCCTACCAATCCTACTTTCAACGACCGCAGGAACTGTCTCACCATTGTCCATGCACCCAACAACCCCTTTACTCTGCCACTACCACTTCCGCTCCCTCGGCTTTCCCACAACATCTACCCAAACAGCTGTTTTGACTCTTCCATCGAGACCCATGAACCTCCTCTCACCTTTCTATGGTGCCCCAGGTTGTCTTTGGGGGTTGTCTTGCCCTGTTTGCCCATAATTGAGGCAAGATCACCACCAATTGATGGGTGTTGGACATCATTCACCAGGGGTACTCGATAGAGTTCCTCTTGTTCCCCCCTTGTTACCCATTCCATGATGGCCATGGAGAACCCTCCCATCATGATCTCTGAGAGGAAGCAGACACTCTCCTCCAGAAGGGCACCATAGAATGCATCCTCCACTGCTATCATGACTGCGGGTTCTATTCTCCTTATTTCCCTGTTCCAAAAAAGAGGGGTGGCTGCTGCTCCGTTCTGGACTTCCAATTGCTCAACAAGTTCATATGCAAATTCTGGTTCCAGATGGTCATGCTTCACCTCATTTTTCCATCCCTCCCCCAGGGATCCTATTTCATAGCTCTTGATATGAAAGATGAATATTTCCACATCGACATCCACCCAGTTCATCAGAAATTTCTCCATTTTACGATGGGATACTTCCATTATCAGTTCCGGGTCCGCCATTTCAGCATCACCACCACTTCTTGCTTGATTTGCCACCCTCACCTTTCTCATCATGCAGCTACGCTACAAACTGCGTACACACATCTGCTGATGCCTTTCCCTCCTTGGCCACATGGTGGCCTTCACCTCCATAACGCCCCATACCTGCCTTCCTATGCGCTGTCTTCAGCTCTGGCTCCAGTCAACCTACAAACCACAGACGGAAAGCTTGGGCAAACCAGTCCTGCTCCCCCTGCTTTGTACTAGCTTTTCTCAAATAGTGGACCAATCCGTCCAAAGTCTTGGATGCCTCCCTCACTGGGTGGGGTGCCCATCTGGACAGCAAAAGAGGTGAGGATGCACATCAACATCCTGGAATTACGAGCTGCCCACCTTACCTGTTGGGTGTTCCATTATGAGATCGTAGTGCATTCAGCGGCTATCCAACAACATGATAGCTGTTCTGTATATTAACAAGAAAGGTGGCACCGAGTCATCCTCTCTATATGCGGAGGCCATTCACCTCTGGAACTGGTGCATTAAGCACGGGGTCACCATACATGCTGTGCATCTTCTGGACCCGAGTAATTCCCTAGCGGACATGCTTAGCTGGTCCTTCTATGTGAATCACAAGTGGGAGCTACACGACCCCACATTTCACTCAGTCTTCTGCTAGTGGGGCACCCCGCACTGGGATCTCTTTGCAACCAACACAAGCCACAAACTCCCCCTCTTCTGCTCCACAGGGGCCCTCGGGCTGGGCTTGCAGGACAATGATCTTCTCTGGCCCTGGACCACCAAAGTCTGTTACACCTTTCTGCCCATTCCCCTGCTCCCACAAGTCCTGTGCGAGGTGCGGGAGGATTGAGCAACAATCATCCTGGTAGCCCCCTTTTGGCCTTGCCAATATTGGCTCACCAACTTCCTCCACGTCTCCACTCATGCCCTGATCCACCTTCTCATCCACCCATATCTCCTCACACAGGCGCAGGGATACCAGTGATACCCCAGCCCAGATCTGCTTCACCTTACAGCTTAGTATTAGGATGGGGCTTGCATGTAGACAGAGCATGCTCCACCCTGGTGCATGACATCCTTATGCACAGCAGGAGGCCATCAACCACGGCCTTCTATCAAGCAAAATGGAAGTGCTTCACCACCTGGGCTCTCTGCCACCATTACCCACTGGACTCCATTTCCTTTCCTATCCTCCTGGACTACCTTCATTGATTTAAGCTGTCAGGCTTCACCCACTCCTCCATCCGAATCCACCTGACAGCACTCAGTGCCTTCCTGTTCCCTGTGGACGGTTCCTTCATCTTCACTCACTCAATCACCGTTTGCTTCCTTTGAGGCCTATTCAACACCTTCCCATCAGTGCAGAAACCTATCCCCTTTTGGGACTTCAATCTTGTCCTTTCTACCCTCACTAAACCATCCTTTGAACCCCTCATGACCTGCTGTCTCACCCATCTCTCCATGAAGGTGATCATCTTGGTGGCCATCACCTCAGTGAGACACGTTAGTGAACTGGCAGCCATAGTGGCTGAACCATCTTCCACAAAGACAAAGTCTCCCTGTGCCTGCACCCCATGTTGATCCCAAGGTGGTCTCCCCCTTCCACCTCAACCAAAGCATCCACCTTCCGATCTTCTATCCTAAACGGCATACCTCCCCCAGGGAAAAAATGTTGCATTCTCTCAATATCCACCAGGCGCTGGCCTTTTTACCTCCACCGTGCCCATGCCTTCCGCACTTCGCCCAGGCCCTTCCTCGGCATCGCAGAATGTTGCCTGGGCCAAGCCCTTTCCTCACAACGCATCTCTAAGTGGATCTCCCATTGCTACACCCTCTCTCATGTTCCTCCGCCCCCTGGAGTCATGGCTCATTCTATTTAGGCACATGCCACCACATTGGCCTACCTCACGGATGTACCATGGCAGGACATTTGTAAGGCGATCATGTCCACACCTTTACCACTCACTACACCATTGCCCCACCAGCAACAGCAGATACAGCAGTCAGCCATGCCATCCTACAGACTGTGACTTCTCACAGTCTTCACATCCACCTCCATGCTGAGCACTGCTTGCTATTCACCCACATCTGGAATCCATATAGGGATCAGCACTCGAAGAAGAAGATGAGGTTATTTACCGTAACTGGAGGTTCTTCGAGATCTGTGGTCCCTATTTGGATTTCAATACCTACCCTCCATCCCCTCTGCTGCGGCCTACCTTGCTTGCTGGTAAGAGGGATACAGGAGTGGCATTGACCTGTACGACCTCTTATAGCCTCGGACACACCATGCGACTGATGCACAATGCACATGCGGGTCAACAGACACTACTACAAACAGATCTGACTCCTGCACATGGTGCACATGAACACCCACACCTGGAATCCAGATAGGGACCGTGCATCTCAAAGAACCTCCAGTTACCGAAATTAACCTCTTTCCAGGAATATTTAGATAAATGGTTCCTTTTCAGATTAATTTTTCCATTTTTGTCCCATCTCTAATTATAGTTGCTATTAATGTAATCCAATCTTTCAGTTTTGATTTGTTCAACCCAATTGCTCAATTCATTATGATATAGAATTATAATATATAAAAGTAGATATACTTTTCATTTCACCTTAACCATATGAATCAAACCATTACCTGTTACATGAACCTTTTATTAATTGAGGAGAATTGCAAAATACTTCGTTAATATAAGCTTTTTATATGTTTTCAAATTCTCTTGTTAATTATTAAGCAAGTGGCATGTTAAAACTATTCAGCACAATGAAACCTCCTCTTAGGACTAAATTAGATGAAAAGGTTTTAGTGAAAGAGGTTACATTTTTCTATTTGTATTGTAAAGAACCCAGCACACTTTTGGCACTGTTACAATAATAACTTCCAACAAAAAATCCGCACTTTAAAGTATTCCTAAAGCTTCCATGACCATTTTATTCAACCTTATTTGGGGCCTGATCCAAAGGCTATTGGGAATCTTTCCATTGCCTTCAACTAAGTCACAGTTTTGTTTTTGCTGGCTCTTTGGGTGGTCTGTTGAAGCGTAGATTTGTAAATTGATATATTTTAAGGCCAGAAGGCATCATTATGATCTATTAGTTTGACCTCCTGCATGACACAGAACATAGATTTCACTCAGTAATTCCTACATCTCAAGCTCATAGATTTCATAGAGACAGATTTCTCTATATTTAAATAGCGATGATAAGGTCTATGTAGATTTACAGAAAAGATTGAATAATTTGTAACCCATACCAGCCATTCAAAATTGTTTAAAATATTCAATATTTAGAAGGATTCTTTAAAAAGAAAAAAAAAAACAAGGAAGAAAAATCTTTGAGAAGGAATTTCTTTTTTCCTTTTGGTCACATAAATATTATATTTTGATAGAAACAGCAGCAGTCATGCAGCATTATCCATAGTCTACGAGAGAGTCAACAGCAGGAATTAAGCCGATTTCTGAATCCTCCCAGCATTGAGACAACACAGCCAAGTGAAGATATAAATACTAATAATCAGGATAACAATGCACAGCCAGAGGTATGGGCCTATAAAATTATTTAATAAAATATCTAATAAAGAACTATACTTGAGCTTGCCACAACAAAATTTCATTTTAACATTTTTAATATAATTTTCATTGGAAAAAGTTTAAAACAAGATATTTTTAAAGCATTGACATTCAGTTATATAGTCAGCATGGTCTAAGGGAAAGGGCACTGGCTAGGAAGGCATGTAACACGGGAGAGGGCCACTCTTCCATGGGATCCTGGAAAAGCCTCCCCCACAAGCCACTCGGTGGGATTTTATCATAAGTTCCAACCCAATTATTTTTTATGTTAATGTGTAGACTTTGTTTTTTTTAGCAGTAAGGAACCAGAAACCAAATTGCAGGGACAAAATAAAAATGTAGTCAGTGCATGTTTCTTTAATAGGATGGGAAATAGTGATCTTTTAAAGCCTTTGTTACAAGGGGATGGCCATTCAATAAGTAGCCATAATTCAGGTCACTGATTTTTGGTTTTGCCCCCTTCAGACAAGCAGCCAGCAGCAGCTCCTAAGTCCAACACTTTCTGACAGGGGTGGATATCGGCAGGACTCTACAGATGCTGGAAAGCCTCAACGGAAGTTCGGACAATGGCGTTTGCCATCAGGTTAGTGAAAACTATGTAATATAAAATAAAATATATAAATACCAAAATAACATCTTGAAATGCCACTTGACAAGAGGCTGTTTAAAAAGGGTCACACTGTGTACACACAGGCCCAAAATGGAGAAAATGCAGAGGGGAGGGGAAACTGGTCCATGATCTTCCTCCTCTTTGCCCTCCTCACCCACTTTGGAGTGTTTGCCACCTGAACCTTCTAAAAGAAATCTGTCCCTTCACCCCCTGAAGCTTTTAAATATATGAAATTATGAAGATGTGATCCGTCAATCACCTTGATTTGTATGTTGGCCTTCTTTTTCCCATTCTTCATCTGTTTGTATATTTAGACTGTAAACTCTTTGGAGCAAGGATTGTGCCTTCCTGTCTAGCATCTAGCACATTTTGGGTACTATTGAAATATATAAAATATAATAACAATAGCTTAATAAACATTTCTTTATAACTATAGCCACTGTGATGCCCTCTTCCATCTCTATAATAACCAGACCCTGGATTAATAAACTCCTAGTCCATCTGTCTAGGTGCTTAATCAGCCCCGGACAGGTTTATTTACTCATAAACAGGAAGCACCCTTAAGTTTTCATCACACTAACTACATCAAAATAGAAAATAAGAGCCAGATAGTTTATTTTAAGTCAACGGTCATGTTGGGTGGATGAGGGGATTGAGTAGAAGGTGCAGAAAGAAGCACATGCTACTATCATACCTCTTCTCCCTTTAAAAGTGCACAATCCCCACATCAGGCCAGCTCTACTGACCAATGTAAGGGGACAGGGACCCATGCTTATGTACATACATGGTACTGGGATCGTGTATTTAAAGGAGGCACATTAGCCTTTAATTCTCCAGTCCTCTTTTTAATTTAGATGCGCTTCAGTCAGTTTAACCCTAGAATATATTGGTTGAGCTTAGTTCAGTAATTTAATGACACAAGCTAAACTAATTTAAGCAAGTATTAAACCAGAGTAAGGCCTCAATCCTGCAAAGTGCTGAGCACTCTGGACCCAATCCACCAAAGCTCTTAAGCATGTTTTCAACTTTTAGATCATGAGTAGTCCCATTGAACTCAATGGGATCATTGACCTACCTAAAGTTAAGGACAGACTTTGACGGATCAAAGCCAAAGTGTTCAGCACTTTGCAGGATCAAACCCTACAGTGCATCTACATTATGGGTTTACACCAGTTTTACTAGATCCATTTTAAATCACTCTGTTTAAACTGGTGTCATATCTCTAGTATAGACAAGCTCTAAGAACAAATAGTTCAATAAGCATGTTTACTCTATTAAATAGTTTTGTATTTAATTTCGTAGCCCCCAAACCAATAAGCCATTCGGTGTCTTCAGTCAATCTGCGGTTTGGTGGTCGTACAACTATGAAATCTGTCGTATGCAAGATGAATCCCATGTCTGATACTGCTTCCTGTGGATCAGAAGTGAAGAAATGGTGGACAAGACAACTAACTGTGGAGAGTGATGAGAGTGGGGAGGATCTTCTTGACATCTGACCAGGAGAAGAGGCTAACTTTAGTCATATTGCAACAACAGCCATTTCAAATAAAAATCTAATTTTCTTAAATAGAATAGACTAGAGTAAGAGATAATTGATGTACGTTTTATTTAAAATTAATGCCATAGGATTTTTCAACTGCTTATCTTTCTGCCATATAAAACATAATACAGATTTCAGCTCTGTGGAGATGATTACTGTATGTTAAGAAGACTCTATATTATAGCAGTATTGATAACACCAGATAGTCTCTATTATCTTTAGAGTTTTGAAAGATTTCATACATTCTTTAGCTGTAAGAAAAATCTGTATTCAGGCATACACTTCTGCATTTTTTTCATCTTGTACCATACCTGAAAATAGCCAGCACATTACCATACAGCATTTCTTTTCTTTTTATTTTTCCTCAGTTCTATTCTAGTAATATTTCTCTAAAACGATTTTATTATTCATGAATGACCTAAAGAGGTCAGCACTGAGTTCATGCAAAGGGACAGTTTTTTACAAAGTACAGATTCTGAATTTCAAGTCTAGTCTTTTTCTTGTAATGTTTTAAAATATGCAAATACAATATAGCTGATTTTAAAATCAGAAAATGATGGATTGGCTTTTAAAAATTGTAATTTTTTTTTTTTTGGTTAATTATGCAAAGAGTTTGATTTTCATAAGAAATCAGCAAAAAAAATTACATGAATTTAAGAACTTGCAAAAACATTTACACATGAAAAACAAGATGGTGCGTATCATTAATGACCTGGAAATCAAAAAGGAATCCTACATAAAGTGAAAACTTGGAAGGATTGCTACTGAAGAGTACAAAAGAACAGCAAAACCATACAGGGACAAAATCAAAAATCCTAAGGCACAAAATAAGTTACACCTAGCAAGGGTCATAAGAGGCAATTAGAAGAGGTTCTTTAAATTAGGAGCATGAGAAGGAAATGGGAAAGTGTAGGTCCTCTACTTAGCAAAGGAGAGCTGATGATAGCAAGAAGGCTGAGATGTTTAATGCCTATTATGCTTCAGTCTTCACTAAAAAGGTAATTGTGACCAGATAGTCAAAACAATTAATATGAGGGGGAAGGAACACAAGCCAAAATAGGTAAAGAATATTAAGATGAGTTAGATATATTCAAATTGGCAGGGCCTGATGAAATTCATCCTAGGATACTTAAAAACTAGCTGAAGCAATCTCGGAACTATTAGCAATTGTCTTCAAGAATTCATGGAGGACAGATGAGGCCCTAGAGGACTGAAGAAGACCAAATATAGTATCTGACTTTAAAAAGGAGAATAAAGAGGATGTGGGGAATTATAGACTGGTCATCCTAACTTCAATACCTGGAAAGATACCAATTGACTGTTTAATAAGTTGTTTCAGTAAGTGCCTGGAGGATAATAGAGTTATAAGATATAGCCAGCATGGATTTGTCAAGAACAATTCATGCCAAACCAATCTAATTTCCTTCTTTGACAGGGTTATTGGCCTAGTTGACAGAGGGGAAGCAGTAGACCTGTTATATAAAATAGCAAGCTAGAGTCCTCTTTGGAACTCAGTAGTGCTCAGAGGCTTTTAAAATACATTTAAGTTTTACCTATCTATAGATCCCTGCAAATCTGCGGATATCTGCTTTATATCTGCCGACCATTTGTGCAGATTGCGGATCAGATGCGGATACATATCTTGTATCCGCGCAGGGCTCTACCTATCTAGTTAGGAGTGAACCAAGTTTTAACCATGTTATTACTCATGCTATAGTCCGACAAAGCCAAGGCTGCATCATGATTCCAAAACATGGTTAAAAAGTAGCTTGGTCCCTTTTATTCTAGGAAATCATGTTTTAACATGTGGTGTTGGTTTGTTTTGTGTAGTCTCAGCAACGCTAAACACTTGCCAGACAAGTAAAAGAGAACCAATTACTTTCCCAAAGAGTTTTCAATATAGGTTGATGCTATTCAAATACAGGGATAGGAAAGAGAAGCAACCAAAAGCAGCGTGAATGAGCAGTGAAGCATGGCACACATCTTGTATGTTCCACAGTATATGGTTGTTTAGATATATGGGCTGGGGATGGCCCTTTCCTCAGATAAACATTGGTGGTTGTAGGCTTTGTAGCTGGGCCCCAAACACAATTGTTTTTGTAGTATAGCTGAGACCTTTTCAACTACCATTGTTTCCTATGGAAATGGTAGGTTGCTCTAACATGGCCTGACGTGAGATCTCGTGAGAGGCTCATAGTTACTGTATGTCTCCACATGTAATATTTTCTTTCAAAAACTGATAATTCTCAGTGTTCTACAGTGTTTTCTGGCCAAAACAGTAATGAAGAATTATCAGAAAACAGTATTGTTTTCACTGATGCCTTCACCAGTGATGCATACTCAGTTTTGACCATAAAATACAGTTTTCATGGTGTCTACCAACATTTCGTTCTCTATGTGCTGTTGAACAGATATTTTTTAAATGTAATCGTCTCAAAGAGGCATAATGTACACATCTGTGTTTAATGTATTCTTTCTGTCTGTGGTACATTTATGTTTAAAAATAGTCAAAATTTACTTACATCTTAGATTTAAAGTAACCAAATATGTGCATTCTATTGTTTATTAAGTAGACTATGACTAAACATTTAAGAAAATTACAAAACATCTTTGACAAGGCCAGTATTTTGTGTTCTGTTTTGTGTCAATTTGAAGTTCAGCTTTTGTATATAAGACAATCTGATAAATATTGGATTTATAAAAGATATAATCTTGATTTTCAATAATGTATTGAACTGCAGAAACTTTCTGAATCATTGTTACTGCGAGTCTTCTTTTTTTAAAAAAATCTGGCAAACATTTTGTCTTTGCCTTACAGTACTCTGTCAATAAAAGTGAGTTGCATTAAGCCAGATCTATCCCCCAAACTGTCATTGTAACTGCATTTGATGTACTTAGCTCATATAGTACTTGGCTGCACAGTAGCATATAATAGGGCAGATTACTTAAAATGCCATCTGAACCCTAGAATAGTAGTAGTAGCATTTAAGTCCTAACAATTGCCATACCAGATGAGAAATGTGGTCCATCCAGTCCAGTATTCTAGATTTTTCAGATGAAGAGCCAAAAAATCCTGTCTTGGATAATTATATCAATATAATGGCATTACTGGAGGAGCCAAGACCTTCCCATTTACACTGAAACAAACATTTTAAAAAAGTATCCAGAGAAAACAAGCAGGTTAAGGGTGAGCCACAATGGAAAAGCCAGAATCCAGTGGTCTGTCCCCTAGTTTTGCTGTTATGTAAGAAGTCAGAAATAAGATACAATTACACAGAGGTGGAAATGTATATATGTCAATCGTAACACTCAGGGATGATGTCATAATCCAGGTGAAAAACTTCCTTCTTCAGCTAAAGAATAGGAGCAAGCCATCACATTCAACAGTAGAGCATCCAACAGGGGAAAGGGGTTAAGAGGAGACAAGTTGAAAAATCACCTCAAGTGCAGTGACAACTTATCTGAAAAATACAGTTCAGTAAGGGAAAGAAGATCCCACCAGGAAGGCAGAGTGAACCAGCACACTGACAGAAATGTAAGTGTCCTAGAGAAGAGAGGAGATGGAAAAAAGCACAGACCTAAGTTTAAAATAAAACAACCCACAACCCAAAAGAACATTCCCACGAGGCCAGAAACTTCTGTTGCACACAATGCCCTTGGTATATGAGACCAAATCCAGAGTCATCATGTGCAAATGAAAAAAATAAAACATTTTGGATCCCTCTCAACCACAAGTCCCAACCCTTCTCCCCATGATGTCAATGGCAAAAGTCCCCGTGACATCAATAGAGCAGTACTGAACTATGTGTAGACAGCACAGAAATAAAAACAAGCTACTGGAAAGCCTGAGTATCAGCCTTAAATGAGCATACGACTAATTTGTTCAACATTATTTTATCAGGTCAGATGTCAGACAGTTAAATTTCCAACCAAAAAACTGGATAGAGTTTCTAATTAGAAGATGACACTTCTTGATTATGATCTAAAAATGCAAACAGCTATTTGGCTAGCAGGCTCAAAAATTATCATTCTTTTAGTCAGTGAGGACCAGGTTGGCTTTTTGGTTGGCAGATTCTCCTCAAAATGTATTGAGTGTCACCTAAGAACTTCAGAAAGGGCTTGAAATTGATGTTTTATTAAGTATTGGCTACTTATGAAGATCAGCACCACAGCTTCTGAGCAGTAAAAGCAGCAGCAAAGCTTCAAGCGATTTATCAATATCAGCAACATAGACATGTGTTTAAATTTCAATCCAAACTGCACTTTCTTAACGCGTCTCAAGTCTGCCCCTAATCAAAATCACCTGAAACCCAAGCAGGCCGTGCAGTTATCTTAGCCTCCCTGAGCTCAGAGTCAGTAGGCCAAAGTCGTCCCCAGTGTAATTCCCATTGACATCCATTTAATTACAGGAGGGGTTAATGTGTCCCAAAATGCAGGTTGTTGATGGGCAAGTTGGTTGTCCTGATTTGTTCAATTGCTCAGCAACACAAAGGAAGCTTCTTAGAATTCAATTAACCTTCCTCTTAATCTCAAGGGCTCTAATGTAGGAACCCATTAGCAGTTTTTGTCCATTTCTCACCTTTAAGCATAGAGTTATTAACCCCTCAGTGAGCTCAGTGTATATGCAGCACATTGAACTCATCTTCAATAGGTTCCCAGCTCAGATATTTATTTCAATAGCATTGTAGGTTTCATACTTCTACCTGACTTGCACATATACATGGGGGGATTTGGGCATGCACAAAAGTGTCCCTTACAAAAGGGGAGCTTATTGTGAGTGAAAGAAAACCCTAAGTAGAGGGTTAAAAGGAATAAAATGGCTAGCAAAGAGCTGCTTGACGTTTCTGACTCAGAATTGAAGAGTCTTTTCTTCTTTTGTTGCTGCAACAAAACTGGAGTTTTTCAATAGACATTTTGTGTCTCAGCAAAATTTTTGCTGAAGTTGGGCACATAAAATTTGTACTACATGGATGTCAGTGAGAATTTGGAGAAGGTTTTGGCAATGTGCTCTGAATTAGTGACAGTGTAAAATCAAGGCGCTCAATCTGGTTCGTTTAACAAAGAAAAGGTTAAGGGGTGACTTGATTACAAAGTTTATAAGTAACTATTTGAGGAACAAATATTTGATAATGAGCTCTGCAATCTAACACAGAAAAATGTAAATGATCCAGTGGATGGAAATTGAAGTTAGACAAATTCTGACAGGAAATGAGGCGTACATTTTCAAAAGTGAGGGTAATTAACCATTGGAAAAATGTACCAAGGGTCAGGGTTGAGTCGCCATGACTTGCAATTTTTAAATCAAGATTGGATTTTTTTTTAAATATATTCTTTGCTAATTGTTTTGGAGCAGTTCTATGGATTATTCTGTCCAGGTTGTCAGACTAGATGATCAAAATGGTCCTTTCTGACCTTGGAGACTATGCATTTCAAATTGGATTAGTCATATGATGGAACACTTGGATGGTGGTGTTCCTGATTCTCTGAGTGGCTAAGCCTATGCCATGTGTTTATGAAGACCAGATAATGTGATTTTTTTTTAAACTTGATTTCACAGATGGAGAGGCTGGATTTAGTATGTTCTATGCCATTTTGTTAGCCTGTTTTTTTTTTAAACCCTCAAAAACCCCAATTGCCCATTAGACAGTAGCCTAATACAGTTTATGTTCTCAATATTCACCCAGTTAGTGAACTATGCGTCACTATAACTATTTGATTTTTCAAATATTGGATCTGACTGCCATTTTACAAGGGAGAGCCGTCATTTTCCAGCTGGTTATTCTTGTTGGAGACTACACTCTCCTATCTTCTGGGCTTCTTCTACTTCTTATTGATTGAGAACTCTCTACTAGTACAATTTAAAGACTGCCACACCTCATGTTGTTGCTATGGATTTCATTTTTCTGTATTTGGCATAAGAAATGTCACTCTTCTGAGAGGCGAGGGGAAAACTTTATGTGGATCATCTCATTCACACATTAAAATTATACAACAATGCTAACATTTTGCTGTGTGTGCTTAAATTGCTTTGGTCAAAATTTTGGTTGTGGATGTTCGTGCCAATCTTTTTTTCCAAACACTTTAGATGTTTTAGAAAATAAACAGATCATCATCCAGAGAAAAACTCCAAAAGCCGTTTTGGGGTTTATTTTTTTTTTTCCTTCTCCACTGTCTGCCAACTCTTGGGCCTGGTCTGTACTACAGACTTATGTCCCTATAACAATGTCACTCAGTGGTGTGGATTTTCCACACCCCTGAGCGACATAGTTATACCTACCTAACCCCAGTGTAGACAATGCTATTTTGATGAGAGGACTTCTCCCATCAACGTAGCTGCCATCTCTCAGAAAGATGGAGTACCTATGCCAATGGGAGAAATTCTTCCATTGGAATAGGTAGCATCCTCACTAAGGCCATGTCTACACTACAAAATTATGTCGACCTTAGTTATGTCAGCATACAGCTGCTGCAGCAATTAAATCTCTTTTGTGTGTCCACGCTACTCTCCTTGTGTCAGCGGGGTGCGTCCTCACCAGGAGCACGTGTACCATCTGTACTGTCAGTGCAGGGCATTGTGGGATGGTTTCTGAAAGCTGGTGACAGTCAATATAAGCAATGCAGTGTCTACACTGCGCTGACCTAATTACATCAACATTGAATCTATGTCTCTCATGGAGGTGGAGTTGTTAAATCGGCGTACCAGGGCATTTATGTCAGTAGGAGTGAAATTTTAGTGTAGCTGCTTACATACTTAGGTCAAAGTAAGCTGCCTTGCGTCAACCTAATTCTGTAGTGTAGGCCAGGTCTAAGCACTAAGCAGCATAGTTCTAAGTGTAGACAAGAGGCCTGGTCAAATCAGAAAGTTCAAGTGGGTTAACTAAAGGTGTGATGTTAAACACAATTAGTTAAACCACTGCCTCTTTGTGGATGCTCTTAAATCAGTTTAAACCTGACGTGCCAGTTTGGTTTGCACTGGTAAGGCTTCGTCTACCTGAGAAGGTGGTACTAGGCAAAACTTAAAATTAGTTTTAAAACAGATTTATTTAAACCAGTTGAACCCCTGTGTGGACATACTTATTTCAGTTTAGTATCAACAAATTTCTATTTTCTGTTAAACCAAACTAAATGTGGTTTGATCTGAAATAAGAGAGTTCACAGATCCTTTGCTAACCAGTTAACATAGGGCTAGTCTACATGTAAAACTTAAAGCGGCACAGCTATATTGGTACAGCTGTGCCACCATAGGAGCATTTATGTAGCCATGTTGTGGAGAGTGTCTCCCGCTGACAAGTGCTGTCCACATAAGCAGTTATGCCAGCAAAATTTACATTGCTCAGGGGGAGTGTTTTTAATCACACCCCTGAGCGAAAAAAAGTTTTGCCAGAATAAGTGCTAGTGTAGACAAGGCCTAAATCAGTTTAAAAACACACCTTTTGTTAAACCAGTGCAACTTTTTTGTGTAGACAAGGCCTCAGTTATAGGTGCAAGTTAAATTGCTATAAGCCAGTTTTTCAATCAATCTAAGTCTACACTGGGCAGGGCCCCCACATGGGGGGGAGGGGGGGAAGGGTACACTTTATCAGGGCCAGGAGGCCCTGGGGGGGCCAGGCCCAGGTTGCAACCCCCATTACCATGAGGAAAAATGTTTTTATGGCTCATGAGATTGTATGTATGGGATGAGAGAGTGTGGGAGTGAGCCCATGTTACAAGTTTGTACTGGGCCCGAAAAAATTATGCTTGGGCCCTGACACTGGGATTTGCATTGCTTTAACTAAATTGTTTTTTAAACTGATCAGTGCAACCTGTGTGTGTAGAAAAAAAGAGCCCTGAGACTGCTTGACTTTGTGGGGTAGCCTATATGGCCACTGTAATGATTTTATTTTGTCCTAGATTCCTTTATTAATAACTGTTACCAACCTTCTTGGTCACCATTGAACTCGACTGGCTAGATATATTAAATAAATGCCATGGACTTTGTCAATAAACACTACTTTTTAAAAGTCTGTGTTATGTGTTAAGGCATTAGTATTATGAGAACTCTAAACTCTTGTTGAACACTAGAGGGCTAACATTACCTTACATTGACTGGCTGCATGCATGAGGCTTAGACAGGATGTGGTGGTTATTAACTGTATGGGAGCAAATTTGTAGCTATGTTCTTGGAGCAGCAGAGGTTGAATGCTTGCTGTGCTCAACCCAGCACTTAGATACCATGGTGACAGGATCTTAAAAGTACCAAGAAATTTCAAACATGATTATGTGACACATGACTTTTGAGTAACCTTACTGAGAAACGTTTGCTGTTTTTGTTGAAGTATGTTTTTCATTAACTAATGCAATTTGCATTTTCCATTTTTATGCTGTTTGACAGAAGGCATAATAAAAGACTTCAGTAGTACTAAATTAATTGATTTTCTGTATTACCAGTCATTGCAGGCATTTATATGTCAGCTGGTGTGCACGTCAGAGCCATATTTGAATTCCAACGACTAACTTAGCTGTGACATCATTTACAAAACCTAAACACTTAAAACCAAAGTAATGAATAGCTGAGGACATCAAACGCTTCGCCTACACTTTAAAGTTAGGTCAACATAACTACGTTGATCTGGATGTGAAAAAGCCATATCCCCTTGACCAATGTAGCTATGTTGACCTAAATCCCAATGAAGAAACAGATATATCAAAGAAAAAGTGATTTTTGTTGATGGAGCTACCATCATTCGGGGAGGTGGTGATCCTACACTGACAGAAAAACCCTTTCTGTTGGTGTAGGCTGTGTCTACACTATGGGTTTTGCACTAGTATAACTACTTCACATGATTAAGCTTGTTTAGTCTCTGTAGTGTAACCATATTCATAGATCTTAAACTGCCTACATAAAAATATTTTGGTATATTTATTATAAGCGCAGGAAATTCATCACAACACAATAATCTTAGCTCGGACACATAGGTTATAGTTATGTATTATTTTTATTGTCTTAATTTCAGTATCTAGATATGTTATCTTAATTTCACAGATGTTCACTTATGGGTTACTGTTAGATGAGTTATATTAGAGAGTATATCATCAACTTCACAGCTGATATTTTTGGGAAAGTATAATTGCTGTTTCTTGAGAATGAGGCTGCAAGTGCAGTTTAATAGGAAAAGTATAACTTTATTGATATATGCTAAAATTATTTAGACATAATAGCTAGCTTCTCAGTAGCTCTTTTCATCCATAGATCTCAAAGAGTCTTACAACAGAAGATAAATATGATTATTTTTGCTTTACAGATGAATAAACTGAGATGTGAAATGATTTCCTTAAGGTTACATGCTGGAGAGGAATACTATCTCATGGAACTCAATCTCAACTCTGCCTTGCTGTGCCTCCTAACTTTACTCTGTGTTTTCTATTTAGACTGTGAGCGCTTTTGGGTATTGTGATAGGGTCAGACTGGATGGCTACTGGAGAGTGCTAGAAGGCCGATATATCAGCCCCAGGATCAGTAAATCCCTTTTCCCCTGGTAGCTAAACAGAGGTTACACCCAGTTAATTAACACACCGGAGCCAATCAAGGCCCTGCCCAGGACTTGTTAAAAAGCCTCCCTGCCAGAGAAAGGGTGTGGCTGGAGTTGTTGGAGTGAGGTGACCTACCTACCTGTGCGTGCGAGCGAGCAAGAGCAGGCAAGATGCTGTCAAGAGCCAGGAGGGTTTAGGAGAAGGAGCAGAATGCTAGCAGAAGAGAACCCTGCAGGTACAAAGACTGGGGGAAGGGAAAACCCTGCCCAAAGAGGGCAAAGGACCTTTCCCAGACCTTGAGGCCTGAGGGAAAAGACCCTACCAGAAGGGGAAGATAGAACTGGGCATTTGGTTTGGGCACTACCACACCTGTGGGGCTGTCAGAGGTCATGAGCCTCCCCTGGCAAGAAGGCTAGGAAAGGCCCCTGTGAGCAGGGTCCAGACATTAAGTCAAGGGGCATAGGGAAGTAACCCAGGGAAGCTAGCAGCTTTCCTGAAGCCACAGCATGAGGCTACTACTTGTAGGATCCCTGCGTTGGGGCCTCGAATCAAGTGTGGGACTGGGTCCCTCTCCCCCCACCCTCTACCGGCCATTCACTAGATGGGCAAAAGCCACAGTGAAGAGGCAAGGGCCTGTGAGAACCAAAGACAGGACTGGGACCCAGCAGGGAGTGACCATCTTAGAGAGGCTGTATTACCCTCATCCACAACTAGAGGATGGAAGAACATTAAGGGGTGAAGCAGTTCCCTAACCTACCGCTAGAAGGAAGCACTGGACCCACTGAGGTAGAGGTAGAGCTTTGTCACAGTCTGGACTGTCTCTTACTGTGCATTTGTAGCCAAATTGGGCACTGATCCCAGATGGCCCTTTAAGCACCACTGTAATACAAATAACAACCTCATAGGTCTTTTATGCACTAGACTAGGGTTCCTCTCCATGTATGGTGTCATACTCATTAATACAGACTGCGACGGAGTGTACAAGCCTTACATTCATCTGCCCAGGGTTAATCCCACTCTGTGGGCCAAGGAAGCCATGCCTCCTCTGCTCCACTGGGCATGCTCCACCTCCGGTCCTAGTACAAAAGAGAGCATCCCAGCTCAGTTGGGGTGGACCACTGAGGAGAGAGGATGCACCATGCAGTCTCCAGCTCTGGAGTGGCCAGAGTCCCAGACTGCGCAGGCCAAGAGCACCAAAATCCAGATGGATGCCGCACTGCCCAAAGGAGGTGCAGAGAGAACAGAGTCACTGAGAACTGCAGCAGCTGATGACCCAGAGACCCAGAAGAGTTATGGACTGTGCTGCCAGGGAAAGAGGTAGGAAGTAGCCCAGGGGACTTAAACTTTGCTACGGTGAGGGAATTGGAGAGGGTGTTTTGGGAGGATCCCTGCTGACTTGGTGGTGAGCACCCCTGCCTTTAAAGAGTCAGGAGGGCCTAAGCCCCCCTACCCTAGGTGCCACACACCCCTAGGTGGTGCCCTATTTCCCCAATGTGCCATTAGGCCACACAGCCTTGACTGAGAGGAGCACTTTATTGACTCTGGCCATTAGGCTGCACTGCCCTGACCAAAGGGCTGCCCTATTGACCCATTAGGCCATGCTGCCCTGACCAAGAGGGCTGCTCCAGTGACTCCGGCTACTAGGCCTTATTGCCCAGTGAACCAGGGCCACTCTAGTGACTCGGACCACTAGGCCACACAGCCCAGGCTATGGTGAGAACCATATCAACTCAGGCCACTAGGCTCAACTGCCCCGAAATGCAGGGTGGGGAGTTAGACCCAGCCACGGGGTACACAAGCCTCACGACACAGACGCACACAAGGATGGAGGATAGGTCCATAAATGGCTATTAGCCAAGATGGTCAGGTACCCAACCACATGCTCCGGGTGTCCCTGAACCTCCAAGTGCCAGAAGCTGGGACTGGATGACAGGGGATGGATCATCCAAAATTGCCCTGTTCTGTTCATTCCTTCTGAAGCATCTGGCACTGACTGCTGTCAGAAGACAGTATACTGGGCTAGGTGGACCATTGCTCTGACCCAGTACAGCTGTTCTTATGTTCCTATAATTTCTACATTGTTTTTTCAGTAGGATTTGTGTGTGATGATTACCGGTTCTGTTCAGTCCCTCTGGAACACCTGACATTGGCCACTGTCAGAAGACAGGATACTGGGCTAGATGGACCATTGGCCTGACCTTGTATGGCCAATCTTATGTTATGTTAATGTGACTTATCTTTTGAATAAGCAACTGTAATTGCCTAAAGATGTCAAAGACATTTCTAGAGCAGCTCATTGTAATGGCCAACATCTGCCTGAAAAGACTCACATGAGGCATCAGTGGTAATTCCATTCAAAGAGTTTCCCTTCCTCCCCTATAAAACAATGGTTTTACTACAGAGTTTCCTTCAGTGTGGGAACAGGTTTTCCCAGTTTGGATGCCAGGAGTGGCTGGAACGTCCCAGCTAACCATCTGACTCAGGCTCTGAAGCTGATCAGTTGCTCACAAGACAGAGGGGACAGGCTAGGATCCACGCCAGTCCCTCTCACATTGGGCAATCATTGACAGGTGGGAGAGACCTAACCACCTGACACATGGACTGGGCATAAGGACTCACAAGAAGGGGTGAGCATAGGCTCAGGGACGAGAGTGTATAGGCTTTTGTTGGTTTGCTTAAAGATCTGTAACTCCTACCACTAGCTTCCCAGGAGTTAAACTGTAAACCAGAATGCCTGCGGAGGTGAAATCTGGGTAGCTGTGCCTGAGTGACTGGGGAGGCTTGGGAGGTCTCTGCACGAGCTTCAGGGCTAGGGTAGTTGGGCTATGGAGTGCCACTTCCCAAGGAAGGGGGCCAGACAGAAGCTCTGCACCCAGGAATGTGCATGAGAGGTGGGAAGCTAGAAACAAGTGTTTGAACTCTGCTCAGACCCCATCGGCTTGGAACCACCTGGGTTCCAATTACGACAGATTGGTGACAGCCCATCAGGGGCACTCTGGATGGTATGTGACAACATCTACAAGAAAAATAATCTTCTATGACAGAGCAAAATGCTGAATGGGAGAAGACTTTTCACTGAAGTAGTATTTAGTTGTGCGCAGCTGAAAAACAAAAGTCACCGTGAGTATCCGTAAACAGTACAATGGAGATGTGAAAGTACAAACACTGCAGTGCTGTTATGGATGTGTCCTCATTAGCAGTAGCTCCCTTTACTTGCAGTGTCAGTCGCAAGTCTAAGTGGCACTGTGACAGCACAGAAAAGATGTCAGATTAATGGCAGCTGTTTATGATGAGCTGTGGTTCCCCATACTGATATATAGTGTTTTTGACACTGCGCTGTTACGAACAGCAAACAATGAGGCTAGTCTAGAGAAATGTATCTGATCCAAAAGATATTTAATGTCCTAAAAGAAACAGCTGTACCATACACAGAGAGCTCTGAAAATAGCCATTTAAACAGTAATATTTAATGTTTAAACGGCAAACTTGGTCTGAAGATTTTGGGGAACTGTTTCACAAATAGATGGGGAATAAGAGGATCCTCACTTAGTGTGAGGAAGTGGAAATTTTCTGTAATATTTTTATAAATCCTATGCATGCCTCAGGTTCCCTCTGAATTTTGCATTGCTACCCACCCAGTGGATGCAGAACGGTTAAGGCTGCTCCTGGAGCAAAGCAAGAGACATGAGGTGTATATTCATGCACTTGTCTGGGTGGACTGAATCGGTCATTAAAGGACTGGCTGAAACCAACCCATATCACTGGAGAATCCAAAAAGACGGTGGAGACCCCCAATGGCCAGGACGTTCACATCTAGCAACCAACAAGAGGAAGGAGATTTTCCCCCCACATCTCATCATGGAATCAGCACCTGAGAACAAAGGGGAAAGCTGGAAGTTGGGGTATGGGCTGCCAAAGGACTCCTGGTGCTGTGTTCCGGTTGACTAATAAACTCTACTCTGTTTTTGAAAAGGCTGCCTGGTGTCATTGCAAATACTTGCTGAGGAGCATCAGTCATGGAAGACAGTAAAAGTCTCTGACTAAGAGTCTAGCTCATTGGGACTCACTGGGAAGAGCTTTCAGAGGCATTGAGGCCATGTGGCCTACTCTTAAAGAAGATTAGAACCGCTTCAGGGTCTGCCACACAGAAGGGGCTTCTTCAAGGGCCTATTTAAAAGCTGGGGTGTAGCACAGATTCTGTGGATCTGTGACACTTGGCTGAGATTATCAAGGGGTAATTTGCTACCTGGCAATTAGTTGCAACCTCCTCATTCACCAGTCCATTTTCCGCACAGGTGGAAAATCATTCATTCTCTACAATGTTTTTGTACCAATGTGTCCTAGAGCCAGTCTGTGCAGTTTCATGTGTATCTCGTTTTCCTAGTTGTTTTAAATTCACAAGCCACCAGCTATCCAGTTGTTAATTGACTGTCCTGTCCTTTGACATGTGTAATGATGTGAGTCACCTGCTCATTGGTCATATCCTCTTGGATGTTAGATTTCACCAGCTCCATCTGCGAATGCAGTCTCAGTAACAATATTACTGGAGTTTCTCTAGCATAGCTCTAACATTCGCTTTATTGACTTGTGAACAGTATTTTGTGTGCTAATATCATTGATGATAAAACTGACATAAAAATGGCACTATGGTAGTTTTTCAATTCAGACTTTTCTCCTGCGAATATGCCCTAATAACACAAGGAATGATAACATAATATAAAAGCAAATCTAATAAGATTGCCTTCATTTTACACTGCAGCGTTCCATTGATGTGAAGCCCCTAAGCAAATATAACAGTAAATATGGTTTTAGCAAATCAAATTTGACAATCCTGGCCCATTCCTTGCCTTTACTAGCAGAAAACAAAAGTACATTTAAAAAACAAAACAAAATGCTTTTCTTGAAAGATGCACAAAGCTACATTTGGAGGAGCCTCTCTATCAGTATTTGCCAATTGTCCCATATTGCCTCAAACCACTTCTAAAGCCTGGCTGGAAATAGTACAAGTGAGGCTCAGATGAAACATGCATATTTTCTTATAACGAGTGAGCCAATAGAATGGATTTAAGGAAACTACAGTGGCATCTGAGTGGCCAGACCCTCTGGTAATCTCAGAGGGAACTCAAGAGTTACCAGAAAATACAGATGATGAGCTGCAGATGGAATAATTGTATCATTTCTGATTGAAACAGAAATTGTACAAATGTTGAGCCTGAAGTTTCACCTACTTTAAAGTCATCACAAATGGCAAGTTTATGTCTTCCAGCCACACAGTGATACTTTTCGGATTCCACCAACCCAAAGAAAACTCTTCTCTTCAAGAACTGTTCTTTGAAGAGTCGATAACAAATATTCATACGGGACCCACACAAAAGGAATGATTTCTTATTATTACATTACTACTTAGAGGCCCAGCTGAGATTGGGTCCCCTAGGTGCTTTACAAACACCTAGCAAGAGACAACAAGAGTCCTGTAGCACCTTAAAGACTAACACATTTCTGCGGGCATAAGCTTTCATGGGCTGCAACCCACTTCGTCAGATGAAGCTTCTGCCTGCAGAAATGTGTTAGTCTTTAAGGTGCCACAGGACTCTCATTGTTTTTGCTGTATACAGACTAACACGGCTACCCCTCTGGAACTTTGGCAAGAGACAGTGTCAGCTTAGAAGAGTTTATGGTCTAAAGTCCCAGTTCGCCAAGGACAACCCATATGGGCAGGCTGCAGCATCCATATGAAGCCTCACTGATTTCAATGGGAGCTGAGCACTCTTGAAAAATCCCATTTTAAATGATTCGCCTAAGGCCACACAGGAAGCCTGTGATACAGCCCAGGATTGTCGCAGTTTCCCTTATCCCAGCACTGAGCCTTAACCACAAGACCATCCTTCCTCTCCTTCCTTTTCAGGCTCTGCTGTTTTCTCTGATGGCCCCACAGCAGCAGCTACTTAGTCCCACACTATTATCGGTGGTTTTCTTGCTGTTAATGCTGGTGCTGCTGTCCCATGTAAGAAAGCAGAGCCTTGGAAAGTAAAACTCCAAGAGAAACAAAAGGAAGAAAATCCATGTTTGCTAACGAAAAGCAACCTGCAGTGAAAGGAAATGACTGATGAGGAATGGTGTTTTGTGATTTTTTTTCGATCCCCACGTGCTCTCCCAAGCCGTTTCCCCAACAGTCAGTGAATTGGAATGGTAAAACACTGGCAGAAGGGTGGCGCTAGTGCCTCATTCAGCCCAAATGTTCCAGTTTTGCATACAGACTCTGCTAGAGTCATAATCTTTTGTGAGAGGTTTTTACGTAATGACCAAACAGCTGCACATTACCAGCTGTGCACCTCTGAGCTGTGCAGTAGGCATTGGCTCATACTTATTGAAAAGTATGAAGTAGGACACCAAGAGAAAGGAATGACACACTGACACTAAGTCATGTTGCTGGATAGAAAAAGTCTTTATTTGCAGGGCATGAAGCTAGTGTAAATGTGCCCAGAATGGGGGCAGTTTGTTCTTACTGAGGAACGCGCATTATATTGGCTTATTGATTTCTCCTTGGCTTGGAGATAAAAATAAGCAAGAAACTGTTTTCACACTTGACCCCATGCATGTTCAGCAGCAAATTGTTTCCTAGCAGGTTCTCATGCATCAGTTTTTAACCTTTAGTTGCTTCTGTCACCATTCACTCAGCAAGGACACTCCACATGCTTTTTATCGCCACTTAACCAGCAGCTACTTGGTCATTCCGAAGTACAGTACATTCAGCCACAAATTATTAAATCAATGACACAGTTTTTCATACAAACCATTAATTATTTTTCAAAGCTCTTGTAGTTGGTGGTGCTAGTTTGGTTGCATATCATATTATGCAGCAGTTTTAACTTGTGTTTACTGTCATGATATTTTATTTTCTCCATCTTCTATCATTGAAATAGGGACGCTGACAGGTCACACAAAAATATGGATGAAGAGGCAAATGATTAATGAGAGCATGCATTAACAAGCACACAGTCGCCCTTATTGCCATTTGCAACACAGCAGTAAGGGATTTAGCATGTCCAGAAATAATATCCTTTAATATAAATAAGAAGTCACTATATAGCAGGGATGACCAAACTTACTGGCCTGCCGAGACCCTCCTCCCTGTTGGGCAGAACCCGCTAGCCCCACCACCCTGCCACAGAGCAGAAGCTCCAAGCTCTTCACCCCAGTCTGAGAATGGGGGGACATAGAGGGCTCTGCATGCTGCACTTTAGCTGTAAAAGAGCCGCATATGCCTCATGAGCCACAGTTTGGCCACCCCTGCTATATAGACTCTTTTTTCTTGACAGCTATACTTAAAATTGCAATGTTTCTGACAAAAGATAATGCATTTAATTTGTCTGCATCTTTAAACCTAATCATGTTAATAATAAAATTATTTGCATTGTTTGTATGGTTAATGTTGCTGGTTGAATAATGCAAAAAGTGATTCTCAAACCTTTTTGTAAATAAGTGGTAAATTCACTTAATCTTCCTCTTATTCATGGAGCCCTATTATTCATTGGCTGCACAGTCAAATAGACAATAGCTGTTTGTGCAAAAGTTCAAGACCACAAATCTCAAAAATTTCATTCATTTCTAACATAAATGTTGATTCATCCCAAAAATACACACCGCAAATTATTTATCCACTCTCAGTCATTCTCCTTTTTAAAATATTGCAGCCATCCAATCAGGGACCAGGACCAGGAACAATAACCTCAGATGTCAGTGACCAGTCTTACACCACAAATAACAAACAGTGAATAGCTGAGGTTAATATTTCCCAATACTACCGTAGACTGTAATGTTTTGACTTAATCCATTCCATACATATTTATGAATAGCAAACACAGTCTTACATATCAGGATTGAATCACAAATGATTTGCGCTGAGATAAAAAGGATAAATTTGCAATGAAATTATTCACAACAGATATATTGACCTATTGGTATGGTTAATGTATGTCATTTATTCTCTATTCTTACTTAGTTTGAAACATAATTTAAAAACTTTAGCAATAGGTGAATGACAATGAAAAGTTTTCTGACAGCTTCTTCTCAACACTGATACATTCATCCCCTAAGGGAACAGAAACAGTAGCAGGGTATCACAGCTAACAGATATAATTCAAATATCAAGTGCTTGCGGAGAACTCTTTGCAGTCAATCCATAGTTTAAAAAGTTTGCTCAAAACTATAAACAAATACTTTTCAATCATGAATACATTTCAGGAAAGCATGATCTGCAGATGGCTATTCTGTCAGCAGAAAGAGAGGCTAAATTAATTGAATAAATTCTTCATTATTATACACTCATCTCTAGAAAATAAAGAGGGCTGCATCTGTTGAACAACAAAATCACGTGGGGGCTAATCTTTTGGTCCTTCTGAGATGCTCAGTACTTTCTAAAGATCAGCCTGTGTCATTCTGTTAGTCAACACATAGCAAAGTGCCAACCAGCCTGAAACAACTGTGACTTCATACATGCTGAATTTCACTAAAGTATGTACTTAGGCCTTGTCTACACTGGCGACGGAGGTTGACATAAAGTCACTTATGTCGATCTCTGAACACCTGTGTCTACACTGGCACTACAGTTAAGTCAACTTAAGTCGTGGCAAAAGTCGACTTAATAAGACCACCTCTGCAAGTGGCATAGTGCCTAATTCTAAGTTATTGGCTCGATTTAGTGCCAGTGTAGACACAACTTCACTTAAATTGACTTTATTGGCCTCTGGGAGGTATCCCACAATGCCCCCTTGTGACCGCTCTGGGCATTCTCGCTGTGCTGTACTGTGGTCAAACTACCTGGAAATGTCCCCTCCCCTCAAGCCCCAGGAACATTTGAAATTTCATTTCCTGTGCTGCCGGTGTGGAGAGAGCTTTGTTGCTGTACTCCTCATGGCTACTGCAAGGCCCGAACATGCTCCAGCATGGAGTCGACCAGAGATCTTAGATCTCATCGGTCTGTGGGGCAAGGAATCCGTTCTGGCTCAGCTCAGGGCCAGCAAAAGGAAGCTGGACATTTATGGGAAGATATCCCAGGGCATGCTGAAGAAGGGACACAAGAGGGACGCACAGCAGCACCGCGTGAAGATCAAGGAGCTACGTCCGTCATATCAGAAAGCCAGGGAAGCTAACAGCCATTCTGGCTCCTCGCCCAAAACATGCCGCGTTTACGATGAGGTGCATGCAATTCTTGGTGACGATCCTACCACAGTGCCGCCCCCGCAGCATAGATACCTCCTCTAGGTCACAGTCCATGGACAATGATGAGGACTCCATGGACGAGGAGGAGAAGGCTGAGGAGAGCAGATTGCAGGAGAGTGGGGTGTCCATTCTCCCAGAAAGTCAGGACCTATTCCTGACCCCAGAGCAGTCCAGCAGCGCACAAGACAACACTAATGATCCTAGGGAAGGCACATCTGGTGAGTTTTTTTTCTTCTTAGCAGTTCTGTCCTTTTACATGGCGGGGGGGGGGGGGCCGGAAGGGGATTTCAGGTGTTTTAGTGACTGTACTGGGGGGTTACCTAGGGAACAGTTTATTTCTGTGATGAGATATGCTCCGATAATCATCAGTTGATATCTCACGGAAACTTTCATGTAGCTAATCTGTTATCCTATGCAAAAGTTTTCTGGGGAGGGCTGCCTTGTTCCTCCCTCCACGGTAGGATACTTTGCCATGCCACGCTGCAATCAAGGGATCCTGCATCATGGCTGAACACAGCTGGTACCCCGCTGCGTGCAACAAATCTTCCCTTTCCTCGTGCGTGACCCTCAGGAGACTGATATCGCTCATGGTCACCTAGGGAAGATGGCGCATGTTTAAAATACCCGAGCTATACAGCAGATGCCCTGTACCTTTGTATTCCCCATTGTACTGTCCTACCAAGTCACTTTGATTACTTTAATTTGGTTTAAGCAGAGACTATATACCCCTCCCCTACCCACGCTGTCCGCAGATCTCCTGGCTTACCATCTCTGAAAGGTCACAACGAGCCGACCCTTCTGGGATGTTAGGAATGGCATGAGGGTCTGTGTTTGCCCTGTGCACTGCATGGGGAGTATTGTCTACATTGTTACAGTTGAATCATTTTCTTCACTCTGCTGACAATGGCTACCTTGTGAACTTTTTTTCCTTCTGTAGACACCTCGGCCTTGGCCCCATCCTCAAGAAATGCCGTGGAAAGACTATCACAAATTAGAAAGAGGAAAAAAAACCCCAGAGATGACATGTTTGGCAAGATCATGAACACCGCAGCGGCTGCAGAGACAGAGCTCAGAGCGTGGTGGCTGACCTTGTCCCAGAACATGGACATGGACAGGGAGACTCGCAGAGAAATGATGGAGCATGACTGCAGTACCACGCAGGAGATGCTACGAATCATGCGGGAACAGGCAGACATGCTCCGGCAGCTTGTGGAGCTTCAGGAGGAGTGGAGGCAGGACAGAGTCCCGCTGCAGCCCCTCCATATGTTCCTCCCCCTATGGCTTTGCTGCCCTGCCCCTCCCTCACCCCCAAGAGGTCTTGAAGGAGACTGGCCAGGCTGCAGTACATGCTCCCCTCCACGCCGGTGGAGGTGAGCAGAAAGCAACAGCAGCCACGCTGACAGCTGGCCAGCAAGCTACCACACTACCCCTTGAGACAGGGAACGAACACTCCTCCCCTTCGCCCCTGACTTGAATGGTCATAAATAAAAGTTTGCATCATTTCAAAACGTTTCTTAATTAACTCATATCTTGTTCTGGAGGGATTTGGAGGGCACATTCTACAATCATTCTGCAAGTGCTTAACCTCTTATTAAAACACTCCTTGTCGCTGTCAAGGTGCCCAGTGTAGGACTTCATTAGCCAAGGGAGCAAGGGGTAAGCAGGATCCCCCAGGATCACTATGGGCATTTCCACACCCCCAATGTGAATTTTTTGGCTGCATATTAGAGAACAGCCCCAAATTACGAAATACACGTGTGTCATGCACCTTCCCATACCACCCCACACAGATGTCGGTGAAACGACCCTGGTGATCCACAAGGCCCTGCAGGACCATGGAAAAGTACCCCTTACGGTTTATGTACTCGGTTGCTAGGTGGGCAGGAACTAAGAGGGATGTGCGTCCCATCAATTGCCTCCCCCGCAGTTTCAGAACCCCATCGTGGCAAACCCATCCACTAAGTCCTGCACTTTTCCCAAAGTCATGAGCCCTCATAGCAGAAGTCTATTGATGGTCCTGCATACTTGAATCACGGCAGTGCCCACTGTAGATTTACCGATTCCGAATTGATTCCCAACCGAGCAGTAACAGTTGGGGGTTGCCAGCTTCCACAGAGTGATGGCGACTCTCTTCTCCACCATCAGAGCTTGTCTCAAGCGAGTATTCACGCGATTCAGGGACGGGGCCAGCTCCGAGCACAGTTCAAAGAAAGTTGCCTTTCGCATACGAAAGTTTTGCAGACACTGGTCATCATCCCACAGCTGCATAACAATGCGGTCCCACCAGTCTGTGCTTGTTTCCCTGCACCAGAACCTGCGCTCCATGGACTGCAGATGATGCATTACAGCCTGCAGCAATCGGGAATTGTTCTGCTCGATGGCTTATAGCAGGGCAGCCTCGGTGGCATCACTGTTGCCTGTGCTTCGGCTTCTTGCTCTACTTCAAAAATACTCAATGATAAGCCGCAATGTATTTGTGACGCTCACAATAATAGTGCAGATTTGAACTGGCTCCATGTCTCTTCAGCAATGGCAAGCGTGCGGAGTAAAAAAACGACACAAAAATACTTTTCCTGGTTATTTGGGGGAAGAAGGGAAGGAGAATGAGCGTTGCATCATGGGACGATGTCACCCATCCCAACAGCCACCGTGGCTAGTTGCACTGTGGGATAGCTACCCACAGTGCACTGCTTTGAAAGACAAAATAAGCGTTGTGAGTGTGGACGCATGAGACCTGCGCAAACAGCATGGTGTGGACATGCTGCTGCGACTTCTAAAAATCGGCTGCTGAAAGTCGACTTCACTTGGCAGTGTAGACATACCCTTAGACTCCTTAGAAAAACAATTGCCCTACATTTTCTTATTTATATCAGTGTTGTGCCTAGAGATGCTCAGTTCAGAAGTAAAGTCTTTCAGGCCTAGACCTTAAATGGCTTTGAGAGACCCAGGACTAGTAGATAAGTAGCTCAGGAAAATCTCAACATTTTTAGCACACTTCTCCTCTTCTTTACTGAAGAAAATCTATGTATAATGTAAGGCACAAAATGATATTTTTATGAATCGAGAGACAAGTTTGGTAAGGTAATATCTTTTACAGGACCGATCTCACCCACTTTATCTTACTAATGTCCTGGGACAGCCACAACAATACTTTATTTCTGTAAGTAGTGAGTTAATAGATTAGATGCCAGGATACGATGGTCAGGAGTATGTAGCATAGTGCCTGTTTTCTGTCAGACCAATAATACTTCTTGTTGTGCACTCCAAATGGCTTCTGCGTGTGCATCTCTTCACATGGAGCTCTTAACATATAATAAGGGAAGAGTGATACCTGGGGAATAAGGGACAAGTGGTACCTGAGGCCAGTGCTTCCCATGGGAGCAAGCCTCCCTTTACAGTCTGGTTTTAGTTCCGCATAGCTTTGTAGCTTCTAGAAATACCAAGGGTTCTGACATGATGAATTTTAATCCCATTCATTAGGCTAGATTTACTAACATTCCCTGCAACCAAAACAGCCAACAAATATTCAGAAGGCAAAAATCAGAATCTAAAAGATCCATTGCCCTCTACCTCCTCACTACCTGGTTCTTCTAGTGACATTCTTTGTAGATCCTGTTTCTTTTCTTCTTTTTTCCTATGTGCCTCGTTCAGCTCTGAATTTTCTGGAGTGTTTCTTCCTGTTCTGTACCCTTTGGACTTTATATTAATTTCAAGGAGTAAAGGGGCTGAATAGACTGGTTCTTTGCACACAGCACAATCTGACTATCTGAAACTCAGGGTGTTGTCTGCATGATTTGTTTGACTGTAGCATCTTTTTGAGTTTCTTTCAGGTAACATATTGGAGAAATTCTTTTAGCTTTGACAGCTGTGATCTTTAGCCCTCTCCCCAGTTTCTGCTCAAGGAAAGGTCTACCTCAGGAGATATCAGCTGGTAATCTAAATGCATCGTATCACTAATATCATCAGCTTTGCTCTCTGATCGCACAGACAGAGCAATTTTCTCTGCTGATAGTTAAAGCCATTTACACACTGTGATTCTTAACATTCTTTCTAAATTGGTGTTCTTTCACCCTAATTAGAAAAGTAGTCTGCCTTGCAAAATAAACAAAAATTATAAAATGGAAGAAGAGTATTGTCTTACCTTCTCCTTAGTCACATGAAATATTTTTCAATTCCTTGGGCTCCATTCCATGTGAAACTCTGTCACAATCCTCTAATATAAAAGGCCCTTCAGGAGAGGAGAGCAAAATCCATCCATCCTTTCTCCCACTTTTTCCAGTGCTCTTTTAGGCACTATATAAATACATAATCACGCTATAATGATCTCTTCCTCTGTGGGGGAGAAGAGAGCAGACCTACTAGTGTATCTGAATTAATGAAGTAATTGTGGAGGCAGTGGATACATGACCATACAGGTGTGTGGGGAGGATAAAATCATAACCTCTTCTCTTTCCTTTATTTATAAACACATAATAAAACAAAACATATATAAACATAGTCACCAGATGGAAATACCATACAAACGACAAAATTCAATGTTCATTATTTGTAAAACCTGGGGAAAAGACCAAACCAAAACCAAACCAAACAAACAAAAACACCTGAACCCACAGAGGTCATGCAGGGCATCAATTCTTATAGTGATTAAATAAGTGAGAACATAACCTTTGGGTACAGAGGACTAATATACACTAAACTCTAAAAGTGTGTGACCAGACATTCTCATATTTTTTCCAAGTGTTTCTATTAGACAGAGTCATTTTTTCAATCAATGCAGTACTAGAGAGCTCACTAAGCCAGTCTGTGTATGAGAGAGGAATTGCAGATTTCCATTTTCTCAAATGAGACATAATTCCCTTTTGGAATGTTTCAGTGAAGACCTTTGAAAAAATACAAAATGGCTGATTACAAAATGTTTTGCAGAAATCTGCCAGAAAGCCTTCCATCTCAGGGGCCTTGCTGGAATTCATATTTTTATAGCCCGTGTGATCTCCTGCATTGCTTTGGATAGCTTTGTCCATAACAACACTTGTTCTAAAATTAGACTATGAAAAGGCTGGTCTTTGATTAAATGATCAATTTTACTAGAGTCAAATTGGTTGCCTGACTGAATAAAGCATTATAGCATTGCTTAAATTGATAATTTATAGCTATTGGTTCAAGGATGTGACTCCAGTCTCCTTGTAATAGGGAAGAAATATTGTTGTTGGCTAGTTCCATCTGAAGTCTTCTGGCAAGCAGTTTACCTGCTTTATCTTCCCATTCATAATACCTTTGTTTGACCCTATTCAGTGCAAATTTGACTTGGCTGGATAAGCATTCATTATATTTATATTTGACATTGACTAGAGAACATAGAAGGTTTTCATTATTTGCGTCAGTCTTATGCTTTCTCTGCAACTTATCTATTTCCTGGTCCAGAGAGTTTAGTAATTTGAGTCTTTATCTCTTCTTTTGGGAGACATACGTTAAGCATTCATTCCTTACAATAGATTTCAGAGCTTCCCAAAAGATGGTATCTGAGATAGCTGAGTACTTATTTTCTTGTATGAAGTTAGAGATGATTGAATCAACTGTGGAACAAAACTTTGCACCTTTTAGTAGCATATTGTTCATCTTCTACCTAGAAGATTTTCATGATGTGTAAACAGCATCTATAGTAAGTAGAATTATCTGAAATTAATATATTATCAATAGCTGCTTCTAGGCACGCTGGAATCAGTTCTGAAGACACAAGAAAAAAGTCAGTTCTGGAGTAAGATGAATGTGCTGTAGAGAAATATGTATAGTCACACTCTTTGGGGTGTCTCGGTCTTCACATATCTTTTAAATCAAGTTCATTCATCAACAGTGAAGGTTGGACTATTGTGTTTTGAGGCTGGGTCTCATGTAATTGGATTTTTCCAGATGTCTATCTAGGCTAGTGTTCCAATCACCTCCCAGTATTACTGGAATGTCTTTTCTATTAAAAAGAATATCTGCAGTGTCTTTGAAAAACTCAGAATTACCTTCCTAGAATTAACTTTTTTTAGTTGAAACAGCCTGCAAGCAGAACATATCTTCCTTCAGGATCAGACAAAGAGTGTATACATTGAAAAGTTATACTTTTCTGAATTAAGATGGATATGCCTCTGTTCTTAGAATTCAATCATGAATGATACTCAGCACTTACCCACATCTTCTTGATTCTATTGGCACTGATTTCTTCTAGATGAATTTCCTGCAGTAAAGCTACTTGGCACTTTTTTGATCTGAGGTGTCTCAGTGCTTTAATTCTTTTGGAAGGTTGATTACATCCCCTCACATTCCAGGAGTATACTTTAAGAAAATTCATGGCAAAGTTTTAAATGATATATTAAGACATATAACCTTATTCTAAAGATACATATTTCCCCATTGCTATTGTAAAATCATATCTCTAGAACATAACCTATATTTATACATATTAGATACTGGTTAGTTTTGAATAAATTTATGCCTTCAGTTGAGCCTCTAAGAGTGTCAGGTATAAAAAAAAGATCTATTGTTAAATACCATGTGTCTTCCAAAAAATGTTTGTAACAGAAAACAAAAAAATCAACAGACTTAAAACATGCCAGTGTGGGCATGTTCAGATCCTTCATGGCTTCAGTTTCATCCGCTTCTCCCCGCTTCTATTTTCTGATAATACTCTAACATCTCTAAGTACAAAAGTATTTTAAGTCATATATTACCCAGTAAATACCATTGGTTATTCTAGAATATGAATAATATATTCCTACCTACAGAAGATTTTATGTACACAGACACATATATATATGCAAATACATATATACAGACTCATCACATATAAATTTACAATAGATTTGGTAAATAAAATATAAATTAGTACAAAATCTAAATATGAAAAATACAACAATATAAAAAAACATATTTACAGTATGTGAAATGATCTGAACAAATTGAATACCTAATATTTAAGAATTCATTTGAATAACTGGTATTTAAAGTTTAATCTATTTAGCATGTCAGGGGAGTTGACTGTTCCAAGGGACTCGTGGTCACCATAACACCATCCATCATAGGCAGAGGCAGCGAAGAGGTTTTGTCTAGCAGTGCGTTGTGATGACTAGTGCAGATAATACTTCAGTCAGTAGATGGTGCTATAAACCCCAGTTTACTGTTAAACTGTTACTCTATGCATTGCAATGTTATACAGTTGTTATTGCTCAGCTCCAAAGGAAATGAACAGAAGACTTCAGACTAGCTGGTTATCTGCTAGGAGCTGGAAGATTATGTTAGCGAATATTAACATATCTACAAGGATACATGGGAAAACAAACTGATTTTTACACTTGTAGAGGTAAACTTTTAATGATAAAAACCATTCTGCTGTTTTTGGTCAAATCTGGTCTCAATTTTTTAAATGTCTGCCAAGCTTCAGAGGGATTCATGCAAAATCTTCTGGAACCTGCTAAAATCCATAGTGAAGGTGGATGGGTACGTGATGCTGCCCCTGCCCCCCAGGGTTTGCTTTGTGTCAGCCCTCTTTTTGTTATGCTTAACTGCGAAGTCAGGAAAAAGAGAAATGGGTTTCTGCTTTTCTGGCAGCATTCATTAGCATTAGTTTATCACTGAACTTCAGCAGTTTGAAGATGATGGGTCTGGGCTGGTCATACTTTTGCTTTCTACTACCAGGCATTCGACAAGCCCTTTCAGTATCTAATGGGGCAGCTGGGGGTCCAATTTAAGTATGTCAAGGAACAGATTCTGAAGAAAGCTCATAATATTCTTCCCCTCTAGATCCTCAGCAGTGCCCAAGAGGTGAAGGTTGTTCTGTTTTCCAAGTCATCCTTTTTTAATTCCAGTTTGTCTAGTCTAAGCTTTAAGGAGACAGTTTCTTCTTTAATTTCATTGGTATTCGGGGCAATCTTTTGTAGCTCATTTCCCAAGTGAGCCAGTCAAGATTTTACATAACCTATACCTTTAGATATAGGTCATAAATGTCTTTTGATATTAAACCCAGTTGGTCTGTGATGAATTCATTCAATGCTGTGATATCCTGGACTAGATTCTGCTGTGGCCTTGTGATCTCCCCCTTCAGCTGCTTAAGGGATTCACGCCTAGGTCTTTTGTTGCCCCCCCATTTTTATTCAACAGTTTGAAGTTTATTCAGGGGATTTCATTTAAACTTTTATGGCAGAAACTTATTGACAATGTGCTAGGAAAGTAATTATTAAAGATGAATTGATATGTGGGGAATGAGGCGGTCTGGGACTAGGTAGCCATCTTGCTCACGGCACCATGTGATCCCTCCCTCTGAGGGTTTTTTTTTTTAATGTTAAATTTAGGGAGCCTAGAATTTGGCATAGATGCCTTTTTAATGATGATAAGTCAAACTAAATAAATATAAAACTTCTTTGACTCCCTTCCATCACTTCCTGAGCTAGGGAACTCCTCTATGGAACTAACCCTTATGGAGCAGGTTGACAGAGCTTGGATGAGGAGAACAGGCTTTACTATGCTCACTCCTCCCAGCATTCTTAAAGGATGTGCAACCTGTAGTCATGCTGTCAGGCACTATAGCATTACATCATACATTCAGACACAAGAAGTGGGATGATACCCTATCCCACAGGTCATCCAGCAGAACAAAAGCTAGCTGTAAAATATGAGACCCTTCCTTTTCCTGTTGGAGTATCAGGCTAGGCAAAGCTGTCCCTTCCCATTCTGCAGATAAAATAGATATGGAGTGACCTACTGAAATCACCTAGTGAGTTCACCCCCCTGCCAAGGCAGCATTGTTCATTATGGTATATCTTTGGTTAAACATCATGCAACGATTGGACCAAGAGAAACCACCACCCGAATTTCCCATTGCCAAAGGGTGACTGAATGAAGAAAGAGTGTTTTTCTTCCAGTTCTTTTCAGGTAAGTCTGCCCTCAGCAGGACCAGCTATATCAAAATCAGAACAGGAGCAGTTACTAACAAGTTGATATGGGTGAACATTTGCCAGCTTGCTTAGAGTAACAGAACTCTGAGAAACACCCTTTCCCAAAAGGAATCCTCTAGTGTAGAAGCTGGCAGTATGTGCCAGCCCATGTTTATCTTGTTGTCACTGATTTTATATATCTCCATCTGCATATGGATACATTGTCATTTCTGAGAAGGTCCCATTGGGTTTTTGCATCCCATTAAGAGAGCAGGCTCTCCTCAGAGCCAATTTCTAATAGTTTTGAGACTGAAGAGGAGTGAGGAAATTAATTGGGACAGAAGCGTAATGGGAATGTTGGGCTTTCAACTGTTCACGAATGTTAAGTAAAACGTTATTTGAAAAGATCACATACTAGAAAACAACCATTTGAATAAGACCTTCCTCACAGCAGTTGAAGTGAAAGTACCAGGATGCAACACACTACTAACAAAAACATTAGGGTTTTCAGGCTGCAAAGGTTTCTCGTGTTTTTAAATACCATTAAAATTATTCAAAAATAAAGTATGGAACACATATGTTAAATAAAAGTATGTGGGTGTGGGAAGGTCACTCTGATGCTCATTAACTTTAAATAAGACAGACGGGGAATGTGTCTGGATATCATGGACCAGATTTCCAAAGTTGTACATTCAGAATTGTTCATGTATATTTGCATGACCTATCTTATGTGTGCAAATATCTAATGTGTAAATGCATGACTCATGGTAGATCGCTTGAGTTCAGGAGTCCTGGGCTGCATGATATTATGCTGATTGGATGTCTGCACCAAGTTCAGCATTTATTTGGTGATCCCTGAGCAGCTTGCAGTCATCAAGTTTCTTAGGAGGAATGACCCAGTCCAGGTCAGAAATGGAACAGGCCATAACTCTAGGCTAATCAGCAGTGGGATCACACCTATAAATTTGAGATTGACTGATTGGTTATATATATGCATGAACAGTATTTGCGCCTGCACATGGTTATTTGGCAGCTACATATTGACACATCTAATTCTGAAGCTAATCCTAATTGTTTCACTGTTTAACTTGTCTTCCCTTCTCTACTTATTTGATTTATCAACTGGTTTTGTAGTGTAAACATAGATTGTGATCTCCTGAGAGCTGGGACTCTCTTTATTATAAATGTATACAGAGCATAACAGAACGAGGCCCTGATCTCAAGTCAGTGCCTCTGGATGCTACAGTAATAATGACCATAATAAAATAATAACAATAAATAATTGACAACATGCTCATACCAACTACTGACTTATGTGAACACTTCTTATATTTGCCTACCTATTTGTGAAACTGTGCAGACCCAAGTTATTGAACTTAAGTCATATTTTTAATTTTCATTGCTAGTCTTTATTGGCTGTCTTCTTATGGGCATGGAAGAGGTGAGCCTTGAAGTGGTATTTGAATGCTGAAAGGGAAGTGTCATGGTAAACTAGAAATGGGAGGATACCCCAGGCATGGAGTAGGCCTATAAAAAGCCAGGTGTAATGCAATAAAAGACTAGGTTGGCTATAGAAAAAGAAGCAGATTTATGTAGGGCCTCTGACAGTGAACCCAAGGGTGAAATCTTGACTCCATTGTAGACAATGGCAAAACTCCACTGAAACCAGAATTTCATTTCAGAAATGTAAACCTGATGCAGAGGAGAAGGGGGAGTCAGTAGAAGGGTTCAAAAAGGGGGTAACACTTAAGCATGCTACTGAAAGGCAGAAGTCTCAAACAACACGATTGTCCATCTGTGTTATTTGACGATAGGGATTACTGCTTTTATTTTACAGTTTTACTCAAAACTTTCCTGATGCAGATCATTTCTGAATAGAGCTGACATTCTTATGTCCCAGCTGCACACAAACTTAAATAATATTTCATAGCTGCGGTTCCTGTTTTTAAATAATTATATCATCACTTACAAAAGGATTATGGCTATTTCAGTCTTTATGTGCAATATTTAAAAATCTTGTTGTATAGAGGCTGAGGATAGAATCCCTGCAGTCTTAATGAACAAAATTCACTTTCAAGATTACATATTATTGCCATAATCCACCTGTCATCTTGTGGTCCATTTTGTATGTTTAGTCGCTGCTTTCTTCTTCTAATCCCCAGGATGGGCATTTTTCATAGGTTTTCACTGCACAAGGCTAGAGGAAACATCAGATTTCCTCTGGCTAATAGGTAGCAAAGCCGGCAAAGCACAGCAAGATTTTGATTGTGAGGAATGGCAAATCTAGTCTCTCTTGTAAATTGTATTTTCACAGCACTCAGGTTAATAAACTTTCACTAAGAACAGGAAAGTTGCAACGAGGTTGAAAAGGGGATTAGCAAAATTTAGCATTTATACACCAACCTTCTTCTTCCAAGCACTTTACAGGTATTAGAGCAAATGATTAATCCCTCCTTTAGCATTTAGCAATTCTTCCTTCCTTCAGTTCTTTGGAATGTTAACATCTGTGACACTTGCACTACCAGAGATAGCTTTCTGCATGTTTGTTACTGCTCTTTTGAAAACAAGGTGTTCACTTTCAAAAGCTGTGGCTCTGGGCAAGGGCTCAAAGCCACAACAGTTAGTAGAACATGTGAATCTCTGTTACAACGATCGTTTTTCACAGGAGAAGACTGCAATAAGAATCCAGCTTTCTTTGATAAAAATGGGAGTTTAGGAAATAGTTCTTGCTTCTTATGAGATTTGAGTTTTCCATAAGGCTGTTTCTGAGAAATACCTCTGATATCATGCAGTTAAAGAAATGACTCCTTCTTTTTCACCATAACTTTTTCTTATGTGCATATGTATTTACCCGCAGACAATTATTTTCTGTAGTTCTTAGGTGAAACTCACAGAGTTACAGTAGAATGAAAGGGTTACCTTTATGCACCACTTAATTCCCACTCAGAGCATAAATAACAGATCTGGTGCTAGCCCATTGCACAAGATTAATGTTACCCCAAATAAGAGAATGTCAAACTTTTCAGTTCCATTGTTCAACCAAATGGTTCTTAATTTTACTACTGATCCACACAGGAAAATATGAAGATTTTTTCTTCCATCACTGCATGTGACTCCTTAGCACTACTGCTTGTTGCTTTTTGCAGTGTTTTTTTCCAGGCTGACTACTTGCTTTTCAAGAGCACCACTGTACTGTTTCATTTTCTTGAAGTGAATAGGAACACATAGCCACATAACAAACAGGGTTCTGCTTTAATTCACAGGACACAGCTTCAGGCTTACATGGCATAGGACAAATGGAATCACTGTTATGCAAAGGTCAATAGGACAAATGGAATCACTGGAAAGGTCAGCTGAGAAGATTATATTTAAACTCGACATGCCATCTAGGAGTTTCATTAAGGGGCAGTATGGTGACCCTCAGGGCTAGATCTTGGGCTCCTTTGATGTCCCTTTTGCACTGCTTCAGTGGCACAAGAGGGATTTAAAGCTGCCTTAACACAGCATTTGAGGATTACCTCATCTATCATAAAGGAAACCTCACATGGCATAAGGATGGCATAAACAGCCCTTCCTGGACATATGTGTATAGGTATGCATTCTCTGCACAGTTAACCTGTTCTTACCTGAGTTGTAGCCTAGATCCCTCTACCGTCTACACAGAAAAACCTCTGACCCAGGTTTGGAGGTACTTTAAGCCTGAGCTAGCTGACCCAGTTGGTGGTATGGACTCTGCTTTAACTCAGGCTGGACTCCCCATACTTTGCAGTCAGGGTGCAGGCTAAGTCACTTCCCACAATTCCCATCAAAGGAGACACGTTCTTCACAATTCCCTTAATTGACTGGGAAAGAGTCAGAGTATCTCAGCACAAAGAACCATGGAAGAGTGCAGCACCAGTGAGTGCACAGTAACACAGGTCTTCGCTGTAAGGATACTCACACCCAGGCTAACCTAGGTGCTGATCACACAAGTTAATTCTTCAGTGAAAACATATTGTATAAGGTTGGGATGGGGCATGTGAAGGCCAGAATGTGATGTGATCTAGTGAACCTGGCCATTGGAATGGCCCCTACAGGACCATTATCCATTGGCACAAATCATTGCAGCATTACTCAGGCTAAGCTCCAGTTTGACGCCAGGCAGCCCCCCAGGCCAAGGAGGAGCAGAAAGTTAATGCAGAGCTGGTGATCTAGTCCTGTAGATTATGTTTTCCATTATACCTGTATATGACAGGGTAGTCAGCCTCTTAAGGGCAGTACTGCCTAATGGTCAGTCCACCCCCTCCACTTGGCCTGGGTCTTTTAGAGTTGAAAAGTTTGATAATAGATACAAGGGTCTGGGAGATATTGGGTGGGATGAAGCAGTCCCAGAACTAAGTAGGGTTTGGGAGGAACCCCTGTGTGACAGTCTCTACCCTATGTTCACTTCTTTTACACCACTTTTTTGACGGCTTCCCTATACCAGTCCCATAAGCTTTGAAGTTTGGCAAGGTTCCATCGTGGGATTCATTTTAATGGAATCACGGGGATTTCGATGCCAACATGGGTAATGATGGAACTGTGTTGGCTGTTGGGGAAGTTGGGAAGTATTTTGCAGGATGCATGAAGCGTACTCCTGCTTTGATTTTTGGAAACAATGGTGAGGACTGGGTTGTAATTGCATTGCCAGTGAGCAGAGTGGAAAGTTGCTCTCTGTTTAGGATTGAAGAACAGTTGCAGATCTTCCAAGGACATCCAGTGCTGGGAGATCTTCACGATGATTTGATACTGAGCAATAGGCAGCTACATACCCACTTGGACAACAAAGTCAGTTCGTCCTGGTTCCTCAACAATGGATTGCCACAAGGCTGATGCGTTTCAATGTTTATATGAGCGATGTACCTCCAATAACCTCCAATTTGCATATGCAGATGAACTTGCCCTGGGAATGCAAGCAGCCACCTTCAGCAACATCGAGTTCACCTTGAATGGGGACCTAACCATCATGGAGGAATATTTCTGAAAATGGAGGCTCAAACCTAATCCTTATAAAACAACAGTCACTGCATTCCATCTTGATAACAGGACAACTAAGCACACCCTTCTGCGGCAACACTGTGCCACATGACCCCACTACAACCTATCTCTGAGTGAAGCTGGATCTCATGCTGACCTTCCACGACCATCTGAAGAAGACAGCTGCCAAGAGGAAGACAAGAGTCAACCTGGTCCAGAAACTGGCAAGCAGAAGCTGGGGAACATCAGCGTTACGGACATCAGTGATGGCCTTGTGTATTCTGTAGCCGAGTACTGTGCACCGCTATGGACCAGAAGTCACCATACTCGACTTGTTGATGTCCAACTGAACAGTACAATGTGGTGCATCACTAGAACCCTCAAGTCAATCCCAACACCCTCACTACCAGTGCTGTCGTACGTTGCTCCCCCATTCATTTGCCATGATGCCACAACCCTTCGGGAATTCCAGAGGAGGAAAACGAACATCTTCCCATCCAATAGGACCTTAACAACATCCCTCACTACTTCTTGAAATCACGTAAGCTCTTTTGGACTCACACATTTAACCTTCAACATGCAACTTTAACCCTATTGAAGCTTGGAAAGCCAAATAGAGTTTACAAGAAGTTACAAATAAACACCTAAAAAAAGACCCAGTGCAGAAGATCCCTGGCTTTGATCTCCTATGAAGTTTATGGGCATTCCTAAACCACATCCACACAAACCATGGCAGATACGGATATTTGCTGTACAAATGGAAAATTAAAGATTCTCCAGTGTGCAACTGTGGACACCCAGAAAAGAACATGGAACATATAACTCAATGCCTGTTTCATAAATAAAAAGGAGGCATCACAGAAATACACTCTGCAACTCCAGACACAATTATCTGGCTTAATCATCTGAATGTAAAATTATAGTTGTTGCTCTCCATTTACATCAGACATGTGAAGAAGATTCCTTTTATATGGCTATGATAAATTTTGTACTAAGTATGCCTTGTGAGGTGTCATTTGAAAACTCATAATTTGCTGTTCATTATTGTCCTGGTAAAATATGTGTGGCAACATTATACATAAAATTATAAGATTCTATTGTATGACATTCGTGAGACGTGTTCCAAGTTCAGAAAAGCAGGCATTCAGGTCCTCGGAGACAAAAGGCAAACTGACACTTCAGCCAGATGCCAATGAAATCAAATGGATTATCATCTGATTAAGTGGGGGTATGAGTGAGAAATCTACATCTTGACAAAAGAACAGCTTGAGGTTGCCATCCACACAGACTTTCTGTCTCCTGAACCTCAGTTGGAGATGATTTTCAAAGGAAAAAGAGGAACTATAAGAAAGGGGAACAGATGTCCCCCTTTCTCTCTGCCAACACCTGAAGGACAAGGAAAGTAACACTGAACTGGGGGAGAGGTCCTGGCTGAAAGGAGTCCATCTAGTAAGGCTGCTCAAGCATGTGGTGAGAGAGACCTTTGCTTTGAATTCATTTAGCTTGTTAAGTTAGACTTTAGTTGTCTTTTACTTTAATTTTTTTGTACCAAGTCTGACTTTTATGCCTCATGACTTGTAATCTCTTAACATCTATCTTTCTGTAATTAATAAACTTTTTTTATTGTTTTATCTAAACCAGTGCATTCAGATAGATGTGTTTGGGAAACTCCATTTGGGATAACAGGATTTGTGCATATCATTTTCTATTAATAAAATGATGGACTTTACACAAGCTTGTATTGCCTTGGAGGGTGCTGGGTAGCACAAGATGCACATTTCTAGAGGCATGTCTGGGACTGGGAATTTAGTTGGTGTTGCCCAGCAATGTAATTGAAGAGTGCCTGACTGTAGCACTCATACAGTATACCTGAGAGTGACTTCCATTCTGGAGGCTGTGTGAGAGCAGACCAGGAGTGGTTGCTCTCACAGTGAAGCAGTGTAAAAGGCACCCCAAGTTAGAGAATTGAGAGGTCACAGCTGTTCAACAGTCCAGATTGTAATGTCACACCCTGGTACTGTTTCTTTAAGGGCCTGAGGCCAGGAGCCTTGCAGAGAAAACAGGACAAGGCCCCCTCTCTCCCAAGCAATTGGGGATGAGCTGGGAGAAGGGGACCAGCATAAATGCCGCTGCTTCCTCCCTCATAGCAGTGCAGATGCCTGCAGGGAGTAAGAATAGTCCTGCAGGGCTCTGTGTGAGTTGGAGGAAGACAACAGCAGAGGAAAGGCTGCATGCTCAATCCTCTCAGCCTGAGAGAAGGAGGTCTTCCTGGGAGAAGGGCCAGTTGGAGAAGCTGGCTGAGGCTCTATGCTCTAAAGTCAACTCCAACTCCAAGGAGGAGAGTTAGGAGGCTCCTGTCTTAAGGAAAAGGACAGAGGGGTTGTCTGACGTATCACCTACCTCCCGGAGGTGGGCAGAGATCTCCTGAACAGAGAAGGAAATTGATCAGGTCTCTTCAATGGACCCAGAGTGCATGTGAACTTGAGCAGCTAAATAAGTTACCCTCTGTAGAATGAATGAATAAACCATCCCCTCCAAAGAGGGGTTGAATAGTCTGGTCTGGGTAATTGAAAAGAGCAAGAGTTGCTGAATGCAATGTGTCTGCAGCCCGATGATGGACCATAACAGGACATGCTGGAGAAGCGTGCCCTATAACACAGTGCAAATCTGGAGTAACTCCACTGAGTGAAATGGACAGCAGTATCATTGAGATCAGAATCTAGCCCCTAGCCTTCTGTTTCAGTTCTAGGCTTCTCAAGACTGAGACCTAAATTAATCTGAATACAGGTCTCTGGAAGTGAAGGTCTCTGGCATTAGTCTACAGTGACAACAAGCAGTCTTTCTACAATATGTTGTACGAATATTTCCCTTTTTCTTGAGCTTTTCTACCTTCTTTTTAACTTTTGAACTTTGAGTTCAGTGGGTCATCAAGTTGACTCACCTGCTCCTGTGACCCAACCATTCCATCTCAAGTACGAATCTGATATCATTATTTGGTACTTTTTTAGTATACATTAACATGCATTAACATGCATCAGCTTTATTAAAAAGCAACCATTTATTTGTTGCTTTGTTCTTTCAGATATGATCCACTGGTCTGTAACAATTTTTTGAAACTCTTGTAGCAAAACCATATTACAAAGTCACACAGTAGTGGGCAAATTAGATGCATGTTCATATTTTTACATAAAATGCATATGCAAAGAGACAGATAGACATCTTGCAACTGGAAATCCATAATTTGATGTGCTATCCTAATAATTCATTAGGGAATCCAAAGATTATAAATTTAAAAAATGAAATACAAAGAACTGAAATAATCAGGAAACCAAACCAAATCACAAGCTGAATATGTAGATGTAGCTTTTTCCTCTTTAGATATTACAGGAAAATACAAGAGATATTTTTCTCTTGATGTACAGTTAAAGACGCACTAGCACGCTATGTTCAAAGGAGAGTATATATTCCATGTATTTTGAAAGATATATTTCCACATTCCATCACATCAGTACACACATTCTAAAGCAATGTAAAATAAGTGAAGGTCAACTGATGCCCCATGAACAGCTTTAAAAAACACATTAGGCTTAATTATGACTTAAGGCACAGCCCACAATGCTTTAAGGAATGATGCAGAAGTGTTCTGCCCCAGTGGGAGCTCCTAAAGGTAACTTAGTTCAGGCAGTCACTTAAGAACAGTTTATGGAACCATGACAGTTTTACACTAGCTGAGGATCTGAATGCCTCCAGGACTGGCGAGGTGTATGGCTATTGAGGAAATGCTAGCTCTGGCACTCGTGATGGGCATTCTCGTGATACTTGCTAGTCCACCGCACTCTTTGCACTCAAGAGAGCACAGATCTATATTTGTGCCATGTCTATACACACAAAACAAGATGTGAAAGGTTCCGTATAGTTCCTCGTCACCACTTGCACACTATTGCATAGTCAGACACAATCTAGCACAACATTTAGAAAGAAACCTGCATTATATATAGTAGCATGAGCACCACATAATTGTGCCATCATTTTTGTATTGTATTAATTGCCAGAACAAATATCATTAATGTCTAACTATAAATTTGTCTACCAATATTTGCACCGGCAACAATAACGCTGCAATTATTTGTGACCCCCAAAAATAGCACCCACCGAAATTGGCCTGTTTTTGCATGGTAACCTCTATCTTGTGTATGTGTACACATCCCATTTTCTATATTTTCCTTTTTTTGCATTTAAAAAGACACAAGCACGAAACCATTTGCTACTAAGGAGTTTATTTGCTCTTGCAATTTATTCCTCGTCCAAAGACATAATCCTATAATCCTCCCTCTTTTAAATCACTGTTTGGCACAAATTTATGACTGCGTTCAGGAAGGGTGAAATTGGCATATAGCACATTGACTTATTTTATTTGTTCATTCTTTTTTCTTTGTGTCTAATTGGTTTCCACTAGCTCACCCATTTGTCGCCTATGCAGTAGAAATAATGGTCATGAAATGCAAACTTTCTGTCTCCAAATGATTTTCATCTCTCTATGTATCTAGGTAATTATAAGCCCCTCATTGCAGTATTCCCAGACTACCTCCCACATATTTGTGGATTTATCCTCACAGTACCCACAGTACCCAGTACCACAGTACCACAGTACCCAGATGGTGAGTTGAGGCAAGGAGAGGTAAAATGACTTGCCCAAGGACACACAATGGGCCTATGCCCAGAGCGAAACCTTTATATCTTGAGTCCTAGCCCAGAGCCTTAACCATAAGAATACCCTTCCTCCCTTCAAAAGGTTCAAATCTGCCTTAGGAGCAAGAGGTAACCCTTCCTCTCAGGGGGTAGGAAGGAAGAGACCCTGTCCCCTCACACAATTGCAACACCTAGGAAGAGAGGGGCTGCACTCTTAATCATACAACACTTCCTACCAGCCAGCAGGAGAGAGACGAGAGACATCCTCAGATTCTAGGAGGGAAAAGAAAATGTTGGGACAACATGTAAATTGCACGTTTAGGAACCTGTGCAAACTTTGATCCATGGGAGTTCCCACTGATGCTGCTGGGGTATTAAAACATCATTGTTGCTAATTCTTGAGCTTGATATCATGAATCTCATGCTATGTGGTGTTGTTCTTGGAACCCCATCTTCTAGAGGCATGTGATTAAGTTAGAATCTCAGCTTTCATTTAAAGAAAAAGTAAATATCTAGCCCTTGTATTCAGAGATAAAAATGTCACCTAAAGACTCAGAAACTAGAAAGGTAATAAAAACAACTCAACATTTATTGTTTTTTCCCAAAAAATCTCATGACTTCTAATAACATCTCATGATTTTGGGTTGCCTGACTCATGTTTTTTGAACTCTTGGGGTTGGCAGTACTGAAACATATGTGGATCAAGAACAATATATGATATCAGAATAGTGTAATGTGTCAGTATGTTTTACATCTAATGAATTCCACTTGAAGAGAAGAACATTGCTGATACTTACAAGCTGAGTGCTTGAACACGTCATCCTCGCTTCCCCATTTACACTAGCAAACCTGAGACAATACTGAACAGTGTCTTCTAACTTATGTACAAGATGTTTGTTATTTCTCCTGTGCTGCTTTTGAATGTTTGTCTTTTCTCCTATGGCAGCCATTCCAAAAGTTGAGTGGTTGTGCTAACTAGATGCTTTAGATTTGAAAATTAATTGAAATGTTGAAAAAACATTCAGTTGTGTCTCTTGATATTTTCCATGCAGTACAATCTGCCACTCTGAGCTACTCCTACAACAGGGGTGAAATATTACATTACAAATGCTTTCAGACTGCTTGGAGATTGAAGATGGATGTATATCTATCATTATGAAGAATACCAACCTCCTTTCCTAAAAAGTCTAAATGGCAAATGTGATCCTAAACTAACATTCCCCATGTAACAAAAGGGAGGAGGAGGAGGCGGAGGAGGACAGAGCTGGAGAACTAAAAGTGGATTACTGGAACATATAATGGAAAGAAACACTCCCTCATTGACATGACCAAATCATGGAGAAAATATGGGTAGCCAGATGAACTTGGACCCCAACATTACATAGCAAGGCAGAGACAAAAGCTATGCTGCCATTGCTTTGAAGGAGACTCAAAGAAGTGCATATAGACAGAAATTCATGGATCAGGACTTTGTCATTCTCACCCATTATGGCCTTCTGTAAGAACATAGGAATGACCATACTGTATGGAACCAAAGTTCCATCTTGTCCCGGATGCTGTTTCTGACCAGGTGGCTCCAGATGACAAGGCCTGGAAACATCTTCCTCCAAAATCTGTCAGGACTGTTACTGAATTTACATTATAGAGTGAAGGAAGGAGTTGTCTGTTCCTCTTCCCTAGCAGCTGAGTGGGTTGATCCAGTTGCAAGGCACTGAGCCTGAGTTTCATAAATGAATTTCCCATATGGTACAGTGCAGCACTTATCAATGTGCAATGCTCTCCTCCCAAAACAATCTCAGTCTGGTATATTTACTGTCTTCCCAGCCCAGAGGGTTGATAATCCACTCTTTGAAGTAAAAACCCATATGGTTTTTGTAAAGGGAAATCATGCCACCCCAGTCTATTATAATTCTTTGAAGGGGTCAACAAACAAATGGCGAAGGGTAACCAGTGGATAGAGTGTACATGAACTTTCAGAAAGCCTTTGACAAGATCCCTCACCAAAGGCTCTTAAGCAATGTAGGCAGTCCTGGGATAAGAGGTAAGGTCGTTTAATGGATCAGTAACTGGTTAAAAATATAGGAAACAAAGTGTAGAAATAAATGGTCAGTTTTCGCAGTGGAGTGAGGTAAATAGCAGAGTCTGTACTGAGACCAGGGCTGTTCAATATATTCATAAATGATCTGGAAAAAGGGGTAAAACCAGAACATATTTTTTACCCTTTCACATAACAAGAATCAGGGGTCACCTAATTAATAGGCAGCATGTTTAAAACAAACATAGGGAAGTACTTTTTCACCCAATGCACAGACAACCTGTGGAACTCTTTGTCAGGGGATGTTATGAAGGCCAAAAGTGTAACTGGGTTCAAAAAAATTAGGCTATGTTTACACTAGAGACTTTACAGTGTGCCACTGTAAGGTCTCCTGTGTAGTCACTCTATGCCGATGGGAGAGAGCTCTTTTGTTGGCATAATTAAACAACCTCCCAATGAGCGGCAGTAGCTATGTTGGTGGGAGAGCATCTCCCACTGACATAGTGCTGTTTGCACTGGCACTTCTGTCAGTGAAACTTATGTCAGTCAGGGGGTTGTTTTATCATATCCCTGACTGACAAAAGTTTTACTAAAAAATGGTAGGCCCATCAGTGGTTATTAGCCAAGATGGTCAGGGACACAGTCCCATGCTCTGGTTGTCTCTAAATCTGTTAGAAACTGGGATTGGTTGATCCAATTGTGTTCAGGGAAACAGGATTTTATATACATTCTTTGTAAATAAGTGGGGTTATTTAAAAGAGTATGCCTGACTCAATCATCAATTTCTCTTCTTAACATAAACAACCCACAAGGCCCTGAATGTTAGCTATGCATTCAGGCCAAAAAAGGTAACTAAATATGAAATAGGAATAGTAAAGATGTTGAATGGTTTAAGAGAATAGTAATGGAACACAGAGGGGTTGATTCACTGAGATTACACCTACATAAAACTGAAGTGGTGAATCAGGGCCTTAGCCTCTCATCTTTAGGGTAATGGTGTAAACTTGGTTCTGGCTGGTATTGGTTGAAAGATATTACCATCTGATGTCTATTCACTGTGTTATGTACACCATTACAAATGACACTAGCTAACAGGGTCCCTGAGGAGACCAATAATTTAATTTGCATCTCAGCGCTCAAGTCAAGCCTGTCAGATCAGTACTGAGACATGTAGGGTATGACTGCACATAAAATGCTATAGTAGCACAGCTGCACCACAGTAGTGCTTCAGTGTAGACATTACTTATGCCAATGGGAGGGGTTCTCTCATTGGCATAAGTCATCCACATCCCTGAGAGGACAAAAGAAGAATTCTTCTATCGACCTAATGCTGTCTGCACTAGGAGTTAGGTTGGACTTTTCACATCCCTGAGAGACATAGCTGTACCAATGTACATTTCTAGTATAGATGAGCTCATATGCTGAGAATCTTGCATTGCTGCTTCCCATGCTGTGGCTGCTGTATAGATTAAGAGAGAACTTCAGTCTCCAGGGCTGTCAAATGGACCCCTTTGGCAAGCCCTAAATACTTTTTTTTAAAACTATTCATTAAACGATTCCACCGCCTCTCTAGGTAACCTATTCCAGTGCTTCACCACCCACCTAGTGAAAAAGATTTTCCTAATATCCAACCTAGACCTCCCCCACTGCAACTTGAGACCATTGCTCCTTGTCTTGTCATCTGCCACCACTGAGAACAGCCTAGCTCCATCCCCTTTGGAACTCCCCTTCAGGTAGCTGAATGTTGCTATCAAACCTCCCGCCCCCTTCACACTTTTATTCTCCAGGCTAAATATGCCCTGTTCCCTCATTCTCTCTGCATAAGTCATATGCCCCATCCCCCTAAGCATTTTTGTTGCCCTCCGCTGAACTCTCTCCAATTTGTCCAAATTCTTTCTGTAGTAGGGGGCCGAAAACTGGACACAATATTCCAGATGTGACCTCACCAGTGCCAGATAGAGGGAAATAATCACTTCCTTTGATCTCCTGGCAATGCTCCTACTAATGCAGCCCAATATGCTATTAGCCTTCCTGGCAATAAGGACACAGCGTTGATTCACATCTAGCTTCTTGTCCACTATAACCCCAGGTCTTTTTCTGCAGAACTGCTGCTTAGCCAGTCCGTCCCCAGCCTGTAGCAATGCATGGAATTCTTCCGTCCTAAGTGCAGGACTCTGCAGTTGTCCTTGTTGTACCTCATCAGATTTCTTTTGGCCCAATCCTCCAATTTGTCTAGGTCACTCCGAATCCTATCCCTACCCTCCAGCATATCTACCACTCCCCCCAACTTAGTGGAAACTTACTGAGGGTGCAATCCACCCCATCCTCCAAATCATTATGAAGATGTTGAACAAAACCAGCTGCAGGACAGACCTGTGGGGCACTCCACTTGTTACTGACATTTTGAAATACATGGACCAGGTTGTCCTCTAGAGCAGAAGTTCTTATTCCTCTGCCCTTGCTAACCCACCCATCGAGTCTCCACATACTTCGAGGGTTTTGTAATGATTGAGATAATTGTAGGTACCTTATCCAGACCTCCTGCTGCTGCTGCTCTGCCTAAAGCCACCAGGAGCTTCATGGACACTTGCTTTAAAAGTTAATTGCACTACTAAAAGTTATAAATCTCAGAAGTTTGTTCTTTCTCCAGATTCTTAAACTGAATTTGATCTGTCTTTCTCTCGTCTTCCCTCTACTCTCTGATTGCTTTCCCCTATTTAGCTTCAATCTAATTTTCTTACTCTACTCCTCCAACAGAAGGTTCTCTGGCTTTCATGCTCTCCTCCCCCTCAGTGAGAAACATCTCCTGCTGCTACAGCAGGCCATGTCACAGACACAGGCCACTCATGTGTTGCACTATTAACAACACTGGCTGTGCTGTTGCGCTACAATGATTAGATGTTCTGCCACATTACTCTTTTAAAAATGTGCGACTTCTGCTTTGATCTTGGCAGACTACAACACTGATTTAAATGCCTCCTACCTCCTTTCCTAAGCAAACCCTTCAGTATCTCTCCTGAAGAGCGCAGCTGGCTGACAGCTCTTTGGGAATCAAACTACTGAAATGAGTCCCAAGGAGGATGAAATATGACACTGTGCCTTGCCTGCTCTGCAGATTTTAAATGGAGGCTCAAATGGCTAATTCTTCAACTTGTATTTATTTATTTATTTTTAATGAGCAGCTTCCTAAATGGACTGGGACTTTCTCTATCCACTACAATGGAAGCATTCTCCTTTCTCACCAGACCATCTTCCAAGAATGTGGATATTCCACCCAAGACCATCTGGACAAATTTGTGAGCTTTAATTTCCCCGTTCTTTTTCACAAATAGACCTCTGGTATTTATGTACAGTATCCCTGGATCATTACTTGGGGCAGCCTTCTCTAGCAATCTATAGGAACTTCTGGCAATAAAACTGATAAGTCCCCAGACAAGAAGCTTTCACAGCCACTAAAGTAGACAGTTAATCGTCAATCAATAGCAATCTAGAAGGCAGCTCAAACTTCACTGTAATCTAGATTGCCTTTTGAAAGGAACACTTAGCCTTATTTTTATGGCTCCTAGCAGAAACTTTAAACAAGCTTTTATGATCAGCTAACTAATTGACTTTAGTGTTAGCCTGGGATATTTGATATTACTTCATAACAAAGCAAATATTGAAACTATTCCTCTAGAGGGGATGAGCTTTCCATGTGTATTTTGGTTAATACTTGACTATGATACAGAAGTAGAGAGAAGGCAAATATAATTAAGAGTACTTCATAAATCATTAGCGGTTTTAAGTGAGGCTGAAAAGGCTGAGTGGTTACAAGGATAGTTTGTGCAAAGGTCGTTTCAACTAAAATTTGAAGGCATTTTGTTCCTATAGTTTACTATGGGATTTTATTTCTTTAGTTTGATTCAGATTGTTCCTCTTTTTAAATGACAGATGATCCTAATTAATGATTTAGATAGCCCAGAATCTGATGTTTGTGCTGAGATTTGAACAGGCCTAGCAAAAGAGCTAGAAAATCAGTACAGGATTCAACTCTAATGAACAGTCTTACCGTTTTTACAGGTTGGGGGCTGTTTGGTTGTTTGAGTGCTAGCGAACTGATGCCTCTGTTACAAAAATTGGTTTTCAAGCTACAGAAGACTCTATCTCACCAATGGGAACATCAATAAATTCAAGCAGTGGTAAGTCTGCCTGATGTGGGGGTTCATTGGTGCAAATTGATCAGACCTGGGTGAAACCCAAGAAGCGGCCGGGGCTTGCTGAGAAGAACCTGCCCAAGGAGAGATCTGCTGTCTCACTAAGTTTCCTAGGTAGTCTCTGCTGGCTACACTCCATTAGAGCCTTAATCAGATTGTAGAGATTCCTTCCCCACATGGGACGCTTGAAAAGGGCAGGAGCAATACTGACTACCTCTGGTGCAGTGTATGGTGTGTGCAAATGACACCCCTGACGTTCCAGAGGTGAATCCTGCCTTTCACTCTTGAAAGCTGGTTTCTATTTATTTGCTTCAAAATTACGTGACATTTTGGCCACCTATCATTTTCATCATGGCACATGCCGCAGCACTTATAGCTTCACCTCGTTAAAAATATGTGGCTCAAGCTTGTTTTGTATTTTCCTTATTGACCAGATAGAGAAGTTCATAGCAGTTAGAAACCTGAGGATTGCAGGTCACAAGGAGTCACACAGCTTCCTTTCAGTTTCAGTTTAAACTTGTGTTAATAGGAACACAGGAATTGCCGTGCTAAATGGCATGTTGAATACTTAGGCTGGTTTCTTTGGCAGTGGCAATATCTTATATTTCAACAGAACATATAAACCCACCATGATTTAACTTGCAAAGCTAGCAAGAACCCTTCTTCAGCCCTTTTGCACCTGACTGGGTATGCTGTTTTCCTCAAGACGTCTTTACTGAATTTCAGCAACGCATTTTACTAGACTGTTCATTATGTGCCTAACTTAGCCATTTGCTTAGCTTCCTTACCTCTACATTTTAAAGCTTAAAATTATCATCTGCTTATAGATTGTTCATACCAAAATCAATGTCCTCCAGAACACGAAAAGACATGGCTTCTCAGTGTAAGTCAGTGATGTGAATGAGCTCTCCCCTGTCATCTATTGATTAACTGTGGGTAGAGACCTCAGGAGCAGCCTGTATTTGCATAAACACATCTCCTTTGCCTAGGTGATCAGCAGACAGACCTGCTCTGATGAAATAATCAATATTGGCTGTTTGGGGTTAAAATTCCCTTAAGTCTTGGATGGAGGTTGTCTTTTTGGTGTCCACTCCATATAATTTAGTCAAGTCCCTTCCATCAGCACCTGTACAGTGCAATACAACCATTCTAAACCTATGACCTATTGCCTTCAGTCCCTGTTCATCAGGGCCCTGGGAGTAAAAGGGATCTCCCTTCCTTGATCTCCTTTGGTTTGGGCACAGCTAGTCTTGTCCTCCCCTAACACTTCCTTCTAGCCTTCAATGAGAACAGGTGACAGCTGGAGAGGAGCACCACACTCAGCATTTTGAACCTGATTCTGATTTCACTTCCATTTTACATCTCCACTAACATAACTGCCATTATTTTCTATTTATACCAGTGTGGGACATGCCTCACTCTGGTTAGTTTGTGAGAAAATTCAGGATTCAGATACAGACTCTGCTTATATCATCCTACTCCTCCCATCATCCTTAGGCTGAATCACAGCCTCCCAAAAAAGCCATTGATTGACTAGTCAATTTGATTATGTTATAGTGAGTCAACAGGAGCACAAAATAGTGATACTCAAACTTCACAGGTTAAGAGTTCTGGTTGGGATAAACACTCAAATGTTGATGTTTATCCGATCTTTACCCACACTATCCAAAGCCTGCATCCTTAAAACTGGAGCATATCCCACATTCCTGATGCTCCTGAAACTCCCATAAATTTCCATGGGAGTTTTGTGAGTACTAGGATCAAGCTGTTGAGCTAGAAATCTTTAATCAGTCTTTCTCATAGTATCTGCTTTTGGTGTCAGCTGGAAACCAGAAGAAACTGGAAAATGAAGGGGAAAATGTTAACCAAACATTTTCAAACTTAAAAAAAAAATTTCTGTTCCAGATGTTGACGTTGATTCATACGCTGTTCAAATAAGTTCACTCACACTTAATACAGATGCTGGCTGCTCATCAAGATGTGGAAGTACATCACCAGAAAAAACAGATATCAACAAGGAAAGTAAAATAAATTAAGAAACTGTTAGCACTTTTCTTTTTGAAGTTTAAAAAGAAAGCTAAGGCTGACCGAAAATGGAAGGTGAATTAAAATAGAGAACACTTTACTGTAGAGAGTAGAATAATACATTAATTGCACAGACACCTCTGTGCAATGCATTTTATAATATTACTGATAAATGTCTCTCTCCCACTGTTTCCAAAGGTTGAGCCATTAGTCATTCAATGAGCAACTGCCACTAATAAATCACTTGGCCTCATTCCAAACAATAATGAGTTCTGGGATGGTTAGAAAGTATTATATATTAATGTTTTCCTAGTTACTGACCAAAAGAAATTGCTCAAAGAGTCTTCTAAGATCTGCATTTTCCCCTCATATTTACTCCCATTAAAATTCTCTTTAATGAGCATCAAAGGGCCTGAGGTTCTAAATTACTGCCATTTTTCTTTCCATTTAACCATTTCAAGATGATAAAATGTTTATTTCAAAAAGGAGAAAAGTAACATAAACACAGAAAGTTATGGTTGAACCCATCCATGCCATCTGTCAAACCAGGTTATCAACTATAGAGTGGAAAAGGCCTTTAAAGAGACATTAAATTAGAAAACTATTACATGCTTTGGAAACTAAGAGCAATGTCTTTAAATTTAGGCGACTAATGTGAAACTTCTAAAGTCAATAGGAGCAGCTGGGTGCTCAGCACTTCTGAAAAATCAATCCACTTCTCTTTAGGTCTCTACATATGGATCTAGGAGCCTAACTTTAGTCAACTTCAGTTGAAAATATTGTCCTAAGTCACTAATACAGAAAGTTGGACTGCAAAATAAAATAAAGGTTATTTATGGTATGCAGAAATGAAGCATAAACATAACCATTTCTTATGATAATTCAGATTAAATGGGACCCAGATCTTACATTTCATATTATGTTTGTAATGGAGATAGACTGGAACTATTTATTCTTGTGACAGAATACACCCCTGTATTAACACCCTACACCATATTGTGTTAATCTTTGTACAAAGTATGCTTTGCAATGTAACATTTGAAAACTCATAATTTGCTGGTCAGTATTGTCCTGATAAAATAAGTGTGGCAACATTGTATGTGAAGTTATAAGATTTCCCCTGTGTAGTCTTATTAACACAGGTTCCAAACCCCACAGCCCTGCCCAAACAGAAATTAGCAAAAAGATCTGTCCTAAACAAAGGAATGTGTGCTCTGCTTAATTTGCATTTAAGCAGTAAACAGAGTCATCAAGTAGGAAGAGAAACAAAGAAAGCTCAAAACAGGTGAGTAACAGCCAGCAAGGAACATCCTTCCACATAGACTCTTTATTCCCCTAGTGCCCAGTAGGAAATGTTTTTCAAGAAGGGACTGAAACTATAAAAACTCAGGACAAACACCCCAATGTTCCCCTCTTTTTCCACCTGCCCATCATTCACATCATTTAAGGAGAAAAAGGAAACATTCATTGGACTCTGGGGGAAGGATCTTCACTGACAGAGTTTGGTCAGTAAGACTGCTGAAAGCATGTGATGAGAAACATGGCTTGAATTTTATATAGTTTGCTAAGTTAGGCATTTTGTCTTTATTTTTCTTGTAGCCATTTCTAACTTCTATGCCTCGTTACTTGTACTCAAAATCTACCTCTTTGTAATTAATAAACTTGTTTTATTGCTTTATCTAATCCAGTGTGTTTAAATTAAATTTAAATTAAATTGAATAACTATTTGAGACAATAAACTGGAGAGGGCTGGACAGTATAGGACATACATTTCTAGGAGAAATCCAGGGTTGTGATTATTTTGGAGTCATCCTGCAATATAACCAAGGCTGTGAGAGCCAGCATGTAACTGCTGGCAGGCTGCAGTTGCACATATAGAATCATAGACGATTAGGATTGGCAAGGACCTCAGGAAGTCATCTAGTCCAACCCCCTGCTTAAAGCAGAACCAACCCCAACTAAATCATCCCAGCCAAGGCTTTGTCAAGCCAGGCCTTGAAAACCTCTAAGGATGGAGATTCCACCACCTCCCTAGGTAACCCGTTCCAGTGCTTCACCATCTTCCTAGTGAAACTTTTTTCTTAGTATCCAACCTAGACCTCCCCCACTGCAACTTGAGACCATTGCTCTTTGTTCTGTCATCTGCCACCACTGAGAACAGCCTAGCTCCATCCTCCCTGGGACTCCCCTTCACGTAGTTGAAAGCTGCTATCAAATCCCTCCCTCAATCATCTCTTCTGCAGACTAAACAAGCCCAGTTCCCTCAGCCTCTTCTCATAAGTCATGTGCTCCTGCCCCTTAATCATTTTCATTCCCTCCGCTGGATTTTCTCCAATTTGTCCACAGAGACACTCAGGGTGTTGCTTGCATGCTGGAAAACTGTTTGAGAGAGGCCTATATGGGAATTACTTCATCAATGCACTGTAAGACACCCAAGATTGAAGGGCAAGGGTGACAATCCGCCCCCCCTGGTCTGGACTATAGTTTGGTATGTCACAAGTCTAACCCCATGTACTTTGAAGTTCAGATAAAATAGGATCTTAATATGAATGTCACCTTGGTTTGGGCTTGGTTTTGCAAAATCAAAACCCAGTCTGCAAGGTTTTCCAAACCAAAACCACACTGAGACTCCAAATTTTTACATCTTCTATGTAAATTTTAATTCTCTCTCCTTTTCTCCATTTTCTTTTCTTCTTTCTTTCTCTTCTCCACCAACAACCTATGATGGGAATGATTGTAATTCTGGGCACATGTTTGGGTATGAATGAGTCCAATCTTATGTGCTTTGGTAAGGCGCCTGACAGCCAAGAATGACCTTCCCTTGGTACCTGAGAATCATATTTTGGATATCTCCAAGTGAAGATGTTTATTGATTGTAATGGTGAGGTGGTATCTGAGCTAGTCAGTCATTTAAGAACTTTTTGTACATTAATACTAGAATTTTGAAGTTCATGTGGAAACAAACACTGAGCCAGCCAGTGAAGTTTTTAAGAACATTGGCATGATGTGTGTGTACTATCCTTTTTTGTTTAATAGGTGGGTTGCTGAAAGTTAAACAAGATGTTAAATTCCACATGCCATTCACCTTCTAAAGGTAGTGTAAGGTAGAGTGAGTTGCAGAAGTAATAGTTGGAAGGTGACAAACACAACTTACTGTGGCAAGACCCTAGTTTGAAAGGAAAAATTGCAGTCTCCTAGTTAACCAAGGAGGGAAGAAGGCTTTCCTCATCACTGCTGAACTCTGTATGTCTAGGAGCAGTGAGAAGTCCAGCACAATCCAAAAAGCCGCACACTATTGATAACTGGGCTTTGTATGTATTTTTAAGTGGAAAGGGTAAAGAACTAAATGTTACAGGATTTGATGTGTGAGGAGGCAAAAGATTCCATCATGAGTTTCTGGGTACTGCCTGACAGGAACGAGTGGATCCTAGAATGATCCTATATTTTCTCTTGTTAAGTTTTGTTTGTAACATCGGCACTGTAGCGGGTTTCATTCAGAAGCTATAAATGAGCAGACCATGGCCCATCAGTTCCCTGATGCCCTAGAGTTCTCCCAGACAGATGGGGCTCAGGAGACATAGGGGGCCCTTGACCTTCCCTCTGCACCAGGTCCCTGCTCAGGGCCAAGGAGACGAAGGTTGAATGTCTCAGTCACCTCTTGCTGGTCAGGGGCGCCAGGCTTCCCTGAGCTGCTTCCTATCTCTCTGCTCTCTCTTTAGATTGGGGTGTGGTTGCAGCCCACTTTATCCCCAGCAGGAGTTCTCAGTCAGTCTCAGTAGTCAATCAGTCAACTGAGTATTCCTCAGTTTTCTTCCTAGTGTCCAGTTATTCTCCCTCAGCAGGAAGTAGAGGAGGGAAAAGGGGCAAGCCCATACCCTCTTGGTTGTGTCTTATCCATATAGTCCAGTCACATTCCTGGTGGATTGCTTTGTCCCCAGAAGCTGCAAACTGGCTTCCTCCTTTGGATAGCCTCTCCTTTACTCTCTCCTCAGATTGATTGTCAGGATCCGCTTTTTAGCAGATACTCCTTTTGGAACATGCTCTGCAGGTGCTGAGGGGTGGGGCCCTCATGGCCCAGTACTGTTCCTTCACTCTCTTAGTCTCTGTGTAGGGCTTTAAATCCCATCCTAGACCCTCCCTTTCAAGCCTGGTTTCATGGGGTTGGTCTGTGTGAACAAGTTCCCTCCATCCCCTGTGAAGAAGTCTGCATCCTTGTGATCTTTTCCCACTTGATGCAGCATGTCACACTGACATGGCTGTAGTGAGAAATACCACCTCACAATCCAGGAGTTGTGGTCTTTCATGGTATGCAACACAGGAGGGATGTGTAGTCCATCACTAGATGGAATGGTTGGTCGCCTATGTAATAGTGGTGGGCCTTGAAGGCCCGCTTTACTGCTAGGGCCTCCTTCTCAATTATAGAGTATAAGACTTCTTGGGGGAAACAATTTTCAGCTCAGGTAAAGGATTGGGTGGTGGTCTCCTTGTACCTCCTGTGATAACAGCTCCCACACCAGTGTCAGAGGCATCAGTCTAAGACAAAAGGCTTTGAAAAAATGAATTGCAACAGGACAGCTTTTGAACCAGTTGATCCTTCAATATGCTGTAAGCCTGAGTAAAATCTTGAGGCTATTGGTCCTTCCTGGGGGCTATAACTTTCACCAAATCCATAAGTGGGGCAACAATTGTGGTGAAGTTTGGGATGAACCATCTATAATACCCCACTAACCTGAGAAAATGTTTGGCTTGCTGTTCAGTGGTGGGCACAGGACATTCTGCCAAGGCTTGTACCTTTCCCACCAGTGAGCATAGGCACTTCCCCACTGTGTTCCCCAGGTATGTCATCTCTTGGTTAGCTAAGTGGCAATTGGACAGGTTGATTGTAAGCTCTGGGCTTTTGAGACCCTGCAGAATCGCACTGACATGTTTTGTGTGATTGTTCCAAGTCTTGCCATAGATGACAATATCATCAAAGTACACAGCCTCATATTGGTCATTGGGTTGTAACACCTTAGCCATTAGCCTTTGAAAGGTGGCTGCTGCCCTATATAAGCCAAAGGGCATTGTCCTGAATTAGTATTGGCAAAACAGAGTAGTGGCAAAACATCTTCTCTCCGGACTCTTGGGTCAAGGGCATCTGTCAGCATTCCTTGGTGGTGCTATAACTGGCGGGCCCCTACCTGTACAACAGTTCATCAACCCGCGACATCAGGTATGTGTCAAACTTTGACATAATGTTGAATTTTCAGAAGTTGATGCAAAATCTGGTCAAATATTCAACCATTTGCCATGCTACTCTTCATGTACCCTGAGGTCCAACTGCAACTCTTTTCACTCTGTTTCCCGCATGTGTTTGGATAATGGTTAAATCTTTTGCACCTTTTTCCACCAAAACAGAGACAGAGCTGGGGAAAACACCAAGTGAGTCTGATCTGTCGGCAATGAAAAAGACTATAGAGAAGGAGTGGACAAGTTTTCAGATCAGTCTCTCTTGTTCCCACCGGCACTTGGTCAGAGCTGTGGAATATGAGGGCCTGTGGCCCAAATTTCAGTTCTGGAGAAAATGGCATTACCGGGAGCGCTTGCTGATCCTCTCATGCCTTTAGCGAATTGACGTGATACATTTTAAGTGTCCTCCTTCTTCCCAGGCTGAGGTCTCAGCAAGGGTATGACCCCACAAACCACCCTTGAGCCACGGCCATGGCCTTGCCAGGGTCCAGGTGCCATTCCCCCTTTCTTGCTTTCCCTTCTGTGGCCTGCATCAGCTGGTGCAGTTACAGGCTACCCTAGGGAGGTCTCTATTATGGGCCTAGTGGTGAGTAGATAGTTCTCACATATTGTTTCAACCTCCAAGAGGATTTTAAAATGGTGCCACACCATCCATTCCAAATCCTCCCAACTGGAGGATAGAATAAACTGCACCAAGATGACTTTCATTTACCTGGAATCCTCTTTTCTCATTGGGTTGGAGCCAGCACCACCACTCTCAGACATTGGGCCACTGACTGTGGTCGTGCCTCAGGTGGGAACATTTCCCATCAGAAATGCTGGTAGTGAGTTTTGGCTGAAATATCAAAGATGGCCACCTTAAATTGAGGGTAATCTTTCACAGCTGCTGCATCAAGCTTCCAATACAGCCTGGGCTGTTTCCATTAGGTATGGGGACAGCAGAGTTCTCAAAGGTTACCAGGAATGTCTTGGGGGCCATCATCCAGCACCATTTTTGTTAGTTTCAGCAGGTCTGAGTTGGACCTAGACTGATGCTGCTGGTTGCAGGTTCCCTTGTGTATTCTGGGGCTATAACTGTGGCCATCTGTGTTACTAGCTATTGTTGCTGATCCCTCTGCTCTGTAGCTAACTCTCAAATGAGCAGCTGCTGGTACAACTAGCTGTTGGAGCAGTTGGGCATGTTCCTGTTAGTCCACGACTCAATTTAGTAGTTTATCCATATCCATCTTCAAATTCCTGCCTCCCTTTTTCTTATCTCTTCTCTTTTTTTCCTTCGATAACCTTTCAGGTTGTCTGCATTCTCCGCCAATTCATAGCAGGTTTCACTCAGAGGCCAGTCAGCTCAGTGGGCAAGCCATGGCCTGTCAGTTCCCAAGTGCCCCAGAGTTCTCCTAGGAGGATGGGGTGGGGGAGAGGTAGGGAGCCCTCTCTCTTCACAAGGTCCCTGGCTGCAGCCCAACGCAGAGAGATGTGGACTGTCTCAGCTGCCTCTTCCTGGTGCACCTGACCAGGCTCCCCAGAACTGCTTCCTACCTCTCTTCTCTCTTCAGTTTGGGGTATGGTGGCAGCCCATTTTCCCCCCAGTAGGAGTTCCTAATTAATCTCAGTAGCTCAGATAGTCAACTGAACATTCCCCAGCTCTCTTACTAGTATCCAGTTATTCTCGTTCAGTAGGGCCTGAGGGAGGGCCTCTACCCTTCTGACTTGGTCTTACTCATGGGATCAAGACCCTATCCTGTGGATCTCATTGTCCCCACAAGCTACAAACTGGTTTCCTTCCTTTGGAAAGCCTCTCCTTCACTCCCGGGCCCCTGCTTGACTGTCACAGACCCCATCTGAGCAGATCTTCCTTTTGGAGCATGCTCCACAGCTGCTGCAGGGCAGGGCTCCTCATTCCCTTAGTCTCTGTGTGAGGTGTGCAAACCCCATCACAAGCACATTATGGCCTGCAGTATCGAACATTATCAGCATGGAGTTCTCTTTCCAAGGCCAAGAAATGGTTATCCACAGAGCCATCCCTGTACGGCATAATACGAAGCCTGCTTGTGGAGGGCCCAGTGTATTGGAACAATGCAGGAGCTGCTGGAATTTGGTTGCCATCATTTCTCAATGGTTTTGCCCAGGAAGGGGAGGATGGAAACAAACTGGGAGTTGCTACCAATTGCAGGTTTCTTCAGAAAACGCTGAACTCCAGCAGATTGTGGGCCACATCTTGAGAGACATCCTCTTATGGACCACCTCACCCCAAACCTTCCAATAGCCATCTCAAAATTACCCTGTGGCAACTATAGTGCTTTGTTAAATGAAAAGGAAAAAAAATCATTAGGACAGGATAAGAGTGAAGACAAAAATTAATTCATTATAATGCGATTGGTGCAGTTGCTCAGGTACACTCCCTCCTTCGATGGTCCCTCTCATTTCCTCTAGGAAATGCTCCAGCCTCTGAGGCATTGAGCATCTTCAACTTCCATTGACTGCAGTGGGAGTTAAGGGCTCTCTCCATTTTGCAGGAGGATTAAACTTCAAACTAAAGCCACTTTACTTCTGCATGAGAACCCACACGGGGTTTTAATGCACTTTAACTTACGTGCATTAACTTCACACCTTTAGTTAATTCATCTTAACTCCTTTTGTAATTCCTTGTAGGACTCCTCAGTGTCTTGTTCTGTCAAGGCCTAAGACAGACACATAATACAGTTCAGAAATAGAATATACAGAATGACTAGGTGAAGTTAAAGTCTTCAGACAGTGTAATACTACACAATTAGGGCCTGATCCAAAGCACACTAAAGACTGTCATTGTCTACAATGGACTATGGATAAGACCATTATTGATTATCTACACAAGAATTTGTACCACTTTAACTATACTGTCATGCAGTTATATTGGTAGAAAAGCGAGAAGGGAAACAAACGTTTTTATAATGATAAAATAGCATCTGTTGTAGGGCTTTACCAATATAACTACTTTAGCTAAAAATCACATCTGTAACTAAAATAGTTCTACTGGTAAATTTTTGTAAGCCATATTTGTGGATTAGCATTAAAAGCCTTCACAGAATTGTGAAAATATAGCTCTAAAAGGTGTAACAAGTATATCCATAATATGATATCTTCTTCCCAAGTTTCACTTGTTGTGATAGATGTATACTTGAGGTATTTTTTATTAGTAGCATTAGAAATATTTAAGCAGCTGAACATCGAAACCTTAAAGACTATGAAGTGGGTAAAGTTAACTTTTCATAACTCAAGTTATGTTCTCACCAGCAGTTGTAGTGATAAAAATTCTGGGTTGTTTGAAATTTAATACCCTTATGTTTCCTTCAGCTGCTGTAATGAGCCATTTAGTTCACACAAGTTTGGGGATTTTGACAGTTAATTTACAAATGACATCTCAAAACAAGCAACTAAGATTCCAGGTCTCTCTGCGCCAAAAAGTAATTAGCCTGAACCTACATAACACTAGCAGTTTAAAGCCAAGCTGAGCTGTTTTATACACCCTTTCAACATGATGCAAATGAGTTTTCAATGCAGAACTGCACAAACTTATTGTGAATTAAAGCCAGATTCTGCCTCAGAGGAGCTATATGCAAATCTGAGAACAAAATCCAGCCTAGATTTTCTTTTTAAAATCACCCACAAAATTAAAAAAGGCCATCTCTTCTTGCCACAAATTTGTCATTCCCTTTCTAATCAAGTGTCCATAGTAAGCCATAATGACATGGTAAATTATAATGAATAGCAGAAAGACCTAGCATTAATTAGACACACTTCTGATTTCTATTATAACAGTACAGGAGTACAGACAGATTCATATCTATGAGGCCAGTGAACCTAGAAATGACTGCAAGTTCTACTATCCCCAGTAGTCTTCTTACAATGTGCAGGTAGTTTCATAAAATGATTGGTCAATAATTTCATTTCACAGTAGAATCAATGCTTTGGTAAGTACCATACCTTGATATGCCCCTAGTATGTAATTAATGAGGTAAGTAAAATGGCCATTATTTAGCCCTGAGACCTTTGAGAACAAATATTCCCATTATTCATATTCAGTAGCACTAAATTTCTAAACTTCATGTAAGTAATACATAATTAAAACATCACTGGTAGTTTGTAGAATCTTAAAGCACTTCGGAAAAGGTGACAGGCATCTTTATCTTGATTTTTCAGATTCAAGAACTAAGGCAGAGTGGTTTGACCAAGGTCATACACTGAGTCAGTGTCAGAACTGGGACTAGAAGCCAGGTTTCCTGGATCCCTGTTCTTTGCTCTCTTCACTGGACAACATTGCCTTACTGGTATAGAGAACACCTGAGGCAAAATTCTGTGCTGCATCTCTCTGCATACATAAAATGATAATGATAGATAATATGCTTTTGTCCCACACACCTCCTCAAATTTCTAGCAAAAGCATGGCTGGGGTGCAATTTTTCTACTGAGGCAGCAACTATAAATTTCAAACAGCCAGTTGAAGATGTATCTGGCACTCAGTGAGAAAAGTATGTCAGAGTCTTCAAATTCCTTATGCCACCACAGCCAACAAAACATGAACATTTATTTTCATCTAGTACTTTGCTACTCATTTTACTTTAAAATCACTGTCAAGTGTTCCAGCAGCATTCTCGTTCCATCAGCGGGTGTCTCTAGTCCTAGTCTATCACTGTTGAGATAAGGCAGTGACAAATGGGCAGACCTATCCAACTGCAATCCTGGTGCGCACTCTTTTTCTCTTCAGGGTTCTCCCTCTTTCTGGAATAAGAAACAAACGCGGTATTGTCTGAAGTACTTCTTTTGAAATATCAATCATCTCGATAAGGAAAGTGTGAGACAGCATGCTACTAAAAAACGCCATGTAACTCCCTCAAACTTTGCGGAAGAGAAGCCACATCTGTTTATAATTTATGGGATTTAAATAGTAAAAGTGGGACAAAACTTTCAAACATGGATGCCTAAAGTTAGTCACTGAGAAGCAGACACTTCTAATTAAAGAGTTATTTATATGGGTGTCTAAATCTGGATTTAGGTGCCTAACTTTAGACATTCATCTTTGAACATTTTAGCCAAGATGTGTAGAGGTTAAATACATCCTCAGAACTGAAGTCCGATTTCCACCTTTAACAGAGGAGGATTTCCCACTTTTTCAGTGTTAACTCATGCTCCCCTCTGCCTGTTCAGAATGCTGATTTGAAAAATACACTATCTTTAGATGCATTTAAAGTGTAATCTAGGTTTTTCATAGATTCTAAGGACAGAGGAAACCATTGTGATCATCTAGTCTGACTTCCTGTATGACACAGGCCATTGAACTTTCCCAAGATAATTCCTAGAGCATTTTTTTAAAGAAAAACCTCCAATCTTAATTTAAAAATTATCAGTGATGAAGAATTCTCTGTGATCCTTGTAAATTGTTTCCAATGGTTAATTATTCTCACCATTAAAAATGTACACCTTATTTCCAGTCTGAATTTGACTAACTACAACTTTCAGATCCTGTTATACCTTTCTCTGCTAGATTGAAGAGCCCATTATTAAATATCTGTTCCCCGTGTAGATACTTGTAGAATCTAATCAAGTCACCCCTTAGCCTTCTCTTTGTTAAGCTAAATAGATTGAGCCCTTGCAGTCTATCATTATAAGGCATGTTTTCTAATCCTTTAATCATTCTCATGGCTCTTCTCTGAACCCAATTTATCAACTTCCTTCTTGAACTATGCTCACTAGAACTGGACACAGTTCCATCAGCTGTCGCACCACTGCCAAATACAGAAATAATATAACTTCTCTTCCTCTACTTGAGTTTTCCCTGTTTATGTGGATAGCATTAGCACTTCTGGCTGCAGCATCACACTGGGAGCTCGCATTCAGCTGATTATTCACCACAACCCACACATTTTTTCAGAGTCACTGTTTTCCCCCAGTAGAGTCCCACATCCTGTAAATATGGCCTATGTTCTTTGTTTCCAGATGTATACATTTACAGTTAGCCATTGTAGCATGGTGTCTTGCTTGGTCCAGCGGTCTCTGGGGCTATTCCATGTCCAGGCAGAGCCTCTGCACTCCCTTCTACTCCTTTCCCCTCTGGCCTCCTCTTCCCTTCTTGGCCGGCATATAAACCCTTCTGGATCAGCTGGGCAGCTGCTGCCCCTTGCCTAATCAAACCTGGGCAGCTGCTCAACCAGTGTATGCTGACAGCTGCCTCCGCTCAGGCAATAGCCCTGCTAACCAACTCTGCTGCCCCTCAGCTATTTAGGCTGGCATGACAGGACTGGCCAGGGGGCATCACCCAGCACCCTGTCACACATCTCCCCTCCTCGTAGAATCATCAGGTTCCTTCTTCCCTTTTCCGTCTACTGGAGGGGTCCCAACATGGGGTCCCTCTTCTTTCAGGTGGCCCTCAGGCTTCCTCATGTGGGGTTCACTCATCCCCCACCCACAGAACCCACACTGAGCCAAGGTGGCACCCATCACAGGTCTGCTGGCACCTCCAGGTCCTCACACCACTCGCAGCTCTGCCAGCAGTCCTGGCAGCCTGCCCCAGGTCACACCCTCCCAAACTTCCTGGCCGGGGCTCCTGAGTGACCCCCACCTCGTCAAGGGTACCCTGGGCTTCCAGGACATCAAGCCCGCCAGGCAAGGCCTGGGGCACTCCCCCTTGGGGTTACACAGGGGGGTTCTATCAGCCTTTCCTTCTCAATATGGTGGCCTGGGCTGGGCCCTCCCCCTGTATCCCTCTCCCTACTTTCTCCTCCCCTGCTCTCCAGTGTTTGAGGGCATCTCTCTCTGTCCTGTCTCTGCTCTTGTTGTCTAGGGATTTCTTCATTATCAGGGCCTCCCGGCCAAGAGGTTCCTATCCCCTCCTTAGGGAAATCCCACAGGTTTCCCCCCTGTGGGGTTCCTTCCTCCACCACGTTTCCTTTTTTGGGAGGGTTTCCAATCTGTGTCCACCACTACTGGGTAGGGCAGTACCTCCACTACTGCAACCTGTTTCCACTGAAACTGTCCCCTAGCTTCCAGGGGCACCTGGGCTATAAGGTCCGCCTTGTGTCCCCATGGATGCATTCCACATCCACCTCAACCCCGGGGAACATCCAGTGCAGCTTCACCAGCCCAGTTCGGACAAGGGTGCGGGTGGAGGCCATATCCACCAAGCCCGTCCAGGACTTCTTCCACACCCTCAGAGGTATGGTGGGGAATTTTCTCACCTTCCCACCCCTTTTCACAAGAGTCCAGCCACAAAACTTGGCCAGCTCACTGTCCATGTGCGGACATTCCTGCTTCTTATGTCCGGGCTGGCCACACTGCCAGCATATGACTATTTGGGCCCCTGCAGGGACTTCCCAACCATCCTCCCCCTTTCCTTTCCAGACTCTTTTTAGGCAGGGGTTCCCTGAGCTTCTCCCCAGCCTCTGGATCTTTATAGGGCTTGCCCACCTTCCTGAGAGCATCTCCCTCTGTATATTCCTCAATCATTCTCACGGCTGCCTCTACCATGCCTAGCTGGTGTTGCCTTACCTGAACCCATATGTTTTCAGGGAGTCCTTGTAAAAACTGTTCCAGGACTGCAGTGTCCATAATCTCCTCCACTGTCTGGGTGGTAGGTCACAGCTATTGGATGGCCTAATCTCCCAGTCTTTGGGCAAATGCCCAGGGCCGCAGACTCCCCATCCACCTTGCTGACTGAAATTTCTGGAGGTATCGCTCAGCAGACAGCCTGACCCGATCCAAGATAGCAGACTTTACCACCTCATAGTCTCAGGCCCATCTCTCGCTCAGGACCATGTAGGCAGCCCGGGCCTCACCCACCAAGTAGGGTGCCAGTCACAGCGCCTAGGTCAGCTTGTCCCATCCTACCCCCATAGTTACCCACTCAAAAGTGCCAAGAAATGCATCCGGGTCATCAAACAGGCCCATCTTGCAAGTCCCAAGCCCAGTGACCAGATGCCATCCACCATCATGGCACTCACCAGTTTCTGCAGGAGTTGCTGATGGACACTGGCTTGCTCCTTTATAAAGTCCTTCAGGGATTTTTGCTGGTCTGCCGGCCAGGTAAGAAAGGCCTGCCTTTCCATCTGGCGAGATGCCTGGAGGCTTTGCAGGGCCTTCCCCATCACCTGCTGCTGCTACTTCACCACTCACTGCAGGGTCTCCTCCATCTCTAGGTCACCACCTCTTGAGCTGGCTGGAACTAGGTCCTGGACAAGCCCCCATGTGCAAGAGGCTGCCACAGTCCCTCTGCTTTGGTCCCCCTGTGGCAAACAAAGGACTCTAAGACCCTCTGGCTTGCAGTAACCAGTGCTTTATTTACAAGGTGCACATGAACTCCCCACCAGCCTACAGTGCCTTCATTCTCCATCACTTGTAGCACAGTGTCTTGCTTGGGCCAGCAGTCTTTGGAACTGTTCAGGGTCTGGGGAGCCAGGCAAAGCCTCCACACTCCCTTCTACTCCTTTCCCTTCTGGCTTCCTCTTCCCTTCTTGGCTGGCATATAAACTCTTTTGGTCAGCTGGGCAGCTGCTGCCTTTTGTCTAATCAAGCCTGGGGAACTGCTCAGCCTGTGTAGGCTGACAGCTGATGCCTATCAGGCAACAGCCCAGCTAACTGGCTCTGCTGCCCCTCAGATATTTAGGCTGGCATTACAGGGGTCTGGCCAGGGGGTCACCATCCAGCATCCTGTCACAGCCATATTAAAACAGATGTTGCGCCCAGTTTACCAAGCAATCCAGATTGCTCTGAATCAGTGACTTATCCTCTTCATTATTTACTATTTCCCCCTATTTGACTTCAGAAGCCTATCCAATCTTAGAGTGATACCTTGTGTTTTAGCTCCAAGAACTCAGCACACCGTTCACCTGCCCCTTTCAGAATGTTCTTTTGATTCTTCTGAGTATTGAATCTCCAGCAAAGATTGTCTGTCTTCTTTGGATGGTTTCGATAATTCTTTGAGGGCAAGCTTGATTTTCTTACAGGTTGGGCTGAGCTGCCATCCATATGTGTGTCCCATAAATGTATGTGTTTCTTTGGACCTGCTGGATATTAAGGCATGTCTTCCATAATTGCCATACTGAGGACCTGGTATCGATTTGAAACTTCTAGCTGCATGGAATTCCTCCTGCTTCTCTTGTTGCTATTGGCCACCACCTAGGTATCCTCATCTGTCTACAACCATGTAAAATGCCACTGTGACCTCTTGCCTATGGTGGTTACAACTTCCTCTCTGACTTCCTGTCTCTGCTTTCTTGGTGGACAGCTCCATTCTTCCCTGAACCTGGGGTACTGGTGTTTCTTGAACCTTGCTGTGTAGAAACGCCTTAACTTCTCTGATTCTCAGTAGCATCTCAACTTGCCCCTCTAGTACAAGAATCTTTTTCTCCTATGCAGCCACCAACTTGCAACATGGCCACCAAAGGTGGTTTTCTGAAAATCCTTTGTTAGATAAATTACATTTGTTCTACCTCTCAGACCCATTTGTAGTAAGTGCATTTGGATGCAGAATAGTAGAAGTTCTGATCTCCTGAGCTTTCCTGATGAAATCTTGTTTGGTAAAACAAGAATGCTTCTTACAAAAATTGTAACTAATCAAATTAAGCTAAACCAAATATAAGAGACTCGTACTGAAATAATAGTGTCCACAAAGCTCTTTGCACTGGTTTAACTATTTTAACTGATTAAAATTCACACTTTAAGGTATACCTGTGCAATTTTATTGGAAAAACATGGCCTAACATAGGCTCTCTGTCTGCCCATGTACCGTTTACACAATGAAGGACTGGTGTCTTAGATCAGAAACTCCTTTGAGCAGGGACCTGTCATATTATGAATAAAAAATAATTGAAAGTGTGTAACTTATTCAAATTCTGCATTGGACATATGTGGAAATGTGTGTGGTTTCTGCATTTCAATCCTTTCAGTACATTTGTGCACAGCAAAAAAAACCACCACGGAATTTGGTTCAGTTGGTAGACACTGCTCAGGATGAGATTCAGAACTAGAGTCAGAGGAGTTTTGCTGGCCATGACCCAGCTAATACAATACCTACCTGCATTCATTTTGGCACAAGTCAGTGCTATTAGTGCCTCACTTTCAAGAGCACTCAATCCATCCATAAAACTAATGAAAAAGTGCCATGCCCTTTTTCTATTAAAAGACATTTGCAGTGACTCATCTTCAAAAAAATGTCATGATTGCATATCCTGGTCTCACTCCTGTTTCAACTAAAAAAGATATCCTGTTGGTGTGAAACCACATCAGAGCTTTATGTCCCATCAAATTATCTCAGGCAAAACCAGCTGCAACACTTAACTAATTAAACTCCAGTCTAAAATGTGTGCTCTTACACGTCATTAATACTGTAGCTTGTATCAGCTGCAATCCTTCCTTCGGCTGGGTGGTTCTTTTAAATTGGTCTCTTAAGTAGAATTTTCAAATAATCTCCAAACTGCATCTAAAAAATAAAACAAGTTCCCTGCTGTTAGATGACAGTATTGCTGCTTTGGTGGGTTCAGATTAGCTGTTAATACTAATTGAGAGGCACATATTGCTTCTTCAAGAATACTAAATATGTGTACATATATTCATTAAAGGAAGTAGGAATCTAAAAAATTGGCTTATATCTTTAACACTGGTCATTCAAGATTGTGGCCTTTGGTTCTTTACATGTATATTATATTTTGCAGCGGCATTAAACCAAATCACTTCTCTCTGACTAACTTCCCAGATGTTGGGGCAGCCGTGATCTCCTACAGAGATTTTACACATTCACACACTGTTAAAGGAGTCAGGGAAATCTCATAGCCAACTCACAATTTGAGGGAAATCTGACACAAAAAGATATAGTTTGACCTTTTCCTTAGTTCTAACCTCATAAACTCTAGACTTGATGAAGTCAAAGAGATCAAGCAGAATGAAACCATGTAGATAAAAAGGGAAACACAGCTAATTTACTAACGTATTCCCTGTCCTGTTTCATGGGTGGGTTTTTGGTCTCCCTTCCCCCCTCTCTCCCCTTCCCCAGCCCTCTATCTGGCCAAGCTTTTAGTTGAAAAATCAGGTCCTTGGCCTTATTTTGAATTCATGGTAGATAACCAGTCTAAATTCGACATTATAAAAAAAGTGAATGTGACACTGTCACACTGTGTAACATCTTATTATAGCAAAATTATAGAATGTACCAGCATCACATAGAATTAATCTGCTATATGCAAGACAACAAGCAATGCACAACATATGCTTTCCTCTGTATTGGCTAAATAAGAATAGATATGCTCCCTGTGCACGATAGCATAAAGAGGCCTAAATGGGGCAAAGCAGTCCCCTGGGGAATACACGTGCAACATAGGCCCAATGAAGGCAGCTGTATGCTGTACTCCTGCACAACCAAGTGTATGAGGCATGTAGGATGCATAGCCAGGGCAGGAGGCAGCATGTCAGAGCAAGCGGGGGAACAGCCTCAGCAATTTACACAACTATTTTGGGCTGCATAAAGAATCGTAGGACTGGAAGGGACCTCGAGAGGTGATCTAATCCAGTTCCTGCACTTATGGCAAGACAAAGCAGTATCTAGATCATCTCTGACAGGTGTTTGTCTAACCTGCTCTTAAAAATCTCCAGTGATGGGGATTCCACAACCTCACTAGGCAATTTATTCCAGTGATTAACTACCCTGACAGTTAGGAAGATTTTCCTAATGTCCAACCTAAACCACCCTTGCTGCAATTTTTAGCCCATTGCTTTTTGTTCTAGCCTCAGGGGTTAACAAGAACAATTTTTCTCCCTACTTGTAACAACCTCTTATGTACTTGAAAACTGTTATCATGTCCCCCCTCAGTATTCTCTTCTCCAAACTAAAAAAAACCATTTTTTTTCAATCTTCCCTCATAGGTCATGTTTTCTAGACCTTTAATAATTTTTGTTGCTCTTCTCTCTACTTTCTCCAATTTGTCCATGTCTTTCCTGAATTGGACACAATACTCCAGTTGAGGCCTAATCAGTATGAAGTAGAGTGGTAGAATTACTTCAGGTGTCTTGCTTACAACACTCCTGCTAATACATCTCAGAATGATGTTTGCTTTTTGTGCAACAGTGTTACATGTTGACTCATATTTAGCTTGTGATCCACTATGACCCACAGATCCCTTTCTGTAGTACTGTTTCCTAGTGACTCATTTCCCATTTGTATGTGTGCAAGTGATTGTTCCTTTCTAAGTGGAGTACTTTGCATTTGTCCTTATTAATTTTCATCCTATTTACTTCAGACCATTTTTCCAGTTTGTCCAGATCATTTTGAATTTTAATCCTATCCTCCACAGCACTTGCAACCCCTCCAGATTGGTATTGTCCACAAACTTTATAAGTGTACATTATCTAAATCATTGATGAAGATATTGAATAGAACTGGACCCAGAACTGATCTTTGCAGGACCCCACTCAATATGTCCTTCCAACCTGACTGTGAATCACTGATAACTACTCTCTGGGAACAGTTTTCCAACCAGTTATGCAAGCACCTTATAGTAGCTCCATCTGGGTTGTATTTCCCTAGTTTGTTTATGAGAAAGCCATGTGAGATATTATAAAAACCTTACTGAAGTCAATATATACCACAATTACCACTTTCCCCCCTATCCACAAGGCTTGATACCCTGTCAAAGAAAGTTATCAACTTGGTTTGATAAGATTTGTTCTTGACAAATCCATTCTGACTGTTACTTATCACCTTATTATCTTCTAGGTGTTTGCAAATTGATTGCTCAATTATTTGCTCCATTATCTTTCTGGGTACTGAAGTTAAGATGACTAGTTTGTAATTCCCCAGATTGTCCTTATTTCCCTTTTTATAGATTGGCACAATATTTTGGCCTTTTCCAGTCCTCTGGAATTTCTCCCATCTTCCATGACTTTTTGAAGATAATGGCTCAGATACCTCCTCAGTCAGCTCCTGGAGTATTCTAGGATGTATTTCATCAGACCCTGGTGACTTGAAAACATCTAACTCGTCTAAGTAATTTTGAACTTGTTCTTTCCCTATTTCAGCCTCATATCCTACCTCATTTTCACTGGCATTCACTATGTTAGACGTTGAATCACTACTAACTTTTTCGGTGAAAACTGAAAGAAAAAAGTAATTTAGCACTTCTGCCATTTCCACATTTTGTTATTGTTCCCCCCTGCCATTGAGTAACAGGCCTAACCTGTCCATGGTCTTCCTCTTGCTTTTAATGTATTTTGTAGTATGTTTTCTTGTTACCTTTTATGTCTCTAGCTAGTTTAATCTCATTTTGTGTCTTGGCCTTTCTAATTTTGTCCCTACATACTTGTGTTATTTATTTATATTCATCCTTTGTACCTTGACCTAGTTTTCACTTTTTGTAGGACTCCTTTTTGAGTTTCAGATCATTGAAGATTTCCTGGTTAAGCTAGAGTGGTCTCTTGCCATACTTTCTATCTTTCTTGTACAATGGATAGTTTACTATTGTACCCTTGATAATGTCTCTTTGAAAAGCTGCCAACTCTCTTGAATTGTTTTTCCCCTTAAACTTGCTTCCCATGGGATCTTACCTACCAACTTCCTGAGTTTGCTAAAGTCTGCCTTCTTGAAATTCATTATCTTTATTGTGCTGTTTTCCATCCTACCATTCCTCAGAATCATGAACTCTACCATCTCATGACTTTCACCCAAGCTGCCTTCCACTTTCAAATTCTCAATCAGTTCCTTCCTATTTGTCAAAATCAAATCTAGAATAACCTCTCCCCTAGTAGCTTTCTCCACCTTCTGAAATAAAAAATTGTCCCTAATACATTCCAAGAATTTGTTGGACCCTGGTATGTTATTTTCCCAATAGATGTCTGGGTAGCTGAAATCTCCCATCACCACGAAGACCTGTGCTTTGGTTGATTTTGTTAGTTGTTTAAAAAAGCTTCATCCACGTCTTCTTCCTGGATAGGTGGTTGCAGTAGACCACTACCATGATAGCACCTTTGTTTTTTACTCTTTTCATCCTTAGCCAGAAACTTTCAACAAGTCTGTCTCCTATTTCCATCTCAACTTCAGTTCAAGTGTACACATTTTTAATATGTAAAGCAACACATCCTCCCTTTTTTCCCTGCTTGTCCTTCCTGAGCAAGCTGTACCCTTCTATACCAATATTCCAGTCATGCATATTATCCCGCCAAGTCTCTGTGATGCCAACTATATCGTAGTTGTGTTTATTAACTAGCATTTCAAGTTCTTCCTGTTTATTCTCCATACTACTTGCATTAATATATAGACATCTAAGATACTAATTTGATTTCCTCCCTATGTTCTCTCTTGTCTCTCTCTTATCCCTGCAATAATGGCCCATGCTTCCCCAGATTCTGACCCTTTTCCCAGGTCTCCGTGTTTTTGACTTACCTGTGGGCTTTTGTCACCTGTCCCCGTCGAACCTAGTTTAAATCCCTCCTCTCTAGGTTAGCCAGTCTGTATCCAAATATGCTCTTCCCCTTCCTCAATAGGTGGATCCTGTTTGCAGGTGTTGTCTGCATGTGTGTTCTTTCAGTCCCAGCTCCACACAGATAGTAGGCACAACAGACCTTGATCAAAACTGTCCAATAATACCACAGACCAAGTTTCAGTAGCAAAAGTACCCAGTCAGATTTATTGTAAATGAAGCACAGCCCTAATGCCCTGGTTCAATGGTTACAAGTACACTAACACATGTATGCTTGTTGCAATGGACTCAGCTCAGTGAATGGCGGGACTTTCCATCCCCCCCGCAGCCGAACAAAGACACTTCCTCTGAGATCCTCTTTTATACACGGACACAAACAAGTTACGTATTACCCTTCTGACATGGTTAGTTACCACCCTTTACTTGTACGTTTTGGTTCGATCAAAACATCTCTATCCATCACCCTATCATCCTGACCTTATCTTTAGGAGGGGTCAGCATGTTCCTGTTATCTTGGAGAGTGTGTTTGTATCATATTAGGTATTGGGGTATTCTGGTACCATCTTTCTGGAATGTGTTTGTGAGACTATTCTGTGCTTAGCATTTCTTAGGAATGTGTGTTTTTGCAATACCAGCCCTGTTCTTACCAGAGTCTATGAACTTGCAGACAGGCATGTTTTATAACATGGCCTGACTTATGTTCACAGCCTGACTTTTACTAACTTTGCTTTATATCAGCAAGACTTGACTACTACTTTAGTTCAGGCCTCATATTCCCATTTGTCCTTCTCTTAATTAAAACATCTTTCTAGTGAACTTTCTCTATTTGTCTGAGTTATAGGCACATTTTTTATCTATCAGCAACTAGAAATAATTCCACAGATAGGCTTGGGAACCAAATGACAAAAGGAATGGAATAAACCCCATGTCAGGAAAAGTGGATGATTCATTCTATAGAGAGCAATAGTAAATCTGACATCGTTTCTGAGGTCAAAGCACAGTAAATAGAAGCTTATGCTGTTTACCCATCTAATACTCCTATCTAGTATTGATTCATTTCCTGCACATATGCCTTCAGAGAATGTTTAGAGATGAACATCATAAATGGTGTAAGTGCTTTTCTGTTGTTGAGATGTTCTTCTTTTTCCATAGCATCTGGTCTCCTGGACAATGTAGGAATATGTCTTTAGTAAGTAACATTACTATCCTTTAAAAGACCTTCATCTTTTTGGATAGCTCTGTCTCTGGTGATGCTCAATGTATAAAAAATAACAATAATGACAAAGATGCCAAGATAAGAAAACTCTTTTAAAAAATACATTTAAAATGGCAAGGGCATATTTTTCACACAATCGTTTTACACAAACTCCTCTCAAATCTCTGCTGAAAATAAGCAAATGTTCACCATTTCATTCACATTTTGTCCCATGCCTCTCAGGGTATTTGCCTCAGACCACGTGGTGTGATCCACTGAGGGACCATCTAGGGGGTTGCATCAGCCTGGGTTCACCACATTTCTGGGACCCTGATGAAAACTATTGTCCAATTTTAATACTAAAGCATTTAGGGTTATCTAAAAAATTAACACAAAAATGGAAAGAGACTTTAGATTTGGATTCCTCTGAAGAGGACTGGATTTCAATTTGCAAGCAGATCTGGAAGCTCTAATTAATGCGAAGTATAAAATTAATCTATTAAATTTTCAACAGAGAATGTAGTTAGGACCTAAGAAGTTGCATGCTATTTTTTCCTTTTAGATAAAAAATATGCATTAAATATAAACTGGGATATAGTAGGGGAATTTCTTGATTAAAGTTTGGAGTTGTAGGAGAATTAATATATCTTGATTTAAAACAAGTTTTAAATAATTGATTGGGAAAAGAATGGGAAGGCAGGATGATCTTGTGGCTGAAGCACTACATTAGGACTCAGGAGGCTTGGGATCAATTTCTGGCTCTGCCACTGACTTCCTATGTGACTTTGGGCAGTTAATTTAGTGCTCGATCTTGCTCCTTTTGAAGCAAATTGTCTTCCATGGTGCAGGATCAGGGCATTAATCATCTGCCCAGGTGTATGTGCGTGTGTTTGAGCGTGGGTGGCAGATGAGGTATAAAGCCAATTATGGCCCCTGATTCTATGTTGTACCAGCCCAAGCATATAATATTGCTTCGCATCCCACAGCATCTTTACAATTATGGGGAGCAGTACAGCATTGCCATTGATTCCTGTCTATGGCTTGTTCCTTCATTAAGCCCAGCCTGATCATGTTCTTGCATAGATATCCCACCATCTAGTCAGTAGTCAGCATCTAGGTCCGATTGCTCTTGGTTGCATTTGCATTATTTTCTTCGGCATCCCATCATCTGTTTGTCTTCTGCAACGTGCCCACCACTGTAATCTTTTCAAATGCAGCCAGTCCCATGCACTGATTTTACATCCTACTCCCCTTCTAATTTCTTCATTTATCTTAAAAACATTTCACTTTATACCTGCCACTTTCTGAGGAACTTGCATCTCTACTGCCTCCAGCCTTCTGATGTCTGTTTAATTTAATCCAGTGCTTCCATACCATAAAGTAATACTTTTAGTAGACTGGTACCAAATGTAATGTTTTCATCAGCCCATAAATTCATCAACTTCTGTGCAGCACTTATAGCTAAAACACATCTCCTTTTAAACTCAGCCTTGATGGAACCATTGGCACTGATCAAGCCTCCTAGGTACATAGAAGGTTTTACTTTTTCTGCAGCTTCACTGCTGCTGCATTTCAACACTTTTATCTATTGTCACTTATCCAAGGTATAATAAATGCCAAGAAGACAAAGCGATTGTAAGTCCAAATTGACTACAACAGTTTTCCAAGGTAATGAAGAATTATCATTATTTATTCAAACATGGGTGTTAATTGTACAGCATCATCAGCCCCATAAACTAAACAGTTTAATTCTAGATCACACAATGTCATGCCATCAACTTCACCTACATTCTTAATGTCCAGTTTAATAATATGATGAAAAGGCAATGGTGATTCTGTGTCTTGCACCATACTTTGCCTTGAACCAGTTACCTAATTTTCCACCAATTCCTAAGGCACTACAGGAGTCTTCATGCCGAACTTTATAATTGCAACTGTCTTATCTGGAACTTCGTGATGCTGGCAAACCAGGTGCCTGCTCTTGCCAAGACTTTAGGTCTTAGCTGAGCACTGATAATTTCATTGCTGGAAACCAGTCCAGCTCACCTTTGTATTAGTATGGTTGAGATAGTTATTGAATTTATAACAAGTGTTTAGTGTTTAGACTTTATGAAGTGCTTGTAAGTTGCTGCGTGTATTACTACTACTTATAATGTTTATATCCTATGATATAAGGTAATACTTAAGTGTTTGCTATATGACTGTAGAATGTTTGTTCGTAGCTATGTAACAAGAGGAAGATTAGGGAAAGTGTGGGCCCCTTAGAGAATGAGGGAGGCGACCTAGTGACAGAGGATGTGGAGAAAACTGAGGTACTCAATGCCTTTTTTGCCTCTGTCTTCACAGACAAGATCAGCTCCCAGACTACTGTACTGGGTGGCACAGAATGGGAAGGAGGCGAACATCCCGCAGTGCTGAAGGAACGGGTCCAAGACTATTTAGAAGGATTAGACATACACAAGTCCATGGGGCCGGATGCAATGCACCCGAGGGTGCTGAGGGAGTTGGCTGGGGTGATTTCAGAGCCATTGGCTATTATCTTTGAAAGCTTGTGGCAACAGGGGGAGGTCCCTGAGGACTGGAAAAAAGCAAATATAGTGCTTATCTTCAAAAAAGGGAGGAAAGAGGATCCAGGGAACTACAGACCAGTCAGCTTCACTTCAATCCCTGGAAAAATCATGGAGCAGGTCCTTAAGGAATCCATTTTAAGGCACTTGGAAGAGAGGAAGGTGATCAGGAACAGTCAACACAGATTCACCAAGGGAAAGTCATGCCTGACCAACCTGATTGCTTTCTATGATGAGGTGACTGGCTCTGTGGATGTAGGGAAGGCAGTGGATATGATATACCTTGACTTTAGCAAAGCTTTTGATACTGTCTCTCACAGTATTCTTATCAGCAAGTTAAAGAAGTATGGGTTGGATGAATGGACTATAAAATGGATAGAGAACTGGCTAGAGCATAGGGCTCAACGAGTAGTGATCAATGGCTCCATGTCTAGCTGGCAACCGGTCACAAGCAGAGTGCCCCAGGGGTCGGTCCTGGGGCTGGTTTTGTTCAACATCTTCATTAATGATCTGGAGGATGGGGTAGATTGTACCCTCAGCAAGTTTGCAGATGACACTAAGCTGCGGGGAGTGGTAGATACCCTGGAAGGTAGGGATAGGATACAGAGTGACCTAAACAAACTGGAGGATTGGGCCAAAAGTAATCTAATGAGGTTCAACAAAGAAAAGTGCAGAGTCCTGCACTTAGGACGGAAGAATCCCATGCACAGCTATAGACTGGGGACCGACGAGCTAGGCAGCAGCTCTGCAGAAAAGGACCGGGGGTAACAGTGGATAAAAAGCTGGATATGAGTCAGCAGTGTGCCCTGGTTGTCAAGAAGGCTAATGGCATATTGGGCTGCATTAGGAGGGGCATTGCCAGCAGGTCACAGGAAGTGATTATTCCCCTCTATTCGGCATTGGTGAGGCCACATTTAGAATATTGTGTCCATTTTTGGGCCCCCCACTACAAAAAGGATGTGGAGAAGTTGGAGAGAGTCCAACGGAGGGCAACAAAAATGATTAGGGGGCTGGAGCACAAGACTTATGAGGAGAGGCTGAGGGAACTAGGCTTGTTTAGTCTGCAGAAGAGAAGAATGAGGGGAGATTTGATAGCAGCCTTTAATTACCTGAAAGGGGGTTCCAGGGAGGATGGAGCTAGGCTGTTCTCGGTGGTGGCAGGTGACAGAACAAGGAGCAACGGTCTCAAGTTGCAGGGGGGGAGGTCTAGGTTGGACATTAGGAAAAAGTTTTTCACTAGGAGTGTGGTGAAGCACTGGAATGGGTTACCTAGAGAGGTGGTGGAATCTCCATCTTTAGAGGTTTTTAAGCTGAGGTTTGACAAAGCCCTCGCTGGGATGATATAGCTGAGGTTAGTCCCACTTTGAGCAGGGGGTTGGACTAGATGACCTCCTGAGGTCCCTTCCAACTCTAATATTCTATGATTCTATGATTCTATCAACTCACCAAACAAGAAAAAACTATACCCAGTGCAAAATGCTAAATCCCTATGAAAGGTATTACTTCTTGCCCATCAGGAAGGACTATCAAAACTTGATGGGCCATTATGGGACATCATAATACAAAGACTTTGCTAATTGCCCCTGCACACTTGGGAAGAGGCTATGTGCAAAAGGGCTCATCACATCAGCTTGAATTCTGGAAGAAGGAAATAAATATAGCTGACAAGAAAACTTTTCATCTCTTTTGCTGGCCAGAGCTACGAAACAGAAGAAGAAATCCCCAGGGTCAACTTGGGTTAGCCCTAAAAGACATTTTACTGACTGATTGCTATAACTCTGTTATCTTTTGGAGCCATAGACTGTAATTCATTTGTATATATATATTTGCCTGCTTTAACCAGTAAATTACTTTCTCATTTTTTTTCCTAGTTAATAAATCTTGAGTTAGTTTACTACAGGATTGGTTAAGTGTTGTCTTTCGTGTGAAACCTGATGTACAAATTGACCTGGGGTAAATGACTAATCTCTTGGGACTGGAAGCAACCTGAATCTTTTGTGATCTTTGGTGTATAGCAACCAGCTATCATTAAGTGTGGCTTGCCTAGGTGGCAAAATAGATTAGAATGACCAAGGGTGATGGTCTGTGACTCCATGGTAAGAATGTTATAGTGCTTCAAGAGTTCACATTTGTTACTGGGTTGGTGAAATCTAATTACAGAACACACAACGAGTTTGGGGTCTCTGCCTTGTTTTTTGACAGTCTGCCCTGAGATTGTCACTCATTGTTGTGAACCACTCCAGACAGCATGACAAATGTCATATGATTTTACTATTTTCCATAATGCTTCCCTCCAAATCAAACTTTGTGAAGTTGATGAAAACAGCAAACATCTTTAATTCCCTTTCTTGTTTTTTTTTTTTAATCCACTGTTGGAACATGAATATCTGATCAATGTAACTTCAGCCTGCTCTGAAGCCACACTGTTCTTGATTTACTACTTCTTCTAAAACTAGTCTTAATCCGTTGACAGATACTTTAATCATATTTCCTGGCATTGATAAAAAGCTTATATCTCTATAATTATTCATATAGTCAGGAGCTCCTTTTTTCAAGATTGGTACAACTGTTGACTTTAGACAGTAATCCAGTACTCCTCTTTCTCCCAGACCTTCTTATTTATTTTTCCTAATGCTTTGATAGCATTTGTCCCACCTGCTTGTAGCAGCTCAACTGTTATATTATCTATTCCTCCAACTTTCCTATTTTTAACAGACTCACTCCTCTTTTTATTTCTTCTTCTGATGGTGGTTCAATGCTGATATCCATTCCGTTTATTTAGCATGTCTAGAAAGCTTGCATATAGATGCACTACAAGGTTCTACTATATAATATAATATAATAATCCAATGGGAATGAATTGGGTGCATTCCGTTCAGGTCAAATTCAACTATGGCCATATGGGCTGTAGAATGCCCCCATTACAGTGGTATTGTATATATTCCAATGCATATGGTGTGTACAGCTGTGGCGCTGACACACGGGGGAGCATATAACCCCATTCTGCCATGAAGTTTGGCAGATTCTGCAAAGACTTAAGCGCATGAATAACTTTACTCATATGAGTAGTCCTGTTGAAATCAGAGTCAGATTAGGTCCTAAATCAGCTATGTATAAACTACGGTAGAGGAGGGTTTGAGGATGGAACAGGAGAGAAGGAACTGCCTCTGGTCCACAGCTGTGGTAGATCCAATTACTCAAAATCACTTATGGGGGTGTAAAGGGTTTGTGGCTACTGTTCCCAATAAGGAACTGTAGACTGCATAACAACTGCCTCAGACTTCATTTGTGAACTGGCAGTTAGATTTCCAACCCCTACATAGATTCCTACACAAAGCTCATTTACTCAGGCTTGATGTAAGTGTAGGCTGAAATTCACCTTTAGGGTTTATTATCTATAGGCTTAGAGAAGAAACAGATGTGTTTTAAGTTAGTATTTCTTATTGAAAATGTTGTAACGTACTGGATAGCTAACACTTATTGTTCATGAAAGTTAGTTATTTTTATCTTCATATTATATATTTTTTGCTGTGTAATGAGACAGTTAACATTCCAGGTATGTTTTCCGTACACTATATTTAAAGCAACCTGCATACAAATATTTCAATAGGTGAATTATATGTATTGTGTTGTCTCATTTTTAAAGGCTGGTGTTGAACATAATCAATATAATCTAAATAAATAACTTGCATAATAAAGGCACAATTACAGTATTGAAGCTTCATAAAGAATTTGGTTCAGGGACAAGTTCCGAAAGCCTGATAGTGCTTGATTGTGCTCCTCAGGAGACTAAGGAAATAGTCTGTAATGTTCTCATTTGTCTTAAAAACAAAAACATTCAGTGGAAAGATACAACTGGCATCTTGGTTGAGGTCAGCTTTAAAAAAGCCTACTCAGTCAGCCCTTAAATATGTTCTTACCACTTGGTGTTAACTGGCAATAAATGAAAACTACTACTGTGGATTCTCAATGGACATTAGGGATTTAATAATCTAAAATACAATTTTAAGAAGAAAAATTCTCTTCAATTTCTTTCTCTAGACAAAAAACATAATCCTATAAATGCCATAATTAAAATTTTAGATAAATATTTGCCTTCTGAGTTAGCTCTTGGACAAATAAAGCTGCCTTGCATTTGATATGTTTATAATCATAACAAAATGGCTATTTTAACTCAAGCAACTGCATGCTGAAGTAAAACTCAAAGAGTGAAATCTGATCCCTTTGAAGTCCATGGGAATTTTTGGTAGAGGTTTCTAAATTATTTTACAGCATGGAATCATTGTCAAGATATAAAACTTAATAAAAAGATTGTTTTTAACATGCAAAGTTACTATATGTGACCCAGGTACTTCTTAATGCCAACTGGCAATGGGCATAAGAGGTGCACAGGGAGCATCTGAGTCTGACGTTTATATAATAGTTATACAAGGGTACATGTAAGGTCTCTGAGATCCCATAGCCTTCAGGTCATCATAATCATTGCAAAATGTTTGTAAGGATATTATTTTCAAAGGTATGTATCTATTCTGAAAACTGTGTTCTTAAGATATGTAAGTTAAAACAGGTCACCAGAAGGTGATAATCAGGTTCTGTTCAGGCATGGGGCAGCAGACACTTATCTCCCCTCACAATGTAAGTCTATTTGCATATGGAGCAACTGGCTAATCGACTGGCTAATCGACTTGTGAAGAAACTGGCTAATCGGCTTGTGAAGTCAACAAGAGATTACAAAATCTACAGGAAGGAATGCGCATCCGGAAGGCATCCTGTTTATGACTAAGATCAAAGGATTAGTCTGGTATCCTTCACATAGGGAACAAGCAGCCGGTGTGCTTGTCTTATGAACAGAGGGACACGGCTGGCTTGGCTGTTAAACGCTGGGAGAGAGACTTTGTGGTAACTATCCTTTATGAGATAGGAGAATGTCTTGTTAATCCAAGCTCTAGACGGCATGTTACAATTTTGTTTTAGTTGTAACCAATTGTTTCCAGTACTTCTACCTACTTGCTATTATTTAAATTTTTGTTCTTTGTTAAATAAACAAATCTAAGTGCTGTGCACTGAGCAGAGCAGTGATCATGAGGTGAAACCATTAAGCGGAGATGTACTGTTCTTTGGGAGCAGTGAATTTGTGAATTCTTGTGAGTGTCAAGTGGAACAGGGTCTGGGCATGCCCCAGAGATGCTCAGAGGACTCAGGGATTGGAGTGTGCCTATTGCTTACCTGCAATGCTTACCAGTGGGTGAGAGGGGAGTGGTTGTATTGTCTGTGACTGGTGTATTCAGGGAGCAGACCCTTGGCTGGCACAGAGAAAGCTGTATCATGCTAAGAGCAGATGGTAGCGAGTTGCCTCACAACCCTGGGAACCCCTGGGAAGCATCACATCATACATATTTCTGAATGATTAGGCTGCCCTAAGGAAGAAAATCACTATGGGGTCAATCCTGCAAATACCTAGGCAATTGCTTATTTTTAAGGATCTTGCAGGATTCATAGATTCTAAGGCCAGAAGGGACCATTCAAACTTTTCTGATTAAACTCTTCCTCTCAGCTGATTTGGCTCATAACTGTTTTCAGTCTTGTGAAACTGGCACTGTTAAAGCACCAAATAGATATATATAGGGGTGTGCGTGTGTGTGTGTGTATTACTGGTCTGGACTTTATTTTGCTTGCACATTATAAATGTGACCAAGTCATAATCACTCATATCTAAGCTACCAATAACTTTTAGTTCTGTGATCAGTTCCTCTTTATCTTTTAGGAGGTCTAACATAGAATTACCCTGTGTTGGCTGCAACACTTTTTGAGTTAGGAAATTTTTATAACATTTAGAAATTCCAAGGATATTTTACTACTGGCATCATAAGACCATCATCACAATTTCATTCAGATTGAATCCCCAATGATCACTCATTATAGTTGGTGCATAAGCAGGAAGTCTTCAGAATCAGGGCCTAAAAAATTATTGACCCATGTAAAACCAAGACTCTTACATACAGTGTGTGTTGTACAAGACAGCGAACACCAAGTTGCTCAGGAGGGTGAAGAATAGTCATTCTCACATCCACAATCCCTCTGTAGGTGTCAGATCCATGAAAATCTTAAAAACTCCTAGTCCCACAACTCTCCTCCTACAGGATCAGTAGCTCATTGTCTCCCAGCAGCTCTGTAGGTGGGACATCAACAAAGGGGTGGCAGACTGCATGGCAAGAGGGGCAGTTGTATCTGCCTTCAGAAGTTCATGTACTTAGTGAAATACGCACTCAGTCAGAAGCATTTTATAAAACTTTGTTTTTATGAAATAAGAAAAATAAGATCCGTATTTCTGTGATTGTTCATTATAACAAATATTCAAGTATTCAAAAAATATTCAGACATAGAAAAGTATAGTTCTTAACATGAAAGTGCTGTGTAATGTAAAGACTATTCAGGCAATTAAAGCTGAAATCTTCTTAGATAATGGCATCTGAATTCTTCCTCAAAGACACCCAGGGTCAGTTTTGAAGTCAAACCATTTTCATATGGTAGGAGAATTAGGTTTCTCTTTTTTTCATGGGTCATGCTCATCCTTCAGTGGGATAAAGTTCTTTTCAAACAAGAAAAGGAATTCTCGCAAGCTGCAGTTGATACTCCAAACAGCAAGACCATTATACACATTTCAAAAATACATGGGAAAGCCTTCTTTAATTCGTTGTCAGCACCTAGAACTTCTTCAAATTCCAGAGAGCTGGTGAAATAGATTATTGACAAAGCTTCTGTATAATTTGGAGTTCTTCTCAGAAAATCTCATTTGCAATTCACTGCTGATTTCATCAGTCGGTTCAGGATAAATCTGGAACCACTGATGCTCATTTACACTTTGGAATCCTGGTAAGTGCCCACATGACTATGGAATCTTGAAATTTTGGGAGTAATACTTTTTAGCTCTTTTGGTGGCACAACTTAATGTTAATGTTTCATCACATGCATCTTTCAAAACAGGGTGCTTGGATGAAATCTCTAAGAAAAAGCCTTCAAACATCTCTCTCTTTTGTTGAAGTTCTTCAGAGGTAACAGTAATCAGTTCAACTCATTTAGCAAGGTGCATCTGTTCCTTTGAAGGTAATTGTTCACAGGAGCCAAAATTTTCAAAACTATTTTCATAATCTCAGCTGAGGACAAGAATTTGGATGATTTCTGTAACTTCCAACAGCCCTCTTACTTCAATGAACAGATTGCTATAGCCATTCACAAAGTTTCACAGAATACTCTGAATCTCTTCCCAATTATTGAAGATTATTTCATAGAATCATAGAAGTGGAGGACTGGAAGGGACCTTAAAAGGCCATCTAGTCTGGTCCTCAGCACTCAAGGCTTTCCAAGGTTTTCAGATGATCAGTCTATGCTGTTTCTATGAGTCTTTCCAGGTGCTGGCCTCTGTACAGCACACATTTCATACCGATGAAAAGGTTTGCATACAGACTTACAATTTGAGCACGTATCTGCCACTGCTGTGTTCTTCTCACACATGAGTAACCATCAGATGTAACTGATGATTGAAGCAGAGTGTATAAGCTATTTGCTTGTTTAATTTGTGCTGTAAATGCATTTGTACACCTCCTTTGCACCCTGACATAACTTTGGCACCATCAAAACAAGAATAAAGTATTTTGACGGTCAAGAGCCGGTTTGTGGAGGTCTTTCAAAATCTGTTGTGTAGTACAGTGTTTCCCAACTGGTGGGCCATGGCACACTGGTGTGTCATCAGGCCTGAGCAGTTGTGCCATGGAATTTTTTGAAAAACAACTTGAAGAGTTCTGGATTGGCTCATGAATATTCATGAGTTCATTTGGAGACTATATGGTGGTGTGCCTCAAAATAATTAAAGGTATCAAGGTGTGCCATGGCAGAGAAAAAGTTGGGATCCACTGGTGTAATATCTTCCCCAGCAAGGCCATGCACTCACATTTCAGGCAGAAATTGCTGCATTGCTGATGCAGGCTCCTTGCTGCAACCAAGGGGATGGGAGATCAGCACACCCTTCCCCCTGGCTGTAGCAGGGAGCACGGCAATGCACTCTGCCTGGGTCCCCAGGCTCTCAGGTCCCTGTGGCTGCAGAAGGGAGCCGCTGCCTAGGGACCCAGGTGGAGCACATGGTTTCCCTGCTGCAGCCAGGGGGACGGGAGAGCCTCCTCGCTGAACTCCTTCCCTCTGGCAGTGGGGGGAGGAGGGAAGCTGCTGGTGGAGACTGGTGGCCCCTCATGGTTGTAAAACTTATGTTTGTGGCCCTCGAGCCAAAAAGGTTGGGAACCACTGCTCTAGGGCATTCCAATTCAAGTCAGCCCATCCACGCTCTCTCATGTGCTCCAAATACAGCTTTCTTCTCTCTCAGTTCAAAAGGAACTCTCTCCTTCTTTTCCCTCCAAACAGGTAGGCAGGATCTGGTCACAGAAACTGCAGCATTGAACCTTGTGTCTCCACTTTGCTACTTTATATACTTTGCAAGACTCCTTGCAGAGGCCCTTTCTGCAGACACTTTCTTACCAAGGTTACAATGCAATCCCCAAACTTAATTTAGCTGAAACACGGTTGATAACACACACCTTTCCCCTTGGACCCTTACTAACTACTGGAATTGTGACTACTACTCTGTGGCTTTAGGTCTACAATCATTTATCTGAGGAAACTCAGATAAAGAAACTGGGGGGAAATGGAAGAAATCTTATTGCTATGGGGTGGCTGGCAATGCTCCCTTATGCCCCCCCCCCCCATCCAGTTATGGGCCTGTCTCCTAGAATTAGGGACTCCCTAATCCCATCAGGGGCATGGGTATCTGAGGCACAACTGACTCATCTATAAGCCAGATACCTACCCTGATATTAGCCTCCCGTTTTGGCTGGGGTAAGAATATGCTTATATATGCGTATGATATGGCTGATATACAATATCTGAAACCAGCCTTCATGTACTATAGTCTGTAATTATTTTAAAAAGCAACTAATCCATGCGTCATAAAACATGCTTAACCTCCACCTATGAAATGTAAATATTTTCAGTTTAAAAATGTGTGAATGGAACTTTCTGAATTCCAGGGGACTATTATTCATAGCATTAAAGTACTCAAAGGCATTTGTGGTGACTTTCAGCAAGAAGGAAAAATTATTTCACGTTAGTCTTGTCTCACAGGATCATAAAGCAGAATGGCCCCTCGGATTAGTCTGAAACTAAATATCCTCTATAAAATATAGCTGGCATTAACACTAGGCAAGTTAGATTTTTATTATTAATATCTGGACAGATTTATTACCAGATCATATAATACTCTCTAAATCTTTAGGGAGGCTGTCTGCCTTCAGATCGAATCCTGAAACATGAACCAAAACCTTTATAAAAAGATATAATAAATATAATGGACAAATTCTTCCATAAGAAGCACACTTGGGATTCCATTGATTTTGATGGGAGAACCACATGCCAGTTCATCTTCTCTGAGTGCAGAATTGGTCCTTTTGGACAAGCATACTCTTTCCGGCTTAATGCTTAGAGGATGTTGAGGTGCTGGGGACAGTACAAGCCACAACCTGTGGAGTAGGTACATATCTTCCCTGTCTGGTGAAAACCAGTGGGATGGCACTGAGATCATTGCACTGACTGTCAATATCTCCCAAAGGAAAAGACAGGTGAAATCTTATCTTCATTACTTAAGATGCCACCTTTTGACATTGAGGGTCTAGTTGGCTATATTCTAAATCTTCCATTTACAGCAAGTATTATCAAATAGGCGGTGACAAAATAATTCCAGTATTATCTAGATTCTTTTATCAATATTTTTACCAGTTTTGTAATGTGTTTTATTTTGGGTCAGACTGAACATTTTTCAGTGTTCTGTACCCCTTTTGGGGGTTAAATCTAGTTAAATTTCTAACTAAAATGTCATTTTGGAATGAAAATTGAAAACATTTAGTTTAAAAATGTTGAAACAAAATAATCTGACTTGTCAGAAACCACCCCCCCCTTTTTTTTTCCTGAATCTATTTGCCAAATTTGACCTAAATTCTGTCAACTCAAAACTGCATTTTTCAGCAAATAAACTATTAATCAAAAATAATTTGTTCAGCTCTGATCCTGACTCTCTCTGAGTATGTCTACATTGGACTTAGACACCGGTGGTTGGCCCGTGCCAACTAATTGAGGCTTGCAGTGCTTGGGCTAAGGGGCTGTTTAATTGTGGTGTAGACATTCGGGCTTTGGCTTGAGCCAGAGCTCTGGGACCTCATGGGGTCCCAGAACCTGGTCTCCAGCCTGAGTCCAAATAGCTACACGACAATTAAACAGCCCCACGAGACTGAGCCCTGCAAGCCTGAGTGAGCTGGCTTAGGCCAGCCATGGGTGTCTAATTGCAGTGTACAATGTATATTCCTCTGCGTTCAGCAAATAGTTGTGAAACTCATGACCAAAATGTGTTTCATCTCCCTCTAGTGCCCGGGATGAACAGTGTTCTGTCAATAAATTAGAGCTGTGTAGTGAAGAAGCCTGCTATCTGTAGGACTTCTACCTCGTTTGCTGCAGAAGTTAAAAGGTGTGTAGTGAATGAGGCAGGAGACTGTAGGAAGAAAAAGGTTGACTTTTATGATTAAGGAAGTTGATTCTCTTTCTGCTTCAGTCATGGAGTTCCTCTGCAAGGCCGGGCAAGTCACTTAAACCAAAATGTTCATATATACTTGGGGCCACTGATTGTGTGATCCTCATGAGACACTTCAGGCCAGATTAGCAGAAGTGCTGAGCACTCACAACTATAACTAACATCGATTGGAGCAGTGCTTTAAACATAATATGTGCAATAAAAATACTAAGTACTCTGAAAAAATAAGGTTGTAGGTGTCTCAAACTTAATTCTGGTCTTTACTAACTGCTGAGTGCTTGACTTTTCAATCTAAATAATGTTCTTTTAACATAGCTTTTGTTTTAATGTAATTTGTATAAATATTGCTTTAATCAGTTTTTAAGTGATTTTATACAACAGCCATTGCTTATGTTATTATCTGGAACACATAGCCACTATCCTGTAAGTAGAATACCCAGTATTTGGTATGCAGAAGGACAGAAAGAATGGATTAATCATAGACCTAGAAAATACTGTTTAAATGTGATGCCTCATTTGATGAGGCTTAATATACATAAAAGAAACTCTGCCTTCCATAAAAAATGTGGTCATTATTGGCCTCAGCCATGTTAAAACTTTCTGAAGTCCTACTCCTAGTCACAGTACAAAATGAACTCTCAGATGCAGACATTGTAAATGTTACACCCCAGTTCTAATAAAAACTAGTATTGAATTTTCAAAGGAAGCACCATAAAATAACATCTTTACAAGAAAGAAAACAAATAAATGGCTTACTGTGACAGAATTCAAGCCTGAGACAGTCATACTGTACTAAGCACTTAGTACTGGCACAGCGTGATACAGTACAGTTCAATGGGGCTGTTGCCATTGCATATTCCAGCCAGCAAAGAATAAATCATTGTGTGCATGCGTGTAATCTTAATGGCTGTGTACCCTTGAGCTGATTAAAATAAACACTACTACAAGATCCCATGTGGTTCAATGCGCTTCTGGAAGGTGCTTAGCTACCACAGTGATGAGCACAGTATAGAATAGAATAGAAACAAGTTCAAACTGACTGGCTTGTAATACCAGGTGTTTGGCCAGAAAAGACAAGTGCCAGTCAAAGAAAGTGATTAGGAAAAACAAGATGTGGGAAGAAGTTTTGAATGTCAATTTCCCAAGCCCTTTGTTAACAGCAAAGCATATGTTCATATTAATGGCCACTGTTTAACAACCCTGATCTACTTGTTATATATGAGTTAAGCAAATAGTACAGACTTTGCACTTATATTATTACCATATTCAGAAATGGTTCTTTTTGTTAATTACTCACATGACCTTAGATCACTAAAATAGACCAAACAAACAAAAACCCCAACCTTGCTAACTACAACTAACAGCTTTAGTTAAGAACATGGCACGATATACAACATATACAAATAAATCCTGGTTATGTGAATGTTTAACATTTGAATGACTTCAGATGTCTCGTTAAATTCTGTATTTGAGGGTAATTTCTGTGTTCAGTATGGCAGGCATACGGATACCTACAGGCTGAACTCCCCAAAAGCATTACTACCCCAGGCTATGCCCATCAAGGAAAGCTAAAGTTTAGAGACAATTTTGTGGTACAAATAACTTCTCGAAACTGATTTGAGGGATTGGAAGCATAGCAGATATGTGTAGCTGGATTCCATTAGACGGACACTTACAATAGAAACAGTGGCCAAATTTGTGGCTTCTAGATCCACACACAGAGGGAACCATCTGCATACAGATTTATTCTCTTCATGATGGGAAGATCCACAATGTTGGGCCTATTCTTTGGATCTGTTCTTTCACAAGCACAGACATTAAATTTAGACTTCTCCATGGGATGGATGAATGCTGGCAATACACCTAATACTATCAAGGAGTTTTGGAATTCCAGTATAGAGAGGATCCATGCTGGCACTAGCACAACTAAGCAGTATTGAAGAATCGAGCTGGGTGAAATTTTCCAGCCAATATTAAATTGGCCAAAACATACCCTTTTTTTTGGTGGTGCCAAAACTATTTGCAAATTTGGGCTGAATTTGGTGAACAGGGAGGGAACACAGTGTTTCCCTGGAAAACCCATAGGACACTCATTCAGGAGTTAACCCAGTTTGACATTTTCTCAAATCCCATGTTTTTTCTTTGGGAGGGGGTGATCAGAACCCCAGGGAAAGGCATAATTCACTCCAAGAACAGAGAATATGACGTGTATGTATAACATTTAAAATATTACTAGTCTCTATTATAGCTGTACGAAATATTTGTGTTGACTCTTCAGTCCCCGCATCCTTCCCTGAGCAGTCTTTGGTTCAAGATTGAATGAGTTCATGAATTTTGGCTTGTGCTTGTGAAGATTCGGCAAACACCTGTGAAGGTTGTTTGCACAGCTGACAAGTCGATGGACCTCCCTCATCCCAGTCAGTTTTGCTTACTCCACCCCCTCACCATCAGCAAACCTTGGAACTTCCTGAGATGTTTGAAGAAAGAAGGGGTATTCTCAGGGCTTCCTGGACAATAGACAGGGACCTAGGGTAGAGGAAGAAGGATGTCTGGAAAATATGGAGTGGCCACTTCTCCAAGTGAACCTGCAGAGTTTGGTTTACTTCCAGTCCTCGCAAGTTAAACTGAAGGGTTCAGTTTATGAACCCTTTTGCAAACTGGATCTCACAGGATTCAAATAGTCCTGTTCTGTATTCAGCTTTATAGGCTTGGGCTCTGATCTTTCAGTTGAATCCACATGAGTGGACCTTTTGGGGTCCCTGTGGGGTCCCATTAAAATTAATGGAGAATGCCTGTGCAGATCTGATTGCAGGTTTGGGGTCTTAAGAACTTCCAAAGTCTAATTACTTAAAGCAAATATGTGCCTGATACTGCAGCTCTGAAGCTGGTATCTGCTGAGCTATGTTTTATTGCAAACAAAACATGCTCAGTTTTTTTGGATTTGTTCAAAGGATGACAAAAGCGCCCCAGTACACAAGACCAGAGAGTGAGACTGGTGCAGAAGCTAGAAGCCTGTTTCTCAGAAACTTGGTTGTTTATATTTAACAATCCTGAAGATTCAAGTATGTTTTTGAAGGAGCTAATATCTAATGAATGCTCCTTGGCCACTGGGAATAGAGGATTATTTTGCCAGCAGCCTCAGAGAGGCACTTTTTGACTGGATCTTGCCCATAGTTAGACATGTGCATTCTTGTACATTGAGCAGTGTGATCTGATCTACAGTTAATAAAACTTAAGATCTCCAGGTGGCCTGTTTATTAAAGAAACTTTATGAGGGTCAAATTCTGATCCTATTAAAAAGTCAACAGGAGTTTAGCTTCAGTAGGAGCAGGATTTCCTCCTAATTTCATACAAAAATACTCTGGGAAATGAGTTAAAACACTAGTTTAAGAAAATTCAGATAATCTAGAAGGTAGGAGAGCCTGGTGCTACAGATAATGTAATGCCATTACCGAATAAAATATCAGAAAGTGTGAATATTTAGTTTATTTTTTTTTTAAAAAAACTGCTTTGGAAGCCAGATACATTTCCATTCCTACCAAGCACTCAGGTCTGTATCTATAAAAAGTGTAACATCTGGACACTGTGATTGTAACTTTCTCATTATTATCAAAAGTCAACCGTGACAGATGGCTACTGCCAGAACCCTGAAAATCTTTCTTTGTTAAGAAAAGATTTGCTCTTTTCCCTGCTATTGCTCAGATTCTGTGGCTTTGAAACCAGAATTTGAATGGAGGTAGACGTAACAATGTATTTCCCAACAAAATTAGGACTGGTTCTAATAATTCAAACTATTTAGTCAATTGATAGTTACAATGCCAAATGATTTCGATATGGTCATACTCTGGACACTGAAGTTTCACTGTTGTGGTAGATCTTAAAAAAACAAACAACCTAATCGTAATGAGAATTACATTTCTGTTATGTTTCACTTGTTTAATTGATCTACAATAGGTTTAGGGCCAGATTTTTAAAGGTATTTAGGAACATAGTTGGATTTTCAAAGCAGATCAGCACCTAACTCCTACTGATTTCAATGGGAGCTAGGCCCCTACATGCACCCTCTAGGTGCCTAAATACCTTTAAAGATCTGGCCACTAGTGTTTAAAACCTATTCCTTTTTTATTGTGAGCATTGCACACTGCATACCACCTACGAGAACTGATATTATTCTCTTTCGGAGCAGTTTAACTTCATTCAGAACAAAAGAATGTACCTAAAGTTGTCATAACCTTACATCTATAGATGGGCCCAGTTCTGCCTATCTCTACTCAATTGGTCTTTACATATGCAAGTAATCTAAATGGAACCAGTAAGTAGGGATTTGTGGGCTCAGTCTCTATGGACCTGATGGATAGCTCACTGAAGCCAGTAGCAATCTTTCTATTGATTGTAATGGCCTTTGGATCACGCATCATGTAAGGACCAGGGTGGTATTTGTTTTGTAAACTATTTGTATATTTAAAAAAAAATCTTGTTAACTTCAACCCTGGATTTTATAGAGTGAAGAAAGATCAAAAGTAGTAATATTTACAGTCCTGATTAAGGGAAGCTTGGGACCTCTAATTACTCATTTGAAATTCTTCTCTGGTTTTCAATAGCATGTTTATTGTATCATCTACTATTAATAATAATATGGTTTTTTTAAAAAAAAAAACTTGTCACTGTCACAAGTAAGGTCAATATGACCAGCTTTAATTTTTTCTAATAATTTTAATCTATGTTTATGCACGATATATTTTTATCATAACAAAATGCCTGGTTGAAGTGGTGTGCAGTAAGCATTAGTGTTTACCAATAGCTGGGATTCTCAGTCTGAGAGGAACAAATTAATTACCACATTCACAAAAGCTTGCCATTTAATTCAGTGGGACCAGAATTGGCACCCAAATATATACCACATTTATTCTGGGGACAAGACCCTTGCTGGTTTGTAGGGAGAGGGGAGGGGAATGGGACAAAGAGGGTTAATTTTTTAAAGAGCTTTTTTCCATTGCAGTGGATTAGAAGGGTCCGTGGTCATTTTGCACTTTTCTGTTTCAGCTAAAGGAATTGAGAAGCTGAGGTGGCCTCTTTCTTACTACAACATAGCTTGAAAATAACTAAGCAAAGGAGCGAGTCAGAGCATAGGAATTAGAGCAGCCAGTCCATAATAGAGAGATGTATAAACACACAGAGCATTTGTTGAGATATAACGGTACAGTGATTATGCAGTAACTATTCAATATCACATCCAAATCCCTATACTCTGTGAATCCATCATTCATCAGCCAGTGCATACATTTACATACAGGAAATATCTACATACTGAGAAATAACTGCACAATGTTTCTGCAGAGCAGAGACTCAGAATCAGAATTCAGAGAAATGTACACCAAGGAAAAAGACAGTAGTTATGCATTTTTCTGCTATGATTGGTTGAGACAATTCCATCATTATAATAACAAGTACTTATGACTGGTGACTGTGTGTGTGTGCGTATGTGTGTGCGTGGATGGATGAGCACTATGACAGTAGGAACCCTTCTTTAGCAGAATCTAGTACTTGAAAAATAATGCATTTTTGTTACTACTGAGTGGTCACCACACAGGGTCTGGACTGGAAGATCATTTAATCCCAGTTGCTGGGACTTCACAATTGAATTCCCAAAGCTAATGGGCTACATATCCAGGGTGCACATGGCCCTTTCTGGAACAGGTACCCATGACAGAGAGCTGGCAGACAGATTTTAGACTGTGAGGTAAGAAAGGCCTTTTACATAATATTTCAATACTGGGTGACTCAGCTCAGTACCATCTTAGGGATACTTTCTATGAATTGCCATAGTTATTTTTACCTCTCTATTACTTAATGATTAATTAAGTATTAATTTCTATTTCTGTGCAGTTGCTAATAAAAACATTATTTTGTTTAAGAGAATTTAAATTGGGTCTCATAACTTAACTGGGGCAATAGCAGACATCCAAAAAGAGGGAATAAAATACTCATGTCTATCATGGTAGACTGACAAATGAATAGGGCAGGTCTTCAGTAGACACGAGGCTATGGTCTCCCTCCCAAAACAGTATCCTAGAAGGGCTGCCAAAGGTGTCTGTAAGAAAAGCTTGAACAATCTAAACCAGAGGTTTTCAGACTTTTTCACAGTGTGGTCGATGTCTTACTAAAGACATCCCATGGGGCTCATCCCTCCCAATTATGCTTGCATGCACCACCTTCCTCTCTTTTCATTGGTGATCAAATACAATCCATGAGACAACGACAGTAGTTTTTTTTTATATGGAAAAGTAATATGAGGAAAGTATTTAATGGTTTTTTCTAGTTTCCTTTAATGTGATTTAGGAACTTGAAAGGAAGAGAGCTAGCACCATGTGGCTCTCTTTCCTTTCCTTTTCTTTCCGTTCCTTTCATTAACGTGCTAAATCGCATTAAAGAAACTAACCATACTTCAACTATTTCCTCATATCACTTTTCCTTAGGACGGGATCCGCACTGCCTACATCCGCCAACAAACAGCCTGACTGCATTCCCAGAATTCAGTACATTCACTGTTGAAGTAGTTCCAGACACCCTAAAGGAATCTCAGCCCAAGAGCTGTGAATCCTACTCATGCCCTTCCTGGCTTATGGAAGAGTCATCAAGAGCAGCTGGTACCACTCATGACTGAAATAGCTAATGCCTCATTCAGGCAAGGAGCCTTTCCTTCCTACTTCAAACATGCAATAGTCTGACCAACACTGAGTAATCCCACCCTGGATACATTGGTTCTATCCCACTACAACCCCAATATCAAACTGTTCCTGAGCAAACTCAGAGAAGTTAGCCAAAGGCTGGCTACATGCTCATCTGATTGAAGCTAATAGTCTAGAACCAGCACAATCTGGATTCAGGCCACGACAAGGAATGGAAATAGCTTTAGTGGCACTGACAAACAGTGCTTGATTCCTAAAAAAATAGAAGTGCCAGAATTCACTTCTCCATTGAAGCCCTGCTGCTACCAATCTTGGTCGACTTGCTCACAGGCAAGCAAAATGGGGAGGGGAGTGTCACTGCACCCCTGCCAGGACCCTTTGACCTGTGCAGCAGTAAAGGGCTCTCCAAGAAGGGGGTGCTTGTGGCACTGACCATATAAGAGGCAGGGAAAGAGCACAACAAAGGCGGGACCCAGACCCCTCCCTTGTCCAGCTCTGAGCAGAGACCCAGCAAATGCTGCTTCCCCTCCTGGCCATGCCTGAGACAGCAGCATGGCGCAGCTGGGGACTCACTGTCTGCACAGGAGGTAATGTTCTGGGATGCCTGATCGCCACCCAATGGGGGAAATCCCTGCCAGAGACCCAGGCTGGGAAGGGAGGACCCAACACTTCCCAGAGCTTCCTGCCTCTGGCGGGGGAGCAACAGGGCAGTGGGGCTGCAACCTGTATGCCAGGGCTTTCCACTGGAAGTGGTGGTGTTTGGAACCTGAGGGGCTGCAAGGTATATCCCCCTGAGTCATCTTCTGTAACACACACAGTAGTGTGTACATTTTTAAAAAAAAATCCACCCTAAAAACAAATCCCTACCAAAACAAAATACTTTGCCACACACACAATTCTTCCCCTAGGGGAGGAATGGGCATTTCACCATGCCTTTTAAGGGCCTGATCCTATTCTCATTGAACATCATAAAGGCTATTTCAAAATAGATAGATTCATTTGCATTGTGCTTTACCACTTCAAAGCACTATACACATATTATTATACCAGACAAATTTTAACTAGCTAATGGTATGTTTAGAATCGCAGTGAATTAGTAGTGGGGTTTTAAAGATATTTAAATGGACGACTTTCCACACTCAATTAGAACAATTTTGAAGTCAGCTGCTTTTCCCCTGTAGAAATTTTGAAAAAGTCTATTGAAACACTAATCAACTTACTATGACTGGATGATTGGATTTCAACCAATGTAAAAAAATATAAATATTATAAACCTGCAGAGGGGCAAAACTCTTCCTTACTTGGTCACTTTGTCATTTGAGATCCTGAGGTATGTAAATATTATGAGAGTTTATTAAAAAGAAATTGATTACATGTGTGCCATTTAGCCCAGTGGAATTTTACCAGTTTATATATCACATGTCAGGCTTTAAAGGGGTATCAGTAGAATTATTATAAGGTAAAGCATCAGTCAGATTTCATTTTTAGGTATATCTGTTCCCCATTGAGCATGGGGCTTACTGAACATCACCAATATTTTGGAGTTCAGCAGTTCACACTATGAAATGTTTCCAAGCCCAACTTTAGCCCTTGCTAAATGTTCTTTTTCATTATTCCCTTTTTATTTATGATTCACCACATTTATTAAGATAAAAGCTTGCACTGCAGAAACAGTCTAAAGCATACCCCCTACGTACAAACTGATCTCCAGATTACTAGTGAAATTGCTGCCTTTGTATACTTAGAGACTGATGTGATAACTGAAAATAACTTCCATTAGCACTATAAAAACTCCAGCTGATACCAAATGAATTTCATTTGATACCAGCAGAGAAAAATATTGGCTACTGAGATATTCTTTGTTCATGGTTATTTACAGTTAGCTAGAATCCATGTACTATTCAGGAAGGCAGAAGTCTCCAGATGTTTTCCTTAACATAAGACCCTTTACAGTGAGCCTTCTACCCTGAGGCTGACCAGCATTCATCTATTTAAAGGACTTTTTTCTTTTTGATTCCCTATATGTCTTTCATGTTCTCCAGCTTTCTAGGAATGAAATTTCTTGTGTAGAGTTCACAGTCTTTAAGAGATATGTAGGCACTTGACTGCTGTCAATTACTGGTTTTGTCTAATTTTTGCAGCAGCAGGTGGCTCCTGCAATGTATGTGTACTACTCTAAAAAGTATCCACTGTTACAATATTTATGACCTAGTATTATTCTAATGTTATGCCAAACTGTTTTTTGTACATCCAGCGGCTGGGTAAAACCGTACCAACACAATAACAAGAAACAAAGAATCCTCAACATGCTGTACAAATATGTAATGACTCCTTGACCCTGTATTGTCGATACTGTATATAACTATAGAGAGGGAAGCTGAGACAGCGATAAAAAAATATGTAGCCGTTTAGGTTGAATGCTCCGTAGTCTTTAGATAGCTCCCGACCATTTTCTTTCACACAAGTATCTGAATTTTACCTCTGCGCCATGACCAGAATATCTCAGAGCAATCAGACTTCCTGGAGCCAAACTGCAAATTACAATCAAATTCCAATTGAAGTCTTCTGTACACATTTTTGTATGGTCAGTGAATGACCCAAGAGTGCAAAAGGATTCCAGGATACAATTGATCAGATAATTATTTCTTTATTCAACTGTAATATTAAGAATAAAGAATTCAATGAATTCTTTAGCAGTATGTTTTTCTACTTAGCTAAGCATTCTTTAAATACTATTCTCTCTCTCTCTTTTTAGCAATTGATTAAGTTTGTGTGATAATTTTCTCCACCTTTTATATTTTAAATTTAAATTCAATTAAGAAGTGGCTTTGCTGGAAGACATGTTGTTTCAGTCTCCATTTCAGCTTGTTTACTATTGTCTTCCAGCTGCATCCATAACTTTTATAAATATTAACTCTTCAGTTCAGTTGCACAAACACAAAGACATGCCATCAGTGGAATATTTGTGGAGGTGTACGTCCTTAGTTTTCTATAAATTAGCTTAGCTAATTAGTGTTCCAACACATCCTGCTTTGTGTATTTCTTGATTGTTTCTTTCTTCTTTGAGCTACATTTGGTTGTAGGGGAGGGCTATACACAAATATGCTCTGGCTCAAAAATAATAAGACTCTTCCCAGCAACATCTGTGATTCCAGCACTCCAGATAAGGCATGATGTGGATCACTTAGGGCTGTCCAGAGGGAGAGCAAAAGGGGCAGTTTGGCCTGGGGCTCCCAATTCCGTGGAATTTGAGAGAATGGTATTTCACCAGACCACTCTCTCAAATTTGTTCTTGTTACCCCTTCACCCATGGAAGGATGGTCAGGCCAAACCTGAGTGGTATGGTGATCCCATGACCCAGGTTGCAACTTAGGCTCCTAAATCTGTTAGGTGTTGCAATGCTCACCGCAGCAATGCCTAAATACCTTTAAAAATGCAGGCCTATGTGCTAGATTGTGCCACCTTCACATATCTTGAGTAGGTCTTACTTTACAAGTAATCTTATTGAAACCAATGGAGCTACTTGCAGAGCAAGGTCCAACTCACTGTGAGTAAGAGTAACAGAATCAGATCCTTTGTCAGCCTCAGTCATAAGTTTGGAAGGAAGGGGTTCAATTACATGGAGAAGAGCTCTTCAGTATTACTGGAAAAAGAAACTGAAATGTCAAATAAATTAATGTAATTGCATGTACACTTCTGTTGAATGATGAAAGAAAATATGTATTTCAAAAATAAAATTGAAGACATAAAATTACAATAAATATTCTAACTTTTAATATTTATTCATTTTAAATTAAGTACACTGGATGATAGTCTATCACTGGCTTTGTGTAATTTATATCAGGAAGAATTTTTGGACACTTTTTCCTCTGAATTCTCCACTTCTCTGGATACAAACTTTGCTTTTCCCACTGCTCATCTGAAAGAATCTTAGAATTGATTTAATATTTGTGCTTTGGCTTTCTCTCTGAGGTTACATGACAATCTTTTCAGAACAAGCCTCTTGACTACCTAAAAATAAAACATGGCTTCTGACTCGAGGGTTTATGTATTCCTGCAAATTAGAAAAAAAATTCTACCATCTCTGCACTCTCAGGAATACAGCTATATGTTGATTACCTCTCCAGTCCGATCAAAGAAACTTTACCCTTTAAAGTTAATTTACTTTATAAACTATGGGCTAAATTTAGTGTGGGTTCATATTGTCTTACACCAAAGTAACCTTTGCACTTGGTCCTTACGGTGGAAAGTCCACTGGATCCAGGTTTCAGAGCTGCAACCTTTCTTCTGCCTTGGGAGCCATAAAGGACTAGCACATACAGAAAAAAAGGGGGACAACACTAATCATTTTAGTATTTTTAGTCTTATGATTGGCCCAATATAAAAAGATGTAAATAAATACACCTGCAGAGTGTTCAACTACACCTATCAAAGTGTTCTACCATATGAGGGACATAGGAAATCTCAAAGGTCTGAAGGCCTATATAACCTTTATAGATACAAGGTGTGTGAGGTAATATCTTTTATTGAATGAACTTCTGTTGGTGAAAGAGACAAGCTGGGCTGGGCTACTTCTCATTTTCCATTGGAAGAGTTTCTGGGCACATCTTCCATGCAATGTTCTTATGTGGTTAAGTGTGCACCATTCTTTCCATCACAGGTCAAAGCCTGGCAATTCTTCAGTAGGGTCATTAATAAGGTGCTTATTTGGGACAGATGAGATATCCCACAACATTGATGGTCACCATTGAAATCCATCAAACTACCACTACAAGTCCAAAGGGGGTTCCTAGATTTTAATCTTGTTCTAGGAGGATTCCTCAGGTCATTGTGGAGGGGGATTCTGGTGTTTTGGTTTACATGGGAGAGGAAATTGGAGGTTTGGGAGTCCCTCTGTATTTTTGGAGGGTCACTATGGGACAGAACAGGGAGTGCAAAAGTGCACAATACTGGGAAAGTGCCAAAAGAATGGCACAAAGTAATGGTTATAGCACTTCTCAAGCCCAGTAAACTCACTGAAGACCCCATCAATTATTGACCGATCCCCTTACTACTCTCCACCTCATTCAAACTGATGGAAAGAATACTGCTTTCCAGAATGGCTAGTATTATCGAGCAAGCTCTACTTAAAGAGCAGGCGTGGTTTCACCCAAACAGGAGCTGCTGTGACCAGGTAGCTGCCTTGTGTGGACACATCAAGGTGGGTTTTCAGCAGTGGCTACACATAGGAGCTGTATTTGTTGACCTCTCTTCCGTGTACGACATGGTTTGGAGGAAGGGCCTTCTACTGAAGCTCTGTTGTGTAATCCCATGCCAACGAACTACTTGCCTACTGGCTGCAATGACAGGTGATGGCTGTTTCCAGGTTACCTCGATGGTCAAGTCAGCAGGCCTAGAATGCTGAACTCCAGCCTCCCACAGGGCTCTATTCTGGCCCCTACACTCTTTAACCTCTACACAGGAGACATGCCAGACACAACACCTAGGAAACGTATATATGCAGACGACATTGCTCTGGCAGTATAACACACACATCTTCAGACCATCAGCCATACTCTCACCAATGACCTTTCAATAATGGCAGACCACTTCCAAAAGTGGAAACTTCAGCCAAATCCAAAAAAAACAACGGTCTCTACCTACCACTTAGACAACAAGGCTGCCAAAACTGAGCTCACAGTGACATTCTGCAGTGAGCTAGTTAAACATCACAAAATATCTAGGAGTGACCTTGGATCGCAGCCTGACCTTCCGACGACACCTCGAGAACACCCAAGACAAGATTAAGACTAGGGTGAGTCTCATAAAATGGCTAGTGGGAACATCCTGGGGTTCTGTTCCAAGGACACTGTGCACAGTGGCATTGGCCCTAGTCTACTCTGCAGCAGAGTCCTGTGCACTGGTATGGGCCCAGAACTCTTACACTAAGCTTCTGGAACCACAACTAAATGGGGCAATGTGGATAATCTCGGGAACATTAATGTCAACTCCAACAGACTGACTCTGTGAGCTATCCAGGAATTAATCATCATGGCCCCCTGTGCAGCATGATGCCACATAAAGCTGCTATAGAGCTTCTTCTTCCATGTAAAAGAAAAATGCACACATTTTGCTCAGTGTCCCATTCTGAAAGTTCTCATGGGGAGAAGAGTCACTTCTCACCATATGGAAACTGTGAAGTGGACATGAGAACAAATGTTTTTAATTGAAACTGTCATTGCTGAGCCAGACTGCTGTCTGGAGCATCTTGCTGAAAAGTGACAGCAGCAGCCGGGAAATTGAATGTAACTGACTGTAAAACTAATTTCCATTCTGCATTAATTCAGGAATAACATAAGGAAAACATTCAGGTTGCTTTTTTAAACAGACCCATAAAGGTTAGGCCCTTGATCCTGTGAAATGCTGAGTGTGGAGAAGCAGTGTGGTACAGTGAATAGGACACGGGGGATCTGGTTTCTATTCCCAGTTATGACACTAATCTGCTGTGTGACCTTGGGCCAATCACTTCACCTCTGTACTTTGTTTCTTCTCCCACTCTTTTGTGTCTTGTCTATTTAGCTTGCAAACTCTTTGGGGGAGGGACTGCCTCTTACTTTATGTTTGTACAGTACCTAGCACAATGGGCTCCCAGTCTCAGCTGGGGCCTCTAGGCACTACTGTGATACAAACAATAACAAAAAGATAATTTGTGTTATTTTCATTGGCAGTTGAAAGTGCTCGACTTCCCTCAGGATCAGGTGCGGTCTTTTTCTGATAAATTTGTTCTCCGTTAATGTTCAACAAGCACTAAAGAGCCCAGCAGAGGCTAGTTAACCTTGAAATAAGTCTTTATAGAGAATAATGTCTGTTAGATTTTCTTTCAGAAAATTCTATTTGTAAACATGATATCTAGTACTATGTGAAGCTTTCAAAGTTTGATTACATAGCCTAGGTTGCATGGGTTCACATACCGAAGCATTGGTAAAGGTCCGTGTGTGAATGTTCTCTTATAGCACACACATTTGGCAAGATGTGGGGCATATGGGTTAATATTCATTCATGTAGGTTTGCATGGGTTCACCTGGCTCAGACTAGATCTTAACAGGGATACAACAGTACTCTCACACTGGGAATCAGATTTCCAGTATGCCCCTGTTTTCCAGGTATAGGTAGCTGTAGCATATCATATCATATCTGGCTATGGAATACAAAGTTAATACTTTCATCAAATTGTCCACAAAGGACACCTACTCTCCACCACTCCACCTTCAACTTCTATTACTTTGAGAATTTAAAAAAATATTCGTTAGAGACCATGCCAGCCATTTTTCTACCATTGCTTTTTAGAAAAGCTTTGCATGACTAAGGGGGGTGTATGTGTCTTGACTCATTCCCTAAATAAAGTCAGGGTTGGATTCATTTTGAATTTGCTAGGAGACACAGGCTATGTTTACACTGACGGTGGCAAAATTGCCGCCTCCAGATCGATCTTTCAGGATCAATTGAGTGGTCAGTGAGTCCCGCTCAATCGATCAGGAAGTCGACTGAGTAAGTCCACCCCCTCAAGTAGCATAGCACTGAGTCTGTGTAGTTTGCGTAACTCCCGTCGACTGCCACCGAATTGCACGGTCAGTGTGAACCAGCCCACATTCTTTTACCCACTTTTCTCAATGGACCACAGGGCTCAAGTAAAATGCATTCTCTTTCAGAGAAACCATGTGGAAATGACTTCTGCTGAGTTAAATTGATCCTCTTGATCACATGAGAGCATTTTAGCCACTCAAGGACATAGAAAGAATCCCATGTGGCTCACTATTTGTGATCTATTTCAGCAAAACAGCCTCACGCTCAAAAGATACCATGAACAAAGCCCAACACATTTCATGAATATCCAGCTGGATCCAAACAGTTTGCAATAAGCTTCTACAGGCAGCTTCACACAATGGATGCACTTTGAAATATTGTTATAGTTCTGCAGCATAACTTCTCACAATGTTTCAAGTTTGTTTAGCAGCGTGGGTCTCCAGAGTGAACACAGTTAATTCTGGGAATATGAAAGTCTGACAAAGATCCCACTGCACCTATGGTTTATATTTCTATGTTTCAATAAGAAAAGTAAATGTTTAGTATAAATTAATTTTAAATAACATATCTCATTACTCACCATTGCTCTAGTAGATATACCTGCTAAGATTAGTCTCAGAAACCACATAAGCCATGAAATTCTAAGCCTGCCATGAATATGTTGGTTTTTTATCCAGGTCATAATGAATTGATCAAATCCAGGTTCTCTTCCAATAGTATCTTTTACTTCTTCAGCCTACTGTTTTCTTCCACAAATATCTTAAGGTCTTAAGTGTTTATATGTCATGCTGCTTTCTACATTTCTAACTGGTAAGGTGGGTTCGCAGGCTGACATTTACTTTCATTGTTTACATTAATTTTAAAAATAGCTCAAGTCATTTTAAACATCATTTTGAACAAGATAAATGACTTTGTGTGTTTGTTTCTGCTAGATGTGACTGTAAAATTTGTCTTTTTTGCCATGACCATACTATGAAATCTGCCAGCTTTGCCATATATATGCCCTACATATAGCACAAAAAAGTTTCTTTTGTCATAGTTCACATCAGGATATTGTCCTTGGGATGTGGAAGTAGGGGATTTTGATGCTGTTTTCTGAAATTGGAAATATTTAACTTATCTGTGGGTTTTTTTGTATTTAATTTTAGCTCTTCTGAAGCAGTTGCAGTACCAGCTCTCCTTCTAGATTGACTCACATAGGAATTCTGTAATCATCTGATGTTTCTTATTATGTTATCCTAACCAGATTGATTTAAACAATGCAAGGAAATCACATTCTCTGCTTTTCTTTCCTGATCCATAACTATGAATAGTCCCCCTAAGATGGCTAGTATGATTGAGTTAACAATAGAACTATTTGAGGAAAGATGGAACAGGAAAAATAGGCTGGCTTGATTGAAAACAAAATGAATTGATAGATTAATAGATTTTAAGGTCAAAAGACAACACTATGCTTATCTAGTATGAACTAAATAGATTGTCTTCTTAAACCTCTCACTGTAAGGCAGTATTACTGGCCTCTAATCATTTTTGTAGCTCTTTTCTGAAACATCTCCAGTTTTAATCATCCTTTTTGAAGTGAGAGCACCAGGACTGTGCACAGTATTCTATGACTATCCTCACCAAGGCCATGCGCAGAGATAATACTACCTCCCCTAGACTTGCTTGATGTGCCCTAGTTTATATATCCAAGGTTCGCATTTGCACTCTTAGCTGCTAGACATGCTCCTGCCTGGAGTAGACAGGAGATATTGGATCTCATTCATGTTTGGTTTGTTATCCACTAGGGATGGTCATCAAACCCATGTTCATCAAACCTATTTTTCAATAGAAAATTGTGTTTTTGACTATTTGAATTTTTTCCATAAAAAAGGGCCTGCTTTCTGTGGCAAGTGTTTATTTTTCATTGACAAAATGAATGCTCAAAAAACTAAATATTTCAAATCAGATACGCTGCCATGGTGCCTAATCAAAGTGGTAGTTCAGTTGCTTCGTGTCCCTTTTCTCCTCTATGGGCTGGGCTCCCCAAGCAGACTAAACCACGTTTCCAAATTGAGCTATTTCCATTTGTGCAGAAATATTTCCCTTTTTGATTTTTTGCCAAAAAGTTGAACTTTTCCACAGACAGCAGACACTTCCTGTGAAAATCCCATTTTCTGACCATCCCTATTACCCACTATGATCCCTAGGTTCTTTTCAAGTCACTGTTTTCCAGGATATAGTCCTCTATATATGTCATACGTGTGACTTTTCTAAGAACAAAATGTGTTTTGTGACTGGATTTTGCATAGGAACACAATATGCAGGGTGCAAGAAAGGTTAGTAACAATTGCAGTCCTAGCACTTGGACAAACACAGAAACTGCTCCAAAGGAGATAAGGAGGAGACAAAGCCATGCCCCACCTTTCTTCTGCATCAGCCCATAGAAAGGGGATGGGTCACTGGGATCACCAGCTGCAACTTCCTATAGACAGCGTAGCGTATGCCATTTCCCCTCAGGGAAGAATTGTTTTTAATCATCAGTTTAGCCTTCAATAGTGTAGACTACTGCATCCTCCCAGACGGCCTCAGTAGTTGTGCAGGTGTCTCTGGTGCCCTCCTGTCATAGTTCCATATCTACTTCTTCAAGCACTCTCTCTGGCGGTGGTGGTTCTTCTCTGTGACAAAAACTCTACTATATACTCCATTCTTAGCCCACAAGACTCCATTCTTAGCTCTCTGCTCTTTAATATCTACTTCCACCTTCACTCATTCTATCACTGCCTGTTGCCTGAGCTATCCTAATAACACCCACTCAGACAGATATTTAAAAATTGTTGACTGTCTGTCCATTCTCTGCTCATCTTCACTGGTTTTATCTCAACTTTTGTTTACACTTCCCTGTGCTCGTTAGAGTAAGCCTGATTCCTTGTTTGAGTGCAGGATGAGCTATGAAAATGTTGTCTGTTCATACTCAAGACAGACAGTGCATGAGGTAAAACCTTTTATTGGACCAACTTCTGTTGGTGAGAGAGACAAGCTTTCAAGCTTACACAGAGTTCTACTTCAGGTCTGGGAAAGGTACTCAGAGTGTCACAGCTAAATGCAAGGTGGAACAGATTGTTTAGCATAAGTAGTTAGCACATATTCTCAGGGACTGTTGAAGGTGAAGTGGCTCATTAACACCACTGTAGTCGTAAAGAAGGAAAGGAAGGGAGGGAAGTAGCTGGGAGGGGTGGGGGCAGGGTGTTAGTGGGTTACAGATTGTTGTAATAAGCCATAAATCCAGTGTCTCTGTTCAGTCCATGATTTTTAGTGCCTAGCCGAGTTATGAATTTAAGCTCCCAGGCTCCTTTTTGAAAGTGTTATGCTAGTTTCCTTTGAGGGTGAGGACTGATAGGTCAGCTATAGAGTGATCACTTTGTGAAAAGTATTCAACGGGAGAGGGGGAGGGGTGTTTTTGTCTTTTATCATTCCAGAGCATAGTGATTGGTGTCACCCACATATTTCCTATTGGGGCTTTTAGTGCACTGGATGAAATACAGTATATGGGATCATGGACTGAATAGGATTGGATTTATGGCTTATTACAACAAATTGTAACCCGCTATTAAGCCCCTCCCTTTTCCGAGCCTCTCTTCCCTCCCACTCTTCCTTTCCTCCCTATGACTGGAGGTGTGTTAACGGGCCACTACACCTGGAATGGTCCCTCAAAATATGTGATAACTACTTATGCTAAACAATCTGTTCCATCTTGTATTTAGCTGTGACACTCTTTGTAAGTTTGATACCCAGACCTGAAGAAGAGCTCTGTTCAAGCTTGAAAGCTGGTCTCTCTCACCAACAGAAGTTGATCCAATATTACCTCAACCACCTTGTCTTTGTAATATCCTGAGACTGACACGGCTACAACAACACCGCATACATACTCAAGTAAGTCACATTCTGCAGATTCAGTACTTTTACATTGAGTGAACCTAAAAAAATCTCCTATCGTTCATCTTGTAAGTCAAAATGAACAATGCTTGCATTTCATGCTATTTTGATTATGCTACGGGATATTAACTTTTAGACAAGACTCAAAATAAGTGGCAATTTTGAGGATGTTCAAAGGAAGTTGCCTGATTACCGTCTCTTGCCTAATCAGAACTTCATTGCTTCTACTCTGTGAATTAATGTTGTGACAGGGCCAGACCGGATGGCTACCGGACAGTGCTAGAAGGCCAATATATCAGCCCCAGGCTCAGCAAGTCCCTTTTCCCCTGGTAGCTGAGCAGGGGATACTCTAGGTTGATTAACACACCTGGAGCCAATCAAGGCCCTGCCTAGGACTTGTTAAAAGCCTCCCCTCCAGAGAAAGGGTATGGCTGGAGTTATGAGAGTGAGGTGAGCTATCAGAGTGTGTGAGCAGACAAGACATTGTCAGAAACCAGGAAGGTTTAGGAGAAGGAGCAGAATGCTGGCAGAAGAGAACCCTGCAGGTACAAAGACTGGGGGAGGGAAAAACCCTGCCTGAAGAGGGCAAAGGACCTTTCCCAGGTCTGGAGGCCTGAGGGAAGAGATCCTGCCAGAAGGGGAAGATAGAACTGGACATTTGGTTCGGCACTACCATGCCCAGTGGGGCTGTCAGAGGTCAAGAGTTTCCCCTGGCAAGGAGGCCAGGAAGGGCCCCTGTGAGCAGGGTCCAGACATTAAGTCAAGGGGCACGGGGAAGTAACCCAGGGAAGCTAGCAGCTTTCCTGAAGCCATAGCATGAGGCTGCTACTTGTAGGGTCCCTGGATTGAGGCCTGGAGTCAAGGATGGGACTGAGCCCCCCCATAGGCCATTCACTGAAGGGGCAAAAGCCACAGCGAAGAGACGAGGGCCTCTGAGAATCGGAGACAGGACTGGGAGCCGGCAAGGAACAGGCATCTTAGAGAGGCTGTTTTACCCTTCCCCACAACTAGAGGGTGGAAGAACACTAAGGGGTGAAGCAGTTCCCTTACCTACCACTAGAAGGAAGCGCTGGACCCGCTGAGGTAGAGGAAGAGCTTTGTCACAATGTTTACACATGCAGTAATTCTGCACATTACAAAAATTATAGTAAGATAAATAAGAGAAAGGAAAAAAATAAAAAATCAGAATGAATCAGCAAAACACCCCTGCCCCAAACAACATAATATCAAACTGTACACATTTTCATTTTGTAGCTCATTATGACCCTGATTCAACAAAGCTCTTAAACACAGGTTTAATTATGTGTAGTCTCATTTCAAATTAGTTAGGCATGTACTCATGTTTTGCTAGTTCAGGGCCTCTAAGAGTTGTGGGAAATGATTTCAGTGAAACTACACAAAATCCAACAGGCTTCCGATTTTGGTCTAGTTTGAAAGTCAGAGCAGGGAAGTTGGAAGATTCACTAACGTTTCTGACTTTTTGAGTAGAAATGAATCAACGCTAGAATGAATTTTTCTGAATGCTTCTCCTCCTCTTCAACGCAAACTTTAGGGGCCTGGATAAATTAGAACCTGGATTCATACTATTTCTGGAGTTGGTCTTGCAAAATCTGACCAACAACCACCGCCAATTTTGTCTGTCTGCTTCTACTAAATGTAGGTCAGAGTCACTTGTCACTTGGCATGACAGAGGGAAGCTTGAAGTACTCAACACAGAAACTCCTGATTCTCTCCCTGGGCTTTATTCAACTTCCTACCCACCAACCCAGACGTTTCCTATTGCAGGCCCCAAATAGAAATTTTCAGTAGAGGATTGGACTAGAATGTCTTGCTTGTCCTTCTTCCTTTATTCACTCCTTTGCTAAAGAGAAGACGCTGTATCACCTGGCTCAATAGAAGCTGCATCCAACTGTACTTGCTGGAGAGAAGGTTGCTACAATACAGAATTTTTGAGCAGGTAAAAGAGGAGGGAAATGTGGGGTTTCTGAGAAGACACCTTCCCTTTTAAAGAAATATCTGAATTTTCAGGCTATGTGGCCCTGGACTCAAACATATTGGAAGGAAGATTAAGGGCTAAAATGACAAAAGGCCTGTGGGCCACCCTGTGCAACTGGCCCAGCTTGCAGTGTTAGTTACTGCATGGGAAGCCAGCATAGCAAATGAAGTACAGAGGAGTGTGATCACTTAAACCAGAAACAGTGGGCAATCTAACTACAGCATTTTGAACAACCAGTAATTTCATAATTAAAGTTCCAGGGCGGCCAAAATAAAAAGAATTGCATTAATCAAGAACTATGAAAGGACACCAGTGTGTGATTCCGTGTGTGTTCCACTTCAGGAAACTATACAACTTGAGGAGGGTGAATCACATTGTGTAACTGAAACAATGCTGTGTTGCAACTATGTAACTAGCTGGTGCCATAAATGACAGTTGTGAATCCAGGAAGACTTCAGTTATACGGTACCTGGAAGATTAGGAATTTAAATTGTGAAGGCAACTAAAATCAAACCAGGTATAAGGCAAGCTCTGGAGCAACATAGGTTTTTAATGACCACAGGAATGTCATTAAGAGCCGTATTTTGGTGTCTCCCAGAAAGACAACTTGAATCAATTGATTTGAACCGACAATTCTATCCTATAAACATAAACTAAAATGGATAAACAGATAAACTTCAAAGAATGGAGTAGTCCATTGCAGATAAAGTAGTACTGAAACTGAAACAGATTCAGTACTAGAAAGTGAAGTATTGACACTCTCAGCAGATATTAAGGGGAAAATTCAGGACTGGCCTAAGTGGAGCTAACTCCCATTGACTTCAGGGAACAGTGTGCCTGTTTCTGCTAAGGCTGAATTTAGTCCTACAGTTACCTATGTGCTCCACAATATGCAGAACAGGAGCTTCAGATTTTGGTTTACTTTTCTGAGATGACCCTTCCATTCTCCTTCCCCACACCACATTCCCTTTGTTTTGCTGGTAGACATTCTGGCTCGTGTGCCCAGTCCCTGTGAGCTGTACTACCCATGTTTGCTCATTGTTTTTTTCCCCCGGGAAAGTTAGCGTGGGTCCAGCTGCCATGAGATCAGAGCCTGGTTAGCAAGGGAACAGGACCGTCTCACACAGTCTAGAGAGGCTGAGAAGAGCCCTAAGAATAGCTGAGTTGGCTGGGTGAACTAAGTGACTAAGCTCCTCTGGATTGGGTCTGATCTGCTAAGCGTCTGTCATTTAAGACGGATAAGGAACATTGTTAGTTTTGTGCGCTATCCAGCACAACATGGACTGCCAGTGCTGAACAAATAATACATCATAAAGTTTGTAACAGGTGTGAAAGTATATAACTGTTCTATCCTGGCAACTGAATATTTGTCCATTGTGGGAGCTGCAAACCATTTAAAGGCAAAAAGCTCATCACTGTAAGGAGTTATAGTCCCCCTCCCCACTCACCTCTGGCTTTATTTATGGTACTGAAATAAACACCAAATTTAGGGATCGGTTGTGCCATTCAGCCATAGCTCCAAGCAGGGTACAGTGCAGACATGCACATCGCCCTCCAGGTGGATCCTGAGGGGGATTTTTCTTCCCAGAGTTCGTTGCTTGGTGCAGCAGGCTTCCCTCACCATGGCTTATCAAGAGTGAGCTAGTGGGGAAGGGCCATAGTCTTGTCTGGTCCCTGCTGTGCTGAATCATCCCCGAATTAACTTTGAGCCTGAACCTGCTCAAGCCTGGCCAGTCATCCCTGAGCCAAAGAGTGTGATAAGTCATTAGAAGCAATTACCTGCTGGTCTTGTGATAGGCCCCACGCCGTTCAACCAGGTTCAGCCAAGTCACAGGTGAGGACCCACCTAGCTCATCCCAAGACAGGTCTACAGACTCCTAAGGGAAGAAGATTCTTTAGTCTGTTCCGTGTCATCATCTCGGTGGGAACACTCCCATTGCTTAGTAGTTCTGACAGACTCCTCCAGCTTCAGCCTCTGCCTGTTTCCATGTTCTCCAGCAGCAGCTCCAGCCTTCATCTGCTCATGCCTCAGCCAGTCACCTGATGACTCTGACAGTTTGAGCAGACCCAGGCTCAGCAGTAACTCAGGCTCAGGCCATGTCTACACTACAAAATTATGTCAGCCTAATTTACGTCGGCATACAGCCACCACAGTTATTAAATATCTGGTAAGTGTGCACATTTGGCTCCTTGTGTCAGTAGTGGCTGTGCTCACCAGGGAGCGCTTGCATCAATTGTATTGTCCGTGTGGGGCAGCGTGGGTTGGCTCCTGAAGGCCAGTAACAGTCAATGTAAGCAATGCAATGTCTATACCAGTGGTTCTCACCCTATTTACCACTGTGGGCTGCATATGCAGCTCCCTATGTGTCATGAAGGCCGCATCCACACAATATATATACTACCTGTATGGCCCAGAGGGTGTCACGTAGGCCGCAGCTGTGCGATGATTGGGCTGCAAGCAGCCCGCAGGCTGCATGTTGAGAACCACTGGTCTACACTAACACTGTGTCAACCTAATTACATCGACCGTGACTCTATGCTGTTCGGGGAGGTGGTGTTACTAAATCGGCATAGAGAGGCATTTAGTTCAGCGGGAGCCAAATTTAAGTGAAGACACTTCCCCAGCAAGGTCAGTCTAACTGTGTACTGTAGACCAAGCCTTAGGCTCAGCGGTAACTCAGGAATGACTCATCACAGCTGGCCCTCCATATCAGAGCTAGTTAAAAATGGAAAATATATTTTCAAGAAAAATTCGGAAGTTGTTTTTCTTCTATGTGGTTCAAACCAGACCATATAGAGGGATTTTTTTTTTCCAAAAAATTCATTGAGACCATTATAGAAATCTTTACTAAGAAGATACTGACTTTTTACATTTCCTTAAAAATGAGCTTCCAATAAAAAAATTTCTGGTTAGTCACCATAAAAAGTCATTTTTTTCTGGAAACTTAATTTAAAAAAAAAAAAGATTATTTTTGATGAAAAAGTTTCTTCTTATTCAAATGACTCCAAGCAGCTGTAGTCCCTATATCTTTGGGATTTTTGCCCAGCAGCAGGAATCTATCCCTGCACTGTCACCTGTGCCAATGTGACGTTAGAGTATAATGGTTCCTTCCGCTTTCCCTCCCACTCCTGTAGTTGTAAATGGTACTGTCCATCCAGATAATGATATGTTCTGTATACTTTTGAAAATTCAAAGTGGTATGTTCTTACGAGGACATGTGCAGTGACTCAGTGCCATGTGCACAAGGATTAGGGCCGTGTGCAAAGGCCTGAGGAGCAGGAAGAATCCTGGCTCCTGATTGGTCTGACTGGGACTATATAAATTTAATGGTCCCATTGGGCAGGGCTGTCCACCCTAGAGGCAGCAAATGGCGTGGATCTCTAGAAAGAAGAAATCATCTCACCACCAATCTACCTACCTGTTCCTGTGTCCCTAGTCCCTATGTTCCTGACCTGGTTCCTGGTTCAGCTGGTTCTCTGCCTGTCAACATCGGTGTTTCAGCACCCTATGAGGAGAAGCAAAATCATCTGCTATATTTTCTACTAGAATCAGGGTTTGTGTTATTTACGTGTATACAGGTCTTAGGCTTTACTGCCTTTTGTATTTACCCCCAAGCAGCCTAAATCCCAGGCCTGGTCTATACTGGCGACGGAGGTCGATGTAACATCACTTACGTCGACCTTGTAAAACATGCGTCTATACTGGCACGTTATTTCCATCGACTTAAAGCTCGGTAAAAGTCGACCTAATAAAACCACCTCTGCAAGTGGAGTAGCACATAATTCAAATTTCATGGGTCAAATCTGCGTCAGTGTAGACAGAGCGTAATGTAATTCAGCGTTAATGACCTCCGGGACCTATCCCATAATGCCCCGTAGTGACCGCTCTGGACATTTGCACACTGCTGTTACGTGGCCACGCAAACAGGAAATCGCCTCTCCCCTCAATCCTGGGAAAATTTGAATGTTCATTTCAAGTGCAGCCAGCATGAAGAGAGCTTTGTAGCTGAATTCGTCATCGCGACTGCAAGGCCCAAACACGCTCTAGCATGGAGTCTACCCAAAGTCTTAGATCTCATCGGTCTGTGGGGTGAAGAGTCCGTTATGGCTCAGCTCAGAGCCAGCAAAAGAAATTTGGACATATACGGGAGGATATCCCAGGGCATATTGGAGAAGGGGCACAACAGGGATGCACAGCAGTGCCGAGGGAAGATAAAAGAAGCTTCATGCAATTCTTGGCGGCTATCCCATCACAGTGCTGCCACACAGCATCGAAACCTCTGCTGTATCCCAGTCCAGGATGAATGATGAGGACTCTGTGGACGAGGAGGAGGAAGAGTATGTGGAAATCAGGGTGCAGGAGAGTGGGGTGTCCATTCTTCCAGACAGCCAGGACCTATTCCTGACCCCAGAGCATCCAGCAACACACAGTACAGCAATAATGATTAGGATCCCAGAGAAGGCATATCTGGTGAGGGTTTTTTTTCTACTTAGCAGTTATGTACTTGATCCAATGTCTAAAATGGCCTTTTTAATTGGGGGGAAGGGGACTGCTGGGTGTTAGCGGACTATACTGGAGAGTTACTCCTGGAACAGATTATTTATGTGCAGAGGTATGCTCCGAGAATTATCCATTGATATCTCAAGGAAACTTTCATGTAGGTAATCTGTTACCCTTTGCACAAGGTTTCTGGGGAGGGCAGCCATGTTTCTTCTGCCATGGTAGGATACTTTACCATGCCACGCTGCAATCAAATGAGCTGGAATCATGGCATAACACAGCATAGCAGCATAAGGGCCAGGCCTGTACCCCGCCGCGTACAGCAAATCTTCCCTTTTCTCCTGCATTACCCTCAGAAGATTGATATCACTCATGGTCACCTAGGGAAGACGGCGCATGTTTAAAGTACCCAAGCTATACAATCGATACCCTATACCCCTCTCGTCCTCTTTCTATGGGCATACTGAGTCAGTTCTATAATTGTCAAAAGGTATCTGACGATACAATTAACCCATAGTGTCCTCTGATAAACTGTACCCACCTCGTCCCAAACCGTTCCTCTGAATATAACCATGGCACCCAGTCACCCCTCTCCTACATTCATTTTGGAACTGTTCTTTTTTAGCGATAATTAAGCCTCTCTATAGCAGATTAAAGTGCCCCTGGCTTACCATCTCTGTAACAGCAGAGCGAGCTGACCCTTCTGAGATGTTCGGAACGGAATGCAGGTCTGACTTAGCCTTTTGCACACTAAGGGGAGTATTTTTTACATTCTTGCAGTTGCTTCAGTTCTCTGGGTCTGCTAAGTGGCAACGTTGTGCATTTCTTTTCTTTCTATAGACACCTTGGCCTTGGCCCCTCTACCACAGCAGAACTGCTGCAGAAAGAATTTCATAGATCAGAAAAAGGGGGAAAAAATCACGGGACAACATGTTTGGTGAGCTCATGAACACCTCCGTGGCCTCGGAGACAGGTTGGCCTTGTCCCAGAAACTGGACGTGGACATAGAATCATAGAGTTGAAAGGGACCTCAGGAGGTCATCTAGTCCAACCCCCTGCTCAAAGCAGGACTAGCCTCAGCTAAATAATCCCAGCGAGGGTTTTGTCAAGCTGCAGCTTAAAAACCTCTAAAGATGGAGATTGCACCACCTCTCTAGGTAACCCATTCCAGTGCTTCACCACCCTCCTAGTGAAAAACTTTTTCCTAATGTCCAACCTTGATCTCCCCCACTGCAATTTGAGACCATTGCTCCTTGTTCTGTCATCTGCCACCACTGAAAACAGCCTAGCTCCATCCTCCCTGGAACCCCCTTTCAGGTAGTTGGAGGCTGCTATCAAATCCCCCCTCATTCTTCGCTTCTGCAGACTAAATAAGCCTAGTTCCTTCAGCCTCTCCTCATAAGTCCTGTGCTCCAGCCCCCTAATCATTTTTGTTGCCCTCCGCTGGACTCTCTCCAACTTCTCCACATCCTTTTTGTAGTGGGGGGCCCAAAACTGGACACAATACTCCAAATGCGGCCTCACCAATGCCAAATAGAGGGGAATAATCACTTCCTGCGATCTGCTGGAGCACAGAAGATCTGTACAGGAGCAGGATCGCAGTACGCAGTAGGAGACACTGCGAATAATGCAGGATCAGGCAGACATGCTCAGACTTCTTGTGGAGCTACAGGAAAAGCAGCAGCAGGACAGAGTCCTTCTGCAGCCCCTCCACAATGGTCCTCCACTGATCGCTTTGCTGCCCTTCCCCACCCCCAAGCAACCTAGGAGGAGACTGGGCAGGCTGCAGTACGTGGTGCACTCCACCCCGGTGGAGGCGAGCAGAAAGACGTGGCTGCCCCGTTGAGAACTGTACTGCAAGCAACTGCACTGTCACTTTAAACTGTGAATTAACACTCACCCCCCTCGCCCCACCCCTACCAGAATGTTCATAAATTAAACTTTGCAGCATTTCAATACTCGTCTCTTTATTAAATCATAGCTTGCTTGGGGAGGGATTTGGAGGGTACCAATATCAATGGTAGGGGGGATGGTACAGAAAGACACAAATCATACAGAAACATTACTGCGTGTCATTGCAGAATCTGTTTTTCAATGTTTCCCGAATGCAAAGCGCTCTGCGGTTGGCTCTGAGCGTATTGCTGCCATCTGGCTGCTCAGACTTGGTGGCCAGTCTTTCTGCCTCAACAGCCCAACTCTGGGGGAACCTTTCCCCCTTCGCTTCACATACAGTATGAAGAACACAGCATGCAGATATAACTGATAAGATGTTTTTTCACTCATGTCCAGTCTAGTAAGGAGACATCTCCATCTGGCCTTTAAATGCCCAAATGCACATTCCACCACCATTCTGCAAGTGTTTAGCCTGTTATTAAAATGCTCCTTGTCGGTGTCGAGCTGCCCGGTGTATGGCTTCATTAGCCAAGGGAGCAAGGGGTAAGCAGGATCTCCCAGGATCATTATTGGTATTTCCACTTCCCCGATATTAATTTTTTGGTCTAGAAAGTAAGTGCCCACCTGCATGTTCAAGGACTGACCTGCATTCCTAAATATGCGTGTGTCATGCACCTTTCCAGACCACTCCACATAGATGTCAGTGAAACGATCCCTGTGATCCACAAGGGTCTGCAATACCATTGAAATGTACCCCTTGCGGTTTATGTACGCTGTTGCAAGGTGCTCAGGTGCTAAGATAGGGATATGTGTGCCATCAATAGCCCTGCCACAGTTTGGGAACCCCATCACGGCAAACCCATCCACTATGTCCTGCACGTTTCCAAAAGTCACTACCCTTCATAGCAGAAGTCCTTTGATGGCCCTGCACACTTGAATCACGGCAACTCCCACTGTAGATTTACCAACTCCACACTGATTCCCAACCGAGTGGTAACAGTCGGAGGTTGCCAGCTTCCACCAAGCTGGTCTCAAGTGAATATTCACGCGCTTCAGGGCCAGGGACAGCTCGGCACAAAGTTCAAGGAAAGAGGCTTTTCGCATACAAAAGTTCTGCAGCCACTGGTCATCATCCCACAGCTTCATAATGATGTGGTCCCACCAGTGTGTGCTTGTTTCCTGGGACCAGAACCGGCGCTCCACCTACTGAAGATGATGTGTAACAGACTGCAGCAATTGGGAATTGTTCCGCTTGATGATTTGTATCAGGGCAGCCTCGGTAACATTGCTGTTGTCTATGCTTTGGGTTCTCTCTCACCTTTGAATATACTCAATGATAAGCCGCGACATATTTGTGATGCTCACAATAATAGTGCAGAGTTGAACAGGCTCCATGTCTCTGCAGCAATGGTGAGTGCACGGAATAAACAAACGGCGCGAAAACCGGTTTCCTGTTTGTTTGGGGCAAGAAGGGAGGGGGAAGGAGCGTAGCATCATGGGATGATGAAAATCTTCCCAACAGCCTCCGCGGCTAGTTGCACTGTGGGACAGCCACCCACAGAGCACTGCTTTGAATGTCGACCCAAGCGTGGTGAGTGTGCACGCATGAGCCCAGTGCAAGGAGCATGGTGTGAACACACTCCTGCTACTGCTAAAAATTGGCAGGTGAAAGTCGATTTAAAGAAAGTCGACTTCACTCTGCAGTGTAGACATAGCCCCAGTTTCTTAATTCCCTAAATAAACTGTTTCTTTGTTTAAAATCAATTACTGTCTTGTTGATAGACACGAGTAAGAGGGGTCCAAATTTAATTCCTGTAACATTTGTTGGTTTTTCCTGCAACAGTGGGGACAGAGGAGAGGGAGTTTGGGACTTCCCTGGACATAAATGACCTGTTGGGGACCTATTAGCTCCCCTCAATGCTATCCTAATTTGTGTCCCTATTGCAATGATCCCTAAGGGCCATTCCAAGAGTGCAGAATAGCCAGCATGCAGGTGCACCACAATATTCCCCTACTTGCCCCTATCCATTCTTGCCTTCCTCTGGGCCACCCTCATCCCAATCTCATTCATCTTCTGGCCTCTTGCATTGGGGGCTGCTGTGGAGGTGGCACAGAGATCCCATGCACTAGAGGGCATTCCCCACATGGTTTTGCATCAGTCCTGAGGCCCTATGTACCAACCTCACTGGTGCAAAGGGGTCATAGTGTAATGTTGAATGGGGCCCAGCAAGAGCAGTCCCTATTATCCCCTGAGAACAAGGACTGCAACTCTTCTTAATCTTTGTACAGAGTGTGACAGTGAAAGGATTCTTCCTGCACTCTCCTTGACATCTGTCCCCATCTCTACTAGTGCCCGGAAGAACCCATTCCTTTGTGGCTCTTTTTCCTTTGACTAGGTTGGCATGGGACCACTGACGCTTTTCGTAACCTTCTCCTGTTACAGGTTTCAACTTATATTTTTATTATCTCTGGCTTTAGGGTTCATAATAAAAACATGACAGCCAAATCTCAAACAGCTTCCTTCTCCTAGAAAAAGGTAATTTTGACTTGTACCAGAATCCTATTTTAATGGGTTGTCAGAAGTACCTTAAGATCAAACCATGGCAGGTTAAAAAAAAATAATAATAATCACGGCAGATACCAGCACATACATTGTGATTCTTGAAATTATAGTTTGCTTTTGCAGTGCTTGTTCTTTTATCGGTATACATGTATTTTGTACATTTACCATGTAGTCTTTAAATCTGTGTTTCATTTCTCTTGCCGTTAAATATTTTTCAGCCAATATAGTTCAATGGCTAGTAAATATATATATATAAAAAAATCCACTTACTCTTAGGTGATAAAAATTCACAGTAAAACCAGAGATGTAGCACAGTGAGAATTACCTAAGCAGCAGGAATTGAAGATAAAAGAGGATTACACATGATGAAATGTAGTAATTGACGAGAAGTCACTGAAAAATACCAGATGGATGTCACTATTCCACACAGCTCTCATGCGCCTGCAGACTTTATTGAGCTTCATTTTTAGTATTTTCCTGAGTGTAATTGAGGCTTTTTTGATATGGTATTATAGCCCAGTTTATATGTGACCATAAAAAAATAGTTTGATGCCCTTGTATACCCAGGAATATAACATTGCACTGCTTCTCTGAAGAGAGTCACATTGATGACTGTAATAAGATAAATTCCAGTTTCCTCCATTAGACTTTTGCATAGAGTATGAACGGTAACTGCTTGTAACATTTTGGGGTGCAACCCAGACCAGTGAGAGGTCGTGTTACCACAGCCCACATACCAATAGCCAGCAGACAAGTATGCCATTCCCTGAGTGTCTATGCTGTGCAGGCCTGGTTCAGCTTTCTGACTGCAGCAGCCTGCCTACAACACAACAGCCCCACCCTGGTCTCCCCCAGCCGTGGTCACTACTTGCAGGGTGATCCCAACACACACCCAGACCTGAATTTCTCCAAAACCATCCAGCCCTTTCCTGGAACACTTAGAAAAGTAATAAGTTTGTTGATCATTCAAAGAAGCAAAAGTACAGCTTATTACTTTAACTGGAGTTAACAATTACATCAATCCAAACACAGAACTGGATTGGTTTAGATTAAAGTTTATTCAATCAAAAAGGAGATAGGTTTTAAGTGAGTTCACATACAGGGATAAAGACCAAAATGGTTGCAAGCAAATAAACCAGCTCCTGCTTAATAGCAACCGCTTGGTTCCCAGCTAAATCTTGCTCTTTCCAGAAGCTGCCAAAATGAAGACACTGTTTTCAGGGGGATACATGGAAACACGAGCGCAGAACAATGATAAATTGTACAGAACAGTTATTGTGAAACTGTTTATCAACTTTCAGTACTAAAGAAAATAAAAAATGACACAGTAATAGATACACTGTATAGTGTACCACAATGCATAGAGCAAATTTAGGAAATTTCAGCTTCCTATGTGGCACAAGAAATACTGTAAAGCAGAACACAATTCTAAAGTACTATATACAGAAAAGGCTTTTAAAAACCAGGAAGGAAACTTATAAAACACTTACAGTATAAAGTCCCTGAATGCAGAACAGTACTCTACTTACAGTCAGTGCTTCTTGTATATCACACAAATTAAAACAGCATAAGATTTTACAACAAATAAAAATAAATTAACATAAAAAATGTTTTTAAGACCAAAATTTGTCCAATGTTGGCTGTTTTCCCCATTTTGCCACCTCCATCTGTAAAACCTTCTCAATTTTACATGCAGCCTCACAACTATTTGTAAAGCCAGATTTCTAAAGCCATAGTCATGTAAAGCCATGACTATTTGTAAAGCCATGTATAAGCCATTTGCTTATACTGCAAAAAATGTCCACTGCATGTAGCTTCTCTGTGAGGTTCATCAGGTTCATCATCACATGCACTATCACCTTGTTCCTCATCAGCCTATTGGTTCATCACAGCCACTACAGTCTCCAGTAGTTTGGCATCAGAAATCTCCCCTTCTGTCTCTAAATAACTGTCAAACTCAACACTGCCCTCAGCTTCCTCTGCAGTTAGATTTTTAGGAAGAGAAACATTGGCCAGCACGTCAGTATCCACCAGACCATCGTTTTCTGTTGATTAAAAACCCTCCCTCTCTGAAGCAGTTTAGAACAGTCTGTGGGAGAACAGCGGCCTAAATCCGCTTAGCAAGATGAAGTGCATCAATCAGAGTTGTTTTTTGGCAACATCTGTGGCTTGTATGTGTGGTCGGCATTCAGAGAGGCAATATTGTGCACATTAAGATGAGCAAGGTAGTGATCTTTGAAGTTTTTAATGACACCCATGTCCATTGGCTGAATGACTGAGGTTGTGTTCAGAGGCAAAAATTTGAACATGTTGTACAAAAGCTCTACATTAGCTGAATGAACTGGACAATTGTCAATTAAGAGGCACACGTCGGTCTTGTAACCGCAGTTCCCTGTTCCAGTTTTTAAGCCACTCTTCAAACAGCAAACTTGCCATCCATTTATTGGCCAAAGTTTCTGTGGCTTACGGGCAGCTTTGCGTGGTCCTTAGGGAAACAATAAGGGCACTTGCTCTTTCTGATAACCATTAGAGGCAGGTTCTCTGTCCCATCCATGATTGTAGAACACAGCAATGTGAGGATGTGAACAGATTTTTTCCCCGTTGCAAACCCTTGTTCCAGTATACCAAGGCCTCTGTTGGGAAGCCCCAGCAGAAGAGACTGGTCTCATCAGCACTGAAGGTATCATGTGACTGGTACTGCTCTAGAATGCTGGGTGGAGTGTCTGCTCACCATTCAGTAGCTGCTGGAAGGTCAGTGTTTTGTTTCTCACCATGGTCCTTACTCTGAACCATGTTGTGCTGGGCTTTCCATTGACTGAGCCAGACATCTGATGGATTAAAGTCCTTCCCATTCTCTGCTGCCAGCTGACTTTCTTTCTGTTTCATCATCAGCCCAGAGATTCGAGCACCTTGTTCAGGATTTTGCTGAAACCAGAGCCATACGGCGTCACCAACATCTGCCTCCTTTCCCTCATGTTAGCACTTGCAGCCTTTGTTTGTGCTGTTCTTGTGCTCCTGTCAAATGTTAAAGCAGTCCTACTGAATGCATGAAACAACAAACTTTGAGATACCAGACCTCTCCACTACTCTCACTTACTTAGCACTGGGCTCACGTAGGTCCTCCAGGACCCAATCTTTATCAGCAAGAGATAGGTCCACGCATTTGGAAATCATGGCACACAGAGGAAGCACTCAGCTGCACATGCTCAGAGGCAGGAAATTGATTACAAGTAGGACCTTCCCTCTAAAAAAGATACCATTAAATGTCATGCCTATTGCTAATATCCAAATGCCATTAACACTGATCTTGATGGGATGGAATTGGTTCCTGGCAATATGTTGCCATTACTGAGAAGTTGCTATTATGAGAATTGCTATTAAGCAGAATATATTGTAAAAGTAAAATATGCTTTCTAGTGGCTAAGACTTAAAAAGCTACAGCTTTGGTTCTCTCAGTCAGGACCTTCCACAGAAGTCCAAGGTGCTGGTTTCCCTTGAAGGTCAAAGATATCAAAATGTTTCTCCATATATCTCTTGGAGTTCATTGACCCTGCTTCAAATGGCAAAATGACCGTATGCTGTTCTTCCTTTCTGTGGACCTCCCATCCCTCTGCTGATTTGTATGTAAATGGAACTTTCACTGGTTTAATTCCATAAGGCAATCTTCCCTCCTGTCTGGGGAAAAACCTGTTTGTCCTTGTACTTGGTCACAGACTTTCAGGCATAATATCATGGAGTATTCATAATTCCTCATATAGTGGTAATAAATACATTTCACAATGATATTAATCGCCACTGTGTCATTAGCATTCAGAAAAGACCTTATTTGATACACTTTTATAATACAGTAATATTGAACACAATCAGTTGATTCAATTACTTCTCATTTGAGGTTCAGATCCTTGTCTTTATAGTTAAGAGGCTATCTCCCCCACTCACTAGATCTATTTACATTTTATGTAAATGTGCTTTCATTGTCTCTGCCTGACAGAGACAGAGACAAATTTGGCTGGTTAGACAAACAAATACACATTCCTTTGTCTAAACAGACTGGATTTATGCATCGCTTGCCAAACACATTTGAAGAACATAATTCTAGCACATAACTCTTTGTATTCATGTTAAAACCCTCAAGCCAAATAATGGGTTTTCAATGGGAGATAATCTTTTTAAATGACCCCACTCCCACAGGTTCCACCCTTAACTGTATCTATTCAACTGTGGTGATCCCTACCCCCTACACAAAGAGATAAGGTAACATATAAAGTGTGAATACAGTGAATGATTCATTAATAATAATAGTAGCTCGGTAGTTAATTAACATGTGGCATAAAGCCGGGACGCGAAAGTAAAACCAAAGTGGGTAACAATAAACTCATGAACAGATTGGCTACATTCCCATCCTTCATGAAGACAGGGATGGAAGACAGGACACGGGGACAGGATCTCCAGCCAGGATGACAACACCAACACAGGACACCAGGAACAGTGGAACAGGAATGATGAAGGCACAGGAACAGGATCACTTCTTTCTTCAGTAAGCACAACAAGATGAGACGAACAGATGTGATACAACTGCCTCTAGGGCGGGCAGCACCAGAGCACTGTCAGCACAACACTTAAATACCCTGTTGTTGCTGGGCAGATTCTACAGGTCATGTGACCTTTCCTGCCTCCAAGTTTCCTGCCCTTGCTCCAAAAGAGCGCCAAAACTGGAGAAGAAGGGGAAAACAAAATGAAGGACAAACAACATGTATAAACAAAATGGCTAAGTCAAAAATTGCTCCTACACATATACTGTACATACATCACTCAATAATATTAATGATCAGTGAAGTATTAATTTTCCAGTGAAAACTAGATATGATACCTTTTAGATGCAGATTATCACAAGTGATGTGAGTATATCAGGCCTGACAAGAGTGGGTGGCACAAAGTAGTGAACCACCAATTGGCCTCTGTCACTTTGCTCCACACAGAATTTAAATTGCAGAAGTATTTCTTGGAAGGGGTTGTTGCATAAAAAATCAGACCTGCAATTTTAGATTCTGCCAGAAGAGGCTTATGTAAGATTTTGATACCGGTTTTATGTAAAAAGAAAACAAATCTACATATTGTAATGACTTGTCATGACCAGTTCTGAGCTCCACTTGGTTCTCAGGAGTTTCTTTTTCTATTTCTTTGCATAACAGGGGCTGGGAGGAGGCGAGACACACTGCAGTTCATAGCATGCAGAATATTCCATTTGAAATTCACTCACTTTCATCTCTCTTTGTCAGCTCCAACCCACCAAGGGTTGAACTAAGGGGCACTGAGTGGAAGCATGCTTCCCCCTCTTCTGCTGCAGGCAGATGGAGAGCCCCCACTCTTTTGCTCGGCTTTGGGGATCTCTGCTTCTTCCTCCACTAGGCTGGCAAAAAGAGGCTGCACCAGGCAGGGGAATCTGAATTGGTGGTAGCAGGAGGAGCTGATGCCTGGCTGAGGAGTGGCTAGGACTCCAAGTGTTCCTGCCAGTGGATGGAGCAGCAAGAGCATCTGACATGGGAAGAAGAGCTGCTGCAGCTAAGAGCCCTTACAGCCAGATTTTTAACAGGGATTTAGGTGCTTCTTGACTGGGCAGAGCAACAACCAATCCCTAGGTGGCCCTCTGCATAGTGGAATTTTCAGCCCCAAGTCAGGTGCTGCGTAGGCTCCCTATGGAGTGCATGGGGATAGTTAATTCCTAAGAAAGGGATTTTCAGAAACCTGTTGACTGAGCAGGGTGCTGTCTAGGCTATCCAGGAAGGAGACATGGTCCACACATGGCAACCTTGAAGTCATGAGAGACAGGGAAGCCTACGCAGCAGTGGCTGGCCAAGACAATTGCTACAGTCAAGCTCACCTCTCAGGAAGTGCCCCTGTTGCAGTACTTGGACACGTCAATATCTGTGACATTCTGAGGAGAGGGGTGGGGAATGGGGCAGTGTGCCAGGGCAGGGAGAGAAGAGGGACTTAGGCAACTAAGTGGCTGACCTGTTGCTCCTGGGTGATTGGCTAGAGATAGATGCCTGCCTCTCTCTGCTCGGGACCCTCAGCTACTAACTCTCTCCTGGAGGAAGGCCCCTAAGTCAGGTCAGCAATTTAGGTAGCCCATGACTTGTCTCTGTCTCCCCAGAACCCTCTCTCTCTTGCTCATGTTCACGACCTCATTCACGCTCATGATATGTTTCCCTATGCCCCCAGCTGTCTTTTGTGTGGGCACTGTGCTGTCCTTCCACCTGCCAGTGGTCAGCATCCAGCCTTCCTGTGGAGGGGTCTGACTGGTCTCCGAGCACCCCTGCAAGATCAGGCTCTGCGGGTGAGACAGGCATTTAAAAATTCTCCTTCGGGGGCTCCAAAGCTTGGGCATGAGCTAGGGCTCTGAGCAGCTCATAGCTGTGGGTCAGCAGCAGTGCTAAGCTGGCTTTGAAAATGCTGTCTGGGGGAAACTTAGCACCTCGGGGACTTAGACGCCTATGAGATTATGCAGCTGCTGAGCAACAGTCTGAAAATGTCAGTGGCATCTAAATGTTGGGCTTAGGTGCCTATTTGCCTTTTTAGGCATCTAACTCAGTTAAAAAGCTGGTCCCTATTCTCTTCTCATCTGAAAGAAAATCTGTTCCACTCCCTAGTTTCCCATTCCCAGCTATAAGGAGAGGGAAACACAAAGAACCCTTAGGGTTTCCATTGTCCGGTTTTTGACCGGAAACCTTGCAGTGCTGACAGGACATTAAAAGTCTGGTTACCCGCGGTAACAAGCCTCTGCCACTGGGGGCGGTGGGAAGAGCAGCCATTGCTATTGGAGCCTGGAGGAGTTGCTCTGCTCAGCTGCTGGCACCTGATGGAGAGAACTGGCTGGCTCCCGGACCTGGCTCCAAGAGGTAGGTACCGGCCCTGCCACCACCACTGGGGGGGATCCTATCTACCCGCACCCCACTGTGCCCCAATTTCTCCATCCCCTCGCTCCGGTAACCGACCCCCGCTTGCTCCACTGTGGCCCGATTACCCAGACCCTGGCCCCTGCTCCAGGACTGACCCCGACTGTGCCCTGATTGGGCAGGTGGACAGGCTCCACGTCAGTTCCTCCCAGCCCTGCTCTGCAGACAGCAGGTGAGTCCCAGGGGAGGGGAGAGCGAGCGATGGAGGGAGGGAGGAGAGGAGTGAATGGGGCAGGCCTCGAGTGGAAGAGATGGGACAGGAGTGTCCGGTTTTCAGCATTTAGAAAGTTGGTGACCCTACTCCTCCCTTTGCTCACTGCCTCGAACTTCCCTCTAAGGCGAAAAAGGAAAAAAGAGAGCCAGCTCCATAGATTTTGCCTATATTACCTCTTCTGAGATGAGTTTATGTTACAACAAAATATATCAGCTTTTTAAATTGCAAATAATTATATTGGTCGTTTTGAAAATTCCTGTGGAAGAACTCTCTCTGCCCTCCCCCAGTGACCTCTGATTTAATAAATTAATTAATTATTTTGCATCAGTACCGATTGACCCTGTCCAATTATTCACCCTGTCCAATCACCCTGTCCTTGGTCCAATTATTAAGCCTGATAGAAAGGGAAGTGGGGAGCAACAGTGATGTGCCCCTACTTCGCTGTGTATACTACATTCACAACCACTCACACTTTTGTTTCTCTGGCTAGGGCCCTGTTTAGGGACATGTACTTCTTCCACACACTTTTCTTCTCTGGACCTTTGTTACATCTAATCAGCAATGCAGCATCGCAATATGTCAACGCCTGTGACAGTAGCTGTCAAAACTGGTGAGCTCCCATGACACGGCTGATGTACTTCTTAACTACTTAAGGCAAGCTATACAAAACTTTAATTATGGGCTGATGCTTCTCCCACAAACACATAACACATCATACACTTCACTAAGGCATATATGTCAACCCAACTTGCTAATGCATATATGTCAACCCAACTTGCTAACGTTGAGGCTGTAATTAACGTTTTGCATGATACTAGGAAGGTGATTAATGTGCAGTATGTGTATTTACAGATCGGAAATAGAAGGAAGTTCTATGTGGGTTCTGCCACTGTGCATGGAAATGTGCTCTGCAGACACTAGAGGATGGCTAATAGATGTTCCATAACTTGGCAGTTATTGCTTTTTTGGAGTTTGGGTTGGGGGAGCTATCAGACTTGCCCAACCTTAAACCCTTTGAAATCAAATTTTGTTTATGGAATATAACGTAATAGTTATATTGTACTATGACATAGGTGGGCAACTTTCATTTCTATAATCTAAATCTTTATATGAAAAATAGGTATAACAATATTTGGCCACAATTTGCATACTGGCATTTCAATCAGTACACCTTATGGTTTATACAGAATATTTTACATATATTTCCTTTCTAAAAGGGAGAATTCCTTTATACTCAATATGCTTACAAATTTCATTACATAACATTGTCAAAAAGAACTCACAAGAAATCTGTGAAGCAGCCACCTTTTCCCTTGGCTGTCTGCAGGATTCTGAGATCTGTATCTTTCTTTTTTTCTCACCTTCTCATTCTCTCATGACAATTGTTCTATTGTTATGTCTTTAACCTACATTTAGATTGTAAGGACCCTTGACTTTCAACACACAATTAAAGAACCATCTATGTTTTTGGCACTGTATAAATAATAAATAATAAATCAATAGAGATATTAGCATTTGAAAGAAAATTACAAACACCAACAAGCCCACTGCTTTGACATCACCTTGAGAACTCAACTTGTTTAAACTCTGCTCAGAGCTGATTAAAATGTCTGTGAATAGTATTTAATAAAAATATAATTGTATTTATCGCACAGGAAATAACCATCAGAGTAATGTAGAAAGGTAATGTAGAAATAAAAGAGGTTTGAATCTGTTGTGTAACTATATTGCAAATATCAAACTAAATTTAGTGGAAACATATGTACAGAAGTTTTCAATGAACCTAAGGATAATAACTGCTTCAGAAATGAAAAGAGCTCAACTGAAACAATGTGCTTATGAAGTGCGGTAAATGGAAACATCTCAAGTTGCATTTCCTGAGCCCCACCCCCTTTCTCTCTCTCACATTCATAAACACACATACACCAACTACCTGATAAAGTGAAGAATGGGTACTTCATACCAGCATTAATTATTCCCAAACAGTCTGTGTTGCACCAAGTACTAGATTATTAGCATTCATCACCGTTGCCGTAGGATAAATGACTAAAAAACAAAAACATGAAAAGAGATAAAAGGAACCGAATGAGGGGAAAATGCCTTTAAACTGTCTGTCACTCTTCTTACAAAGGATCATCCTCCCAAACCACCTCAAGTCAAGTAGCTGACATGTGGCTTGTTGTGCTGATTGTGAAGCAAACATCTGTATGAAGTATAGTAATTTGATACATATACTTTTCACTTTTTACTTGCCCTCTACTATGACTATCAGAAGCCAGATTATTTCAAGTATAACCACACTTACAGCAGAGAGACTGTGTCTTTTTACTAATAATAGTAACAATCCTCATGCATAGGGGGTTCAGTATTTTATTCAGAGCCATTTCTCTCACTCTTAGGAACCATACTTGCAGACGTGAATATAATTAGCTTTTTCTTTGCTGAAGCAAAATAAGCAAAATCGATCACTCATCCATCAAAAAAGAGGAGGCCAAAGGCATGGTGATTATACAGCCATAGATGATAAATATGTTTTGTATATTACAGTTATTTCCTCCTATCAATACTACTCTATAAGAGAGAGAAAAATCAAACACGAAGTTTATATCATAAGCATATCAAATAAATACTTTGCTGCAGTCTTGTCTGTGGTTCGGCAGCTCAGTTATAATGTCAGGCCTAATGTTTATGAAGTCTGACAGGGAAGCACAGTTCAAAGTTATTTTGTTATATGCTGGCACAAATATGTCTTTTTATCTTATTTTGCTGCTCAGATCAGACAGGAATTTCTGACTGATTAGTAAGTGGGAATTTATCTCACAATACTCATAATGCAGTAAAACATTTCTCTTGCAACTTTTCTAGTTGTACAGCTTTTCAGACTGACAGGAAAACACTGGGAAAAATCACAAAGGAGATATGGATTTCATAGCAGATGTGATTTTCAAAAGGAAGAACTGTGGGTAAAAAACAACCTGCAGGTAATAACCACCATTTAAGTGGATTCAAAGCACAGTTAGCAAAGCCAAGGGACCTTCCCTTTGAATTTTTAATTGTATATATCGTAATACACCATAACATAGTTCTGCCTGGGTGTCTCATGGTGAGCATATATAGGGGCTGCTTCTTGATAGAATCCTCTATGAGCAAATTTTGTTTTTTATGTACGAAAAAAATGGCTTCAGGATACTTCTTGCTCACAGAAACATCTGGCCCCCACCCTGAGATCAACAAAACCTTCTACTATACATCTTCAAAGCACTCTTGCTCTGGAGATATTTACAGTGATATCATTTTAAGTGGTTCATTTTCCTGATATATTTTGCTGTAAACATTCCTCTGTTAAAATACATCATTAGAACATTAATCCCTATAATTAAGTACAGCTGACATATAAATGGTAGAACTCAGCAATGACTCCCAATTTAGGATATACCGGGGTCCCAATTTTTCATATGCATCCCAAAAGCAATATAGCAGTCCACATTAAAAAGCTAGAAAGCCAGATTCTGCCTTCCTTTGCACCTCACTAATCCTGGCAACAGTTGGAGCCTGCCCAATACAAATGAGAGCAGCCCTAGGGTTCGTCTAAACTGTGCCAGCTGAAAATACATCCTCCACCCCGCACGGTCTATCACCAACATACATACAATCCCAGGGAGTAGAGCCCACTTTCACACTATCTCTATACAACTTAGAGAATCCCCCTATGATAAAGGTATTCTACAAGGCTCATTTAAGCTTGTTTTATAGCTACTTTTCACCACTCCATATCATAGAATCTAGCCCAGAATATGTTAATAGTTACCAATATTTTCTATAGATTTAGAACAGGAAACACTGTGGTAACTGGGGGAAACTCAGATCCTTGTCAGGGAAGCTTTATGGCCCTTTTGCACCACTGGAAGGGTACAAAGGGGCCATAGTGGAGGTGAATATAGTCCCCAGCCTTTAGCTTTTCAAAGATGTAGATTCTGTAGGATCATTTGATTTTATTAAGACAATTCTCTCTATTAAGATGTGGTAAATATGAAAACCCTTCATGTAGTATATCTTTAAAAAAAATGTCAATGGTCTAGGGACTTGAACAATAGGTAGTATCTCTTAGCTTTAATAGAATGTATATACAATGGAAAAATAGGTATTTTTCAACATTGGTAGCACAGGTGGACCTTCAGCCATGCAGAAAAATAAATACACCTCTTCTGATTGTAGACATGGTGTTGGTGGTTAGAGTTCCATACTGACGAAGACCAGACAAATTGCCTATCTGATATTTAAGTCAATTCTGTGTAACTCAGGATGGATAAGCTCCATTAACTTTTGCATCTGACTATTAGACTTTTAACTAAGATTTTAGGGAGAGATTTTCAAAGGCACAAATACCAATTAGGTGCCTAATTCTCTGTCTACACTGGAAACTTACATCAGCATAACTATGGCTCTCAGAAGTGTGAAAAATCCACACCCCTGAGAAACAGTTATGCCAGCACTAGCTCGACAGATGAATTCTTCCATCAACCTAGCAACTGCCTCTTGGAAAGGTGGATTAAATACAGCAATGGGAGAACCCTGCCTGTCACTGTTGTGAGTGTCTACACTGAAGCGGATCTGCAGGGCCAGAGATGTTAGCGTTTTAAGGGTAGACATAGACTTAGTGAGTTAAACATTTGTATGCAAAAGAGAGTGCTTAGTGACTTTGTAGACTCATTAAAATATTGAAACTGTTTATTCCCTTTAACCCTTTAATTCAAAAAGATTATAATGAACACTAAGGGTTTCTTTCAATCCAATATGCTAGTGTGCATATGATATTCTGTCTGTCTGTTCTACTTGTCTGTAGAGTGCACGTTTCTAGCTATTCTTTTAAGGCATGCCCATCTACTTTGACCGTGATTAGTCTCTATGTTTCCTTGACCTAAACTTGGGGACAGATTGAACCAAGCCCATGGTATGGGGCTGGGTGTAGTTGTGCCACACAAGGAGGATATCTGGAAAGTAATTTAAAGTAAAAAGAGACATCCTCATTGAAAATAATGTAGTTTTGAACCATTCATATGGTAACGTTTCATGAGGTACCAGTAACAAATTAAATAACAGAAAATTAGAGCAATCTACAGCTTGTCAGTGTTCATGCACTAATTCCACTGATGGTTCAACTTCCTGGGTTCTCTACTGTCAAATATCCTTTCATCTTTACATCCCCTGCCTGGTGAAGTCTGCACCTGTGCTGAGAGACTTAATCAGCTCTGTCCAGATGGATGCAAATGACAGGGACTTCATACAAAACATTATTATAAATTCTCATTCACATCTCATTTTCTTTTGTCTCACTCTATTTATAGAACTGATGTCTACAGGTGTAATTATGATCCCAGTGTTTCTCACACAGACAAAATATTAAGGTACTGTTTGAAATGTTTCATGTCCACCCACTCGGATTCATATCTGTCAAGGGCTGTTGAACAAATCCTACAATTATGCTTCATCCTTTCCATAATATTTCTGTTGTTACATTTCTATACTGAAGAATCCTAAAATGCTTTTCAATTTTACATCTACAGTGCAGAAGTAATTTAACTCACCTTGTAATGCAGCTAATTCTTAGGGAAAATCTTTGAGCTGATTAACAGTGTGCAGCAGCATTACATATACTACAGTTAGGACAGGAAATGAAAAAGAATTCATTTGAAATTTCAGGAGTGGAAAAAATGTACCCAGTGAAACTTGGATTTGGGCAGAACACCAGAGCTGGCACAGTCTTTGTAAAATGAGACCTGGATTCTTTAATGAACACAACTGGTTAAACTTTGGTTTTACATTTAAATCAAAACTGGTATTTCATGCAACAGAGCATTCCCTGTGATCAGGCTGAGTATTGGTTCATTAATGACTCAGAAGGGAGAGTGGTGCCCATGTGGGAAAGACAAATCTTGTGTATTTTTCTGCTTTTTCCAAGACTTGTGAACTGTTATTGGACTTTACAAATCTAGGTTGAGGTTGCAGTGCTTCCCCCCCCCCCCCCCCCCCCATATTTTAAAGAAACTATGTTGTTTTTATTCAAGGACATTTCTGTTTATTGAGAAAATGGCTTCTGAGCTTAAAAAAAAGTCATTATAGGCACTTCACTATAGTGACGCCTACAGTTAAGGTTGTCCAAAACTTTCCATAACAGCCTGTTTTCAGTTGCTTGTAACTCTGCCAAACTTTAACCACTTGAGCTAAAATTTTCCCTGCTGGGTGTCTGTCTTAGGCTGAATTATTTCTGGAAAATTTCTGCTGAAATGGTTCCACTGTTTCTAGGAGTGAGATTAAGGAAAATTACATTGTTTTACCCATGCTAAAAATTCCTAAATCTATTTAATTGAGCAGCTCTACCATGTCCATTCTTGGACCAAGGACTTGAAATTAGCAGGGGTCATCCTGGTGTGAGGTATGTGCCCATGCATGTCTGCATTAAAATCAGCCCAAATTTGGCCAAGTTATGAGTCTCAGACAGTATATTTTCTCTTCTTGCTTCTTTCCTGGATGAGGACAGGTGAGTCATCTCAGGCATCAGGAAACATCCCCTTTTTTCACTTTTTGGAATGTCATTATTTATGATCTTATACTGATTGGTACCAAATTTGATTCTGATGATGCCCAATCAGACTTCAGACCCCATTGTCCTGGGTTCTGGGTACAAACACAGAATAGAGCCAATCGCTGCCTTAAGGGTGTATAGTCTAAAGAATACAAGAAGATAGCTACACTGATTGATTCAGGATCAGAGATGGCTCTCCTAAAGCTTTTTTATTCACTCTCTTTCTCACTTATTGAATGGACAGTTCTCAGATTAAGCTCTCTGAGTTTTCAAGAAAAAATTTTCAGTTTCTTGCTTCTGTTTGACCTGTCACTCACCTCACTCATCGTGTAGCTCAGTGTTTGAGAGTTAGCCGTGGCTATATAACTTTGCTGTTGCAGACTTTATCTAACTTTGGCATTTCTGCTCTTATAAATTAAAAGAAACCAAAGATGATATCAAGGGGAAGGGATGTTTTCCTTAAGCAGGAGAGGGAAAGGGAGAAGAAGGTAAAGCACTTTGAGATCCCCTGGTCCACCAAACTCCTTCATGAATTCCAAGGTCCCTGAAAATTACACATAGGGAAATAATAACTCTTCTAAGAGTTAGAGCATCAGTAACAGGAAAATTAATTTCAACCTTTATCTGTGACCTGATCCTGCACCATGAGTTTTGCCAATGACTTCATTGGGAGCAGGATCATAGCCTGAGCCAAGAGCCCCTCTGTGACAATCAGGGTAAACCAGACACCCCAGGGGAGAACAGGGAATCTGAACCCTAAAGAACAAGCAGTTGAAACCAACTGATTGTATACAATATCATTGTACTATAAAAGTGGATCGAGTAAAGTCTTTTATGAAAGCCAGTGACTAATCTCATTGTGAAATGTATGCATTAACTCTGTATGAAGAGTTATGGATACTTACTGATATTATGCTTTAAAATCTCTGACCAAAAAAGCGAAAAACAGATTTTCTCCCAGACAGGAAGGAAGGTAGCTATTTCCCTGTCTTTAATGTAAATTAAGCATTGTGCAACCAAAACAATGGAAACCCTATTTACATACAAATTCATCAGGGGGGTGAAAAGACAATAGGAGGAGAAAAACAACAAGGGATCATCCTGACTCTGGGGACAAAACAATGAGTTTTGAATAAAGTAAGGAGAAGTTAAAAGCTATTTTGGCATCCATCACTTAAGAGACAAAAGAGGCTGGTGCTCCTGGAATCTGTGAAAGATCTTTCAGCCATGTGGGTTGAAGATGTTGTGCAATTGCCTGAGATTATAATCTGTTAAATTTTAGATATAGAAAGCATTTTTTTACTTTTGTTTTATTTGTAACCATTTCTCTCTCTGTTACTCTTGTTTAGTATCACTTAAATCTATGTTCTTTATTACTAAACTTATGCTTAGTTTTACTACAAACTGTAGTGTGCTGTGTGTTAAGGTAAAGAGTGCGTCCTCAGTGAGCTAACAGGCTGGTGTGTATTCTGTCTCTTTGGAGACAGTGTGCTTAATTTCTGAAAGTCCAGCAAGAGATATTGGACACTGCAGAGAGACATCTTTAGGGAACTCAAGGACTGGGGTTCACCGAGTTACCTGCAAGGCCAGGTTTAGACTGGCAGAGTCTGAAGGAGTTTGGTGCTGAGATGGACAGACCGGTGTGGCAGGGAGCTGTCACACAGTTGAAGCTCCAGAAAAGCTCTTTCTTGTTGAGGCAGAGGGGTAACACAATGGCTTATGGTTCTGCGGGCCCCAGGAGAGCATAGTCATTTGCAGTATTTATACACAGCTTGCTGGTTGACTGAGGTCCACACTTCAAGCACGAGTGAATTAGATTCTTAACTGATTCAGAGTGAGAAGGCCAGGAACCATTGGAAAAGGTTACAGTTGGTTGTTTTCTATTTGTTTATTTTGGGTAAAGGAAATAAAACAAAAAGGAAAGCATAAGGTAAATAAAACAACAGCAAGGGCAGGATGAGCAAAGAAGCAGCTGCTGAGCGCACGAAGAAGCATTTTGAAGAGCTGTGTGCATCGTAAGGTCTGTCAGCAGCGGATCAGAAGCAATTGAAGCTGGTGACCATGCAGCACCCATATGCAATGAGGCAGGATGGGGCACCTGCTCCAAACTGGGGACCATCAGGGGTCACTTTTTCTCCTACAGGGCATGCAGGAGACCAAGCAGATGGTTCCCTGGGCAATCCAGCAGAGACAGCAGCAATGGTGGGGATCCAGAGCTGTGGAGGATGGAGTCAAAAAAGCTACTGAGGAGGAGAGACAAATAGTAACCACTAGGTGGGGTAAGGCTGGCAGAGTCTCGAAGAGTTTGCTGGTGAGGTGGACAGAAAGGTGTGGCAGGCAACTGACACACAGTTGAAGCTCCAGCAAAGAACTCTCTTGCTGAGGCAGAGGGGTAATACAGTGGCTTATGGTTCTAGTTATCCTGAGGAGAGTGTCACACCCTCAGTAACAATCACCTGGCCGTTGCCACGGTAACCAGAGCACTTGTGACACGCGAGTCCATTTTGCCCTGCTCCTGCCTCTTAACCACTAGTGAGGTCCTTCCCTAGCCCACACCCAAGTGATTGCTTTACATCCATTAAGCCAGATGTTGCTTTCACAACTGCAGAACTCAAACTGGAGGCACACAATATTACTCAGCATCCCATCATCTCAGACATGTAAGTGAATGTTCCCATTTGCCCAGATGCTTCTTCACACTTTCTGCTTCCCCATACAGCATTCACTCTGCTAGTCCCATCAGCCAGCATTTGCCCAGCTGCTCTCTGCAATTATTGTCAGCTTATGAATATCATGCAGAATCTCTCTGGCCTTTTCCATGTTGCTTTCCCTGCCTTTTGTAGCAAGATGGCCACCATCTTGATTGTGAGTGGTATTGCACAGATCTGAAAGCTAAGCTAAGAGTTACTGTTTCAACTCGAGGACTTATATCCTCTGTGGATAGGGCCCAGAGCAGGGACACATACCACACTTTTAATAGGAGGTTGCAGGGTCATCTTGTGGAGCTGGTTTCACAATGTTTTTCATTTAATTTTAAAAAAAGAATGTGCTTTCTGGGTAACCTCGCTACCTGTGAGTGACTTTCCTGTCCATTATGCCTTGACCTTGGAGCTCTGCACTACTATCCAATACAGATTGATGGTTTTTACTACCTCTAACTCTTTTATTCTAATCCAATCTAATCTGTTATCTGCTCTGATGCGTGACCAGTCAGGCAATTTTCACTTGGCTGCTTCCCTCAGTTCTGTAATTTCCAGGTGGTATTTACCAGGTTGATGCCATCCTCAAGGTTGTTCGCCAGCAGCAGCCAGCCTTCCCCAGGCTAAGACTTTTTTGAATGCCAGATTTTCTGAGGTAGCTCTCAGAACATAAAATCTGAAGTAAAATTCTTACAGAGGATATAACTGGGAAAATTCTTCACCTGAATATATCCAATATTTAATCAGACAGTAGTGTCCCCTGGGAATGGCAGTTAAAAAGAAATAGATTTTAAGCTTAGAGTTTTGAACTACATGATTAGTGAAATGGGAATTTGAATTACTGAAAGTCTAGTTCTTTTCTGGATGAAGAAGTGTTTGTTATATGGTAGCTCATTTTGGCACTGGAAGCATTAAACAGATATCTGTGAGTTCAACTGTTCCAAAGCAAAATAAAATGCTAATCGTTAACGGCAGCTTTTAATATTTTTGGAAACTCCTGTACAATCTTATCTCCTTGGCACATTAGTCAGTGTGTCCCTTTGAGTTTGAAACAAATAGGAATTTATTTTTTTACATCAAGATTGTCCGGGTGTATCAACAGTTAATTAATATAAATTAATATTTAGAAACAAAGACATTCTCCCCATGGCCAAAGTATACCTGCTGGTACAAAAATGCAGGCTACCAACCTAAAAAGAGAGAGGTTTATATTTACAACACATAGTTAAACAAACATCAATTAACACTCCTGCAACGTAAGTAGGTAAGAATTATCATCTCCATCTTACAAATGGGAAACTGAGGCATCAATAGTTTAGGGCCAACATTTCAAACTTGAATGCCTGAAGTTTTCCAGAGTTATCATAATTGATGATGATGAACACATTGGAAGGGATAGAAAACCTTGCTTCAGGGTTTTAACCGATCTCTAACTATTAGAGATGAGGATGAGACATAATGTGGGGGCCAATTTATCCTACATTTGCCTACCACAGGATTTTTGCACCTTCCTCTGAGGCAGCTGGTGCTGACCATTGCCAGACACAGGATATGGAGTAGTTGGAACCTAGGATATGGAACCTGGGATATGGAGTAGTTGGAACAGAGGCGACGCGTGGCAGGTCATGCAGGGTCATTTGTCCCCACCCCAGATTTCTGCCTTCCATTTAGCACATAGGTTTTCCAAATGTCACCTTCTGCCAGACACTGATCGATGGAAGTTGGTGGGAGCCATCCAGCCTGTTCAGACCACTGACTGTCTGCACTGTGGGAGCTGGGGCACTGGCTGGCTGCCTGGCAGCCCTCCCTGCCCTGCTCCATGAGTTGATTGCCTCTGCATGGTCGGGTGACCCAGGCAGAGCAGGCAGCACATCTCCAAACTGAGCCCCTAACATGCTTGCTCTTGCCTCTCCCCCAAAGGAGCCTGGCACCAGCCAGTGATGCCCCCTGGAGCCAGCCCCTAGCTGCGGTGTCTGGCTGCTATGAGATGCTCCCCAAGGTGCTCACTCACTACTGCCCTGGCGCTTGTGGTTCTGCTGCAGCTCCTCAGCCCAGAGGCGATGCATGGGATGGTCATGTGCCCCCCAAGAACCTTTCAATTGTGGCCCCGTTCCCCACCATCAAGAGTTACATGTCTCTGAGTCTGACATTTCCTATGTTTTTACATTGCTAAACAAGTGGTCTGATTCAGAGATGTTAAGTATCCACAATTTTCATTGACGTCAATGGCCCCCAAGTTTGGAAATTCTGGCAAAAGGACTCATCAAAGGCTACACACAGTAAGGCAATGGCAGAGCTAGAAGGAGCTTCTGGCACCCAGTCTCATACTACTTTCACTGAACCACACTGTCTCTCTGTTGTAAGAATAAAAATGGGTGAATTTTCTTTCTGTCTTGCTTGTAGGATGGCTTTAGCAATAAAGAAATTCATAAAAACAACCTACATTTTCTATTTGGAGCTGGAGAAGGTTCCCACCAGAGAACCAGAGATCATCTTCACAGATGAAAATATACAACTGTGCTTGGGGAATGAGGCAAACACTGTAAACCAACAGCAGCATGCTCTTTCTGAAACATCTCAGCACATTGCACATGGGGAGGAGGGATGTTATGTGCTAAAAAGGAAAATCAGATGCACAGTGGTGCAGCAAAAGGTTCTAGCTGGTGAACTAGAGCCTGAGCCTGTTATTACAATGGAGGAGGCAGAGGTCATCACCCTGCAGCAGGAGGAGGAAAAGGAGAATATCAGTGCAGAAGGAGAAATCGCAAAGATACATCTTGGTTTTAATACAGATGTCTCCACACAGCAGCAGGAGAAGGTACAAACATTCACCATTTATTATGCAAATCATGGCTTCTTTCCTTCTCATGCTCCGGCCCTCTCTCTGTATGCGCCATGCCATCATTTGGCCTGTTTATTTCCACACACTCAGGGCATTTTACTTGTATGCTCCTGGTCAATTTTCTCTGTCCACTTATCCATACATACAACAAGGTCTACTCTACGCACACATTTCCCTGCATGCTCTGGTCCTTATCTTCACACATCTATTCCTGCAGATTTCTGGCCTTCGTCTGCATGCTAATGGCCCATTCTCCCTCCACACACTTATCCTGCATGCTCTGGGCCTTCTTTTTGCACACCTATGTCATACAGTTCAGGCCATTTTATAAACTATGATATTAAAGAATAAGAAAACCTGCTGTGAGGTTTTACTAACTCACCTGACACCAGGCAGGAAACTTCCTCTCCAACTCAGGGCTTTAACTAGACTCTTGGTAGTATCAGTCTTTTGAATGCAGGTGATGTCTGTCATCTGAGGGAACTCAAATATGAAATTGCAGAACTCCAAACTGTGCTATATAACCTATCACTTATGTCAATTTCTGTGCCAGATGACTGGAGGATAGCTAATGAGACGTCAATTTTTAAAAAGGGATCCGTAGGTGATCCTGGCAATTACAGGTTGGTAGCCTACCTTCAGTACCAGGAAAATTGGTTGAAACTATAGGAAAGAACAGAATTATCAGACACACCAATGAACATGATTTGTTGGGGAAGAGTCAGCATGGTTTTTGTAAAGCGAAATCATGATTCACCAATCTATTCGAATTCTTTGAGGGGGTCAACAATCATGTGGACAGGGGTGATCCTGTGGACAGAATGCAATTGGACTTTCAGAAAGCCCTTTGAAAAGGTCCCTTACGAAAGGCTCGTAAAGGAGTTATGGGATAAGAGGAAACTCTTCTCATGGATCAGTAACTGGTAAAAAGACAAGAAACACGGGGTATTAATAAATAGTCAGTTTTCACAATGGAGAGAGGTAAATGGTGGTGTCCCCCAGGGATCTGTACTGGGATCAGTGCTGTTCAACATATTCATAAGAGATCTGGAAAAAGGGATAAACAGTGAGATGGCAAAGATGATACAAAATTACTCATGACGGTTAAGTCCAAAGCAGACTGCAAAGAATTAAAAAAGAATCTCACAATAACATGTGACTGGGCAACAACATGACAGATGAAACTCAATGTTGATAAATGCAAAGTGAGGCACATTGGAAAACATAATCCCAACTACATAGACATAATGATGGAATCTAAATTAGCTGTTACCATTTAAGAAAGAGATCTTGGAGTCATTGTGAATAGTTTGAAAACATCCACTCAATGTGCAGTGGCAGTCAAAAAAGCTAACAGAATGTTAGTAACCATTAGGAAAGGGATAGATAAGATAGTAAATATTATAATGCCACTATATAAATGCATGGCATGCCCACACCTTGAATACTGCATGCAGTTCTGCTCACCCCAGACCAAAAAAGATATATTAGAAATTGAAAAGATACAGAGAAGGCCAACAAAAATGATTAGGGGTATATATAAGCTTCTATATAAGGAGAGGTTAAAAAGACTGGGACTATACAGCTTGGAAAAGAGACAACAAATGGGGGATATGATAGAGGTCTATAAAATCATGAATTGTGTGGAAAAAGTGAATAAGGGAGTGTTATTTACTCCTTCACATAACACAAGAACCAGGGGTCACCCAATGAAATTAAGATGCAGAAGATTTAAAACAAACAAAAGGAAGTATTTTTTCAGACAATGGAACTCATTGCCAGGGGATGTTGTAAAGAGCAAAGCTATAACTGGATTCAAAAAAGAATTAGATCAATTAATGGAGGATAGGTCCATTAATGGCTATCAGCCAAGATGGTCAGGGATGCAACCCCATACTCTGGGGGTGTCCATAAGCCTCTGACTGCCAGATGCTTAGGACTGAATGACAGGGAATGGATCACTTCATAAGTGCCCTGTTCTGTTCATTCCCTTTGAAATATCTGGCATTGGTCAATGTCAGAAGACAGAATACTGGGCTAAACAGACCATTGGGCTGACCCAATGGCCATCTTATGTTCTTATCTACAAAAGGCTTTTCCCTGTTCCTTTTAGATCTATGAGAAATCTGATCCCCCAGTTTCAGTTACCAGCCAGATCCTTGTAGCTGTGGCTGGTCTGAGAGACACCGTGAAAACCAATGCTCAGGCAGCTGCTATAATGTTGACATCAATCCTGAAAGAGCAGAGGAACAATATGAAGGAAAAGGTAAGAGGCTGTGAAAGTTAGAGTTCCCTTTTCTGGATCTAGGAGATGGAATTTGCCTTCTTTAAAGTCACTGAATTGTCTGTCTCTTTACAAGTTTCCAGCCCAGAGCGCAGGCTCAGAACCATCTTTTAAAAAGATAATCTGGAAATGAAACTCTTTCTTCAACAACTGTGCAGTCCCCTCTTGTTCTGCTTAAAGAGGTAGATGAGCAAACTCTTCTATGTCTTTGTATGAGAATTTTTAACCTGTTTGTACAAAAGCAGCCTTCAAACAAGAAAATGCTTCTGAAATACCAAATGTAGATTGGGGTCAGCAAGTTGACTGCCCAAACCTTAAAGCAAGCATTTTTAAGGAATTAAGACAGTTTGGTTGACTTTTATTTATTTTCATTGTTTTTCATTTTCAATACATCTTTGCATTTTCTAGATCAGGATGGGACTAGAGATAGAAGTGCCAATATCATGCAAGAAAAGCCATATTTCTGGTATTTCTAGGCTCAACAGGAGCAGGAAGTACCAGAAATCCTGGAGTGAACTCAATTTTCAAGCTTTTAAATCCAATTTGGCAGAACAGGAGGTTCAGATAGACTGAATGAGTGTCCACATTTTGGATGCGTATCTGATACAAATATCTGAACCCTTAAAGGTTCAACTTTCACTAATTATAAATTGTCATTGGGTAATCCTTACACGAGTTGTCATATGAGATCAGGATTACTCAGAAGCCCAGCAGTTACAATGGTGACACTTGCTGAACTGGATTAGCAAATCTTCCCATATATACCCTTTGTTTATTTCTCTGTCAGAGCCTAATCTTGCAAAATGCTTAGTGCCCTCAACTCCTATTGAAACTGATAGAAGTTGAGGATGCACAGGATGTGCTGATCACCTTGTAGCATAAGGCCCTTAGTTCTTCTGACCCCTGGAGTTGCTTTATTTGTTATTCAGTAGGGAGTGAGTATTCTGTAGTGTGGTGTCCCACCCAGACAGTTATCATTGCTACATTCAGACACAAACTGGAAGGGGAATGAAACCACAAAAGAAAGAGTCTCTAAACTGTTTTTTTTTTTTTTTTTTTTTTTTTTACAGGTGCCAGAGATCATGGATATCATTTATTTCCACCTGCAGGCTACCCAGCAGGCCAGTGCCAGACAGGCAGCTATGGGGGCTGTGTGTTTACTAGCTGAAAAGCACACAAGAGAAGTGGTCTCAGCCCTACTGAGACTCTCGCTCCCATGTGATAGGTAAATTGCTGCACTGCTCTCCTTCATGGTTCCAAAGCTGAGGACAGGGAAGGAATCTTGTCTCAAGCCATGATTCCTGAGATAGGAGGAGCAGGATTCTGAATATAATAGAGTTAATCCCTAGGACTCTTTTATAAGTAAAGTAATGTTTTTTAAATTAAAAACAAGAAAACCGAAATAGAGCAGTAGAAGTCTGATAATCCCTGTTAACTCTGTAATAATGCAGATTCAGAGTGCCTTCTGCTATGAGGATATGTCCCCACACCCTTTTGAAGGACAGCAGTTCTTTCTACGGAAGACTACATGATCCCAGTTACTAGACCGGTGTCTCAGCTCCCCACTGTGCTACTCCAGTTCCTTCACTGACCTCCACTCATGGGCATAGCTCAGCTTGCTAGCACGTTAAGACTGTGAAGAGATCTGTTAATCACATATGACTGTGTTTTTTTTAATCTGCAGTCATGTCAGTCAACTCTGGGAGGCCCTAGGCAAAGCCAAAAAAACTGTGAGCCTCCAGGTGCTTGCTGAGCTCCTTGAAATGCTAAAAAGAAGACCATGCTTCAAGAAGAGTGAAACCTGTGAGTCAAGAAGTAGCTTTGAGGCTAGTGCCTTTCTTTTGCCTCTAGCGGTAAGTAATAACCCAGATATTACCATCCTGGCCCCAAGTTTCTGGCACTTGTCTATGTTACCTAGGAGTTATCAATTGCATGACAACCTGCGTAGGGAGCGCTCATCCCTTGGAAGAGGGAGAGACCTAGAGAGCATGATCTGGTGCTGGGTCTCTCCAGGAAGAGCCTTGAATGGGGCAGCAGCTACAGGAGCCTTTCCAGAGCTGAGGAAGGCAAAAGCCAGAGTACAGGAAATTGGTCTACTTTGCATTTTGGGACTTTGTTTGGGGTCCTTAGTGATCGAAAGTACTTTTGGGTAAAGGAAGTGACCTTGGACAGAGAAGCAGTGCAAGCTGGAAGCTATGAGTGGGTATCATCTGCTTCCATTTAGGGCCTCAACTTGTAATAGAGGCTGGGCAAAATCTCCCCTTTACCTCCTCATTTCCTCCCTCCCTTGTACTTTTTCTGCAAGGGCCGGATTGTGTTTGTTGAAAGGGGTGGAATTTAACCTTTTGCTGACATAATTATGTCAGCTAGGGGTACGCTGAGCTGTTATCTCTAACTGACATAGCTGTACGAGCAAAAGCCCCATGGGTCGATGCAATTATAATTGTAAAACTGTACTTTTGCCAGTATCATTTATTTCTCTTGGGAGGGCTGTAATAAGCTGCATCCCCATTAGGAGCTCATTGCTGGTTTAGTATACACTAGTATGTACACCAGCAAAATGCTCCTGCAGTAGGCCTGGTCTTTCTTTTGCTGGAGAGCCAAACAAACCCACAGGCCAAGGACACAGAAGAAGGGCCCTCTGATGGGGTATACAAGCTCCACACTGGGAAACCAGGGGTTAAGAGATCATTCTGAGCCCAGCCAGCATTACCCCGGCATACCTGCAGCAAACGCTCCATCAGGTGGAGCACTCAAAAGAGAGGGGATTGGCCCATTCTGTGGGCAGAGCTGGAAGGAAACTGATCTGCAGCCCCAGCAGTGCTGAAGCAGGTACTGAGTTGAGCACTACTGCCCTCCTTCCCCGAAGAGCCTTCCCTGGTGGCTGGCCTGCCTACCCCAACCCCAGGACTGGCAGCAGAAGAGGCTGATAGCCTCCATACCCCTTCCTCCTGCTGGTGAGTCCTGGACATTAAAGATCCCCTCCCTGTAACCCCCCTGCTGGCCACAGACTACAGTGTGATCACTTGGCCACCCTCCCCTCGCAACTCTTAGAGACTCATGTTACTACCGCAGCAAGGTAAGGTCTCCCTCCACCAATAAAGAGAAATGTGCAATATTGTGCTCAGCACTGCACACCTCAGTTTGGAGAGAGAGATCCCTGGCACAGGGAGACAGGAGAGAGGTCCATCATGTCCTTGCCAAAGCCATGACAGCTTCCTCATCTTTTCCTGCTTTGCCTCCCTCCTCACCCAAACCATTAACCTTCTTACAGGAGAGTTGAACACGAATCCTTTGCAGGTCATGACATCAGCTACTTGTTCAGCAAAGGGATCACTGCGGAGCAGTCTGAGTAGGACTTGAGTTGTACTGGAAAGCTTCAGAAGGCTATTTTGGCATTTTAGAGGAGCATTCTGGTACTTCTGGTAGTATCACTTGGGCATGACTGTTCCAGAACTACGTTCTGGCATTTCTCTTTTTAGGCCTCTCATACTGAGTATGAAATGTTATGCCCTCTCTTTTGAGACAGGGTGCTCTGCTGCCTCAGTACAGCCAGGCCCTGCAGTTTATGTAACAAGTAACCAGGACGCAAATCAAACTTGGGCCTCTGTAGCATGGCAGTACAGTGTAATGGCTGCTCTAATGATGATATTCAGAGGGCACAGTTCAACCTTCTGTGATTTAATGTGAGTCAGGAGAGGAACAAAGCATATTTGAGATAAAGAAAAATTGGAGAGACATGAGGATTTTAGAGTTAAATTGGTGTCTAATTTTTATCTTTTTCAGGCAACAAAGGCCCTGTCCATAATATTCAGTAATAAAGTATGCACAATACACATGGGTGACTTTTATGTATCTGTGTTAATCTTCCTGGTCATTCAACTGCATTACTTGGTGAGCCTCCCAGAAGTTGTGTGTGGCTGGGAGGACAGGCTCCAAACATCCAGCTTTGTGAGGTAATTACTGATAAGATGCTAATTAGGTGGATAATATTATTTCTGTGACTCACCATTATCAAAATCTCAGCGGTAATCCACAGACCCATAGCTTGAGAACCACTGCACTAGAGGAACTTCCTAATTTAGAAACTCTCCCATGGGTGATCTAAATAGGGAAATTCTGAGGAGAGTTTTTAGGACACTCCACTTAGATAGATCCCCAGTCAGGCCAATTCTCTGGAAGAATATTTATGTTAGCGCAATCTCCTAGAATAATTCTCCGTGATAGGTTTGGGATAAGAGGCTTTAATTAATGCACAAGAAACAGTATCAATATTTAATTAATGTTCTTTGGAGGATGGGGTGGAAGGAGGTTAATTCTATGTATGGTTTTTAAATGCAGATAAGCCATCTCTCCTTCTTTGTGTCTCCTGTTTCTTCCCGTTTTGGTACCTGTACCCACTGCCTTCTCTGCTTGTTTATTTGCTTAAAAGGCCTTGTGTACTGGATGCCAGCAATTAAGTAACAAAAACATTTAAAAGCCATAAGAAGCTGCATTAAAGGAACTGAAATGAAAAAAGTTTCTAATGTTGTGTGCCAGGCCAGGGATAATCTAGGGAGGTGAATATGACCCACAATAGATCTTGTTTCACTGAGTTTGCAATAAACACTGGTTCTTTCTTCCCATTGCAGGTTTTGGTCGTTCTCCCCCCTCTGAATTTCATTTGGGGTTTTAGGTTCAGATGAACCAAAATGCCATTAAACTGGCATAAAAAAATACATTCATCCGCAACATCCCTCTTTAGCTTAATGAGTGTGGGAAGAACTTGGGGGTTCAAGTTTGGGTGTACTAAAAATTCTAAGTAAATCTCAAAGGGCAGCAAATCCCCCATGTACCTAGACAGGTGGGTTTTGCACAACACTTCTGCAGTTTTGTATGGTGATGTTTATAGGCTTGATCTGGCTGTAAAGATGTAACAAACATGCTAACATGTAAACATCAGTGTTAGCTATGCTGCACACACACGTCATGTGAAGGCATGGAACCCAGAAACTTTGGCTCCAAAATACAGGACACTCCTATTGGAGCCAAAGAGAGTCTCCCATTAGCCATATTTCTTGACCAGTCCAGCCAGTCCTTTCTAGGATAACATATACTGGTAAACATTTGACTAAGTCTATGAGAACCAGTCTCATAATTCTCACGCTATCCAGTACAATACACCATGTAGTAAAAAAGGTGGTGGTATCAAAGTCTCATTTATAATAAAAGATGGTGCATGAGGGCATTATTGATGTCTTAATTATATTAGTTTAAGTTAATTAATTTAGTATCTTAGTTACAAGCCATTGCACATAATACAATAAATAAACATTTTTAAATTGACACAACCCCTAAAAACAGATACAAATTTTAAAAACAGAAATTAAAAACACAAGATTAGCCCCTCAACTGCCTTGCATAAAAAGGTCTACGTGTTGGTGAATCTGTGCAGACACTGGGACTGGGGCGAATGTCAGTTATCTATCACTCTCTTGTTCTGAATTTAGCTGTGCAGTGGAGGCTCTGAAAGCTGTGATTAAAAGGGAGAAATCCTCTTTGATGCAATCCATGAGTCTGGCAGGAGGCTGGGACCTTTTATCCATGCCAGAGACTTACATGGAAGGAGTCCTTCTTCTGGCTAGGTAAGTGATCAGGGCGTTGAGTTCATCTGGCTGTAGTGGCCAATGTGATTTCTGTTTGGAGTATCCTCTAATCTCTGGCATGTTTACTCTTTCTCTCCCAGTAATAAAAGTATTCATATGTGTTCTACAGAGCCATTGTAAAGCACCCTCAGAGCCTTGATTTTGCTGTCTTTACCAAAGTAGCCCCTCTCCTGCACCATGGGGATGACAAACAGAAACTGACTGCAATGGCTTTGTTCTCTGGGGTAAGACTCTTATCTGCTTGAGAACTGCTCACTGCCAGGCTAGCTCAGTCAAGGAATGGGTCATTTGCATCAACATCTCAGCTAACTCCAGGGTAGAATATCTCTGTTGCCCTGCACCTTGTACACTCATTTATACCAGAGCAAAATGGGCGTAAAACATTGCCATTCTGATTTGCTGTGATTTACATCCACTTTGCTCTGGCCTAAAATGACCTCGCAAGGTGCACAGCAACAGAGAATCGAGAATCATATCTGATGACTAAAGCCCTACTTCATTTGAGATATTGTGGAAATTGCAGATCCAACAATATTAGGCTTCCATAGCAATTTTTATTTTAATTAGCTTACTTTGCACAGTCCACAATTTTGCATACATTTTGAGGTTTATATCATTCCAGCAAATTTTTCTTAAATATATAGGTCTATTCTGGTTTTCCAAATTACTGCTATTAATAAAAGTCCATTATTACTTTTTCATGGTTTTTCATGTCCCGTGATTCAAGTAGGGTCTTACTGATGATCCATAGGAAAATCTCTCTATTTGCTTGTCAGCTACTTATGATATGTTCTGCCTCTTTAGCTTCTTGCTACTGAGTCCACCTATATAACATTAAAAAAGCAATATATCCTGGGCCATCTGAAGAACTGGCACGTTGACCCAAGTCCTACTGTCCGTTGGCTTGGTCTTCTCGGACTTGGAAATGCTGCACTTCACCTGCAGAAGGTGAGTGGTGATTGTTTAAGCATGAAACCAAACTCTAGAGAAATGTCAACAATATTTAAACCTATAATGAGAGCAATGACATAAACCATAGCTCTGCCAAAATAGAACAAGAAGTGCAGGAGGGGGTCAGGACTCAGTGAGAGACACATGGCACAGCCACAGCAGGTACCCATGAATCTTCAAGAAGAAGAAAAATAACTGGCCCTCAGTGTCTTTAATAACCTCTTCCCCAGCTACAGGAGAATGAGCACTTTTGCTGTGCTCTTGGTATCTTCCTCTCCATCTAGTTTAAAGTAAATAGCTATGGGATTGTGAGATTGTTGTTATATTTCTATATACAAAAACAAATGATTGTTTCTTGCAGAAGAAAGAGGTAAAAGCTCTGCTTACTGAGATCCTTGAGACTTTTAATGACCCTGAGGAGAAGGTAATTCTGATGGCTTTTGAGGCTGCTACCAAAATTGTCACCCGCCACAAGCACAAGGGCCATCTTGGCACAGAATTTGTGAAAATTGCCAAACAGCTTCACCCATTCCTGGCTGATGTAAGACAAAATGCTGAGAGAGACTGTTGAAGTGAGTGTGGTTAAAGCTTTAGGGGGAGTTGTTAAATGTGCATGCGTGTGAGTGTGTGAAACAAAAATAGAAGCAAAATCTGATTCTATAGCAAACATTATTACTACTCTTGTCTGTTACTGTATAGCAAATAGTTAGTGGTTGCAACAGCACGCTCCTGTCTATTCTTATCTAACAGGACCTGCAATTTCTGATAGAAAAAAAAAATTGGATTTGCTCCCATAAGGACAGGAGACTAAGACTAACCACTGACATGCTAAAATTCTATCTGATTGGATTCAAGCAATACAGAGGGCCTGAGTTTGCACTCTCACTGGTGCAAATGAGGAATAATTCACTGAAGCTAATGGAGTTACATCAGCTTGAAATCTGTGTGAGGGCAGAATCAAGCCCAGAGTGTGCAAGCAATAATGCACTACAGGGCATGCTATAATTGTCATACACAGACCACAAAATTATAAGACATGGTGTGCAGACCTGGTGTTATATGTGCACACACACATATCTGGTGCAGTGTTACTTGACAGGGTGTGCAGATGCCTAAGCTGAGAGTGGAGCATCTCCTGCATGCATCTGTCACTGATACTGCACATGCTGGAGATACTACCATTGTCTTAGTTCACTAACATTCAGCACTTACAGGGCAGAGAGCTTTTCATCTTCAAAGTGCTTTACAAACTTTAACTAATTAAACTTCAAAGAACCCCTGTGCTGTAGTTAAATGTTATCTTCGTTTGTGGAGAAGGGAAAACTGGGACACAGATGTTCAATGACTTGCACAACCAAGGTCATGCTATGAGTTATAAAAACCTCAACGTATAAGTGGCCAAACCCTAGGAGAGGGAAAGTGAAGAACACTTTAAACTGGACTCTTATGCCTCTCTTATTTGATGTATTTTGAGACCTAAATACTATGAGTTGTACTCCTACACACATGCAATAGAAACAAACAGGAGTTCTTGACTCTCACTTTATAACTCATTAGGCCAGGCCTTTCTTTAACCCATTTAATCAATAGAAATGTTCAATAGTCTGGCTTTTGATAAGTTAAAAAACACTTCTCTCTCTGTCTGTGGTTTGTGTTATGCTGTGATCACTCAATAAATTGCATGAAAATGCTCTTTAGCGAGGTTCTTTCCTTTGTCATTCGCAGGAAAGGGACAAAATATGCGGTTCTGCAACTGAGCTATTTGGGGATCTGCTCAAGGCCCTGAATGGGAAAGATAAATCCCTCATGCAGGAGCAGGTCCTCAGCAGTATGGTCCCACTCCTGCTGAATCTGCAGCAACAGCATTCTGATGTGATCAAGGTGAATGCCACTGCAATTAATTCCACAATAAAACACTACAAGCCTGATCCTCAGACTTTCCAACACATCTTCTCACCTTTTTCATGTTATCATATGCTCTGTACAGGTCAATATTGAAGTGAAGATTAAGAATCTACTCCATTACCAGGAAGAGAGGGACATGAATAGCTCAGACAACGATATGGCCCCTAACAGACTACTTCCCTATGATTGCTATAAACAGAAAGATGTTAAGGGTCAGGGGGAAACGTATATGGCCCATTGAACTCTCCCTTTAACATGCGTTTCAACTGGATTTCAATTCTCAGATGTCAACTATTTGATATTATCAGTACTCCTCTCTGTTAACTCTGGAAACCCTCCTTGTCTCATCTTGTTTTGTAGAGTTGTACAGACACCTTACAGGAGTGTAAAGTCTTCTTAGGATGGACCTTAAATGACAATCAGGAGTCTTGGGACACTATCTGTGAGCACCTTGTAAGGGAATTTTGGGATTTCCCTCATTCTGGATGTTGTTTAAGTGGTGTGGGAGGGAAAGAAAAATAACAAACATGCTTCATTATTAAATTGTGCGGGACTTCCATCTTCTTCAGCATCACCTGGCAAGGCTCATGAAATTTCATACCATCATCATCTGGTATTTCCACTCTTTGGGGGTAATCCAGGCTGTGACTCTAGATGCTTAAAAAGCTTCACTTTTGTTTGGAAAGGATGGTTTGTCAGAAGACTCTAGGCAAAGCTTTATGTAATATAAGCACTAAAGGGATGTTCACACCACACGAATCTGAGATTCTTCTTTGTTTTTTTCCAGGTTGAACAGTACCCAGGAAGACTATGGAGCTTCTTACACCAGGCCCAAGAGTATCTAAGAAGCCCAAGGGAGACTTCAAGAAGAGCTGCGGGCATATTCATAGGTAAATACTAGGTTATTTGATCTCCTTCAGCTTCCATCACCAATCTTAACCAGTTCAGGAATATTTCCTACAGAAGCAAGAACTAATCCCTTCATTCCAAAAGCCTTGATTTCATCACTTGAAGAACTTAACACTAGAGTTAAGCAAAAATAGAGGAAACACATAAGATTTTTAACAGCTCTTGTTACTCCCACTACACTACCCCTTAATGCCACAATCTGCTCCCAGAGAAGTCGTGTCTTAGGACACTATAGCTATTATCTCATTGAAATAAACCACTTTCCAGACATCCATTTCATTATCTAGGAGTTTGGTGGCAAAACAAAATATTAGACATTATCACTGGAAAGATATGAAAAGTTATGTGACATTAATTGTTTTTATTGTACCTCTAGACTTCCTGTTCCAACATATGGAAAACAGCCTAGTACAAAAGGAAGCCATGGGTTTGTTGCAGAGTGGTAAGTAATGACTTCAAGTTTAAATCCAGATGTGTTTCCTTGTCTGTGTGTGTCAATGCCATCTACATGTGCCTACAGCTGTGAGTGCACGCGTGCGTCCTTCACTTCCATGGTGCTGTCTGCATATCAACCCTTGTATGACAATTACATTTAGATTGCAAGCTGAGAACCAGCAACCAGTTACAACCCCAGCACAGGTTAAAGCAAACTCCTCTACCTTGCGCTGTCTCTTGGAGAACATTGTCAGTTAGCACAAACTAGAAGCACCATTGGCCTGCTCTAAACCATATCGGGGCAAAGAATCAGGGAACCATAACTGATTGCTGATTCTCAGATTCTCATCTCCTGACCACACCCTCCCTGGGCTTCCCTGGTGGCTGTTTGGAGCAGGGAACCATCCATTGTTAGGCACTCTCCTAGACGCAGTGAGAGTGAGTCGAGCACCTATCCTTCTATTCATGGGGTTCTCACCGCTCAGCAGGGAAGCAGGCAAAAAAACCACCTAGAGTTACTCCCTGAAATGCACTGGGTGAGCAGCTGCAGCAGGAAAGAACTGCTCCTTGAGCTGCAGATGTGGTGGTGGGAGGCAAATGGAGAGGTGGTACCCTTTACCTACTCCCCTGGTTCAAGCATTTCCATTTAAAAACCACAGGGTGCCGCTCAGATAACACTGTTAACTTCATAATCAGATACACATTTTCTTCTGAAAACAGTCACCTTCAAGGGCCACAGTTTAGAGGCTTGAGAGCTACAAGTGGCTCTTGGTTCACAGGCTGGACTGCCTTGGCATAGATAACTTAACAATAGACTCTTTGTAACTTTAACGTATATGATTCTATCAGTCATTATCATCTATTCCAGGCAAGAATTTAACCTTTCCCTCCCTCCTATGCATGCATTAATAACATACCATTTAGAAAGAGATCAGGCTTACAAAGTTCATGTGAGATGAGAGCAGACTGCTCTCAATGAAAGCTGCTTAAGGATAAGGTTAGAACAGAGCTCTCCAAGAAACATGTGACAGCAGGGGTGGAGAGGCTTCTGGGATGCATGAGTGATCATGCAGGAGTCCCCAGGGTAGCAAGGATTAGTGACACTAAGAAGAAACAGGCCATTTTTGTCTTTATGCTGTGGTTCTGACCTGCTTTCATGTCCTTACCATTAGAATCAGAACACCAAACACCTATCAAGGATGGTCTAGATAATATTTAGTCCTGCCATGAGTGCAGGGGACTGGACTAGAAAACCTCTCTGGAGGTCCCTTCCAGTCCTATACTTCCATGATTCTATCAGTCCATACAGTTGCCAGTGTCACCACTGAGGAGGTGGAGAGAGTATGCAGGCATTACCCAGCACGATGTGCCATGTCCTGCTGCTTCCTGTGGTAAGCTTTTATCTCATTTTGTGTAGCAGTAACAGGCAAAAATGAACAATGACATCAACTGTTGTTACAGTGCTGGTGTAATGGATTAATGACTACAAAAGACATAATGTTCATAACCTTTATCGAATTCAGGTCCTTTTCCATAAGCACAAGCCTCTACCAGCTGAGCTAAAGGAGAATCTCCATTAGCTCTGACAATATTTGTCATGAAAAGTAGAGATGGACACACAACCGGGAAAACATTTCTCAAGCAATGCTACTTTGTTGAGATTTCCATCCCAATTTTACAAACCCAAGAGGCTCAGATAGTTTAGAGAAGATTTTGGAAAGCATCTAATGCAAACCTCCAAACTTTTTGGGTTTCTGCATTCTTAATATAAACTGTCATAGTGCCAAAGCTTAAAATCACAGAACTCAGGAATAGTCAGAAGCCCTACCAGTAAAATAGTGAGATATAAATAAATAGTAGTCAGATGCAGTGCCCTTTAAAATCAGTGGCAAAGTTCCCATTGATTACAAGATGTCTTATACTGTGTGCAGTTTTGTATCTCTGAATCTATAGGAATGCAACTCATTGAGGAACCCAGGTGGAGTTTTCTCAGATGTTAAAAGGGAACCATCAGATCCCTGCTAAAACACTGGCAACTTCTCCAGTTCTCCCCTGCAGACCCTGTATCCCAAACCAACATCTTCTGAAAAAATAGCATGAGATGAGTCACCTTCAGAATAATGGCACTTCCTGTGGGGTCACAGAGGAGTCCCTATGGGATAAAAGGAGTAGATGAGGGTGGCAACTGGGATATTGGGGATAAGGGGAGGGTTCAGGGGGTACCTGGGATATGCTGGATTTAGGTCACAGTCAGAAAAAGGTAGAGACTAGAATTGGCCAGAGTCAAACAGGTCTGTTTCATGAAGACTTCAAGGTTTCAAAATTTGTCTTCATTCTGCATTGGAACAAAAACCAAACCTTTTGAAAGTTTTCACAAAACAGAATGTTGTTGAAACACTCATTTCAGATTGAAAATTGAGGTTTTCTGTTTGGGGCCGCCTCCTCCTCACCAACCAGAGAATCCCACCTCAGAACCCTTTCCATTAAATAGGTCGTCAATCTCCACAAAAAGTTTCAGTTTCAACTAAAACTGCATTTTCTGACACAACGTTTGATCAAAAATGTTCTGATCAACTCTAGAGACTTTTTCTGCAGGAAACTTTTTGAAATTTTTTGGGTGCTGTGGTTCTAATTTTGTTCTATGTTCCAGTTCTTGGGGATTTGCTGTTTGATCCTGAGGCCTCTGTCCAAAACATCACCATCAACATCAAGATAAAGCAGGAATCAGACAGTAATGTGTTCAATTCTCAATGAAAATTATCTTCTCTGCTTCCTACAACATTATTGTATAATAGTAACATCCAGCAATTAACAAGAAAGTCAACTATTGCCAGCATTTCTCTGTTAGATCGTCACACCAAAGAAATCGCATTGTTTGTTCTTTGGGGGTGGTTTTTCTGTAGAAGTTGGACAATTCAACCAAGAATGTTCATTGATGTTTGTGTTTGGAGGGGGGACCAATCCCATGCTGGGCCAGAAAGGGTTAATGAGAACCTGTAGGTTCAGTCAGCCTTGCCCTGCTACATCTGCAGTAGGTGTCAAGCCTGGAGGGGGTGAGTTAAAAGGACTGAACCCAGCTCTGTTGAGGGCTGACCAGTGCGGAGAGCAGATTGCTGACTCTCACTGTGTGAGAGAAGCCTGGCTGGAGTCACGATGCAGAGTGGGACGGCTGGCAGACAGAGCCTCCCTGAAGGAAGGTAGCCCGGCAACAAGGAGCCCAATGCAGTTGAGAAGGAGAGTGGGAGGAAGTGAGTCCACCTAGGATTCCCCATTCTGGGGGGAGGACTGCAGGGAGCAGGAAGAGTCTTGCTGAGTCAGGGACTGCTGCCAGGGGAACAGAGAAACCTCTCCTGCAGCAGAATTCACGGGGTGGTAGGAAGCACTAAGGAGTTCTGAACTGAGCCTGGGGAGGAGATTTAAAGAAAGAGGAGCTGATACACTGTGAGCCCAAGAGGAGGCTGTGGCAAAGGCACAAGGTAGGGCAAGGTAGGAAGCGGTCCAGGGAGGCAGCAAGGGGTCTGTGTAGTCAGGCCTTGACTGCTTATTAAAGGGTCCCTGGACCAGAACTCAGTGGAGAGGGAGAGCCTCTGTTCCCCTACTGAAGAAAGGGGAGCTGAAACCTCCTAGCGAGTGGCAAGGCCTATTGAAACCCCATGATACCAGAGGCAAGTCAGGAGTCAGACCAAAGTTCTACCATGAAGTCAATGAAGGGGTGGAACTACACATGACCTGGCTGGAGGACCGAGTTGCAAGGAGAAGCAACCCCTACAGGGCCAGAGCAGCTGTCAGCAGTGGACACTAAAGGAGAAGCGCTTGTTAGGCCGTGCCCAGCTGCAAGGTGACATGCCTGCTAGTGAGTCGCTTACTTACACACTATATTCAGATTTAAATAGGAAAGGGAAATGAACCGCCGAAGAATCAGTTTCTTAAGTGATTCAGTTTTCTACCAAGTTCCAGGGGTTGCAGCTAGACTGTGATTCCACTTAGGTGCTGCAGAAAGGATGAGCTCTGTGTCCCCTCTGCTCTCTGAATGAGAGGTACAGAACATAAGTGGTCTCAAGCCATCTCGGTCATACAGTGTGGAGCTGCTTTCCTTCCCCTGAAGTTGAAGGGTAGGTCTATACTGCAGCTGGTAGCATGTCCCTCCTCCCCCAGTCCAGGCAGACCGACACATGCTACCTCTCCTAGAGCTAGTGCTCTGAAAATAGCAGTGTGGCCATTTCAGCCTCCCAAAGTCCAAGCCTGCCCTGACCCCCTGACTCTGAGCTTGAGTGGCTAGAGTGAGAGCCAGACCTGCAATGACCTTGCTGCTAATTGTAGCACACTAGTTCTAGCAGAGCTAGCCCTAGTCCGTCTACCTGAATAGAGAGGCCACACACTCAGCTGCAGTATAGATATACCTCAAGAGTGCTCCATGGTGACTCTTCAATCAATGAAAGAACAGCTGGAGTCTCATCCTCTCTTCCTTTTATCAAAAGAATGGTAGCTGGTATTTGGGTGGCTGAAGAGAAGAATACATTTTTTAAATGGGTGATTTGTCAGGACTTTGAAAGTGGATAGGGAGCCCCTTTATCACCTCCCCACTTTTAATGTGGAGTACTCTGTAGTTTTGGGCTGCCTGCCATCTATGACCCAGCACTGAGCCGTGTATCTTGCTTCTCTCTGATGATAAAGATATGTCTGGATTATTTTGCAGAGTTTTGGTTAAATACTAATGATTTCTCATCATTTCAGAGTTTGTTGGGTTTTTTTGCCAATGTGAACCCAAACTGCTGCAGTAGACTGCCTGATTGAGGAAAAATATTTCACTAAAAAATTCAGAACATCTTTTTTTTCAAATTTGCAGCGATGTTTTTTTGTTTTCTTTTAATTTTCAGGAATTTTTATGCAGATTTTTATTGGAATCATTATCAACATATTAGAAATATTTTGTTTACTGAAAATATTTTGAAGTTTTTCTTCCTAATATAAACTGCCATAACTTCCCAGGCTTATAAATCAGAATCACAGAAGACCAGGATGGGTCAGAAGCCCAAAACGTACAATGGGAAAACATATAGAACTAGCTGAACAAGTTTGCACATATTTGCCTTTCAGCTGTTGTGGGGTTAGTTCCCCTCACGACAGAAATCACCTTTATTCGTCACCAAGGAGTTTTCTGAAGGCTGTGGGGCTCTCAGAGATAAACAGGAAAGAACAAACAAGTAACCCTAAAAACAGTCTCTTTATTAATTCTTTTTGATTTTAGGTTACTGAATTCATAACTTTAAACACCGGCCAGGGCTAGTGTTCTGTCCCATGTATTTGAGAAGCTTACCCCAGAACTGCCTGCTAAGGTTCTGTGCCATCTATTATGTATGGCAGGTACAGAGCACCAATGATGTGTCTCAGGTTTCTCAACACTATGTCTCCTACTTACACTCTAAGGTGCAAGATGGGAAGGAATCTCCTGACCTCACACCATGCTCTGCCATGACCAAGTATCCCAAGCCACTGTTCTTCTGAAGAAAGTAGTTTGAATGAGACTTCTCTAAAATTATTAAGGCACCTCCTGAGATGACTCAGGAGTCAGCATAGAGTCCCACAGGATCTGAAGAGGCGCCAGGGAGCACTTGGGATGTAAGCGGTAGGTGACCATGAAGATTCATGAGGTGGATTAAGATTTAGGTCATAGGGAGATGTTTCTGGACTTGTTTAAAACTAGTAGGAAATATCACTGCTTAAAGACTCCGTTGCTGCAGGTCCATGAACTACTGAAGTCATAGTCTGAGATCCACTCGCTTAGTATGTAGGGAGGTGTGAGTTCATAAAGAACTTCCCCTCTTGCAGTGGGGTCCTTGCACTCATTATAGTCCTAGCACCCAAAATGGATGAGGGTCCTTACGTTCATCAGAGTTAAACTTAGTAAAACTTTGTACTTACATTAAGGAAGGATTTTCCTTAGTCATGGTTAAATGTAACTGGTAGAAAAATGATCTCTTGAAGAATTAGAACATTAACTGTGCCTTCACAATCTTTTGCTATTAATTGCTATTAAACTCCACCACTAGACTTTGATACATACTTGTTTTTGGTAGTATCTCTGGGGGCTTGGGGTGGGGCAGTGCAGAAACCAACACTTTAGTGGGACCTGCTATAAGCACTATACAATGCATCCAGGAAAGTAGATGGAATAACAACTGCACCATGCTTGAGGGGGTGCAACATATGCTCCTGTTCATGGGTGGGGTTAGAGATATGGGCACAGATATAGCTCTCCTTTTGTCTCATCATTTTTGGGTGCTAGGACTTCAATGCAAGAGAGGAAGTTCCCTGGGTCGTCACTGCCTTGCAAATTTATGCAGGGGCCAGGGACAATTTACTGTATTGCCCGTATGAGGGAGAATGCTATGTCATATCCTTATGTATAATAGCAGTGGTTATATTAAATATCAAGTCACCATTCTGTATTTAAAACAGAGGTTTTTTAATTTGCTTTCAACAAGCTGCTTCTTCTCAAACAGCTTCTCACTTCTACCCTTATCACTTATAAAACACTAACCTTCTAAGTATACAGCAGCTAGTGCTGCAGATCTTTAAAATGACATTAATAGCTTGAACTAAGCATGACGTGTTTCAGAATATGTATGAGGAAGCATAGTCTCTCTCTCCCTCCTTCCCTTCTGCCTTTAAAATCTAGGAGTTTTATATGCATGCCCCTCTAAAAACTATACTCTTCGATCCTTCCTTTGGAAGTGCTTTAGATCTTTAGAACAAAAGATAATCTGAGAAGTAATTAACTATTATGCAGCAACAGAGGTTGTTAGACAGAACTAGTTCCATGATAAGCATGCATATGAGCTTCCTGAATTCTCAGTTTGTAGCACACATAAAAATGAAAGGGACCTTGAGGTCAGAAACAGATTACTATTATACATCACCAAGGACAGTGTGTCAAGTAGCATAGTTATGTGTGAAGTGGAAGGGAATTAATGAATACAAGTACAATTCTGACAGTACATGTTCTCTGGAGCAATACAAATGACTGATGTCTCAACAACAATCCATTGAGCCAGATCAATTTAGATAAGAAATTCTAAACGTATTAACATGTTAACTGACTTATTAACTGTCCTGAGTATAGAATGCAGAACAAAAAGTTTGTGCTAGTGTTTCCAAGGTTTTTAACAAGCTCTTCATTTTCCTCATAAACACGCAATTGTCAAGATGTTGTTCAGCTATTGCAGGCATTATGAATGATATTTAAACTTTGGAATAATAATACATCTAATTTTACACAATATGTACCTAAGGGTTCTTTATGAGGCTGAAATAAATAATTCGTTTTACAAAATTCACGTCAGCACTCATTGTAATTAGTTATTAGTGCCTACTTCGTTCATCTATCATATTCTTGAATATCTTCTTCTTCACTAAGGGCCAGATTCTGCCACCTCCATGGAGTGGCACTTTTCTTGATGAATGGTCCTATTGACATCAGGGGTTCTAGACACTATTCCATGGAGGTAACGGTGACAGGACATGCCACTAAAGGCCTATATCCTGCTGTATCACAAGGGGAATTTGGTCTTTAAGAGGTTCAGGTCCCAGCTCTGACCTGTGCCTGGTTCCCACCTCCTCTTGATGACATAATTTAGAGAGCAGATGATTTCAAACCAGGCCTGCTGGGAAATATAAGAGGCAGTCTGTTTTTAGCAGAGAGAGAACTAACAGGAACAGCACTACACTGGGAAGCTGTCCTGGAACTGGTGAAGGACTGGATGTGGCTTCTTGCTGAGGGGGATCAAGTGAAAGAACCCAAGATAGTGAGTGGAAGAAGCCAGGAAATGAGGCAAAGAAAGCCTGACCAGCAATAGGCACTGTAGGAAATGGCCCTGGGAGACTATGGAAAAGGCAGTTGTAGACTGAGAGCAGACTGCTGGCCACCATTTAGGAGTCCAGGGCTAGAGCCTGTAGCAGAGGGTGTCTCAACCGTGCTACCTACAGAGATGAAACGGATGCACTGCATCTAGGGAAAAGAACTCAGGAGTTTTTGAGGAGAGCTGATAGAGGACTGTTTTGGTTTTTGTCTGGGTTCTTTTGATTTGCCCTGGGCAAGGAGGACTCTTACTTTGGCCAAGGTCAAATCACCAACAAACCCCAAATCAATAATTCAGCCAGAGGACAAACTATGGTGTGGAGTGGGGGGAAACTGAAGCGGTAGACCGCTCCTGATGCTGGACCAGGTAATACTCCCTTTAATCCTGCATTTACTTCAGTAAGGCTTTTACGTTTGCAAACCATTTTCTGCCAAATCAGAAAGCAGTGTCTCACCAAGTTTGTACAGTGGTTTTTCTGCTGGAATTTTTTAGTGAATCTTAAAAAATGTGTCATCCCCTAAAACAGTGAGCCTGGTGCACAATTTAGTTGGAAAACCAATTGCAAAAAAATGTTTAATAGAAAAAAAAAACTGTTTTCCTCTTTAATAGTGGAGAGCAGATGTTTGGGTAAGTGGAGAACCTGATATTTTTGAGATCCTGTATAATTATAATTATTTACTATATTTCACAGTGAAGAAAATAAGAGAAATGGAAGAAACTGGTGATGGGAGATGGCAGGGAAGGAAGACTGTAAACAGTCAAATAACCATTTTGATGAAGGCAAATCATTTCACACAGGGAGATGAAACTCTTGAATATACTGTATAACATTTTTAAAAAATCAAGGACAAAACAGGTGGGATACAACTGAGGGAAATGGAAAAATATGGCTTTCCTATTCTTAAATCTGCACTAAGCCATAGTAGTGCCTAAGCAGACTACAACAGATGAATCCAAAGAATTTTACACTCTGATTCTCCCCTCTCATAGGTGTAAAACAGAAATAAATCCACTGACCTCAATAGACTTATTAGAAATTAATTTCCATGGGCTGTCTTTTGAGTGTGTTTTGTGGTGGTTGTCTTCTTTGTAGAGATCATAATGGATGCCTTGAATACTACAGCTACCTACCTACCTACTGATTTTTCCATGTAAGTAAGGCCTCTTCTAATAAGTGGTACATTAAAATTAAATGTATCCAGTTTATACAGCAGAACTGCACTGAATTATGCTGCAAAACAGGAATTATGGAGCAATGGTAACTGATTATGAAACTATTTGAAAATCAGGCTAACACAAAGCAAATACATATAATTAATGGATATTATTATTTGTAGTGTAGCAGAGGCACACGGTCAGCTACTGTCTGAAATCTCTATAATTTGCAAGAAATTTGCGATAATAGTTGAAGCAGCTCCTGACTTAACTGGATCATAGCTTCAGAAGTTTATACAGCATGTAAGTCACTGCAAGGAGGGGAACTTCACATTTGCTGCAATCTCTTTTCAATAGTTTTCTGTCTTAAGCCCTGTTTACACTATGATAATACTGCATCTGAGGAAGTGAGCTGAGGCTCACGAAAGCTTATGCCTGCTGAAATTAAATTTGTTAGTCTTTAAAGTGCCACAGAACTCTTGTTGTGAATGCTGACAATGGATGTCAACAAAGAAAGGGGGCAGATGAGCTGATGGTAGTCATGGTTTAAATTGCAAAGATAACTGAGCACAAACTGCCTAGACAGTTTTTCTCTTGGCTGCCCAGAATTTCATCCTCTCTGTGTCTCCAGATTTAACTTTTTGGTAAAACATTCTTCTTGAGACTGAGAAAATGGGAATCTATGCTTCATCAGGCTATTGACAAAATTCAATAATTCTGAACAAATCTAGAATTCATTTATGTAATTGTTAAAGGATTAAATACATTGCGATATTTTTCTTGACTTATTCATCACTGCTCTTAAAGTCCTACAGTATAAGTCTGATATCTGCATGGTATCAGGTCTCCTGCAGACATGAATTCCTACAATAATTAAGACTTTTTCAAAGTGTCCCATGCCTTTTGTCCGCTACTGAATTGTTTTATCTGCTGTTTAATGTACTACCTTCATGTAGTGTTCAACTCTATAATATTAGTAGGATTCTTTTGTGTCTTATTTGTAGAAATTGAAAGAAATAGAAAAGCCTCTATCTTAGGCTTTTGGCACCCTAAAATTTAATTGAAAGACATTTAAATACTATAACAAAACATTAACTTTGACAGGTATCCCAGACACCGTACCATAAAGCGATCCAAATTAGGAAATAATGAAGATGATATTCTGCTCTCTGTAAGACCTCCATCACCCACCCAAGTGTAAAACCTATGACACTATTTATTTTTGTTGTTCAATTATTATTACTGTTGCCACCAAAACAAAGTAGTGGTCTGAGTTATTTTAAATAACTAAGCTATTCATTGCCCCATTGCCATGAGAAAGGCCATACATAGCTGATGATTTGATGGAATTGTGACAGTAGAATTGTCCTCTGATCTAGGCTTCTCAAATCATTAATACCATCGGTGGCCCCGATTAAAACCATGGTGGCTGAGCCCCAATAGGTACTGTGACTCCTGCTGCTCATTACATTATTGCATAGTTATTGGACCTGCTGCTTAAGGACCAGGTACAAATCCCATTGAAGTCAATGGAAAGATTCCTGCTAACTTCATTCCTTATTCCAGTAAGCCTCCTTTTCATTTCAATGGGAGTTGAGCTGGAGTAGTGATTGCAGGATCTGAACCCAAACTATTTGTCCTCTTGCACTAACTTATTTGTAAGCTTATTTCCAAATCAGTTAATAAATAAAGAATAAGCAAACCCATTAAAATACTCTCTCATGTTATGTTCCGGTGCAATCTGATCCTCCAGCCTGAGACCTACTTTACATAATTAATCTTGTATACTTTGGCAGGTCACCAGTGTTGATCACCCTGGTGCAAATCATTTGTAATTCCTTTAATCAGTGGAGTTACTCAAGTGTAAAACTGGTACACATTAGATCAGAATCAGGTTCATTGCTTTGATATTTCTGTTCATGTCCTATGTCTAAACTAATTGTGAAAAGATTTTTTTCCCTTTAAACTCCCTTGTCCAGCTATGGCAGATGAAGCACAGGAGAGCCTGGCTGTGGTTTAATTAGGCTGTAAGTTTATTACTAAAAGTCAGGTAGTACCTTGCAGATAAAAGCATATAGTGCAGGTAATTCCATACTTGTTTACATATACCTGGAGGGGTGCTGCTGTCAGTCTTTACCCATCCTGGTCCCCCACCAGCCTGCTGCTGGGACCTTGCCATCCCCCCTTGAATGTGGGTTAAGGGGGGCTATAAAAGAGGAGAGTTGACTCACTGCCGTACCAGACATAGGAGCCCTGAACCTCCCCATTTCCAATCCTTTAAAAATGCCTCCTTTAAATCCTTTCCCAATCCATTTTATCTGATCACCCTGATGTGATACCTACTAGGTACCTGCACTGGACGTTTGCCCCACGCTTACATAATGAGCTGCAATGTCATAGTCTAACCCCTGTTTCATGTTCACTCCCACTACACCACAAACCTGCTGTAGGGAAGGCAAACCCCCCCTCCCCCACCACCACCTCTCCTTGGCCAGTATGGTGGTGAGGGAAAACTGCTTCCCATCCCCCCGTCTCCCCAGAAAAGAGCGACTAGCATAATGCCCACAGCAGATTGACAAAACCTGGTATTTCACTACTTCCATCAGTGGGAGGGTGGGTGCTGCTCTGCCTGGGCTAAATGAGGGCTTTTCCTGAACCAGAATGGACCTAAATAGTCGCCCCTCTCTTCCAGTCAGTTGGAGGAAGACCGGGGGCGGGGGAGAAGAAGGGGAGCTGGGTCAATATTCCCAAACTGACCTAATCTGAAGCTGCTGCAGCAACTCACTCTCGGGCTCTCTAATCTGCTACACACCTTTTCCTACAAGCCAAAAAACTGTTTCCACCACTGACTGTATACTGAGATCATTTCCACTGATAAAGGACTGGCGTTACCATCAACCTACACATAGAGCTAGTTAAGATAATGGCTTTAGGTTTCTGGTTTTCAGATGGAAAAATATAAGTGGTATATTAAAGACCAAACTTTTAAAGGGATTTAGGTGCCTAAATGTGTAGTTAGGTACCAAGTGGGATTTTCAAAAGCACCGAGGTGCCTAACTCCCACAATGGGAACTAGGCACCGAGGTACTTTGAAAATCCCACTTGGTGCCTATCTGCATCTTTAGGTGCCTAAATATCTCTGAAAATCTCACCCTAAGAGTCTTAGGTTGTGCACTATGGACCAACTTAAAAACTCGTATAAAATGATCAGATGAAGTTAGTAAGGTTATGCTTATGTATGTCAAGGTTGAATTTGCCCTCATCTGTACTGCTCCAATAGACCACTTTATCATGTTATTCTGTTCAAAAAGGGCTTGGTTTTAAAAGGGATGATACTCGAGACAGTGGTACAGAGAAGCAGAGCATGCAATGGGTTACATTATTTTGTCTATACTTCTTACATAAAACTTTTGCTTAACATTTGGAACTGCCAGCGTTGTCTCTTTCTATTAGGACAAAGTGAGCACTTATCTACAATAGAGACCAGACTTACAATAATAGCAAAAAGATTACTCAAGGAAGAATGGTTACCAAGGACTAATCATAACCTCATGGAATTAGCATGTCTATCTCACATTTTACAATGCCCAAAAGATGTAATTATCATACTCTAGCCACACAATGTATTATGGTTATTAACGAAGGACTAATACATATACAGAATTATAAAGTTACATCCCAAAGTGGAATGTTACAATATAAAATTTATAGATAATATATTTTGATTAGCTCAATAATTATGGCTCCAGACTTGCAAACTTTAAACACATGAGTAGTAATAGACTTTCATAGGATTACTCATATGAGTAAAGTTGGCAGGATCAAGCTCTATATGATTAAACTAAGACACTTAATTTAACAGTGCTCAGTAGGTATGTTACACCAATTTTAATGGGTTTACATGGTCACATACACAATAAAAAATTCCCGTGGAGGAAAAGCTTGGCCTATTCTTGGCAGGGAGAGAATGTCATTGTAAAATAAATTTTAAAAGCCACTGTAGAAACAATTGATAATATTTTTCTCCCATAATTTTAAAAATGTTTAATAAAAAAAACATTCTAGTCAATAGCTAGTGTTTGCAATAAGCACCACACCAGAGTCTTTCTTTTTTAAAGTAAAAGAAGGTTTAAAAACACATGGCTATTTTAAACAATATAAATGTATTGCAAATCTTCTCAATGAATATGTATTATGGCTAAATATAGTACACAGACTGTAAAGTGCTGGCATGCAAAGTTTGCCTGGATATAACACTTCAGTACTGCAATCTTACCTTGCACTACAAACTGCAGTAGATTTTGCTCCATTAACAATAACAACAGACCCTACTCTGTTAACTCTAAAGTTAATCTGAATTTTGCCAACAGAAGTTATTAGAAACAAGAGCAAGCCAAGGTATATAATTTATAGAGCTTTGTCTGTGAGCGCACACACACACACACACTCAGGGTGCTGCACAAATGGTTCAAATGCAATATTGGGCCCTAAATGACAGGCTAATTCATGTAGCTATGACATATTGTGAGGTATTAAAAACATCTCATTTCTGAAAAAAGATCTAATATGCACTGTGCCTAAATACTCTGACTATTAAAGAATATTTATTCATGTCCAAATCTGTCTTTACAAACACTGAAATCAATTTCCTGGGTCCAAAATCTATTAGATCTGAGTGCAAGCCTCACTGACTTTAATGAATTTGCACAGACTGTAAATACGCCAAGAATTTGTTAGAGATTTAGTAAATTAAACATTCAGTAAATGTGAATTGCTAAATTAATCCCATGAACCTGCCTTTTTTTCTTCTTCTTATCTGGTTAATTTATTGTAGTCTTCAGTTTTCTGCAATGCTCTGGAATTATATGTACAGAGCTTTGTAGAAGGTCATCTCTAAGATCTGATCTTTTTTCACCTCAACCTTGAATCCTTTATACTCATCCACTCTGAAAATGAATATGGAAATTATGTCATGCCTTCTCTTAATGTGTCCTAAATGGAGGCCTAAGCAACTAGAAAACACACTCTAGGTAGCTGTATTAATTTTTTTTATAATCTTGCAATGAGGTATCAGTTTCAGTGCGGTTGAATGGATCAGTCCCACTCCTCCCCTCCCCCCACTTTTTTAAAGAGGAATTGAATGCTCCCTACCTCTAGTACAGGAAGGCTGAGGATGCTTAACTTAACACTTTGACATTCAGGACCATATTTAAAATGAAAGACCTAAGGAATGGTGGAACTGAGGAGGCAACATGACTTATTTGCATGTGTGCCACACAGAGCCTGTGTGATGGGGTGTATAGGCCCCACGCTGGGCCAGAAGGAGTTAATGAGAGCCTGTGCACTCAATCAGCCTCACTCTTCTACACCTGCATTAGGTGTAAAGCCTGGAGGGAGGTATTAAAAGGACTGAACCCGGCTCTGTTGAGAGCTGACCAGTGAGAAGAGCAGATTGCTGGCTCTCACTCTGTGAGAGAAGCCTGGCTGGAGTCAGGATGCAGAGTGGAACTGCTGGCAGACAGAGCCTCCCTGAAGGAAGGTAGCCCGGCAACAGGGAGCCCAATGCAGTTGGGAAGGAAAGTGGAAGTAAGTGATTCTCTATGCTGGTGTGGGGGGCTGCAGAGAGCAGGAAGACTGCAGCTGAGTCAGGAAATGCCCTGCCAGAGGAACAGAGAAACCTCTCTTGCAACAGAACTAAGGGGGTTGGCAGAAAGTGCTAAGAAGGTCTGCAGTGAGCTTGGGGAGGAGGGTTGGAGAGGGAGGAGTTGATACACCTTGAGCCTGGGAACAGGCTGTGGCAAGGTAGGCAGTGGTACAGGAAGGCAACAAGAGATACGCATAGTCAGGCCTTGACTGCTTATTACTGGATCCCTGAACTGGAACCCCGGGGAGAGGGACAGCCTGGGTTCCCCTACCGGCTCACCCTGGAAGGTGAAGTAAAAATCCCCTGACCAGGGATAAGTACTTTTGAACCCCTTTGATACCATGGGTAAGGACTAGAGAGTCTGGAGCCTGGAGGTCAAAGGACAATTGTTTGTTGGACTACTGGTTTATGTGACCCAGCTGCAGGGCTAAGTTGTAAGTAGAAGCAGATCACTGCAGGGCCAGAGCAGGGAGAAGGGCCTGCCAAGCCAGCAGGGGCCAGGTAGGCTGGTGAGTCAGATGTTCACAGCCTTTGACAGAACACTTTAGAGGAATAGGTACACTTGCAGGAAAAGGTATCAATTACGGGGAGAAATTTAAGGTGGGATCCAAAGTTAGTTTACGCTCTGACAGTGTAAATAAAGAAGCAGCTTCTTTCATCCAGTTTAGCAGAAATTCATTTACATACTACCCATAATTCTCCTCATCCAAGATTTTTTTAATTTACCAGTAAAGGCTGATACATTTTCCTCAACTCTCACTGAATTGCAGAATTGGGCCCTATGTCCATAAGCGTACAAGCATACACAAACCCATAAACCTCCTATAGCCTGATTCAAAATCAAACATTCTAATCTCAGTTATTCCAATGTAGGAGAAACTCCATTGAAACCAATGGGCCAAATTCTGCTCTCATGCCAATGAAAAATGGAGTAACTCCACTGCAATCTATAAAATCACATTTTGGGAAACTGTTGTGAAATCAGTATCAGGCCCTGAGACACAGAGGTCTCTTCATCCTTAATGGGCTGAGTAGTCTACATGTAGACGTAAATAAACAGAATCTAAGGGCCAGATTCTCTTTAAATCCCTTTTCACACCATTATGTGTGGTGGCGGAGACCAGCATCATAAACCAAAAATTACCATTATTACTTGATGCATTTTTGTTACCTGAAAACATTATTGTCATGGGAACATGGGTGTTAATTTACTATTCTTCTGCTCTACTCTCATTATATCAATTTTTCCCCTAAAATATCGGTCAAATAGGGAAAATGGAAGCTTCCCTGAGCCAAACAAGTGCAATCTTCAAATCCTGTAATTAGAAAACACCCTGCAGATTTCAAAGAAACAAGGGGAAAAGAAATTACATATGACAATACAATTTCTATCATTTGGATCATATGCCATAAGAAGATACTTAGTAGTCTTATGGAAATCAAGTGCACCTAGTCTACAGAAATCAAAGTGCGTGTTTTGTGAGGGAGGTAGAAATATTTATAATACACCTATGTAACTCACTTCATTCAAAAGAACCAGAATTCCACACTGTTGGACAGTTTGGTGTACAATGCACTGTGCTTTTTACCAGTGCCAGTACCATTACAAAAGGAAGTAAGGAAAGAAGTGAAAACAACTAAAACTAGAAGGGAAAACATGATGGAAGATGATGTTCAATGGTAATTGTCAACTATAAATCCTGTTCTTGTTGTTATGCTCATGTTATCCAGATAATTAGTTATGAGGGAGAATCCCCAAGAATCCTATTTAAATAAAGCTTTAGTGACTGATGCCGCAAGCTCTGCTGAAGCACTGCTCCCTTTATTTTAATAATGAGTATTCTGGAGGTTTTGGGCTTGCAGAACAGGGGTCTTGATTTGGCTTTTAATAAATTATCAGCCAGTTTATATATGAACATGCAAAATGATTATGGTTTTAGAATAAAATGTCAGGTGTCTTAATAGCTAAAAACAGATTTTCACATTGTTCTCCACCTAGGAAATATCCATTACTGAAAAGTTTGAATGCTGATGGATGATTCATCATTGTATTAAGTCAGTTGCCTGAAAAAGGGATGCTTTTAACAATTCAGTAGTTTAAAAGTAAACATCAAGAAGCTGAGCTACCCATTGTCTAGAACTTACAGTTGTTCAGTCAACAGGTTTGGAAAATAGGTATTTTAATTTAATACATCATTTACTATGGGTTTATAGCAACTGATTACACATACATGAGAGATAAAGGACCCTTTGCCCGTATGACATAGGGTTCAGAAATTAACTCAGACATAAACTGTTGTGTGAAGCAATAGGAAGAATAGTGGGAAGGTAAACTCAACTAGACAAGTGCAAGAAAAATTGGCTCGGGGACAATTAATGGGTAGCAGTGCCCTTCCTGTCTAGGTCACTGGTTCAAAACCAGCCCCATCAGTTGTGACTGAAAATCGTTATTATTTTACACTAATCAATGACTTCATGGTTTCAGTCCAGTTCCTAGTTGATGCATATCTGCAGTACGAAGATCACCCTTTATGCCCTTGTTGGTGATCTATGAGAGACAGAAGGAGAGTGAGCTGCTCTCTTGCTCCTTAAAGTAGTTCTTCCTCAGGAATGAGGCACTATGGGAGTAGGGTTGATTTGGACAATATTACATTATTACTGTCCATACTGTGTCTGATCTTTGGGAAAAGGCACTTCAGTTTTAAAAGCTGTCAAACCAACAACTTTCCTGAGCCATAAATTTGCTCTTTAAATGGTTTTAAAAGGACGGGGGGTTATGTTGTAAAACAACCCTAATAGTTATAGTCTTCTCATTTTTTCCCTTTGTTATAACTTATAACAGTGAAATATACAAACATTAGAAAATGACACAAGGAGATGCATCGATACATGTAGCCAAAGTGTTCAAAATTAGGTACTCAACTTTAGGCATCTAAGACCCTGATCCTTTGAAGATTTAAGCATGTGCGTAACTCATTGCTTCATTGAAGTCAACGGGACTGACTACTCATGTATGTTACTAATATTATGCTGGCAGACTGTGATCAGCTGCATCACGGGAGATGGCATTAATAAACTGTCATTGGTCAAAGTAAAGGTAGTCCCCACCAGTGACACAATGTACCCCATGTACACCCTTATGGTGTGATTGTGTATCATTCATGTTCACCCTTATAGTGCAACTGTGTACTGTTTAATGCAAGGTATGTCATGTAAGGTGTTTTTGGAATGCTCATGACATACTGAACATTACGAAATATGTGGCTCACATTGTTTGGAGCAGATCCAGGCAAACACTGACTGCAGAGTGAGAATTCATGCCTCGCTGAGGCATGCTTACAGGAACAATAGACTGACCTAAATATCTGATAAGGGGATGCTCATCGACTCTGAACATGGAGAAAACCATGCACAGATACTTTTGTTACCTGACCCTTAAGGGTAGGGGGGAGGTGAGGCCCCAGCGATGGGCGCAGGAACATGTTGAAAGGGGAGACATTTTGGTCTCTTGAGCTCTCTTGCAATCCGTCTATAAGGCAACATCAAAAAAGACTGCCCACAACGGGGAGGAGGCGCGCCTGGTTGGAGGCTGACCAACCAGCCTGTGGTGAGCATTATCTAAAGACTGTAAGGCTATTGAAGTGTTTAGTTTAGTTTAGGATGTGATTTGCTTTTATTTACTTTTAATCAAATCTGATTTATATTCTTCTGGTTTATAATCACTTAAAATCTTTCTGTACTTAATAAACTTATTTGTTTGTTTTATCTAAAGCAGTGCATGTGGTTTGAGTATGTGTAGAGACCTCATTTAGAGTGACAGAGCTGGTGCATATCAATTTCTTTGATACATTCACCAACCAATGAGTTTGCAGAGTCTAGTGGGCAGCACTGAACTCTGTAAAATGGCAATTCCAAGGATTGCATCTAGGACTGGGGATATTGAGTTGGGGGGCGGTGGGGGGTGGTCACACCACTGCATAATCCCATGAGTGGCTGGCCAGAACACTCATCACTAAATCAGGGACTGCTTGCTTGCAGGTGGCTGTATGTGGGTTGACCAGGAGTGGGAGTTCACACAGCAGGGCAAGTGTAAGATGGCCCCAGGAGGGGGGGGATTGGGGTGATAGCGATATATCAGTCCAGATTGCAGAGGGGAATGTCATACCATCCCACTGTTCAATTATATAGTTGAGCAGCATCTCCATTCATAAGAAAAATCATACATAAATACTGTGGTAGTCTGATTTTAAAAAGCCAAAATTTTGGGGTGCAAAAGCACTAAAGTCTACCTGAAGCCATCTCTTCTCCTCTTGTCAGATCATGGGAAAGAAGGCAGAGAAACAAAGCTTGCACCATGCCTGCTAACTGGTGCTTGCTGCAGCAAAGAGTTTAAGAGGAGGAGTCACAGTAGAAGAGACATTCATACCACCCATGTGTAGAGCTGGGAAAAGCACTTCACTAAAATAGTAAATTTGATTACAAAAGCTGTTTTGGGGCAACTGAATCTATTCAGGTCAAATTCAATAGTTTTGGCTGAATAAAAATCTGGATTTTTTTTAAACAAACTATTTTGACATTTTGTTTTGCAGTGAGCTGTTTTGCTCCCAGATGCTTCAAATCAACACTTTGTTTCAACGTTTCACTTTCAAACTAACTGTTTCATTTTGAAAAGAACCACATTTTGGGGAGATTTTTGGTTTGGTCACCAAATGGCAAAATCAAGTATTTGCTCAGCTCTACCGCTGAGTGACTAGAGTGGGGGATGTGATGGCTGGGCAGTTCTTTTGTAAATTAGTAACTCTATTCTATGTCTGAGTCAGAATGCTGAACGCACTGCCTCGAGAGGCCAAGCACTGAGGGAGAGTGAGCTGGGTTCAACAGCTCACAGACTAGTAAGGAAATCACCTGCACCAGACATAGAGGGAGAATGAAAGCTGTGATATAAAACTAGGTTTAGGGAGACAAAATGTTTGATGTTTTCTGGAAAAAAATGTAGATCAATAGAGAATCAGAAATATATATAGGTGTTTTTTTGGGATCCCTGGTGACTCCAGGCACTTATTAACATGCATCCAGCATGGGGAATTGGGGGAATTTTTTTAAAGAAAATTAACAAAAGCCTGAGTGCTTATGCTAGAATTATTATACTGAGCATTTATCTTTTTTTGTAAAGGACAGATATGCCTATATATTACTAGTTTCTTTGCACCAATATGTTCTCGTTATACAGAGTAGTAGCACATTTATTAACATATCATATTTAAACCATCAGCTGACATTCTCAATTGGATAGACAAAGTAGGTGAGGTAATGTCTTTTACTGGACCAATTCTGTTTTCGCTCTGACTTCTTTCTCCAGACCTGAAGAAGAGCTCTATGTAGCTTGAAAGCTTGCAACTTCCACCAGCAGAAGTTGGTTCCATAAAAGACATCGCCTCCCCTACCTTGTGTCTCTCAGATCCTGGGACCAGCACAGCTATAGTGCAATTCACAATTTGGTCTTTTAACTATGCAACAGTTTTCCTAATGGTTAGTAGTTTAATTTATTTCTTTTAAAAATCTGTCTCTTTAATTTCTATTTTCTTTAAACAGAGTGTTTAAATCCAGCACCAATTTGGATTTTATGAGAAGTTTATTACAATACATGAAGCATATGGTCTCACTTCAGCTCCCAGTATACAGAGAATTAGTCAAAAACTAAACAGTACCACCTAACGATTATTAGAAAATGTGGTTCAGTTAGCAATCTTGGCACAAGAGCACCTTGGGACTGATTTAGCATGAAAAATGCCATCTTTTTCTCACCCCACTCTTGTCTCTGTAGGTCACATTGCATATGTAAAACAAAACAGAAAACTGAAGTTTGTCACCTGTATTGCTAATAGTCCCTTACTTTGTATTTCTCTCAAGCTTGTCTCTGCTTCCAAAACAACATTTGCTTTCAGAGATTGGGAATTCTAATACCTGAATTTATATTGGCTTTTGGAATGATAGGAATCTGTAAATATTCTAGCATTGATGAGACAAACTGGAAAGCAATATAGACACAGCACTGAAAGCCCTTCCTAATTCCAGTGTCATCTTGGCAACAAAGACACACGTCTGAATGATCTGTGGAAATGGAGGAGAACCAGCATCTGAGTATAACTCTGCTTTCTTACTCACCATCGTAGCCATGGAAGCCAACTCCTAAGCAGTCTGTTGTTTCTTTATGAATGGAATTGGAGGCAAGACCAAAGTGTGGTCTTACATTTTTCATCTACCTGTTTATTTTGGAATACCAGCACTGAAAGGGGGAGACAATGGGATAAAATATCCACTGCTATAAGTGGATGTAACTCCTCTGGGCCAAATTATTCTCTAAATTTTAAATCCACTGGATTATTATTCAACTGAATCACTTTGGATTTACACCAGAGTTAACTGCATTTGAGCCATGTTATGGCAGCAGTGCATGAGGCCCATTGCTGTTCTAGTAAGCATGTCCGATTAAAAGGACATATACTAGAAGTAAAATGAAAATGTAATTTTATGTAATGAAATAATAGAACACAACAGATGTCAGAGGTTTCAAATCAGGAAACAGATTCAAATACAGCTCTTACTCTCAGAGTTACTCCAACTGTTTAAATTCTATGGTCCCTTGATGATTCTGACCTCACACCAATTAAATCAGGAGTAACTACACTGCAGTCCATGCAATAGCCATAGTGTAAAACTGTACAGTGAAATTAGACCCAGGCCTTCTATATTGTACTAGGAAAAGTAGTATTAATCTGTGTTACAGGACAATTTTTTTCTTATCTTTAATCACAGTTTTCATAAGATTCTCTGTGTGAAGGATCATATATCTGGTGCTTGAAGCTAAAATAATGTGGCATTAATTGGTGTAATCTTCTGAGAGAGTGTGAAACCTAGGATTAACACCACTGAATTGAGTTTAATAACACTGCACATCAGACCCTTTCCTAAATCAATATGTAATTTTCTCAATCACATTGCAGTTTAGTTCTTGGCATTATTTTTCCACTGAACGACAGTCACCCTCTGGAGGGCCATCCTTCTTAAGTAACATTTCCAATACGCTCAAGTGACCAGATACACTTCAAAATATTCTTTAGCAGCGTACATCCCAAACTTCCACATGTTCTTATCCATTTCATCTTGGAGGCACTCTAGTGGCTCCCTATTAAATGTTTCCTTGTTGAGTGTTTCCACTCCAAAGTAGGGTGTAAATCCCACAGTATGTATTATGCCAATTCTTCTTGTGCTGGTGAACATCACATGACTATCTTTTGGAAGCAACCAAAACTATATCTGCCTACCTGTTTTCACAAAAATGAATTTACCCCCACTGTGGCCCAGGGGCCCCATTGGTGCCAACTGGCAGAGGGCACAAAGAGTGCATAGGATTTTAGAGGGATCCCTTAGGTCAGATATATGCATAATAGTTCACTAAAGGGTGGCATGTGAGGTCTTTTCTGAGAGTCGGGAGCCCACTGGTCGTCATAATCATTGTGAAATGCATGTATGGATACTATTTAAGGAGTTATGTATCTATTCTAAAAATTATGTTCTTAAGATAGTAGAGTTTAGGTGGGTCACCAAGAGGTGCCATAGCTAGAATATGTTCCTTTCAGGCAGGAGGTAGCAGACTCCTAGCTTCCTGTCTGGCCATGGGTGTATTGTATGCCCATTTGCATACAGAGCCACAGGCAAAAGATGAGATTGCTTCATCCTGTACATTTATTCTCTTGTAGATTTCACAGACATCAGGGGGTGTCCTACTTATGAATAAAGATAGAGGCTTGTTCTAGTATATCTTGGGGTGCAAGGAAACACATACGGTCCTTCACATAAGAAACAAGCTGATATTATGCTTGTCTCTTGAAAAAAGGATCCAGGCCCACCGATGTGGGGGATTCGGGCAATTTCCCAGGGGCCTGGCGATTTAAAAGGGCCCGGACGGATGGGAGGATAGATATGTAACCTCTTCTCTTCCATACACCCCTGCCCTTGAGGCCCCCACCACTCGCGCTCTCCACTCCTCTCAAGCTGAGCTTATTTATTATGCACCATGCAGATTCCCAGGCATCTGAGGAGGTGGTATTTGCTACTCAGCTTCCCGGGTTCATCAGTAATCTCCCTGGGGAGTCCAAGGGACCCAGGAAGCTGAGTAGCAGATACCACCGCCTCAGCCACCTGGGAACCTGCATGGTGCATAATAAATAAGTAAAAACTTCTGGCAGAAGCCCACTCAGACCTCAGCCATCCCTTTCTAGGGGGCCATTGACTGTTCTGCCCTGAAGCCCGGAATTGATGGCAGTGGGCCTGGGAAGGTCACAGCCAAGCTTGGCTGGGAAAGAGCTGCAAGGATTTTGGGAGAGCAATACTCTAAAGACATGAAAGCATTTTGTGAATTAAGTCTGTTCTCTGGAACGCGTGTTATGGTTTTATTTTATATGTAAGCATTTGTTTCCAGTACTGTACTTCTGCTTGCTATTGCTCCAGTCCCTAGGCTTTGTTAAATAAACGTATACCTGATATCACTATGCACATAACTAAGAACTGTGTGTGAAGCAGAGTGGTGATCTGAGATAGAACTGGTAAGCTGGGGTTTACTGTTTCTTTGGAAGCAGCAAATCTGTGAATACTGCAAGTGTTCAGTGGACACTCCAGGAGACATGGGGAGGGCTCAAGGACTGGGTGTGCCAATCACTAACCTGTAGAAGTGACAGCAGGGCCAGCAAGGCCTAGAGGAAAGCATTTGTGTTGTCCATGACCAGTGGAGCTGGGGAGCTGACGCAGGGCAGGGACAGACAAGATTTCCTCACAGGAAGGGCAGGTGCTAGCAAGGTGCCTCAACACTGGGTACGCCCGAGAAGTGTCACACCCACCACTGTTCTCAAGCAAACTACATTTCAAATAGAGGTCACCTTCTGCATGTTCTACCATACAGATTCACTGTTTGAATTTCTTCCATCTTTTATAATCCCTGCATCTTTGGTTCAGGAATGACTACTATTCAAGAAGAGAAATGACATTAAGTGCTAGATTGTATTTTAAAGGCACTGCCCTGGCTCCTGCTTTGACAGATTTATTTGTGATGGGGCTGTGTTGCAATTGGAGCCCCAAGAGGATATCTGGCTTACTCAAACGGCAGAAGAAGCTCTGCCGCTTTTTAACTGGGTACATGGTGCAAAAATGCTGCAGCTGGCCACTTTTCCTAGCTGGAATGGAGGGAGAGCACAGTCATAGTCCTGCCCTCTTTGATCAGGAAGGCTTGTGCAATCAGCAGCACCAGCACAGAACAATAGGTAGGATTCTCAAAAGCACTCAGTGCTGACCTAAGTCTCCCACTGGCATCAATGGGAGTCTTACCATCAATATCAACACACAGAACTTATTGAAAATCCCACCTTTTGTGGCTGACTCCTGCACAGGAGTGAAAGGAGAGAGAGAAACTCTTCGTTCCCTCTCCATAGTTACACATTATTTTAAACCTGTTCCTTGGCTAAGTTATTTTTATACAGCTATTTCATAAAATGATTTGTGGTGTTGGGAGCAATAAAATCATTCTGGAAATAACCTTCTCCTCCTGGTGATAGGGGTATAAATCTTACTGAGGTCATGGAAGTTGCATTTGGTTGTCACAGCTTTACCTTTGGACTCTGCTGGGTGGCTTTGTGAAACCATTGCACAGTCTAGCATGGCAGAATAAAAGAAACCTGTGAGACTTTTAGCCATATATTATGTTCTGTTTGGATTTGGCTTATTTTCAAATCGTAGACAGGTCAGTTACAGTTATATGTAGATGATGTTTGCAAATATCCATGGGGCTATTTTTCTGTCTCTGGTCTCCATTATTGGAGATGAATTAGTGGATAAGAATAGTATTTTCCAAATGGAGTCATTGCTCCCTTAGGGAGCTACGAAGGGCTCATGGGAGAGTGCTAAGTGTATGAGGAGAAATTTTAATTGATAAGCCTGTTTGTTTTTTTCTAATTAAAAGACTATTAAAACAGGTGATTTTTAAACCTTGTATATCTATGGGTCTGTGTTTTATGCTGCTGCTACTTCCATGGCCTGGAAACCTGTCTGTGCCCTTCACTGCTGCAGGGGGTCCTTCAGCAGAGACTTTCTGCTTGGAGAAACATTCATCAGGAAGTCTCAGCTGAAAGCTGAGGGTAAAGATAGGCTCCCAGCACCAGCAAATAGGGGAAGAGGGTTGAGGAAGAAACAAGTGATCTTTATAATAACCACCAACTGCTAAGCCTACATTTAGCAAACACTTGGCAGAAGAAGACCATTTTAATAAAGTTAAACAAAAGAAACAAACAATAGAATGATAGTGTAGGAAGGCGCAGTGGCCTTCCTCTGAGCCTGGGCCCAAGGAAGGGCCGCAAGCACCCGATCAGATCCTAGACAGGCCGGCAGCACAGTCTGCCTGGCAACCAGGCAGCTGGCCACTGATAGGTCCTGCCAGACGGCCAACCCGGCATCAGGGGGGCGGGGCCTCAGGGAGGACGGCAGCCATAAAAAGCAGGCCCTGTAGCTCAGAAGGAGAAAGGCTGCCACTGGAGGCAGATGTACTGTTTTGCCGGCTGCAGTGAAGGGCTGAACCGCACCAGGCCTCCACGCTAGGCAACCCTCTCCCAGCCTTGAGGCCCCAGGAGCGACCCCGGTGGTCTGCCTCTAAGGCCTGGATCGAGCCTCCGGGCCCACTTGACTGGCCGAGGCCTACAGGCCCGAAACACTGGTCCCGGCCTCAGGGCACAGCAACTGGGACGAGCCCACTGAACTGGAGAGCTGGGAGTTCTGCCCGGAAGCTGGCCCGGGCTTGGAGGAGCTGCCAGACGCTCAACCCCTGGAGGCAGGACCAGACCTGGAGGAGTTGCCGGAGGCTGAACCCTACCCCCAGCCCTGCGATCTGGAGGAGCTGCCCCTCGCCGAGGAGCTTCCCGCTCTACCCCCTGTGGATGAAGAAGGACTGACTGGTCTACCCTGGGCGGTGTATCCCGGTGACCCGGAGGAACCGGCGGATGCAGGTACTGGGGAACACAGGGAGGAAGGAGCCCAGGGACAGCCATAGGCTTGTAACGGGTAAGCCCAGTTGGCATGTTGTGGCAGGAGCCCCGCCGACTGAGTGGCAATGCCCTTGCCACTGCTAGGACCCTGGGCTGGGATGCAGTGGAGTTGGGGGGGCCTGCATCCCCCTCCCCTCCCCCTGATCCTTGCCAACCCCAAAGAGCGAATAGCGTCTACCGCCCGCCGCGCCTGGGGGCCGGGGCGGAAGACTCCTTGCTCGCCCGCCGCGCCTGGGGGCCGGGGCGGAAGACTCCTTGCTCGCCCGCCGCACCTGGGGGCCGGGGCGGAAGACTCCTTGCTCGCCCGCAGCGCCTGGGGGCCGGGATGGAAGCCTGCAAATGCTAACATTCCCCTTTGATATAGGAAGGTGCAGTAGCCTTCCTCCGAGCCTGGGCCCGAGGAAGGGCCACCAGGACTAGACCGGGCAGGAGCCCGTCTTACAGATAGCTATGTTATGTCTGGGGGGTTTTGTGTATTATTTGCTTTTAAGTGGATGAAGTATAAGGCCAGGGAAACTACAGAGACATTTAGAAATCAAACACCCTGAATTTGTGAACAAAGGTCACAATATTTTCCTTCTGAATCCAAAAGAATTAAAGCAGAAAAAAGGCAGGTCTAAAGGAACAGCTGTTCCTCAAAAAGCCTTAATAGCATCTTTTGTTATGATCATGTGAATTGCAAAATGTAAACAAGCACACAGCACTGGTGAGACTCTTCTGCTTCCATCAGCAGTAGAGATGTAGAATTATGAATGGGGAACAAGCAGCCATAGCACTGAAAACCATTCCTATGTCAAGTAGTACTATCCACAGGTGCTCTGACGACCTTCCATAAAATGTCCAGGAACAAGTTAATGAAAGTCAATATTTTGCACTGCAGCTTGATTAATCCACGGACATAGCCAACCTGGATCAGCTTCTATGTTGCATGAGATTTGTCAAAGCAGGTGCAATTGTTGAAGAACTTTTATTTTGCAAAAAAATCCCAACCCAAACAATCGATAAGGAAATATTCTAGATCCTTGATAAATTCATAGTGGATGGAGGTCTTAACTGGGCTATCTGTGGGAGCGGGGGAGTTGTGCACTGATAGGGCAGAAGCTATAACCAGAAAAAATAGTGGTGTTGCAGCACAAGTAAAGAGAGTGGCACCAGCAGCAACTTGGACACACTACATGATCCATCACCAAGTTTTGACATCAAAGAAGTTGCAACCTGACATACATAAGGCCCTCAATATTGTTATTAAAATTGTTAATTTTATAAAATCTCAAGCAGCGAACACACACTGTTTTATTATGCTTTGCAAAGAGAAGGGCTCTGACCATGCTCACCTTCTGTTTCACAGTGAAGTCGGGGGCTATCATATGGGAAAGTATTACAACGCATCTTTGACTTGTGTGACAAAATTAGAATTTTTCTCCTTGGGAAAACAAACCTTGTAGATTTCATAGGTAATCTGGGCTTCTTGACTGCATTAGCTTACCTGGTGAACTTATTTGGCAAACTGAAGGCATTGAACCTAATACTTCAAGGTAGAATACAAATATACTGTACAAGATAGGAAAATTAAAATTGGGGGATTTATGAAGAAGCTTTCTTTGGAGATGCCACATTGAAATAGGAGTAACTGACATGTTTCCAGTGTTATCAGACTTTTTTTAAAAAAGAGTTTAATATTTGGTTTATAATATCTGTCTGGATTGTATTCCCATAGTGATGGTTATTTTCCTGGAATTGAACATGAATCTCCAGATCCTGATTGGATCTGAAACTCGTTCTCAGTAACAGTTGACTCTATTCCAATCTTAAGTATCTCTGCTCAAGAAAATCTCTTAGAATTATCAAGCGATCACATGCCAAAGATCAGTTTTCAAATATAACCAACCTGGAATTCTAGATTTCTGTAAAAGGAGAGTACGAAAAACTCAGTGATGAAGCTATGAAAGGCCTGCTTCCATTTGCTTCCAGTTATCTCTGAGAGTCTGGATTTGCAGCAACAAAATCTGAAAACTAAACATAGAAACTGTTTAAACTTGGAAAATGACTTACGCCTGGTGCTATCAGATTCAGCCAAACCTTGTGCAACTGGGAGCCTGTTTTGAACTGCATTCTTCTCACTAAAATCTAAGTCTGTGTCTGGACATGGCAAATAAATCCACCAAATTTGAAAGTATCAGTAAGGGAGTCACAGAACTAAAAAGTTTGGAAACCATAGGATTAGAGGATCATTGGTCTAATCTGAACTGGCAATGTCAATATTCCTATTCATTCCTGCCCCACCTAGATACTGTTAAACCATCCCTGTAAGAGAACTTTTATCATTGGCTGATAAAAAGCAAGTATTTTTACCTTTGGATTTCAGTCAATGGCAGATATTTTCAAAAACACTTCCTGGGGAAGAATATTCCCAAACCTTCCCAAGAAGGGCTTTATTCTCCTTGTCAAAAATTACCCTATGGGTTCCTTAAAAGGTACCTTCTGAACTGCTGGTATGTGTCAGTCTGGTCCTGCTTGATAAACAAATATTCACGTGTGAAAATGCTGCAGCAGGTAGACACTGGTGCTTCCAGCTGGAATTCTGACATCACATTTGTGTCCCTGGCTCTGATGGCTTTGGTTGGCATAAGACATATACAAAAGATACCTCTGCTTTGTGGGATGTAATTATAGTGCTGCATGTAATTATAGTGCTGCAACTGTAGATAAAACACAATGATAAGACAGTATGTCAAACCTGATTTGTAGAGATTACCATCTCCAAATGTAAGAAGTGATTTAAATGACTAATGCTACATTTGATTGTATTCAATATTTAGCAAGCAACCATTAGGGACCTCAGTGATATTTAGCAATGTAATATGCATGTCAGAGCACCAAATTCAAGAGTTAATTCAACTTTCTAGGTTCTGAGAAGACAAATGAATCCTAGTAGGAAAGAAATGCTTATCGTTTCTGGGAAGGAAGAGTACAGTAATGTAGTTATAAGTCAATCCAGGAAATAGTATTGGCCTCAGCTCTAGATCAAACTTTCTCTCTGTTATACAGACATAGGACTTTGGTATCATGCTATAGTATCTACCAGACGCAAATGGCCAGAAAAGAAAGTCTGAGTGGGTGAGCAAGGAAAGGAACAAAAAGAATTTTTGAAAAATAAGCACTCTGTTCCAATAATAATCTGCATTTATGTATCATATCCACACTCTAGATGTCACTTTAATTTGGGCAGTATTCAGGCACAGTGGGATGCAGTCTTCATTTATGATGATTAAACTTGTAAGGATTAGATTTGTATCAATAAATGTCGGAAAACATCAATTTCACTGTACACACAAACTGATGAAAAAATATTTCCATCAATGATTGACATTTGCAGATAGGCAAAGTAAGAAAAATGTTGCTTGAGAATTTATTAGAGTTTAACTTAAGGGTTTTTATTTTGCATATTTTGACGTGTGATGTAGACAATTTGTGTCTTAAGGGTTTATAAAGCTTTCTTTTTTGAATCTCAATAACTATGGTCATTCAATAATTGTCAACCCCTTCCCATAATTTCCCGCAAGTGTGAAAAATTTTATTTTTATTGATCAAACGCTTACAACCCAGAATTTTGCACAATTGTGAACATTTAAATGGGGGAAAAAAATCTTTAAAATATGCTTTAAAATAAATAGACCCCTGCAAATCTACGGATATCCACTTTATATCCACAGATATCCGCATCCCCAAATGTGGATGCGGATATCTGCAGACCATTTCTTGCAGATTGCAGATGGGATGGTCAAGGAGGTTGGGACTTCCATGACTTCTGGGGTAGGGCTGGAGCAGCTGCCAGCCAGAGGTGCAGCCAGAACAGCTGATCAGCTGTTAGGTGGGTAGGAGGGATTGATCAGCTGTTAGGCAGGTGGGCATGGCTCAACAGCTCATCAGCTGTTTGAGGTTATAGGGGTTCAACAGCTGATGGGTGGCTGCTGGCTCCAAAACAGCTGATATGCATATATGATTAAATCTAAAAAAGGGTGGATTGTGGGTTGGTAAAAGTTTATTCCAATGGATTGGAGGCAGATTCACGTTTTTTATCCGTGGAGGGCTCTAAAAATAAACATTGTGTCAAAATTATTTTTTAAATTGAATTCTGCTAAGCCTAACAATGATTAAACACAGTAACTGGGGGGATTTTTTTATATATACATATTAGTAGTTTATTCAAGCAGTGCAATTACTTTTTATTACTTTAAAAAAATTAAAACTGCAGTTGCTTTTGCTGACTCTGCTCCACTATATCCTATGTGCAGTGAGTGAATAATCGGTATGCTTTTACTCCACGAAAGATAGCTTTATTTCAGATTGTTTGTTCCCCATTTAACATTCCTAATAAAATCATTAAAAGAAAGTTACAGCCTGGCCTTGCTGAATCAAAGCCGGCATTTGGGGATGCCATTCCTAGAGATAGGACACAAGCAGAAACTACCTGTTATCCTCTTCATATGTACCAAGAGCAAGATTTTCAGAAGTGCTTTGGTGCCTAAATATGCAGCTAGGTGGGATTTTCAAAAGTGCCTAAACAGGTAGGAGTTGAAAGTTTCATTAAGAGTCTATCTGCATCTAAGTGCCCAAACACCTTTGAAACTCTGTATCACCAGTATTAACTGTAGGTCAAAAAGAACTAAGACAGAATCATGTTGTATAATTAATGAAAACTTTTGTATTAATATTTAATTTTAACTGATTTCTCCTTGAGTTTTTTCCCCTCTTAAAAACTGGGAATGAATAACACTACATAAAGCCAAGCAATGGTTGGAACTTTGACACTCTTTGGTACTCGTGAAACTGAGTCATTGTGACTGACTCAGAATTATTCCTAGATGCAAGACATCAAAACATCAGTTTATTATTTCAGAGCATATTTCAGACCAAATGAATATGGGCTAATTAAAGTGGTATCTGTTTTGCAGCAGACAACAACTGATGACATGCTCCCTTCTGCAAAGGTATTCATGGGACTGATTAATATAATAAAAACAGGATTTAAATATGTGGTATATTGAGGACTGTTTTGGAATTGCAAACTGTCACTTTAAGAGTGTGGGGGGTGATGCCAGGTTATGCTTGCAAGCCAGGGGGGTCTGTAGGAAAGTGTTTGTTTGATCAGTGTCAGCCACACAGGAAAGAGCCAGCTTAAAGCAAGGTGTAATAAGTTGTGCCTCACAACCTTAGGGAGCAGCCTGTTTTTTCTCTCTCTGTTTTTGGGTTCTTGTGTGTATTCATTCTGAATTCTAAGAAATAAAGTAGTAGTAAGTTGCAATCTTCCAGCAGGTATATGTATATTTTTATCAAATGTCTCTGTGTATGCCATGAACAAACTATAATATAACAAACACATTCTTAGTCACATGAAAACAATGGGTCTGATGCTCCTCTCACTTACACGAGAGTAAATCAAGATGAAGTAAACTGAAGGAGAAAGGAAGTCAGCGTATAAATATTTAATTGATAAAAACCCCACTTGAGTCCAGAAAAACATACAATAATTCACAGGCTGTAGGATTGTTATATTCTATTTTCCTCAGAATTACAAGATCAACACAAATCAAGACATTATCTCATGGTTTTGACTGGAAGAGCCCAGAAAGTTCCTTATGACCTTAAAGTCTGAGTCTATGGTATCTGGCTACGGATGGCACTGAAATGACTAAACATGGGCCAGATTCTACCACCTTTGCTCAAAGTGAGTGGTACTTTGTTCCTCCCACAGTCCCATTCACTTCAGTGGGACTAGTTGAGAAATTAATTATTATCCAAAGGGACAGACTGTGAAATCCCTTCCTCCCATTTGTGAGGAGTTACTCACCCAAGCAGTCTCACTGAAGCTCAAAGGAGTTACTCACCAAATAGCCCTCTCAAATGGGAAGAAGGGGGTCACAATCTGACCCAAAATGAGTAAGGATGGCAGAATCTTTTTTCATCAGACTGTAAGAGGGGCTAGTTACTTAACGAGTATCATGCATTGTTCAGGTTACTTTGCTACAGGAAAGATACAGAAAGCACACAGAAGAAAGTAACAAAGATGATCGTTTTCAGTGTTACAAGGGGGAGCGAGTGGGAAATTTAGTTTTATATTCACACTAAAAAAGAGACTAGGAAGAGATGTGATTAAGATATGCAACACTTTGAAAGGCTGCTGCCTCAATCTTAAAAATGAGGAGGCAAAATTTAACACTAAGAAATGACCAAACACTAAAGTAGTTTAGGAGAAATGTCTTTATGCCAAGGGTGATTTAGGATGGAGGACAGAACTACTGAAAATGCAACTTGGATCTCCCATCTGTATATTCAGAAAAAACGAGCTAACACTTAAAAGGAAAAACATTTCAAGAGACAAATATCACTAGCATGGTGGAGGTAGATAGATCTAGATTGTCTACAGGCCTCTTTCAAACCCCAAATGCTACTATAATTCACAGATGTGATTCACAGACAACTCAGTTTATCAGGTAATATAGACTTCCTTTTTTCCCTTCTTTGCTTTATTTTGCTTGTGGTGCATCTGTATCCAATTTTATTCTTCTCTCCCTCCTTCTTTTAGAGGATTAAAAAGTTGCTTTAATAATATTGCACTCAGAAAATCTTAGAAATGTTCCTCAGACATATGAACCATAATGTAAACTATTGTGTCAAAATCTTCTTGGTTGCTCAGTGGTAACTATGCTATTATGTATATAAGTGAGCATATGTTTGATGGTACTTTTTAGTAGGGAGCCCTAAACAGTGTGAGAATAAGCTCTTTCTTATCCACCTGACCCATATTTATCTATGCCAAAGACTCCAATTTGCATAATACAGTCCCTACCAAACTGAGGAGGTGATACAAGTAGAGTCACTGAATTTTTGTCCACCCGTTGTTCTAATCCTAATAGTTTCCTGCCTCTCATTTTCCCTCTGGGTTTCTCACTCTCCAAAACCCTATTACTCAGCCTCTGACATTAGCTGTGAAGAGAAGCTTGAATTCTGTGATCTGTATGCTCCCCAGGCAACTTGAAGTGACACTGCCAAAACTCCAGCAGGGAGCAGAGGTTCTGAGGTAAAAGTCAGTTGCCAAGGCACTGGGATAATTTATATTTTTTGTTTTCAATATACATGCATTTCAAAGTCTAGTCTCTGGGTATTTGACCCACACTGACGAGTCCTCATACAAAAGAATATCTATTGATATTCTATTGTTCATATATTCTACCTTGATTCTTAGAGATCAAGCAGAGGGCTAGCTCACGTGCCTGGCAGGCAAAGATATTTAACTTCTGGCTGTAGAGTAGTTAGTTCTCTACAAAATCTTTAATTTATTGGGAGGCTATGTACAGCAACAAAAACCCAGTAAAATAAAATAACCCTTAAAATAAAAAATCCATTAAATAAAGCTTTCTATTTATGTATTAGACTGATATGCAAAAACTGTGACATCCTGTAGTCAAAGGAATGAGAAGTCACAAAGAATAGAATTCTCAGGAGAAAATGTATACTGTATTGTTTCCCAACTGCCTCAAAAGAGAGGGAGGAAAGAGGCTTATTTTACTGCTCCTATTGAGCCTTTCTCAGTGGGTCAGTCAGTCTTGCAAGTTGGAGAATATTTTTTATGATGTTCTGATCTGCCTGCAGCTTCCTCTCCCCTTCACTGTGTTACAGTCAGTAGCTCCATGAGAGAAGTCTAGTTTTAAAAATTTTTTTTAAAAATTACATTGTTTGCCCCCACAGCAGCATAAAAAGAATCATCCGTGCAGTGATGGTGATTGTTCACATACATATGCACATCATCTACATTAATATATGTAACTGAATACAAGTAATGATCCGGTCTGGGAGGAATGGAAGGGCAAGGAGTGTTTCTTCTGTGGCATCATTGCCCACTCCGCTCACTCCACAGAAGCAGCTCTATAGTTGCACTATGGGGACAGGCACCTGTTTGTGAGGAGGTGGGTTAGGGGCAGGAGGTGCTTAGCTGGTGAAGTGGCCATGTAATTAATCCACAGATTTTACCCAAGAAAGAATCATATTGACCTCTACACCATGATCGTATTTGCGTGGCTCAAACATGTTCCTGAATGGGAGATTCCTAGGCCACAATGTGGGATCATGGCCTCAGGAAATAGAATGCTGCCATGGAGTCCAGGGGAGTCAGGAAAACAGTTCTGTAGCCCAGGGTCTCAGCATAGAAGGCCCAGGACTCCACTAATCTCTCATGACACCCAGATCTCATGACCCCCTGATCCTGTCAGTTCCACAGGGGTAGAGCAAAACTCTTTGCCCAGACCTGTGATGGAATGGTGTAGGGGGAACTCCATGAATTAGAACTCACCGTTTCTTTTCTCCTAGGAGAGCTTTTTCCCTCCCCCATAAAAGATGTTCTGGCTCATAATAGTTAGCTTAGAAAGTCTCCTCTATTTTCAGCATTACTGTGTTATGTTTGCTTTATACAGCATATTTAGTAACATGAAACTGAATACTTCGGCAATGTTGTAAACAGAGTAAATATTGGCACACTGTAAACACAATGATCCGGCTTCCTGAGTGTCTTGCGTCTTGCTTTGAGCAATACCACCTGCAACGTTTGGCCACAAAAATTTTGCAATTGACCCACAGAGAATCAGCCCAGTGTAAGGTTGATCCTGCAGTGGTATATAGTTGACATAGGGGCTCATACTACACACACTCGACGGTGTGAGCATAGTAGAAAAAGTTTGAGGATGTCTGACGTGGGAGGGAGGAATGGGATGTCCCTGTGCCTTCTTGGTCCTGGGTTAATGTTTTGGCCCTTGTAGCCTCTTCAGGCTGCTTCTGGACATTGCATAGTAGAAGAAATGCATAGAGCAGCACCAGGATCAGAACAGTTCCCATCACTCACCTCCCTTGTGCTCTGGGCATTTTAGCAGAACCCCAGGGGTTGGCCAAGTGTATTTAATTAAACATAGAACAAATCTATGCAAGAATGGGCCAAAACCTGCTCTCTCTCTAACTCACACACGTGGGCCCATAGACTTTAAAGGACCTACCTCTGTAAGTAAAACAAGCAATATTGCTCCCTGTATCTTTTTGCCAAAACAATCAGTGTCCTATTTTCGAGTTATCATGCCTGCAACGTGCTGCACAAATACAAAAAGGCACAGTCCCTACCATAAAAAGCTCACACTCTAAAGAACAAAGATGGAGAAGTATGGCCCAGGTTCTGCTCTGTGTTCTGGCCTCTTTATGATGCTCCAGGTGTATAAATGAGTCACAAAATAGCTGACTCTTCCCACCTGTGACCTATTGTGGTGCAGGGGTGTATCTTCACATAGCTGTTACTTCACCAGTGCTATACTGGCCCCATTCAAAGCCCCTGGATTCAGAATCAGGGCCACAGTTCCACTGCTCTGTTTTTGTCCTTCTAGGGTGTGAGCTTTTATGGTAGAGCGTGTGCTTTTTTTATATTTGTGCTGTACTTGGCACATTGCAGGTATAACAACTAGCCTATGCAACGAGAACACCTACTGTTTAGGCAAAAAGATATAGGAAGGAGTCTTGCTTGTCTTACTTACAAAGGGGCATAGTACAGGTTGGCATGGGGTCAGGAGGGGACAGGTGGGATTATGGGAGAGGATGAGGCCAGGTATGTTCCAGCTGTTCGGTGTTCCAACTATTCTGGGATGCTAGGCAGTCCTCTGAGCACTTTGGCAGCTGGGGCATGTTAGAACAGCCCTTGGGATTGTGTCACATTGTATGTCAGGAACTGTGCTGGCCTCTAGCAACATAGAAATCCCAGAAGCACAAGGATGGCATAATCATCCTTGCCCCCCTCCAGAATGGTACAGCTCAGAATCAGGATTGGGACAGGAGAAGGGGACACAAAATACACGTACAGTGATCTGGTGGTAGTTGGCCATGGCCTGATAATATATGTGTAAATAGTCATTTCTTCCTAATGAAAGATATTTAAGATCATCCCCCATTCCTCCACAACCTTGCTACTCTCCTTAAGGGAAATAAAAGGATCTAGCCAGCAGAAAGTCAATCAATAAAGTTACCAAATTGATCCGTTCACACAACAGGGGGAAATTTAATAAATTACCAAGCAAATGTAAGAGTACAAAGCAAACTTCATACTGTGGGTGATGTGACTCTGTGTTACTTTACAGATAATATAATATTATAGAAGCATTCTTTATTCTCATCTCAACATATCATCGCAACTGCATAAGGCAATATAAATATGCAAAATGATCATACATTAAATTATAGTAAAACATTGCCAAGTTTAGCACAAAATTACAAATCACTGAACACTGTGGAGTGCGTTGTTCTCCAAAACCTCACATAATGTAGTAGTGCAGCTGGCCAGAGCAGCTCATGCGATATAATTTAAACTTCCTTAATAGATAAGAACTTTGAAGCAGTACCTAATGAAATTCCACTTTGGCCCTAACAGCATCTAAAAGAGTTCCCTCTTAGGTTTTCCCTTTGGTTCCCAGGTATATTTATAACAATCACAGTAATGGCTTCTGTACATTAACTACAAGTATTTGCCTCTTTACCCTATTAGGTGAAAAATGGGTGTTGGTCCAAGTGCTGACACAGCCCATGCCTTATATACTTCCAAAGGATAAAACACTGGATAGAATATGAACACATGCACCAGCAAATGATGAGGACAGATGCAGTGTCAGGACCAAAAAAAAAAAAAAAAAAAAAGAAACTCCTAAAGTTATTGTTATGGTGATTAGATAATGCTGGTTTATTTGGCTTGTTCTAAGAGGTAGTACTGTCCCAGAAACAACCTTACTACGGGTCATGTTGAGATCCAGAACTATCAAGCCTCTTCTCTCACCCTCTAGTTTCATACATGGCCAATAGTCTTGGTAATTAAACCACGTTATTAGGGCTTCTACACTGGACTTTAGCATGCTGGGACACTGTAGCAAATTGCCAGAGGCCCCCTGTTTTTCTGGGTCTTCTCAGCAGTCTCCCCCTCTGAAACAAACAATCACTTGTGCTTGTTTATTTACAGTGTACAAATGCAAACCCTACTCCCAAACCAGGCCCACTTGGCCATGAGGCTTTGGGTTGCTCACCCTTCCTTGGCAATGGGGTGGGAGGGGGGAGAGGAAGAACAGGACAAACTGCGTAGCAGGGCATCCACCACCCTCCTCCCTGGACATGCCTCTCTCTCTCTCAGTTGCTTCCTGTCTGGGTTATGTACTCCTCCCCCCCCCCCCCCCACACACACACACACAGGAAATAGCTGTCCTCCATTGCCTCCTTAGGAGAGGTTCTGGCTTGCTCTAATCAGAGCAGTCAGCTATGGCTTCCTTGCTTGCAATCAGGGGCCCTGCTGGCCCACTGTACCCCAGCCCAGGCAGCTGGGTTGGGGGTGGCACAGGCCCTGAGGGGCTAATCACCCTCTACTCTGCCACAGATACCTTATCTAACTAATTGCACTTAACAGCTACAATCTGAATAGAAAAAAAACAAACAAGCTAGTCAGTAGTATTTTAGATAAGCAGCAGTTAAACATGCATGCAGTAAATTTGGTATATTTTCAACAGAAGAATAAAAAATGATGCTACAATGCAGAAATAGATATTTCAACAGAAAATACATTGCATGATATTTGCCCAAATAACAGGGTACAAGGATTTTCTTAAAACTGGACTCTGAAATGTGCTCTGCTTCAGAAAATAAATCCCCCGTTTCTCCCTAGCATTTAAATGTGGAAAAACTGCCTGGAGCTGTGATAGTTGCTGAATGCCTCATTCTGTGAAGAATTAATATTTAAAGCAACTGTAACTAGTATTTTACAGAGATCAGATAAATTTTTGCAATAAATATGAGCTAAAATAGACCAGAACAGTTTGCCTTCGCTAAATTTATTCATACTATCCCTTCACAATGGATGCACTGATATATTGATGTTCAGAAATGTAAAAGATTAAAAGAACCAGACAGGTATCTGGGTTTGTAAGTTTGTTTTATTTTTATAGTCAAATTTGAGAGACACACAAAACACCAAGTGACCCGCTCAGGTTTACAAAATGTAATATGAAAACATTTTGTGCTGGACAGAAACATAAATGGTGAATTAAATGCTTTTTGCCAAGTCATCGCTGAACTGCCTTGAAAAGCATGTTGAAGAAACCAACTAATCATAAAAAACCCTGGAGATCAGTGAGTTATGCTTAAGCAATAATGAAAATTATGCTGGCCATGCATTACCTGTCGGCTGCTTTCATACTTAGGCTCTTGAGAATTTATCAAGTAATTAATGAACAAGAAAGACAAGAAGATTCATTGTCAGCATTACGCATTTTTCCAAGATATGCCATTTCTTTAGTGTGTTATAAAACAGTACCTACTGTGTTAGGACATTTTCCTTTAAGAACTATATCCTGGAACCAGCATGCAGCTGGGCTGTATGCCGCTTCCCTCAGTCCTTGGCAAAAGGGGTGTGTGGGGCTGGGGCATGTTAAGAGGGATGCTGTGCTCCAGTGATTCCCAGCTATCAGAAAGACCCGTTGGAGAGGTGGGAAACTGGGTATAATTTTGACCAGCCCTGAACTATTCTGATTTATGCTAGGGACTGTCCCAGTGCTGCAGTGGGCCAAGTTGGAGAGAAAGAAAGGTAAACTCACCTTTGTGCACACAGCTTCTCTCTTCTGTCCCACATCCAGCCCTTTTTGCTTTTTATAGTAAAACTGTTTGAAGTGATTTTCTATATAAAGAGGTTAATTGAGTGTGGCTCCAAATACACATACTGTACAATGTATTGGTTCATGTAGTGCTATCAGCAGTTCCTCTTGTTACAGGTTTTTATGGGTTTTAGATGGATTTATCCTGAAAAAATTAAAATTAGGATTAAAAGACACCCACAAATGATCACTGTCCTGCCATACAAGTGATGCAGAGGATGACAGAATCTCAGAGTGATCAGATTAAATATATGCAAAAGCTCTCATAGGGGGACTATCACGTTCAAGTCAGAAAGTCTCTTTGCCCTTTCTATTATGAAAATCTAATAGCTATGAACACAAACCAGACATAATGCAGTGAGTAAAGTTGGTCAAGACTTCTTTTTTGAAAAATAGCTTTTTGATTAAACAAATTGTTGTGAAAATTTTTCATTTTCTTCAAAAATTTTCCTTTCATAAAATCCTCCCCCCCCCCCCCCAAAAAAAAAAAAAATCAGCAAAAGAAGTTGAAGAAATGAATTTTTTTGCTTTTGTTGGATGTTTTGATAGGAAATAAAACACGTTTTTCAAACAGCTCTCACAGTGAGGCCTGTGCAGGTACCTGCTGGTGCACCTCTGTATTGACCTTTACGGGTTTGATCAGGGCTTCTCCAAAGCAGGGATAGCAAATCATGACCAAGTGTGTAAAATGTAAATATGAGGATACTGGTGAAGCCACCAGCTGTTTTCACTCTTAATTCATGGACAGAATTTCAACTCCTAACTACTTCACTGGAACCCTCAAGTCAACCCCAATACTTTGGCTGATAGTGCTGTCTCACGTTGCTCCCCCATCCATTCTCCGCGATGCCACAACCCTTTGGGAATTCCAGAGGATCATGGAAAACAAACATCTCCCCATTCACCAGGACCTTAACAATATCCCTCACCACCACTTGAAGGAAGATGCGTAAGACCTTTTGGATCCACACATTTAATCTTCAACAATGCAACTTCAAACCTGATGAAGCTTGGCAAAACTGAATGGAGTTTACAAGAAGTTACAAATAAGCACCTCGTAAAAGACCCAACACAGAAGATCCCTGGCTTCAATCTCCCATGAAGCTTATAGGGAACCCTAAACTGCATCTGCACAAACCATGGCAGATGTGAATAGTTGCTGCACAAATGGAAAATTAAATACTCTCCAGTGTGAGACTGTGGTCACCTAGAACAAAAAAATGGAACGTGTAATAACTCAATGCACAAATACAAAGGATGCATCGCAGGAATATACTCTGCTACGCCAGATGCATTTATCTGGCTTAACCATCTGAATGTAAAATTATAGCTGTTGCTCTACATTTATGTCAGCCATACAAAGAAGACTACTTCAAAAATGAAAGACTTAAGGTAAAATTTTCCAAAGCACCTATGAGCTTGTATACACATGAAAGTTAATACAGAATAAGATAGCGTATGAATTTAAAGCAGATTAACTATTCCTGATCAACGCCATATGTGTACACTTATTCTGGAATAAGGGTGCCTTATTCAGAATTATTTTAAAATGGGTTACACTAATATTCAATAAGGCACTCTTACTCCAGAATAAGAGTGTCCCCACACAGAATTAATCAGGTATAGCTGTTCCAGAACAACTCCTTGTGTAGACAAGCCCTAAACACCAACTTTAACTCCTTTTTTGAAATCACTGTCACCTATAAAAATAGATTAGGCCACATAAGCTTACAATGGCATAGCTGTACTGATAAAGCTGTGCCTCTGAAAGAATGCTCATGTAACTGTGTTATGCCGATGGGAGAGAGCTCTCTCATCGACGTAATAAAGCCAGCTCAATGAGTAGCAGTAGCTATGTTGGTAGGAGAGCATCTCCCACCGACATAGAGCTGTGCACATGAGCACTTAGGCTGGCAAAATTTATGTCGCTTGGGAGGGGAGTTTCACACCCCGAGTGACAAATTTTGCCAACATAAGTGCTTGTGTAGACATGGCTTTAATATGTAAGGAGAGTGCCTTCAAGACAGACAAGTCCTGAATTAAACCCATTGGAGTCAGTGGGAGACTTAGATCAGGCACATGGTCTGTTGGGAATCATATCCATCTAATCACTTACTCAGCAGCTCTGAGGTATGCTCTCCAATATGTGGATCAATGTTTTAACTATGGACCATGCTGCAGTGTTTGTTAAAGAATTATTCATGGACTTAATGAACACAGCCATTTTTAGGTGAGTGCACAGAACAGTTAAAGAAAAAATTAAACTTTAAGCTGATTGATCCTTTAGATGAAAGATGTGCAGTGCAGGTTCTGCTCAGTAAAAACAACTGACGAGAAATCAGCTCATCCAATATAATGTATTCACTTTATACTCAGATAATCTTTTTCTACATAATCAAAAACAGAAACACTCACAATGTAATTCGGGGACACTGATGCCTTTAATCATGGTGGGCCGCATCACAAACTCCTTGCTCCCCCTGCGAAGCAGCTACTCAAATTGAAAACAATGTGCGCTGGGGTATCAGAATCTGGCTCATTATACTCTCCAAGTGTATGTACTGTAGGAAATATTTTTAGTAAACATTCTGATTGATAATATAACTCCCTACCCTGCAAAACAGTCTTTGCTCATGCAGGTAGTTCCATTAACTTCAGATAGACCTGGACAAGTGAATAGCATTTACTCCAATGAATAAGGTTTGGAGGACTAGATTCAAAGAACAACCCTGAGTATCATTGAAATTGGTGTTAATAATGACCTCAGCTTGTTAGGTAGTATTCATCATAGTAGTACTAGGTTTTCTGCTAAACAGGCAATGGAGTTACTAGAAATGGGTAGATAGCTTTCGGCAGGAAAACTGTTTCTTGAGTGTACAAACACCAGAAATCAAGTACAATTCTGATTTTTTAATATACAAAGTATTAAGTAATAATAATACTTTAGTAATGCACTTATCCATCAACTTTTATAATATACTTCACATTATAATAGATGTTTTTTTAAAAAATATGTTAAATACAATATAAAGGATCAAAAATTACACCCCACCAAATTCAGGAAATTCTATAAGATTCCCACCACCAATTTTATCCACCATATTGGACATATGTAGTATTTCAGACTATTCTTTGAGTCATTAAAATGTACTCCTTAGTATAGAGTATTTAAAAAATGGCCAGGGTTTTAGAGGGGAACAGTGTCTTTGCAAGTCTTCACTACCAATCTACACAAAGCACTCCATAACAACTGGAGGGAATATTGCAATATTAGCAGAGGGAGAGACAAGATGATCTAATTGATCTCTCCTTTCTCTAATTCCTATGATCCTTATTGTGGTTAGGAGAGATGCATGCTCTTTAGAACTTCATGCTTATTTGGATTCCTGAAAAAAATGGTATGCATGATGTCTGTACTTTGACTTGTCTATTGATCTGAAAGAGTTGTATTTGGTACCCTACTGCCCTCTCTCTCTCTCTCTATGCGCATATATATCTTGCCCTGGAATTTTATTTACCCTTTGCTGCCTGAAATAATTACAGGCTCTCTCCATGAGAAAACATATATTAGTGAAGCTTCTGTCTGCAGCATCAAAAGTGTAAGTGGTTGGCTTAATTGTGTTACAGCCTTGTTTTTGACCTATAAACCTCTGTCAAAACATCTGTTTAGCAGAGAGGCCTCACATATGTTAGATTCTTTATCTGGATCTACTCATCAAATGCATCTCACTAATTCAATTATAAAGTTAAGACAAGATTAATAAATCTATAGTTTGGATTGTATTTGTGATATTCCTGATCAATAGATTCAATTGATGTGGATATACGTTATTGTTTGGACATCAGATGAAGAGTGGTGAATATAAACAGATAAGGGAAATTGCCTTGCTAATGGATGTAATCATGGGAACAGCACAAAGAAGCCATTTTCTTCTGTTTCCATAGCATAAGTCCAGTGGTGAATTTCAAACGGGAAGCAATCATTTGAAACAATGTAAAAACCTAACATTTCAGTAATACATGTTTACTAAATTATGAGACTGTGTTGGGCCTTGGTTGTCAGAAGAGTAGAGTTCACAAAAAAAGGAGACAAATATCAAATTAATTGTTTCCATAACTCAGTAGCTATAGAGTCTATATATTTGGCTTGACTGAGTTCTAATACCCATCTTTTCCCAATCCCTTTTTGTACATAGTGTGGGCTCCTCTTCTTTAAAGGGGTAGGTGATAGCAGGATTCCAGAAGAATTCCAGCAGGAAGCTCCACTCCATCCATAAGCATTGTGGAGCACAGGTATATACGGGCTCCTAGTGCAGCTTTCTGCAGTGGTTTATTGAGGACAGACAGGAAGGGGGCTAACAAGTCCCTCACTAAACAGGTCCTCCCTCTTGCAAGAGTCATAAAATAAGTAGCAGAGAAGCTATTCTGTAGGCAAAGACCAAGAATCCTCAGATAAACTAATTAAAGCAGAGCAGACTGCAGTTTCTCTGAAAAAGAAAAATCAAAGAAATAAGGAGACTGTTTCCTGAGGGGCTTCTCAAAGATCAGAGACTAAATGAAAATCCTGCACTGGAAATGGAAAAGTAAGGAGGCAATCAAACAAGAACACTGCAGACTGCATGGGCAAAGCCTTGTGTACTCTGTTTCAAGCTGGATCTAAATTCTGTAGCAAAGCCCTTGGACTCCACAGCACTGGGGTGGAAACTGGGGAGATTCTGTGGCTGTTTCAGGCAACTTTAAAAAATTAGGTTTTATGGAAATAACTATTAAAATGAACAATATGGTCAGCTCAATAGCCATTGTGTTTATTTTAGGGGTAAGAGGATAAGCAACCTGATTATTTCTGTTGAAATGGTCAACTATTAAATAGTTAACAAGGTTGACATTTTAAACTGTAATCGTTCAATTAGAGTTAGCCCTGCAAGCTGCTGAAAACTCAGGCAGATGTCACTACATCAGTTTATCCTTGGTTCATGTTTTCTTTGCATCCATAAGCATTAGATTTTTTTTAATGAAAGCTGAGATTCTGGAGGACAATTCTGCAAGAAGGGTGAATTCCAAATTCCATAGCCACATAATATTAGGGTCCAGGTACTTGCTTCTAGGGAAAATATAAGGTCAATATAAAAGCACTTCTTGCTCCGTTGGCCCCTTTGGCTACTTTGCTTTTTTAAATCAGAGTGAGAAGATGAAATGGGGAGAATTATTATTGGTCACTTTTGTAATCCAAAGAAGCCCCTGTTCAGAAGTCCAACCCTATTCAGCAAAGCATTTCTCCCGGTGTTCAAATCCCATTGGCTTCATTGGGATTTAAATGCATGCTTATGTGCTTTTGTGAATAGGGATGGATTTAAGCAGGTGCATCAATGCTCTGTTGAATTGGGGACACAGTACCCACAATGTGCTAGACACTGAAGGTGGGATCTTCGAAGGGACGTATGTGTTGCAACACTGACTATCACAGCACCTAATTTTTATATTCTATGGAGAAGGGGCATGGTCTCCCTCCGAGACTGACAGGGAGGGACTGCTACTCAATTCCTGGAAGGTGGCGCCAGGGAAGCCACGCCCAGCAGTCTGGAAGTAGAAGGGCAGAGCCAGAACCAGAACAGGAAGTATAAAGAACAGGTCCTACCACTCAGTCAGGGGTTTGCTGCCAGAAGAGAAGAATGTCTCTTCTCCGGTGCTGGGACTCAATTCCGACCATGGCACCACTGAAGAGCCACCTGAGCTGCCTACTGACTGGAGCCTAGAGGACCTGCTGGAGCTGTCTACCACCTGTGACTTGCCGGAGCTCCCTGTAGCCAACGACCTGGAAGAGCTGCCTGACGCCGGTGATGCTGAGGACCTGATGGGGCTGCCCCTTGTGATTTATCCCGAGGAAGTGGATGATGACTTGGGGCACAGGCACACAGGCCCAGGGATGGATGATGTAGCCCAGGGATAGCCGACCTCCGTCCGGCTACGCTCAAGCCCGAGCGCTTGTCAGCAAGTTTTGCCTGGAGCCCCGATGACCTAGTGGCAGAACGCTCTGCCACGGCTAGAGCCGTGGGCTGGGACGCGGTGGAGTCAGGAGGGCCCATGCCCCCGTCCCCCATTGCCACCGCAACCCTGGGATGACAGCCTCACCATGGCCTGTGAAGCCGCCCCTGGGCTACAGACTTTACTTGCCCCACCTTGCCTGAGGGCCAGGGGCGATAGACTATAGAGAGCTAATCCCCTGTGTGTGGGCCAAGTGTGGCCAAGAGGAGGCGTGGCCTCCCTCTGAGACTGACAGGGAGGGACAGTCCCCCCTTTCTACATGTGCCTAGAAAAATCAGAGGAACAACGATGGAATCCACATAGCTGAGTTAGGCACTTAGGCACAATGAAAGGGATTAAGGGAATAAAGAGGCCCCTAGGAATGTGATCCACAAAAGCCAGCATGCTAGGCAGGAACCTGCCTAAGCTAGCCAATTGTAGATGCTGATGACTGAGTTGTGTGCTAAACTACACCTCTCTCTCTAAATCCAGGTTGCAGGGAGGTGCCCGGCTCTGTTTAGTGATCCATAAATGCCTGCAGTCAGGTGACTTACTAAGGCCACTAAGGCATTTCTTGTGGGACTGAGTTAGGTACCTACCCACTCCTCACAGAACTGTAGGAGAAAGAGGTGCCCATCTTATATTGTTTAGCCCAATGATCTGAGCACTCACATGGGATGTGGGAGACCCAGGTTCAATTACCCTGTTTGCCTGATGAGGAGAAAGAATTTGAGCAGGGGTCTCCCATCTCTCAGGAGAATGCCCTAACCACTGAGCTACAGGATATTCTAATGCAGGGTTCCCTCATTCGCTCCTGTTAAAGCTGTTCCTTTGTGGCTGTCTAATGAAAAAGTAGCTGGAGCAAGGGGCTGGACCCAGACTCAAACTATAACAAACCCTGCAGCTGCCGAGAGGATTTGAGGAGAGATAGAAGCACCTCTTCCCCTCATCCCTCCCACTGCCCCAGGCGTTTAGCCTTAGGGGAGGACGATGCAGAGTCCAGTGAGCAAGGGGGACTGCAGGGTAGTCACCAAGAGAGACCTCACAGCCTTTTCAGGTCCATCTCTATCAGGTGCTGAGTGTAGAGTTTGGGAGAAGCATCTCCAAGGTGGATGCCCGAAACACTGGACTACTCAGTCAGTCTCTTTCTCTCTCTCTCTCTCTCTTTCTGGTCCCATAAGTATTATCTATAATGGTATAGTCAAATAGTCCAGTTGTTAGGGCACCCAGCGGGCAGATGAGAAACCCCCGCTCAAGTCCCCCTGCTCTAACTACTCTTTCATTATTTATCCACATTGGAACAGCTTCAACAGGAGAGACCGAAGAAGCCCCATATCAGAACATCCCATAGCTCCATGAGCATTCTCCTGAGAGGAGGGAGATCTCTGTTCAAATCCTCTCCCCCCCCCATTAGCAGAGGGGGTGGGGAATTGAACCTGGAGCTCCCACATCCCATGCAAATGCTCTAACCACTGGGTTAAAATTTTAAGGGGGGCACCTCCCCCACCTCTGGATTTTGCATGGGACTTGATTCAGTAGGTGTGCTCAGAGGCCACCTAGCAAATCCAGCCCTGCACACGTCTGTCTTTCCCTGGTTTGTGAATTGCTCTGGGGCTTAGGCAGGAGATAAGCATCTGGATGCCTAGAATAAGACAGCAGTGCACATGTTCAGAAGCAGAAACTTATGCACATTGGGAACTTTTACTCTGAAACTTAATTTGTGAGCCTACAGAGTTCACTGGGAATCTTGTGGATCACAGTGGGGCCAAAATTGGGACTTAGGCACAAGGGTTTAAGCTCCTAAGTAACTTTGTGGATCCTGCCTTTGATGACTGTGGGTTAAACATTCTGTCAAAAAAAAAAAAAAATCAAGTCAATATTGGTAGCTTTAGCATTTGTTCTAAGGCTCTCCTATGCAGCATTTGTACTGTCAAACTAAGAAATCAGTGCCAAACTTTTTCCCAGGTCAGTAGTTAGAGATATCTTCTTGCTTTAGTAAAGGCTTAGGCTTTGTTTTTGTTATTATAATTATATACCTCTTAAGGCAGATTTGCTTACTCCCTTATCTTACATTTAGTCCATGGAGTTTATCCCCAGAGACTGTTCATTATTTTTAGAATCCAGCACACACAGAATTCAGGGATGAACTATTATAGGTGCATTGCAGCCTTAACAAACCTATGAAATAACACTGCAAAGATGCTTTGTCATATTGAGTGTTCTGACCAATGGCATCAGACATCACAACAGATTTGAGTGATGTCTAGATATTTTTCTTATTTTTAACTAATAATCAGAAAGGAAAGGTCAAAGTTTGTACATTGTATGTTAGCTAGCTCAAATTACAATTTTAGTACATGAATTAAAATTCTGCTCATTTGAAGTTGGACTGATCTTGTGGATTGGAAGGAAGGATGATTTTGTGGGTAAGGCACTAGACAGACTCAGAGATACAGATTAAATTCCTGACTTAGTCACAGACTTGTGTGGCTTTGGGCAAGTCACATAGATTTCACCTTGACTAGGGAAGCAAGTGGCAGCTAACCCTGACTTAAATTTAACTTTTTTCCTAGCATACATGTGGGGTAAAATCTTGTAGCTCAGTTTTAGCTAATCAAGCTGTAGCCTATGGTGATCAAGCAAAATCAATCAGAGGAGGCTACCCTGCATCTACTCTGAAAAAGCTTGATTTTACATTGGATTTAGACACCACATGTTAGCTAATCTTGTCCTAAATGTGAGTGATAGACGGCCGTCCTATCCAGCTGGGTCGCTGCAGCCCTTCTTCAGGTCCAGACTCCAGGGAAGGCCACAGCACCTTCCTAAATAAGGAGCAGTTAGTGCTCATGCACGGGTCTTAGCCTTGGCCCTCGAGCGGGGCGCAGATAGTCCTGTGGTCTCTAGCCATCCAAGGCCCCAGGCCCCCGAGGCGGGGCGGGCCAGCAGTGGATCCTCTATCTGTACCAGCAGGGAAGAGTACACTCTCCCAGGGTGGCTAGGGAAGGGGGATGCAGGCCCACCAGTCTCCACTGCATCCCAGCCCAGGGCCCTAGCAGTGGCAAAGACATTTGCCACTGAATCGGCAGAGCTCCCACTACAACACAACTACAACGGGGTCTTGCCCCAACTCAGCCACTAACTATGGCTGTCCCTGAGCCACTTCCTCCCTGTATCCCCAGGTACCTATAACACACCTATAACACCCAGGTCCTTGGGGTTGTTGGGGTCCTCAGCCCATGGTAGGCCCACCAGTCCCTCTTCATCCACCAGCAGCAAGGCGGGGAACTCCTCTGCCGGGAAGCAGCTCCTCCAGGTCACAGGGCTCCTGGGACGCTTCGGCATTGAGCAGCTCTTCCAGGTCCTGCCCAGTCTCTGGGGGCTCGGCAGCAGGCAGCTCTTCCAGGTCCCATCTGGCCATCTGGATTGCTCGGGGGCCCCGGTCCAGTCACGGGGCTCTGGTAGCCCAGTCCAGTCCAGTCGCTGGGGCCTGGGTCCAAACACCAGGGCCCGAAGGCCCTACCCACTGTCTGGGCCTGGGTCGGTCAGGGAACCATTGGGGTCTTGGGTCTGGGAGGTGAGCAGCCCTGGCCTCGACTCCAGTCTAGCCTAGGCCTCGGACAGCATATCTGCCTCTAACAACAATCTCCTCTCTACTGAGCTACAGGGCCTGTCTTTTATACTGCCCCTTCCTGTAGCGGCTCCGCCCTGCTGTTGCTGATTGGGTTGGCCGGGTGGCCCTATCACAGCCTGGCCTTTCGGTTGCTGGGCAGACTGGCCTGCCGGCCCTATCACGGCCCAGCCTTTCGGTTGCCGGGCAGACTGGCCTGCCGGGTCTGTTTCTGTCCAGCTGGGTCGCTGCGGCCCTTCCTTGGGTCCAGACTCCGGGGAGGGCCACAGCGCCTTCCTACAGTGAGCATTTTTCCTCATCAAGACAAAGTCCTGGGCCTCATTTCAGCAAGCTACTTTAACTTATTAGTAGTCCTATCCCTATTCAGCAAATGACTTAAGCGTGCACCAAAATCTCAATGAAATCCAGATTGCACAGAGAGGATTCTGCTAGGTCTGGGATAGGGTGGATGGTGCTTTGGAAATGGCTGAGCCCTCCTTTCATGTGGAAGTGAAGTGATCTGCATATGGAATGTCCTTCTATATGAAGGGCAAGTTAGTATAATCTGGCCCTATATAAATTCGAGCTAGGCAAGATATGGTTTTCCCCTCCCACAAGAATTTTTGAAATTTCAAGGGATTTTCCTGTCTCAAATCAAAATGAAAAGTCAAAATCTTGAAAATGTTCTCAAACCAATAATTAAAAAAAATTTGAAACCGGTCAATTGAAATATTTTGTTTCAATTTCAGGAAGTTTTGTTTTGACCTTTTTCTGAATTGTCAAAACTTTTTTTTTTTTTTTTTTTTTTTTTTTTTGAACCAGGGAATTCATTGAAACTGACACTTTCCCACAAACAATTTTAGTTTTGACAAATCAGCACTTTCCAGGGAAAAACATTTTGCTGGAAAATTCCTGACCAGTTCTAACAATTTTTTATTTAAATATGATAGTTTGTGCTTTGGTTCCGTTCCCAGCAAAATGTGTGCTAGACAATAAATACACTGTCAGGAAGTCAATGATAACTGAGAAAAAGAAGTCCTACATATTACCAACAGACCCAACAGAAGTTCATCTAGCATGAGTTTCCATGGCAAACCAGATGAATGAAAAATACCTCAATTCTGAATTGCATCACAAGAGAGCAATTGGAATGGAAATAACAATGAGATATGTATGTGATAACATTCTTTCTACACAACATAGCAAAATGGGGAATAAATAGCCCTGTTATATAGTAAATGCCAGTAGGTATAGCCAAAGTGTTTATTGTACCAAAGCCCTAAGGAAAATTCTATAAAAGCTAGAGCCAATTTTCCTATTGGAACTTTCAGTGAAATGAATGTTCATTATAGCACATAAAAAGGAAACAATTTAAAGCCATTTTAAATATATTTTTATCAAGTTGAGCAAAGATTGTCACATTATTCTCACTGTGGGGTGTATTGCTGCATCAGTTAGCATCTGTTCTCTGCAATTCCTCCAGTCAGAATGCAGTCATTTAGTAAATATACAGAAGGTTGTATTTCTGCAAATTATAATTTTTCCTGGGGTGTTTGTTTTTTATTCACATACAGTAGATGGCACTGGCTGAGTCGGAAGTTGTGATATGCCTGTGGCAGCTGTAGTAATGAATTTTGCCAGCTTATATGGGATCTTGTTTTCATTTTCAATGGGAGAATAAAAAGACACTGGAGAAACCCATTAGTAGCCTAGGCCTCCAAAATAATTGGAAAAATAATTTCCTTATTTTTAAAACAGAGAACTTTCTCATTTCACCTCACAAGAGCTCACGCATGTAAATATAACTTATAAAACCATAGCATCAAGCACTCAGTAATTTTTATATTGCTGAGTGGTTTCTGGAGCACTGCTGTACTCCAAAATAACAATAGCTATAGGAGATCCAAGGTATTTCCTAGCAACACTCTTGTATTACAGCTTCAGAATGGCGCCACTTGTTATTTAAGTAGATTGGCTTCCCTAGAGTGGCATTCAGTTTTGACCTCATTATTCTGATGACAGCTGCCATGGGCAGAATGCTGGGGAGATGAGAAACGAGAAAACTCAAGGAAGAATCCCATGCAGTTTCAAATTAAATTGCTGAGTAAAAAGGTGTGTTCAAAATGTTAAGAAAAACGTTATAGGTTAGAGAGGGGAACTGAGGTAGCTTAAATTACTGATGTGAAAAGAAGACTGGGAATGAAGAATATATTTTGAAACTTCAAAGTGAGCCAAGGGCCCCGAATGACCCTAACACAATGTACCAAACCTGCTCGCATTTTATTACATTTGTCACTTTTGTTACATTAGAAGAGAAGGTAAACTCCCATCTCTGTTATGTAGATTTAACCACTCTTTGGAGACATCTGCAATACTCAACCTAAGCACAGAAAGCTGGCTCTGACTTTCCTACCTTTTATTAGCAGCTTAAATATTAGTGCTTTATAGATTTTTTTTTTTTATTACAATTTTATACTTAATAGTAGAATTTTTTTAAAAGGGGAAAGCAAATTGGCTTTTACTTCTAAGTGCATTTTAAAACTATTTTGTTAAATTAAAGTCTTCAAATGTTATAACTTCCCATTCTATATGTGAGTAAAAGTGCAGAGAAAGAAAGCTTCAGTGGTTACACAAGAAAATGCAGTTGTGACTGTCAGTTGTTCTCTACTCTGAAATTATGCAGGCAATTTGCATTATTTATGATAAATTCTGTTCTGTAGTAAGGGTCGCTGCTGCACTACAAAACAACCGGTAGCTGTTATCAGTATTCTAATTCTTCTTCAGTGCATCATGCAAGTACCATGCTATTATGAAACATTTCCATTCACCTCAGTACAGGCTAACACACTGACAGTTCTGGAAAGTCTTTCCTAGATCTGTCTTCTCTGCATGACTTTGGGATTGCACAGTCTCATCTTTCACTTCATTGTATGTCACTCTGTTAAGTGAAGAAGCAGGCAACCTATTGGCTTCCTTAATCCTTTAGTGCCAAGTAACACATGTATCCTTTCCACAAACACTGTTTTGGCAGTTAGTTCATTGAACATCTGTTGTTCAAGGCCAGGAACCTAGCAGCTCCTACAACAGATAATACCAGTAGGCAGCTCATGTCTTCACCTTTTTCTAAAAGTTCAGCTACCTCCACCAGCTTGAGGTCTATAGCTAAGGCCAGTCAGAGATCAACAACCACAGAAAGGCAGAGGACAGAGCAGTTGTGGTCACTGTACCAAAGTAAAATGAAGAATGATGTTTGACTGACCTGCTCCAAAACTTCAGTCCATTGCCCTGAAAACTTGGAATGTCTCCAGGATTCATAAGAAGAGCTGGCATCACAAAACATGTTATATGAGTGCCAGAAACATGTCAAGCTCTGTCCCTGAGTCCTGCTGAAAAACTGATTTTAGTGGAGAGAAAGAAAATGTAAATAGACAGTGGGAAAGGAAAGAGGAAATCTATTGGATTACTATTACTATACACTATATTATTACACTATGAAAGGAGGCTAATATTTCTCAACTTTAGTGCAACAATGTCAGAGATGATCCGGAGTAAAAAGAAGATTAAAACAAAAGTCATTAAGTATAATTTGTTTCACTTCTTCACACTTACAGTTGGCTTACAGCCAAGGCATTCATGGACTGCCAAAGATACTCCTCCAGCCCAGAATCAAAGCACACAGTAGGGATATTTGGTGCTACGGATGAAAAGGAAGCAAAAGAAAGAAAATAGCTAGCGGTGTTCCAAATTCTCTCCAAATTATATACCCAGCAGGGATGAATATGCTTCATCAGTAGGCAAGTCACATATCTGATCATCTTCCATGCTAATTTTAGTTTTATGTATTTTGAAGGTTTTATTTTTGAACACAAGTTCAAACATTTTGCATTTTTACTTTCTAGATTACAATAGTTTGTAATTCTGAAATGCAAGCCATACACAGCTAATGATTCTTTGTTCACACTGCATCCAGCATCATGCAACAGAGATTGCACCTGCCATCATGCCAACTACTGGGTGTGCAGCATGAGTTCCAAGAATCGAAAGATAATGACAAGCAATATTGTTCTAGTTCATGAATTTTCAGCTTGAAGGAAGCTGTGTCTGTTGTGGACAAAAAAGTCGCATCCATTCATCTAATCTTCGGGATACAGATCTCTAGGTTTCCAGTTTGAAGATGATGCCTTATTTCATAAATTACAATTACAAGATCGCCCTCTTTTGATACTTGGGAATGAAATAATGGACCCTCAGTTGGAGAGGGGTTCATGAAGGAACCAAGATTTGGGCAGATGCACTATTTTCCCCTTCATGATGCTGGTTTAAGTGAGGTGTTGAGTATTTTTTGGGGGGAAGGGGCATGTGCCCACTAGCTGCCATTGGTTTAACCCATCACATCACCTGAAGATTGTGAAGATTGGAGAAATTGATATTCCCCCCACACACAGAGAGACACATATGAATATGCCAGTGTTTACTAGGATTATACAATGTGCCCACAACCACATGCACCCAAATCACTGTGTACATTCTGTACATACATAAAGCACACTGGGAAGAGAGTGAAAATACTCTACTCCCAAAGCTCACTCAATCCATCCACAATCCCAGCATTCTCCACTTGCTACGCCCACAATCTCAGCATTTCACATTAATTATGCCCACAATCCTGGCATTATCCACTCGCCATTTCCACTCTACTGGGTCCTCCAATATTTCTAAGACACAGTATCCTTAATGGAGGCTATGCATGAAATAAACACGATGGGATGCAGAGCTCTTGAGTTGTGATCCTGTTTCTGCACTTGCTTGTTGTGTGCCCTTGAACAAGTCAAGTTACTGATCAATCTCAGTTTTCACACCTGTAAAATGGAGATAAAACTTACCGTCCTCCCTACCTACATCACAGGAGTTTTGTGAAGACTAATTAGTTAACGTATGAACAATCAAAGTGTTAAGTAGTATGAAAATTAAGTGCAATTCTATGCCACAAATTTTGGATTGAAAAAGTTTATGAACAGGTATGGTTTTTAAAGTAAACATGATTGGCATTTAATTCTTCAGCAACTGTTCCTACTTATAAAAAACTGGACGCTGTAAAGATTGTGCCCCCAATTCTAGGATGCCTCAGCCCAAAATAAGACACAAGTTGTGCCTCTTGGATTCTAGAGCCCCTAAGTGGCTCTAAACTATGCTGTGATGCAACAGGTCCCTAAAACCCAGGGAGTGCTCGGCACTTTACAGGATGAGGCCCTAAAAGAACAATCTTGTAAGGTGCTAATCACCTCTGGAAGCTACTAAGCACCATCCTTTCCTATGGTGGTCCCTGGGCCAGTTCCTTGACTCAATATTCCGGGTCTATGTGACAGGTGCTGAACATCGTGTACGAGGGAATGGACGGCTTCAGCTTCCATTTTTACCTATTTAAAAAAAAAAAAACAGAAAAGGAAAGAAAGCTCTGGGTAAAAGGGAAAAGAAAAAGGACACGTTGAAATAAACCCACCAGCTTTCTTTTGTTAGTTTGTTATGCGAGATTCAGATGATTTCATATTGGGGAAAAAAACATGTAGGCAATAAATATGGCTAAGTGTTCATTTTAAATGCAGTGAATCAACACCAGTTATCAAAATCTGTAAACGTGACAGGGAGGAGGATGTAAAATTACTTAGAAACACATGATTCCAGCTCAGTGAGCGATCAATAGTACATAACTTTACTGTTCAGTGTGCAGCCTCTTTGCAAGCACATGCACTAGAAGCTAAGCAATCTATTTCATTGCTTATAAATTCATTTTGAATTGGCTGTATTAATACTGAATAAGAGCGTACTGTATCATTATTAACAACACGTGTTTATAAATATGTAAATAGTACTCAGTTACCACCATGATCAGAAATAATAAACTGAAAACACTTAGCATAACACTGGAAATCACTAATGAGAAACTATTAGGGTTTGTTGGTGTGTGTTTTCCCTGCCCTGTGCTCTGAGCAGTCAAGAATCATGCATAATGTAACAGCACAAGCTGCAGCTGGTAACAGCAGGCTGGCTCACTAGTAATATTTTAAGTGGGTTTTTATTAACATGAGGAAAAATCCCCAAAGTTACTATTCCAGAGAAAAAGCTGAAGGGGATAGTATTTTAAAATTTTAAAACTGTACGTAATGATCACCAGCAGACACTGTCATGAGAAACTGTCTTCCCCCTGTATTTGACCCATATATACTGACTATCTGATCCAATTGATGTCAGTGGGAAGCCTCCTATTTCCTTCAGTGAGCTGTGGACCAGATGCTGAGTGCAGAATAAGGCTACTGAAATTACTCACAGAAGTTCAATGAAAAATAAATGATACTCAGGATCATTTATGAAATTGGCATTAAAACTAGCTAAAAAGGGTCAAAAGGCTCAAGAAACCCCAGGTGAATGTTTAATTTCATGATTGTTGAGAGTTAGATCCCATCGGCTCACATCTCTCTAGCTTAGAAGGGAAAGGCCTACCCCTGCATACCCTCCCTTTTCATTCTAAAGCTGTCCAACATCTTGCAGATCCAATCAAGTCTCCCATCTGTCAAACCAGCAGGTGGCGATCATGCTCAGGATCATGTCTGAAACTGGTATCAAAATTAGAGATGACAATAAGATGCAAAATTTGTATCTGATCTAGATTTCAATCCCGTCAACTTTCCTCACCCAACCTCTCCTCTAAATCTTGGGAGGTTTTGGTGAAGAATCGTTAGAGAGAGGGCCAGCCATGTTCATAGTCCAACCTCTCCCCCAGAGTCTTGGGGGTGTTTGGTTCCAAGGTTTTGGTGTTGGTCCATCTCTAGGTTAGATAGCTAAACCTAATGGCATGAGTTGACTTTACAACTGAGGCACAGAGGGACTAGTTGTCTTAAAGGATTGATAATAGGGTGCAACCCTTTTATCGCTAGGTTGTATATTTAAATAGAGCTCAATGACTGAAAATTGTTAGAACCTGTTGTTTGTCTGGTGCTCTGCTTGCACACAGGTGTGTTTAAAAATAACTGGTGTCCTTGTTGGCAGTTTCAGCAGAAAGGGGAAGGAATGCACTACCTTCTCACCACTACAGGGGGTGAAGTTCAAATTCCACCAATATGAAAAGGTTCCATCAATTCCAGAGAGACATTCTCTACTTTTTAAAATGGAGAACTTTGGGAGAACCAGTAGAATCTTTCACTGTATGTCAGGGTTGAGACAGCTTGGCAAACCAGCGTATAGATGTTTGCGCTGCTGATGTGCATATTCTGTGGATAAATAGACTCTAGCCTGCAGAACTGTCATTCTAGCACCTTTCCTGAACACTTTCATCAAAAAAGAAATAACAGGGATGTCAGGAAATTAGATATAAACTTCAGTGCTGTATGATTGTTAACTAAAGCCACTGTGCTTTGGGGTTGAGAGGCTTCTAGAACTGCTAAGTTCCAAGAAGATTCATGCAAGGGTAGAAGAGGATTGAAAAGCTAATAAGGCCCTACTGGCGAGTTTGTGATCATAGGAAGGAGTAGCAACCACATTAGGGTCACCCCAGCCTCTTCTTTTTCTTTGGGGGGAATGAGGGATCTGTAACAAAACTTTTTTAAAAGGGTTTGCTTTTTGGTAAATGGAGGGTCAAAGTCCTAGCTGCTTCTGATTTTATCCTAACTGGTTTACAAAACCTTATGGATAATACTATCAGTGCCTGTTTCTGCTGCTGGTGAGAACTAAGAAGCATATTAGTTCTTGTTTATTTCTCTTTTACTTTGGGCATCTTACTTTGTAATTTAGAGTTTGATTAAGGGACTGGGCAACCTTTTCTCTGTATAGTTGTGTGTCAGAATGGAATTAATGGTTATTTTTAGCCTTCATGGTTTTAATCAGCTTTTTGTTGGAAGAAGAGACCTTTCTAACACACTCTTCATCATCCTGCACGTGTGTTTGATATATCTAATTACATGTGAGTGGGGATGTCAGCCTTCCTTAATTTACTTGATACCTAGTCTCTAGTGTGGTCTTTCTGTCACTGATGGTTTATAAAAAAAAAAATACACATACAAAACAGGCTTTTTAAAGTAAACTTTGCCATCTGTGTATCTTAGTCATCTGAACCTTTCCCTAGCATTTTGTTTAGCTATGGCAAAGGACTTACACATATAATATATTTCCTTGCATTAGATTTCTGTGTATTTTGTGATTTCTATATAGTACATCAAACAAATCTTTCTTAAACACATCTTTTTCATGCTTGAACGTACTGCATGTATACAGACAGAGCTCATTCCTTCTGCTAAGCAGGCATGCACTCTGGGCACCTCTGTGGCCTGGCTGGTGTTTGGCCCACAGACCTGCAATCTACACCCTCAGCTATAACTCCAGAGTTACCCCATGGTCATTGGCTATTATAGATGGCACATCTGGGACACCAGCTTCCTCCTGTATATGGCCATGGGGCCAGTGACATCATGGAGGTGGTGCACAGGAAGAGCAGTGAGTACCTCAGCTGACTGGTAGGCAGGGCCAACCCTAGACCAAATGGCATGCCAGATGAGGAGTATCTTCGGCAGCCTCCCTCAATTTGTTAAAATTTTGAATACCTTATTTTTCATTGCATTTGCTACTCATTTCACGACTTTGATGCATGATTTACACACATGATTTATCCCTGTCATATAAGATGATAAATTTGCATGCTTGGATCTGTAGATCTGTATTTATTCATGCCATAAATAAGCAAATAAAAAAAATTGTTTCCTCTAAGCTTATAGATACTTTTTAATTTTAAGAATAACTGAAATGGACTAACATCAAGAAATTGAACTCTGCATCAACATTGGCTGGACCAGTATTAAACAGGGTTACAATAGCCTTAAAATGTTAATCCTAGTTCTTTTGTTCCAAAGATCGCTTTTTTCATTTTTGCCCTTGCAAACTGAAGCACAGTGTCAAAGAGATCCAAAAACTGGCCAATGGCATTTTCAAGCAATAAGATAGCCAGCGATGTCAGTCTCTCATCGGCCATCGTCAACTGAAGATATGTTTTATTTAATGAGCCTGAGCTTCGAAAAGCTGTGCTCACCACTCATGATTGTGACTGCACAGTATGAGCAGAATCCTCATAACTATCCACACATTAGGAAAAGTGTCCTTCATCTCTGCATCATGAATGAATTGGAGAACTTGGAGTGGAGTGTGCTTCCCGTGTGGCAAAATGTGATGGATGTTGTCCAATTCGACATAGAGGTCTCTATCGTTGATGTCCGAACATTTCTCATGTATCAGCATCTGGTGAAGGTCCGTACAATTGTTCAAGAGTGTTTTCCTGTCTGCCAACAGCTTACTAAGGTCATACAAAAAACCCCAGGTCTTTTCATGGTGCTTCGTTTGTCCAAACCTTTCTTTAATGGACACTTGAACAGTGTGAACAAGTGAGCAAAACAACTCCCTCTTGAATTTTAATTCCAAGCTCCCATCACTTCATCTCTGCCGTTATAACCAAACTGTCTCTTCTTCTGATGAATATGAGTTTCTGTGAAGACAGACTCAACTCCTAAGTTTTCCACCATTTCTTTGGCAGCAGTGACAACATCTTCAAATCCGTTGTCTCTGTACGCCACAATGAAATCAAGGCAGCTTCTCATCAAAGCAATAGCCATCGCAATGTCCATTGGCTGAGTTTATAATGCCTTGCTTACAACATTTACTTGGAACGGGATATCGTGCCAAACCACAACTGAGATAAAAAATTTGAAGTCAGTTTTGCCAGGCTTTGCACCTCATGTCGGATTCCAGCCTCAGCTTTACTTGATTGCGCCAGTTCCACCAGGGAGTCGTAAACCTCAGTCACTTGGTACTTCACTGACCTTCCACTGTGAATGACGCTCTCCCAGCAAATGTCACTTAGTGGCTTCCTGGTCAGATTTGTAACACTGTCTGTGAGGATCTTCCACTTGATAGTTGATGCAGAAAACGGGACGTATATCCTTTGCAGTATTCTGAAGAGAGATACTGAATCTAAAGAACATGACACTGCATCTGACACAACCAGGTTGAGGGAATGGCAGCCACAAGGCATGAAGAAAGTTCTTGCATTCAGTGCAAGGATCGTTTCCTGGATGCCACTATTTCTTCCCGTCATGTTTGCGCCATTGTCGTATCTTTGGCCGCAGCAGTCCTGAAGCTTTATTTTATTCTCATTCAAAACGTTCATAAACAGTTCTTCTGCTTTTTCCAGTACAGTCATCCACATATCAGAAAAAGATAAAGTATTCCTTCACTTGGATACAGCCATCCTCATAGTCAACAAATCTTACTGTAAATGACATCTTTTCACCGTGACTAATGTCAGGAGTGCAGTCCATTATTACGGCTTAGTACTTTGTTTTGCCGAGCCGCATCAATATGTTATCAGGCACCTTCTTTGCCATAAGGTCAATCAATTCGTTTTGAATTGTTTTGCTGCAGCAATGGTCCATAGCTTCTTTACGAACTCCTCGACGTAGGTGCTGATGCATGACATTGTCATATTTCCCAAGGAGCTCTACCAAACCGAGGAAATTACTGTTATGCTCAGTGAACAACTTATACAACGAGTCCCGGAAAGCCAAATTATTTTTTGCAAGGAAAAGGGTAATTGAGATCAGACACCCGAGCACGTTCCTCCAGTGCTGTGTTTCTACATTAATAATGCGCTGGTTTTCTGCATCTATGCATTTATTCAGTTTGAGCCTGGACTCGACCTCCTTAAAATGGCTGGGTAACTTTTCATGTTGCTTCAGAACATGAACTAATTCATGCCAGTAATTGTATCTGGAATGCACAAGCTACGATTTTGCATTCTTGTCATATTTTGCAATGAAAACAGAACACTTTGTCAGTAGATTTCAAGTAAACTAGCCAACGCCAATTCAGTTCTCAATATTCCCAACCACTCTTTCTCAGTGTAACTTTGAGAAGTGTTGCTTCTGCTCATTTACTAGAACCATCATATCCTCGATTTTGCCCGGCCCATTCAAAATTGTATGATCAATATCAGCAGAGTTTAGGATTGCCGGCCATAAAGTGGGATCTGATGTATTGATTTGTGGTGTGTAATTTTTCTCACTGCTGTTTCTGGCATCATGCGAGGCTGATTCTTCTTTATCGTTTCTCTCCTTTTTATATAAATCAGATTTTTCTTTATCATCACTCTCCTTTACACTACCAGGAAAACTGCACAATTCTCCATCACTTGTCTCACATTTCCAATCCTTATTTTCAGGTAAATCTGCTAATTCCTTAGTATAAGGACTTCCGTCATTTACACTTCACTCATCAATTTATTCTGCACAGGGACAATCACTACTGCCTAAAGCCCAGTCTATATTGTTCTGTTTCAGATATTTTCCAATCAAATTTCCCCTTGCTGCAAACTAGATTGTAACTGAACTTTTCACTTCCTATACTGAAGAAGCCTTCAGGAGCATCTTTTATTTTCTGTGGGGGAAAACACTATTAGAGAGAGCAAAAGTCTATGTTTCACAGTCTTAGAAAGTTATCAAACATGGCGTAATAAGCATGGCAAAAGAAATAACGGTATTTCTTTTATATTGTTGCATAGACAAGTGTTTGATAGATATCTCTGGTGCATCATTAAAAATGTCCTTTATTGTCACTACTTACAGTCTTCAAGTCTTAAAACACAAATACACTTTCACAATTACACAATAAAACAAGGTTCACAATGTCGCAGCTGGGGTCTCACGTCACTTCAGTTCATTCTTATATCTCACTGACTGACTGGCGATGACCCACCCCTTATATACCAGGAGGACGTGGCTGAGAACAATCTAGGAGGTTTGAGGAAATCTAGGAGGTTTGAGTTCTCAGAAAGTCTGGAAGGTTCCACGAGATTCTGCAAAGGTCTAGAACATTCTAGGAGGTGAGTGAAAATTGAATCCACATACGGAAACATTTTACTTCAAACATTCCAGCATCCTCCAAGCCCAGCACCCCAGGTGGTTGCCTGGGTCACCTGCCCCTGCTGGTAAGGAAGGAAACACTGAGGAAGATGCGCATTGCATCCTTCTGGCAGCAGAGCCAACTGACAGCCCCATGTGACAATGGGAGCCACCAGATGAATACACATACAACTGGCAATTGGTAGCACAGGGGAACCCCCACGATTTGCCCTAGTCCCCTCACCAATATACCATTACAGAAGCATGCTAGATGCTTCACAGGAATAAGTGAAGGCACGGACTCTGCCCTGAAGAGCTTATAGGCTAAATTCAGTATGATACAAAAAGAGAGGATCATAAATGCACAAGAAAGGGGAGGAAGGACAATAGCAAGGTCACACAGATAGTCAGCCATGTAGACAGCTCACTGGTTCCATTAGTTGGTTTATTTAGCTCATTTCTCATATGTGACATGGCAAAAGAGAGCTTTTTTTAAAGGGATTTGAATGAGCAGTATAGTCTGAGATCTCCTCCACCTCTCTTCCTCACAAGGGGTACCATGGAGGCCACTGAAGTGCCTGCTTGGGGAAATGAGGGAATCAAGGAGGGAACTGGGAGCTATGGAACTCCAGCTGTTCCATATCCTTTACCATGATAGCCTGGCTGATCAAAGGGTATTATCTGGCTAGTGTGGTGCTCCCCTTCTTAGGAATCTGAAGCCTCTGCAGCCCTTAGGGCTTGGGCCACCTGTCTGTCTCATGTGATTAGCATGGCTCTACAACAGAATTCCATCTGTAGTGCAGGCACACACATACACGGAAACAGCTCAACCCCTGACTCCCTCCTGTCCCTGTCCCTCTTCCTGCTCCTCTACAGCATGGGTTACTGAGCAGTTCTAATGTCCAAAACTAGCAACAAAAATAATGTTTTAAGCTATTGAACAGAGCGGGGGGGAGGGGGCAGGAGGGGAGCAGAGTAATCTGGCTCTGTTGATAAAATGACAGCAGGTGAATTACTGTAAACAAAACTTTAAAACATGCTCCTTGCCACCATCTAGTGGGTGGCTGGACATTTTATTTACTACAATAAATTACTGGGCTATCTTTTGGCAGAAGACACAGTAACACTTCACAAGACTAACAATAAATAGCTAATCATTTGTCCTCATAAATAGCTACTCTACTAATAGATTCAATAATATAAAATATGTAAAACTTTTGCATCATAAATACTTTGCTAAAAGCATGGCCTCTGTTTTATAGCTTCATACTATCAATTAAAAATAAGAACAATGTTGGAAACAGCTGTATACATTCATACTGGTTTTCATTGTTTCTCTGAACACTGCTTTCAGTTAGCCACTAGCATGCAATAAAGGGCTTCTTTTCATGTTCTTAATTTGCATTTTAAAAAGAGGGAGAGATTTAGGCTGCTTGTGTGACGTGGGCCAGATGCTGAAGTTCTTGCTATGTTCTTCCTGTGGCAATGCTGTCATTGAAATCCTGATCCCACTGAAGGACACTGGGAGTTTTGGCATTGTTTTCAAATGGGTCAAGATTTGCCTCACTGGGTCACTTGCCGGTATAAGAAATGAGTGAAAATGGAGGGCCAAATTCTGAGGTCCTTACTCACTTTTATCTCCATCCTTAATCAGGCAAAACTCCCATTGGCTTCCCAGAAGAAAAGCTGAGTAAGGACTTGAGGTTTCGCCTGTTTGAATCTGAGCTGGGTAATGGCTTTTCATGTACCCAGTAGTAACTGAAATCAAATTGGGAAAGTTCCCACAGAGATTGAAACGTAGATTAGCTTTGATAAATTTAACTTTGATAAACTGTGGTCCATCTCATTCCTCTCCTTACAGAAAAAATCACCTAGGAAACAGGAAAGTCTGCAAGGAAACAGAAAAAGACCATCAGCCAGAGCATCCTCCCAGGATCAGTAGGTATCACAAGCAGGTGATTCTTCAGCCCCTAATATCTGTGGATCTCTTGTTAAGCACATCGATAGCAGGGGATCTCCTGGAGCCCAGAACCAACTACTTTGCTTTTTGAACTGCTTCTACCCAGACGGTTCAGCAAGGCAGAACAGAGACATGTCAACGTTTATGTGGTCTCAGGCTGAGTTAACTATACAGGTTAGTATATTCTACCTCCTGCCCCATCTCAGTCGTCCTCTTCCATCCCCAACCCACCACCTTGCCACAGAAGGGCTTGCATAGGGACAGATAGGGTGGCAAGGCCCTGAGGCATCCAATCCATTCCCTTGCAGAGAATCTGCCATATTTCCAGAGGGGATGACACTCCCCCTTCCCCACTGTCAATAAGAGGTAAATTCCAGCAAAATGACGAATACTTCCCCTTCTCTGCATGACTTTTGCTCATTTTTTCTACTTAGCACTTCACACTGTAAGATTGCTGTAGCCCACAATTCAAATATTATCAACTCCACACAAGCATTGCCTTCTCATTCCCTTATTTGGCTTTGGAGCATAAATGCTTTTGAACTGCAATCGGGGATTATCCATTTTCTTTACACATGTACATTTCTTATATGAATGCAGCCCTTTACCAGTAAAAATTTGATTTTTCCAGTGATGCTTCTGTGTGTATAATCTTTGTTGATGTGGCTATTGCTAATAATTAGTGACTGGGCTCAGAACTGTAAATTTGATAGAGAAAGTAACAGGCTGAATTCAGAGATATTGAAATTGTTTTTATCATCAGTTAGTACTTCTATCCTGTAGTCCTAAATCATAAAATCCAGCAGGTGCTATCCTAAAAGCCATTTAGAGACCAGATTGTAAAAAGTAGTAATCTGTCACTCTGGGATAAGGTACCCACAAATCAGGGAGGCAATGAACTTTAGGGTTACAAAACAATGTTAATGTTGCATTTTAATAGCACATTTAACCACTGTTTAAATCTGACTGTGAAACACTTATTCATGTTGCTGAGCATTTACTCACACATGTATTGAAATTGACATCAATGCAATTTCTCTGGGAGTAAGTTTTAACCAACAAAAATGGTCCAATAATGAATTCCTACGTGCATATTCTTATTGTTAACATATGACTTCATTGTACTTGGCAGCATACACTCTCAGTTAATACTGAATGAATTTACTGTATTTAGGCTTTCATCTTTATATACAATGGACCCCAGGTTCTTGTATGGATAAGGCTTTCTGTTACCCCAGTCTAGAACACTGATGCAACAATGAGGATGGTTTAAATGCCGAGGTGCACAGACAGATCTGGGATTCTGACACTCCAGACTCCTCCCAAAGTCATATAGTGTGTGAAATGACAATGATACACTCTAGGGAAGATCCAAGAAGTCAAAATTCCAGATCTGATTTCAAAAACAGAAATTCATTTATCACTAAATAAATATCACTAAATAAAGCTTGGGACAGCTGTTGTATCTGTAGCTGGAAAAGATATAGTGGGTCATCAAACAAAAGAAATTTAACATGCAACTATTTATTCTTAATTTAATTCTTAAGGGATGGGGTAAAAACTATTAGATGCTAATTAGGTGGTACTAGTAATGGAGCTCTGCTTTATGTCTAGGTAATGAACTTCTGGTAAAACATAAATTCTAAGGCATTTACTGAAAACGAATACAGAGCCAACAATAAAATGCTTTGTTTCGGTGTAGTAGAGATAAGATGATACTTAGCATTTATATAATGCTGTTCATCAGTAGATCTTAAAATGCTTTGTCAAAGTTAGTAAGCATTATTATCTGCACTTTATAGATAGCAAATCTGAGGCACAGAGAGCAGAGGTCATAGAGTGGGTTAACAGCAGAGATGGAACAGACCAAAGATCTCCTGACATGCAGGTGAGTGCACTATCTGATGGACGATATTGCCTTTGTGTAAAAGGAAGAAAGGTGTGCATCCCTCTTTTCAAAGATTCATAGAGTTTAGGGCCAGACCGGACCATAAAATCATGTAATCTGTCCTCCCATCTAGCATAGGCCATATTATTTCATCCAATTCTGTATTGAGCCCAATAATTTGTGTTTGACAAAAGTATATCTTCCAGAAAGAAATCCAGTCTTAATCTGAGACTTCAAGAGTTTGAGAATCCACCACTTCCCTTGGTAGTCTGTTTCAATGGTTAATCATCCTCACTGTTAAAAATGTGTGCCTTATTTCTAATTTAAATTTTATTTGTCACATTTTAATTTCCAGTCCTGGAGTCTCGTTATGCCTTTCTCTGCTAGGTTAAAAACTCCTTTGGTGCCCATATATTCTTCCCGTTAAGGTACTTGCACATTGTAATCAGGCCACCTGATGATATTTTTATTGATAAACAACCAATGTGTCAATAGCAATGAGGCCACCACTGAACAGAGACCCATCAAACTCTTTTATGACACTGCTGGTGCACTGGAGTGATTTTCAGTTGTTGCTCACTGGGCTGGATTTTAACCACAGGCACAAAAGCAAGATGCTCCATGTGTTGTTACTGTACCCCACTGGGCCATCTAGTCCCTTTAAGAGTTTCCTCAAGAGATTATCCTATCAGGAGAGGGAAAGACCGTCCCTTCCCACCCCTCCAGCCACCAAAAATGACCTTCTTCTGAGGTAATTGTAGTCATTGCTCACACGGCTGAGGTGACAAGCAGTGTGTGAGGAGATGGGGAGGAGTTAGTGGGCCTTTCCTAAATCTACAAAATTAAAAAATATTGTTTGGTTTCTTTCTGAGCTAGATGAATAAGACCAATTCTTACATTGTCTGAATTGGCTTGTTCATCCTTGTTCTAATTCTTTGAAAATTAGATACAGATCATGATGCACCATCTGATAATAACACTTGCTGAACCTAAGCACAAAATAATCGTTCCAGAAGGAATTATAAAAGTGGTGGGATGGAGCAGACTGAGTTGCACAAAGACCTTTTTTATTACTGCAGTCAAGAGCTATTACATTTTCCCCAATATATTTAAAGAACCACTACTGCACTAAGGCAAATATTTAAAAATACACTTCATGGAACTTACTGGGATAAAATAATTGAATTATTGTCTGTGATACTAAATGTCTTGGTATTAGTTTTGTCTTCCTCCCGTCTCCTTTTTTCCCTTCTGTCCCCTTTTTTTTAAACCAGTATGATATGCGTTATTGTGATATATCTGACTGGATATTGTTGGTTTGACTTTTTGTGGTTTGCTGTACATTGTAATATGTCTATTATTTCCTACCATGTAATGTGTTAATAGAAAAATATAATAAAAATACTGTTAAAAATGCATTGACATTCTCAGAGTTGTACAGGGATTTAATCTCAGTTCTGATTAAATCTAATTTATCTGTAATGGGTATCATAAAGCTGCAAACCTACAATACTCTATATTTTGAACATTTACCAGACAGTACTAGACAAGCCCCAGCACTTTTTCTACATTTCTTTTCCCATTACTGTTGATTACCAAGATATTCATGTATAAATAGAAGCTGTCTCATTTTTGATTGGTCTATCCCTTCAGAATGATTCATTCATTTGGAAAAATTACCTACTGAAATTACTCCCTCATGTTATACCAGGACAGAATGTCATTGAATCTACAATCTTGTGTCTGTGACATCGTCATTGCTGCCACAGTCGTGAAATGTGAGGTCACAGACACTGGATAGTGGTATTACTGAGGATATGATCTTGTGAGGTGCAGAGACAGTATCTCACAAGATTGGACTCAAAATGAATCATGCTGGAAAGGAGACTTGAGGAAAAAGTGTGTATGTAAACAACTTGGGGCACAATCCTGTATGGTGATAAGTGCCTCCTGCAATGTGCTGGTCACCTTTTACCATCACTGAAGTCAGTGGTAGTTGAGAGTGCTTGGCAACTTTCACGGTTGGGAACTTGATCTGAGGCAAAAAATGTACATAATTGTAGGGGGAAGTGAGGTTGGCTGTAGCAGTTTAAAGATACAGAATGAGTTACACAATTTCTCTAATTAGTGAGAGCCCTAAAATTCGACTGAAAACAATAGGTAAAGGAAACGCTGAGTTCATTAGCCTTAGGATAGGAAGACATCTGTATAAAAACAACTGGTTGCTTGAACTACAAGAGCACTCCCACCACTTGCTAGCACTGATACAGCTGTATTGATGCTGGCCCAACGGTGGAAGAATTCCCTAAAATCCTCACTTCACTTGGAAGGGAAATATTACAAGAATGAAAAACAGAGGCAATGGTACCCCTCAGGAACCTCTTATATTCTGAGTCTGCCTGAAGGCTTCCACAAAATGTTCAAAGAGCCAAACTGCTGAAAGCTCTCCAGCATATTTGCCTGAGGGGATGGGATTGGAGTGTGTCTGTGTTATGTTTATTTCAAGTTGGTAAAGTGAAGTGTCTCTTTTTGGTTGACATGAGTTAACTGACTTGATGATATGTTTTAAAAAAAATGTACATGAACCCAGAAACAATGGCAATGGGTTGGTCTTTTTTTTAATACATCAAGTTAAATAAATGCTAGATATTGTTGATACTGACTTGGCTTCAATTTGTGCGGCACTAAGCTACTACCATTCTAATTATTTTCATTGACCTAGCTTGTTATAAAATCTATAGCAGCCCAACAATTCCACAGATGATTTGTTGGCAGAGGGCTCAGAATATAAATAATACTGAGAATGAAAGCTGGTATTCACGACAGCACCTTTTTCCATGTGCTATAATGTCACCGCCTGAGTGTATTTGGCAAAATCTATTTTCAACCACGAAACTTGCTTGCAGTAATTGCAACAGAAAATGAGTCCAACTATAAAGTGCATGCATAACTTCTACTGAATATGCGTGAAGTGAAGAGAATGCCTTTGAAAAAAACGTGCCGGAAATGTTTTAGTATCTATTCTTGGTATTCAATTATATAGCTGTTTGCAGACTTGGCAAAGAAGTATAAGTATCATTATCTCCATTCTACAGATGAGGTATGGAGTCGCAAACAGCTCTTAGGTTGCTCTAACTTGGGATAGGCCGTGAATCAGTCCCCAGTGACCCCAGGATAGAGAACCCCCAAGCAGTTCCCCTTCGTCCCTGAGCCAGACTCAGAACCAGTAGGAATGGATCTTACCATAATACCCAGAGGGTCTATCAAACATTAAATAACTGTAATATGTTTTTTTAGCTATAAAGGTCAAGCAGCCAGCATGGCTGACCAATACTCCTGTGACACAGGATAAGCTCTTCAGGGCACAGGCTGTCTTTTTGTTATATGTTTTCACAGTGCCTAGCACAGTGGGGGCTTCCTGGAGGTTGCACCATACCACAGTACAAATAAATAATTAATAGTAAGTTGTATATTCAAAATAACCTGTGGATAAGACATTGCTTGGAAGCCATACAAGCTGGTTTTATTCCCAGCCCTGCCACTGATATGCTGTGTAATCATGGGTAAGTCACTTTATCACTCTATACCTCAGTTTCTCCATTTGTAAAATAGGGATAATGGTACTTGCCTTTCTTTGCCAAGCTCTTTGAGATTTGTGGATGAAAAGAGCTACGCTATATCTAGTTCTTTTAAGCAGCCATAAATTACCCTTGAGCAAGAAAGTAGGGAAAGAGTAATGGTATTTACAAGTAGCCACTTTAATTACACTGCATAACAACTCATATGCACTACATTCCATAGTGCTTGCATAAGCAGACACAAAAATTTACTCATTTAATTACTGTATTCAGATTTATAGCTGTACCTACCTAGAACTCGAGGTGTATTACAAAATATCCATAAAGCACAATGATTTTAATAAAAATAACAAGACTGTCACAAATGCTGACGTTAGGGAAAGAAGCTTAAACACCTTCCTTTTACTTTGTAGGAGATTGTGCTGTCTGTCCTCCACTGGTGCTACTCACTGCCCTGCCTCAAACAGGATATATATCAAACAGAGGCAGGTTTAAAAACCTTCCCTCTGCTCTTTGGGAGAATGCTTTCAAATCCGTATATTTTGATTTGTGAGTTTCTAACTGGGTTTTTAATATTTTCATAGTGTTTGTATGAGTCATATTGCTGGTTTTTTGGAATTAAGAATTTTGAGCCTCTATTTATTTTTAACTATACTGTGGGGTATTTTATTATATTTATTTCTCAAATACTCCCTTATTATTTTTGGGCTGACCTTAAAAGACAATTTTTTTCTAGGGTTTTGTTTTGTTTTTTTTTTTTTTTGGGGGGGGGGGGCTCCAATACTGTAGCTTGGCAGGGGCAGAGATCCACTAGCATGGAACAAGATGCAGGACTGGAGCCTTAGTTTGTAATATAATGCCTAGCAAAAACAGGGAAACAGTCAGTACCAAACATCATCCTTCTGGCATACAGCAGTCAACATCCACTTTGATCTGGTGCAAATGGAAATACATGAGGTGCAGAGCAATAAAGCATCAGGCACCTTGGCTAGTCATGGACTTCCGTGCCATGGGAGTTTCAAATGGGTATCAAATGCTACCAAATCATAAGTCCCATTTCTCACTCACTTTGCATTGGTGTAAATAGTTACACATGGTGCACAGCAACAGTGAACCAAGCCGAGAACCTCCAATTTTGTAACACCAGAAATGTATGGAAGGCCAAGTGGGTTTCCTTGTTCTCTTCTCAGTCACAGTGCTCTTCCAAGAAAGCAGTTTTAATCTCTGCTGGACAGAAAACTGTCCTCTGTCCATTCTGTTCCCTCATCCAACACAGCTTTGGAGTGCAATCAAGTTTCAGTCAATTTTAGTTAGACAGATATAGCAGCCTTTAAAACTACCTGTATAAAAGAGACTATTAAACTGGTGGGGAAACATAATGATTTACAAATTATTTCTGACAGCACTGAGACTGTAGTAGGTGTTTTGATGAAGGATAATGCAATTCTTCATACAAAATTTAAGGTTTAGAAAATCATTTTAAATTATATAATCTTAGAATATTCGGTCTTTCTGAGACTTTAGATGATTCAAATCTCTTCCTCTTATTGCTTGAAACAATTTTGGGAAGAAAATCTGATCCCTTCTTTGAAAATGATTAAAGCACTCCTTTTTCCATTTAAATGTTCTCCTCCTTTATCTGCTTTGTTTTAAACACTCATTGTTATTTTCACTTCAATATCAGCCAGATGAGGTGAAATGGAGAAATAAGGGAAAAGTATCTTGATTGAGTAAAACTTTACATTTAACAATGCTACCCAGATGCACAGAAAGAAGTTGCTGATGCTTAATTCTGAGTTTTTTTTATCAGATGCTGTAACTGCATCAGTACTTCTCCTGCAAAGCTTAGATTTACTGTAGATGGGAAGAAGTTTGCCTTTTTTACTTTTGAGAAAGCTAAGGCTTGTTTTAGGCTATGTCTGAGTAATGGGAAAAAAGGGCAGAGTGTTGAGGTTCCGGGTGCTTCAGAGCACAATATCATGGCAAAGTCTAGCTGTCTGAATTTCAGAAAAGTATTTTGATATGCTGTGGTGTTTTCATAGTATATTAACATGAATGCATTTCCTAATCTCCCTGTAGAGGAATGTATTTCTTGCATTTTCTTATTACTTTTAGACACATTTGGTAGTTGTTTATATTTTGGTTTTGTATTTAAATATAGTATCCAAATTAATTTGAGGACTCAAGCCCCAATCCTTCAAACACACATTTAATTTTACACTTGAGTAGTGCCACTTCAATGGGTCTGCTCATTCACATAAAGTTCAGCATGAATGGAACTTCAATATCAGGGCCTAATACTTGACAAGTGATATTTTTATTATTTCCTTTTGAATTTTGTCTTTACAAAAGTATTACTAATCAATAGGAGTTTATTCCTGACTGCAATTTTAAAGGATACTGAATATATTTTTTAAATGAAATAAAAGACAGAGTGCCCAAACATTATATAATAATATACTATAAACACTTTGTCATGTTTAGAAAATACTCAGAAGGCATGTTCATTGGAAAGAGAAACTACTGCACTCTTATTAACTGCAAAAGCACCCAATTCAGATAGCGTTTCTTCAAGCTTTTAAAAACATGCAAATCATACGGTCAGAAACTTAATATATTATTAATATAACATAGTCATGCCCATACTAACATTACATCCTCATATTTGCATAATCATTCCAGTATGAGTAACATGATACCTATCCTTAATAATATCATGTGGTTTGCGCACTTTTTTTTCTTACAAATGTCTTTGTTCATGCCAGTCCTGCAACATTATATTTCTAAAACAAAGATGGTTTACCCAGTTAGGAAGATCAACTTAACATGCTGAGAAAACTACAGAGTAGGTAGAATCTCACTCCAGACATTCTCTCCCAGAAATTGCAGATTTGTTTTTGGGTTTTTTTTAAGTGTTGGGAACAACTGTTTTAAAATAAAGCAGTATAGTAACAACACTACTGTGAAGCCAATGAACTGGAGAAAAATTATGCAAATATAATTGATTTGAACCAGATTTTGAAGGAACTACAGAATTAACCCTTTATGAAACAAGTATTTGCTCTGTGACTCATCTGATTAATTGAAACAGAACAAAAGGTCAATGTGATGCATTACAGATGATGAAATAATAGGACTGAAGAAATATACCAATTAAAATATTCTGAAAACAAGAAGAAAGCAGGACTAATATGCGCTGGCCAGAATCTGAAGTGGTGTAAATCAACATACCTGTATTGACATAAATAGAGAGAAACTGATTTACACTAGCTGAGGATCTGGCCAAGGGTGTGTGGGTATGTATAGGTGTGTGAATTTGACCAGAGCTGATAAGACTTACATTGAACAAATGAAATTCCATTTACAAAGCATGGATTAAAGATAAGCATGGATTAAAGATGCACAGATGTATCAGAGTTGTGAGCAAAACAATATGGCAAGATAAGTGATGTGAATAGCCCATTAGTAGACAAAAATAGAGCAGCAAACAATAGTGTCAAATCCTCTTTAGAACAATATATAATATAAAATGACTCAATTGGTATAAATCTGCCAATTTTGAGAATTTATCCAATGGGAGAAACTGGAAATCACTTTAGCACATGATTAAATTCTATTGACTTCAGTGGGACTTAAGCATGTATTAAACATGTGTTAAACATGTCCTTAAGCCTGCTTCCTGAATAGGTGCCTTGGATGTCATTAAAGATGAAGTTGAAGATGTCTATAGGCAGTATGTCTTAGATGAGTGTTGGATTTGGAGAAGAACAGAGGAATAATCTACAAATATTTGAAGTGGCAGGTGGGAGGAGGAGAAGAGGCACGAGAAGCGCCTGGCGTGGAGTGGGGTTGGAGCGTGGGTCGGGCCTCAGGGGCAGAGGCCAAGTGGGAGCTTCTGGTGGAGGCTGTTTCGGGAGGCTAAGCCTCCCCAAGTCTCTTATAGCCACCGCCCATAGGCATACTCTCAGAGCGCAGAGCTTTTTACTAGCACACCCACCAGGGAAAGGAGATCTCATAGTCCAGCAGCCCAGCCCCTGGGAACAGTGCTGACCCCACGCACTTCCAGTGTAGCTTAAACATACCCTCTCCCAAAACCGCACCTAAAGGCATGAGCCTTTTGGTTTACAGTTTACTTTTTCTAGGGCACATGAGAGGTGTAACACATAATGCAGACTGCACAGAATTCTGAAACACCATTGCTCTTTTTTTAATAGTACAAAAAATGCACAAACCTATACAAAAATAAGAAATCTTACACACATTTACCTGCTTCGGTTTCCTCACCGCTATGGAGCATTCTTTGGTCTGAGGTCAGGATCCTTTTGCTGGAGCTCATGACTTGAAGTCTAAACCCTGGAACCTCTCTCTCCCTAGGTCAACTTGCTTTCTGTAGCCTGGGTGGTCTAGGAGATAAACCAGCCCCCACCACAAAAGCATGACCTCCCTCCCAAGTCGCTCTATGTGAGTTCCTCAAGTTTATATTTCCCACCAACAACACCTAGTTGAATTGCCCACTCTCCAAACTTCAGCTCCCACAGACAAGCTGCAAGAAATGGCTTCTCCCAGCTCCAGCCAGCCTCCTCAACATATTGACAACTCAGAGTACAGATATTCTCCATTGTATCTAGTCTGGGAGAGACAGGGAGCCTTGTCTGCAATGATGGATACACATAGACATAGACACATTCCATTGTACAGAAATTTTCATGACTTCATCATATCAACCAGAACAATAACATGTACAGACAGATTCCCTAAATTGTCAAAGGCACCATCCTGCATTTGCAAAGAGATGAAATGAAGGCTCAGATAGGCCTCTTCCATCTCTGACATTTTTCATTCTATGATTCTCCATTGTGTTGTGGGAATGCTGCATAGATATGTTGGAAGATTGCTAATTGTGCCAAATCGTTTCATGATTTTGTGAGGCTGGTAGCACAGATGGGGTGATCTGAAGTTTCAAAACAAAGCCTGCTGCTTTGCAAACATTGTCTATCCATGTCTGTTTTCCCTTCCATAAAAAGGGTAAAAAGTTTCTAAAATTCATCACAGAATCATAGAAATGTAGGGCTGGAAGTGACCTTGAGAAGTCATCAAATTCAGACCACTGCGCTGAGGCAGGGCAAAGTAAACCTAGACCAGCGCTGACAGGTGTTTGTCCAACCTGTTATTAAAAACTTCTAATGATGGGGATTCCACAACTTCCCTTGCAAGTCTAGTCCAGTGCTTAACTATCCTTATAGTTAGAAAGATTTTCCTAATATCTCACCTAAATCTACTTGCTGCAGATTAAGCCCATTATTTCTTTTCCTACCTTTAATGGACCTGAAGGACACCTGGTCACAGTCCTCTTTATAACAGCCCTTCAAATATTTGGAGACTTTCAGGTTTCCCCTCAGTCTTCTTTTCTCAAGACTAAACATACTCAGTTTTTTAAATCTTTCCTCATAGGTCAGATTTTCTAAACCTTTTATCATTTTTGTTGCTCTCCTCTGGACTTTCCAATTTGTGCACATCTTCCCTAAAGTGTGGCGCCCAGAACTGGACACAGTACTCCTGCTAAGACCTCACCAGCACTGAGTTGAATTGTACAATTGCCTCATGCGTCTTATATACAATACTCCTGTTAATACGCCACAGAATTATATTAGCTGTTTTTGCAATTGCATCACATTGTTGACTCGTATTGAATTTGTGGTCCACTATCACACCCAGATCCTTTTCTGTAGCGTTACAAACCAAGTATTATTCCCCATTTTGTAGTTGTTTGATTTTTCCTTCCTTAAGTGAAGTATTTTGCACTTATCTTTATTGAATTCCATCTTGTTAAATTCTGACCAATTCTCCAATTTGTCGAGGTCATTTTAAAATCTAAGACTGTCCTCCAGAATGCTTGCAACCCCTCCCACCACTGAGATTCATGACTGAAAAGTGCTATATATGAGAGAACTTCACTAATTTGCCATTTGGTAACACAAGCACCTTGGAATTTCCAAACCAAAATTGTGCACCACTGCTCTGCTTTTACAAGGATTTCATGGACAGCTGTAGAGGTCTCATATTATTATGACTTCACTATTTTTAGAAGATACTAGAACATTAAATAGTATACTTTGATGTATAATCTTAACTGCTTGAAATGAAAGTGCACTTGTGAAATGAATACATAAAGTACATTTTATGATGCATTTTCCTTGCTTTCCTTTGTTCACATGGGCCCCAATTAGTTCACATAGGCACTGTTCCTAAAAGGGGCTCCACATGGGAGACCCCTGTAACAACAGTTTGCCTGCACAGTTGTTGGCCCTGGTGGAGCTCATGGCAGGATTGGGGCCTTAATCAACAAATACAATAAGAAAGTTAGGAGAATGCATCCCGAAATGTACTAAGTATCTTAGTGCCTGTGTGGATCCTGTTAGTGAAATTTGGTAATTAGCAGATGTCCCAGTCAGTAGTGTAAGTGGGAAGGAAGAGAGCGAAGCATTTTACTAGCCAGGATGGAAGATGCTTTCGCAGAGGTGCCAAGCCAAAAATAAATAAATAACTAAATAAAAAGAGCAGCACAGTAGTACCGCAGGGCACTCCCTAGAAGCTGGTGCCCAGGGCAACTACTCTGATCACTTGTTCCTAGAACTGGCTCTTGTAGCCAGTTTCTTCTGTATTGTGATTTTAAGGGGTTTCTAACATCGTCTCCCAAAGGATTACTGTATGCCATGATACAGAAGAAAACTTATTTCCAAGGGGAGAGGCGTGTTATGAAGCAAAAGGGAAGGAAACAAACGATAACTTTAACCCTTTAAGGGCCTTTCAGATTGCAAGCTCCTGGGGGGATGGGGTGGGACCAGGCCTTCTCATAGGTGGCACCACTGTTAAATCTAAACATAACACAAATGACAGCCGCGAGTCAATAACAAAGCAGGGGGGAGGAGGGGGGAGCAGCTCAACGAAAGTACAACAGCCAGACGCCCACAGGGGCACACGCGGCACAGACCCCGCACAGCCAAGTGAACGCGGAGCAATGTGTTGCAAGCAAACGGGCCTGCGCAGCGCTGAGCGGGCAGCTACAAGCAACGCGTTCGCGCGCTCTCCTTTGTGTGTATGGCGCGCGCGGGGACAGGGATTAAAGGAGGGGGAGGAGGCTCCGCTCCGCTCTGAGTCTCCTTCTGGGCGCCGCCGCGGTGCCTGGCGGGCGGGCCAGCCCAGCTCTCTTTAGCTCCTCCCACTCCGCCCCTCCCTGTTCGCTCCGCGCGACGCGTCACAGCGGCCGCGACCAATGGGCAGAGCAGGGCGCTGAGTCGGGGCCGGGAGAAGGCGGGGCGGGGCCGGTGGCGAGCCAATGGGCCGTGGGAGGATGATTCCAGGAGCAGGAGCCCAGGCAGCCCCACCCCTCCCCCCGCAGCAGCAGCAGCGCAGCAGCAGCTCCCCGGCGGCGGCCGGGCGCAGGGGAGCGCGAGCGAGCGGGGCGCAGTTTCGCAGCCGGGTGGGAGCTGCTGCTGCTCTGGCTCCGTCTCCTTGCAGGTAAAGCTCTGCGGGACACCCGGGGCGGGGCGGTCGCTCCTGCCCCTGCCCCGCGCGCTGGAGGAGGCGGTGGCAGGGCTGAGGGCTGGTCGGGGGGCGCTGTAGGGGCAGGTGTCCTGTGCACCCTGTAGGTGTCTGGGCTGGGGCGGGGGATCCCTCACCAGAGCTGGCTGGGGGTGGCTCTGTACCTCGCTGGGCAGGGGGCGGGTTTGGCTCCCTGACTTCTACTGCAGTGGGGGCGGCGGCGGAGGCAACACAGAAACATCGCCGGCGTTAGTAAGAGACCCTGCGTGCCTGTGCTGCTGCTCCGCCCAGGACAAAAGAAACACACGGAGCCGCGGAGAGTGCGTGTGACTCGCTCCGCTTGCAGCGCTCGGCTGAAAACGTGTGTGGAGGAGCCGGCTGCCCACTTGCCAGGAGCGCTTCTTTCTGCACCGATCTCAGCCCACCCTTCTCCCCGCTCCCCTGCTGCCGCCTTCCCCAGCTGAAGAGTCCTCCTCTCCCCTGAGTACAGGCAACAGCGAGCGAGACCTGTGCCTTCCCCTGCTGTGGAGCTGGAAAGTAGGATTAAGTTTCTTGGTCCCCTAAACAATGCCCGTGGCCAGTTCTAGTCCGATAGCGGGGCTGTGTGTGGATAGCATTTACTGTCGTTCTCGTGCAGGCAGAATCCTCAATTCCTGGTTTTCTTTAGCTGCATAAACAACTGATCGAATTTGAGAAGGCACCGCCTCATTAATTCACAATTATCGAAGGAACCCGGTTTTGTTAAACTCTAGCCGTATGTTTAGCACGCTGCCAGCTAGTGGAATGTGTTATCTGTAATATTGAATACACAACTTCCCTTCTACATCTAAAGGATCCCCCCCAGACTTATATTTTGTTAGGCACCATGACATACCAGACCACAGTGACATCAAGATATGCGTTGTGAACATACCAAAAAGAGAGCAGGTGTTGTCCGACCCTACGTCCCCTGACTTCAAGCACACAGTTAGGTCCTGTTTAAACAAACAAAAGGTGTGTGTGTTATAATATTGTTTCTCTCCTTATTTTGGGAACATCCTTGTGTGGAACAATTCTGTCCCTGTAATGAAAAGCCACGCAGATTGACCTATCCTATATATAGGTATGATTAAATAATGATGATGATCCCAAATATAAAGGGGGAAGGGGGGAAGGACAGCAATACATGGGGAAACTTTCTGGGAAAGATGAAGTCTGAGTAGCTGCTGAAATCTGTTTAATTAGGCATTTCTGTAGCGGCCATCATAATATGTAAGCTGTTAGTAGCCATGTATGTGCTTCCTGCTGATTAAGGGTCACACTTTTAATCATTCATTAAATTGTAAACCAGGAGTGGGTTAGATTTGAAAATCTTTGTTTTTTTTGTGAGTGGCCCATTCTGCTCTGCTAGGTAGCATTTTCTGAATATTTTCCTTTTTCTTTCTTTCTCAGGTCCATACCACTCCATACTTGCATCTCAACAGAATTGGGTACCACAACAAGAGGGCTTGAAGGGCACACTTCAGGAGGGAGAGAGAGGGAGAGAGTGTGCGTGCGTGTATGTGTACCTACACAGGTTAGAAATGTGTAGAGGCTGTTTCAAGGAACTAATGCATTCCGCTAGTAACACTGACAAACTCTGCAAGCTGAACAGCTATAGAGCAAGGAACTTACCAGTTCTGCTGAACAAGCTGGCAGAGCTTGTATACTCCACATGACAAATAACTCTATACTTCTTTCCTTCTTAAAATGCATAAAGCTAGGAGACCAAATGCAAAAACCAACCACTAAGATTCCCCAGGTAAAAACATAAAGTTAAGAAATGCTAAACTTAAGGTTTTGACAGCAATAATTAAATTGGGTTGCAACGTGCATTTACAGTTCTTTTTCCTTGTTAAAGATGTGTATCTGGTTATGTGCTTATTTTATCTTTCTGTTAGTAAGATGTATATTATAAAATATGCATGATGTGCTGCATGACCCAGCGAACTTTGCTGTTGGAATCTTAAGTTTGTGTTTAGAGTTGCCAACCCTCCAGGATTGTCCTGGGGTCTCCAGGAATTAAAGATTGTGATGAAATCTCCAGGAATACATCCAACCAAAATTCTTGACTATGATTTTTAAATGCCAATTGTAGGACCTAGTTCTCTAGGAACTCTATGCATGTGTTTCCTGTTGAAGTCCATGTGAGTTCTGCAGATGGAGTCCTTGCAAAATTAAATCCTTCATGTTGCATTAACACGGTTGTATTTGGGTTTATTTTGCCCAAATTGGTATAATCATGTACGTAGTATTCATCATCCTCAAAACAATTTTGTAAACATTTACAAATCCTCACAAGGCATTTGTTTTTATGAAATGGGAATAATTATCCTTTTTGCAAAAATGAGGAAACTGTCAGGATTATAACTCAACTCTATGCTCAGACCATAGTCAACCATGCTTGTCTACTTTTCTCAATACTTTGTATTTTGTGAAATACAAAGTTATGTTCAAAGAGGTTTTGGTAACATTTTTAAAATCTTCCTTTTTACCTTAAAAGGTTTCAGATTTACATGTCACTGGTGTAAAATATTATGTTTTCCTATGCAAAACATGTCAGTATGATTTTCATTTCCTTAAGCAAAGCTAATGGTGTTTAAGTGTAATTGTACATTGGATGTTTTTCAGATTTGCAGCCAACATAATGCTGGAGCTCTACGCTTTGAACAAGCATTTCACAGAATGGCACAGTCAGAATTTAATTTGGATCATGAAATATCATGGTTTGTCCTTCCCTCTTATTGGGCTAAAATTATTGTTGGACTCATTTCCTGCATGTGTTTTGCTAACAGCTATGATGGAGATTTTGTCTTTGATGACTCAGAAGCTATCATCAATAATAAGGTTTGTGTTTTTTTCTGACTTAAATTGTAGTAGAAAGAAATTAATTGAAACTGATACCGCCAACTTAATGATGCTCAAAATGTGAACCTCACAAAATAAGAATTTTGGGTTGAATTTCTCACTCCTTTACCCCTTCTCTTTGTTAAAATTATCATCTCTTTCTGAAAATGGTTTTAAAAAGTAAGCCACTATTTATGTAAAGACTGCACAAAACCTATGCATTTACTGCTTTGTTGCAAAGCAAGCAGAAGGAGCACAAATAATCAAATGAACTTCCCAAAGCTGTATTGACTACTTGGTTTGCTGTTAGTGCACAAACAAGGAAGCAGCAGTGAACAAATTAATTAGCCCTGACTTAATTCTCTTTAGCCAATTGAGATCCATTGGACAGACAGCTCTGATGATACAAGATACAGTAGCAGCACCTTTTCCAAATGAAATGTGCTTTGCTCACTTGTGTACTGAAGGTGAAATTGGCTAGATTTGCACAATGTTTGGGCCTGACCCTGAAAACACTGGTGCACATGAGACTACTTATTCCCATTAAAGTCATTGGTGATTAGATCCATAAAGGGGACTTAGGCACCCAGTTAGATACCCAGGCTCCGCATACATTGTATGGAGAGAGTTAGGTACCTAAGGAAGGGATACACAGAAACCAACAAGCTGAGCAGGGAGCCACCTAAACTAAGCAGTAGAAAATGCCAAGGAGAAGGGCAGGGCTTAGCCCCACCCCTCAGAGATGGTTAGGCTCTTAACTCAGGACTGGAGAGAGTGCCTTCCTCTGACAAGGATTCACAGACATGAACCCTCTCCTGGAACTAGATGCCTAAGCCAGGTCAGTCTTGCTTGTGGAAAAAACAGGGCGAGAGAGTGCCCCGTGTCCCATTAATGCCGATGCCCTTGTGATCAAGACACTCACCTGGGATGGGTTCAAGTCTCTGTCCCAAATCAGCACAAGTGGGCATTCAAACCTGGGCCTCCCGCATCTCAGGTGAGGACTCTAATTATTAGGCTATTGGGTGTTAGGAGACATGCACACAACTGCAAAAAATCCTGACCTGTCCCCCAGCTGTCCTTTTTTGTGGCACCTGATCTGCTAGGCATGGTCTGAGCAGACCTACTGGATCGGTCCCCACAGACAAGTTAGGTGTGGGAACACCTAGTTTAAGATTTCTACCAGGGCTTAGGCATGAACTAGAGAACTGAGCAGCTTAGCATCATCAGGTGGTTTTGTGCATGCCCACCAGCAAAATCTTAAGCACCTAAGGGACTTTACCTACAGAAACTTAGGCACCTAGGGAATTTCAACACATCCAGGGTTAGGCAGCAGTTGAGTGGGGTTTTGTGGATCTCAGAAATAACAATAATGTAGGATTTAGGCACTCAAAATCCCTTTGTGGATCTAGTCCTGGGAGTTATACCATTGACTTCAGTGAATGCAGATTATGGACCTTAGTACCCAACCTAATATCCACTGAAGTCAGTCGGAGACTTTCCATTGACTCCAATGGGTGGTGGATGGAAGCCAGCTGAATAAAATTACTTTTGTGCAGAAGTGCTTGCAGGATGGACTGGTGGTGAGTTTCACTCAGCAAGGGTTCTCAAGGTTTTTCATAAGGTAAACCCCAGCCTAACGATTCATGTGAGACACTCTATCGCCCTTTTCTTACCGTTAATGATCACATAACATTTCTGTGGCAGCTACAACAATTGTTTGAGTAGAAAACAATGTTAAGAAAGTATTTACTTGTTCTAAATCACTGTTTAATACAGTGAGAATCTTATACTTTTTGAAAAAATATGTAGCCAATCATTGCTTAAATCCCATAGCCAGTTTTCAAGCTACATAACTTTTAAGTATAAAATCCCTAAAATAACTGTTTAGAGTGTGATCCTGCAAGTTGAGTGTTTTCAGTTCCTGAGGCGCCTCTTAAGGAGGCATGTAACAACTTGCGAGACTGGGCCTTTATTGGGGGCCTGGGCCTTATTTGAGTCGTCCTAGTCTGATCTAGGAGGTATGAGTGGTAGAGGTGGCAAGAAAGGCACATAGAAGCAAAAAGAAAAGGAATGGATACAGAAAGTCTGTCTCACCAAATGCTTCTCTTTCTTGACACCAGAAGAATGAAGAGAAGAATACCATAGTGGTGGTCCAAAAACCTTCTGGAAATAATGTAATCTACAGTATTTTTTTTTTTCACAACAAAAATATAGAGGTAGCCTACCACAATTGGCCTTTTATCATCCCACCAAATTGTCGTCCAAATTTGTAGTGTGCCTGAGTAAGGGTGTGTCTATACTCATGGCGGCAAAGTCACCACTGTCAGATGGATCTTTCTGGATCGATTGAGCGGTCAGTGTAGACCCGCTCAATCGATCAGGAAGTCGACGCAGTAAATCCACCTCCTCAAGTGGCGTAGCGCTGCGTCGGCGCAATGCAGTGAAGACTGCGCACAGAAGGGAAGCACAGCAGTTGATGGGAGTTACGCAAACTACTTTGCGTAGCTTGCGTAGCTCCCGTCGACTGCTGCTGAATTTCCAGGTAAGTGTAGACCAGGGCTAAGTCAGCCCAAGGCCCTAAGCTAGAAAAATAGGGGAGAAGTGTCTGTCAAATTGCAAATGAATGTAAATACATAGAAAGATTTTAGAGTGCATTGTAATTGTAAAATGACATAGCTCCTGAGAAAATCTGGTTCTGCAAAGTTTTATATGAGGGATAATGATGCAATTTTATTTTCTTAAAAAACTGACATTTAAACCCAGGGAATAGTGGATGTAGTTGTTTTTTTCAATGTCATTTCCACACTTGTAATCTTTCTGCACTCTCTCCACATTTACCTGACAAATGTTACTGTTATAAATTTATCAATACACACACGCAAATAAAAAAGCTGTGCTAAGATTCTGGTTGTAGGCAAGGAGAAAAAAATTAAATCAATTGCTTAAATAACCTCATTTTTCTTATACAGCCTGACTTGAAAATATAGAGACAGATTGGAAAATAAATTCAAAGTCTTGTCTACACTACAAAGATATGTCAACCTAGGTTAGGTCGGTTTACAGCCATTGCACTAATTACTGTGGTGGCTGACGTCTACAAAACCTGCCTTGAGTCAGTGGTGCTCGTCTTCACCAGGAGTATTTCCACCGACCTAAGAGAGGCAGTGTGGGGAGCTTAGAGCCCAGTCTCTCAGCTCCGCTGGCAGCTCCCTGCTAGGAGCCTGTGTAGGGCTTTTCCCCTCCCCGTTTCTGCAGGGAGCCAGGGGAAGCTGCCTGGGGGGTTCTCCCCAGGTTCTCCAAGCCGAACCAGCTGAGCCCTGAAATTGACAAGAATGACAGACAACAGCTGATGTAAGGAATGCAAGTGTCTTCATTGACACTGCCTCACCCTAACTACACCTAGATAAGCCCAATATCTCTCCTTGAGGTGGTTTTATTATGTCGGCCTAGCAGGGCAGTTATATCAGTGGGAGGAGCATTTCAATGTGTATGTCTCCACTGTTTTGTCAACAAAACTCTGTAGTGTAGACCAGCTCTAAATATTGACACATTACTTTAGAAATTGAATGGGATTTTGGTGCCAGTGGAACTTTTAATAATGGGGTTAGAGAAATATATAGAAATATTAAACCAGTACCAAAAATGTAGAGATGAGGGGTTATGAATTGATGGTGAGTGAAAGCAGCATAATAAATGCTGGTTTTATTAAGCAAGATACTGCATATTTTATTTTCATTTTGTATACGATACAGCAGATGAAGGCATTTTGTGGATATGTTGAGCATTGCTTTGCCAGTGTTTTCTTGGGTACCACACTGTGACCCTTTTGTTAACTTGAAACCCCCCTGCTTCCTGTTTTAATGAAAGATATGTTGTTAGTTGGCCCCATGCCTACCATATCATGGAGCATTCAGTTATTAGATTTTATTGGTGTTCAAGGCAGTTTTCCAGATGCTTTCTTGTCATTTAAAACCACGTTTTTACTGGTGCACAACAATGATTTTGTCTTTATTTTTTTGGCAAGACAAACAGTTGGGTTAGCAGGAATTTCATACACAATGCATCTTTTCCATAAGCCATTATGTAGAAGAACTGACCTTTCTTCAAGTAATGCACCCTGCTGTGCTTAGGCTGCTGCTAATCAAATATTTAGGGATTCCCTAGGTATCCACTTTGTTTTGATGGAGAAAATCATACATAACTTTTCAAATAGATGTGAAGCTCTTGCAGTGAAGGAAAAACACATAGTTCCTTTTTAGTGTGATCTCATTAAGGCGAACAAATTATTTTCTGTAGCTTTCTCCAAACTTCCAATGCTCAGTGAGTAAATTCACCACTTTTGAGCTCTGGAGAATTCAGGTAATAAGAGAAATTGAATCACAAGGTATTTCTGGATATTTTGCTTTGCCAGCTTGTTTCTTACTGAAGAAAAAACAACTTTAGATTAAATTGTGCAAATTATTTCCTAGCTGCAGTACTTAAAGACCACGCAAGACTATTTTATAGTTTGTTCATAAAATAGCATGTGATGAAGTTGAGTACCATCTCCCATTGTGATTAAAATCTATTTACAGCACAAATATATTTTGTACTTCTTGTTATTGACATAAGAGGTGGTATTCAAATTGTATTGCTTTATATTTTAAGGAAGATATTAGGCGTTCTGATGGCTTCACTCATTCTATATACTGACAAGTGCATATGGCAAACAATTGCAATGAAATGGAAAATCAGGCTCTAAGTGACTTGTAGTGGGACATGAAGGAAGTCTATTGTGGAGCTGAGAATTGAACTCGAGTCTCCACAGTCCCTATCCACCGCCTTAATCACAGGACCATTCTTTCTCTCAGGTCTGGGAATGCAATAGAGTTGCAAGTCAGTGCTAAATTTGGCCCTATGTAGTATTTAATAACCCAGAGAAAACTTGGAATCATGTGGTGGTGGGATATTTCTAAGGTATTGGGATTTTTGGTTTAGTTTTTGGTTGGTTGGTTCTGCTTTTTTTGTACCAAGTTAGTTGAATGTGAAACAGTGATTGATTGCACTCTTTGTATCAGTTCTCCTATGGAAGTTATTGTTTTTGGTAGTGATATCTCACTCTTAGGTGCTTTCATGGCTTTGTATTGGAATAAGGGCACATTTTGTTTTCCTTTATACCCCATGAGGTTGCATAAATAAGAGCAGAATTTTGCACATTGTGTGTGTGTGTGTAGGAGGGGTAGGGGAGCTGGGTGGAATGTGTCCTTTTCAGTGCAGCATCTTCAATTATTGATGAATATAAAGTATGATGTACTGCTGCATAGAAATTTTTCAGAGGCTGTGTAGATGGACATCTTTTTTTTTCTTTTACATATTTTTTATAGGGCTGTCTTTATGTCGATATGGGTTCTTCAGATTTTCACATGGTCCCCTATGGCACTCTTTACAGTTCAAATCGTCTAGACTACTTCCTTATTTTACGTATGATATTAAGCTAACTGTATGCTTCCACATTGTAATTGTTTCTTAAAAGTGTGATTTTATTTTTCCTTCATGATGGTACCTAATAAATTCCTTTCCTAACTACTGCTTTTAATCTTCTTGTGGAATAGTACATAGAGAAACTTGCTTATAGGTTTAATATGTCAGAAAAAAAAGTGCTAGTTGAGTGGTATGTGAAAGTTAAGGAAGCCACCCAACAGGATTTGAAAAAAAGCTAATCGCTGGTTGCCATCTTCAGTCTATGCCATATATCTTTCTTGCTTTTATTAATTGTTCTTGCTGGTGCTAGTGGGGAAAAATAGCAATTTACAATAGCTTGTGCTTGTCCTATTTCCAAAGATTCTAAATAAGAATCTAAAATAAGTTATTGTACAAAATATTAATATATTTTTAATATATTTTACACTATAGTCATTGGGTCAGAAATCAGCAGAGCTCCACTGAAATTCATGAAACTGTGCTGATATATGCCATCTGAGGATCTAATCCCCAATAATTAAAGGAATACGAGAGGGTATTAAAAAGGCTAGGGACTGTCAGGTTTTCAGTAGACAAACACTAAAACACTTGATAGAAAATGTTGTCTATAAAATATGCTTTGTATGTAACCGTTCTCATTCCAATTGCTCTAACTAAACTGAAATGTTAATAGTGTTGGTGCTAAATGTGTTTTTTCAGGACCTCAGGGCAGAAACTCCATTTGGTGACCTGTGGCATCATGACTTTTGGGGTAGCAAACTCAGCAGCAATACCAGCCATAAATCATATCGACCACTTACTGTCCTAACTTTCAGGTGAGACCTCGTGTTTTGTCCGTAGTACTGGGTTTGGGGGTTTATTTTGTTAGCTGACTTTTTTCTTTAGAAAATAAGAGACTTTGAGGGAAGTGAAATTTCTGCTATAGTTTATTTTGCAGTACAGCTATTACTTTGCTTAACACCAAAGACCTGACCCTGCAAGAAACTGCATGCCGGTGAGCTCCCATGTCCCACTGCTTGTTGCAGGTTCGGAGTCAGGGTGAAGTTCGCCCTTATGCAGAGGGCCAGCACAAGGAACTTAATTGATGCCTAGACCTTGTGTTGGTGCTCTGCATAAAGGAGAATTCTGCCCAGTAGGAATAAAAGTGGAGCCCTGATAGATGAGAACATTATTCACAATTGTTTATATAATTAATTATATAATACTTCCTACTTAAATTTACCCTAGAGTCATGTTTAATATATCAAGAAAAGTATCCCCACCTCAGATTCTGTAATTGTCTCCTTTTTCTTTAATCATTGTCGTGTCTGAGCAGTTTCCACAAATTATCTGTTTAAGGTCTGAAGACCCTTCTGTGATCTAATCCAGTTTCCTCATTTTCTCTGTTTCCTCTTCCTTTCTTTTTCTTATAGCAAGAGGTGCTGTGATATTATAAACAGCAGAAATGTAGCTGGAGCAGTATATTCTTTTCACCAGAACCGTTTGGTGGAAGTAGACTGACCTGTATAAATCTTGTTTCTTATACATAGCTTTGTTTCCTTTTTAATCTATGTGCCCGGCTCTCTGTGTGTTTATCAATCTATCTTAAGTATATAAAATATCAATAATCATAGCTTCTAGGTGCTAAAATGCAGTGAGATAAGAAGCATAAAACTAAACAAAAATGGGCTCTACTCTCATTTTCCTGGTGTTTGGTTACTTTTTGGTTTCTGACCATCCACCCGAACCTCAGCTTGGCAATTTTTTTTTTAACTATTTCCCCTCCAAAATACACACAGTTTTAATGTACTTTCCTGCTATATATTAATGTATCTTTATACAGATACTGTTGCTTTCTTATGATAGTTGTACTAGAGTCAATATGATTCAGTGAATAGAGCACAGGACTGGGAGTCAGTAGACCTAGGTTCTTTTCCCTGCTCTGCCACTGACTTGCAAAGTAATCTTGAGCAAGTCACTTTGCTTCTTTGTGCCTCTGTTTCCCCTCCCAGCCTTGTTCTTATCCTTTTAGATTGTAGGCTCTTTGGGGCAGGGTCTGTGGGACTATCTCATGAGGGGCTAGATTGTAGAAGTTTACACAGTTTACAGCCTATATAAGGGGTGGCATGTAGCTGCACTGTCCTAGGAGCAGACCAGGGACCCTGAGTTCTATCTATGCTCCCCAACTGCACTGGGGAAGGAGAAAGTTACTTCACCTTTTTCATGGAGTTGCTTACTGCATGCTGTGAGCCTGGCCAGCCCCTCCACCTGGTGAGTAAAGGGGGCAGAGGGAGGGAGCAGGGAGTATTGGGCAAGTATTTCCCAACTCAGTTTGTGACTCTAGCTGTAATGGTGAGAGCAAGGGCTGAATGGGACCTTACTCCTGTTCTTGGTCAAGGAAGGGCTGTGACCATCTAGCTCTGTGTGTTTGTACACTTAGCATAATGCGGGCCCAATCCTTCTAGGCACCACTGTAATACAAATAATGTGAATGGCTGGGTTTTTACAAGCCTATTACAGGCTTCCATATATTGCATAATGTGTTTTAAAATGCTTGCTTTCCTCTTAAGGCCTCTGAGGTGTGTTCTGACTCCAGTAACACCCTGATTAATTTAAACAGAAAACGTATGCACAAGTATTTAAAAATCTGAAACCGTAGAGGAACACACAGAGGTGGCCAGAAAAATGCTATTTCCTCAAGCAAGAAATTGGCTTTCCCTAACTCCCTTAAGACTTTGCTTTTATGTATATTACACATTTAGAACAGGTTAGATCATCATAATGGACTTCACTTAAGCCAGATGCAGGTTGGCTAGACATGCCAGGTGAAATCCATTATCTAAATTAAAGTTCTGTATGTTTTTAACATGTTGCTTATGTTCTACAGAAAATGGTGGTACACTTTTTCCCCTTCAGCTTTCCTACCCAGAATAAGTTCCTACACTGACCCTTCATCCAATCAACCTGGCTACAACTAATTCCCTCTTCACACACCTCTCCAGCCTACATTCCTGACCTCTTTCCACACACCCTCATTAGTTGTCCCCAAAAGAATGCTGCTTCCACTTACACCCTTTAAATAATAATTAATGTTGTGCCTTTTCATTGTGCAAAATCCCAAAGTACAACACTTAACTGTATGCATAGAGCATCATTAAAATGCAGCTGCCACTGGGATGGAGTATGAAAACCCAGCGATGAGTTGGCCATGCAGACTGTAAGGAAATTTTGATCAAAGATCCTGTGACAAATCTTTTTTTTTTTTTTTTTTTTAAAAGCCTGAAAGTTTCATGAGTTCTATCTTGGAGTGATTGCTCATATGCATTCCAATATAGGTGTGTGTGCACCCTGTGCACAGATTCCCGGAACGTTTTCCCTAGCAAGCCCTGCAGAGCCATCTTAGGCGCCCCCTGGAGTGCCGCGCTCATGTTGCATTCGTACCCTAGCTGTTGTTGATTCTTCTTTGAAATAATCTAGTGTTAAGTAGTAGTTAATAGTTGTTAAATAGTTTAGAGTAAGTACCCCTAAAGGGTTTTTTTTTCTCAGAGCTATGCCTGGCTCTACAGGCTTTAAAAGCTGCGACCTCTGTGCTAAAGCCTTCCCTATTAGTGATCCTCCTAACCGCTGCCTCCGATGCCTCGGAGAGCAGCATAGAAGAGACAAGTGCCGGATCTGTAAGGCCTTCAAGCCCCGGACGCAAAAAGAGAGAGACGCCAGGCTGAAGGCCATCTTGATGGAGTCAGCGCTCCGGCCAGCGTCTGAACCATCACGGTCCCTGACGGCACCGAGTGTATCGCTGGTGCGGAGCGCCGCACCAGCACCGAAGATGAAGGTGCCTAAGAAGAAGACGTGGTCTGAGGCCGCACCCATGGACTCTTCCCTGCTACCAGGACATCCGGGAGCGATTAAGGAGATGCCCCAGCCATGTGCCGTGGAGATCACTCCAGCACCGGTGTCTCCACGCAGGGAGCCTCCCCCGACTCCTGGGTGTGGGGGAGTGCCCCTGCAAGGGCCGTCGACACCAGAGGCGTTTACTGTGGCACGCGCCCTCATGGCCATGCCCACGCCTTCGTCCCCCCCTCAGCTGAGGGCTCAGGGACCTGCATCTCGGGGCAAACCCGCGCTGGGTGGCCCCAGTGGGTGGAGATGTCCACAATCCATGTCTCCCCCCAGACGGTCACAGAGGGTGGAGAGCATCGGCTCCCCTCTGAGCTTCGTCTCTAGGTCATCGAGCACCCTGGAACCATGGGCGGTCGCGAGGCGGGCACCGGGGTCATCAGAGATCCAGCTCCGACCCCAGCAAGGACTGCAGTTTGGGCTCGCATCGGAGCCCATCGCGGCACCGGTCCAGATCCCTGTCCTGCAGCCGCAGCTGATCCAGGGACAGCAGTCCACTACCATCAGCACCGACGGCACCGGGGATCCGGGTACCATCCTCCGCACTGGTCCCAGAAATTTCGGCACCGATGTCCTTCGTGGTCCCGCTACCTGTCTCGGTACCGACAGTATCGGCACCAATGGCCCCGGCACCGGCAGTAGTGCGATCCGGATCTGCTCCACGCAGCCATCACCGATGCCGCTCCCGCTCTCAAGGGGGCAAGCGGCGTCACAAGACATCTCGGCACAGGGGCAGGGCCACGACCTCTTCATCTTCTTCTACGGCCTCGTCCTCCTGCCTTCGGTGCCGGTCGACGTCCTTGTTGCAGAGCTGCTCTCCATGCCGGGGTGGCAAGTGACGTTCTGGGGGCTCAGGTGGCCGGCATGCTGCGGCGCATCAACCACAACCTGTACCGGTACCGGGATGGGGCCAAGGACCGTGGCAATGGCCTTATTGTGGGCCATGGAGTGCACAAGTGGCTCAAGGCTCTGCTTCGCTGCATTCCTCGCGGCTCCGCCAGCACCCCTGTTGCCCAAGCCAACCCAGGGGCATGATTTGGAAGGAGACTCAGACCCTGAGGAGGGACCCTCTACAGGGCCCATTCCTCAATCCTCCTCCTCATCTCCAGATGATGTTGCGGCCAGGGATCACAGGGCTCCCCTGTTTGATTTCCGGGCCCATCAGGACCTTCTAAAGAGGGCCGCTGAGAACTTGGGCATGGAATTCAAACTCATGTCTGAGGAAGAGGATCCCCTCTTTGGGCCATCAGGGTCGGCGGGCCCTTCGCGAGCGACCCTCCCCGTACATGACAAGGTCATGAAAATTGCCAGAAACCTCTGGCAAACCCCGTCCTTGGTACCTCCTATGTCGAAGGGGATAGAAAGGAAGTACTATGTGCCCAAGGAGCCCTTTGAGTTCCTTTACAACCACCCAACGCCCGGCTCTCTAGTGGTTGATGCAGCCAATCTGAGAGACCGCCAGGGGAACCAAGGGAATACTCCCAAAGATAAGGATGGGAGGAAACTAGACCTCTTTGGGAGGAAAATCTACTCTACTGCAGCCCTGCAGTTTAGAGTAGCAAATCATCAGGCTTTGTTGGGGAAGTACAATCTTAACCTCTGGTCATCGCTGCGGAAATTTGCATCGGCGTTACCACCCGACCAAGCAGCGGTTTTTGCCACGGTGACACAAGAGGGAGAGGCTGTGGCGAACTCGGCCCTGCAATCCACCAATGACGCGGCGGACACAGCTAGCAGGGCTATGGCTTCAGCTGTCGTCATGCGCCATTGCTCCTGGCTCCAAGCGTCAGGCCTGTCACAGGAGGTCCAGCAGGCCATACAGGATCTCCCCTTTGACTGCACTGGGCTATTCTTGGGGAAGACCGATGAGAAACTCCATGCCCTAAAAGACTCTCGGGCTACCCAGAAGTCCCTAGGGCTGTATACCCCCCCAGGCCTCGAGACGTCAGTCCCGGCCTCAAGCCCAGAGGCAACCGCCCCCCTGACCCGCCCAACCGAGGAGAGGTCGGGAGCGCTACCGGGGGCCAAACAGAGGAGGCCGGAAGGGTCCTCTGCTGGGGCCCAGCAAGGGCCTCCTAAATGGGGTAATTCCAATAAACGTTTTTGATAGTGTGCACGAGGGTGGCACTCTTCCTTTTCCCCTGGATCTTAACCGACCGTTTGCGGAAAGGATTCGACCTTTCTATGCAGAATGGGAAGCCATTACTACGGACCGTTGGGTCCTGGAGGTGATTTGCCAGGGCTATACCCTCCAACTTACGGCGCCCGCCGGCTCCCCCCCCCCCGGGGACCCTGCCCACGAACAGCTCCTTGTGCAGGAGGTTGATTCCCTCCTAGAGCTTGGGGCGGTGGAAGAAGTCCCAGTGACTGAGAGGGAGAGGGGATTCTATTCAAGGTATTTCCTGTTCCCCAAGGCCGGGGGGGGGGGGGGGGGGGCTTAGGCCCATCTTAGACCTACGCCGTCTGAATAAGTACATCAGACGCATCAGGTTCCGCATGATCTCCCTCGCCTCCATCATTCCGGTCCTAGATCCAGGGGACTGGTACGCTGCCCTTGATCTAAAAGATGTGTACTTACATATCTCTATATTACCTGCCCATAGGAGGTTCCTAAGGTTCATGGTAGCAGGGCACCACTACCAGTTTTGGGCCCTGCCCTTCGGCCTTTCCTCAGCACCAAGGGTCTTTACAAAACGCATGGCGGTGGTGGCAGCCCACCTGCGCCGCAGAGGGGTACAAATTTTCCCCTACCTGGACGACTGGCTGATCCGGGGCAAGTCCAGGACCCACGTAAGGAACAGCCTATGGCTTACTTGCGCAACATGCACCAGACTGGGGCTGCTCATCAACGAGCAGAAATCCACACTTACCCCGGTGCAGCATATAGATTTTATTGGAGCCACACTGGACGCTATACAGGCCAGAGCCTTCCTCCCACAGCCTCGGTTCGAGACAATGGTGGCCATTATATCCAATCTCCACAGGTCACCCACGACGACGGCCAGACGCTGTCTGCAGCTGTTGGGACACATGGCAGCCTTCACGTATGTGGTGAGGCTGGCTTGCTTCAGGCTTAGGCCTCTCCAGGCGTAGCTGGCCTCAGTGTATGCGCCAAACAGACATTCTCTAACTAGAGTGGTCATGGTTCCCCCACAGGTGCTGTCATCCCTCAATTGGTGGAGGGACCCAAGGGAAGTGATGAAGGGAGTCCCGTTCAGAGACTTGGCCCCATCAGTGACTCTCATCACAGATGCATCCGATGTGGGATGGGGAGCCCACATCAGTCACGACCTGGGCACCCAAGGGCTATGGTCACCCGAGGAGAGAGCACTGCACATCAACGTACGCGAGCTCAGAGCAGTCCGGTTGGGCTGCAAAGCCTTCCTCAGCTTCCTGAGGGGCAGGGTAGTCCAGGTCCTCACGGTCAATACGGTGGCCATGTTTTATGTGAACAGGCGGGGGGGAGCGCGCTCCTCGGCTCTTTGCCAGGAGGCTATTTGACTCTGGGACTTTGCTGTGAGGCACGATTTTCATTTATCGGCCTCTCACCTCCCCGGGGTCAGGAACGACGAGGCGGACCGCCTCAGCGGACCGCCTCAGCAGGTCATTTTCACCCCGCCACGACTGGTCACTGCACCAGGATATAGTGACTTCAGTTTTCCAAGAGTGGGGTGTTCCCCAACTAAACCCGTTCGCGTCGGCCTGGAACAGGAAATGCCCGAGGTTTTGCTCGCTTCGGGGTTGCAAGCCGGGCTCCCTGTCCGACGTGTTCCTTATAGACTGGGCGGGGGGTCTGATGTATGCATTTCCCCCCATCCCGCTCCTGCCCCAAGTCCTTCTCAAAATCAAGAGGGACAGAGCGGACATCATTCTGAGCACCCCGGCATGGCCGAGGCAGCATTGGTACAGCATGCTGCTCGACCTCTCTATCACCGTGCCGATTCTGCTACCCAGGCGCTACGACTTGCTCTCCCAGGACCAGGGGCGCCTGCTGCACCCAGACCTGGACTCCCTCCATCTGATGGCATAGAGACTCTGTGGCTGATGGAGGTAGAGAGAGCCTGCTCCTTACAGGTCCAACAGGTTCTGCTGGGTAGCAGGAAATCGTCCACACAGGTTACGTACAGGGCCAAGTGGAGGCGGTTTTCCTGTTGGGCGGAGTCTAGGGGTATACCGCCAAGTTTCTCACTTATACAGGCGATCTTGGAATACCTGCTGCACCTTAAGCTTCAGGACCTAGCTCTGGCTTCCCTGAAGATGCACCTGGCAGCCATTTCGGCCTTCCACCAGCCGATGGAGGGGCGGTCCCTGTTTTCCCAGCCCATGTCGGTTAGGTTCCTTAAGGGGGTGGAGAGGACCTTCCCTCGGGTCCGGGACCCGGTACCGCCCTGGGATCTCAACCTGGTCCTTACCATGTTGATGAAACACCCCTTCGAGCCCATGGCCACATGCTCCCTACTCCTCCTGTCTTGGAAGGTAGCCTTCCTGGTGGCCATTACATCGGCTAGGAGGGTCTCCGAGATAAGGGCTTTGACCTCGGAGCCCCCCTACATGGTTTTCTATAAAGATAAGGTTCGGCTGAGGCCCCACTCGGCATTCCTGCCGAAGGTGGTGTCTCAGTTCCACTGTAATCAAGATATCTTCCTCCCTGTGTTCTTCCCTAAACCACACAGTTCGGAGGAGGAGCGGAGGTGGCATTCGCTGGATGTCAGACGAGCCTTGGCCTACTACATTGAGCGGACCAAACCCTTCCGGAAGTCATCACAACTGTTTGTGGCAGTGGCGGACCGGATGAAAGGCTCACCGGTCTCCACCCAGCGAATCTCCAACTGGATTACCACCTGCATCAAAGCCTGTTACGAGCAGGCAGGGGTGCCCCTTCCTGGCGCTGTGAAGGCGCACTCAACCAGAGCCCAGGCCTCATCCACGGCTTTCCTGGAACGAGTGCCCCTGCAGGACATCTGCAGAGCAGCGACCTGGTTGTCGGTCCACACTTTCACATTGCACTATGCCATCGTGGAGCAGGCGAGAGAAGATGTGGGTTTCAGCAGAGCCGTGCTGACAAGAGCAGGTTACCGATAACTCCTACCCACCTCCAAGGTATGGCTAATTAATCACCTATATTGGAATGCATATGAGCAATCACTCGAAGATAGAAAACAAGGTTACTTACCAATAACTGTTGTTCTTTGAGATGTGTTGCTCATATCCATTCCAAACCCACCCCACTGTCGGAGTAGGCGGAAAGAAGGGACTGGGGACCCACGGGGCCAGCAGCGCCCTTTATACCGCAACATGAGCACGGCACTCCAGGGGTCGCCTAAGCTGGCCCTGCGGGGCTTGCTAGGGAAAAAGTTCCGGGAATCTGTGCACGGGGCGTGCACACACCTATAGTGGAATGGACATGAGCAACACATCTCGAAGAACAACAGTTACTGGTAAGTAACCTTGTTATCTTTAGGGTCAATACAAGTCAATTAGGATCTGTGTGTGTGGGTGCTGTGGACTTTTTAAAAACATTTATTTTAAGGTTTAATCGGAAAGAACTCACTTTATATCATTCTTCCTGCTAACACTCCCAGGAACTGGCATGAATACACACTAGCTCTGAACCTCAAAGATGCCCTCGAGGAGGTTGGGATGCTTTTCTGTAGGACTCTCCAACTTTCTAATTTTACACAGGGTTCTGTGTCCCGTAGTGGTTTACTGAAATGCAGCATGCACCTTGAGAGTTGTGGCACTAATTGAAAAGCAGCCACAGTCGCTTTGCATCCCAGTTAGGATCTTGTAAAGGTGATGGGGGTGCATTAAAGGGTGACTGCTGCCAATAGGACTGTTTTGAGGGTATTGGTGTTCTTTCATATGGCAATCCTCTATCTGGAAAAGGATCGGGGCCTGGTAGCTGCAGGCTATGGGAAGATTGGAGATAGAATCATATTAAGGTGGGTTTGTTAGATATTATTTAAAATTTACTTTTCATATTAAGCTTCTCATGTAAAGGCTATTTCTCTTTCTTCAGGAGCGTTTAATTTTTCTTTGTGTCTCTCCAAGCTCTCCTCTGACACCTAATCTCCATGTTCTTGTTTTTATGTAGAATTAATTACCTTTTTGCTGGAGGCTTTCACCCAGTTGGTTTTCATGTCATCAATATAATGCTGCATTGTGCTATCTCTGTATTAATGATTGACGTCTTCTCGATATTATTGGGTGGGCTGCAATACAGCAGTAAAGGAAGAAGGCTAAACCTTGCTCCAAAAGCATCTCTTCTAGCTGCTTCATTGTTTGCTGTGCATCCAGTGCACACTGAATGTGTAAGTACCTAATGCTTAGATCTTGTATAACGTTTTATATCTCCAAAATTCTTGACCAACGCTAATTAATCATGAAACACCCCTATAAGTTACACACTCTGTATCGTTGCTCCATAGAGTATCTATTATTACAGCTTTGCATATGTTACATTGAAAGTTGTGTAATATTATGGTTAATATTCTCACAAGTTAGTGATTTTACAGGACTACATTATTTAGGACAATAACATTAAATTACTTCAGTACAATAGATAAAGAAACATACTATTGTTTCAGGCTGTCCCTTTTTAAGTAGTCGATAAAGAACACAGCATGTTCAAGAATTTCATGAATAGTAGAGGAGAGGCACAAATAAATTGAATACAAGTGCTTAAACACTGTTAATTCCTTTTTTTCTTTTTTGGTTTACATGAACTCAACTAAGAGTCAGGGTGTTATATATTACCTCTGTGTTTGGCGCTGGTGCAACCACTGCTGGAACACTGTGTCCAGTTCTGGTGTTCACAATTCAAGAGATGTCGATAAATTGGAGAGGGTTCAGAAGAGAGCCAGGCTAGTGATTAAAGGATTGGAAAACATGCCACATAGCGAGAGATTCAAAGAGTTCAATATATTTATCTTAACAAAGAGAAGGCTAAGGGGCTGATTGATCCATCTATAATAAAAATACAAAACAAAAAATTGATAATAGGCTCTTTAATCAATCAGAAAAAGGAATAACAAGGTCCAGTGGCTGAAAGCTGAAGCTAGATAAATTCGGCCTGAGCTAAGGTGCACATTTTTAACAGTGAGGGTAAATAACCGTGGATGTTTTTCTAAAAGATAGGCTTTAATTCAACAGTAGCTATTGGACGTAAGCAGGAATTAATTCAAGGAAGCCTATGGCCTGTGTTATGCAAGAGGTTATGCAAGATTAGATAGTCACAAATGGTACCTTCTGACTTTAAAAATCTATGAATACTCATAATCCAACAGGAGTCATTTTAATTGTTTCTACGCTGTAAACTACTAAAGAGTTAGAATTAAAACTTTAAGTTTCTGCCGTAGAAGTAAGTGTTCTAAGTTTGGTACACGTTATTTTCCATGTATAGCAAAGCATACTTCACCACTTTGAGCCACATCCTTGGCCCTGTTCCATCCCTTTTGTACCATGCAGGTGGTGAAAAAGGGAGGGACAGCTGTATTCAACAGCCTGCTGGGGAATTGCTGGCATGTAGGGGAATCCTTAGGTGGCAGAGCTCTATATCAGCTTCTCCTGCCTCCCACCCTTAGTAGGGGGTATGGCCAGAGCATTCTGCATTTCGGTAATCTAGGGAACTGTGGCTGCCAGTGTAAAGTTACAATGGGATGAAAACGGCTCCTGGCTTCCCTGAAGACCAGATTTAGGGCAGAAGGGTCATGGAGAGCCCATCTTCTGTGCACCTGGGAATCTGACATGTAAAGTGAAATCTTAATGTGACCTGAATCTACTCCTTGATAATATTAGCTATTTATTTTTCTTCTCCTTCTGCGACTCTGTAAAACATCTTTATTGGGCCCTAAATGTTACTGACTAAGGCTCTGATTCCACAAGATAATCTGCATGCGCTCAGCAGTCTGTTTGCGTGTATGATCTTGCAGGATTGGGGATTTAAAGCATGTAATTTGTTTATATATAGAGGAGAAGAAGAACCTAGCATGCTGCATGTACCGCATGGCTTTTCTAAGATCAGATGCTCGTAATCTGTTAAGCAATGAATGGTAAATCATTTACACCAAATATTTTTAACTGTAACAATCAAGGCATAGTGTTGTGTGCGTCCAGCACACACACACGCATGAGTGTCTCACTCCTCAAACAGCGCTTCTCATGATTCTGAACCTCAATTGCTTTGAAATCAGGATAACCCATCTTTGAAATTAGATGGCATGTTTTGACATATGGTAACTGTGAAGAGTTTGTCAGTTTCCTGTTTCAGTGTGCGGTATGTACAAACACAAGGTGTCTAAAAGCTTTCATTTGTAAAATGGATATTGAAAAATTTAGTCTTGGAATGTCTTAATATAAAATTTGTCATGTTTTTTTGATGAGCAGGTAGGTAAGTACTGCTGCTGTATAGTTTTCTTTTAAAAAACAAACCAAAAAAAGTGTTTCTTCTTCTTGTTAACATTTGAATGATAAAATATTGCCTGTTGCATGGAACTTTGATAGCTAGTTTGATTGATCTTAAAATTTTAAAACTCTGTGTGTTACCTTGAAATCAGAGGTTATGGGCCAGATCCTGCACCACTGCTCTACACAAGTATTGCTGTTGAAGTCAATGATACATCAGGTGTTAGGGGGATCAGGTCCTTTGCTGAAACATGTTGACATTTATTTCTAGAATTGCCTCTTTTGTGGTGTTAGTTGAGAACGGTTCCTGAAACAGAACAGCATTTTAACTTTCGCTTTCAAAGTGCTTTACAGCTATTGAGTTAATCCTCACAACACCCCGATGAAGTAGGGAAGTAGTATTATCCTCACTTTACAGAGGGAGAAACAGAGGCAAATGTTAAGTGGCTTGTCCAAAGCCACACAGGGATTCTTTCAGATCTGGAATTAGAAGTCAGCTATTCCTAACCCTCAGCACCTGAATCAAAATCTCGTTTAAGGTCAAGGGGAGTCTTTCCATTGACTTCAGTGTGGCTTGGATGAGTCCTCCAGGAGTCCCCCCACTGCACTTAAATCACTAGACTTAATTCTCTTTAAGTGATGCAGTTTACTCAAGTCAAAATAGCACAGGCTTGCTTCAGAGTCTGCATTTCACTCTGAACCCTGTGCCTTACCCAAGAGAAGACTAGGGAACTCCACTGAGGCAAGTAAGAGAGGAATTCACCTCTTTCCCTTCCTCCCCCAAAAAACAGCAGAGTAGCAGCATAGCCTGAGTAACCTCTGTAGCCCTTGAGGCCACTCCCTAAAGGGGGTGGAGGGAGAAGAACTGGTGGGTTCTATCCTACTTCCAAAGAGCTTCTGTGCACAGCTGCTCCAGAGGCTCCAGCAAAGTTGGACTCATCACTATAAAGACTTGAGCCAAACCCGCTGAAGTCACTGGAAGGACTCCAGGGCTTTGGATCTGGATCTAAAGGTGCAGATCCCTGTGTGGGTTCTGACATTAGCAGAACTGTTAGTGAGACTAGGTGATTTTTTGGAAGGCACCCCAAATATAACTGATTCAGATGATATAAGAAATGTGTGTGGAGAGTGGCTGCAATAAGTGGAGCCCAGCTTATTCCTTTCAATGTGAACAATTGGTTCCCTTTGGTTTACAGGTTAAAGGCTGTTCACCAGGCTTGAAATGTACTCTTCCAAAAGCCAAGATTATTCTTTCAGTTACCAGCTGTAGGTTTGTTAGGGCCCAAAAGTTGTGTCCAAGAATTATTCAAGCATATGGTCTCATCCATGGCAGTCTTTTCATTTACTTGAATAGGCTTTGGATCAGGCCCACAATCCCCTCTTTAAAATATTGTCAAATTTTCAGTGAGTAAAAGCCAAACCATCTACCAGCTTCTTCGGTCACCAAACAAATATTCCATTGAAATCCGGGGAAATGCCCATGGTTTTACAAAAATTATTAAAACACTTTACAAAAATAAAAAATGACAGTGATATGTTCCATTTCATATTTTCAATGAATTATACTTGTACGTTTCCTCACATTTTCTTTAAAAACATTTTTTTGGTAATAAACAAAAACAAAGTAAATCCTTTTTTCTTTTCTTTTTTAAAGGTTGCAGGGATTGTTGGCAGAGCAGACCTGCTGTGTGCCCTGTTCTTTTTGTTGTCTTTCCTTGGCTACTGTAAAGCATTTAGAGAAAGTAAGCATTATGTTTGCCTCTTTTATATAATATATTATTATTTTATTCACCACTTCTGTACATTACAGTAAACTAAACCATCAGCTTGACATGAGCTATTGCTATTGAAGATCTGTTTTAACAGGTACAGGTCACTAGAGGAAATGAGAGAATTCAATATCTGGATCCTGTTGTACATTAGAGACACATTTTATGTAACAGATTTGTTTTGAAATCAGCCTTAGTTTTTATGGCCATAGACTCTAAGATCAGAAGGGACCAATATGATCATCTAGTCTGACCTCCTGCACAACGCAGGCCACAGAGCCTTACCCATCCACTCCTGTAATAAACCTCTAACCTATGACTGAGTTATTAAAGTTCTCAAATCATGGTTTAAAGACTTGAAGGTACAGAGAAACCACCAGCAAATGAGCCCCATGCTACAGAGGAAGGCGAAAAACCCCAAGAGCCTTTGCCAATCTGCCCTGAGGGAAAATTCCTTCCTGGCCTCAAATATGGCAATCAGTTAAACCCTAAGCATGTTGGCAAAACTCACTAGCCAGACATTCAAGAAAGAATTATTTGTAATAACTCAGAACCCACCCCATCTAACATCCCTTCACAGGCCATTGGCATATCTACCACCAGTAGTCAAAGATCAGTCAATTGCCAAACTAGGCTGTCCCATCATATCATACCTTCCATAACTTTATCAAGCTCAGTTCTGAAGTCAGCCAGGATTTTTGCCTTCACTGGTCCCCTTGGAAGGCTGTTCCAGAACTTCACTCCTCTGATCGTTAGAAACCGGCATTTAATTTCAAGTCTAACCTTCCTGATGGCCAGTTTATATCTATTAACTTTTTTGGCCACATTGGCGCTGAACTTAAATAATGCCTCTCCCTCCTTGGTATTTATCCCTCTGATGTATTTATAGAGAGCAATCATATCTTCCCTTAACCTTCTTTTGGTTAAGCTAAACAAGCTGAGCTCTTTGAGTCTCCGCTCATAAGGCAGGTTTTCCATTCCTTGGATCATCCTAGTAGCCCTTTTCTGCACCTGTTTCAGTTTGAATTCATCTTAAAAATGGGTGACCAGAACTGCACACAGTATTCCAGATGAAGTCTGACCAACGCATTGTATAACGGTACTAACCCCTCCCTATCTCTACTGGAAATACCTCGTCTGATGCATCCAAGGACCGCATTAGCTTTTTTTATGGTCACATCACATTGGTGGCTCATAGTTATCCTGTCATCAACCAGTATGCTCAGTTCCTTCTTTTCCTCTGTCACTTCCAACTGATGTGTCCCCAGTTTATAGCAGAAATTCTTGTTGTTAGTCCCTAAATGCATGACCTTGCACTTTCCACTATTACATTTCATCCTGTTTTTATTACTCCGGTTTACAAGGTCATCCAGATCTTCCTGTATGATATCCCGATCCTTCTTTGGATTGGCAGTACCTCCCAACTTTGTGTCATCTGCAAACTTTATTAGCACATACCCACTTTTAGTGCCCAGGTCAGTAATAAAAAGGTTAAATAAGATGGGTCTCAAGACCGATTCCTGAGGAGCTCCCCTAGTAACCTCCATCCAGCCTAACAGTTCACCTTTCAGTATGACCCATTGGAATTTCTCCTTTAACCAGTTCCTTATCCACCTTTCAATTTTCATATTAATCTCCATCCTTTCCAATTTAACTAATAATTCCCCATGTGGAACCGTATCAGATGCCTTACTGAAATCTAGGTAAATTAGATCCACTGCATTCCCTTTGTCTAAAAAATCTGTTATCTTCTCAAAAAAGGAGATCAAGTTGGTCTGGCACGATCTACCTTTTGTAAAGCCATGTTGTATTTTATCCCAATTACCGTTAACCTCTATGTCCTTAATTACTTAATCTTTCAAAAAATTTTCCAAGACCTTGCATACTAGTGAGGTCAAACTAACAGGCCTGTAGTTACCTGGATCACTTTTTTCCCTTTCTTAAAAATAGGAACTATGTTAGCAATTCTCCAGTCATACGGTACAGACCCTGGGTTTACAGATTCATTAAAAATCCTTGTTAATGGGCTTGGAATTTCATGTGCTAGTTCCTTTAATATTCTTGGATGGAGATTATGCGCCTCCCCCAATTTAGTCTCATTAAGCTGTTTGAGTTTGGTTTCTACCTCGGAGGTGGTAATTTCTACCTCCATATCCTCATTCCCATTAGCCACCCTACCACTATCTCTAAGCTTATCATTAGCCTCATTAAAAATTGAGGCAAAGTATTTGTTTAGATATTCGGCCATGCCTAGGTTATCCTTAACCTCCACCCCATCCCCAGTGCTTAGCAGTCCCACTTCTTCCTTCTTCATTTTCTTCCTATTTTTATGACTCTAGAACCTTTTACTATTGGTTTTAATTCCCTTTGCAAGGTCCAACTCTGTTTGGCTTTTGGCTTTTCTCACTTTATTTCACACGATCTGACCTCACAAGGTAGCTTTCCTTGCTGATCTCTCTCATCTTCCACTCCTTGTAGGCTTTCTGCTTCCTCGTAATCACCTGTCTGAGATGCTTACTCATCCTACTTGGTCTACAATTCTTGCCTATGAATTTTCCCCTTCCTTGGGATGCAGGCTTCAGATAGTTCCTGCAACTTTGACTTGAAGTAATTCCAAGCCTCCTCCACCTTTTGATCCATGAGTTCTTCGCTCCAGACCACTTCCCCAGCTAATTCCCTTAATTTTTTAGACTTAGCCCTTATGAAGTCAGAGACCTTAGTCACAGATCTATTTTTGTTTATTCTTCCATTTAGTTTGAACCGAATTAGCTCGTGATCACTCAAACCAAGGTTGTCCCCCACAACCAGTTCTTCTACGAGATCCTCACTACTCACCAATACCAAGTCTAAAATGGCATCCCCTCTTGTTGGTTCAGTAACTATTTGGGGAAGGAATCTGTCAGCTATCACATCCAGGAAAATCTGGGCCCTATTATTACTACTAGCACTTGTACTCCAGTCTATATCTGGGAAGTTAAAGTCTCCCATAAGTTCCCAGTAGTATTTACTTCATTAAAAGCCTTAGAGAGATCTCTATCCATGTCCAAATTGGATCCCGGAGGTCTGTATCACAACCCAAGCACTATTCCAGGAGAAACTCTAGTAGTTTTCTTCCCCAATGTGATTTTTATCCAGACAGACTCTGTCTTATCAATTCCATCACTTCTAATTTGTTTACAGTCTACCTTATCATTGATATACAATGCTACTCCACCACCTTTGCCTTTGTATCTCTCTTTCCTAAACAGCACATATACTTCAATACTTGTACAGCAGTCATGACTACTATTCCATCATGTTTCTGTTATCCCTATAATATCTGGTTTCACTTCCTCTACCAGTAGCTCTATTTCCTCCATTTTGTTACTCAGGTTCCTCGCATTGGTATACAAAGATCTTAATTTTTGACTGTTCGGCTTCGCTTCCATTCCTTACCTGATTTGGCATAGTCATGCTACTGCCAATATCGCCTCTTAGACTGGTATCTACACTACTCTTCCTCTTAATGTCCATTTTGCTCCGCAATGCTGTGTCCTTTACTTCATTTTCCTCCCTCTCAATGCTAAAATCAGGCGTGGAGATTACCTGGGCATCTCTCCCAACTCCCTAGTTTAAAGCTCTCTTAATCAGTTGTGCCAGCCTCCATCCTAGAAGTGCGTTTTCCTCCCTACTCAGGTGAAGTCGATTCCAAGAGAAAAGTCCTCTGTCCATGAATGCCTCCCAGTGACCATACATCCCAAAACCCTCCTTATAGCACCACTGCCCGAGTCATCTGTTGATCATCAGAATCTTGTCACACCTTTGTTGTCCTCCTCTAGGGACAGGCAGAATCCCACTGAAGATCACCTGAGCCTCAGTTTCCTTAAGAGTCTTCCCCAGCCTGGCATAGTCTCCTTTGATATGTTCCAGCAAGAATCTAGCCATATCATCTGTACCCACATAAAGGACAATCAGTGGATTCTTTCCCGCTCCTGTTAGGATCCTCTTCAACCTTAGTTCCACATCCCGTATCTTAGCACCCAGCAGACAGCACACCCTTCTATTCTCTGGATCAGATCTGGTTACAGACCTGTCTGTTCTTCTCAGCAAGGAGTCCCCAATCACATAGACCTGCCTTTTCCTGGTAACAGTGCCATTCTCCGGCCTTTCCCCAGTTCTTTCTGGCTGCAAGTCATCTCATCTACTATTCTCCTATGCAATCCTCTGCAACCGTTCTTGTGTCCTCCTGGTGCTCTTATTTCGTAGTATCTCCATTGGCTCATCCACTCTTTGAGGACTAACTGCTCTTCTCTTCTTCCTTGCCCTCCCACCTTCAGTAACCGCCTGCTGTGCCCCTTCTTCATTTTCCAAGTCCGCAGACCTGTTACTGAGCTTTATTTCTCCTTCACTAGCCCATCTTTTCCTCTGCCTGGTTCTCGCAGTCACATGAAGGAATAGATCTGTTTAAACTGATATATTTCAGGGTATAAATTGACAAGCTAACTTTCTTATTTAATTTTTTTAGTATGCTTGTCGACATTATGCCAGGATTGATTAAACAGAAATGAACTTAATAAATCCAACCTGTATTTTAATGTGCAGCCACGTCCCGCTCACCTTACTTACATGACGAGTCCCTCTGAATTCAGTGGAAGGTCTTGTGCACTTACTCCTTTTTGACCCAAGCAGTTACCCAAGGTACAGAGCTCTGGGGATGTTCCACTTGGGAGAAAAAGTTGATGATGGAGTCTGCTGATTTTGTTGGTGCAGCCTTGTTTGTTTACAAGGAATGTCCCAAGTCCTGTTTCTTCAAATGCTGGAGGAGCCAGCGGCAAAAGGAGAAGTTCCTTAGCTTAGAAGCCCAAGATTATTGTCAGCCAGCACCCTAACCCAGACTTCTTCTCTTGGGGGGGGTCGCACCATGCTTACAGTCTTGGCCTTGAATTTCTTCAGGCTCATGCTCGCATGCTCTCTTTCTCTCTCTCTCTCTCTGGTCCTGTGTTTTGTGTGCATGCGCTCTCTCGCTCTCACACTCACCCCTTACTCAGCAAAACTCACTGTGCCCACACAATCCAGAACTCCTGGGCAGGTTCACATAACCCTTTTTTCTTAGGTGCAAGTTTGTGATTAATACACCCTTACAGTTGTGTTAATTGGCGGGTGCATTTGCACCCAACAATCTTAATGAGCTTTTAACTCAACTTATAACAAGGTTCAGCCAGCTCATAACATGTGTTTATGTTCACCTTATAGGCTTTAGTTCACAGCAGCTGTATTATTTTAACATGCATAATCCTTTCAGAGACACTCTTCTAAGTGAGCTTGCTGTAGTATTGGATCTGAAAGTAATTTGACAGTACCGGTACTCTGAATTGAGAAAATATCTTGAGGTCCTGTTTAACAGAGTTTTATACAAGAATACATTAATGTATGATTATGAAGTTATACATATCTACAGAGCATTGTAAATCTGGCTGTAGCATCTTAATATGTCTTAGCTGGAAATTTGGGTGCACTAAAGGACCTATTTAGTGGCTTTGTGAGTGCTGTGGTAGAACTTTGTTATAATACTTCTCTGAAATATAATAACCTACTGGCTACTTAAATGAGCTTTTTAATGGCTCCTGTTAATATCTAAATGTTTGTGTGGGTTGCGACTATACCAACTAAAATGAGCTTACTCAGGAAACTACACCATCACTCTCACAATGAATGGTCCAAACACCATCTTGTATGGTTCTGTCTACACCTTTGTTGTCCTCCTCTAGGGACAGGCAGAATCCCACTGAAGATCACCTGAGCCTCAATTTCCTTAAGAGTCTTCCCCAGCCTGGCATAGTCTCCTTTGATATGTTCCAGCAAGAATCTAGCCATATCATCTGTACCCACATAAAGGACAATCAGTGGATTCTTTCCCGCTCCTGTTAGGATCCTCTTCAACCTTAGTTCCACATCCCGTATCTTAGCACCCAGCAGACAGCTGGGTCATTGGAAGCTGGGGAAAGGTCATTGGAAGTTTTTATGAACAAGTTAGACAAAAACCTGTCAGGGATCATCTGCCAATGCTTAATCCTGCCTCTGTATGGGGCAGTGGAGTAGATGACCTCTTGAGGTCCCTTTCTGCCCTACATTTCCATGATTCTATATGCTATATTTTCCTGTAATCACTCTGTACTAAATCAAATAAGTTAAAGACAACTTTATGCATGCAATAAGACCCTATATGAGACTTGTCTACCAATTTTTTGATGCTGATAGATATATGGCAGAGGTAGAACATCACTCGGAGAACACAGGAACAAAAAATTAGCATGACACTTGGAAACTTTAAAATAACAATTTTACTATGGTGAGTAGACTGAAAATTATTATAAAGGATGCTGAGGCTCTGATATTTGTGCAATACAAAAAAGACTAGCTTGGGTTACTTTATTAGCCACGTTATGCAGAAACCTTTAGCCAGCAATGTAGTGGGAGAAACCATTGTAGAGAAGGTTAGAGTACTGCTTAGACAATCTATTGGAAACAGTGAATTGCAGACAACTGTCTTTGTAGTACTACTCACAGGAGGAAAAAAGTAAAGCCAGAGAGAAATTCCATGAAAGAAACAACCTAGTCTTTCCTTAACCTCATCCTTGTCCCTTGAGGTCAGAAGATGGGAACTCTGTTTTCTGAAGCTATGTCTTGTGGTGGCTATGGGGTTAAAAAATGCTGATTCCTGTTCTTTTGGCAAACTCCTACAGAGTACTGGACAGCAGTGTATTGTGTGGGATAGATAGGCATTACATCAATACTAGTGACCATCTAAGAATGTTCTGTGTTAACAGATGTAGTAGTTATTAAGCTGGTTTATCAGAGGAAGCCCAATCTGCCCATCTGTTATCTTCCAGGCCAGTTCAGCTGTCCCAAAGTTCATAACGGCCCCTCATCACACCTTCTTTGGCACTGTTTAGGAAAAGCACTCTAGGCTTTCTTCATGCCCAGGAATTGTATCCAAGCATTCTACTTGTGGCTGTCCCAAAATCTCAACTCAGTTGCCTTCTCCTAGGAGCCTTTTATAACTGCCTCAGCTAATATGTCACAGATCCAGTCTGGGGAGTTGTAAATGAGAGAATATTTGTTAAATATGTAGTCCGATACTGTCGAAAGCATCATTGGCTATGTAGCAAGCTGCATGGAACTTGGAGGGAGGGGCACAGGTTGCAGGAAAGTGCTCCTCCCTCCAGGTTCCACACACGTTGGTGCAGGCTGGTTCTGATCTTAGTGTGGTTCTTAATGTTTGAAAAGTGACTGTAAAATGCAACTGTATGTTTTGGTGTTTCTCAGTGACTTTCAGAACAAATGTTAATTTTTGTAAGGAAAAGGATGCGGGTTCCACCCCACTCCAACCAAACATCCCTGCAAACACAGCCTCTTCCTTAAGCTTAAGCTAGGTTCCTTCTTTTCCCAAACCTTCACCAACTGACCTAATTAGGCCCTCAGTGATACCTATGGGCCCATTGCCTTAGTGAGTTTGCACACGGACTGGAGTCTGCAAACAATTCTGCTGCTGATGTGCTGGATGCACAAGTGAGTATGTATCCGGGGGGTCAGGCACGCTTTTGAAGTCGGCGCTGCAGCCTGCACTACAGTGTCCTCGCTTCATTTTTTTAGAGAGCTAGCTAGAGTACAGCTAGTGCGGCAGCTGAACTGCAAATCACATCTCTGGCTGCAGTATAGATGTCCCCTTAGCTGTGTTGGTTCTGCAGGGTTTGCGGGAGTGAAAAACAATAAAAACAGATTTTTATCTCTAATGTAAGCTGGAATGACTGAATATTTAGAATGGACCTGTTGAGCAAGGTGTCATTTTTACATAGTTAATTTTCAGAATATAATCACACTTGGAATAATAGAAACAGAAATATTTCCTTCACATAGCAGAAAAATATCCTTATCTCTGAGCCTAAAGTCCTCTCCTTATGTCTGCTAACTTTGTGTTTAATCATGTGGTCCAGAAAAGTGTGTGTCTCACTGTAATTGGAAACCCTGAAGAGAGAGTCATTGGGTGTTGGTTCACATCTCAGTTAACAGTTGGCATTACATCATCTTCTAGACCAGACCAAGATGGGAAGCCTTTGTGGGAAGTGTCTTTATAAATAATACAAAGCACAAACTTTTTTTGCATTCCTTTTTGGCTGACTCATGTTTTTAGCCATACGTGGATATTGTCTAGTATTCCTTGGGAGTATTCATTTCCACCAATCTGTACCAATGTGCCATTTCCTTTTCCCCTCCAAGGCTTGCTTATGTGCATCACAGTTAGCTGATCTTTCATAGAAGCTACAGGAATAAACACCTTTAGTAGTGTATTAGCACACATGGGAGTTGGGCCATTTTCAGGCAGCTTAAATGCAGATAAAGACTTTGTCCTTAGGAAACAGACCTAGAGAACACTAATTATTTAAAATCTTTTCTATCACAGACGAATATATCAGCCAGACTGGGCAGTGTGACGTTCTTACCTGATATCTGCTCTCTTAAGTGGATGAGTGTGAAGAAGGTTTTGGTTTGGGAGTCAGACCTGAAAACGTCCAGAGAGGGAGCTGGCACTGTCCTTGAGGGGTGGAGTATTGATGCTGTTCCAGGGGTGCGGGAAAGCAGGAGAAGTTGTCAGCCTGGAAAATTTCCAGGAGAGAATGTTTTTTGTATGATTTGTTATATTCTAGCACATTTGTCTGGTTTAGTTCATTTGTGGTTTTTGTCTGGATTGTCGGACAGACAGCCGCGGGCTTAACTGGAGTCTATTGTATTATATTTTTTAAAAATGCATCAAGATATGGAGTATAATTATGTCTTGAGTTCTACATTTCTCTTACTCCCTTTTCTCCTGGTTCTAAATTTCCCTTACTCCCTTTTCATGGTATTTGATGTTACTAAAACTCCTCCACAGAATGACATCATTATATTCGCATGGCTATAGATCTGCTGTTCTCATTTTCTCCCTCTCTTTTAAAATACATTTATCTGGGACTGAAAAATCTATTCTGGCTTTTGACGAAGGCAAGAGTTGACAACTGTTAGGATATAGTAGGTCCTGTAAAGCAGTTGTGGATTATTGACTTAAGGTTGTTTGAATTTTAATGCACTGTACTTGGGGGAATTAATAAAGAGGTCTATAATGCAATGTTCATGCTGCCTTGCTTTGTCTTCAGCCCTGTAATCAGTCCTGTTGTGGGTGTTTTTGCTCTGTGGATTTGCGATAATTGTGTGATGTAGGAGGAGGATGATAACTTATGAGATTCACTGCATGTGAATATTTGGCCAAGATATTAACCAAAGGATCATACCCTTGGTTTATACATTCTGCATGTCCTAAAAGTGACTTTGTTCTGCTTTTGGTTTTTTTTCAAAGTTTAAAGTTTCCGATTAATACTTCCACCTACTTCTTGTGATCTTTAATGTAGTAAATGCAATTGCATGGTTCTATTACTCATATTTTGTTTAGATTGGAAATATTCATCTCTTCTACCATTATAGTATTGAAGCAAACTTTGTGAACTACTTCTGTTAGCTATTTTGCATTTGGCAGATGACAGTTCTTTTGCCGTTAAACATTTGGGGCCTGATTTTCAATTATGTGCGCACAATTGTTCATGTGTCTGCACGTCACGTGTCTCCTTTGTGTATGGCTAACTTTGAAAATCTCTCCCGTTTTATTTCTCCTCTTCCTGTCTAAAACAATTGTGTAGCTTTTCTATGTAGTATTAAATGGGTGGTGCATTTCTCTCCTGACGTGGTTGCAGGCCAGTGATAGATGAAGTGATCCCCTTGTATAGCAGTTTACATTTGTATGCTTAGATTAGGGATTCTTGGCATGTCCAGGTCCATTAGGACTTCAAAAGGCAATGTAGCAATGGCACTCCTTACCCTAGTTTCATCATTAAGGGTTTATCTATCCATTGAGCTGGACGTGTGATTCTTAGCTCAAGGAGATATACTTGTGTTAGCTTTCATCAAGCTAGCGTGCTAAAAATAGACTGTAGCTGTGTCAGCACAGCAGCAGGACAGACTAGCTAGCTGCACTGATTACATATGTCGGGTCTTGGATGGGTACAGACTGGGGGAGGCTAGCCCCTCCCACAGTTCGTGCTGCTGTGGCTGCATTCTATATTTAGCGCACTAGCTTGTCTCCTGGGGCTGGGAATCTCACCTTCAAGTCGAAGTGTGGACATCTGAAGAGTATATATAGCTGAGCTGAACAGCGTGCTCGATGGAGTCAAATAACTGGAGATGAATGAAGAGGTCTTGGTCTTAGAAAAGATGTGAGGTTAAATCCCAACTGCAGATACTAACCTGGTCTCTTTGGACCCAGTGAATTCTTACCTCAGCTCTCTGAAGCTGAAGGAAAGTAGCCTAAATCAGTCATCTGAGACTTGTGTAATGGAGCTTAAAAATGGACAGGTCTTTTCTCAAGGAAGGAAGGAAAGAAACTACACACTCTAACCAGAAGGTAGCTGGGTTATGTACTCTAGAATGATAATACTTCCTTGTTTGGTTGGTTGGTTGGCCAACCCAAAAGCTGAGAGTGGCGTATTAGTTCAGGACATTGCTAAACTTTTTTTCTCTTGTTGAACCATGATAAAAATGTAAGATCTCTCCAAAAGAGAAGAGATAACGTTGCCAGCTTAAGTGCCGCAGTACGCAGCCTCAAAAACACGGCAGCTGTAACCTTAAATTCAAAGCTGTCCATCGATTGTTGTAGAAAAGCTGAGGATCAATTAGTTCCACAGCAAGGGGCACCCTGTGTATGCAGAATTACTTTTAAAATGTTCACCCACCACAGCAGTTTGAATGGATGACCATCCCAGAGTGGATTCTCTCCAACTCATGTGGGTTGTTCATTAAATCACCTGGACTCTCATCCTTAATCTAGTTCTAAGAAGGGGCAGCCTTAAGATCTCTTTGTGTATAAGTACAAAGCACATCGATTTCCAGCTTTTTGAACAAGAACTTAATGCACACTTTGTTCCTTTGGCTTATTAACAATCATGCCCATCTGTTAGCATGGCACTATGCCCACTCACAATGTGGTGTGCTACTTTCAACTAGATACAGGTGCCAACCAAAGATTGGTTTCCTTTTCTGACAGAAAATCTTCCTAGTGGGAAGTAATGCAATATTACGGGAATGTGCTTCATTAAATTGATTTCTCTCTGTTGGTATGTGTGTATCTTATAATAATAATTAGCGTTTATACAGTGCTTTATATTTGCAGAGCACTGTTCAACAGTTGATTGATTGGCATTGCTAAGTGCCTTTCTTCTGGATCTATTTTTCCAGCCTACCTCACTACTGACACTTCTGCACAAATAAAAAGTATATGCAAATATTGACCCAAGGAAAACCACAAGAAAATATATATTTAATTGAGTCTCCATCCTTGAACTTTACTCAAATTGATGAAGTCTTATAATATTACAGCCAATACTGTCCTTTAGAGAAAGCGAGAGGAAATAAAGGCACTAGAATTGCAGTTTTAAAGGAAAGGAATTTGATTTTTATTTCTCTTTTTCTGCTGAGCACTTTCAACATCTAGGAGTGCTTGTACTTAAACTTGGCTGTACCTGGAAAGCTGAGATGATTCTGGCTTCTGAGACTCAAGGTGTGCCCAAGAAGAAGTTTTTGCTTCTCATATATAGGAGAGCAAGAAAAAGTAACAGCAAATGTCAAATGGGTGGGAAATTAGCATCTAGCTGGGAATGTGGAAACTTGAGCTGGTTTTCCCTTGATGTCTGGCATTACAACACAATAGAAGCACACATCCATGCTATGGAGAAACATGAACTTTATTTTACTTCATGTGGAAATTTTGCTCGCATATGTATGTGATAATAGAAGGATGGAGAAAAAGAATCTTGTCTCATTGTGGCTATCAATTTGAAAACTTTCTTTGTAGTACAAGCTACTCAGATGTGAAGTTATTCATCTTTGAAAACTGGCTGCTGCACATATGCAGTTAATCCTTTATAATGAGGCTTTTAACTTTGCTTTTCATATTAGTTATATTACTGTAGCACCTGGAGGATCCAAGATTTGGTCCATTTTATGCAAGATATTATATCTACATGTAGAAAGAGCCAGCCCCTGTCCCAAATATCTTAGTCTAAATGGGAAATCTGGACAAAAAGTGGGAGAAAAGAAGTATTACTATCCCATTTTACAGATGGGAAATCAAGGAACACACACATTAAGGATCACACAACGAGTCTGTGGCAGAGCTAGGAACTTTGAACTCAATATCCTGAGTCCTCATCAAGTACCTTAATCACAAGATCATGCTTCCTTTCAAGTAAGCATAGTTGTTCAGTTTCCTAAGTGTATATTTCTATGCTGGACTTGAGTAACCCTTCAGTTGGATACTTACTAGGCCTGGGATCACTCATCAAAGTCTTCAGCATAGTTACCCCAAGAATGAATTTGGCTTATTTTAATTTTATTTGCTAGTATATTATACGTATTTCAAATACAGTTCTTTCTGTTTGGCTGTGACTGTCCAGGTGATGTCAGAGATCAGGGCCTGCAGCATAATCAGTCTACTAGCAACGCTACAAATACAACTGGCCTGCAGCAGGCTACTTGATAGTGCAGTCAATCTGATTGGTCAGGAAAGGTGGCTGGCATTTAAGCCCAGCAGCAGCTCTCTGGCTGCTCAGTGCATATCATGCCTGCTGCTCCACTTGCCCTTGATCCACTTCCTGCTTCCAGTCTCTGCTTCTGCTCTGCTCTGCTCTAGCCCCAGTTTCCCTTGAGCTCCTATCAGTTCAGTACTGATTCTCTGCTCTGTCCCAGCTTAAGGCTCTGGTTACCCTTTGGCTCTGGTGTTCTGCTACTGATTCTTGGCTCGTTCCTGGACCTAATTCTAACCATTTGGCCAAACTTTCCCTTTAAACACTGGGCCATACCTCTAATGGCCCTGTCTCTAATAGCTTGAGCAGCCCCCAAAAAACCATAAGGCTAGGGGTCCATCTCTCCAGCATGGATCCCACCCAAGCCAGTCCCTTACTAGCAGAATTGGTAGGGGCTGTATGGAACTTGCAGATGCAGGGGTCCACCCTGCAGGTGCAGGTGGCATAAGCAGCTGCCCCCCATTCCAGCCCTCAGGAAGCGAAGATCCTGCTGCCAGAAAAATTTGACAATCACAGCCAATTCTGAGGTTTCCTGAACCAGTGTCGGCTCCCATTCTTGTCCCGTCCCCCTTGTTTCCTGCTGACCAGGCTCAGGTTGGGCTTATCATTAGTTTGTTGATTGGAGAAGCCTTTGGCTTTGGCATCTGCTTTCTTGGAACAGTCCAGGCCTCTCGTAGGTCACTTGGAATCGTTTATTCGAGCAATATCTATGTTTTTTGCTGACCCTCATTGCTCCCAAACTGCCAAGGCTAACCGTCAAGTGCTGCAGTAGGGGTGTCAATCTGTGCCTAAATACTCAGCCGAATTCTACCTTCTGCCCATGGAACATGCTAAATGGAACCAGGCAGCCCAGCACCACCATTTCCAGCTAGGATTGCATGAAGATGAACTGGCGTGGGTCAAACTTCCATCCAGTCTTGAGAACCTAATTGATTTGTACATTCAAATTAGAATCATAGAGTTGGAAGGGACCTCAGGAGGTCATCTAGTCCAACCCCCTGCTCAAAGCAGGACTAACCTCCGCTAAATAATCCCAGCGAGGGTTTTGTCAAGCCGCATCTTAAAAACCTCTAAAGCTGGAGACTCCATCACCTCCCTAGGTAACCCATTCCAGTGCTTTACCACCCTCCTAGTGAAAAACATTTTCCTAATGTCCAACCTAGACCTCCCCCACTGCAACTTGAGACCGTTGCTTCTTGTTCTGTCATCTGCCACCACTGAGAACAGCCTAGCTCCATCCTCCGTGGAACCCCCTTTCAGGTAGTTAAAGGCTGCTATCAAATCCCTCCTCATTCTTTTCTTCTGCAGACTAAATAAGCCTAGTTCCCTTAGCCTTTCCTCATAAGTCTTGTGCTCCAGCCCCCTAATCATTTTTGTTGCCCTCCACTGGACTCTCTCCAACTTCTCCACATCTTTTTGTAGTGGGAGACCCAAAACTGGACCCAATACTCCAAATGCGGCCTCACCAATGCCGAATAGAGGGGAATAATCACTTCCTGTGACCTGCTGGCAGTGCCCCTCCTAATGCAGCCCAATATGCTATTAGTCTTCTTGGCAACCAGGGCACACTGCTTACTCATATCCAGCTTCTTATCCACTGTTACCCCCAGGTCCTTTTCTGCAGAGCTGCTGCCTAGCTCGTCGGTCCCCAGTCTATAGCTGTGCATGGGATTCTTTTGCTTTAAAAAAAGTAACATACGATTGAGAACGAGCATTTTTTGAAGAGGTTAAGAGTCTGGCATAGAAACCCCATCCATAATCCTGAAACCTTCATATTTTATTGCCGGCACCACAGTCTACAAACTGATGCCCTCCATTTGGTCCCTGTTGCACAATGAACCATTTGCAATTCAATTCCATTGGGCCGTAGAAGATACCAACCATCAGTCTGACTTGGCATTCACACGCCACGATGGAATCCTCTACCACAAGGAGTGCATATATGTGCCCGAGGTACCACCCAGGCTCCAAGTCCTAAGAGTACCGTGACACTCCCTTGTCAGGCCACTTTGGTACACTTCTGTAGCAACTTATGTGAGATCCTGTGATTTCTGTGCCTGGATGAAGACCCCCATGTGAGACCACTACATCTCCTTCAGCCCTTGCCCTCCCCATCTCAGCCCAGGACTATCATTTCCAAGGATTCTATTGTGGAACTGCTGCCTTTCTAAAGGACACACCATAATTCTGGTGGTGGTGGATCTTCTTATGAAGATGCTGCATTTTATACCACATTTGGAGCCTCCACACACCCAAGAGACAACCTGCCTTTCTGAAGAAAATATTTTTCACCCCTGTGGATTACCAATGAGCATAGTGTCTAACTGGGGATCCCAGTTGTTTCCCGTTTCTGGCAGGAATTCCTGTGCCTTCTGGGAATTGACACCTATACTTTAACCACTTACCACCCATACACCAACGGTCAGACAGAACAAGTCAGTCAGGTCCTGGAGCAGTACCTAAACTGCTTTCTTAATCACCATCAAGATGATTGGTTGTTGCTTATCTTTCACACAGAATTTGCCTACAAAAATGCAATATACATGTCTCCACCCAACAGTCCCCTTTTTTGCTAATTATGGATTCCATCTTCTTTTTCCCCAAGATCCCCACCAAGTCTCCAGTGTCTACCATTTCTGACTTCACTGCTCACATCCATCAGGTGCACCAAAAGGTTAAACACTGGTTGGAAGAAGCTAAGGCAGCATACCAACTATATGCCAATCTGCACTGTTAGCCAGCCCCCAGCTTCTCTGTAGGGTATAAGGTCTGGCTGTTTGCCAAGAACCTTTGTTCTACTGACCCATCTGTGAAGCTGGACCACCAGTACTTGGGGGCCCTTTCAGATTATGGAACAGATTAATCCAGTAACCTTCAGGCTACAGCTATTGGAATCCCTTTAAGGTCCGTCCTATATGCTATATCTTTCTGTTGAAACCACGTGCCACAAATCCCGTCTGTCCCCTGCCACACCGGTATGTGAATGAAGAATATGTGATTGGGCAAATTCTGGACTCTCAGACTATGTGGAAGGCTCCAAAACTTAATTGCCTGGGAGGGATGTGACTGGATCAATGCTCATGGGAACCTGGGGAACCTGACCTATTGAATGCTTTTCACTGCAGCTGCCTGAAGAACCAGGCCTTGAGGCCCCTAAGAGGCACTCTTAGTGGGGGATACTGTCAGGGATCAGGGCCTGCAGCAGAGTCAGTCTCCTGGCACTCCGATAAGTGAAGCTGGCCTTCAGCAGGCTACCTGATTGATTGCACCATCTGATTGGTCAGGGAGGGCAGCTTGGCTGGCTTTTGAGCCCAGCAGCTCTCTGGCTTCTGTATCAAGCCTGCAGCTGTGCTTGCCCTTGTTCCCTTCTTGCTCCTGCTTTGTTCCAGCGCCAGTTCCCTTTCCACTCCTGTCTCTGGTGCTGATCCTCAGCTCTTCCCCTGGGTTATGACTCTGGTTGACCTGCCAGCTCTGGCATTTGGCTCCTGTCTCTTCGGTACTGACCCTTGGCTTATTCCTAGACTCTGCCAACCCTGGACCCAGCTTTAACCAGTTGGCTGAACTCTCACTTTAACTACTAGGCCAGACCGCCCACAGTCTTGTCTCTAACGGGTATAAATAAAAGACACCCCCCCCCCATTGCCCTATTCTAGAAGCATATGCAGTAACGTCAGTGGTATCCTGATCACTATTCTCTTTCTTAAGTTACTCTTGAATATTGCAACATTTTCTTCCCCCTTCCAGTTTGGGAATGGAGGGTATGTATGTATGAGCTCTTGCTAATAGCATAAGGTTTTTCTGCTGCACTACTGGGGTTTGTGTTAATAACAATCTTTGAGTATCTCGTCTATGAAAGGTGCCATAGGTGCTAAATATTATACTACTTATTTATTATTTTAAGATCATTTCTATCCTATTTTAGCATACTGCTTTTTACTAAATCCTGATATTAATTTCACCAAAACAGTCTTGACAGATTGAAAAGCCACACCAAACTGCCTGTTTAAAAAAACCCCAAACACCTCCAAAACATCTCTTCCTTCCCACTACCACCCCCCTCCCCCCCAAAAAAAAACCAAACAAACAAACAAAAAAAAAAAACGCAAACAACCCAAAAAAACCCTGATCTGTCTGAACAAAATTATTCTGAAAACAGGATATGGTAAGGGACGTAACATTGAATCCTAAAATGAATTTGTCCTGGGTACTCTCAGAAACCCATGTCACTATGTTGTTATGAGCAATCAAGTGTTTGGTTATGCCATACGAAATCAGCTATACTTCTCTGAAGTCCAAACATATTGTATACATGAAAGACAGTGTCTTGAGACAGTTGGGGGTGTTGTGATTTAGCTATTGGAAATGCCTGCTTATGTTGCCCTGAAAGCATCAGCTATCAAGTAGTATAATGCCTTTGAGGGCACCTGTCCTCAATAGTATTTGCTGGTCATCCTCTGTTTCCTCCCACTGACATTGAAGTTCTCATGTTGCTATAATCTGTGCTTCCTGACTACAGATCTTAACTGCTGGACTACTGGTCCTCTACTCAAATCTTGGAGTTGCTGAGTTCTATGTTACAGTGTTAATGGAGTATCCTGATATACTACTTAAACAGAGCAGCCTTGGAGGTGCTTTTAGCTCAGTGCACCTTGCAGTTTAAGCAGCAGTTAAAATATGACTCATCTGGATGACACCTCATAACAATTAGGAAGAATTTTACTTTGTGATTCTCTGGCAGCCTGGGAGAGTGGCCAGTAATAACAGACTTGTAGCTGAGGATGATAAACTTGTGTCTACAGAGTGAGGATTAGGCTTTGAAGATAATACGTTGTGGAAACCTATGTGGAGCCTCTGTCAGTCTAGAATTTGAGAGAGTAGAATGTCTACCAAACAGGAAGATCACTAATGTGTCTATGGCAGTGTTTCCCAACCGGTGTGCTGTGAGGCCTGAGCAGGTGTGCCACAAAAGTTTTTGAAAAACTACTTGAAGAGTTCTGGATTGGCTCCTGAATATTGATGAGTTCATTTGGAGCCTATATGGTGGTGTGCCTCAGAATAATTGAAGGTATCAAGATGTGCCATGGCAGAGAAAAGGTTGGGAACCACTGGTCTATGGCACACTAAACAGCGACTGCCAAGGGACAAATGCCAGTATACTGTTGTTGGTGCCTTCTAAGATTCACTTTTTAAGACATCACTTGGCATGGGAGAGAAGATTTAAATAAAAAATTAACATAGTACTGTGTTTTTATAAAGATAAATTTCTAGTGTTAATTTAGGTTTATGAGCCATTATGTCCTATTTTACATTGACAGATAAGGAAAGGAACCATTTTTCTATATTCTGGATACTGGCGAGTGTTCTCCTTGCTGCAATAGCCATGCTGTGCAAAGAACAAGGAATTACAATACTGGTAAGGTCTCTTCATAATCATTAAATTCTGGCCTTAGCATACATAAGCTACTACTGCATATGTGCTGCTGCGGATCTTCTCCACCTTTGTAAACAACTCTGATTGTGCTTCTACATTAGTCAGTCTGTTAAGAAAATTGGCTTATGAATGTTAAAACATTGACCTAGCTGGGTTTTCTTTTCCTGTTGTGCCCAGTACGTATAATGTGACTCCTTTTGTGCTTATTTTGTGTCTCTGTGAACAGCTTGCGTGTACCTGTAAAATTCTCTACTTGTCTACTTTGTAGATATTATAATGCCAGTTTCAGTTTGTGCCACATTGGATGCCTGTGATCTTGGATTTCTGACTGTCATCTTGAGCTCACAATGCCAGCAAATCCGCAAAGGGTATTGGATTAAATGAACAAGACTGTTAATGGTTGATAAAGAAGTTTTCATTGCCCACAACCCTTTTGTTTAATGAACTGTTGACACTGTCTAGTTAGAAGTAGCTATTCTGCTTATGTCTCACTTTTATTGATTCTCTTCTCTCCAGTCTTTAATTTAAGCATAAATCTAAATAGGAACCTCCTTTTTTGAGTTCACGTGCTTCTGCATCTTTTTACACACCTGAAGTCCTCCTCTTTGTGATGACCCAATCGCTTCAATGGTAGCCTACTGAGATGCCAAAATTGGGGTGTATTTTTATAGCTTGAAGAATGGCTTCCCCTATAACTGGTAGGGATGGAGCAGTAAAACCCAGGAATTCTTAAGAAATGAATTATTATTATCATATATTATTATTCTTGGTATAAAGAAAACAAATTACAGAAAACATATCCTGGAGCATAAGCAGAATTGTTTTTAAATAGACGATCTTCTAAAGGCATGTGTGGGAGACATAAATAGCTCTCCAACTTAAGGTGTGCAGTGGTGTTTGTCACAGGAGTGTGAAGATAATGTTTGAATAGCAGCCTCAGCTTTTATTTTCTGGCTTTCTTTGTTGATGTTGCATCATTAGGATGATTATTTCCATCCTCAAGCTCAGGGACATGGGTTTCACAGTGCGGAAGCACAGGCCAAGATATAAAAACAAGGGTAAAGAAGCCATACACAAAAATGAATAGTGCCTCATGCTGAAATGCCACTTTCCAATTGGATTCCCGCCTCCCTGTCTTCCTCAGGAAGCCAACAGCCATATACTTCCAGCTGGCCTCCCTACATGGAGTCACTCTGAGCTCCATGCCAGTTTCCCTGTGTTTCCTGTGGCTGGCAGAAAGAGATTGATCTGGTCTTTGCCTCTAATGAGTAGAAACCCTTCCCCACACCTAGCAGTGCACTTCTGCTAGCTCGTTGTAGCCCTTAAGACACCTAGATCATCTTCAAAGATACTAGGATGCTAGCTACATATCCCTCGTGCTTAAGAGTTAAAGATTACTGAACATTTTTTGTGGGGGTGGGGTATATTTAACAGAATGTGCCATGAAAATAGCATATCAGAATAAAAGGGTTAACTAGAGCAGATGCATATATGGGACTTGATTCTGATCTCGTTTTCACCAGTGTAACTCCGTTGACTTCCGTGGAATTACTCCTGATTTTAAGGTCTAGTCCTGCAAAGTGCTGAGAAACAAAGTGCTGAATGCCCTTAAATCCTATAGATGTCTACAGAAATGTATACCACTCAGAATTTTGCCAGAGGTTTTCAGCGCCTTACAGGATTGGGCACTTACACTGGTGTAATTCCAGTGAGAAATCAGCCTGGATAGTCTGTAATTTTGTCTAAGCCATTGCTCTGGCAACCTGTGTGCCCTATTAAAGAATAAAGTGATTTGAACCCATATAGTCAAAATATGCTTGGTGCTTCACTGGTGGAAAGTTAGATGTAAGGGATGGGTGGGCTTTATAAAAACCCACTTTATTGCACTAGTCCCTATGACTGCAACCCCTGGGCTGCAAGACACACTAGGAGGGGTGGGGTAGTGTTTTCATGCCCCCCATCGCACATGTACAGGCCAGGGGGCTGGGTGGCCATGCACAGGGCATCCTTGACGTGCTGAGGTGTGTTCTCCTGCAGTGTTCTTTCCTTTCCTTGGAGCAGTGACTCCACATTGCCCCCAGCATCAGGACGTGCCTGTGGCTTGTGTCCATTTGTAACAGGTTCAGAATCAGCATTAAGATGCATAGTGATTCACTATAGAAGTAGGATTTTTAAAATACCTTTTTAATGAATGGGTTCTTCTTTCTCTCTCCTTTTCTTGGTTATTTAGGGTTTGAACGCTGTATTTGATGCTCTGGTGATTAACAAACTAAATATTTTGGAACTTATTCAAAAGGTACTACATAAAGGCAAGTCATTGGAGGTGAGTGTGCTCAATCTCAGTTCATTCTAGCTATCCAAGCAACAAAAAGATGCCATTTTTACAGTTTTGTATGTGCTGGGACTCTGGGAATGGAATAAAAAACTAGATATCATTCAGAGTCAGTAAAAAGGGAATGATCTGGAATGTCTTTGCAGCAACATGAGTGATCTTGGTAGAGCACTGCCATATCTAGCAAGATTTAAATGTGCCTGCATTTCATAGCTCTTCTCACAGCAATATATAGAGAGAGATGATGTCTGAGTATTTAGGGAAGCTAGCTAACGTAGGGAATTAGTCCAAGACCGTTCTCCCTAGTCAATAACCAGGAACCAGAAATGGATGTTGACAACATCCCATTCGCAAAGTGAAGAGAATTATTTATCCAGGTTCACAAAATAGATTTTAAAGCAGAAAAAAGCAAGAGTTACAGCATGCACAGAAGTACTTGTTAGTTAACAGAATCATTTTCTCTCTTGGCAGTCCAGCTCAAATGCTTTCTTGTCCTATAGAACACACATTGCCAAGAAAGAGAGAGAGACCTCCAAGTATGTAGACCTAGGAGCTGTGAATGAGAACCCTGTTAATCCATTGACAGTCACTGGAGGATAAACAGGTGACTACAGTGGACCCTAATTCATCCATTATCAACTCAGATGGAATCTGGCATATCATACATGCAATGATGAGCAAATCCCAGAAATAACAAGCATTGAGTAAACTTTTGACTGCAACTGGATAGTCCCTCAAGAGAGAAGAGTTACTAATGGCAAACTAGTTATCTGCCCCTCCTGTGGAGGGTTCAACAAGGCAGAAAAATCTTCATTGGACTTTGCATGGTGTGAAACTGCAGAGGAGTTTTGCTCCCATGGTGCTGTGGAGCTTCCATAAATTCTGCAAGAGTGAAATGTGAATGAAAGGTCCTTTGGAGTTTGTGGAATGTCAGTAAGTGGGAATGGACTCATTGCCCAAATTGGCTGATTCAATTCTACAGATAGCTAGCTCAAGGGAAAAGGGGTTGTTCTAACGACAAAGAGGAATGCCAGAGAGCTCAGCAGTGTAATTTGCCTGTCAGTCAGTTTAAGAAAAGTGAGGAGCCTGGGGATTAGTAGAGGACTAAAGCAGAACCACTTCAGAGTTTCATTAATGAAAATGCATCAAAGTTAAACCTTTTACAAGTGAGGCTCTTTAAAATGTGAAGCGCTTAAAGCATTTTTCTTTTTTGAGTGCTTGCTTATATCGATTCCATGCTAGGTGTGTGCGTGTGCGCCTGTGTGCCTATGTGCCCGGCTATCAGATTTTTACCTTACATGAGGCACTACCAGCCCTGTCTGTGCCCTCTCAGTTCCTTCTTTCTGCCCATGATAGTTAATGGAACTCCTTCTCTGTCTCTCTTCCAGTTGCAAGTGCTTCATAGTTGGCTTAAAACTATAGTTTTGTAAATTAATTGTTTGTATATAGTTAATAGTTGGAAAATTAGGGATTAGTGGTCCCGCTAGGGTCATTTCCCTTGGGACGGGGTGTGCTCCTTTCCCAGGTTTCAAGATGTATTTTGACTGCCATTCTGGATCAACGGTCCCCCATGATAGTTGTTTAAAGTGTTTAGGGAAGACACACACAAGGGATGAGTGCAAGATCTGTAAGGGCTTCAGGCCACAGACTAAGAAACATAGGGACGTTCACATGAAAGCCTTGTTGATGGAGGCGGCACTTAAACCAGCCTCAGAACCATCCCGTTCCAGCTCAGTGCTGAGTATGATGCACTGCCAGCACCGAGCCATTCTTGGTGCTATTCGACTTGCCTATGTCGAAGAAACATCCAAAGAAGCACTGTGCAGACAGAGTTTGTTCCCCTGCACCCAAGAAGGCGGGGTCAGGCAAAGGACCTTTGCTAGGTCAATTGCCTGCGTCGGCGTGGCCGGAGCCGGCTTCTTCATCTAAGGCTTCAAGCCTGTTGAGGGAACCATTTCCGACTCCCATAAACAGATGGGGGCTCATCCAGCTAGTGGTGTTGTTGACGCCAGAGGCCTTTCGGGCAGCTAGGGACCTTTCGACCCTCCCAGTGCCCCCAATCCATGGAACCTTCCCTCAGCACCAGAGTCAGTGAAGGTTTCTGTCTCCAGGGGAAAACACTCGATGGGACCATCACAATGGACATTTGACAGGCTCTGTTTTTCTGAATCCCCACGCCAGTCCATAACACCCCGCCCCCCCATTCGGCAAAGGTCTTGCACACTCCTGATCCTCAGCGCCAAGCCATGTGTCTCTGGCGGGGCATCGCTGATCTCGGTCACTCTGATATCGGTCTTCATCCTCTTTACGTTGGTCACCGGTGACGTGTCGATGGGCCTGGGACTCTCAGCACTGATCCCCAGCGCCTTGTTCCCCAGCACTGTGCCATTCACCACACTATTGGTGCTTCTCACCAGAGTGGCACTGCTCCTGGGAAGTCTGGCACTGATCTCCCTCCCCACAGCACTGTTTCCCGGTACCACATTGCAGCCAGGTGGAAGCACCATCTGCTCCGTCTTGGTGTCCAAGGGAAGATCCATCTGACTCGAAAGAAGAACCAAGCTCCCAAGCCTGAGAGCACCAACCATTGGGCGCACAAGTTTTTGGGGCAGGTCCCACAGTGGCAGGCTGACCCCAGAGAGAATGGCTGGTCCAGTGGTCATACTGGGGGATCCCCATGGTACCAGAACCCTATTTGTACTTGTACCAGTTGTCTGAGAAGCAGTCCATGGCACCGACGGCCCAGTGCCAGGTGAAGATTCAGCTTCCGATCCTGTCATTGGACCAGAAGACCCAGTGACCGGCAGCCCCCCAACAAGAGGAGGAAATGCCACCTCCACCCTAATCATCCCTGGATAAGGTGTTCATCGATCCGGCTTACACAATCCTCCTGGACGACTTTTGGGCCAATCAGGAACTCCTTAAGAGTTGCCTCCAATTTGGGTCTAGAGGCTGAGGAGCTCATGGACAGCCTCTTTGATGTGCTGGCTTCTGCGGTGTTGGCCAGGATTGCATTACCAATGCATGAAGGGGTGCTTAAGGTGGTCAAGGCCCTGTGGCAGACCCCATTCTCCCTGCCACCAACATCAAAGAGGGCCAAAAGAAATATTTGCATCCCAGCCAAGGGATTAGAGTACCTCTTCTCACGCCTGCCCCCAGGTTCCCAGGCAAGCTTGGCCCTGCCTAAAAATAAGGACTCAAAGAAGCTGGATCTGTTCGGAAGAAAGATTTATTCCACAGCCAGTCTTCAGTTCATAATGTCTAATTTGCTGGGGAGACATAATTATAATATCTGGGACACCTTGGCGAAGTTCAAGGATTCATTGCTACAAGAATTTGGACAGGAGTTACTCTCCTCTAAGTTAGAGGCAAAGGCTGTAGCCAGAGCCTTCCTGCAAGTGATGTTAGATGTGGTGGATTCAATGGCAAGGTCGATGCGCAGATGTTCCTGGCTGTAGTCCTCTGGGTTGTCCCTGCAATTAATACAGGACCTCCTCTTTGAGGAAAACACCCTTTTCCCTTTCCACCCAGAACAAACGGACACGAGGTTCCACAGCCTTAAAGAATTTTGGACCACCTTATGCTCACTGGGCCTATATACCCTGCAGGCTTCTAGGAAACAATTCTGTCCTCTGCTGCAATAGTCTAGATTCCCGGGCCATACATGGTACGGCTCCTAAAGGAGGAAAGTCAGAAAGACAGAGGCTTTAAATGTCACCGCTCTGCTCTGACCTCCTTCACGACTCAGCCGGGCCTCTCAGGCCACACAAGTGGGCAACGTCAGCTGTTTTGAGGGTGCGCTCGAGGATAGCGCCCCAGTCTCATTTCAGGATCCATCCCCCCTTTTGTTTCTGAACAACCTGTCATCTTTTCTGCATGGGTCCAGATTACATTGGACCATTGGATCCTCAATACCATATCAACTGGCTATACCCTGCAGTTTTCCTCAGTCCCCCTCAGTCTACTCCCCTTCCCTGTCCCTCTTCTCACGAACAACGTCTCATTCAGAAGGTGGAAACCCTATGGTGGGTGGGGACCATAGAGGAAGTCCCTCAGAACATGAAGGGAAAAGGGTTTTACTCCTGTTACTTTCTTATCCTGAAAGCAAACGTGGTCTCAGACCTATCCTGGACCTACGCTTCCTCAACAAGTATCTCAAGAGGTTGAAGTTCCGCATGGTCTCCCTCATCTCCATCATCCCTTCCTTGGATCGGATTGATATGCCACCCTTGACTTACAAGATATATATTTCCACATCTGTTTTTCCCAGCCACAGGAGATTCCTCCAGTTCATGGTGGACCAACGCCGTTATCAATTTACAGTGCTGCCCTTTGGCCTGTCATCCACTCCAAGGGTCTTCACAAAGTGCATGATGGTAGTGGCTGCTTGCCTGAGATGTTGGGGGGGGTACAGTTCTACCCTTACCTTGGCAGATGTACTGGACATCTAGGGCAGGTCGCAAGCTCAGGTCCAGCTCAGGATTGGTCTGGTAAGAGCCACCTGCCAACGTCTGGGCCTACTCATAAACAAGCAGAAGTTAACACATCTCCAGTCCGGTGAATAGAGTTTATAATTGTGGTCCTCAACTCCACCCAAGTCAGGGCCTTCCTCCCAGAGCCTCGGTTCTGAGCCGTGGCAAATCTCATCATGCACATTTGAGCCTACCCTCCCACTATTGCCCAGACATGCCTCAAGCTGCTGGGGCATATGGCAGCCTTTATCTACGTGGTATGGCATGCGTGTCTACACCTCAGACCTATACAGTCGTGTAGTCACAGTCTTGCTGCACATCCTGTCATCCCTGAGCTGGTGGATGAACCTGCATTCAGTGATGGGGAGGGCATGCCCTTCGAGAGATTATCCCCCTTGGTGACACTGGTCTCCGACACCTTGGACTTAGGGTGGGGTGCCCACCTCAACAATCTCAGCACACAAGGGATCTGGTCACAGGAGGATCACTGCCTCCATGTAAATGTCAGAGAGCTCAAGGCAATACATCTGGCTTGCCAGGTGTTCCTTCTCTGTGGCACAGGCAGAGTGGTCCAAATTCTAATGGACAATACCGCTGCGATGTTTTACATCAACAAGCAGGGGCGGAGCCCGTTTGTCAGTCCTGTGCCAAGAAGCTCTCTGCTTGTGAGACTTCTGTGTGCGGAACAACATTCATATCGTGGCTTCACATCTCCTGGACACCAGGAACGCGGACTTTCTCAGTAGGTCTTTCTCATCACGCCACAAGGGATCACTCCACCCAGAGGTTGCCCGCATGATGCCCCAGAGATGGGGGGCTCCCCAAATGGACCTTTTCATGTCCAGGCAGAACAGGAAGTGCCACCTGTTCGTCTCAATCTGCAGTCTCGACAAGAGCTCCCTATCTGACGTATTCCTTCTCCCATGGGCAGGCTCACTCATATATGCCTTCCTGCCAATACCACTGATCCACAAGGTCCTGACAAAGATCAAGCACGACAAGACAAACGTGATCCTAGTAGATCCCACATGGCCTTGAGAACACTGATTGATTTGGCACGTTATTGGAGCTATCAACAGCAAACCTGCTAGAACTTCCACTGTGGCTGGGCCTCCTTTCCCAGAACCACAGCCGTCTTCTGGGCCTAGCGTCCTTGTACCTGACAGCCTGGCAACTGCATGGCTAAATGCAGATGAGCAGGCTTGCTCAACTCAGGTTCAGCAGCTCCTGATGGGCAGCAGAAACTTCCACCACAGCAACGTATCTGGCCAAATGGAAAAGATTTTCCTGTTGGGCTTTGAACCAGAATCTCTCTCCTTACCGAGCTTCGATTCAGTCCATATCGGACTACTTGTATCTTAAACATCAAAGTCCAGCCTTCTTGTCACTAAAGGTTCACATGGTGGCCATTTTGGCCTTCCACTCTCTGGTTCAATGTAGGATTAGTCTTTTCCCATGACTAGGCTTAGAGAGACTTTACTCTCAAATCGGGGATCTTATCTTATACCTCCTTGGGACCTGAATCTAGTTCTGTCAATACCCATGGGTCCCCCCCTTCGAACTTGTTCTCTGCTTCTGCTCTTCTGGAAGGTCTCCTTCCTGGTGGTAGTGATCTCAGCAAGAGATCAGAGCACTCAGTTCAGAAATGCCATATACAGTGCTTTATAAAGACAAGATCCAGCTGCAACCCCAGCCAGCCTTCTTACCAAAGGTAGCGTCACAGTTTCACAACAACCAGGACATGTTCCTCCTGGTGTTCTTCCCAAACCCACACAGATCTAGTGAGAAATGTAGGTTGCACATCCTGGATGTTAGACGAGCCTTGGCCTTCTACATCAAAAGGACTAAGCCCTTCCACAGGTTGACACAGCTCTTTATTGCAGTAGTGGAAAGGATGAAAGGCCTGCTGGTCTCCTCACAGAGGGTTTCCTCTTGCAGCAAGTTCTGCTATGAACAGGCAAAGGTCTACCAGTGATCGTTACAACCCACTCTACCAGTTCATCCATGAACTCCAAGCCCACCTCCAAGGATACTGCTTGCAAGTCACTTAACAGGGAATCAACATGAACAAGCACTTGAAGAAGAAGAAATGGTTACTAATCTTTTGTAATTGTTATTCTTTGAGATGTACTGCTCGTGTCCATTCCATGACCCCCATCCATCCTCGCTGTCGGAGGTGACGGCAAGAAGGAACTGAGGGATGCAGGGCTGGCGGCACCTCATACACTGACACATGAGCACAGGTCTCCAGAGGGCGCCAGAGCTGGCCCTATGGATACCACTAAGGCAAAAATCTCCGGTAGCTGTGCACATGGTGCGCACACACCTAACATGGAATGGACATGAGCAACACATCTCGAAGAACAACAGATATGAAAGGTTAGTAACTTTTTTTCTGGTTTACAATTTTAAATCATTAGGGCTACATATGGAAAACGTCAAATGCCAGTTTTTTCATGAAAATATGATGGACAATGTTAATAGCTCACTAATTTTAGTTTTTCCCACCTCCAAAAAATTTTTTTTCCTGATCTGTGCATGTGAATTTATCTAAGTCTTCATATACAGATAGTTTCAAGTTTCTTACAATTCCTTTTCCTCTCCCCCCACCCAACCCCCAGGAGCCTAAATGCTTAGAGTACACTATCATTAATTCTCAGAGTGTTGATCTCTCCAACATGCTGTTTGCATACTTAGAGCTGTTCCTCAAATCGCGACAGAAACTGACTTGAGAAATAACAAACTTCCAGAGATTGTTAGAAAAGATGCTTCTTAAAGAAAAATTTTCCTTAGTAATTCATCATCAGTAAAATTTTGTTTTACTAATTTGGAAAGACTTACTGCAATGAAGACCACAAAATAAAGCCAGAGAGAGGGAAATTCTCAGCCTTTAGTATTTTGTTTCTTGGTTCTTATTTGTTTCCCAAAGCCCCCACAATATACCTGATGCTGTACAAACATTCAGAAGGCCCAGTTCTCCTCCTGAAGAGCTTCTGTCTTATTCTTTATTTATAATAAATATTATTGCCATAAAGCAAGTAAGATACCCATGTAACAGAGAATTTAGTTCAATGGCTGTAAAACATTTATTCCCTTCAATATTTAGAATGTACAAATACCATCTTTTCTCCATCTGTTTCGGTTTTAGGTGGGTGGGAATAAGATCTGAAGATGTTAATAACTTGTCCTGTTTCATTTTCTCCTGTAGAATGTCGGGTTGTTTAGAAAGGGACTCCTCTTCAGGATAACCCTTCTGTTGTCTGGAGGGGCCATGATGCTCTGCGTACGCTGGAGAATTATGGGCACAGGACCCCCCGCTTTTACTGAAGTAGACAATCCAGCTTCATTTGCAGACAGCTTGTTTGTGAGAGTAAGTCACAAACCTGTCTTACTGTCTGCAAGTTCAAAAAATGGGTCTTTAAAAGGAAAGTTCAATTTTATTTTAACGCTTCAAAAAAAAAAACACCAACCCAATAAAATGAGTATTTCTTGTTTTTGTGGATTGTATGATGAGCTGCCTTTTTGCTAATGTGATGATTTTCTGCAGGTAAGATTTTTTCCCGGTAAACCTTGTGTATTCTTTTACTTAATGTACTGTATGTTTTCCTCTCTTTTTTTTCTATGTTCATGGGAGAAGGGTTATAATCCTAAAATATAACTCCATGTTCCAACTAGCTATGTGTGTTTTTTTGTTTTGGTTGGTTGGTTTTATGCCTTGCCTGCAAATGGAAATGTCTGCATTGCGATAAGACCTGTAGCTGGCCTGGCTCTGCTAACTCAGGTTCGTGAGGCTTGGGCTATGGAGCTATAAAATTGCAATGAAGATGTTCAGGCTTGGGCTAGAGCCCGGGCTCTGGGACCCTTCCCATCTGCTGCAGAGCCTCAGAACTTGGGCTCCAGCCCAAGCTCAAACGTCTACACTGCAGTTTTTATAGCCCCACAACCCAAGACTGATACGGGCCAGCTGTCGGTCTTTTTATTGCAGTGTAGACATACCCAATAATAAAGTTGGGGTTTTTTTCATATTGCCTCATATTTCGAGAGATTGTACTACCCAGATCCAAATACTTAGAGGACTGTCTACAATTGGATCTCCCATCCTGAATAGGAGAAGCACCCTGTGTATGGAAGAGGTTTTTGATAAAAAAAATCATTATATTATTTTTAAAAATGCAAAATTAACGGACCTCTACCTAATTAGAATTGTGCAGTATTTAAATTAGGAACTTATTATTTTACAAGATACATTTTGGGGGTGAGGATGGGGGGGGAGGAAACAAAGATCACAAAGAAGAGAGCTGAAGTTGGTTATTTTTTTTCCCAAAGTTTAGTATCAAATAAATATTTGTTTTCCTTTGACTGACAGGCTATAAACTATAATTACTACTATTCGTTGAATGCATGGTTGCTGCTGTGTCCCTGGTGGCTGTGTTTTGATTGGTCAATGGGCTGTATACCCCTTATTAAATCAGTCAGTGACTGGAGAATAATTGCACTAGCAGCACTTTGGTTCAGCCTAATTGGCCTGATATGCCAAGCTCTGTGCTCACAAGACAGCCATAAGAGAAGGTAAGAGACAGTGCTAAATTTTAAATTCCACACTAGGTTAAGTACAGTATTATTTTGTTAAATCCAGTACTGATCATTTTAACAATTCAGTGGAACCAATATCTAGCAAATGTATTTCAAATAAATATTTATAGCTATTATTACAGTTTCATCCCAATTTGGGCACTGACTACTGGGAAGCAAACTTGTAGAAAGAGGTATGGATGGCTGCTTTATTTCCCTCCTGAAATGGCATTTTGAGATCCTTAGCACTGCAGGTGGTAAAAAGTAATTTGTGGTCAGAGCAGAGTGTAATTGATGTATGTTGTGCCCTTCTTTTTACATTTTTTTCTTCTTTTGTAATAACAAAAAGGGAGCTTTTTTGAAAAGAGGTAATGATTCTGGCCATTGATTAAAAATAAAATGCTATCCCAGAGTGATTACTCTTTTATCAATGAAGGGTTATTAAGAAAATAATTGGGGGGAAAATTGTACTTGATAGAAAAGAAAACCAACAACTTCTGTAAATAGAAGCCCTTCGTATGATAAAAGAATTTAACATCTCTTAGGATATGTTTAGGTTGCACTTTTGGATGTCCTTAACTGATTAATTTGCCAGCTCTTTAAAATTATATAAACAATGTAATCACAATGCCATGCATTGTTCAAATTTTTATTGTCTTCTGCAGTATCCATTTTCCCTCCCTAAATATTAATCCATTTTATACTTCCCTTTCCCCTGTGTGTGCGCGCGCACACAAGCACAGAGAGTATGGTTAAATGCAGAAGCTGCAATTTGATTAAACTATTAACCAACAAGGGACTCCTTCCCAAACTACCTGCTAATGTTGTTCCACTGCAGAATTTAACTGGCCACCAGTGGCCACCAGATCTGAGGATGGGTAGGAGAGCAGTAAGCCCTCTAAACTCCTGTGCCTGCTTAGGAATCCTGGCAGGAAGTTGGAGTCCCTACCGATTCCCCTCATCCACACGGGAGGTAGACGAGATGGGGGGAGTCCAGGCTGCATGAGGCATGAACCCCTTCACCATGCAGTGTTGTGCTTGAGGCCTAGACATAAGCCCATGGAGTTACAAGAACCTCACGTGGGGCTCTTTCTTAACTCCCCTTTGCTCCCCGCATCACTGCACTGGAACCAGCCAGAATTGCAATGTATGTAATGTAAATCCCTAAGCCAGGCTGCCGGGATGTTGGATGGAAGGTGAAAAAACCTCACAGAATCCTTTGCTGTGTGGGGGGGAAATATTCCTTCAAGATCTCTAATAAAATTTGGCCATCTGCATAGCCCCCTAGGGACTGAGAATGGGTAAGGGTGGAGCTGGAATAAAGCCAAAATGGCTACAGGCCAGCAGTGAGCAGAAACAACACTTCCTTTCTTCCTTCCCCTGCCACTGCAGGTGGGAGCCAGTCAGTGGGTCTGCCCTGATCCCAGTCATCCAACCCTCGCCCTCCCTCCTCCCCCTGAGAGAGAAGACCAGTAGAAGCCCAAATTTCCCCTCCCATTCCCCACCCAAGGGAGGTGCAGCAACGCAGAGTCAGTAGGCCAGCACTTATGATCACCTCAAAAATAACAAAATAATTTTGAAATTAGCATAATTTGGGGGACCCCAACTTTCAGTTTAAAGTTCCCAAAGGTTTATTATAAATAAAAATTAGTGTAAAAAATAAGTATTTTAAAGTAATGTATAGATACCTTTATGATGAACACAGCAGCTTTCTGACATGAACACTTGGCTTCTTTCATAGGTCTTCTACTGAGAAAATTGGTTATTTCAAGCACAGTTTGTTCTTTAACAAGTTTACATCTTTGAGGTGGCTTTTTAAATAAACTCTCAAATAATTTTACTTGATTGGTCACTTATTGGTCTGAAAAATTTGTAGATAGCTGCAATCAGTAATTTTATTGCCTGTATATTTGGATCAAGGAGAACAAAACTAATGATTTCCAGTTAATTAGGGTCACTTTGTGTCCTAAAATCATGGGCTTGGCTCCAGTTTAATTTTGTGGGAAGTGTGGCTGGATTTTCAAAGAAGCCCAGGAGAGCTAGGCACCCAAATCCCATTGACATTCAATGGGAGGTAGGCATGAACAGGTTATGTCCACATCATGGCTTCCAATAATTAGTAAACAATTTTTATATATTAACAGGAGCACTTCTTCATCTAAATTTTGTTGCTAATTTACAAATCTGTTTCTTATTTCCAGAATTCTTACACTGGGACTGGGATTTCTTATTATCCCTTTTCTTCCTGCAAGTAACCTGTTCTTCCGAGTAGGATTTGTTGTTGCAGAGAGAGTCATCTACCTCCCCAGTATTGGCTATTGTATGCTACTTACGTATGGATTTAGTCTATTGAGCAAACAAGCCAAAAAAAAGGTACTAACAAAACAGTCAATAAAACTGATGACCAAGACAAGTGGAAGAGCTTTAATACAATGGTGTTTAACATGTGTCTCCTTTCTTCAAGAAAATGCTTGCTGCTGCTGTACTAGGAATCTTGTTGATCAACGTGCTGCGCTGTGTTATCCGCAGTAACCAGTGGAGGTCTGAAGAACAGCTTTTTAGGAGTGCTTTGTCAGTGTGCCCACTTAACGCTAAAGTAAGTTGCTAAATAAAGTTTTTATTTAGTTTTTTTAATATTCTACATGGTAAATAATTACACTACAGCAACTCATTTACAATGCTAGCCTGGGGAAAGCACAGCATAGCAACACCTAAAGGACAGCTAAATTATAGTGGCAGCATAGTCAACCTCTCAATCAGTGCAAGTCACAAGAATTTAAAACTGAAAAAAAGATGAAAATAAATTAATCTAAATGAAGACATCCAATCAGATAAAAAAAAAAATACCAAACACTTAAATACATAACTAGTACTATCTATTGAAACAGTTGCATACATAAATGATGTTTTTCTGCAACAATCTCATTATTTGTTTAAACATAAAAATTAAACAATAAGTGTAGTCAATTGATTTGCTATCTGTGATTTTAGAATCCTATTTGCCTACTTCAGTGGCTTTAGTACAGTACTGCTTTTTCTCATGTTAGCTCTGCTGCCTCTACAAGGCTATGGGAGAATGAAATGAATCACTCATCTCATCAGAACTGCAGAGTCTTTGGATGAGCACTGATGCTCCATAGAGCAGCCTGGAGAGGCTGCCATAATTTAGCAGGTCCCTATGGCTTTCTAGATTTTGCTCAGGGCCTCTTCAACTCCTGGAGCAGCCCAGTATAAGGAGAGTTCTAAAGTGGCTAAAAGCCACTGTAAGCCTCCCATGTTCTTGGGCTGCAAGTTCTGTGCTGCAGGTCTAAAAGGTACAGGACTGAATCTTACTCTTTAATACTAGAGTTGATGCACACGCTAGAAAGAAAAAAGCTTGACTTTTGATCCCAAGTTGAGTTTTCAGGGCTGGCAGTGAGGAGGGAAAATCCCCCATCTCTTTATTGTAAATTATTACATTTTTGCTGTTTCTTTTTGGAGTATAGCTGTACTTTAAATTTCATTTACATTTTGCAAGTCCAAGCTGAGAGTTCCATTAGGCAACATCCCTGTAGAAAAATACCTTATCCACTTACAGAATTTCAGACCTCTGTAGTCTAGAGCAGTGTCTCAGAAAATATGAATCAGGACCCTGAGGTCTTATGGGGTTTAATTGAAATATTTGAACTTCCTTATTTAAAAAAATTAATATAAATATTCAACTTGGAAAAGTGGAAAAATATACAAATTAATTAAAAGTTCCAGAGGGGTAGCCATGTTAGTCTGTATACAGCAAAAACGACGAGAGTTCTGTAGCAAATTTGTTAGTCTTTAAAGTGCTACAGAACTCTCGTTGTTTATACAAATTAATGAAATACAGATATACGATGGTCACCTTTATAAAGGATCTTTTGTCAACAGTTACAGCACAGTAGTATGTGAGATAACCCACCCCCTAATCTCAATATATGAAAAAACCCTGTTATATTTGCGATCCTATTATGTGGTAACTGTAGGCAAACATCTGCTTTGTAATGATCACCTCAGTATATCTTATTCTGGAGGACTAGTACATGCTGTAAATGAGGCATATGCAATCTATCTCTTTGTGCCTGCTTGTACCCTTCTCAAAATGTTCTGCCATAATGGGTTTACAATCTAAGCAAAGGAAGAGGGTGGTGATGTGAACATTTCAAGGGAGTGTTCTAAATTCTGATCCCAATCTTGCACCAGAAATAACTTCACTGAAGTCACAGGGGCATGAAACAAGGGTTGGGAGATCAGAATCAGGCCCATAGTCTAACAGTCACCCTTAAAATAAAGAGATGACTCTATCTTCATAGTTACAATTCCTGGTACTCCAACCCACTCCTTCCCACTCCAATCATATTAGCTTTTCATGAGTTGTTTTCATAGTAACAGACTGTACCAATCACAGCATTTTCTGGAAAACTATAAAATAATGTAAAAAAACCACACCAGGGTATCATCATTCCATAAATGAAGAATTTTCACCTGTTACCACAAAACTGTGCTCCACGATCTGAGCTCTTTCTCTCTTTCTTTGATTGTTTCCAATTCTCATGATTACAAAAGTAAACATGAAAATGGGAACCAGTCATAACTGATGCTATGCTATCTTCCTGAAACTGCAGACAGCATGAAGCAATAGCTATTAAGGCTGTGACCTGACCCATTCATCTCAATCTGGTGTTAACACTGAAGACTTAATTTTGATATTTAAATGCCATCTTATCTAGTTCACTGCTTTTACTTCATTATTTTATCAGAAACATCTAGCTAATGTATTTAGCCCACAATCTAAATTGCCTTCCATACCAATCCAGGTTCTAAAACCCCCAGATGATTCTCAGTGAGCTACTGAAATTTCCAGCTTCCATCCTGACCACTCCTACAGTGCAGCTGTAGGATTTAATCTGTGGCATATTGAAAATCATATATGTGTGAACAGTGTAAAATAAGTTTAATAACAAAATAAATAGCAAAAGCACTGCTGTAGTGATGTTACTATTCATTTTCATGTTTAACTCACTCTTTCGGGGGGTGGGGGGGATGGAGCTGCCATATTTTTTTCCAATCTACTACACCTGACTGATGCAGAATTGAAGGCTTTGCACAAAATTTACTTCCAGCTTGCTGTAGAGTATGCCATGCCTTGTAATCACCCATTCACGACAGGGGAAGTAGGGTGACAAGGAACATAACAAGAATTCAGATTGTCCTGCAGACAACCCTGCAGATTGTCCTGCAGACATTTCCTCTCCGAAGCAGTGGATTTAGCTGGCTCAAAAAGATGAACTTTACATCTCCCAGCACCAGCTTTGATAAATTTGGCGCTGTGATTTAAAATCTGTTGTAAACAAATAAAAGCCTGTAAGTCACAAATATATTGATGTTTTAAAAAAGGGGTCACAACAGGAAAAAGTCTGGGAATTCCCTGTCGAGAGACATTCTAGACACAGGAGAAATGATTTAGAGCAGTGGTCCCCACACTGTGGGGCGTGGAGGAACATCTGGGGGAAAGAGGTGGGGCATTGGCAAGAACCACTTTCAGTACCGTGTCCTACCCTTCTAGGCCATTGCATGAGAATAATTCTTCAATTGAGAATAATATCTTCCCCTGTCTGGATGACAGGCTCCTCAAGGGTCACTCCTTCCTCAAGGTGCAGTCAGCAACCAACAAGGCCCTATTCTGCTTCCAGGTGGAGAAGTCTACTCCAACACTGTTACAATTCATAGACTTTGTTAGAGCCACTCTAAACTACACAACTGCCAGAGCATACCTGCCCTCAGACAGGTTTGCCACAATGTCCAGCCTCATTTCCACACTATGATACAGCCTACAAACCACTTCAAGGGTTTGCTTTCAGCTCCTGGGTCATATGACAGCCTTCATATTTGTGGCAGCCCATGCAAGCCAGCACTCTCAGCTGACTCAGGTCTGTCTAAGCACAAACTGTTTGTTTAAACTGGTAGTGTACCTGGGAGGTTCCTTAAATCCCTCAATTGTGGAAGGACCCTCAAAAGGTCTTGGGTGGAAGTTCCATTCTCATATCCTCTGCTCACAAAGATCATATGCACAGATGCCTCCCTGCTAGGTTGAAGCACCTGTACTGTGACCACTTCTTCACCTCCCTCTGAGAGCAAACTTCTGACCCATCCCAACCTTTCATCACTTCACCTCAAGGTTTGACTGCTGGATGGCTCTTAGACTTAGAACAGGAATGTTCTCCCAAGTTTCAGGCAGTGCTGCTGAATAGTAGAAAACCACCACAAGGAAAAATTACTTACAAAAGTGAAAGCATTTCCAAGCCTGGTGTGCCCAAGAGTCCACATCTCGTCTGTAGTCTCTCCTTACACACGTTCTTGATTACCTACTAAATTTAAAAACCATGGGTTTGTCACTGAGCTCTGTTAAGGTTCACCTAATTGCCATTACTGCTTTTCATCCTCCAGCGGAAGGATTTCCAGTTTTCGCTCATTCTACCATGATGAGATGCCTTAAGCATTTATATAACCTTTTTCCTTGTGTAAGGGAAGCTACTCTGCCTTGGGATCTTAACATAGCCATTAGTGCCTTAAGGAAAAAACCCTTTTAAACTCTGGGGGAGCGGTTTGTTTCTTCATCTCTCCTTCAGAATATTGTTCCTTGTAGCCATCTGCCTCTGCCAGAAGGGTGGGAGAGCTAGGAGCATTTATGGCTGATCTGCCATATAAAGTGTTCTATCCCAATAAAGTGACTCTGTGTCCCTATCCTCATTTCCTACCGAAAGCCTCTCCTGGCTTCCATATCAATCAGGACATTCAATTGCCAGTGTTTTTACCTGAGTCTCACACCTTCAGAGAGGAAGGTAGTCTTCATGCTCTGGATGAAAGCAGGGCTCTTGCCTTTTATCTTGATAGAACTAGGTCCTTCAGGGTTTCTCCCAGACTGTTTCTTTCTCAGAAGGATACAAAGGACACCTGATTTCCACCCAAAGATTACTGCAATGTGTTTTGGGATGCATTCTGGCATGCTGTGTAGTTTGGGTGGTACATCCCCCACCTAGGGCTGACTTGCCCATTCCACCAGGGCTCAATCCACTAACCCTGTTGGAGAGCGTACCCATCTTGGACATTTGCAAGGCTGCCACCTGGTCATTAATGCACACATTTTCGCAGCAGCATGCTATTGTGTATGCTTCTACTGACTTGGCTTTTAGCAAGGCTGTTCTCCAATCTGCTCTACGCTTGCCTCCTCAGCATCGTCCTCTATATTGAGGCTCTGTTCAGGAGTCTCTTCACAATGGAGCATAGGGAAAATAACTTGAAGGAGAAATTACTTAATTTTATAGAAAGTAGAGTTCTTCGAGATGTTTTGCCCATATGTGCGCTCCACCACCTGCCCCGCTTCCCCTCTGCTCTGCATTCCTTGACTCTGGACTTCGTGATTGAGAAGGACCTGGAGTGGCAGCGTGTGTGCCCCTCCCCATATGCTCTCATTCCAGAGGATATGCAGGCACGGACCTGCAGGCACAGCTGCCAAAAAATCTCTGATCAAGAGTGCATGAGTGCACAGATCCTCACATGGAGCACCCATGGGGACAAAACATCCAGCTACCGTACGAGTAAGTAACTTATGATCACCGTTCACATTATCAGGGTATTAAGCCACCTCTCCACCTCCTGAGCATTTCAGTCTGGGCTGCTGATTATCCTCATAGATTTTTAACAATAACACTTTTGGAAATGGTCAAATTGCAAACAATTTTAATTTATGAATGTCTTGTTACTTTAAAACCACAAGCTGTTTCCTTCCTTTTAAGCAAAACTGTAGTGGCCTACACAACACTGGTACCATGAACAATTCTCATTTCTGATTAGCTTTCTCTAATCAATACTCTAAAAATTTATAGTTCTGCAACAACATAACCATTAAACAGGTAGAAAATATTTACCCCTTTTTGCCTTTCACAGGATTAATATATCTGGCTGCAAGAATCATTTTAAATTTGTCCCAGAATTTTAACAGTTCACAGAAACTGCAAATTCTCTCCCTATTGCTGGATTGTCTTTAGAAAACATTAATTATTTAAAAAATTTTAAAAAGTCATTGCAATTCTTAACTATCGGTAACTCTTTCAAACAAGGAAGTTTTTGTTTATTCCCAAAGAGCCATTAGCTTCATAAAGTCCTCTAATGGAATAGTTTAGATGGCAATTAAGGGACAGCTGTCTTACATGTGTATTAGGCATCCAGAATTGGTTCGATTTGGCTCTCAATGCAAGCCTGTGTCTTTCGTCTGTTTTCAAGTAGTTGTTGACAAACGCTCTCAAAAGTATCTCTTTGATAGTGTCTGGCATTCTGCCTTTCCCTTTGTCCATGCAACTACCGAATGTTTGTGCTTAGTTTGTACCTCTTGTTGATTCTGGACACTTGGTGATCAGTGTGGATACCAGTGAGACACGGTACACCCGATTTGCAGATCAATAAGGTTTAATGTGCAAGGTTTTCTATAAATGTACTAGTTAGATACAAAGCCTAAAATTAACTACAGTATATCATACTCACTAAGCCTGGAGAGCTAAGCAGTTACTCAGAAGGCTGTATACAGGAACGGCTTTCTTCAGGGGCCCCACCAGGGAGTCAGTGGATCCTCTGGTCCAACCGGCAGCACTTCCCGCGGAGTCAGGTGTTGATAGAGTGCCCCCCTTTGTTTAAGTGATGAGTACTTATACCCTTCCATAAACAACCTTCATCTAATTCTCTCTCATTATCATATATGCTAATTACCTACATTGGGTTTCCACCCTTAACGACATTCCAGTCTCACCATAATAATTGGGGTCGTCAAAACAACATCTGGTGATAGGAGGGGTGGAGTAAAAGTATGCCTCTTGGCAATGAAACACTGTACCCACAGACGTTCAAGGATAACTTGTTGTTCCCATCACTGTTATCTGTGTGCAGCTGCAAGCAATACAGTATCTGTATTTTGTCTTATGTACCGTGCTATGCAGAAACTGAGACATCTATAAAGTTATTCGGTCTCTGCCACCTGGAAGATGTCATGCTACCAGGGGTCAGAATAGCCAAGCAAGCAACTGAAGCTATGCTAGGCCTGGAGAACAGTGGTCAAGCAACTCAAATTGTACTGGGCCTCCAACACCTCTCAGAACTACGCCTCCACTTCAAACTGTCACAGCCTAATCCCCGGTGAGATCGAATCATACACCTAGTCTTTATCACACTAATCTCTAGAATGTCATCTCATAACATCCAATATCATCCCAGTATCTCCACAAACAGCTATCATATAATGTCTAGGTCTTCTGTTTCTTCAGTGCAGATACCAGTTTCGTTTTAGAATATGTAGCAATCTATATGGATTGTTTGGAACCCTTTTCTGAAAAAGTGGTGGGCCTGCATGCTCAGCATTTCCTGCTGCCTTTCTCACATTTTCTCCAAATGTGTTCATATTTGCCTTTTCTGTTTTTTGTTTGCCTTCTGTTGTCTGCCTGCTCAGATTCATAGCTGAAGCTATGAAGCTAATTGAAGCTATGAACTTATGGAACTAATTGTCCAAATGCTGACTCCCAGATCCCTTCTGCTACACTGTGTTTTCTCTCTTTGGTCACACTCAAAGCCCTCCTCATTTTGTTTACATGATCAGCAACTGTTTATCTCAGCCAGTCCAATTCCTTTGCCAGTTTCTTAGCACTGTCTAGCATGGTTTTGTCAGTGCATGTTGACACATTCCTTTCTACTGCTCTGAAAGCAGCAGTGGTAGTTTATATCTCTCATTTTCTTTAAAAAACAACATTGATTGGGTCTTCCTTTATTACTTTAATCCAACTCCAGAATTTCTCAGTACTTAAAATAAAAATACATTTTAGAATTACTCATTTCTAACTTGTTTGCTGATTTACCATTTGTTTAACTTTTTATGTAAATCAGAACAACTTGTTAATATGGTTGACTCTATACGAGCTTCCTTAAGATTAATTTATTTTATACTTTTTTTTCCTGTTTTTCATAATAGTGAATGATCTCTAAACTTTTCCAAAGCTTCCGTCACCATTGGTCTAAGTGCCAGTTGCAGAACTGTATGTTGCTATGCAGAGCATCCAATCTTAGCAGTTTTATTGTACAAAAATCTTCAAATTAAAGTCCCAGGGCCTGGAATCAGGTAATTAAATGAGAATCTGAGCTGCTAACTACTTAATCCTCATGGAGGCAGAGAAAAGAACCCATTTATTATTTCTTTAAATCTCATGTTTTCAAGCCAAATCTCATGATATTTGAACACTTGGGATTGGCAATAGTGCATAATGTCAGTCTTGCAACCTGGTCAGACCTTGCTTTTATGCGTGATTAAAGCCATTACAAGATATAAAAGTAATTAACAATTTTTAATGTTAAACATCATGAGCACATTGGGCCCAGTCCGAAGTTGTAACAGTTTAATTCTGATGTAAGAAGAATATATTTCTTGGATAATCCTAACCATCTTCTTTTTATTCATTGCATATACAAGAAAAGAGCATGACTGAATGGATAACACCAAAAGCATTCTGTATTCTAGAAGTTGAGAATAAGTCGAGTTTGCTATGTTTCAAAGCAATACTGTAGAGTTCAAATACCATAGTGTGTTGTATAGAGCCTAACAGAATCAAATAGACTGTGTCACGCCCATACCATAAAAGTTGTAAAGCACAAAATAAGTATGTTAAAGCAATTCCAAATAAAGTCCATAATATGCTTACTCTGTCAGATAACAATATCCTCTCTCCTCAGATCTCCTAACTGGTGAAAGGAGGATACTGCTTGATATATGTTACCATCCATGATCTATAATTTCTCAGAATGGAATATCAATTCCCCTGTTTGAGGCGATGTACATTCCAAAAGTAAAATGAAAAATAAAACAAATTAGATATTCAGGTCATCGTCATTTGCAAAGTCAGAATCATATCTTCTGACACTTAGGGATTTTGGAATTTTTATAGGACTTTGCTATTAGTTTATCTAACAAAGCTCACCATAACACTCCACTTCTTCAAAGCGCTACACAAATGTTATTAATGTATCAGTCTCATGACACATATGTAATGGAGAAGGCACCTCTGTTCTTGGTGTTAGTTTATGCTAAAATTATATTTGTGTCAAATGCAAGCTATGATAACATTGAATATGTACAGTGGAGAACTAGTTTTCTGCTCCTTATTAAAATGGCTTGCACTATTTCTCTTCAGATCAGCATAAGATTTACAACTAACTGTTTAAAAATTTAGAGAGCTGATCTGGAGAGCGTTCCTTTTATTGACTTTTTCATCTTGTCTATGCTGCACATGAAAAAAATGTACTGTCCATGTTTTATGGAATAGCTAAACTCCATGGCCATGCTTGTATGACACAGTTGATGTTTAGATGTCTAACTTTCTCACATGTGGTCCACAGTCATGTTAAACCTCTAGAAGACATTAACTGCAGGCAGAAAAAGGGAACCTGGGGTAAGACCAGGATGAAAACTGCGTCTTTTTGTCGTGTATATTATTAGAAAATGTTTGATGAGAGAACACACACTGAAATTTTGAGCAGAAGCATCTGTATTCTTATTGCTGAAACTTCAACACTTAGTCATATTCATAGATTCCAAGGCCAGAAGGGACTAGTGTGATCAAGGCCGTTTTAAGACCTTCGTAGGCCCTAGGCACACTTGCCTTCGTAGGCCCCCCGACCGAAATTACTAATTTGATTTTAAGCTATTAATTTAAGCACATTAATTACGAGGTTTTGTGGCCCCTAATTATGCCACTCTGAGCAAAATATCAAATAAAAATTGTTCAAAATTGAAACCTGCATTTAATGCATTCCCTTTTGCTAATATTGTAACCATATTCCTTAAAAGCTTAGAAAATTTTAAATCTTGTCACAGAATTAAATTTACAATGGATATATGTAATAATATAGTAGTAATTTGTACCTTAGATAAATATATTTAATTTAAGATATTAATTTTGATTTTATCGTTTGCTTTTCAAATTTTTGGATACATTTTATTTTAGTTCACAAAATGTTTTGTAGACCCTGCAGGTTTCGTAGGCCCTAGGCACTGTGCCTATTGTGCCTAATGGATAATACGGCTCTGAGTGTGATCATCTAATCCAACTTCCTGTATAATGCAGACCATAGAATTTTCCTAAAATAATTTCTTTTGAATTAGAGCATGCCGTTTAGAAAACATCCAGTCCTGAATTAAAAATTTCCAGTGATGGAGAATCCACAACAACCCATGATAAATTGTTCCAATGGCTAATTAGTCTCACTTGTATATTTATGAATTATTTCCAGTATAAATTTGTCTAGCTTCAACTTCCAGCCATTGGCTCTTGTTATACATATCTTTGTCTGCTAGAATGAAGAATCCATTGTCAATTTTTATTTCCCATGTAGGTACTTGCAGACTGTGATCAAAACCCTTTAACCTTCTCTTTGTTAAGCTAAATAGAGTGAGCTCCTTCAGTTGATCACTATAAGGCATGTTTTCTAATCCTTTAATCATTCTCAAGTCTCTTCTCTGAACTCTCTTCTTGAATTTTGGAAACCAGAACTGGACACAACATTCCAGCAGCAGTTGCCACAGTGCCAAATACAGAAGTAAAATAACCTCTCTAATCCTACTGGAGATTCCCATTTGTGCATTTTGACTACATTGTCATACTGGGAATTCATCTTTAGCTGATTTATCCACCATGACCCTAAAATTTTGCACTCTGATTTCAGCTGTCTCCTTCTTTATATTCATATTTGTTTACAGGGTAGTCCAAAAACAGCCTAGAAGAAGGTGAAAGCATTGCAGACTTTATCTATATAGAATATAAATAAAGTGTTCCCTTGAATATCAGAGTTGATCATTGGTTTTCTTTCACAACTGAAAGGAAAGATGATAGTACTCATGAGCAGACAGTGCTTTGTAGGAGAGGGAATAACATGTAATATACCATACAACCAGCGTTCCAATTGAAGGAGGTGTGAATTTTTTTTTTAAAGAAAATTGTCATATTGCTGCCACTTATTGCCCCAGCTGAAAAAACATTGCTCCTGAGTAGGGGAATAACAGTGTTTCTCTCTGAAGCACCATGCTTCAAACATTGTGTGTGAATCTATCTTAGTATAGTATTCAGCAGTTACATTGCCTGCTTGCTAATTATTTGTATTGATTTCCTAATCCCACTACTATATTATGTAAAGACAAATATACGGGGCCAGTACACATTGGAGTAGCTTTATTAGCTTCAGTGTAGCCATACAGGCTTATATCAGATGAGGCTGTATCCTATTGTATCTCTAAAATATTCCAGTGCATTTTTAGACTACGTTTTTCTAATCACCCAGCTCTTAGAGAACGCTGTGTAGTTACACAGCCATAAGGAATGTTTCTCTTAGAGCTATTAATATAAGAAAATTACCTGTTAAGACTGGTAAAAGAGTGTGTGGGCATAATATAATAGGTCATTTCCCGTTAACAGCTTGCTTTAATACTGTTTTGATAATGAAATGTTACATCAGGTCTTACGTGTTTAAACAGATTATAAAATACTCTTCTGGAGCACACATGCACTATTCTCATTGAAGGCAGTTTTGTTTCTGAAGGCAGAATTTAAAATATTATAGTTTATCTAATTATTGACAGGAAAAATCTAACCTTTCACCCAAGTGCACAGTAGGGTTGTGGGAGGGGGATGGTATCAGGAGCTTCCCTTGAGCAGTGAACATTAGGGACCAAACACAATTGCAACTCTTGTGCTCAGAGGAAGAAGAGATTACTTTGTTCTTACTCCTCTGGGGGTACACAAGGGTGGCCAGGGGTCCCTTGTGCAATGGCCAGTGGATCTGACTGGCTGGCTACCTGGAAGAAGTAAGCTGCACTTCATAAATGTCTGTTTGTGCCTGAGAGCCTGTTGCTGTTCTCACTGCCCTTTAAAATGGGCCATGTCTACATGGTACAATTTAAGTTGTTAATCAGGCTTGAAAATATGTTCACATTAATGTACCTCTATTTTTCCCCATCCTAAATGGGATAATCTCACAGAAAGTGGTGTGACTTGATTACAATTAGGGATGTAAATATCAGTTACAAAAGGTAACCATTTAAACTATTAAATTGATATTGGTTGACGATTTACCTGATATAATTTTGTGTTCCCCCCCACACACAAACACCCCGCCCCCTCCCCTCAGCCCTTAGGTAGCATCCCCAGCCCAGCTCCCCATCTTAGAGCCATGGTCCCAGTGCAGTGCCTGTACCAGGGCCTCGGTCTTCCGGGGCAACAGTAGTGCAGCTGCCTCCGCCATGGCCCAACACAGTCACCATGGAGATGAAGAGCCTGCACCACTGGTTAACCAATAAGTATTAGTCTTAACGGTAAGACTAATACTTAACGGTTAACTGTTAAGTATTTTACATCCCTAATTACAATATCAGGAAGCAAAGAGACTTGCTAATCATAGCTGGTAGAATTATCCCAACTTGTCCATTTCTTCCTCAGACTTTTTTTGTGACCTCTTCATGATAGTCCATATCTCAGGAACCAGCTGTAATCTTTCCTAATTCTGATTTCTAGCATGGGGAAAAGAAGTCTTAATGACATGAAAAGAAAAAAGTAGCCTGAAAAGATTTAGCACTGAAAGACCCTGAATACTAATTTTGCAGCCAGAATCTTTAGCAACTTGGCCCCACAACATATCTGTCTGCGTGGAACATTTGGGTAAAATTTTGATCTGCATTTCCAGGTGCACTACAATGTTGGCAAAAGCTTGGCTGATAAAGGCAACCAAACAGCTGCAATCAAATACTACAGGGAAGCTGTAAGGTATTTCCAATTTATTGTTTCACTAAGCTGTTCTAAAAGTACTTTAATTTCTCAGGCATAGTAAGACTGAGAAAATGTTGAGGACTTTGGGATTTCAGCTGCAAAACGGTGCAGTGTTGCCTAACTAATCATCTAGCTGAAAGGAAAGGGAATGACCACAGTGCCTTGTTTCCTACAAGTAACTAATTTCTCTCATATTCTAGGCTGAACCCCAAATATGTACATGCCATGAACAACCTTGGAAATATCTTGAAAGAAAGAAATGAGCTCCAGGAAGCAGAGGGGCTGCTATCCTTAGCTGTGCAAATACAGTACGTTAAAACAATGTCAAGCATTGTTGCATCAATTGACCACAAACAATACCATGGGATCTTGTATTCCAAAGGCTAAAATGTATTTTAAAAATTTGCCTAGGCCTGATTTTGCTGCTGCATGGATGAATCTAGGAATAGTACAGAATAGTTTAAGAAGGTTTGAAGACGCGGAACAAAGCTACTGGACTGCAATTAAACATCGGAAAAAATATCCAGATTGTTATTACAATTTAGGACGGTTGGTAAGTGGGTTTTTTTTTTTTTAATGAAATTGTGCATGTGATTAAGAAATGATTTAAAGTGTGATAGCTGGATTTTCAATGTAAATTCTGCTTTATCACTTAACACTGACAGTAACTCAGATTTGCTTGAATGTGGATTGAGGGTGAGCTCATGTTTTTAAGACCATCTCTTGTCAGTCCCCAATCTACCTCTCTTACCTACAAAAAATGCAAAAAGAAGCATACTTCCTGAGTCATCATTACTTTTTCATCTAAAAACATAAGAATAAATATGTATGGGGGAAAACAATCTAGCTTCTATGCATCACAAAACTACCTTTTCCTCCAGAAGATAATTAACTAGTTACTCTTCAAAATGGCTTCAGTTCTAAAAAATATTAGTATATTTCAACAACCTGTTGTGTAACAGCTATACCAAAAATGAGAAAAAAAGTTCAATGTTTTCTTTAGCTTTTAAATAAAAATGTATATAGCCATCCTTTTCCTCTAGTCTCATGTACATCTAAAAACCATACACAATTCATACAAGAAAAGCAAAAGTAAAAGATGAATTTTTCATAATTCCTTTTTATCTCTAAAGATTTTAAAATACCATCATCTCTTAAACACTTTATGCCCTCCTTAATGCATCCCTGTCTAATGAATAAGATAATATTCTGATACTAGATACAGTAGTGTTTGTTTCTTTTGTGAAAAGAACGTAGGGAACGCTGAACAAGACAAATGGTTATCTCTTTAACATCTTTTGCATGAACTGTATGACAAAAGCAAATCAGGATGTAATTACTATGGATTGTCTTACTTTCAGTATGCAGATTTGAATCGCCACATAGATGCATTGAATGCATGGAGGAATGCTACAGTTCTGAAACCAGAGCATAGTTTGGCTTGGAACAACATGATTATACTGCTTGATAATACAGGTGCAGTATATTAATGGTTTTGATGGTTACTTACATAACAGTTCTTGTAAATCTTGAAGCTATAAATAGAGGGGTAGCCCAGAGATGCCAACCTTGCTCTGAGACTTTTAGAGATATTTATGAAAAAAATTAGACATCTGGACCTCTCCCCCCTCCCTCCCCACCCTCTGCTCCCCTCATCCCACAGAAACCAGAATCTTCCTCTCTTTCTTCCCTAGAGAAACAAGGATCTCTCCCCCGCCTCTCTCTGTGGCGAAGGTGAGGGCCTGCCGTGTGTCCTCCTCCCCTATTGTGCCCAAACAGAGAGAAAGGGAGGTTCAGCACTAGGAAAGCTGCCCTCCTATGTCACCTAGAGCCTTAATTATTTTGGTCAGTTCCAAGTGTGGACCTCCTTCTCAGAATGATACTCCTATTCTTCTCCCTCCTCAGTCATGTTCCATCTCATGCTCCTCCTTCCCCTCTCCCATAGACTCTGCAGTGAGGGTCAGATAGGAAGCAAGTCACAGCAATTGTCAATGGAGTTTGGGGTGCTGGATTCACACCGTCCAAGCCACAGGCTGTATGTTGCACTCTGCTTCATATGCTGGCGTGCTGTAGGTACCTAGTGAGTCAGGCTCCACATGGGGCAGTAAGAATGCAACACACAGCCTGTGGCTTGGGTGATGAATCCAGCAGCGCCCCGAACCCATTCAAAATCGTCACAGGTTGCCGCCAATGAGACCCTTACAGTACGTGCATGATTTGTGCAATGGAGGTGCTGGAGAAGAATGCCCCCTGTGATGCAGCACTGTTTGCTATGTTTGTTGGACCTGAGTGGTGGTAAAAGTGACACACGCATTTTTGTTCATGTGTGCGCGCTAGCAAAATTAGTTTTAAACCTGAATTAGTAAATTCATAATTACATGTACAAATTGGGAGGATTATGGAAAACTTAGGGACAGTGTTGGCATCTCTGGATATAGCTACAGTTATAGAACATGGATATTGACTGGTGTGGCTTAGGGTGCATGCTTACAGTGTTACCTGACTAACTGGGATCTGATATTAATGCATTCAGGAGTTGATATGATACGCGTTCAATAATGACAGAAAAGCTATAATTACTACACATATAAATGAGCCCCCAAACCCAAAGTCCAGTTTATATACTAGCTGCAAAAGAAATTTTTCTCACCAATGCAGGCGGTGGTTTCAATTCTTGACAACTTTTCGAAGAGCTTAGATCCGTAGTCTCAGAAGGCAGCTGGGCGAGACAACAGTTCTGTGTCTGGAATGATTTCTCAGTCTTGAAATGCACTTGCTAGTGGGATGGCTTCCCTTTTTATACTCTTAAGTTCAGTGTTTTCAAAGTATTTTTATTAATTACATGAGAGAACAAAGGAGATCCAAACAAATACAACAGGGGAAAGACCTACATGTTTTTGCTCAATTCAAAATGTGTTAGCTGTCTGGATTTTATTTAGCCAATAATCCAGCACTTATTTGTCACAAAGTTTCACCTTTTCCTAACAAAAGGGGGTTGGAGTTTGCTGAGATGAAAATTGAATAATAGCTGAGGTGGCACCCATCAGAAAATAGGGGATCATAAGATATCCTTGAAAAATACAGAGCTATTGAGGTATAGATGAGTTAATTACAGAAGATAATTTCATTAGGGAGACTGGTCAGTCAAGAGGGGCCATTAATCATAGGAAAGGCAGTTACCCTGATAAAATACCAGATATGCTTAAAGAAAAACAGCACGTGTGATGCAATAATAAGCAATCACTTCTTTTCAAAAAGAATTTCCAACCATCACCATACTTTTGCAATATGCATTTTATTAGTAATATTTGGTAGCTTAATTTTATAAGTAGACCCAGCCTAGCTTGAATTTCATAGTCTACAACAGTTAAAAAGCCTAGTAGCCTTTTGAAGCAGATCCATGCTTTTGCTTCCTCTTTACCTACTAGAAACTCTATACACTTTAGAATCTGCCCTGAAACAATGGAGCTTTGAATGATGCATTTGTATATGGGAGAAAAAAAAGTAAATTTAGTTGCATTTTAGAAGCAGTATGAAGCCACAAAACATTGCTGCTTGGAGCCTCTAATTTTGCAGGCATAATTTTGCATCTGCAATGAACTGTGCGGAAAACTGGTAGCACTGGATGTGCCTCTCTGTACAAATCAAAATTATGACAATTAAAGTGAGTTGAAGTAAATGAAGTGATGAAAATTAAGCCCTTAAATTATATTGGTGTTTCCTCAGTTGGATCAGAGTCATATGAACATGTCTATACTACAAACCAAACACTCAGAAGCATTACATGGAAGGAATTCAGCTGCATGCTTTCTATTAGTGTTATATGTTGGAAACATGAAGGTGTTTTGGTTTGTTTTTGAAGTCTCACTTTAGCCAAATTGTCAAATTTATTTTGTCAGCAGGAAATACACAGCATGGGTCTTTACTAAAGAAAAGCAGGCACTTTGTAATTTGTGTGTTCAACATTATTTAGAATATGCATATGGTCACAGTGTGGAAAGTAGCTAAAATATTAGTTATGTAAAAAGTTTTCTTTTCTTTTCCCCCCTCTCTTTCCTCATGCTATGCACTCCCAGGCAATTTAGCACAAGCTGAAGCAGTTGGAAGAGAGGCCCTGGAACTGATACCTAATGATCATTCTCTTATGTTTTCTTTGGCAAATGTATTGGGAAAATCACAGAAATATAAGGTATGTGAAGGGAAGTTATCTGAATTTTTGCATTTAAAAGTGAAATCTGTGGGAGGAAGGCACTGGACTGTGACTCAACAGATCAGGAGTCAGTGCCCTGCTATGTCACAGAACTCCTGTGTGACAATGGGCAAGATACTTAATCTCACTGTGCCTCAGTTCCCCAAAAATAAAATAGAGATGATGATGATTTCTTAACACCCATTGTGTCACAAGAATAAATCTAAATAGTTGGGGGCATCCAATCACTGTGGTGAATACTTTGAAAAATAGAAGACAGATAAGGTAGTTAAGCCTGTAAATAGGATGGGATTGAAAGAACAAACCCAGTCCTTGTATTTGGACATAAAGAAAACCTCTGCAAATAAGGAGGTAAACACAATTCATCTGGTAAAGGTTAGATGTTTGTTTCTGAAAGTAAGTGACTACCCGAAGTAAAAAGAATTAATCTCTTAATTAAATATTCTCATCGGTATTTGTCACCATTGCTACAGCATGAAGGAGAAATAAAACACACATTAACAGGAGACTACATAATGGAAAGGCAGGGAGGAAAAAAATGCAATTAACTGTTCCATTTGGTCTCATTTTCTGTAAGGGGTAGTTTAGGAGCAAGGACTCAAAGTCAAGTCATGCATCTGTGCAGTGTTTTGCATCTGGATCAGCAGTGGCACACAGCTCTGCATATGTGGCACAAAGGTGTGTTTGAGTTATGTTTGCTTGTTAAGGAGCCAAAAGTTAGACTTCTTTTGTGGAATCACTGACTGAGAATAAGCCACTTACTGTGAATAAATGTAGTTGTCCTCACTGCCTCTGTGTTCATCCTCATCATCCGAAATGTATGTGAGAGGAAGAGATGTATAATCTGGGAAGCTTTTAGGATTCTTCATATAAACAATGTTTGCTGCACCTAAGTCCTTATTTGTAGCAATAATCTAGCATTGAGGTAACATCCAGAGCACATCTTGAATAAGGGTCTTTATCACCTGGATGGCCACAGCAGTTTTAGTTGGTTGTTTTTGTACTCCCTGATTTTCTCCAGAAGAGAGTCTATCATAAGGTATCATAATATTTTAACCATGTCCCAAAGGGTGCTAATTGCCCTTCAAAACAGTAACAGACAAAATCCTGCTCTGAGGAGATTACAGTTTAATTTTGGGCATGACTCATGGATGAGAGACAACAGGGGCAACACCAGTAGGATTATGTAGTTATTGTTAAGGCTAATGTACAGTATGATGGAGTAAAGCATTTTTTACAATGAGAAAAGAATAATAAGTACAAGACTAACTGGCAAGTTTGCTGTAGTTGTCAGAAGAAATGGGCTTTTAGAGAGCACTTGCAAGAGAAGAAGGGAATAGGTTTGATAACCAGCTCCGGAAAGTCATTGTTTGCAGTGGGGTAGCATAGAACAAATGGCAGAGATGGCTGTGCGCGAAAATGGGGCTCTGAGGTTGACACCATTTATGGAGTGGAAGGAACAAGAAAATGGTAGTGGAGGAGAATGTGATGAGAAGCTCAGTGTGATCAGTGGGGAAGTGTGGATTTATGCAGGGCATAAAAAGACACTAACAGGTCATTTAAACTTGAGGTGATGTAGCAGGGGGAGAACAAGTGGAGGGATTCAATGAAGGGGACTGATGTGGTTTGTTCAATAGGAAAGGAAAATGATCTTAGCAGCTGCATTTTGTATGAACTGGGGGAGAGGAAGGTAGGTGTCAGGAAAGCTAGGGAAGCAGTAGATTACAGGAATAAAGATGGGAGATGATGAGAGCCTGGACAAGAGTTGTAGGTATAAGGACAGAGAGAAAGAGATGAATCTTTTTCCTAGAAGAGATTTCTGAGATACAAGATTAGGATGTGTTGAGTGCCTAGACATGTGGAATGAAATTTGTGTTGGGGAGAAAGATTGAAAGATGATATGGCTTCCAGCACTTAATGGATAGATATGCTCATAAATGTGCCTGCATAAGAGTTGCTAAGGTGTCAGTTCTGCCCTTGAAATGCACACTAAGCATATTTTTTTCAATTCAGAGTCCTTTTGAAACATTCTGTTGATTCAGAAGCTTGAAAGCTAGGTTTTCATTCAATATAACTGCAGTAACGTTCCCTTAGTTACAAATTCACTTTGCATTTTTCCAAATGGATGACTTATTGTTAGAAATGTAACTCCTAAGCATATGAAAGATAGAACTTCTTAATTGAGATCTGGTTTTAGCAAATTAGTTTCCTTCCTTAAATGTACTCCCTGTTTGAAATAGACAAAGTAATCACAGATCTCGGAAGCCATCTCTAACGCTTTGAAAGTACACGTCTATTATATGTATACGCACGATGTTTTTGTTCCAGAAATACAAGATGTTAGCCCCATTGGCTAATTCAACAGGACTCCATATTTGAGGTAAAAACAAACTCCAGTTTTGTACTGCAACTCTGACAGCAGATGGAATGCAGCATGCTTTTTCAAAACCTTGGCTACCCACAGTGCTGCAAGTATCCTGACAACACTTAATTTAAAGATTTGGCCATCCAGACCAACTGAAATTTATATTTAATCCACATCTCTGGTAGTATGAATGTGATGTTCTTCAAACTGCCTTTAATCATCTGATTCTTGTCTACTAACTGCTGAGTAAAGCAATGGCAATAAAATCTTTTCAATAAATCTATGCCAGAAGGCATATGGTTAATGGGAGTCAGCTGCAAACATGTATTTTATTAAGTCTTCTGGAGAACACCATGCACAGTAACTGTATTCTATAATACTTGGATAGAGGAGGAATGAGTTCCTATGTTTTCTGCTCCTACTGTGTGGCTGGTGACAATTTACTGTGAGACTGGCTTAACTGGCAGCAACACATCTGTGCACTCTGATGGCTGTATCTTCACAATGGAAAAAGCGAAAGTCTACATCTTAACTAAAATCTCCAAAATATTATATAATGCAGCAAAAACTGCAAAGAGATTCCAATATTTGGGGAAGTGTAACTTTACTAATCTTTTACTTTTTTCCTGCTCCTGATGTTAGGGCTGGTTTGTTTGGAGGATTTTGCTGTGTGTGTATGTGTAATCAACTTGGAGACGGATGGAGGTGCCAGTCCTGCCACTAAAGGCCTGTTTTGCCCACTTTAGAGAGTTCAGACACCCTGGTTCAGTAGCTTGTTCCCATGCAAGGGCATAGTATGCCTTCATGGCTGTGGTTTATAGAACTTTTTTCACAGGACAGCCTGTGTTTGTTTTTTGGACCTAAAATGTAAAGGCCTCGCACACTAGACAATCATCTGGGGAGTGGCCTTTCCTGAGGTGAATCAGACAGTGACTGTGTGCATTAAGGAATGCCTACACAGCAGTTGGGAGGTGCGATTCCCAGCATGGGTAGACGTAGACACACATGCGAATGCTGCTTGAGCTAACACCAAAGAATTGCAGTGTGGCTGTGGTGGCACAGATGGTAGCTTGGGTTAGCTGCCAAATACATACCTAGGGGGTCTTGTGGCTAGGCCAAACCACTGCCTGTGCAGCGGCAGCCACGCTGCTATTTTGAATGCTCCAACTTGAGCAGAGCTAGCACGTCTGTCAGTTCACACTGGCAGTTGCACCTCCCAGCTGCTGTGTGGACATACCCACAGACTCAGGTAGCACAAAACAGACCACTTAAAGCTGGCATTTTTCTCGAAGTCTTTTGCCTAGGAACTGAGCTGGAGACTGTCCCAGAAGCTAAAATGTGCAGCAGCACAGAAACTACCTAAAATTACCTTTTTAAAACACCTAAACAAACAAACACAAGTTAATATGATAACTTTTAACGAGAGATTCTGTGGACACAAAGCAAAGGCGTATACACTGACAGCTAGCTTTGGGAAGATAAAAATTGAAGTGGTTAAGAAATTGACCAGATTCTTATGATCTTGGCTCTGAAGGTTTGGTGCCATGAGACGGCTTTGTTTTTCCTAAAAGGTTCCAAAAAGTTGTCAATGCTGGGGGGACATCCCATAAGTGGGAATATTCAGAGGCCACTTGTAGAAGTGATTTTTCAGTGATTTGTAGTTTTTATGTTTTAAAGTAAAGAGGTACTGTTCCTCAATGTGGACTATATCCAGACCTCAGCTTCAGATGTGTTTGCTGTAACTGTGTCTTAATAAAATGTGGTTAATTTTATAACAGTGGGAAGAATGTAACTTAAAAAAAGGTCAAAAGTTTTTGCTTAGAACTTAAAAACAATATGAAATATATTATTACCTCGTGTCAAGAACAACCAGGGAAAACTTCTACCTAAAAGGTGAATATTTTGAAACGTTAGGAATATGTGAACATTTTATTAAAACATAAATAAACTGCTTTGCAAACTTAACCATAGTGGGTACTGCTAGTTGCTTGCTATAATAGCAATAGCCTATGAAACATTGGTGCCTGCATAGCAAGTATTCTTCTTCGAGTGCTTTCTCATGTCCATTCCATTGTAGGTGTGTGCACATCTCCATGCACGGTTACCGGAACTTTTTTCCCTTTAGCAGTACCTGTAGGACTGGCTATGGCGCCTCTGAAGCCCCGCGCACATGCCACCCCAGTGGCTGTATTGGGGACCCTGGGGATTTCCAGTCGGTCCAGGTCCACAGTCATTCAGGTCATCTGGGGTGCAGTCCACGCCACAGGCACCAGAGAAGGGCTATCATTTGGCCTCTTACGACTATTTAGACCCCCATGAAAGGACTTCTGTTGGGGCTCCTTGTCAGCGGGATGCGCAACCCACTGCTCCCTTCCAGTTCTCCTCCTCTTCCCAGACAAGGTGGTAACCCAGGGATACTCATTGCCCATTGGATGATTTCATGGTGCATCAAGAGCTTCTAAAGAAGGTGGCATCCAACTTGGGGTTGGCATTGTCCTGGCAATGGCCACCCCAGCCTGGGCTGCCTTTCATGTGCATGAAGGGATGTTGAAAATAGTGAAGGCCCTGTGGCAGACTCTTCATCAGTGGCCCCAACTTCTAAGGGGGGCTGAGAAAAAATATTATGTCCTGGCCAAAGGATTGAAGTACCTTTTCAGCCACCCCTCTCAACTTCAATCTCTGGGACTCGTTAAAGCGCTTTGCGGATGCTCTGCCCCAGGACCAGGCGCTGGACTTTAGCACCATCCTGGAGGAGGGTGTCACAGTGGCCCGGGCAGTGCTGCAGGTGACTTTGGACACAGCAGTCTTGGTGGGCAGAGCCATGACCTCCGCCATGTTCATGTGCAGGTGCTCATGACTGCAATCCTCGGGGAAGTTCCAGGAGGTCCAACAGTCCATCCAGGACATCCTCTTTGACAGGTCGGCCTTGTTCTCTGACCAGAGAAATGCGAAGTTTCATGGTCTGAAAGACTCGAGGGCCACGCTCCACTCCTTGGGTCTGTATATGCCCCAGGCCTCTAGACATCAGTTCCTTTCCCAGGGCCAGCAACAGCAGAGGTACCAGCCACAGCGGTTCACGCCTTACAGACAGAGGGACAGAAATAGGAGGTCTAGGAGACGTCATCCAATGCCAGGGTCCTCCTCAGCCCTCCAGCAAGGGTTGTCTAGGTGATCCGGTAATCAGAGGAGGTCATTTTGAAGGTGCGCCCAAGGGTGGCATCCCAGCCTGTTCCCTGGATCCCTCCCATCTCTTCTTAAACCGCCTACCTCCCTTTCTGTCCGAATGGGCCAAGGTCACTTCTGATCACTGGGTCTTTAGCGTAGTTTCAGCAGGCTATGCCCTCCAATTTGCTTCTACGCCTCCCAACAAGCCTCCCTCCCCATCCCTCTTCAGGGACCCCTCTCATGAGCAACTCCTCATGCAAGAGGTAGAGACCCTTCTCAGCCTGGGAGCCGTAGAAGGGGTTCCACCGGATATGAAGGGAAAGGGTTTTACTCGAGGTACTTCCTCATTCCCAAAGCGAAAGGGGGTCTAAGATCCATACTAGACCTGCATTGTCTCAACAAATATGTCAAGAGGCTGATATTTCGCATGGTCTCCCTTGCCTTCATCATCCCCTCCGTGGATCCAGGAGACTGGTATGCTGCCCTCTACCTAAAGGATGCATACTTCCACATTTCTGTCTTCCCCAGTCACAGGCGTTTCCTCCATTTCTTGGTAGATGGCTCCCACTACCAATTCGCAGTGTTGCCCTTTCGCTTTTCCTCGGCCCCAAGGGTGTTTAGAAAATGTATGGCAGTGGTGGCGGCGCACCTGAGGCGCAAAAGGGTCCAGATATTTCCCTATGTGGATGACTGGCTAATTGGGCAGATCCAGGGCCCAGGTCCAGAACAGTATAGATCTAACATGCACCACCTGCTGTTGGCTGGGCCTGCTAATAAATGAGCAGAAGTCCACATTAACCCCAGTGCAGCAGATAGAGTTAATCGGGGGCATCCTGCACACATCCCAAGCCAGAGCTTTTCTACCCCAGCCACGCTTTGAGGTGATGTCTGCCGTCATTGCTCGCCTGCACCTCTGCCTGATGACTTTTTAGGAAAAAGTTTTTTACTAGAAGGGTGGTGAAGCACTGGAATGGGTTACCTAGGGAGGTTGTGGAATCTCCATCCTTAGAGGTTTTTAAGCTGAGGCTTGACAAAGCCCTGGTTGGGATGATATAGCTGAGGTTAGTCCTGCTTTGAGCAGGGGGTTGGACTAGATGACCTCCTGAGGTCCCTTCCAACTCTAATATTCTATGATTCTATGACAGCAGCCAGGCACTGTCTCCAGCTGTTACGCCACATGGTAACCTGCACTTACGTGGTGAGGCTGGCTCGCCTAAGACTCAGACCACTTCAGTCATGGCTGGCCTCGGTTTATGCCCTGAGCAGACATTCCCTGGATTGGGTGGTCACAGTTCCCCCCAGATCCTGGCCACACTAGACTGATGGTGGAGCCCCCGGGCAATGTTGAGGGGTGTGCCGTTCGAAGAGCTAGTCCCCTCGGCCACCCTGATATCAGACACCTCGGACTTAGGGTGTGGGGCCCATATCAGCACCAAGCTCGGCACAGAGGAGGTTTGGTCGAGGGAGGAGAGGTGCATTCACATCAACGTGAGAGAGGTACGGGCTATTTGACTAGCATGTGGAGTGTTCTTCCACTTTATTGCAGGCAAGGTGGTGCAGGTACTGACAGACTGTACAGTGGCCATGTATTACATCAACAGGCGGGGGACTGTACAGTGGCCATGTATTACATCAACAGGTCACTGCATCCAGGTGTGGTCTCTATGACTTTCCAATGGTGGGGCTGTCCCCAGGTGCACCTGTTTGCATCAGCATGGAACAAGAAATGCCTGCAATTCTGCTCCCTCCACGGTCTGGAGGCCAGTTCACTCTCCGACGCCTTCCTTCTGCAGTTGTCAGGGAGCTTCATATACGCGTTTCCACCCATTCCTCTCCTTCACAAAGTCCTGCTGAAAATCAAGAGAGACAGGGCAGAAGTTATCTTAATTGCACTGACCTGGCTGCACCAGCACTGGTTCAGCACGTTGCTGGACCTATTGATCTCTGGAGCTTGAGAGGGCATGATCTCCTGTCCCAGGATCATGGTCGCTTACTGCACCCGGACCTGGACTTCCTATACCTCATGGCGTGGAGCCTTTGTGGCTGAGCGCAGACGAGCAAGCCTGTTGGGCACAAGGTCAGCAAATCCTGCTGGGTAGCAGGAAACCTTCCATGCAGGTCACATATCGGGTTAAAGGGAAACTATTTACCTGTTGGGCAGAGTCCCAGGGGATTTCGCCTGGGCTGTCGCCGATACAGGTGATCCTGGAGTACTTGTTGCGCCTAAAACTCCAGGGGCTAGCCGTGGCCTCCCTGAAGGTCCACCTAGCAGCTATATCGGCGTTCCACCAGCCTTTGTAGGGAAGATCAGTTTTCCCCCACTCTGACAATTAGTTTCCTGAAAGGAGTGGAGAGGCTCTATCCACAGGTCCGTGACCCGGTGCCTCCTTGGGCTCTCAACCTGGTCCTCTCGCAGCTCACAGGGACCCCCTTTGAGCCCATGGCTTCATGCCCTTCACTGCTGCTGTCTTGGAAGGAGGCTGCCTTGGTGGCCATTACCTCAGCAAGGAGGATCTCCGAGATTGGGTTGCTGACCTCGGAGCCTCCTTATACTGTGTTCTATAAAGACAAGGTTCAGTTGTGGCTGCACTCGGCCTTCCTGCCTAAGGTGGTTTCCCAGTTTCATTATAACCAAGACTTTTTTTCTCCCTGTGTTTTTCCCCAAACTGCATGGTTCAGAGGAGAGGAGGTGGCACACGCTAGATGTTAGATGGGCGTTAGCATTCTACATCGAGCACACAAGGCCGTTTCGGAGATCCACACAACTCTTCGTCGTGGTGACTAATCAGATGAAGGGCTTTCTGTCCATCTCATTGTGGATAACTTCCTGCATCAAGTTCTGCTATGAGCAAGCGAAGATGCCGCTTCCGGGGATAATTACAACCCACTCAACCAGAATTCAAGGTTCATTTACAGCCTTCCTAACGAGTGTGCCTGTGCAAGACATCTGCAGGACTGCCACCTGGTCATCTGTACAAACCTTCATGTCCCCCTACACCAGGGGTGGCCAACCAGTCAGAGACGAAGAGCCGCAAAGAGCCACATTTACCTTTTCAGTCTCCCCTTCTCTCTTACCCTCCACCGAAAAGCTTGTCAATTTCAAAGAGCCGCGAGCCGCATTTGTATGACCAAAGAGACGCATGCGGCTCGCGAGCCGCCCGTTGGCCACCTCTGCACAACACCATCATCCAGCAGGTGTGGGACAACGTGGGCTTCGGCAGAGTGGTGCTGCAGGCAGCTCATCCATAACTCCAATCCACCTCCAAGGTATTGCTTGAGTGTCACCTATAATGGAATGGACATGAGCAAGCACTCGAAGAAGAAAAGACAGTTACTTACCTTGTAACTGTTGTTCTTCGAGATGTGTTGCTCATGTCCATTCCATGATCCACCCCCGACCCTGCTGTTGGAGTTGGTGGCAAGAAGGAACTGAGGGGGCATAGGGCCGGCAGGGCCTCATATACCGCAGCATGTGCACAGGGCTCCAGGGGGCACCAGAGCTGGCCCTACAGGTACTGCTAAAGGGAAAAAAGCCCAGAGGCGTGCCCACACCTACAATGGAATGGACATGAGCAACACATCTCGAAAAACAATTACAAGGTAAGTAACCATCTTTTATAGTTTCTATTTTCTGGAGGCTGTTATCACCAGACAGCAACAAGTGCAGGTACTGTTATATATAACATTGTGGGGAGGTAATGTATTGTATAGATGAGAAAATACGGCTACAACTTTAATACAGTTTGTAAAGTCTTTGGTGCACTCTGCATTGTATGTACTACAAAAGTAACCTATCGTGTGGATATCTTCTTCCAAATTATTCAGGAATCTGAAGCTTTGTTCCTCAAGGCAATTAAAGCCAATCCGAATGCAGCGAGTTATCATGGTAATCTGGGTAAGAACCGTTCTAACTCAAGTGCAAATTTTTTTAATCAAATGCACTGTTTGTTCCCTTATGTTCACTGTGTATAAAAAGCAGTGTTTTGAGACTTGTTCTTGCTGGGTGGATTTCTATTCTGACTAATTTCTAGAAAGCCATCAACAAGGAAACGGGGCATCAAAAACTAAAAGCTGTCATGTGGTGTGATAGATCAAACAAGCTGCATATCATAGTCCAGAGATGGCTGAACTTCAGTGGTTGCAAATTGGTTCATTTGAGCTATGCTTGTAAACCCCTATGAGCTCACATCAATACAGTAATTTATGGCCACGACATAATTCATTTCTCCATCATTCCATGGCCAGTTCTTTCCCCAGCTATACTCCTGCAGCTGGCAGAAGAACAAACTACTACTGTGCCACTAGCCAGCAAAAAAAATCTTTATTGGAACCAAATGCTTTGATTTTGTTTTCCAAGTGATTGGCAAGATTGCACATTATTCAACAATATTGCTAATGAAAACTCCTCATTGCTGTTTCAGCTGTGCTTTACCATCGCTGGGGAAATCTTGACTTAGCCAAGAAACACTATGAAGTCTCTCTGAAGCTTGACCCTGCCGCACCCGGGACCAAGGAAAACTACAGCCTCTTAAAAAGAAAACTGGAACAATTGCAAAAGAAAGGCGATGTTTGATGTTTCTTTTCAGGCTGTCAGCACATGCTGCATACCTTTAATGTTACCTGGCTACTTTTAACCATGTAATTGATTCAGTCACATTGTTTTTAAAAATAATAATTACAACACCTCTAATGCACACTCAAATGCTTCATTTGGTCTTATATTGGAAATTTTTTTTTCAGTTGACTCAACTGTAGATTCTAAAATTTCAGCTCAAGGATTGGGTATCTTCTCTGGTTTTGTTTTTTAAAATATTTGACTGTTTTTAAGTCCATTAAATACACTCAGACAGGTATGTGAAATTAATGTATGGTGCAGTTTCACAACTGTACTTCACAACACAATCAGTAAATAGCAAAGTTCCTTTTCACATGAAGTTGACTTATTCATGTGACTCTTAGTAGCAGTATAGAATATTGAAATGCAAAAAATGACTGAAATGGCACTTTCCTAGTTGAAAATGTGATCTCTACATGTATGCAGAGTCATAGCTATTCACTTCAGAGAGTGAAATGGATTCCAGTCTATCTAGCACTTTAACAGAATTGTTAATTTAGACCTAAAATTGTAATGATTATGTCCTCATTTATGCCAGTGCAAACCCGTTAAAGGCAATTGGTTGGCAAAGGTGTAAATGAGAACATAATTTGACAAGCATAGGCTTATTGGCCACATGTAATGCTGCCCTCTGTCAAGGTATCTTAGGGTGGAAGGATCCCGAGGAAAGTTTACTGGTACAGGAGGGCAGCACAGGCTAAGGAGTGAGTGTGTGGCTACTATGGTCCAGGAGATGCATTGATGCAGGACTCCCCTAGAATCACTCCCCAAGCAGCAGGTTAAAGTTGCCTTAACGCTTGTGGCAGGATGGTGGGGCAAACAGTCTACTCTGCCATGGGTTAATCCCTATCTCCTTGGGCATAGCAGCTGCCATTGGTTCAGGAAACTTCAATGTGGAGTCCTTGCGTCAGGGATGAACCAAGCACAAAGCCTTTGCACATGTGTACCTGACACAGAAACTGGCCTGCGGAATCCTTTGCTACTGACACATGAGCCAGAAGAAACCCAGATTTGCTTTCAGATCTCAGGGTGAGTCTGCTGAAGTGGAAATTAGGAGAAAAAAGCATCTTTTAAATTTATAAACTGAGGAAATATTATATGAAAATGATAGAGATGCAAGAGACCTTAGTATGCCATTCGTACAGCACCTCTTTTGGAATATGCTGCCCTTTAAACTTTTAATTAGCAGCACTGTGTGCAGAGTCAAATGCTATTTTGTGTTATTTACTTAGCTCAACATAAATTTACTGAAGCAGCAATATTATCTTTTTAAAAAGAAATTGGAAGAACAGTTTATTGGATATAAGTATTGAAAGATTTGACCTCTCTCTTCATGTTCCTGTATTCTATATTTTTTTTCCCATAGGAAGAAATTGATTCATGCAATATTTGCAGCTTTTCTAACTTGTGTGATAATATCGTACAGGCAGTTCTGGAATATTCTTAATACGAAGCTGTTTAAAATGTAGGGCAAATGTCTGCCATCGTACAGAATATTACATGACCTTGCTTATCTGTATACCACATAAATGTTTTACATCTACAGTACTTTACTTTTTAAACGTTATTTTGCTTGGAAGAAGAATGCTACATTTGGAACTAAAATACAAGTGGCAAGTTTTTATAGATTTTTTTTTTATTCTGTTTTACAATTCAGCCTAATATGCATCAGATGTAGAAGGCATTGTGTTAAATAGGCCTCTACACACACTAAAAAAAAACAAACCTTGGATTTTGCTATGGAAACTAGTTTCTAACAGGCAAAAGAAATGACTTTTCACAAAAACAAGCCATATTTGTATATTAATGTCTGATGTAATTTCTAAATTATTATTCTGGTCATGCAATTCACATGTATGATCATCCTTAGTGGCATGTATTAATCCGATAGATCAATATTATACTTAGGGCATGAAATCTCTGCCATTTATTATGCAGCAACCCCATTACATGCACTCCTCTGGGGATGCTGACTTATCCTTTTATTCTGAGTTTCTGATGGAAAATATATGCCAAAAAAAATTGGACCTCCTATTTTGCACTTTGTCAGTATTTGAAAATGTTGATTTATTCTTCTAGTACTAACTCCATGATCTCTTCTTGATTTATTTTCACGCTATTTAATATGACAACTTTATATTGGTCTTTTTAATTTATAATTAATTATTTAGCACAATAAAAATGAAAGGTCACTTATATGACCACAAAAGCAATTATAAACTTATGGCAGAGTATAATGTCAGAGCTCAACTGGCTTTTGAAGAACTAATGTGCAAGATTCTGTTTATATAAAATACTTCATAAATCTTTCAAGAACTCTAAATGTTCTATGGCTAATCCCATATCTTTCACTTTATCCCCTCAGACAATTTGGGAATACAACTCAGGTGTGAGGCCTATTAAAATATGTATGAATTTACCTTTTAAAAATGTTTAATTTTCCAAACCTGATAATTAACTCCTCGGTCAGTATAGAGAACTCTGCCTGCGAGACAAAAAGATACAAAGAGAGAGATTTCATAGGAAGGGGATTTTTATAAGCCTAAACCCATTATTTAATTTTTTTTTTGGCCACCACTGCTACTTTATGGAAGTCTAGTGCTTTTTCCTGCTGACCAATCCTTTCCTATGTTGTTATGCAGTGAAGTCATAATGCTATATTTGTGACATTTTATTAATTTCCATGGCAATAGACTCTGATGTCACAAGTGCATGATCACATCACCTCACTTGTTCACTTATTTAAACAAAATTCCAAAGACAGGCAGCATGCGCCAGTGGATAAAGCACAAGATTGGGAGTAGGGTCTGTACCCCACTTACTGTCAATCACTGTAATTTTGACAAATTCACTTGTAGAAACATTTCCAAAAGCATCCACTATAGGAGCCTCAATTTAGGAGTGTCATATTTAGGGCCTGACCACTTGCCGCTTCTGTTGATTTTAACTACAGTTGACTACAGTTGTCGGTACTTAGATCAAGTCCTAGGTGTCTGTTTCGACACTCTGAAAGCGAAGTACTCAGCTTTTGAAAATGTTGGCCATATTGTGTCTCTGCTATACAGTATGCATTGTAAAATTGGAGCCAATTATATGTGTTAGGCACCTCTATAAAAATAGTTGTAATTTAAACCACCTATTTAATATAAAAAATGATCAGCCAAATGAATGGCTTTGTGTGCATATTCTCTCCATGCTGCATCAGGCTCTCTCTTAGGATACATATAGTTCCTACAATTCATTGTAACAATGAACGAATCTCAGAAGAATCTGAATCATATCAAAGCATCCCACACAGCCAACTATACCTATAAAATGAAGTAAATTTCCATCTTCATATGCAGTTCTTTCCTTCCAGAGAAATCCCCTACTGGTTAAAGTTTCTTCAGACCTAACTACTCTTCCCTTCTCCTTCAACTAGTCCCTTAACCCTGAGGTCTGGCTTCCTGAAACTTCTGGTCCATTTGGGTACTAGCACATGGGTGGGCACAAAAGGCACAGGTATCTGGCCAAGGGGTGAACTACACCAGGTACACACCTGTGCTTATGGCTCCAGAAAAGAGCTGCCAGCTAATGTCCCCAGCGGGCCATGGGGGTTCCTCACACTCGACAGGTGGCAAAAAGTCCCACCACTTAGTATCAGGGCAGGACACAAAGGTGAAGAAATTGAGAGCATGGAGCACAAGCGTGTACAGATGTGCCAGTGGCACAGTTCAGAAATGAAAAGGTTGCAAATCTTGAAGCCAGCTCGTGGTGTGTGGAGGGGGGGGCTCTCGGGCAGGTGCCTGAAGAAAAGATCTGGAGGGTGAGGGGGGAGTACCCTCCTGCAGGACCCACTCAAGGTAGGCCCAAGAGGCAGGCAACAAGGCTGTCCTCACCTGAAATACCTGCTGGGGGATTTGAAGGGTGGAGAGCCCGATTCACAGACCTAGCACTTGGAGATCCATCCAGTCTTCCCTGGTCATAGTCGAGGAGGTCTCTGATCTTGGTGACTCCTGCCAGGCCCAACCTCTGGAGCACCGAGGGGGACTCCGCCACATACACCCCAAGATGGGGATTGTATAGCAGGGGCTCCGCGAGCAGATCTGCTCCCTCTTGCTACCATGGACCAGGTCCAGGGGATATACTGGTGGAAGAGTGGCAACTCTGTCTCACGGAAGACCTCTTGGATGAAGATAAAAGAGCTGCCAGTCACATCAGAGCCCTCAGAGGAAGGTGTCTGCCAGCTTTCTCCACCCTGGCCTTCCTGCACTATAAAGAAGTCTCTGCAGGGCCTGGAAGTGGAAGGCATGGACTTGACTGTGGAGCAGCATAGGCCCTGTCCTCCTTCCTCAGGGGGAGACTCAGGACCCTTGCAGAAACCCAGTGCTGACCTGGCCAAAAATACTCCAGAATTAACTTCTGGAGGTGGGCCAGGAACCTCGGGAGTGGGACCAGGGTATTGAGCCAGTGCCAGAGCCTGGACAGGGCCAGTTGGTTAAGCACCAGTGCTCTTCCGCCACAGAGAGAGGCACTGGAACAGTCCTGTTCTGCAGTCATTCAGACATCCTGCTCTCCAAGTCCTGCCAGTTCTCTGGCAGAGAAGGATGGATGGTATAAAGGTAAATGCCCAGATAGAGCAGTGGACCCACACGCCACTGAATGGCCTGAAGCATGGCTGGAATGGCACTTACATGCCACCTAGCCCTGAACATCAGGTCAGAGCTCTTGACCTAGCTGACCTGGGCAAAGGAGGCTGCCAAGTAGACAGCCTGGGAGGTCTTCATCTGCACCAAGTTTCCTGGGTTCTGGACCATAGGATCATTAGCGTACACTGACAGCATCACACACAACTTTGGCTTGCAGAGGACCCTGATACTCCTGGCGCTTTATGGATACACATCCTTATAGCATTCGTCCCTTACATCAAGAATCCTAAAAGTCCTGAGCTAAGGCTGAATGTGATATGAGCAGCAGGTATGCCTGGGGAGGTCAGATGGCAGCAGTCACTGATTGAGGGAATAAGACTGTAAAAGAGAAGTGAAGGGAAAAAGAAAGCGTGTTTGGATTATTTTGGGTTTTTTGGTGGTTTAGAGAAGGGGGGTGGTTTTACTGTTCATATAAAGTAATCTGAACTTCACAGCTTTGGCTACCCAAAAGAATCACAAGTTCTGACTAGGACAGTTTATTTCCTGAATTAGTTTTGCCTATTGCTAGAGTCTATAGGATCATGTTGTGTTTTGCTAAAATTGTCCTTTATTTCACTGTGTCCAGTCCCTCACCCACTGTTGAAAAGTAAGCAAGCAGAAAAATGTAAATTTGTAAAACTCTCGATGAGATTTTTTTTTTCAGTTTAAAACCCTCTTGGAAGTTCACGCTCTAAACTGCAGAATATTGCTAAAAGAACAAAACCTTTGAATTAAAAGCATCTAAAATACTTTATTTAGACGTTGGTTCCTTTTTGCATAGTTCTGCTGCTCTGCGCCTGTCCCTTAGGCTCACGCCAGCCCCCTCCTCCCGGCCGTCGCACTCGCTTTTTGGGAGCAGGCGCCTGGGCTGCTCCAGCTGTTTTTCTGTAAGAAGGACCCTTCCTTCCTCTTCATTCCCGCAGAAGCTCGGGTAGCTGTTTCCTCCCAGGGGGAGCAGCGCTAGGTGGAACTTCTGCTTGGCTCAGGCGGCGGCAGCGCCCAGACCGGGAGGATCCAGCCAGACTCGGGGCCCCTTCGCACGGCAAAGGGCCAGCGCAGGGGTCCCGGGGGAATAAAGCGGCTCGTGGCTCTGGCTAACGCCGCCGGCCTCGCCTCCGCGATGCGCCACGTGCAGACACGCACTGGGGGTCCGCGCGCAGGTAGGCCGGCAGGCAGGCAGACCCCTCCCGCTCTCACACAGGCGGCGGCAGGGCGGAGCCCGAACAGCAGGTACCCGGCGACGCTTTGCCATCGGTGAAGTGCCGCCCGCGCGCCCCGCGCAGCTGCACCAGGTTCCCGCCCGGCCCTGCTGCTGCGCCCACGCCGGCTCCGCGCGCGCACTGCAGCTCTCCGGCAGGGGGAGAGGGAGCAACGGCGTTTCCACAGCAACGCGCTTCTCTCCTGGCTCCGCCCCCTACCTGGGCTGCCCGCAGCAAGCCGGCCCCTCCCTCTGTGCGCGCTCCGGGTTCTCCGCAGCCGTAATGGGGCGGGGCCAGAGCTCGCCCAGGCCCCGCCCACCAACCACCCCCAGTGGTCCCGAGAGTCGAGCCTCTATCTGGGCACGGACGGACAGACTCCCGGAAGCAGCTGAGGGAAGCGGGTCCCAGCCGGGCGGCGGGACGCTGCGCGCAGGGGAGAAGCTTCGAGCGCAGCTAGGCTGGCGGGTGAGCAGTCGCGGGGCGGTTGGGCTGTTGCTGCCGTTAACAAGCGGGACGAGACTGGAACTGGGACCCATCCAAATTAACCTCCCCCCAGCGAGGGAGCCGAGCCGCCTGGACGGAGTTTATTGGCCCAAGTGCGTCACACGTGCGTGAGCCGAGACCCGCCCCTAAGGTCACGTGCTGCCTTGTAGCCAATTGCCAGAGCCCAAAGATCGCTGTGTTAGATACGGGCTAGGGCGGATCCGTGAGGGAGTGGGGGTGGGGCGTGTCACGTGATGTGGGCGGGGCGAATGTGAGTGCAGTTGTCATGGCAGAGCTGCTTAGGACGGGCCTTGCTCAGGCTCCTCCCGTAACCTGGGAGGCCGGGTGTGGTTTGGTGGGAGGAAGCTGCATCTGCTGGGACCCCCCTCCCCCCTGCTGTGTAGCCACGTCCCACCCATCCCTCACTCCGGGGCACTGACTGACCCCTGCTTCGCTGTGTGAACCTCCCATTCCTGGTTCAGCCCACGCCCAGCCTCCTGCCAGTAATCGGTCCCTGGACCAGTGAAGGAGCATGTCTGGCTAGCCGCTTATGGGCTAAACCCCCAGCAAACACCTCCAGTCCCAGATGCAACTTTGAGAACTGCATGGGTAGTTGCCAGTCTTTGATGTTGCTTGGAAGATAGATTCCAGGGGAGACCCCCTGAGACAGACACCTCAGCTTTTAACAAGTTTCCTCAGTACCCCCTGGGGGGGGGGGGTCATGTGATCAGCCATGTCTGGCAATGGGCATGGTTTCTTCCACTTGCGCCAGAGTGCTCATGGGTGCTTAGGCCAGTCCATTGTTGCTGTATGCATGCCTCTGCTGGGTGTGGAAATGCAGTTTTGTGTTTGTCTGCATCTATTCAAGCCATGTGAGACACATTTGGCGATATAACGGTTTCATATCTGTAGATATGTGTAATATTGCAGGAAACATGGCACCAGAACAATAATGTTCAGTATGTCATGAGCATTCCAAAAACACCTTACATGACATACTTTGCATTAGATAATACACAGTTACACTGTAAGAGTGAACATGAATGATATACAAATTACAATATAAGGGTGTACATGGGGTACAGCGTGTCACACCTGCCTTGTGGCGGTTCCCTGAGATATTTATGTATCCCAGGGTGGGTGACAGCGTGAGGGGGCTCCATGTTTGTCCAGACTTTGGAAAACTGCTCAAAGAGGTGTGGCAGCTGCGCTTCAGCCTTGTGCACACAGACTGACTCCCTGGTGCCTACACCTACCTACAGCCTGTGCTCCTGCTGCTGAGTTCTGTGCCAGCTGTTACATCTTTCCTTTTAATGACTTCTTGTTGTGTCTTTTGCAAGCAAGAGGAAGACCAGGGACAGAGTAGGTCCATTACTCAGTGAGGGGGGAAAAACAATAATAGAAAATATAGAAATGGCAGAAGTGCTCAATTACTTCTTTGTTTCAGTTTTCACCAAAAAGGTTAGTAGTGATTGGCCATCTAACATAGTGAATGCCAGTGAAAATGAGGTAGGATATGAGGCTAAAACAGGGAAAGAAAAGTTAAAAATTAGACAGGATAGATGTGTTCAAGTCACCAGGCCTGATGAAATACATCTTAGAATTCTCAAAAAGCTGACTGAGGAGATATCTGAGTCATTAGCAATTGTCTTTGAAAGTCATAGAAGATGGGAGAGATTCCAGAGGACTGGAAAAGGACAAATATACCAATTTATAAAAAGGGGAATAAAATCAGCTCAGAAAATTACATACCAGTGAACTTAACTTTAGTACCCAGAAACATAATGAAGTAAAAAATTAAGCAATCAATTTGCAAATGCCTAAACAATAAAGTGATAAGTAACAGCATGGATTTGTCAGAAACAAATCATGTCAAACCAACCTGATAGCTTACTTTGACAGGGTAACAAGCCTTGTGGATGTGGATATCTTGACTTTAGTAAGGCTTTTGATACTGTCTCGCATGACCTTCTCATAAACTACTACTTCTTTACCTTTGTGCCACTTTTCCTGTTGAGTCGTGGCGGCAGCATGGAGAGTAGGAAGGACCAGACCTCCTTTTCTTCCACAACAGGTTCCAGTTGCTCCTGGGGAATTCCCAGGCATTCCCACGCCATCTGAGAGATCTAATCTCTGCAGCATGCCTGGGTGGGACTCAGGACCTCCTCCCAGTGGGAAGAGCACAGTATGGTTCCAAAGGAAGCCTACCGCGGGTATCCTTATCAGGTGCCCAAACTACCTCAGCTGACTCCTCTCGATCCGGAGGATTAGCGGCTCTACTCCGAGGCTCTCCCAAATAGCCAAGCCCCTCACCCTGTGTTGGAGAGTCAGCCCAGCCACCCTTTGGAGAAACCTAATTTCCGCCACTTTTACCCATGATCTCATCCTTTCAGTCATTACCCCAAGTTCATGAGTGAGGTGAGGATGGGGACATAGACTGACCTGTAAACCGAGAGCTTCGTCTGAAAATTTAGCTTCTGTTTCACCACCATGGATTGGTATACTGCCCACATCATTGCAGCTGCTGCACTAATGTCACCTTCTCATAAATAAACTAAGGAAATACAACCTCGATGGAGCTACTATAAGAGTGGTGCATAACTGGTAGGAAAACTGTTCCCAGAGACTAGTTATCAGTAATTCACAGTCAAGCTGGAAGGGCATATCGAGTGGGGTCCTGCACGGATCTGTTTTGAGACTGGTTCTGTTCAATATCTTTATCAATGATTTAGTTAATGGCATAGAGAATACACTTATAAAGTTTGTGGATGATACCAAGCTGGGAGGGATTGCAAGTGCTTTGGAGGATAGGATTAAAATGAAAAATGATCTGGACAAACTGGAGAAATGGTCTGATGTGAATAGGATAAAATTCAATAAAGACAAATGCAAAGTACTTCACTTAAGAAGGAATTGTCTTTGCACACATACAAAATGGGAAATGACTGCCTAGGAAGGAATACTGTGGAAAGGGATCTGGGGGTCATAGTGGATCACAAGCTAAATTACAGTCAATAGTGTAACACTGTTGCATAAAAAGTAAATATTTTGGGATGTATTAGCAGGAGTGTTGTAAGCAAGACATGAGAAGTAATTCTTTTGCTCTGCTCTGTGCTGAGTAGGCCTCAACTGGAGTATTGTGTCCAGTTCTGGGCACAACATTTCATTAAAGATGTAGACAAAATGGAGCAAGTCTAGAGAGGAGCAGCAAAAATAATTAAAGGTCTAGAAAACATGACCTGTGAGGGAAGATTGACAAAATTGGATTTGTTTAGTCTGGAGAAGAAAAGACTGAGGGGAAACATAACAATTTTTAAGTACATAAAAGGTTGTTACACCTTCCTCGAAAAGGTTGGAGGAGGGAGAAAATTTTTTCTCTTTAGCCTCTGACAATAGGATAGGAAGCAATGAACTTAAATTGCAGCAAGGGTGATTTAGGTTGGACATTAGAAAAAACTTCCTGTCAGGGTAGTTAATCACTGGAATAAATTGCCTAGGGAGGTTGTGTAATCTCCGTCATTGGAGATTTTTAAGAGCAGGTTAGACAAATGCCTGTCAGAGATGGTCTAAATAATGCTTAGTCCTGCCACAAGTGTAGAGAACTGAACTAAATGTCCTCTCAAGGTCCCTTCCAGTCCTACGATTCTATAAGCACTTGCTGACTGTCTGGGGCTAGAGGTTACCCTGGACATGGGTCGCCCTGAGACATGCCCTTTACCATAACCTTCACCGCCAGCCCAATGTAGCCTGTTAATCCTTATAGTCTTTCAAGTGTGCTGATCTTCAAACCAGTCTCCCACTTCTTGTCTGGGCAATAGCTGTTGATGGGTGACTTGTTTCCCTCCCCATTGCTGCCTTATACTGTTGGGTGATATCCTGTGGTCTTTTGTATTTTTCACATACCTCCTTTCTTCTGACTTTCCCATGTCAGGCCAGCTGACGGCTGAGACTTGTTCTAAGTTTCCTGGCCTTGTCCCTATCTTTTCAGTTGTGCTGTCTGTCTGCCACTACTACACAGTCGTCTTTGGTTTTTGTCTCCAACTGTCCTGAGACTATAGCTACTTCATAGGACCTATGTCCTGCTGCAGCTTGGTCTGAGGCTTTTGTCATTGTTTTGTGCTGCTGTTTGTGGTTGGACTAAGATCTGTTCACCTGTATGTAGAATCCTCAGATGCTTGGGTTATTTGTTGTAGTGGGCTGCCTGCTTGGCTTGGTGTTCTCTTATCTGCTCCTGTGTACTGTCTGTCTTTCCTGACCTTGGCTGCAGCAGACTAACCCTCACTGGACACAGAGACTTGATTTTCTGTCTCTTCAGCCTCTGTGCTAGGCTACTGTCTAGTCCTGGGAGGATGTAGTGTGATGGTCCAACATCCTGTCTGTTTTGCTTTTGCCATCAGTCTCGGCTCTATGTCCTGTAGAGTTTGCCATCCTGTGGCTTTGTGGGTGTCCAGGGGAAGATGTCTTGCTCAAACTCCCATTTGGTGCTGAATTGTTTGAATTTTGCTACAGTGTACTGTGGCCCATTGTCTGAGCATAGCATGTCAGATATGACATACCTTATAAAATGTGCCTTCAGTTTCCTGATCACTGTTCTTGCCTGAGTATTCTCCAGATAGTCCACCTCCTAGAAATTAAAGTAATAATCTACTGTAACCATGCACTTCCTGTCATTAAAAGTGAAAAGGTCTATTCTGACTTTTCTCCAAGCCAGTAGATACACAGCCTGGCTCATCACAGTCATGCCTCTTTATCCGGGTGTATCCATCTCTTGATAACAGCATTTAGATCTGCTTGGTCCTCTTTAAACATAATCCCGGTTTGCACACACAACTCATTTGGTAGTCAGAGGTAACCTCCTGTTGCACTTGCTTCTTGTAATCTAGACTGGAGTATGAACTCTTTTAATGCCTGTAGACCTTGTTCTGTTCTCTGCTTTTTTTGAGTTGCCTTGAGCTTCCCATTAGAGATGTAAATATATTGTAGCATATTGACAGAATCTATTTCCTGTTCCATGGAGCCATTAGTGTTGTACTCTGGAAGGTATGCCTTGCTCAGTGTATCTGGGTAGTGACTTTTCTGGGCAGTGTCGTATTCTTTCCTCATAGAGCTGGAGTTTCAGTGACATGTGTTCTGGTCATATGGGTGCACTCAGCAGTGGCTTCTTCACAATGCCTTCTAATGGTTTGAGGCTGAACTGCATGCCCACCTAGTGCCCAGAGGTGAACCTATGGAATTGTTAAACTTCTTCTATATGGATATATTCCATTTTTGTGTCTGTCAGGGCTGTACTAGCAAATTCTCTGGTCTGCTGGCTTTGCAACACTAACATACTGCTCCTCTGTCTCCTTGTGAGTTATCGCACTAAGATAATGTGCAAACGGTAGCTCTAGCTTTTCCTCTGGGTTGTAGTACTTTAGAACTTCACTTATGATTTTCTTTGTTTTCAAATACATGCTTTGGGGTCTCTGACCATTCCCATGCTGAATCATTGTGTGTTAACTATCTGAAGGGTTCACAGGCTTCTCATAGATGTACACGGAAACTGGAGATAGTTGGACATCCCTATAAATTGCTGGACTTCCTTCATATTCTTAGATCTGAGCATTTCCTTCATGGTTTCTCAGCTTTCCAGGGTCTATCTGTGTCATGTGACGGGGGTGGGGTGGGGTGGGCAGTTGTGTCTAATGGTCAGAGCAGGAGTCGGTAGTCAGGATTTAGAGCCCAGGGTCACAGCTAGAGTCAGAGGCCAGGTACCAGAAGCAAGAGTCAGAGTCACAAGCCAGGAGTTGAGCCCACGGTCAGAACCAGGTTACCTGGAGTGCATGAGGCAAGGCAGGAGTAGGGCTAGAACAAGGGGGGAAGAAGCAGGCACAGGAGCTATCACAGCCGCGGACAGATGCTTTGAGCAACTCCTGAACTGCTGCTGCTGGGTTTAAGAGCCAGTCAGGTGATGTAGCCAGGCAAGCAGACTACTACAGGCCAGATGTGCTCATTAGGTTGCCTGGAGACTGGCTTTGCTGCAGGGCTTGATTCCTAAGATTACCCCACCTGCCTTCTAGGGTCTTTGAGGCCTGGTACTTCCACTGGAGTACTTCCACTGGAATTCTCATAATAGATCTGGAGTGTGGATGTTTTTTACCCGTTCCCAAGACCACTCATCTAGATCATAGCCTTCCCAATCCACCAGGTACCAGTGACTTCCTCTTACTCACTGAGCTGAGGATTTGGTTGACCAAGTGCTTCTCCCCTCTGCAGACTGTTATGGATGGTGGTGGTGGCAGCCTTTCTCATTCAATACGAACTGTATTGAGAATTTGACGTGTAGCCTCCAGCCACACGTGCTCCTACTCCATCTGGACTTGATCTCACAAGACCATGGGTGGATGCTTCATCCGAAGCTTGCCTCACTACACCTGATTGTCTGGTTGCTGCTTGGCTGAACCCTCAAGAGAAGACCTGCTTGGATCAGGTTTGACAGGTCATGCTAGGTGGTAGAAAGCCTTCCACCAGGGCTGCCTACCTGATCAAGTGAAAATGTTTCACTTGTTTCCAAAGGGAATCTCTCTCCATCCTGATCTTCTCTGCAGTCCATCTTGGACTATCTGTTCCACTGAAAATATCAGGGTCTGGCTCTCTCATCTATTAAGGTTCACTTGGCAGCCATCTCAGCATTCTACCTTCCAGTGAATGGCAGATCAGTCTTCTCCCACAAGATGATGGTCAGGTTTCGCAAGGATCTGGACAGATTCTACCCTCAGGTTCACGAACCTGTCCTTCCATGGGACTTGAACTTTGTCCTGTCGAGATTCATGGGGACGCCCTTTGAGCTGTTAGCAACATGCTCCCTGCTTATTTCCTCTTGAAATGTTGCCTTCCTGGTGGCGATCACCTTGGCCAGAAGGGTCTCTGAGATCAAAGCCATTACGTCGGAACTCCCTTATACGGTGTTCTTCAAGGACAAGGTCCAGCTGCGCCCCCATCCGGCCTTCCTACCAAAGGTGGTGTCACAATTCCACAATAGCCAGGACATCTTTCTACCTGTCTTCTTCCCATAACCTCACAAGACTGCTGAGGAATGTTGGCTTTGAACATTGGATGTTAGGCAGGCCCTCGCCTTTTATATTGAAAAAACATATGTAAATCCACGCAGCTCTTTGTAGCAGTAGTGGAAAGGATCAGAGGGCTACCTGTGTCATCCCAAAGAATCTAGTTCTGGATAACTGCCTGTATCTGAGCTTGGTATGAACACGGGAAATTTCTGCCTCTGGCCATTGTGACCACTCATTCCACAAGAGCCCAGGCTTCATCATCAGCATTTCTTGAGCAGGTACCAATCCAGGATCTGTAGGATCGCAACCTGCTCATCTGTGCATACCTTCACATCCCACTACGCCATCACCCAACAGGCTCAAGACGACGCTGGTTTCAGAAGAGCAGTGTTACAGTCAGCTCGTCCATGAACTCTGATCCCGCCTCTTAGAGTCCTGCTGGGAATGGACATAAGCAAGCACTGGAAAAAGAAAAAACAGTTACTAACATTCCATAACTATAGTTCTTCGAGATGTGTTGCTCATGTCTGTTCCATGACCCACCCTCCTTACCCTGCTGTTGGAATAACTGGCGAGAAGGAACTGACAGCATGCGGGGCTGGCAGCACCCCTTATACCAGCACACACTTGTGCAACTCCAGAGGGTGCTAGACCCAGCCCAATGGATACCACTGAAGGAAAAATCTCCCGCAACTATGCACACGGCACACACACACCTAGCATGGAATGGACATGAGCAACACATCTTGAAGAACAACAGTTACAGAAGATTAGTAATAGGTTTTTTTCCTTCCTTTCCAACTTCCTTTTTTTGTTTAAGGTTATGCATCCTTTCTGCTCCTGTGCTATGGGATGCTTAAATAGCCTCTGTGCAAAGTCTAAGGGCCTATCTACATGAATACCTAGTTTGTGGCAATCAGAGGTATAAAGCTACACTACTGATGAAGTGATGGTTGATGGTTGTGATATGAGGGTTAAGTCCATATAGAAGTGCTTTTGTTAATAGAATAAGTGAATCTGAGGATTGTTTTGATGAAGAGGAAAAAATAAATGGCGTGTGTTTATAGGTAGGTCAAGGATGGATAGGCATCAAGGTTTGAAGCAGTAATGGAGTTTTGTGTATTGTGACCAATTCCATTGCAGGGTATCATTAAGTATTGTGGCACACCTGTTTCTTCTAGATGTCTGGTAGCATGATCTGTATACTACAAACTCAGAACACAGTGTTTCTCAACAACCAGCACTGTTCCCTGAGATCTCCCTGACACAGTATGGGAAGCCGGTCCCTGGTATCAAAAAGATTGAAATACAAGAAAATTAATTAAACCGCCAGTTCCTAACTCAGTTCTTGGAGGCAGTCCATTAAAAAGGTATAAGTTCCCCTCATTGAGACCCCTTCACACCATCATCTTACTGCAGCTAATGCTGGCTCTCTGCCAGTGCAGGCTGCTTCCTATGTAGCCTTCCCTCTGCAATCAGCACCCATGCTGCTGCCAATGCCCTGTGGTTCCTGTTTTCACACAGCCACTAGAACTAGTCTGAGACTGAACCCTTCTTACTTCAAGATGTTACTTCCTTTTCTTTCATTCGAGGGGTTATGAAGCCCTCCACTGGCAATATGTTAGACAGAGTAACAGTGCTTTCTAGTGGCTAGATCCTTCCATCCCCCACGCTGAGCAGTACTGAATAGAAGTTATCTGGTAATGAAGCAGCAGGTTCTTTTATGATTTTCCATATGAAGACTGAAAATACTGTAAACTCTTCACTATGTTCAGTGGAAAAAGATGGAAGGAAAAGTGTGAAGAAGATGAAGGTGATAACAAAAACATCTTTTCAATGATGGATGACAGAAACTTGGTTGGACTGGAGCCCACCTTTGAGCTCAGGTTTATGCCAGCAGTAGGCCTTGAGTTCAGGAAGCTGATCTGTGTATGTTGTTGTGTGTGTGTAAAAATCAGTGAGAGCTGAGGCATGGGTAGAGTTGTAATCACCAACAGTTGGGTGAAAGGGCTATGGTCGGATCAAGAAAAATGTATTGCTCAGGGAGAAGTGAGGGAAGGGATAGGGTGTTCTAGGAAATGATAAAAGAAGAAAGAAGGAAGTATTAGAATGGGTAAAGCAAAATCAAATCTGAGATGGAAGTGACCACCCCTGAAAAGGGTCAGAAAGACTGAGAAAGAAGAGCACTTTGAAATGATGATGATGATTGATGATGATATACTGAAGGTATGATTCTTGGAATAGGTGCAAGAGCTGATAAGACTAGGAGGAAATGGAAATTAGAAGTTAGATGGAAGGGTCATTCATTGACATGGCTTCTGTCACTGAGATCTTTTATGATTAAATTGCAACGGGAGAGGCCAGAAGTAACAGTTTGTCTATTGTAAATAAAAAGCCTAATCTTTCATATTGCACAGTAGGTTCGCTAAAATGGGACAAAGTACAGAAGAAATGTGGGATTTGTAAACATGAACTTTCACACTAATGGTTTTCAAAGTACTCTTGCCCATTTGTGCTATGCTGCTTCATCAGAGTGCTGCTTTATTTCTCCCCTGTTGTCTGAAGTGTGGATACGTTGTTTGGTAACTATTGAAATATTGGGGGAGGATAGTAAAATAGCTAAATTAAATTTAGATGGGATTGTACAGGAATAAGGTTGTATCGCATAAGGAAAATGTATAAATGACTGTGAAACTATATGAATGAGAGAAAAATAGTTTGATACCATTTATAAAAATATCACTCCAGGTTTAATTTTGTCCTATCTGAAAATTATGTAGGGAGTAAAACCCAGCAAGATATTTATCATATACATACAAGAAGTTTTTCACAATCAAACCAGTAACTGGCTCCACATTTGCAATGCTTACTGTGAGACTGCTTAAATATATCAACTGTGAGAACTTTTCAGAACGTGAAGCCAACCAGCTTTATGAAGCTCATTGCACCCATGAAAAATAATAAAGCTATATTCTTCTGAATTTTGTGCCCTGGGAAACAATGTTTTGGGGGAAGGAAATAGGAATGGCTAAAATAAAAGAAGGTCTGGCCGATGGACACTCCATTTGTCAGATAGGAGCACAGGTCTGTTAACACTATAAAATATGCTCAACAAAAGAATAACACATTGTTTTCCCGAAGAGTACAAATGGGTATAGTGCAATGGACGGCATGTCATGAGGATGTTAATGCTGATATTGTCCCATCTTTCTTAGTGTGGGACTCTGTTGTGATTACAATATATACTGACTGTTTCCTCCCCCTTTCATTTTTGTCTATATTTATCATGTGATTTGTCAGATAAGAGCATAAGGAAGTTTAGTTCACAAAACCTATCAGGGTTCATCTAGTCTGTCTCTTTGTCACTAGCAGTTAACTGATCTTTAATTGCATACTTAGTGTCAAATAGCAATATTTTCAGTTATGGTATTAAGCACCTTCTACTTTTTTTATATTATACATTTATTTATGCCCAGCAATTTTTTCTAATTATTGCTGCCAAATTTCTGTTTCTTTAAATTAAATTTCTTATAAAAACTATGACTTAATCTCTCTAATTTCTGTCAAAATGTAATTTGTTTTTTATGCGTACAGTTCACAACTTCAGTTATGATCACATTTCCACAACAATAAAATACTGATGATAAAATGTGAATTAAGAAAATAATGCTTATTTGCCTACTCAAGGATCATTTCAGTTTTGTCATAGTAGCTTTAATACTTGTAGTTTAATTTTTAACATAGGACTCCTAGGCTTATCATGAAAGTCTATCAAGTGTATCTGATTTTTAGATATCAGGGGACTGGTCCATAAATTACGGGTTCCACCAACTATTTCACAGGTATAGTTTTTGTCATGCAGATTAGAAAGTAACCTGTTTATTTCTGTTTTTAAAAATCTATTTTCCCCCCACAGCGTTTGCTGCTTCTTTTAAAACCACATAATCAGTTGGAGTCTTTAGATAATGGTGATTCTGTGTTAATGCGTTCAAGTTGATCGGCTAGCCATCCTGCAGAATGGAGAAAAGTGTTCATAAATATTTTCAGGGACTATGGAGAAGACATTCTTAAACTTAGTGATTTTATCTCTTACGGGGAATAAACTCCCCAGTAATTTTGTTCTTGTGTTATCTATAAAAACACAGCAGTATGAGCAGCATGCACAGAGTTTAGTATTTAGTTGGGCAGCTGTTCTTGGATCTGAACTTCTAATTATTTCTGGGTTGTGGGGAGAACTGCTGCTGATGCAATTTGTGTAGCATATTGTCTGAGATGCAACAATATAATCATTTATTTAACTGTCTGTCTAGGAAACCTTTGTTGACCTACATTGTTCTGTTTGTTAGAAACTATGGCTCTACTCTTGCTTACACCCATGCACATGTATAGCTTTACTCATGTGAGTAGTTCCATTGATTTCAATGGGATTACATATGTGAAGAAAGTTAAAATTGTATTTTTGTAGGATTGGGTCCTAAATTTGCTGAAGATATAAAAAAATAGTGCATATCTTGTTTACAGTTATTACATCAACAGCTTGGGAAAAGCCTCTATACTATTGGTATAGATTTCCTCTATTAGTCTTTCACCGCTGTTCTACATCATTGTAATCTAGTTGACAAGGCTGCTATCAGCAAAACCAAAAAAATGTACACTTAAAGCAGATATAAATCTGTATTTTGAAAATCCCTCATTAATACACATCAATAAGATCATTTAAAATTAAACGCATGTGTTGTTCAGAAGAATGTCAGAGTAGGGATGCTGTTAGGCTTATTTCCACCAATGGTCTCTTATACATACTGAACAGGAGGTGAGAGAATTAAACCCTGTGGCACACCACATCAAAAAGCCCTTGGGTTAAATGTTCAATGCTACCTTACATGTCCTCTCAAAAAGAGAAGAACCTGCAATAACAAGCCAATGTATGCATAATGGAGAAGAAAATAAGTAGAGAAACAGATTTCAATGAAAGTTTGAACATGTACATTGTTCTAAACAGTTCAAAAGTATCTTAACAATCCCTTTAATTGTAGCTTTTGATTTCCTTGTATATTTTCTTTTAAAAAGGAAAATAAGTCTCTTTGGAAGGTTCTAAAACAAGCCTTCACTTGTTACACCACGTCTCCAGTCTTCAATGTAAATTTAAACACAGTAAATAGTTTTATTAAATTTATTTTCAAAGCTATGGGCATTTGCAATGACTCTTTCAAAAGCTATTAAAAAAATATTTTCTGTTTTCTGGATATTCAAGCCGATTATACCATTTTATGGCCAAATTGCCTGCCAAATTTCAGTTTATGTTTTAAAATGAGCAGTGAAACCTGGGAAAGATTTCAACCTCTTGTACCTATTAAAGTAATATAAAAAGTACACGTGTTTACTAGCTTGCGCCTCTTTAGTTAATGAAATACAGGGTTACCAGTTCTACCTTTCTTCATTATTTCTACAGGGTTGTCAATTTTCTTTGCAGAAAGTAGTTAAGGGAAGTTGTGTTCTTTAGAATTCTGATCTGTAGAATTATTATTTTGAAGACACAGGAACTCCAGACAAGCAGAAAAATACTCCTACCTCTATATTCTTAACAGATCTTTCAAGAGACCTGACTAATATAGCCGCAGATTATGTAGAAAAGTCATAATTGACACATACTTAGAAAGCAAGGATTGATCACTGTGGGCCAAATTTTAGTTTAGCTGGATTCAATAGTAAAGCTTCTTTTGCCTTTAATGGGACCAGGATTTAGCCCTAATCAAAATATGAGGTTTTGACAAATTGTGTCTCATTGCTTTCGACCTTTCTTAACATCAGTCAGACCCTAACAAAGACACTTGAAAATGTTTAGACATGTAAAGTTCATTGCTAAATGACCTACCAAGGACAATTGTGTGGTAATGTGGCCTGTTAGCTACTAAAGTCGTGTTCATGCATGATTCCTTTTAATTTTCTATTGATCAGTTTTGGATTTTTTGTTTTTAAATACTAGCTGGCTTAAAATCAAGGCATATACAAGTACAGAGCATTTATAGCAATGCACTGTGTTTCTGGTGACACCAGGTGTTGAAAGTAAAAAATGTAATGCATTCCATATTCAGAAATGTGCATTTTTGTTTTTGACGGTTATACTGAATTAAATATTGAATTGTGAAATGACAAACTGTTTCACTAATGTTTTTAGCAATCCATTTTTAAAAAATGGTAGAAGGTAGGGATTCAAAATGGTAATTTACTCTCTTTTCACAGTAATGACCTATTTTGCTATAAATATTTTCTTTTTGTAATGGCTTTAGTATTTTATATTGTTTCTCTTTTCCTTGTATCTTGAATTTTATGCCTGGTTTTCTATTTTCAATTGAATTTAGCTCACTGGTTACATTGGGCTAAATTCACAAAGGGGACTTAGACTCAGTCTTGCAACACCTAACTTTTGGTATCCTTCAACCTAATGGAATCCACAGCCCTGAGTTAGCAACCCATGTTTCCTGTACAATACATAGGGAATGTTAGGTGCCTGAGAATGAGATCCACAAAAGCCAACATGCTAAGTGGGAAGCTGTCTCAGATAGCCCATAGGAAATGCCAAGGAGAGGTGTGCAGGTCAGAGGAAGGCACCTATCTCTGCTTGGAATTCACTGCCTTAAATGCTCTCCTACAGTTGGATGCAGTTTGCCAAAAAACAAACAGGTGAGGGTGCCCCTTTTATAATTTTTAGCTGAATGGTTGAAGCATACCCTCGGATGAGGGAAACAGAGGTTCAAATCACCCCTCTGTTTGACATATCTTCCACCTCTCAGGGAAGTGCCCTAACCGGTAGATTATGGGGGTATACTGGGGTGTTCTCTCTCTCTATCCCTCTTATTGAATCTGTTCTAATTTGTATAAATCATTAGTTATTGGAAAAGGGACTGGAATTTAGGTCTTCCACAGCCTGGGTGAGTAGCCAGTGGACTAAAGTTTATAAAAGAATCACCACCACCACCTCCTCTCTTTTGTGCGAGGCGCAGTCTGTTGGGGAGGGGCCCTCTGATTGCATTCCCCAGGTGAGATAGACAGGGGAATGCCTAGGTTGAGGATCCCACAGTAAAATAGGTACTGGGTGTCAGGACTTAGGTGGTTGTGCAGTGATTACTGGCAGATTTTTAGGCACCTGCTGGACTTCATTAATGGAAATTTAGGTGCCTATAAGTTTAGGCACCTACTGGGGTAGGTGGCAGCTGAGTGGGATTTTTGAGTATCTAAATTTTCACTGCCTAAACTGGCAGTTAGGTATCTAAATCCCTTTGAGGATCTGCTGCCTTGTACTATTTTGCTTTCTCTTTCTCTAGTTAATTAGCACCAATAAGTAAATGTTTGCCTGAAGATGCTGGTGTAAGATTAATACAAGCTCATAAGTAGTCATAGATAATTGCTGTTAAATATAGAACAAATTCTATTAAAGATTTTATCATAACCTTCACATCCCCAAGTAAAATATTATCAGTGATTTGTTTACTTAATTGCATCAGAGTCCAATGTAAATTGATTAGGGGAGTAAAGTCCCTTTCCACTAAATTGTTGGACCGTGTACTCCATTTAGACAGTTATAGTTGGTAAAGTGAATGATTATCCTTAATTCTGATGGGTTACTAATTTCTCCAATCCAAAATAGTATAATCCCTTTTGGTTAGATTATTTTATATGCTTAATAATATAGTTGTAAAATCTAAATCAGTATTGTATTTTGCTTCCGCTTTCTTAGAGTCCTGCTGACCATTGTGAAATTATGTTCAGCATGAATGGCTATGAGTGCTCACCTGATCTAATTATTCCACCTGCTCTAAGATATAATTCACACACCTTGACTAGGATCAGAACTATCCCCCTTCATGGCATTTGAGTTTAGTAACAAACAAATGAACAATCAGTCAACAATGTTCAGTCCATTCCTCTCCAGGCACAGCCGCTCCTCAGGTTCCTAGCTCACAGCTGCTCAGCCCACTCCTTAGGTACTCTGTGCCTAAGAGCCAAGAGCCCTTGGTTAAAGCAGCCAGTTTGCGAAGCAGGCTGCTTTCCTTTTTATACCTTCCTTAAGGCTTAGTAGTGTTGTCAGGTGCTGAGGGGTTGGATTCAACACCTGCCTCTAGAACAGACCATTAAACTCTTCCTGCCCTTGTCCAATGTGAGGCGTATCCCCCCTCTTCATAAATGTGAAACACCTATTTTGTGGGCCAGATCCAGCGCTCTTAATAAATTAAAGAGATCTCTAGCAGATTAAGATTTTGCTCAGTGTGCACTTCTATTCAAAACTAAAATAAAAAGTTTCTAGCCCTTAAGACTGTGAAGAAAACCATCTCATTGTGAGTAGATGAATTGCTTTCTACCTGAATCAGTAGCTAATAGGCCTTCCTTACACTAGCTACATTTTACACATCTTGCGTCTATACACAAGAGTTACGTGTATAACAGCCATCATTTGGATGCAACTTGCTTCAAGAAAAGCTGTTTGTTGTGTGGTCCTCATTGGTTCAGCCTCCAGGGGAGCAGAACCAGTGCAGAGAAAACTGTCGGCATAGCAGCCACATGGTGCAAATAGAACTCTTTCTATCATCACTGTGTAGGTGGGCTCTGTGGTCTGCTTTCTGCACTCCACTGCATGGGAGTCAAGTTTGCTGAAAGTTTCTTAACTATACAAGTTGTGCTGCAAACACCCTAGATCTCCGTTGCATACTATTTTCACAGTGATATACATCATCCTCGTCTTTGACCCAAAAAGATTCTGTAGCCAACATGCCTTAGATAAGACTATATTACAATATTGCTGCTGCATGGATTGATGTTAATGTGTGGCCTTGGGTATCTTGGAAAGAGGAAATCGAGGGCTAGATAGACTTGGTCATGTGCAATATCTATATCAGCGTATGACTCAGTGTGTGAGACTGGCAAAGATAGGCATCACCAGTAAGCAGTACTGTGAGTGTAAAAGGATCAAAGATCTTGTATTTTGCTTAGAGCTGGACTGAATTCTTAGGACTGGCTCTTCACCCTCAAGACCACCTTGCTTCTCAGTAGCACAGAAGCATTGTGCAATTTAATCACAAGAGATGTAAAGGAAGTGGGAACCAGCAGGGGGTCCATAAACTGGAACAATTAGGGATGTGAGGAGATATCAGATGCAGTGCTTGGATCCTTAGGAACTCTTGTGGGATGGGGAGATCCTGGCATAGCTACAGAAACAACAGCCAAGCCAGCTCAGCACAAGGAGAAGGCAATTGGGCATGAAGGGCCTACTGCAGCAGATATGAAACTCTTTTGATGTTGGTGGCTATTTTTGCAGCTCAAGGAATGGGGAAGAGTTTCTTGGTTTTTTTTAAAGAGTGGCTAAAATCTCACATAAAGGAGCAAGTGTCCATCTCTCTCTGCTGTCACCCCCCCAACCTCCATGACTTAAGAAGGAAATACTGACCCCATTACCAGCACTCCTGGGACAGGTGCCTTTTAATTCTAAAACCTTTGCATCCCTCTTGGGCTCCCCTTCTGACTTTTGATGAAACGAGCCTTACTTCATTCCTTGTCAACCATTCCACCTCATATGGGAGGTGTGACAGGGCTCTTGTTGTCAGTGTAAGTTAGAGCAGTCTGGAGGATATTCTGACTTGTGCTGTGGGCTAAAAGTTACCTTTAGTTGGATTCTTCTCCAAGCTTAGCTTACCCAGACCTGAGAATCTGGCCCAAGATATCCAAATTTTGCTAGGTGACCCATGAAAGACTTAACTTGCCTAGTAGCCGGGTTTTTAGCTCCATATTAGCAAAGTTCCTTCCCTGGAACAAGTAACCAAGATCAGGGAGCTTGTAAGGACTTTACTTTGACACCCCAAGACTGCCATCTGGCAGGAACACCATTTTTTAGGATTATGATTTCCCATACAGACACTAGAGTAGGCTCCTCTATATAAGAGGTCTCTGAGGGACTGCTGATGTCATTATGGGATCACTGACCTAGATCCCTGGATGACCACTTCACCTTCTCTTCAACTCCCATCCAACCTCTGAAATGGTGGGACCAGACCAGAAATCTGACACACACCAAGCTTCTGACAGGTTCTAGGATAATGATCAATTCCTGGTTTTGAGGAACACCTTGAATCCCACTGTTTCCAAGGGAAGTGGTCCCCCTCAGAACGCAAGATGAGCTTCAACTGCTGAAGATGAGAGCAATTGGAAATGTCATGAGATACTTAGTTATCCTCATGACAGCCTCCTCCTAACTGATTCAGAGTGTCAGCTGGTGAAAGAGACAAGTTTTGAAGTTTGTGTCGCTAGGTAGAGCTCTGTGTAGTTCTAAAGCTTGTCTCTTTCACCAATAGAAGTTGGTCCAGTAAAAGGTATTACCTCATCCACCATGTCTTTCCACTATCCTGGGATGAACATGGCTACAATAACACTTCAAGCTACATTATAGTCATGTGCATTGATCAACAAAGTGAAACTCTCAGCTGAGAACCGAAACCATTTACGATCCCTCTTTTGAGCAAAAGAGAGGAATCTTGCAGTCTTGGCATTCTATATATATGACAAGCTCAATTCCCAGGTTATCTTGTTGATTCCCAGGACCCTCTCCAGGGGATTGGGATCTGGACCGTCAATTTTCGGTGCTTCAGTCAATTTTTCTCAAGGAGAGAGGACTTTCTAGTTTGGCTTACGGGTATCAGACAACAAAAAGTTGATATTTTGTGCTCTAGGCATTGGAGAGGAAAACAAATAAACACATAGAAGTTAGATACATTTTCTTGTAATTTGTCAAACTGTCACACACGTGCTTTTCTTCCATTTCAGGTTTTAGTTCTGGTGACCAGGAAAATCAAGGATAGTGAGCTCTGTGTAGCTCCACAAGCCTTGGTTCTCCTTTCCAAAGGAGGTGTCAGTCCATTTTCCATAGTGATTCTTCTTCATCAAAGATCACATGATGTGGTTACGAGTAATGCTGCCAAGATTCAGGCAAGTTCTTATTGGTGGCCTGGAAAATAGAAATTAACTTTAATGAATTTGGCTACTCTGAGCAGCTGATTCTGTTAGTCCAGAATGTAAGGCCTGCTACTACATGGTATGTCTTCAGTTTCTGGAGTCCTGAACATTATCTCAGTATTTTCATGTGGCTCTGCTGGGTATTCTACAGGCTTCTTCTGGAAAAGAGTTTGGCATGCCATACCCATATTTCTAGAATCGTAAAAGCAGTGGTGAAACTCTGCCAGCCTCTCAAACTACCCAGTACCAGCTGGAAGTTGAATTTATTTCTGAAACATTTAAAAGAGCAGCCTTTTGAACCTACGGCTCTTTGTATTTCCTCTGTTTAAAGTGGCCCCTCTTGTGACAATCTTCTCTGCAAGATGTTTCAGTGAGTTAAATACTTTGCCAATCAAGAAACTGTTCCTACAGTTCTTTCCTGACAAAATAGTTTTATGAACAAGTATAGAATTCCTTTCTAAAGTTGTTTTTCACTGTTAAATCAGGACATTACATTGCATCAGACCCAATCAACCTCAAACTAAAGATTTAAGATGGCACCACCTGAATGTTTGCAGAGTTGTTAAATTTTAGCTGGATGGAACAAAGTCTCTCAGGCAATCAAATGCTTTGTTCATCTTTTTATGTTGGCAAGAACAAAGGTATGAAGGCATCCAAAGCAACCGTCTCATGGTGAGATAGGCAGCTGTTGTTCAGTCTTAGCCTGGAAGAGTTTTAACAGCTTCCTATAAGTGCCCATTCTAGGAGATCTGTTTCAACTTCTTGGACAGAGAGGTGTAGAACTTTGCTGAGCTGTGACCTGGCCATCTCGCCATTCTTTTCTGAAGTGCTATAAGATAGTTATCCTATTCTCTTTTAGTGCTGGATTGGGTCACTGAGGGCTTGTTTACATGGTGCATCAGTCTGCAATTGAGAAAGGTAAATTCTACTGTGTACTACTGTGTCGCACACTCTCTGGCCCATGGAGACCCTGTGGGTGCACACTAAAAGTTCCCCAATTTGGATTAATGTAGTATTATTTGAAATTGAGCACTAGGGAACTTTTAGTGATTAGCAGCGGGATCCACAAAGGTCAGGTACTGTGTGTCACACCAGTGACATTGGAATTTACACCTCTCTAGGGCGGACTAATGCACCATGTAGACAGACTCTGAATCTTGAAATCTGCTGTGCTCCCTTGACCTGTATCCTTTCCATTTCTCTCACCTTCCCTTTTTTCCAGACATACTCAACACACTTGCTTTGTTCCAAGAGCTGAGATGCTAACAATTCTATACAATAACTGGAAACATTTTGGGTAATGATATGTAAACTCATGTGCAGACCTGGCTGCAAAAATTCTGTTCCAGGTTTTAAAATGCCTGTATTCTGCCTTTAGAGGAGTTGGCACTTACTTCGAAGCAATGTGGGATGTGTGGCATGCTCTGCTGCATGCAAATACACATAGGAGCATTTGTGTCTGCACTGGGAACAAGGAAAGTGTGGTGCTCTGTGCAAAGTTCTTTTCTGTCTTTAATACTTGATTTGGCTTTAAACCCACTCAACCCTTTTTCCTGCTGAAAATAAAACAATGCCCAGGCACTTACGCCTTTATGGCAGATACATCTCTATATAAAACTGAAGCCTGATATACTGTAGATTCTGAGCCGATTACTCTGGCAGGTTTATATAGCAGGATCACAAGATGGACATTTCTTTTGTTTGGTGACCTTCACTGAAGATCATCCATACACTTTCATATTTGTTCATACACTGTTAACTTGGGGGGGGGGAGTTCATGTTTTATAGTATCTGAAAAAATATTGCACTGTTTCTGAATGTGACAAAAATGTTTCAGATTATTACAACACTGGTAATGAATTAATGCTAGGAACTTTCACAACGTTGTGATTCCTGACAATTAGAGGGGACATTGTGGCTATGGTTGCTAGTTGTAAATATCTTCAAGATAGTAGTGCTTAGGTTTAGATATGCTATAATATCTAATGCTGGAGCGAAAAGGAATCTGTAAACTAGGTTAGTGCAGTGTTATAGGTACTCCCCAGTAGTATCCAACATGGCATTAGTTACTATAATGCTGTTGTTTGTTTTCACAAACCAGCACTTCATAGTTTGAAAGAACGACTGCTGAGAGGAGACCATAACCTCTTGATTTCAAAGGAACCATCATTTCACTGGTGCCTCTGTGGTTAATGTAAGAAAGGTGTTTTGCCATAAACTTTTCTGAGGTATTCAGTGAGGTTGGAAAGGGGTCGGCCCAAGCAGGAAGCCCTTGTCTGTGCTATAAAGAAAATAGCAAGTAACAAAATGAAAGCATCAAAGAACCAACAGGATGCAGTCCCAAGAGTCCTTTCTGGCATGTTGGTCCTTCTTGAAAGTTAGCATTGAGTGAAGAGTGACCTTAAAACTCATTTCATTCAAACAGCCTGAGCTCAAGTTTAAAGTTCAAGGCATTTTGTTTTTTCACCTGTTTCCTACAGTTTTAAGAAACTTCTGAAGAATTAATGTGTAACTATATCTGGTCACTGAGCCAACACTAAGAATTTTTCTCAAGGGAAAATAATGTTACTGTATAAAGGGAGAGAAATGGATACTTTTCTTAGTTGCAAGAAAATATTTCAACAAAGTAAAACCAAACCGCTGTTAGCATGATCCTTAACATCCATGGTGCTGCCGCGCTAGCACACTCTCTTTTTAAAATCCCTAGCAGGATGCAGTAATTGTCTGAATAATCATGGAAAGGATGTTTATTATGGGATTTACAGTTGGGCAAGTGAGGCAGTGGTCTTGTTTTAGAGACAACCTTGGAACAAAGAGTCTAATTGTGACAGTTTAGTCTAATCTGCAATTACAGGTTGACTAAGCCAATGTTTAGCAATAGGTCTGGCCATCACTTTCACATAGTGTTTGAATAGTTAGGCAGTAAGGTGGGGAAGTACTAAACAGAGACTCAGTCATTAGACAGGTTTATAAGTGAATACAGTATTTAAACCTTGTTACTGCTAATGTTCAGCTCCAACCCTGTTTGTTTTCTAGCATTGTTTATAGCTGGCTTATACTCTAACCCCATTACAGTTTTAAATTCATGATCCTAAAACCCAGTTACTTTAACTTCTAGTTTTTTAAGTCTAGTCCTGACAAAATGACTAGTGATAGGTTGTATCAACAGTTTGACAGGCTGTCACTCATAGTTAAAAGAAATAGTTTGAAGAGATGACATACAGATTTCACTCACATTTTCCCATGTCATTAAATTTTAATGACTGTAGTATGAATATTTCATGAAAGTACTTTTGAATGGGTTTGTTTTGCCCAGGAAGCTAGTGTACATTACAGGGTCTGATTTTCTGTAGGGTAGGGTAGTAAAGGTATGAAACTGGATTACCTGAAGAGGCACCTTTTTTTGTTTTCACTGTTGAATATTCAGTCTAAGGGTTTAGCATACAACTGTTTTTAGAGTGTGGTTTGTCAGTTTGTTAAAATTCCTAAAATTAAATACTGTTCTTTAGTCTCTTGCCACAAGGTGTCTAAAAATGTATTTAAATCAGACAAAATATAAATATAATAAATTATGCTAATCATTTGTAACTGTTTCTGTGATGCAGTGACAAGGTGACCAGATAGCAAGTGTGAAAAATTGGCACCTATACGGGGGTAATAGGTACCTATATAAGAAAAAGCTCCGAATAGCGGGACATGTCCCTATAAAAGGGGACATCTGGTCACCTTATGCAGTGAGCAACAAACAGGGTGGGAGAATGGATTTATTGTTTATTATGCAGCGAATTGTATAACTTGTACTTATAGGAAACTACATTCAGCAACTATCTTCATCAAGTTCACATGTTCTCTGCTCTTCTTGTTGGATTGTGGGGAATTTTTTTTTTTAACAAAAGTAAAATCCAGTTTGGCCAGGATTAATGATTAATTTTAAAGTGAATTTACCTGCAAGGCAGGTCAGCCCTTGTTGCACTGGACAGATATGTTACATTTAGATACTGTATGTTGAGGGACTGTGATTGAAACTTCCATTTCCTAGTTCATTTATCCGTATTGCATGGTGAATTCGCTCTTTTAAACATGTTGTCACAAACTGGAACTTTGAACAGAAATCAAAATGGGAAATGTAAGCCATTCTGGGACTACACTAGATGCACCTATTGATTTTTAAATAGACTAAAATGAAATGATATTAAACATCCAAGTACACTTTGATTGATAGAAGAAAAAGTGGTGTGTATATTTCTCATTTCAAGTAGTTTTAACAGTCCTCCCACTAGAAACTTTTTCAAAGAGTAGTTTCAGATGTACAGTAGGGAAAATCGTTTGTTTAATGGGAAATGAAGCATATCTTTTTCTTACAGATGCACCATTTACTATTGAGCTTTGTGTGTGCATTTTAGTTTCCCCTTTTATATTTTAACTTATTAACTCTGACAAGTAACCTCTTGGTTGTGAACAATTTAATTCACAATTCATTTTTCTGATTCAAAGTGAACACGAGTGCCCTAATCCCCTAATGGGAATTAATTGCATGTTTCAGTGCTTAACTCTGATCCTTTCTCAATCCCCACTGGGACAAGTTTCTTCCTGAAGGATCTGTGTTTGTTATTCAAAACACAGTCTGAAAGGTAATGATTTTTCTTATAAAAGGAAGCCAGAACAACTGAATATTAATGTTCTTTTTATTGTGAGGGAATGAGCTGTATCCCAAAACTCATTTGATGTCATGAATGGTTAATTATACTGAACTAAATTATACTGTATTTTCACAAAATACAGAGCAAATCAGTGTGATCTTTTTCCCCCAAGTGGGGGAGGGTAGGAGTTTGTGTGTGTATGTGTGTTTTGTTTTGGGCAAACAATATGGTATTGTGGAAGTAGTGATTTTTTCCCCCTCACTGACGTAAAAACATCATGGCAGTGGTCAAAAGGGCTGCTGGCCATTTTAGATGAAAAGTCCAGTAGACGAATAATGTGCCCTTCCGAATAATCCAGCTCTACCTCATCTGCCATAAATATTTAAAGCTCAGTAATAAGAAGAATTAGCAGAAAACATGTTAATTTAATTTTGTTTTTCAAGGTTTTCTTACTATTTGAGTTTTGTTTAATAAACCTCTTTCAAAAAGGAGTGTGAGGCTCTCCTCTGTGTCTGGCAATTAGCTGCCAGACTGCTGTGTTGGGTAAAAATGAGACAGTCTCAAGGCAGCTTAGTGACTGATGGTGAAATTTGGAAGAGCATCAAACAGTTCGAAACTGCTTTTGTTACACACACACACGAAATGGGGGAGGAGGGGCTAGTCTGAAAGATAGCCAAGGAACACTGAAGCTACTTGTAGCAAGGTGCTGTGGCCTTCCTCGGACCCTGGGTCTGCGGAAGGGTTGCGATGCCCCTGCTGGGCTGAACAGGGCCCTACAAGCCATACTGCCTGGCAACAGAGGGGCGGAGCCAAGGCAGGAGTGGGGAACTATAAAAGACCGGCCTAGCAGCTCAGTAGGGAGGAAGTTGCTGCTGCAGGCACACGTGTCTTCCCGGAGGCTATGGCCTAGGCCTGACCCAGACTCAGTGGCTGTGGGGAGCAACTGTCCCACCGAGCGGAGCATCCAAAACCTGCCTGGATTGGCAGGCCCGAGTGACTGGAGGGGGCTGCTGGGCCCTAGTAGGTGGAACAAGCTATCCGAGACTCCTGGATGGGAAATACCCACTGAGGCCGGCCTTGACCTGGAGGAGCTGCCTAACGCTGGGGACCCCCGAGAGCTGACTAAACCCTGTGGACTGGAGGAACCCCTGGGACTCTCTGACCTGGAGGAGCTGCCCTCTGCTGATGACGCAAAGGAGTTCCCAGACCTGCCACTGGTTGATGGTGAGGGACTTGTGGGACTGCCACTTGCCTCCTATCCCAGCGACCCAGGCGACTGCTTCCTGCAGTTACTCAGGGACAGGGTGGGAGGAAGTGGCCCAGGGGCAGCCAACTAGCAAGCGGCTGAGTCAGAGGCTAAACCCCATCAGCATGTTGCGGCTGGAGCCCTGCTGACTCAGTGGCAAAGCCATTTGCCACTGATAAGGCCCTGGGCTGGGATGCAGTAGAGTTGGGTGGGCCTGCGCTCCCCTCCCCCAACCACCCCAGGAGGGAGTGCTATCCTCTGCATTTGGGAGACAGAGGATCCTGAGCTCTATTTTACTAGCCCCATCTGTGGGAAGGCTGGGGGGGCCATAGACTGCTTTGCCTGCCCTGCCTGAGGGCCAGGGGCACCAGACCATTTGGTAGCCCAGCCTGCCAGGGACTGGGGCTAAAGACTTGTAAACAGACACTGTTTATTCCCCTAAACGAAGGCGCTGTGGCCTTCCTCAGAGCCTGCGCCCGAGGAAGGGTCGCAACACCCCAGCCAGACCGTGCCACTGGCCTACACTACTTTTTTAATACCTTTTCATAAAATCATCCCTTAACTCCTACAGACTGTTATACTCAAAAATAAAACCAAGTGAAAATTTATTCAGTCTGTGTTCAGTTTGGACTGGCCTAAGAAAGGTAATATGAGTCAAGGTTATCGTGCATTGGCTGAACTGCGTTTGGGAAGGGCTTGAACACCACACACTGTACGTACCTGCTACAGAAGCTGAAGTCAGGCCGCTTCACTTTCACGAGCACTGAAATTCATGTTTTTTTCTCCAAACAATGGGTGTAAATCATACCATTTGTACTGTTCACTCTTTTTTTTTTTTTTTTTTAAAAGGACTTCTGCTGTAGCTGTTTGTGAGAACACAGTCTTCTGGTACTTTCCATTCTGTAAATTGGTTGTCATTTAATTGTTGTTACAAGCATCCCAGAGCACTTTTTTTCTAAATGTATGAGTCCACCAGGTCCTTAGCAGTGACTCATTTGTGATCTAATTTTTCCCTGCATTTCCCCCACAAATCTGGTATTCTTCTTATTTTCACTGTTTGAATTCACAAATGCTGACTCACAAAGCTTAGGTTACAGACTATTCTTTTAGCACATTACATGAAACAACCCCATGTCATGCTATGCTTTTGCCACTACACGTTTGATGTGCCGCACTTTGAGACATTTCCTCCTGTTGCTGAGCCTAATGGCACACGTTTGTAAAATCCTCTCAAAGTCACTGGTGCTTCTCATCCTGTTTCCTAAGGCCAGAGCTCAGGCCGTATATTGAGGTTACTGCTTCTATAAATATTTTCAAGGATCTGCTCTTGCTTTAATGGTGGGACCAAACCTACAGCATCATATGGGAGAAAAAAGCCTTATGGTCATCCCCTCATCTAAATGCCGTCAGACAACATAGCCTGATATGTGTTCAAACACTTGGATTTTGCTTTTACTTTACTAACGCTATGCCACTGTATTACTGTGTGACAACCAGTTATGCAAACAGTCATTGTGAAACGTATCGCTTCTGTTGTAGAGCAGAAATAATGCTATAGAAATAAGGATGCTTAAATGTGGTGTGAGGGTAGCCACACATTTTTTTCTGCAGTTGATGTGGAAAGCACTCAAGTGGCCATGACTCAGTCATCTCTATCACTACCCCCAGTAAATCAAATGCTATCTTAAATCATCCTGCACCCAACCCTCTAAAAATGTAACTGCTACTGTATTGTACATGAACATAACTGAAGGATTTCCATGTTGTTTTTGATATAGCACATGGAAATTGTAACTCAGTTGTTTTAGTAGCTGAAATGACTCCGAGTGTTGCTTTGGGTTTGTCAGTAAGCCTCACACCTCAGTAACATTAGCACTGCAGTAGCAAAGGTCATGAACTCATGTGAAAGAAAGAACAAAGAAATGATATAATTTCATTACTGTTCAGAAATAAATTTGGTCATTGTTGTAGTGAAAAAATAGGCATTAATCTGATTACAAGAAAGAAAATTAAAAGCTAAATAGAATTTTCCCCACAGAGACTTTAGATGCTGCTGCAATTTGTATGTTTTAAGGGGAATTGTAAGAAAATTCCCTTGCTCAGTTATATGTCGAAATAGTTGTCTGTACATGTACCCTTAGTGCACATTGTACACTGAATTTTCAACTTCATATAATTATTAGTAATACTTATTTTTGTCTTTCAGTTTCTTCTGTAGGTAGAATGGCCCATGTCTTTGTGTATGGAACCCTCAAAAAAGGCCAGCCCAACTACCAACACATGATAAATAGTATCAATGGGACAGCAAAATTCCAAGGCAGGGGACGCACCGTGGAGAAATACCCTTTGGTGGTTGCAGGAAAATATAACATTCCTTTTTTGCTGAACATCCCAGGAACAGGACACCATGTGACTGGAGAGATTTATTTTGTTGATGACCAGATGCTGCAATTCCTTGATGAATTTGAAGGTTGCCCAGACATGTATCAACGTACTCCAGTGAGAATTGAAGTAGTAGAGTGGGCAGGTAAAAGCAGTGCACCTGAAGAGAGGCCAGCTGTTAACAGCATTATGGAATGCTTTGTGTACAGCACAACTACCTACCACCCCCAGTGGATAAATCTCCCTTACTCTGACAATTACGATTCCTTTGGGAAACATGGTCTTTATGTGCTACGTGAAAATAGAGATTAAAAATGGAAGATAACACAATGTATTTTAAGAAAATGCACTACACATGTTGATCACAATCCTCTCTCAAGTAAATCTATAATACTTTTATTGAAACAAGACCTTTTGTAACCTTTCCAACCGCAAAATAATTTATTCGAACACCATTACCATAGAGATATAGACTGACACCATGCCTGACAAAATTTTACTTTCCCTTAGCCAAGATGAATAATTGTTCTTGATTGGTGAGTACAATGCTGTGTTTTGTTTTTTTTAGTAAAATCAAGATAAAAGGGCAGCTGAGTAGGAGGATTTTTCACCGTAATTGGTAAAATTTCATGTCAGTTTTGTAAGACTGGTTAAACAGTAATGCTACTGCAACAGCAGATAATGAAATGTGGCTGATTTTCAGTACATTGGAAAAACAGCTCAGATTACTGCATGACAACTGTCAGCAAACGTTTCAAAAGAAAACAACTACATCAATGTCAAGTGCTGTAAGAAAAAAAAAATGATAGAAAAAGTAGTAAAGAGAATTAGAGACTGAAAATAGAATAATCTCACTGTGTGGCGTAGCAAACTGAGCTTTAATAGACAAAATTCAGAAAACTTGATTGTAATAACTTTTGTAAGATCCACTGGGCTTGTATTAGGATAAAATCTTGAGAATGCATAGGAGTTAAATTTAAAATCATGTTTTATTTTGTCCCACTAGATCATACCAGCACTTTTGATGCCATTACAGTCTGAGTAAATCTGTGCTTAGGGACTTTTAAAAAAGCCGCCCAATACCTTATAACAGATAGGAGCTGTTATGAGCTATTGTATCAGTAATTACTTTGCTAATAGTTTCTAGGAAATCTTTAATGCAAAAATCACAACTCTATGAAAACTGAACTGCTTTTTCTAAGCAAAAACCTTTATTTTTAAAATACCCAAAGGCCTTGAAACATTTAGTTTGTTAAAAAACGATTTAGTTCCTCTTTTTTTCCTTTTGCTGCTTGAAACCTAGTAGGTCCTCTACTTTGCATGTATCATTCACAGAGCAAATGTTACATGAATTATACAAATCTATAAAAGTGGGGAGGATGCATGTGTGTGAAATGTAGAATATCCCCACTGCAAGGAACCTCATTGAAAATGTAACATCAAGGCTATCCAACTTGCGCTCCACCGCCAATATCCCACTGAGGACAATGGGAGAGTTGCACACCGATCAAGGGAAAAATAACTCAATTTTTAATTGTAACATTGTTGCATGCAGCATCACTTGGGAAAATTATACAAGGTACTTCTAAATAGGCCACTGAGAGAGAGGGCTTTTATTTCAGGTTGTCTGACACAGATCTACACTGAGGCTTGGTCTACACTTACCTCGGCGATTTGGTGGCAGTCGACAGAAGTTACGCAAAGTATGCAAAACTTGCATAACTCCCGTCGACTTCTGTGCTTCTCTTCTGCGTGCCGTCTTCATTGCACTGCGCTGATGGGAACTGCGTTTCCGTCGACGCAGCACTACGCCACTTGAGCTAGTGGTTTTAGTACTTCGACTTCTCAATCGACTGAGCAGATCTTCACTGACCACTCAGTCGATCCAGATAAATTGATCTGACAGTGGTGACTTTGCCACCGTCAGTGTAGACATAGCCTCATAGCCTCAGTCATACTTAAAAGGTTTTTTCAAAACTGTAAGGGCTGAAAACATTTTTTACCAGAAATCTGAAGATTCTCATGGGGGTTTCTTGCTCAATATATAAAGCAGGCTGGGAACTTTATCATACAGTGCTCTAAAACTAGGATACTGGAATGGATACACTGTAGAATATTGAATTAAAGGATAGTGATGCTTGACAAAGTAAAGTGGTTTGAGAATAGGATGAAGGGTAAAATTTTCAAAATCATTTAAGTGACTTAGGTTCCTCTTTCTGTGGCTTTGGGCAAATCACTCAGGGCTTGAGGTAAAAGGAACTCAGAAATCAAGGAAGTACTCTCTACCAGAATATCTCCAGTTTGGCCATGTGGTCTAATAACTGAGTGGAAATAGCCCACTAGTGAGGCTCTAACTACACTTTCACCCTGAAATGAAAATACCTCTTGGATCAAACATTTCAAGAAAAGTGGGCCTTTGGGGAAAATCTCCAACTGAAAATGTAAGGTACCTTAATCCTATTGACTAAGTCATTTAAATGATTTTGAAAATTTTACCTTTCATCCATTTTATGGAAGGGCCCCTGGCATGCTGGCTAGGTGGATGAGATCTTCCTAGTAATTATTATGGTTAACTACTAAAGACACCATGAGAGAAACTGGTGGCATTTTTACCAAAACAAAAAACCTCTAATCCCCTCTTAGGGACTTATTCTTGGGTAGCAGTACAGTCCAGAGCAGGGTTGATGACAGAATTAGGCCCATGGGATTAAACACTTGGATTGAGAATGCAACAACCAGGTTTGTGGGAGCTGCACACAGCAGGCATAGAGTTTAATGCATTCTTGTAACCGTGTGGAGGAAGGAGGGGAGAGAAATCTCTGCAGAACTACCTAGACAGCTTCATGGCAGATTGTGGGACCTGTTTACTGTCAGAGTGATCTCTGCTGTTCAAGAGAGCAGGGATGCTGCTGGTAAAAGGTCAGTAGCCACTATCTACAGTGGTATGTTTGGAATAGAGTATAATTTCTTCAGAATCCTGACTAAAACTAAACAAAGATCCAACTCCCAATGATAATTCAAAGTAGTTTCAGATGATGTACAACTTTCTTTGCTTCTGGTTATTTGTAGTGACTAAAGTAATGCAATTCTTGTGCTTGTAAAGCTGCAGTATACATTATCATTTGGTAATAATGTTCAGTAAGCACTCGATCACACTGCCTTTAGCCCTTTAGTACAAGATAATCACAAATCTGAAGCAAATACTCTTTTCATTTCAAATAAATTGAAAATGTTCTACACAAAATTCACTTGAATACCACCTCATCTGGCCTGATGCTCTAGAGGTAATGGGGAGAAATGTGGGGTTCTTCACCAGGCATCACAGTTCTGTCAGCATTGTAAGAACCTGAAAAGATTACTGGAGACATATATAAATTCATTTTTTAGCAGTTCGGGATGTAGACTTGCTTCTCTTCCTTTATAGCATCGACCAATGACAGAAAGTGTCTATACATCTGCAAATTGGAAAATGTGGAACAAGTCTACACCACCAAGACAAAAAAATGCAGCAAATGTTCTACATCTAGAGGCTTCAAATTCTAAGGAATTCTACCAGTTACAATGCATTTGAGCAGAAATCAAGCACTAAGTAGTTATTGTATAGGGAAAATTGCTCTGTTGGCTCACTGATTACTCTTTCATTTTTACTAACTATTTTGTACAATGAGGCTCATGCATGATTTGAAATTACAGTGGCTGAAGTTGAATGTTATCTACTTTAATATATATATATATATTTACAGAGGCTTTTAGTTAAGCAGAAATGTTCAATTTTTATTGATTTGTATTTGATACTGAAAATCAGAGGAGAATTACAAATCTTATATGTACAAATATTTATAGAAATAAAAGTCAGATCCATTGGCAGTCTTAATATCTGTCTGCTGGATAGAGAATGTCACTCTTGCCCACTTATGCAATAAATAAGACTGTATAAAATTTGCTGCACATGAATGTGTGTTTTACACATTCCTCTATTATTTTTATTTTACATTATGGATGGAAATAAAGAGTTAATTGAACTGTATGACGACTGGAAGGAAGCAGGTTTCATTCGAGTTCCACGAGCAGATCTCCTTCCCCAACAGTCTCACCAGCTTTACAGTGCACAGCTTTCACCTACAGTGTGAAGGTGGAAATTATTATTAAATCTTCCCTGAAAACATGGCTTTGAGTTCTTTAGCTTGCACCACTTATATTAAAGCATATGCCAAAACATACAGTACATACACAGAATAAATGATGGATTGCCAAGTCAGTAATACTACTGTAATAATACCTAACACATTATCAGTAGATCTCAAAGTGCTTCATTATCTTAAGGTGATGTTTTATGCTAGACACCCCCACAACCTTAACTCTACCACAGAGAGATGTCAGGAACAACTCAGAACATCACTGTCTCTTAACACTTCCTTTAAAAAAAAAAGTGCCATAAGTAAAAATAAAAAGGTTAAAAAGTCAAGGAATCATAGTTGTCAAATAAATGCAATTGTATATTTAAGTTGATTCTCATGTTCACAAAGTCATAGTTCCCTGAATGTTTTTTATTTTACTTATTTTTACCAGTCCTACATACCCAGTATATGGGATTGCAGAGTATAGAGGATGCTTTATTTCAATATGGGGAGCTCAACATGTAGTAGTAGTTGAAGACCCTACACTGACAAGAACACGATGGCATTTTTTTAAAACAGATTTTTATTTCTAAATCGGTTTTCTTCAGTTTTAAAAGTAGATAAAACCAAACCATTACTTGTTTTAGCAGGTAAGAATATAAAAGCAGGTCTTAGATGTGGAAGAAAATTCAGAGGAAAAAAAGGAGACTGAACATCTTCCAGCTGAAGACAATGGAATTGAACTGCATGAACTACATTCAAATGGACAAAACCTAGTCGAGCACCAACACTATCAAAACACGCCATCTCCACAAAGGCGTCAAGTTGCATTTGCTGTGGGAACCATAACTCTGAATTTTAGAATGTTTGACCATGTCTTTTTCCGCATTAGAATATTATTTATATTCATCTAATAGCTTTAATAAACTGACTTAGTAAAACAGTCTATTCACATCCCACTTTTTTATTTTTCTCAAATTACATTATATTATAAAATGGAGACTTCTAATAGCAAAATGATGCTGTGGGGGTATACAAGGAGACCACTTAGAGCTTATACCGTACTTAAATCCTACTTTAAAGGTATAAGAGGGACATAAATGACATATAGGGCCATTGTACAGGCCAAATTTTACCCATATGCAGGAGGTAAGGGCATCTGGACATAGGGAATAGAAGATTATTACTAGCAGGAGGTGGGCAGGGAGGAAGCTCAGAGATTGTTTCACATTGTGACCCCCATAGCCAATCAGAGCGAAGGCAAGGGTGTGAACATGTAAAGATTAATTTAAACTAAGAAAGACGGACAATAGGGTTTATGTAACAACCGCAATTTGAGAAATGGTTTAAAAAATGAGTAAATAAATGAGAATTAAGGGGAAACAAATAAGTAAAGATCAAGACTAAAACTACAAATATTAAAAATGAAAAGTAATAAATATAGAAGAAAAATAAGCAAGCTGTTATAGCAAAATAATTAATACCAAGAGGTTAATAATCAAGGGACAACGTTACAGTAATAGGCAAACAGGAAAGAATGAGAAAACAGTTCATGCTGCTCTCTTCTCTTGCCTGTATTTTGTTTACCTCCATCTGGAACTGCTAGTATCACAGTGCATGAAGTTAAGCATGTATGTGTTTGCAGGACTGAGGTCTTAGATTATTTACTATTTGCAGCCAGGATCTGTCGTAATGTATGTCCGTAAAGAGCTTAGAACAATTCTGGACCCTACACGTTTAACCACCTCATCAAAAAATGCTCGTTCTCACTCCTATGTTACTTTTTTTAAAGCAATAGTCTCTTCTACGGTAAATGCTGTTCATCTACACTACTGAAGTATTTGCCATACCTTGTTCCAAGTAGCAAGACAATGTGAAATTACTTGCATTTAATTGCAAAAAAACCTTACATCTTTTAACTGCTCTATGGACTTTGGAGAACTGGCTGCAACATCTTCAATACAGTCTGAATGGCTCTATCTTACGGAACAAATCATTTTGAAGAACACATTTACATTTATTTTTTGCAGCCTGTAAAACCACTTCATACTGTGTATTCTAAGACTTGTAACTATTTAACAGCTTTCCAGGCAGATGTAAACGTTAAAAATTAAAGGCACCTCATTTTGAAAGATCTAGAAAAGGAAGAACAGTTGCACTTCTACTACTTTAACTACCACAACCCTCCTCTCTCTTATTATTGTTTTTGTAAATTCTGTCCAATTTGACAAGTTACATGCAATTTAAAAAGATGAGACAAAGCATACCTTGCCACTTTTAGCAGCGATCAGACTGTTCTGCATTTTCATAGCTTCAATTACACAAATCTCCTGTCCTTCTGAGACCTGGTAAAATTAAAGCAATACAAAAATGAGGATAGAAGACTTTAAAAAGCTCTAAACTTACACCATCTTTCTGCAGAATAAAATGATTAATGTCACACAGAAGTCCACAAAAAGTGTGTCATGTCATGGTTACCTTTAGCTAATCAAAATTAAAACAAAAAGAATCAATTATGTAGTGGGGGAAGAAAAGAGAAACCGAAAGTGATCCTCTCCAATCCCACATTTGCAACTTGAACTTTCCAAACTCACACTTTACAACAGCCATCACACTCGGCCATCAATAAAGGCCAGAACAAAATTTAATTTGTGTGGTTTTTGACTGTGGAGCCACTGCTGTACTTCCCTGGCTCAGATCCATATGGATACTAATCCTGATTCAGGAGCCAATAAGTTTCTTGGCACTAGTCCTATGGAGCACAGACAAGGGCCTTTGACAATACCCAGCTGACTAGTGCAGAGCAAGGCGGCACATATTTGCACATGTCATTATATGGATGGTAGCTGATGACTTTGGACTTCTTAGAGGGAAACACCAATTTTTATCTGAGGGCTCTTGGAGGCAAAAGGACAATTTTCACCACAGCTGATGTGTCTTAAAGGGAAACAAGTTTCCTCTTTCTGCTTATTTGCACTCTGCTAACAGACATATGCAAGCTCAAGGTCATAAGCAACCCACTGTGTAGCTCTACTTCTGGGCCAACTATGGCCAGGAGTCAGATTCTCTCTTCAGTACCTTTGACTATGCTGCACAAAGAAAATAAACCACTTGAGGTTTTTATCCTTGTTATGCAGATTACCCGTTTATGGGGAGTAAAAGGGGGGAACAATGTGGTCCAAATTCATCCCTGGCACAATCCACAGACTACAAGAATTGTTTTGGAAACCCTGTGATGATGATTATTGGAGATGGCAGTCAACAGATTTACACTTTGGATGAAGCTCCAGTAGTCATGCCTTTGACAGTGATGCCGTGTTGGGCACGTTGCTTGTCTCACCTGGTATATATCCTAGGACCAGTTAGTGAGGGTGTACCATCCAACAGACAGGTAGGAGGGCAGCCAGCAAAGAGACCATATATATGAATACATTTTGAGTGTCAAACTTTTCTTATGAAATTATGTATTCAAGGTATGCATCTCCTCTTGGCTGGAATTAACTGTATTTTTAAACAATGGCTACAAAGCATCAACTCATCCCATGCTGAAACAGACAGGATCCTGAGGCAAGTCAGAGAGAGATTCATTATTTCTAGACTAAAAGAAACTTCTGCACTCTCTCTGACAGACTTGACTTAGCAGTATTGGATTTTTGGAATAAGAGCACATAATATTTGCTTTAAGAACCCTCTAACTAGTGTGCTAAACAATGAATATGAAACATTGCAAATACAGAAATTCCATCATGAGAGTCAGGTGACCAGTTTAAGTCTTTAACGCCCTGAGATTCTACATATGGTATCAAACACTTGTTGTTTATTACCAGTTATTTCTTCTCTATTCCATCTCTATCTAACTTTTGTCGTCCACTCTCCCTATCTAGTCTTTTTCTAGCAGTTCTCTCTGCTTCCTACTCCTCCTCTTTATTATTCCCTTCCTCTGCTCTAGACCTTCCAGCCAATTCTAGAGTTATTAGTGAATTTATTAGGGTTGTGGAAGCTATTAACATATACTTTAGTTTAAAAAAAACCAACAACAACAACAACAAAACTAGTCGTGATTTTGGTAAGTTACTCATGGAAGATTTCGTGGGAGTACAAACGAGAAATCAAAACCAAACCCACCCACATTACAGTTTAGTTATAGTTGAGACACCAACCTACTAAGGAAAGAAAATTCAGATATTTAAGACCATTACACAACTGCACTCTTAGAAACGTACTGCAATCAGTGACTGTGAACTAGGCTCCAGGAATTCATAAATGCTAATCCCAGCTCTGCTACTGACTCACAGTGTGACCATGAGCAAATCGCTTAGGCCACAATTTTCAAACCTGAGTTCTCAAAGTTAGACATCTAAATCAGTGAAGTCAGTGAGAGCTGTGGCTACTTGAGCTCTGAAAATCTGGACATTTAGGGGCCTGAATCTGGATTTGGTGCCTAACTGCAGGCACACAAGCTGTCCCGAACCCTACACGATTCAGTTTCCCAGTCTGCAAAATGGATCACTTGGTCAAATAGTCTGCACATTAATCAGTTAATGTTTACGCACATCTTTAAAAATGTATATATAAATGCTAAGTAGAGTTGTTTCTGTGCACCTCAGGTACTGCAGTGCAAATGGATGGAAATGAGTGAGAATCTATGTTCTGAATTTCTTGGCTTCTGTTTTGGTGCCTCAAATTTAATGTAGTATTTTTGTGTTTTGATACAGATATGTGTTAACAGGGATGGCAATAAAAGAATTAGTCTTTATGAAGAAAAAAATCCAACACACAAAGTACCTTAGTCAACATATAGTATTCTTATTCATTTAGAAAGCAGTGCACTTTTGATAGGTACCTGAAGTTAAAATGCTGTGACAGTACTTTGGATAATGTGCAATTTGTTTAAAACTATTCAGGTGAAAATGTCACTTAAGCACAGAAGTTTAATCACTATTCTTACATTAAATCTTTACGATTCCTTTCATTGTCCAATTCTAAAATTAGGCATTTATATCCCTCTATTTTCTTTCACTCTTTTGGGCTTTGTCCAATTTCTTTCATTACATAATTATGTGTCCTTTAGCCTGTCCGTATTATGTAGCCTGTAAATGAAGATCTTAGTGGTGTGTACAATTTCTTCCTTCCTCACTTATTTAAGGATTAATCGGGACTTTTTAAAGCACTATGCTTTTTTTCATATGCTGTTTCTTCTCTATGTATGTTAAACCAATGAAATCCAATTCTCATTCACAATCATCTTCACATTTTAAATTTATAGGGAGGGATCAGTGATGCCCCAAATCTGTCAAAACAAACAAATAAATAAATAAATAAACCCCAAATCCTGATTAGTTTGCACTAGTTCAGATGAATTTGTTCCTTTTCTTAAAAGAAACAAAAACAAAAACTAAAGAGTTTCTTTGTTTTGTTTTAATAGATTTATGCTTTATAAAATCTGCCTTTAAATAGCTTGGCTTAATGTGAATGAATACAAAAATGAACAGATTAGATTTAATTTCTAGAATGCATGTTTAGTGGAACACTGACCATTTCAATGGTTCACTTTTTCAAATTCATTTTTTATTTTTTAAGCAGATTCAAAAATGAAAAGAATTAAAGAGAAGGGGAACCTAATATCCAACTGCTTCTAACAATCCCGATATGAAATTTAGGAATAGCAAATACCATTTTAATTCTTTTTACAATTTAGGGACTTTATGGTCTTGTTTATCCAATCTTTAAGGAAGATTACACACAATAAGTGGAACTGTCTTCAGTGTTTTTCTAACCAAATAATTCATGACGAGGAGTGGAAGTGGAACTTGAAAAGTAGCAGCCTTAAACTATTTTCATTATGCATACAGGAGGAACATAATAAGGATTAATTGTACTCCCAGAGATAGCTCTTTAAAATTCAGAGGTACAATAAGACAACTCACATCTGAGGGCATTACTACTGAGAGATCTTTGTGAGTATAGTACACGTCTCTAAGACTTTTGTGAATCATTTGATAAAGACTTAATGATTGTGACAGGATGTCTTCAATGTTAGGCTTACGAAATGGTCACAAGTCCCACAAGTCTTTTTGATAAACCCAATCAGCACTGATGTATTTCTCCACTCTATGTCTAATTGGTGTAAAGTTTGTAGATCTGAATCTTGTATCTTTCATCCAGCTTACTGCGTCCTCTCCTTTGACATAGGGTCAAGGTTCACATTCGCATCCGATTATCAAAGTGGCACTCATTAAGCAGCAGCCTGCCTTGCACCAAAATGAGTTAGCTTGAAGGAAAACTCAGCCCCATTTACTCAGCAGATTTTAGCATTTTAAGGAGGCCTGAATGTCACACAGTATTGCTACATTTTGAAGAGTTTCAGACATCTCCAGCTGATGATTAATTGTAAGTGATGGGAAATAAAATCCAGTAAAGCCAGCTGCTTGCCATGGTCGGCAAAATTACTATAATGGATATAGGCTGCCAATTTTCCAGTTTTACTGGCAAGTCTTCCAAGTGTAATTAAGGGAAGTTATAAATGATATGGAAATCTATCAAGTCCCATTTATTTTCAGAGGACTCTTTCCCCAGAGACTTTTATCTTCAAGCTTATAGTTTGCTTTGTTGTGCTAATGATTTAAACCACTTCTTATTTTTGATTAAAGCCCCCAATATCCTTCATAAGAAGTTAGATCCACTTCTTTCACAAAAATTTAAAGAAACAGAACCCTTTTTAAGTTGTGTTTGTGAAATAAGCTCGGCTCTCGTTATCTCTGTGGAAACTTAATAGAATGTGCTGCATCTTGGGCATCTACCTTCCTTTTGGATTTCAAACACTGAATGAACTTGAGCTCACAAAGATTTTTTTTGGGGGGGCGAAGTTTACTTTTTTGAATTTCCTTATTTTAAAAAAATTAAGATTATAGAAGCTACCTTTCATGTTAGACATTTAGCAGAAGGTGGTTTTGCTCACTAATGTTGTTTGATTTGGAATAAAAGCATGAAAATGATGTGCAAAGGCCTAAAATTGGAGATGTAAAGGATGACTGCACAGTATTCCATTTCTCAATTTCATCCTTCAGAGCCACAAAATGGGGGTGATACAGTTACTGGATGAGATTTACAGTAACAGCTGTGGTCTTCCCACACAAGGGAGGACCTTCTAATGGGCTACGGTCTGTTTTGAACAGACGGGGAGTAACAAAACAAGGTTCCCTATTAAGGATGAGCAGTAATATTTCTGATAAAGAAAATGAGAGTAGTAGTCAGATTGCTTTTAAGAGACCCAAAATACCCTTGGTGTTGTTAAAATATAGAGCTGTGTTAGAAAGTGCTAACTGATAAATAAATAAAAGACTAAAGGGATGTAAATGCAGGAGATTTTTTTTAAATTGACTCTCTAGCAACTGTAAAAGATGCATAGGAACCAGTGCCAGTGGCATATGGCTTTCTACTGTGCTAAACATTCATACAAAAGACAGGTTCATCAGTCATTGGTGTATCTGGATAAAAAATTAGCTTCTGATGGATGGTATTTAGAGCTTACCGCTGCTCAGACATTACCAAAGAAACACAGGTTTTGAAACCCACATGACATTAGAAACTGCAGACCATGAATACAACACGTGCAAGCACACATAATGTATGCCAGGTTATACAAAATAATAAATAAGCTATTTAAACCCTCTGCCTAAAATTGGGCCCACTGCAAGGAACCCTGGGTCAGTCCTACACAGGCCAATTAATGCACAGCATCTGCTGTATAGAAGCAGTGCATGAAGCATTTCCGAATGATTTCAGCAATTAAAAGAAAACTGTTTCCTGCCTGTTCTGACAGCAACTGTGTTCAATGCAACAGTGAGCACCAAATCATTGTGTGCAGCTGAAAAATTAAGTTTGTTTTTTTTTTTCCAGAGAAGGGGGTGGGCGGATGAAGATTTCTTATGGAACAGGATAGTTCTTTTGTTGTCCTACATTCTGTGTTTTTCTGCCAAATTAGACAGAAGGCTCAGAGGGCTTGCGGGGCCCTCTACAGTATCACCTTCTGGTGCACTGTGGCTCCCTAAAAAGATGGATCAATATCAACCCTGCTGATTTGTCTACAAAAGTGAAAATCCTTCAATTACAATTTTTAATACCATTATATTTAGAACACAGGTGCTTGAAGGCAATACATTTTAAGACTCTTAGATCGGAAGAAATGCCCAGTAACAGCCACAAGCAAAAAGCATCTCTGATTTGCTTAAAAGCGCAGTCAGAATCTGATTTTAATCCTGTGTCCTTTCTGAGACCGAGAGAGAGGCTGGTAAATATCCCTCAATATTCCCATCATTTTCACACTCGCATCCCCACATATTTATATATATTGAGAGCAGACAAGGGGAAACTATGCAATAATGAAGCAACACGCAAGCAACCTTAAAGTTACAAAATATTGTATATACTCTTGCAAAATTCTTACAAACACATACAACTTGTAATCATTATGGTTGCAAGAGCATTATATATGGCACAATAAAGCGGTGTTCCTTTTGTGTACCGAGGTATTAGCAAGTGCTTGAAAATAATGCTCAGTGTTTTTTGTTTTTTTTTTAAACATAGTCCATTTTGGTATCATTGCCCTTCCTTGATATTCTTTCTCTATGACTTGTTGGCATTCTGGCAGCAAGCACTTAAGTAGAAAACAAATCAGGAGGAATTGGGTGAGCAGCAATTGAAATTCCTTGATGTTGTCCAAATCTGTGTAAAATAATTAGTGCAGGTTTTCCCTTCCTTCCAAATCAACTTGGAAACAGAAGCTATAGAGTTGAAAATATAATTAGCAGCAATTAACAGTGCTTGACAGATGATTATTAAACTTTTTATGCCACACTCCTTTAATGAATGAACATAGGTATAGCACATCCCAGATTTTCTGACCTCTGATTAACAGAAGGTCAGTGATGTCCTCCTGACAGCAGTTAGCACTGGTCATTGCACCTCCACTTATCCCAAATACTAGTTTTCCCAAAGATTTCAGAAATGTCTTAAACTTTTTGGGGGAACCTGATGTTGTGCTATATATGTATTTTGGTGGTAGCAGTTATGCTACCCACATACATGGACTTGACAGCCTAAGACAAAGGCCAGTTTCTGTTTTAGACCCAAATATTTTGATTTATCAGTGGATCTTTTAAAAATGCTTATGAATTTGGTAAAAGTCATATGAGATTTCAAAACAAATAAAAAATATCCACCATTATTTTAGAGGTACCTGAACATTTTTTTAGTAAATCCTTCTAATTATTTCTGAATTGTTTCTTATTGTTACAATAAAATTTCACCTTTAATAAAACTCTCTCTGAAACAATCTTCAATCTGTGTGTTTACATAAAGAAATATAAATAAAATTATTAAACACAAATGTATATAGAAGAATGCAATCTTAGGTCAATATAAATATTACATAAAACAACGAACTTTTAACAAGTAATATATTTTGAAATGGTAGACACTTATTAGCATAAATCAGAATATAAAAATCAGTTACTCTAATTATTGCCTTGTGGTCTCAGAATGGTGAGAATATTGGAGTGTTTTTGCTATTTGAATGTTACAGTTTTTCTGAAATTGCAAAAATGGTTTCAGCTTCAGTTTACCAATAATTTTTCTTATAACAAACACAAAGCAACTACAATGAAATGTACAGAATCATAAACGGCAAGTGAGAGTTCTGATCATGTTTGATCAAGTTCATAACTTATATTTTACAGAACTATACAGCTAAGATCCACATTGGGAACACTGCACAGGAAAAAAGGAAAAACTGAACACAGAAAAGAATAATTATACCCACAAACTGGGGACAACCTTTAGTTTATTCAGAACTGGAGTGGAAAATGTATATGGTTTATGAAATATTCTGGTCTATTGAATAACATAATACATTTCTATGTAAAAGGTATAAATTAAATAATGAATCACATTCCTTCTGTTTTCCATTTTGGTTACTTCCCCAGCTAGCATAATTATCATTATGGGCATACAGTAAAAAAAAAAAAAAAAATACTTTATTTAGATTTTTGGAGCTGAATTGCAAATCAGGTTTGAAACTACAAGTGAAGTGGTGAAAAGCAACAGGTAACATAAAAAACCCAATCTCTTCTTTTACAAGAATTTACAATGTAATGAGGGGTATATGTGCATGGGGGGCAGAAATGTCGAGGTTTTGTGTTTTCACTTGTAAATATTTTAAAGTTAAACCTCTGACTGGACATTCTTGTAATCCACGCAAGCCTTTTTCTAGACTTTTAAAATTTTAAGTTACAGAGCTGAATGCTTTATTATAAAACAAAAGGGAATTTGAAATGAGCTATCTACAACTTAACTGGCAGAGAATTTGAATTCAATTTAAAATAAAATCTCCCAATTCGTTTCTAGCCTAGCAGCATTAAGATGTTTGCAGAATGATTTACTCAACACATCTCACTTTAACAGTTTTAATGATCCTTAGGATTTTATCTTAATTCTGAAATTACTCAAGTCAGTTAAATTCCATAATACATTAATATTTTAGTAGAAAAAAAAAATCACAGTCTGGTGCATTCTCAATTGACAGACTTCTGCTATTCAAGCAGAAGTTGCACATTACAGCCTCACTTTGAAAACCATGGTAGTATTGTTAAATGAGAAATGTCCATTTAAAAAACTAAGAAACCTGTAACAATGATCTTATGACTATAATAATATACAAACAAATAAAATAAAAAATAAATCCATATAGTGACTGGATATTTTATCCACAGTCACTTTTCTTTGTATATACTTGTAGATGCCCAAAGAAAAGAATTAAACTGATTTATCCAACTCCGCAGGCCTTAGCTTACTGAAGAGTGTTTGTCTTAGTAATGCCACATTCCTAGTTACTGCATTTTTAAAAAGTTTGTATTTCAAATACATGCAAAATTGAGGAAGTAAAAGTATTATATTTTCAGAGGGCCAATCTGTAGCATTTTACTGGAGGTTTATGAAGATGGCAATGTACACAATCTGTACCTGGGGGCTAACTGTGCTTCCACAGAAATTAATGCAAGTAGGATCAATCCCTAGTCTATGATTTGGACTGTGTATAACCTCTCCTGTCTCACTTAACACTGCCAATGTCGTGAATCTTGACTACATCAAATGATCTCTTAACAACAGGCTTCATTATCATATGTACTTCTTTATAATAACCCCTTCCACAGAAAATTAAAATGGATGTGCTTTACTAGAGAGACAGTGCTATCATTACAAATAAGATATAAAAGTTAAGGCTAAATTGAAGACTCATCTCCTAAATAATACTATCTTTCTCTCATTCAAGGAGTTTTCAAATTCACAATGCTTTTGTTGTTCACATTACTTTGGTTTTTAACTGTTTCCAGTGACAAGCAAGTGACATGTAATTACATTTCTCAGATAACGTGGGGGAAATGGTTAGGAAAGAAGAAGATAATAATAAAGCTAAAAAATTCACAGAAATCCTACTCCTCTTTGTAGGACAAGTAGCGCTTTCCCCTAGTGGGAACCTAGCAGGGCAGACTTCTGGCCAACAGAAAAAGAATTTCTTGCATGTGCACTACTTTTTTGGCAGAAGTGAAAACTGGTTATCAGACTCGCTGGAGCACAGTCACACAGTCTTCTATCATGCTTCAGCAGCCCAAAGCATTTTTCATAAATAGCAGCCAAGAGAGAACATTATTTTATTGAAAGACAATGTTATAAATCTGACGAAAACTAACAGAGACCATGATTGGCTTCTCATTTGGCTAAGGACGCACTGAGAGAAACTAAAAAACACTATTTGTTTTACCTGGCCAACTAAAGCAGCCTATAACTAAATGGCTGATAATAAAGACAGTTGTAAATGCAGCCATTCAAACAAAGATGATGTACCCCCTCACTAGGAGTTTCTTTTCTATTGTAAAGTTACCTCTGGAGCATGGCTAATGTAGACTAGCTCCCAATGCTATTAAAGTCTCAAATAATCTCTTTGTGAGCACTGTACTGGTGTAGAGATTGTTATATGATCTTCCAATAACATTTAGCATAGCTCACAAGTTAAATCTTGGAAAAACTAACAACAATGTCGTTTTATTCATAATAGCTATAACCTAAATGAAACAAGGAACAGCATCTCATTTCCCCTGGTTTCCAGCGCATTGTTTTCAGACACCATTACAATTTTAACTGGTAAATACAGCTGAAAATACAAAGACGACTTAAATTCTTTAGCCAGCCTGAAAAACAGGGAAAATAAAAACACATTCAAGCAGTGGGACAAAAAGGTTTGTATTTATCAGAGAGCTACAGTTCCCCGTTCATCGTGCCTTGAACAGCTGTAGTGAGTGAACCTAGTTCTGATGGACAGCCAAGACATGTAATCTGAATCACACCATCCCACTGCTTATTCAGTGCAGATAGCTGATACCACCTCAGCTCCTTTTTCAAGTTTTTGACACTAGTCCTGGAAAGGAAGGATTTAAGTTAAATCCTTTCCAATAACGCAAATGTGTTTTTGTAATTAAAGCCACACAATTAGCATTGACAAGCTCAGGTCGACAGAACAGAGATTATGCTGTTCAAGTGCTCTGCCACTCAATGCCTCCAGCAAAAGCGGCAGGAGAGAAGGGAAGAAAAAAATCCCCACACATTATTTAACAACTTGTACTCTATTGCACTGCACCATTTGTGGATTTGTACAGGGAGGTTTTAATTCCTTGGCCATGGCCCCATCCCCCCATGGTTCTATTCCTGCCAGACCACAAAATATTTATCAGAGGCAAGGAAAACATTTTATAACATCTAGCAGAATTAGCTTTTTTAAAATCCATTCCATTTATACTATCAATCAAAAGTGTAAAGTAAAAACATTTCAGTCTTGAAATATTGAACTACCTTGAAAACATTATCTTTCCTCCCAGAAAAACAAATATTTGCTTGGTACCTTACTCACTATGCAACTCTTACCGCCTCTGTATAGAAGCGGAGGGTTTCACGCTCCATATGATGAGATGAATCAGTTGTAAGCAGTCAGTTTTCTAACCAGATTTTAGGCAGATCTCAAGACTAGCTGTTTTGTTAACTATTAACAACTGACCATTTTTATTCTTGACAGATTGCTAATACTTTTCTGTAAACACCCGATTTACTAATAAGCTTTTCTGACAGCTTGCGAGAGAGGCATCAGAGTGCTTCAAGACTCATCCTGCAGACACTGCCACACAAGTCTCTTTACACAAGTGAGTAATCGAGCTCAATTCCATGGACCTATTCCTGTGCACAAAGTTACTCCCCAGGCATAACCGTTTGTTAAGATTCAGTGGTGAAATAGGTTAATTTTAAGTTAATTCAATAGTTTTTAAAAGTGTACATAAAAAAGCAATTACAACAGTCAAGAAATATTCCTACCTCTGCCACATGACAGTGGAATTTTCCTCTCGGTTGCATTTTTACCAAACTGGAATCAATTCAGATTTTGTGTACGCACGCATGCACACACGCATGCAAATTAACATAAGATAATAATATTCAATATATAGAGACCAGTTTTCTCAATCTCTGTACCTGGAGCTTTTACTTCCTCTCTCTTTTTTTCCTATCAACGAGAGAAATATCCATATGTATGCTTTGTAAAAGCAGAGAAAGCAGCATGGAAATGTGTAAACAAATCACTATATGATGCTTCACCCCCATTTTACAGCAAGATTAAGCATGTAGTAATTTTGGGTTCTTATTCAGTTTGTACTCAACTTCTCACTGAAATCAGAATTGTACACTGGAGCTACATCTACATAAACCAACCATGGCAGATGTCTCAAGAGTCCAGGTCAACTGACTCGGGGTCATGGGACTCATGCTGTGGGGCTACAAATAGCAATGTAGATGATCGGGCCCAGGATTGAGCCTGGTCTCTGACACCTGCCTCCCTCACCATGTTTTAGAGCCCAGGCCCCAATTTGAGTGTCTATATTGCTATTCTGAGCCCGGCAGTGCAAGGCCTACAAGCCCAAATCAGTTGACCCAGGCTCTGAAACTTGCTGCTGGTCTTTTTTTCCCTGTATAGATGTACCCTTATATTATACATTCAGGGACCATGATCTTCTATTTGTCCGTAAAGTGTCACATATATATTTATTGGCACTGTCTAAACAATAACAGTACTAAGCACTTTAGACTCAGGCCTGTGTTGCTTAACTCTAATGTCCACTAAGCCAGTATAACACCACTGCCTTCAATGCTGTAAACTGGATGAGATTCAAGTCCCTTCCGAAATATAATGTTATGTAACATGATTGTGCTCGAAGGCGACACAAAACTGAGTAAGGTAAAGCACCTATATGTAACTGTAAACCATCATGTGTGTGTTTTTTGCTAGTTGTGTGTGATGCAGTGAAGAATGGAAACACTCTGAAACAGGCCTGCAGACAGGAATTCCGGGCTTCTCCTCTTCCACCCGCAGCCTCGCCCACAGTCTACCCCAGGCCCTGCCCCCTCCCCCCTGCATCCCTGCCTCCCATCACTTTGGTCCCCCTCCTCTCTTCCATCCTCTCCCTTCCCCCACCTGGCAAGTAACAGCTGCGGGGGTGGAGTGGGGGGGCCGGAGGAGAGGAGGGATGTGGCAAGGGGGCAAGTGAGGAAGGAGAGGAGGGATCACACGGGCAAGAAATGGCAGGGGGCTGAGGAGGGAGGGGGGCGCTGCTGTGGGGAAGTCAAGTGGGGAAAGGAGAGTGTGGAAGAGAGGAGGGGAACCAAGTGGGTAGGTGTGCTGGTGGAGCAGGACAAGGCCGCGAGTGGGGCGGGGACTGTAGGCAGGGGCCGGGGCAGAAGAGGTGGGATGGGAGCAAGCCTCCCCAAGGGGAAGCTTTCACCTCATTGCCCATGGCCTGGCCCCTTTTAAAATCGCCAGGCTGCTGGGAAACCCCCCGCGCATTGGCGGGCCTGCCCTATATTATGGTGATGTGTCCTGTTACCCTCCACCACCTAGACTTTTGCTCCTTGCTCAGGGTGAAGGAATCCCCTATAGGGATTTCTTACCTAGCATGGGATGCTCCCTTAAAGAATATTTAAATCACATTATTCCTGTCATAATACTAAATGACAACACAGCTTTTTTTTTTTTTTTAAGCAAGTAACTCTTCCTCAGGACACATTAACATCTATTTCGTTTCACCTAAACACGAAGGTCATGAATTGGTCGATGGCAGAAAATCAAGCAAACTCCCCTACCACAATCAACAAAAGTTTCTTCCTGCCAGGGCATTTGTTACAGGATAGCATGTTATTCAGATGAGCTTTTGCCCTTACCCAACTATGACAGTTCCCCCAACCCCAATGTAATTTGAAATGTGCTTTTTGAGATTACAGTTTAAACAGAGGAATAAACAACCGATAATTAAAAAGAAGCAAATAATGCACACACACACACAATCATACCCTACAGACAATGTTACAAAAGAAAGTCCTATAAAGGAGGCTCAGGCTTTCAATTATACAGGGGAGGAAACTATGTGGAATATAGTATAAAATTATATATAGCAAAAGTGCCTTTCTTACCAAGTCTCCAGGCTTAACGGAAACTGCCACCACTGTTCCAGGCATTGGTGATCTCAAAATACTGGTTGTATCCTCCACTGCTTTCTCTGGCATGTACTTACTCAACTCTGCAGCAAGCTTGGTCAGTATTCGTAACTTGTACTTACGGACAAAAAGAAAAATGTTTTAAAATATTTAATTTTGTGTCTCTTGTGAATTCTTTGTAATGATCTAAAAAGCTTACATTGATATATTATTTTTATGATGATTTACGAGATGTTTTTATATTATACACACATTATCTATACTGTATATTGTCTGAAGTTTGGAATCCTGGTAATAATTTTCACTAGCTGGGTATAGGGAAAAAATAAAAATACAGGACAATCCAAGATAGCAGCACTGAGTAAAAGGGCAATGTCAGATTAAAAATCAGGTTAACACATTTCAGGTTCTTTTTTCCACCCCAAAGGGAAAAAAAGATTAAAATGTTAAAATAATTTTAAAAAGACAAATATCTTTTTTCTCACCAGATCCTACTTTGAGTTACCTTGGTTTCTATCTGGATTAAACGGAATAATTTAAGATACAAACCAGTGTAACTGAGCAGAATTAGAACTTGGCCCTGTATTACCACAGTCTCATCAGACTATTAACAATGACTGATTTTTAAATATTACTTTACTTTGTACTATTTTTTCAATGTTTGCATTTTACACTTCATTCAGTTTTTGCAATCAAAAGAGATCAGACAATTTCACTTCCATACTATCATGTACAAGTATAATGATGCAATGTTTGAGTTGCAAACAAGGCAGGGAAATGTCCTATTTGTAGTTCTGTGTGGGGTAAGAAAGAATGGAAACCCACAGGATAACAGTCACGTGCCCTGTCCAACCTAAACTATTTAATTGTTTTTGTCTAATTTAAAGAGAAAAAAATTATTTCTTTTGTGTTTTATTAATTTAATAAAACCAAAACACCTGGGCCTGAACTATCTAAAAGCATCCCTTTAAATTAAACCCTTCTGGAACCATGTAGATTTGTAGGTCAATTTCCCTTTTTACTTTAGTTCTTAAAAACCTGTGTACACTTTCATTGAGTTGTGGGCATTTTTCTTCAAATATGCTGCATGCAGTGCATGTGAAAATGAATGTAGAAATCCAGTAGATGGCAGCAGGTCTCTGTGTGAAACTCCTTAATCTCCCAACATCAATTGAGAGTGAAGAACAGCATCGCACTTCATCAATAATTTAAACAAAGGTTGCAATAATAAGTGTTGTAGGCTGAAGTGCATTTAAAATTCAAATTTGTATTTTGATGAGATAAAGTTGAATACCTCACTTTTAAAAAGTATATTTTCTACTGAAATAATTATTTGTTAAATTGAGTCTCTCTACTTTTCATTTTTATACAAAAGAACACAGATTATTTTATGGTTGAAGGTAAAGGGGAATCTAACTTCCGCTTCTACAGGGAGTCAAATGGGTTACTCAGAAAAAATAACTGCAAGCTAATTAACTGCAGTGAAATCTTTAAAAAGCAGCTTTCTGAAGATACATATTGTCTGGTTTTAACAGAGGGTTATCATCCTACATAAATGCTGTCCAGATACATGGAACATGTGCAGTGAACAGCTTAACCATTTGGTTGGAAAATATTTGCAACTTACCCAAAACATGAAACAAACATTACATGAAACAAATAAAACGTCCAAATTTAGTCATGTGCCGTAGCAATAAGGGAAGCCATACCCATCACAGGGAGATTTTCAGACTCTCACCAAAATACTTGAGTACGATTGATACTGCACATCTGAACCTGCACCCACTTGGTATATAAAAAGCTGCTTTAACTCAAAGCATCCTGCTGGCATCATGATATCAGAGTGTGGCGTGTACATTTTCAAAAACAAAATAAGTTATTTGCCTTTCTGCACAAATGACTAAATTTACTGTACTGCGCTGCTCGCAGGCTCCCTTAAAAAAAGTGTGCACGCGCACATATGCACACTTGTGGGGGTGGGAAAGGATGCCTAGAGGAGATTTGATAACATAAGTTGCAAGTAGAATTGCGACAATGTGACAGGTCAAATAATAACATCTTATGTATGTTTCTTTACTCGAGTGTGTGTGTTGCAATCAAGACATACAAGTGTCTGCCAGTTTCTGAAGGATATGATCCTTAAGTGAAATTACAGAGCAAATAAAAGCTTTTTGCTCCTATTAAAATTCGTCTGAGTCATAAGTGGCATGGAAAAAAAGCTAGCAGAGTGCATTCTGCTGTCAATCTAATAAACATTCTGTGCAGAGGGACTATTTATCAAAGATAAATTGTACTTAAAAGTCCTTCATTAAATCTATGGGGGGGAATATAATTACACCAAATTGCACAGTTTCAGTATCTATGGTTAGTGTCTGCTTTGCACTCATAGTTTGAAAATAATAATAAAAAACTAGATCTTGGAAGAAAACAAAAATAAGTTAGCTTTCTGGACTGGCACTACTGGTGTTAGAGATTACCTTGATATGGTTTTCAAAGGTTATACCTAGCCTCTATTTGGTTTCCTATTTGTTATGTAGATCAATTCCTCTGCACTGCCCAACCTCAAAATTTAAACTTTAAATATAGGAAAAAATTCTGCTTTATTCCAAGGAAAAATCTGTCTTACAACATTTCACTGAGTTTGAAACACTTGAAGTAATTCCCTCTCCATATCACAACAGGCAGCAGTTGGGGGGTGGGGGGAGAACAGGGTGATGGGGAGACTGTCCTCCTGTATGTTGCACTTTATAGCTCAATTTTCCATACCAAGTTATAGTGTCCCTACCAACCAAATACTGAGTTTTTACAATCTTTATAATATTCATATCTTTTGCATTCCTTTCTCTGCAGGACTCCTGCTTTGCTTGGAATGAGATGTGAGAGTCAGTAAACTAACAGCTTCCAAATGCAGGTCTTTGTTATTGATGAGCTGTTCCTTTTCCTTTTGTATTTGTTTATTGTTCTTTAGTCTGTTGTTTTGGGGATAAGAGAGTTATTGTAATCAAAAAGTAAAAAATAACAACAGTAAACTTCTCAGGAAAGGCCTTTTTTGGCACAGCTGGCTAACAAATGACCTTTTGGAATATAAAAAAGACAAAGCACCATAGAGAAGGTTCCTTCTTTAAGATTACCTTTGATGTATTTCTACTGGACCCCACTAAATCCCCACATAAGCATTCCTTTGTAAAGCTATTTCTTAGCTCTCAGAAACCATGTTACAGAGAGGGGGTCAGTGATCCTAACCTGAGACAGAAACATGTGGCTTGATGAGAACTGCGAAGGCCTTAGAGACCAAAGCAATCAAACAATGCCTACAGATGCCTCTAAGACAAAGACAATTAAGAACATACCAAAGTGCCTAGATCACACAAATAATACTGTTGCACTTTTGTTTTACTGAATTAAATCTAAAATCTGAAGTGGAAGTTTCCAGATGTTACTTAAGGTGTTTTTTGGTTGGAGTTGATAAGGGGGAGAAAGGGTGTAAAATGGGGAACGTTGCAGAGGTTGGATTACAAGTGGAGACCATAAGGTTTCTATTGGTCTGAAACAGAAGAAACATCTGCTGGAGTCATAAGCAGGTTGTCGATGGACTTAAACAGCAGAAAAATCTACTATTGAGTAGATCTGAACTCATCAGCAGTTGTCGCCGGTCATTGCTCCACTCTGCGGGGTTTCAGAGAGCAATTCTGCCAGTCAAAGTAAAGTTAATAAAAAAGTACCTGAATGGAGCCATACATGCCTGACTGGGGAGAAAACAAATGTTTCTTTTTCCCAGAACTGTTGAAGTCCACAATCAGTAGACAAAAATGATAGTAGGAAAGGGGATGTTAGCTAACAGTCTGCTTAGTGTAACAGCATGCTATCCTAGGTCTCTTGGTAAATTAATTTTATGGTGTATGTAATGCAAAGCCACCTCTGACAACTAAATCTCTGTGACTAGAGAAAAGGGCATAATAACAACAGATGTGCAGGGATAAAGCCGCAAAGAGAAGGCAATAAATTGAAAACTATATATTTTAAACCTAGTGTTTAAATCTCCTAAGTAGAATAAGTGATAAAAAGAGAGAGAAAAAATGTAGGCAACCAATTGTGGTTAAAGGGTGGTCACAAGCACATATCTAAAATACATCTCCTCTTAAAGAAAAGCTCAGTAGACTATACAGGTTATCTTATTAAGTATGACAGAATATAATATGCCTTAAGTATGATGCTCAAACTGCATCCTGTTACATCTTGAATTAGTTCATTAAATCTGATCTTCCCTACATAGCTTAACCTCATGTTCTCATGAGTTGTAAACGCTCAAACTCCACTAGATATTTTATAGAGCAATCTCACATACCAATATACATATGTAACTTATGTAGCTATTTGGATTGCTGACCAGATGTAGGTTTACAGTATGCTTTATATTATATTCTGCCACATTTTTAAAACCTCTGTCATTTTTCTGGTAGGAAGGTTAAAAAGCCTAAATTGTTCAGCTTCAAGCAAAAAGATCATCCGTTGTGCAACTTGATTATTTTCAGTAAAACTACTACACTGCATACAATAAAATAATGTCATTAATAATGTCTGAATTAATCAATTTTATTAGCTATGTAATTTCCCTTTAACACTCTTAGTCAGCTTCCTTCTCTGTCTCAAGTCATTTAACAGGTGTCAATTGGCTATCAGGAGTCATGAGTTTTTCAGTAATCATTCAAGACAATAATAAGCAATGTTCAATGCTGAACTGCTATCAGCACATTGTCTTGGTCGTTAATCCCTTTTACATTTTAAAAAGCAGCAACCATATCCTTGTTTATATTTTCACCATGAAAAATAAAAAGCTTATGTATTTATTCTATACTACTTGACGATGGCAGTCATCATCTTTGTTTAGAGACATTGACTTTTACTCAACAAGGAGATTTAAAGTAAGTCTCAAATTACTCAGATCTTGAGCTCTGGGTTCTGGAGTGAATTTATTTCCATGGTGTGCTAGTAACGGCTAATATTAAGCTCTCCGCACAAACAACTACATCCCTAATCAAGTGCAGGAGCAAAACACTCCATGTGCTAGAAAATGACAGTAAAAATGAATAACCACAAAAATCATGAGCCTTTAACAGCGGCAAGAGTAGGGAGGAGAAAGAAGGAGAAAATCACCATCATACACTACACACTTCAGCAGCAAAAACTTAATTAGAATTGCAGTTCAGCCATGCTTCCCACTTTCAATTCATTGTGTGATACATAATTAACACTCTAGAAAAACCTAACAAGGGTTAAAACCATGCAAAATACAT